>NC_082692.2:91359828-92778330 GCF_949987515.2 Delphinus delphis | reverse complement strand
ATCTTTGGACCACTTGGCTTTTGCAAGTATAATATCATGTCATCTGCAAATGTAGTTTTACTTCTCAGTTTCCAATTTTTATAATTCAAATTGCTTCCTCCTGTCTAATTGCATTGGCTGATACCTCACATATGGTGTTAAACATGTAGTAGTAGAGATAGTTGGCATCCTTGCCATATACCTGACTTTAGTGGGAATGTCTCTAGTGTTTCCCAATTAAATAGAAAGCTGGCTTTTGGACTTAGGTATTTTTTTATTGTGTTAAGGAAATATCCATCTTCCTATTTTATTTAGTATTGGAATGAGTGTTGAATTGTATCAAAAGCCTTTTCAGCATTTATTGAAAACAATCATACAAATATCCTTCTTATATTAATATGGTCAATTACATTAAAGGATTTCTTAATATCGAACCATTCTTGCACTCCTCATATAAATTCCACTCAATCATGTTATTGGATCCTGTTTGCTAATGTTTTATTTAGGTGTTTTTTTTTTTTCGTATCAATATTAGTGAGACTGATCTTTAAGTTTGTGTATATGCTATACTTATTAGGCTTAAGTAGGAATGTTAATCTTGCTTTATACAAAAGTTAAACATTTCTGTTTTCTATGAAATAATTCACATAGCATTGCGATTACTCCAATTTTCAAGATTAGGTAGAATTCCTCTCTGAAACTATCTGAGTGTGATGATTTTTTTATGGGGTAGTTCTTTAAAATTTCCTTAAAAATTTTAATGGAAATATGTCTGCTTAAGAATTTTCTTTCTACTGGGGTCAATTTTTTAAAATTGTATTCCTAGAAAGTTATTCATTTTATCTAAGTTTTCAAATTTGTTTGTGTAACAATTGATTGTGCAATGTAGTCTTCCATGATTTTTAAAGTTTCCTTCATGTTAAGACATTTCTCACTTTTCTTTTTTCTATATTTATGCTTTTTTTCTTTACGTTAGCCAGTGTGCCCCTCACCTCCAAAGAACCATTTTCATCTATTAATTAGTTCTCTTATTTTTCTGGGATTTTAATTTCTGCTTTAATATGTATTACTGCTTTCCTTAAGTTATTTGGTTGACTTTTTCTAGCTTTTTGAGCTGGGGTGTCATTCACTTGTTTTATCTTTATGGATATAAGTATTTGAGGTTATGAATTTCTCTTTGATCACTGCTCTAATGTCTGCCAAAAATTCTCATATATAGTGCTTTATTTTTTTAAGAAATACTCCTGTTGTGGTTTTTATTTCCACTTTCACCTGACTGTTTTTTAACCGAGATTGTTTTAATTTTCACCTGTAAAGGCCTTTAAAATATTTTGTCATTTCACTGTATTGTGATAAGAATTATAAAGTCCTCATCAGTTAAAATTTTTTCTCCCAAAATATTAAACTAAAATTGACACGGGGAAGATGAGATATGTTCACCTGGTAGTGTCTTGTTGCCCTGGCATACAACCACACATCCCTGACAGCATGTTTAGTAATTTTTGGTCATAGTTTTAAAGGGTAGAATCAGTTCTTCTCGTAGGCATTCAAGTATTATTTTCTTATCAGTATAATGACAGTATTTGATTAAAGTAGTCTGGATACATCAAACCATATTGGTTCACTAGAATATCAACCTAAAATTATGTATATGCACTCAGTTCTCCTGTGGTTCAAAAATTTTATGATAATTAAATTCCTCCCTTTTTTTTTCAGTCCCCTGGAAATTATCTGATTTCATGCAGCCTTTGTTTTACTGTATGCTCAAGGTTACCTAATAGGTTATCAGCCTGCGTTAAGAACAAGGTGATGGCTGTAATCACCACAACGCAGTAAAGATCTAACAGTTAATAAGTGTTCAAGAAATAATTTTTAAATTGATGAGAGAGTAAATGAATATTTATTCATATAGATTATAATATAACTTATGATTACATATAGAACATATAGATTATATGTTCCTATATGCATGTGTTACATGATATATTACATATGAATATAATATATAGAACATATAGATTATAATTCACTTACTTTTGCAAAATAACATCACTCGATAGATCTTCAAGTAGTTAAGTATGGATGTTTTCACCTTACTACTAATACCCCTTTTGTGTCATATCATCATCTAAGTTTAATGGGTTGTGCTTTATAGCTTAAGTACAGTGTGTTGGAAATTGCATTTTCAAGGGTGGGTGTCAGGAGACCTAGAGTTTCCCAGGCTAATGGAAAGGAAATAATTCCTCAGGCTGTCTTAAAATAATAAATCATACAGTCTTTCAGTTGATGGTACAAAAAAAAATAAAGAACTCTTGAAAGGATTGATGATGGAAAGGATGGCTTTACAAGTCACCGAGTCTTTTCCTTAGGTGAGGGTCTCTAGATGGAATGTACGATGGAGCACAGCTTTAATAAGCAAAACTCTGAGAGTTGTGTGGTTGTCTGTTACATTTGGTAGCCTCCAGTGAACCATGCCTCCTGGTGTGAAAGTTCCAGGGCTAAACCTTAGAAGTCTTGTCAACGTCCGCTTTTCATTCTTGGAACCAGCCACCGTGCTGTAACAGCCCAAACCACATGCAGAAGCCACACTGAGGAGTAACAAGGCACTGCAGCGGTGAGCCACCTTGGATGTGTCACCCTAGCTCAGCCCCTAAATCAAGGGTGAGAAAACTATGGCTTTCAGCCAAAAGTGGCTTACCATCTGGTTCTGTAAATAAAGTTTTACTGGAACACAGCCATGCCCATTTGTTTATGTATTATCTCTGACTGCTTTCTCACTACAATGGCAGAGTAGAATAGCCATGACAGAGACCTTATGACCCGCAAAGCCTAAAATATTTACTATTTGGCCCTTTATAGCAAAGTTTGCTGACTGCTGCCTTAGATGACTGCAACCTCATCTGCCATCATGTGAAGCGGAAGAACTGCCCGGCTGAATCCAACCAACTCACATGGTGAGTGATAATCTAATTGTTGCCGTCTTAAATCATTAAGTTTTGCGATGGTTTGTTATACATCAACAACTGAAACAAACTGTAAAATCTAATATCTGTATTTTGTAAGCTTGATGATTTCATGGTTTAAATTTTTCTTTTCTTTTCTCTTAACTTTCAGTAAGTTCTGTTGAAATTTTTCCTATGTGTCTTAGCTACATGTCACTGAAATTTCTCTCTCCAAGGTGAACACATTCTTTGTTACTAAATCCCCTAGATGTCTTTCAGTCTTCATCTCATTTGACTCTTGGTCAGCATTTGACACGCTTGACCACCTCTTTGTTCTTGAAACATCTTCTCCCTTTTATTCATTTAAATCATAATCTCCTAATTTTCTTTTGTCTTTCAGGACGTTTCTTGTCAATTTCTTTTGCGGGGAGTGGGAGGGGAGGGATGCGTGCTGATCTTCTGCCTAACATTTAATGTTCAAGTCCTCAGGATTCTCTCTTAGATTTCATTTGACAGTCAACTAATATATATTGAGCCTACTGTATGCCAGGCATTATTCTAGGTACTTGGGACACATTAGCAAACAAAACAAACAAAACTCCCTGCACTTGGAGAAATTTGTAAGTGTACACGTAATAAAATAAATCATTACAAAACTAGACGTTAATAAGTGTTTTAGAAAAAATAAACAGAACAGGGGGGTAGGGAGTATAGGGTAGGGGGAGGTGGGAACTTAAAGAAAGAATAGATCAGAATAGGCATTTCTGAGATTATGATATTGGAGCAAAGCCTTAAAAAAGGGAAAGGAACTGACCTGTGGGTATCTAGAAAAGCATCCCTCTAGTAATTAATGACGTTGAGCATCTTTTCATGTGCCTCTTGGCCATCTGTATGTCTTCTTTGGAGAAATGTCTATTTAGCTCTTCTGCCCATTTTTGTATTGGGTTGTTCCATGTTTTTGATATTGAGCTGCATGGGCTGTTTGTGTATTTTGGAGGTTAATCCTATGTCCGTTGATTTGTTTGCAATATTTTCTCCCATTCTGAGGGTTGTCTTTTCGTCTTGTTTATGGTTTCCTTTGCTGTGCAAAAGCTTTTAAGTTTCATTAGGTCTCATTTGTTTATTTTTGTTTTTATTTCCATTACTCTAGAATGTGGGTCAAAAAAGATCTTGCTGTGATTTAGGTGAAAGAGTATTCTTCCTATGTTTTCCTATAAGAGTTTTATAGAGTCCAGTCTCACATTTAGGTCTTTAATACATTTTGAGTTTTTTTTTTTTTTTTTTTTGGCTGCGTTGGGTCTTCGTTGCCATGCACGGGCTTTCTCTAGTTGCAGCAAGTGGGAGCTACTGTTGGTTGCGGTGCATGGGCTTCTCATTGCGGTGGCTTCTCTTGTTGTACAGCACAGGCTCTAGTTGTGTGGACTTCAGTAGTTGCGGCACGTGGGCTCAGTAGTTGTAGCTCATGTGCTCTAGAGTGCAGGCTCAGTAGTTGTGGCATACGGGCTTAGTTGCTCCACGGCATGTGGGATCTTCCTGGACCAGGACTCGAACCCATGTCCCTTGCATTGACAGGCGGATTCTTAACCACTGCGCCACCAGGGAAGCCCCTTGAGTTTATTTTTGGGTATGGTTTAGGGAGTGTTCTAATTTCATTCTTTTACATGTAGCTGTCCAGTTTTCCCAGCACCACTGATTGAAGAGACTGTCTTTTCTCCATTGTATATTCTTGCCTCCTTTGTCATAGATTAGTTGACCATAGGTGCGTGCGTTTATCTCTGGACTTTCTATCCTATTCCATTGATGTATATTTCTTTTTTTGTGCCAGTACCATACTGTCTTGATTACTGTAGTTTTGTAGTATAGTTTGAAGTCAGGGAGCCTGATCAAAACTACATGACGTATCACCTCACACTGGTCAGAATGGCCATCACCAAAAAATCTTCAAACATTAAATGCTGGAGAGGGTGTGGAGAAAAGGGAACCCTCTTGCATGGTTGGTGGGAACGTAAATTGATACAGCCACTATGGAGAACAGTATGGAGGTTCCTTAAAAAACTAAAAATAGAATTACCATATGACCCAGCAGTCCCACTACTGGACATATACCCAGAGAAAGCCATAACTCAAAAAGACACATGCACCCCATTGTTCATTGTGGCACTATTTACAGTAGCCAGGTCATGGAAGCAACCTAAATGCCCATAGACAGAGGAATGGATAAAGAAGATGTGGTACATATATACAATGGAATATTACTCAGCCATAAAAAGGAACGAAATGGGATCATTTGTAGAGACCTGGATGGACCTAGAGACTGTCATACAGAGTGAAGTAAGCCAGAAAGAGAAAAACAAATATCATATATTAATGCATATATGTGGAATCTAGAAATATGGTACAGATGAACCTGTTTGCAAGGCAGAAATAGAGACATAGACATAGAGAACAAACGTTTGGACACCAAAGGGGGAAAAGGGGGTGAGATGAATAGGGAGATTGGGATTGACATATATACAGTAATATGTATAAAATAGATAACTAATGAGAACCTGCTGTATAGCACAGGGAACTGCACTTTGCTGTACAGTAGAAACTAACACAGCATTGTAAAACAACTATACCCCAATTAAAAAAAGAAAAAAGAGGACAAGTGAAAAGCATCCCGGGCAGAGAGCACAGAAGTGCAAAAACCCTAAGGCAAGGAGCGAGCCTGGGGTGTCTGAAGACAAGAAGAATGACCCCGGTGGTGGGATGCAGTGAACCCTAGGATGTGAGGTCAGAGAAACAATGGGCTCCAGATCCTGTAGTCCTTGTAAGCCATTGTCAAGACTTGGTCTTTTCTCAGGGAGATGGGGGTGGACTTTGGGGAGTTTTGAGGAAAAGAATCAAGTCGTCAAAAGGACCACTCTTGCTGCTGGATTGAGAAAGGATGGAGGTGGCCGGAATGGCAGCAGGCTCTGGGAGAGAGGCAGACCAAAGGGTACCAGCAGAAGCCAAGAGGAGTGATTCTCCCCTCTAACTGGACACACTTTTCTTGGACAATCTGAGGTACTCATGCTGTCCTGGTTCCAGTGATCATTCATGGGCTGATGCTCCCAAGTCTATTTTTTTCCAGCCCAAATCTCTGTCCTGAGTCTCCGACTCACAAATCCAAAAACCTTCTGGTCATCTCCCCTTTCTGTGTTTTGTGGGTGCCGCAGGCTCTGCTTTTTCATCTAAAACCTTTGTCTCCTCTGGTGCTCCCTGGATTTCGCTACTGAAGCCATGCAGCCATGCCTTCTTATCAAGGCTTTGTCTTTAAGAGGCCACTGCTAACATATGTTAGTGGACAATCTGTGGTGGCACATAAATGCTTTGGGTTCCATTACCACATCGTTATGGTTTACCTTATCGGGTTTTCTGCCTATAGCGCTGGCTTGAAGGATTGGACATAGAATAAGTAGGTTTTAACTGGGACAAGATGATGGAATGCTGCCTTAGATGACAGTTGAAGGCAGGGTGCCATAGCGGTAGGGCACTGAATACCCAGAGGATAGAGAATCGGAATTAGAGTGGCTTCCTTACATTTTGCAGTTTTGACCAATAGGCGCCTTGCCATTGGGTAAGTAATTCTGAATTTGTCACTTTTGTTACAATAGTAAACTTACCATGTAGCCAGAATGCAAGAGTGAAGGCTCCATAGATATTATAGAATCTTAATATGTGAATTCAGTTTTCTTCCATCTCTCTTGGGAATTTTTTTGTCCCCTCCCCATTATAATTTTAGAATTTAGTATTCATTCTTTTGACTTTAAGCAAAGGAGTTATGGAAAATGTTTTATTAGAAGGGTGTGTGATTCCTTTTTCTATGATCTTTTTTAAAAATATATAATTTGTGTGTAAAGGAGCTTCAGAAATATCTTAATCTTTTTTGTCTAACTCTTATAAGTGGTTTTTAAAAAGCAATAATTTATACAAGGCAAATAAATCTCCCCAGATTATTTTTTTCCATATCACACTTGTATGTGGGAAAGAGTCTTGTAAAAATCATTAGTGTGAAGCTAGGCCAGTGAGAGCTATTATTTTTTATTAAAAAATCAACTTCAAAATGAATGTTTAAATGCAAGCTTAACGTAGTTAAAAATGCAATTAAGTCTCATTCCTTGACACTTGAGAGCTCTTTTTATTTATTTATCATAGTCAACAAGTATTTTTCAAAGGCTTGCTCTGCACCAGGCAGTATGTTTGCACTAGGGGTAGCTGGTAAGCAAAACAGAGAAGGAAGTCGCCACCGTGGAACTTACTTCCATTGGGGGAGGTAGACAAAAAAATAGTACAAGAGAATTACTGCCTGTGGTAAATGCTAGGAAGGAAATAAAGCGTGGAGGAAGAGAGACAGACAGACCTACCTAAGAGGCTACCTAAGGAGGGTCTCTCTGAGAAGATGAATTTGAGTTGAGGCTTGAAGGATGAGGCCGCGTCCACCAGGAGACCTGGGAAGCGCCTTGGAGGGAGGGACCAGCAGAAGCAAAGGCCTAGAGGCAGGAAAGGCTCAAGGTTCCAGAAGGAGAAAGGAGGCCAAAGTGACCAAGAATGGCAGAGGTGGAAAGACGGGCGGGAGCCAGATTCTGCAAGATGTTACAGGCCTTGGTGAGGAATTTGAATTTTATTCTCAGTGTAGTAGGAAGACAATGAGGGAATTATGCAAAGGAATGATGTGACCAGATGCTGTTCTTTGCTTTTTAAAAAATTGTGGCAAAATATACGTAACATAAAATTTACCATCGTAACCATTTTTTAAGTGTGCAATTCAGTAGCATTAAGTATATTCGTGATGTTTTGCAACCATCACCACTATCCGTTTCCAGAATTCTTCGTCATCCCAAACAGAAACTCTGGATCCAGTAAACAGTTACTACAGGCTGCCTTATATGGGAATCATTTTCTGTTCCTTTAAATTTTGCATGCCCGTGATGACTTTTCTTAGAAACTCTCCCTAGGGAGAAGTCTTTCCGCCCAGGGAAAGCTATCATGGTGACTCCAGCAGTTCTGTCCCTAACCCTTATTATCCTCACAGCTGTAATCCAGACTGAGGCTCACTGAAGGGCAGGCTAGTGCTTCTGGTTGAGTAGAAGGTAGCAGCTGGGTTTTAGACCAGTTCCGAGCAAATGATCTTCCTCATCTCAGAAACCGGCCACACCACTTTGGAAGATAGTTTGGCAATTTTTCAAAAAGTTAAACATGAAACTACCATGTGCCCAGCAGTTCTACTCCTACGTGTCTACTCAGGAGAAATGGAAACATGTATCCACAGAAAGAATCCCACCTGAGTGTTCAGAGAAGCTTTGTTCATAATAGTCCCCAACTAGAAACAACCCGCTGTCCATCAACTGACGAATGTATAAACACAATGTGGCCGGTGCATGCGACAGAATACTTTTCAGCCCCAAAAAGGAACAAACTACGGACACGGGCTATGTCAGAACCTCAGAAACGTGATGCTAAGTGAAAGAAGCCACACACAGGCGAGCACATATTGTATGAACATGAAATAACCAGAAAATGCAAATTTCTAGACAGAAACTAGATTAGTGGTTGTGTGAGGTTAGGACTGGGAAGAGAGATCACCCGTAAGTAGGCATGAGGGGGCTTCTTAGGGGAGATGAAACTATACTTAAACTGACTGATGACGATAGTTGCACCATTTGGTAAAGTTACTAAAAATCATTGAATTATACACTGAATACAAGTGAATTTTATGCTGTGTAAAACATACATGATCAGGGGCTTCCCTGGTGGCGCAGTGGTTGAGAGTCCGCCTGCCGATGCAGGGGACACGGGTTCGTGCCTCGGTCCGGGAGGATCCCACATGCCGAAGAGCGGCTGGGTCTGTGAGCCATGGCCGTTGAGCCTGTGCGTCCGGAGCCTGTGCTCCGCAATGGGAGAGGCCGCAACAGTGAGGGGCCCGCGTATCGCAAAAAAAAAAGACAAATAACCCGTGGTCGGTGTCAGCTGTCCCCATCAGAAAGTCAGCCCGCTGTTCTGGCAGCGACCCTTCCCTTAAAAAAACCAAAAAAAAACAACAACAAAAAACCATACGTGATCAGTAGCTTGGATAGAGTCTGATACTCAATGCTCACTGGAAGACAGAAGGTTCACCTGGACCAATATAGAAACCTTTTAACTGAGCAGAATGGGAAGGAAAATCTGTCCTAGTATTGCTGATATGCCTTGCTTTATCTGTGACAATTCTATTTTGAATGGCTCTCAGTCTCTCTATTTTAAAGGGAATTAAAGTCTCTAAAGCCTTTTTAAAAAGCCATAATTACCTAAGGTTTTCCCTATAACTGTGCAATTCTTATTTCCTTCAGCTTTTCCTACTAGGACTTCAGATCTGAAATAATTTCTGTTCCCTGAACTGTTATGTCTGTTCCCAAGTAAACTGGTTGTATCAAAGATTACTACTGACTATTTCATTTTTGGTGGCTTTGAGGAATTTGTTTTTTAAATTCTCAGAGAAGCTTTTGGTCCTCAAATGGCTGAAAGTTTCTGATCGAGATAACTTCACAAGATAACTTGGCCAGTGTTTGTTCAAATCCTGTGCTCGGCTGTTTTTGGAAAAATATCTTCAAATTAATTTTTGTTTACAGGGTATGGTTAGGAAAAGAATAACTATGTTATAAACATCCTTTTGAAAAGTAGCAATTTAGGAAGAACCTAAGAATCAGGACCTGTGGCGTGACCCTGGGTAAGTCTCATTACCTCTGTTTTCCCTCTTTTCTCATCTTGTACCCTGGGGGCGGTATGTACCTTAAAGACAGCGACATAGAGAAGCACCTAGAACAGTGACCGCCAGCTAGGAAGCACTCCATAGGTGTTTTCTTTATTCCCGTGGAAAATGACCATCGGTAGTAGTTTGTATGGTATTTCTTTGGATGTTTTTATTTTTGCATGATCATTTCTTTTCAAGAAGCAGAATGAAAACCATTGTATATCTTGAGTTTTGAAAGAACAAAGCCATCATCACCATCTACATTATCATCAGCAGCAACAAACACTTATAAATGAAGGGTGGTGTTGTGGTTAAAAGAGTGGGAGCTGGGTCAGCCTACCTGGGTGTGAATGCCGGCTCTGCCGTTACCAGCTCAAGTGACCTTGGACAACTCTCTTAGCTTCCCTCGGCCTTGTTTTCATTAATAAATTGGGACTCATAATGGTACCTTTGTCATAGGACAGAGATTAAATGATAGAATATGTGAAAAGCACAACACTGTAAAAATGGGGCTAAATGATGACTCTTAGTAATTGTGGATGCTTCGACTCTGTATGAGAGACCATCCCCATTCTTGACCAGCCAGCAATCTCTGCACTTGAATGCTAAATTTTATGTGACTTTAATCAGTTTAGAGTTGCTGAGAGCTCAAATTTCCTTACTGGGAAATAGAAATTGCTATTGTAGATTTAATGAAAGGCAGAGACGTGTATTGTCTGGCTCTTCCGTCCTTTGGATTTAAGGAGGTGTGTACAGTAGGTGAGTCCAAGGAAAAGATCTGCATTGGGCAGTGTTCATGTCTTTGAACCTCCTCTTAGCAATATTCTCTCACTTCCCCTCATCAAATTTGAAGCCTCTTCTCTGAATGTCTAGGGTCTTCATATTGCCTCCTGTGGTAGATTGAAAAACGTGGCAAAGATATTTGACAGCTGCTCTCGTGAAAAGGGAGAGACTGTTTGTCCACACCTTGAATCTGGGCTGGTCTAGGCACTTGCACTGACCAGCAGAATGTACCGGAAGTGACTGTATGCAAGTTTAGGAGCCTTAAGAGGCCTTTCCTCTTCTGCCTTTGCCTCTTGGAACCCTGCCCCGCAACCACCATGCTATGAAGAATCCCAGAGTGAGAGATCATGAGAGGAGAGAGGCCCAGGACATTGCCCTGCTGAGCCCACTGGAGTCCAGTGCCAGCTGACCCCCCTGCTGACTGCAGCTGTGGGAGTGAGCTTAGGTGAGACCTGTATGAGCCACAGAGTTGTGAGAAATACTAAACCGTTCTTTTAAGCCACCAATTTTAGGGTGGTTTGTTACACAAAAAGTGTATAACTAATACTCCTGCAAACTTCCCAAGACGTCACCTCTACCCCACCCACACGCCCCACGCACACTCACGAGCGTCTCTCTGACTTGCTGGGCTAAATCAATGATGCTTTGCTGTGACCCCATCCCTGTCTTAACCCCACAGTAAAACTTTCCTCTAATGTGTCCTGGCCTTTAGGAGCCTTGCAGTCAGTTAATGGGTTTGAAAGCAAACTCATACTGTAATTCATACTGAGACCCTAGGAACTGATGTTTGCTTAATGTTTTACCTTGCTTTTTTTTTTTAAAAAAAAAAATAGGTTATTTATTTATTTACTTTAAAAAATTTATTTATTTACTTATTTATTTTTGGCTGCATTGGGTCTTCGCTGCTGCGCAAGGGTTTTCTCCAGTTGTTGTGAGCGGGGGCTTCTCTTTGTTGCGGTGCACAGGCTCTAGGCACGTGGGCTTCAGTAGTTGTGGCTCACAGGCTCAGTAGTTGTGGTGCGTGGGCTTAGTTGCTCTGCGGTACGTGGGATCCTCCCGGACCAGGGCTCAAACCCGTGTCCCCTGCATTGGCAGGCAGATTCTTAACCATTGTGCCACCAGGGAAGCCCCTGTTTTACCTTGCTTTAACCCACAGGAGTAGCTCCTTGCAATGAAGAAATTTAAGACCTGAGGCCGGCGAGGTCCTGGGAAAGATCCCTCTTGTACATGGCTGACTCCTTGTCCTAGAGGTAGAACCTTTAGGTATATGAAAGCTAAGTAAGGCACCTCCCACCTCTGGACTCTTTTCACCTGCTTCTAACATTGCTCTTCTTTTGAGTAGGACAGTGGTTTAAAATACCCATTCTTGGGTCCTGCCCACTGAGGTACTGAGATTCTGATTCAGTGGGTCTAGGTGTGGTCTAGGTGTCTGCATTTTCATTGATGTTTAGTGACTCTGAAAATCACACACACACACACACACGCACGCACACGCACACGCACACACAGGGAGAGAATTCAGCCCAGTTCAGCTGAGGCATGAATGGGTACCAGTGGAAGCAGTCTGATTGATATTCACATCACATAGTAACATGGCAGAGGTAAATGGAGTTAACTTTTTTGTGTGTGTGTGTGTGGTATGCAGGCCTCTCACTGTCGTGGCCTCTCCCATTGCGGAGCACAGGCTCAGCGGCCATGGCTCAAGGACCCAGCCGCTCCGCGGCATGTGGGATCCTCCCGGACCGAGGCACGAACCCGCGTCCCCTGCATCGGCAGGCGGACTCTCAACCACTGCGCCACCAGGGAAGCCCTGGAGTTAACTTTATAATGTGTAACTATCCTTTGTTATTGATTGAGGAAGGGAATTATACCACCCAGTCTCATCACTCAGAAATCTTGATCTTCTAGAATGTAGGATGGAAAGGGGCTTGGAGAGATGATCTGATCCATAGGCAGAAACAATCATGTCTACCTAGACACAGGAGAAGCTATCCTATTTCTAAAGGCTCTGAAAGTTGGCAATTTTAAAATCTGGTTTAATCATCCATTAATCCCCAGATCTGGAGTTTACTACCTTTTGTCAGTAAAAGTTGAAGCCCAGAAATTTATTTTTTAAATCTTTACATTTTTTGTGTGTTTTACAAATTCATGTCGTACAAAATTCAAAAGGGACGGAAGTGTACAAAGTGAATATTTCCCTCCTAGGCTTTTCCCCCCTTCATTCAGTTCCCTTCTCTGGGGCCCAATACTTTAAAAGAAAATTTTAAAATAAATTTATTTATTTTATCCTTTTTTTTTTTTGGATTTTTTTTTGATGTGGACCATTTTAAAACTCTTACTGAATTTGTTACAATATTGCTTCTGTTTTATGTTTTGGTTTCTTGGCCGAGAGGTATGTGGGATCTTAGCTCTCTGACCAGGGATCAAACCCACACCCCCTGTATTGGGAGGCGAAGTCTTAACCACTGGACCGCCAGGGAAGTCCCTTATCTCATTTATTGTATTGTTGGCTGTGTTGGGTTTTGTTGCTGCGTGTGGGCTTTTCTCTGGTTGCGGTGAGCGGGGGCTACTCTTCACTGTGATGTGCAGGCTTCTCATTGTGGTGGCTTCTCTTGTTGGGAGCACGGGCTCTAGGCGCATTGGCTTCAGTAGTTGTGGCACACAGGCTCAGTAGTTGTGGCACACGGGCTCTAGAGCGCAGGCACAGTAGTTGTGGTGCAGGGGCTTAGTTGCTCCGCGGCATGTGGGATCTTCCCGGACCAGGGCTCAAACCTGTGTCCCCTGCATTGGCAGGGGGATTCTTAATCACTGCTCCACCAGGGAAGCCACCTAATACTTAAAAAAATTTTTTTTAAATTGAAGTAAAACATATTTACATAAAACATAAAATTCATCGTTTTAACCGTCTTAAAGTATATAATTCAGTGGTTTTTAGTATATTCACAGAGTTTTACAAACATCAACCCAATCTAATTTCAGAATACCCCATCACATCAAAATGAAACTTTATACACCTCCCAATTCCCCCTCCCCCAACTCCCTGGCAACCACTGCATTGGACATTTAATATAAATAGGATGATACGATGTGTGGCAACTTGTGTTTTTGGCTTCTCTCACTTAGCGTAATGTTTCCAAGGTTCATCCACGTTGTAGCGCGTATCAGACCTTCATTCCTTTTTATTACTCAGTAATATTCCATTGTGTGGCTACACCACATTTTTTATCCATTCATCCACTGACGAACATTTGGGTTGTTTCCTGCTTTCAGCTATTATAAATAATGCTGCTGTGAATGCTCACGTGCAAGTTTGTGTGTAGGCGAATATGTTCCTAGGAGTGGAATTGCTGGACCAATGGTACCTCATTAACTCTTTTTTTTTGGCCGCTTTGGTTCTTCGTTGCTGTGCAAGCTGTGTGCAGCTTTCTCTAGTTGTGGTGAGCGGGGGCTACTCTTCGTCGTGGTGCGTGGGCTTCTCATTGTGGTGGCTTCTCTTGTTGCGGAGCGTGGGCTCTAGGCGCGCAGGCTTCAGTAGTTGTGGCACATGGGCTTAGTTGCTCCGCGGCATGTGAGATCTTCCCAGGCCAGGGGTTGAGCCCGTGTCCACTGCATTGGCAGGTGGATTCCTTACCACTGCGCCACCAGGGAAGCCCTATGTTTAACTTTTTGAGGAACTGCTAAGATGTTTTCCGCAGTAACTGCACCATTTCCTGTTCCCACCACCAGTGTATGAAGGTTCCAATTTCTCTGTACCCTCACCAACACTCATTATTTTCTGTTTTTATTGCCTTCCTAGTGGGTGTTTGTTGCTAGTGTATGGAAATACAATTGATTTTTGTATATTGATCTTGAATTCTGCAACTTTGCTGAACTTTTTTATTAGCTCCAATAGTTTTTCTGGTGGATTTTTTTCTTTTTTAGTGGTTTCAATATAAAACATCATGTTTTCTGTGAATAGATATAGTTTTACTTCTTGTTTTACAATCTGAATGTCTTTTATTGCTTTTGTGTGCCTAATTGCACTAGTTAGAACTTCTGGTACAATGTTGAATAGAAATAGTGAAAAGTGCATATCATTTTCTTTTTCCTGATCTTAGGAGGAAAGCTTTCATTGAGTATGGTCGTAGCTGTGGGTTTTTCACAGATGCAGTAGGAAGGTTTGGGTGTGTTCTTTCAGGGATAGTATATTCATATATTAGAAAATATATTAACATAACTTTTAGCCTATATACAGTGTCTGCACCTTGCATTTTTCAGCTAAAAATATATCTTGGAGATGTTTCTAAATTAGTACTTAAAGAATTTCTTCATTTAAACAAAAATGGTTGCTTGGTTTTTTCATTGTAGGAACACACCATCATTTATTGAATCAGCCCTCTATTGAAGGATAACCTAACTCTCAGCAGTGTTGGTCATATGAATTCAAAATCAGCAATCATTTATTTAATCCCTAATATTTATTTAACACCTACTATTGTGAAGGGCACAATAAAAGTTATTGAAGAAAGTAGAGTCTTTCATTCACCTCATTTTCCTATTTTTGTTATAGAAATACTTGAGCAAAAAAAAAATAAAAAAGTTAGCCTAACCCTATTTCTTCCAACTTTCTAAATTTCAAACACATAGAAGAGTTGAAAGAGTTGTACAAGGTAACTCAAATAATAATTACCTAGAATAATCAATTGTTAACATTTTGCCATCTTTATCTATGATAATATGTTTATTTGCTCTGTTTGCTGAATCATGTGAAAGTAAGCTGTGGATTTCTGGACAATTCACCCCTAAAAATAAGGATGTTCTCCTACTTAACTACCATATTATATCACACAGAAACTTAACTGTTTATTCCTAAATATCATCAAATATCTGATCCATGTTCAGTTTTTAAAATTTGTCCCTGCAATGTCTTTTCAGTGTCTTTTTTTTTTTTTCTTAATTAAGATCTAATCAAAGTCTACAGTGCATTTTGGTTGTTATCTCTGTTAAGTCTCTTTTATCTAGAACAGTTCCCGTATCTTTTTTTTTTAAATAATATTGACTTTTTGAAGAGACTAAGCTAGTTGACTTCTAGAATGTCCCACATTCTAGCTTTGTCTGAGTGTTTCCTCATGGTATTGTTTACCCTGTTCTTTTATTCTCAGTATTTTCTGTAAATTTAGAGGTTAATCCTAAAGTTTTGATAAGATACAGGTTATCTTTGGGACAACATTTAGTAAGTGAATCTATATACTGTTGCATCCTATCAGGAGGCATATGACGTCATTATTCTCCTATTAGTGATGTTAAGTTTGATCACTTGTTTTCGGTAATGTCCTCTAGAACTCTCCATTGAAAAGGTACAATTTCCCCTTTAAGCTCTGATAGTTACTCCTTTAATCATTAGAGAATGTCAAAGACTTGTATTTGGAGGAGAGGTGGTGGAAATCTATTTGCTTCTTTTCTTCCTTATATACCTCAATTCCAGCTAGTGGTTTAGACAACTTTTAGTTACAAATAGAAATCTAATGGCAGGCATGCAATAGATCAGGTGACAATCTATAACCTGGAATAGTAGGGCATGATCAGCCCCTTACTCTGGGATCAGTGGAAAGGTCACTGCATTAGAAATCAAAACCAGGGATCACAGTTTCAGTCTCTAATCTGCCACGAGCTAGCCATGTGACCTTAAATCATTTAACTTCTCTGGGCTCCAGTTTCTTCATCCTTGAATCCAGATGGTCTTTAGAGTTCCCTATGGCTCTGGTGATGCTATGCTTTTACTCCATTTCACTTAGTGAAAAATATTAGATCACATTTACTAGATGTACAATGTGGGAGCTTTTGTTTCTCTCAAAAATTAAAACACTTGGGAATTTCAATTAATTCCATGATTAGGGGGTGCCTACTCCATGTAGGTGTTCACTACATATTCTTGTGAATCAGGATACTAGTTTTGATGAGTGGACTTTTGGTTTTATTATTATGTTTTATTTTTATTTTTTCCTTTTCTTTTCCATGACCCAAGAAAATTGTTGGGCAGCTAGGTTACTTTTTCTTTGTCCTATCGGTTGAATTGTGTCCCTCCACCAAATTTATATGTTCAAGTCCTAACCCCCAGTACCTCAGAATGTGAACTTATTTGGAAATAGCATTGTTGTAGATGTAATTAGTCAAATTAAAATGAGATTATCAGGGTGGGCTCTAATCCAATATGACTGGTATCCTCATAAAAAGGGGAAATGTGGACAACAGAGACATACACACAGGGAGACTGCCATGTGAAGATGAAGGGAGAGATTGAGGTGATAAATCTATAAGCCAAGGAACACCTAAGATTGCCAGCAAACCACCAGAAGCTAGGAGAGAGACCTGGAACGAATTCTCCTTCATATCTTTCAGAAGGAACCATCCCTGCTGACACCTTGATGTTGGGCATGTAGCCTCCAGGACTGCAAGACAATACATTTCTGTGGTTTAAGCAAACTGATACACTTGGTATCCCTGATCTGGTAATCAATTCCTTGAGGAATTATAATAACCTACAGGGAAAGTAAAGAAATCACAAGCTTTTCTCTCTTTCCTTTAAACCATTTTTGAAAATTGAAGTATAGTTCATTTACAATGTTGTGTTAGTTTCAGGTGTACAGCAAAGTGATTCAGTTATACATACATATATACATATATATGTTCTTTTTCAGATTCTTTTGCATTATAGGTTATTACAAGATATTGAGTATAGTGCCCTGTGCTATACAGTAGGTCCTTGTTGGTTATCTATTTTACAGATAGTAGTGTGTATATATTAATCCCAAACTCCTAATTTATCACTCTCCCCACCTCCCACAGGCTTTTCTCTTGTACAGATGTCAGAACCCTTACCAGGCTGAAAAATATGTATGAATGTATGTATGTACGTATGTATGTATTCATGCAAATTCTGTATCAGACCAGACACATTTTCTGAACCGTTCATGGGGTAATTTGCTGCTATTGTGTCTCTGGTAGGTTTTGTGCATCTGTACATGTGCACATGTGTATATTCTCAGGCATGTATATATAAATGTCAGCCTTATCTTTTCAATACATTCTGACTCTTGATACCAAGGAGACAGACTAGAACTCATTATTCTCCAACTGAATTTAAATATCTTAGTTGTTTCAGCATACATACGGTCACGTCCCCAACACAAAAAAAATTATAATCAGACTTTTGAGTAAAAATCTTAATAATTGCTCGCAATTCCTATATGTAGCAAGATACCAGCCATGGAAAGATATAAAGGAAGCCAGGTAAGTAGAAAATTCCTCTGAAGAATACAAAGGATCTGCTAGAATTTTCCATGCATTTCCACGTTTCCCCAGAATCTTGGGATGTGGACCTCTCGATACATGTTATACTTCAATAGGTAATTTAAAAAGCACACAGATGCAAAAAATGCTTTTGTGTGGTTCAGATGAGTGGCTTCAGAAAGCTCTATGGATGTAGTGGTTTTATGAGCATTTCTTCATCTATTCTAATGGTATAATTTGTTCTGCTTTGGAGGAGTTTCCTCACCTGTGTCCTGATGACCACTATGGTTCCTTCCGCCTATAAAATGCTATCGGTCTAACATAAATGATAGCAGAAGTAGTTAGTGCTAGCATGAATTTTTCAAATGTGACCTTTCAAGGTTGACGTTCTGACATAAGCCTTCATCAGTGATTGTTACTTAACCACAAAATCATCTTGCAAACGTAACAGACAAATCTGGCTGTTGTTATAAAAAATTTAACTGTGTCTGATTATGTACTGTGATAAGAACAAAGTGCTTAACCAGAGAGTTGGTGGATATGAATTAAAAAAGGGACAATAATGGAATTTTTATACTTACTGATGAGAAGTTCAAGTATATCTGCATGTCTGCAATTAATGCCTTGTGTAAATGTAAGCAAAATGCATTTGTCTACCTGAAAAGAAGCTCATCTTGCAAAAATAAAGATTTAGAATAGTTCTGTTTTGCAATAGAAAGACTGGTGATAAATGAGAAACGTGTTCATCATAAAGACAACTGTGGTTCAGACTAGTCCAGATGCCACAGGGTCACTACCAAACTCTTACACTCGTGGTTGAATTTAGAGTGGTTTGCTTAGGCACATGGTTTGGAGTGAACAATCATTACCCAGACGTTATACACATGTCTCAACTTCTGTAGTGGTATAGAAAGAACGGAGACCTCAGAATCTCTTCTTCCGATTCACAGTGTTACAAAGACAAACTAATGGAAACCAAAATGAACTCCTACGAGCCCAAAGAACATAACTTTGTCACTATCAGCCTAAAATACTGCCTTTACCTGGTCTCGTGGAAGTTCTAATAAACAGTGCAGGAGGCATTCATCCAGGGGTAAAACGTATTCCATAAAAATTGTCCTTTCTTTGGACTTGAGGATATGGGGAGGGGGAAGGGTGAGCTGTGACAAAGTGAGAGAGTGGCATGGACATATATACACTACCAAACGTAAAATAGATAGCTAGTGGGAAGCAGCCGCATAGCACAGGGAGATGAGCTCGATGCTTTGTGGCCACCTAGAGGGGTGGGATAGGGAGAGTGGGAGGGAGGGAGACACAAGAGGGAAGAGATATGGGAACATACGTATATGTATAACTGATTCACTTTGTTATAAAGCAGAAACTAACACACCTTTGTAAAGCAATTATACTCCAATAAAGATGTTAAAAAAATTGTCCTTTCTTTAGGGATACTTCTGGTATGATAAGCACTTATTTCACAAATCTTTCCAAAAATGACTCCATAGTCCATGATTTATCTTTTCAAGTGTGCATCCTAAGAGCCCAACCCTGGCAATTCCATTTTCAAACCCCAAAGAGACATAAGCAGGACTGTGAATTATGTCACCAACCTGATAATAACCGGTGATCCAATTTAATCTGTTTCCAGATTTTCTAATAATGATTCGATGTTACAATGTTTGGCTTCAAAAATGACATAAATAACATTTTTTACTGCCAGTGTTTTTATGATCTCTTTTCATATCTGTCAGTTCCGATTATTCAAGATATCTATCAGTGTATATCAGGCATTGAGCCACTTATTTGATTTTACTTAGATCCAACTGCTTCTTTGAAAACCTATGCTGAATTGGGTTCTTGAATTATGATAGTGAGTTTCTCAAGTTCACATATCTGGCAAACAGAATTGTTTTTGTATTCATTAATCCATTTTTTAAAAATAATTTTATGGCTAGTGTGGGCTGCCAAACACAAGCTCAGTGAAACTTTACAAAGATGGGGAAGGATTAACTATTTAATGTAATTAATTATTCCTGTTTTGTTCACAGTGACAATCTGTCTTAAGACACCCTAAGACATGCCCTGGGCGTAGGCTCTTTTCCGCCTAAGCTCTCCAGTGTTAGCAGATGTGCAGGGACTCAGGAAGACAATTATTGATAAAGTACCAGCTAGTTCCCCAAAGACCCAAGGCTTGTATACATCCCAGCAGCCCATAAGCACATCCTTCTTCTGACCCAGCAATAGGAGAGCGCAGAGATGGGAGTGCTTCTTTGCCATCTACTCACTGGAGGATGTGCGTCCACACTTCTCCTTAAGGCTTGGGTGATGTTTGCAGTATGTGTGTGAATGCACCCTCCTGAACCTGGTGTGGATCTTCCAAATGACCTCCCCTTCCTTCCTTCAAACCTCAGCTTGAATATCCCTTCTGCTAGGAAGCCTTTCTCCATCAGCCTAACATGGGGCATGGGTTAGGGTTGCCACATTGCACAACTGTAGAATATATATATATTCTTTTTCAGGTTCTTTTTCCTTATAGGTTATTACAAAATATTAGGTATAGTTCCCTGTGCTATACGGTAGTTCCTTGTTGTTCATCTATTTTATATATAGTAGTGTGTATATGTTATTCCCCAATTCCTAATTTATCCCTTCCCCTGGACCTTTCCCCTTTGGTAACCATAAGTTTGTTTTCTATGTCTGTGAGTCTCTTTCTGTTTTGTAAATAAGTCCATTTTTTTTAAATTCCACGTATAAGTGATATCATATGATATTTGCCTTTCTCTGACTTACTTCACGTAGTATGATGATCTCTAGGTCCATCTGTGTTGCTGCACATGGCATTATTTCATTTTTTTAATGGCTGAGTAATGTTCCATTGTATATATGTACCACATCTTCTTTATACATTCCTCTGTTGATGGACATTTAGGTTGTTTCCATGTCTTGGCTACTATAAATAGTGCTGCAGTGAACACTGAGGTGCATGTATCTTTTCGAATTATGGTCTTCTCTGGATATATGCCCAGGAGTGGGATTGCAGGACCCACGTACCCTTCTTATGTGCTACAGCTTCCACTGACTTTACCCTGCTGAACTGTAACTGTTTCCTTGTCCACCTTTCCTCCTGAAGAACAGGGACTGTATCTTAGGTGGTTGAACCTGGCAGAGTATGTGCTCAGTAAAGGGTAAACTGAGTTGTTAAGTTCTGTGGCTCTGGATCCCGTATCCCCCGATGTGTGGACCAGAGCAAGCAGTTGCCCTAGTCTTGTTTTGGAAGAGAGGTGCTACCCGCGTTAGAGGTCTCCCTATTCCTCGTCATTTACGAGCGTTACCTCCTGCCAGGCCCCAGTACCCTGTGTACCTTCTGAGAGAACAGTGCTGCTGGAGGGGTTGGAATGGGAGAGAGGGGCTGAATAAACCCAGGTGCTCCAGCCTTGGTTGGTACCATGGTTTTTTAAAAAAGCATGTCCACCCCCTTCCACACCCCTTATCTTTTCTAAGGTAGACCTGTCCGTTGTAAATTCGAGTTTTAGTGGCAGAGGATTATATGATCCATAAGGTCTGATTTGTTATTTATTCATTTAATATTTTATATATATATATATATATATATATATATGGAAGAATCAAAATCATTGAAATCAAAAAAGATGGTTCTGCTTTGTGGAAAACAAATCCTTATGCTATAGTACATTTTTCCATTAAAAAAAAGAAAAACTGATTTTCAGAGTTCTGCCAACAACGCTCTAAGTGCTAGATTTGCAAATAGGCTTATATTCGTCTTTAGAGAATATGCATATTCAGAGCCATATTATTCAGGAAATATTTGGTTATCTTCAGACTTAGTAAAACTTATGGCTAAAAATAAAAGGGGTAAAATATAAATAGTGGGGAAAGTTAGGGAAGAGGAACAGCAGCCATTACAAGAATAGAAAAGAGAGGAAGAGGTAAGGGGGACTGTGTGCTATCTTCTGTTTTGGTTTATGTCTTCACCACTATCTGAAATTCAATTCAACTGAACAAATATTAACTAGGTACCCAGCGTGCAGAGGGTCAGAAGATGCAATATCAGCCTCTATGTTCTTGGAGTTGAAGAGACAGGATATAATGACTGACGCCCCAAAATGCTTTCCTTCAGGTAATGAAACCATGATGTAGTTTAGGGTTTGGACTCAGTTCCATGGTAGCCCCGGCCCCTCACCAAAGAATTGTTCAGACACCCAGGCCTAAGCCTGCAATAAAATTCCTCCAGCCACAATGGTTGGTTCAGGAATGATTGTGTGACCCAATTTAGTCCAATTAGATGCCAAAGGAAGTTTTCTGAAGGCGCCGGGGAGAGTTTCCTGATTCCTAAAACAGAGAATAGACAGTAGGGTATTCTTCCCAGGGCCCCAACTGGGTATGAATAGGAGACCCACAAGCACTGCAGCATAGAAGTTGTGAACAGAGATCAGCAGAGTCAATAAAATCTCAGAGAAATGGGTGGAGAACACTGATCAGGCCTTGCCTGAATTTGCACTAATGCTTCATTTCATTTTAATTGTATGAATCAACAGACCTTTGTCGATTGCTTAGGGCAGTTGGAGTTGGCTCTTTGCATTCTAACCGATACACTTGGCAAGCACACTGATATTTATAACGCTTGTCAGAATATGATCAGTGATATAAAGTTTATGCTGAAGAACAAAGCAGAGTCCCTAGGGGAGGGGATCCCGTTACTAGTAATTGTGGAGTAAAATAATATGAATAGTATCAATTAGAAATTAAACTAGGTTTACAAGAAGGAATTAACACACGACAGAACAAATAACAAACGTTAAGTAAGAGGAACCTAAGTTAGAAATGAATCATAGAATTTGAGAGTTAGAAGAGATCTCAAAGCTTAGATAGGAAAACCCCTAGATTTCCTGTGTACAAATAGGCCCCGAGAGGCTAAGTGACTTGCCCCAAGTCGCAGAACTGAGTTGCAAGGTTGAGAACCCAGTTTTCTTGAATTCCGAATGGGGTTCTTTCTGCTGCATTCACATAGTTCCCTCTCTAAAGATAGGAAAAGAAATAGGAAAATGGTATTTTAAAATGTCAGCATAGGAAGAAAAGTGAGGAAAATGCTGCATTTTCATTTAACGGGGATTTAGGAAGCTCATAATAGAAATTTTGGATATTTTATTTTTAAATAAGACCCTGGCCTTTACTAAAAGGTTGAGCATATGATACCGCGTGGAACCCCCTGGGGTAGCAATGCTATGTGCTCCATGTAAAGCCAGGCGGGGCTGGTTCAACCCACTCTCACCCCAAACCCGTGACGCCCCGCCCCGCCCCCTGAGCTGTCAATCATCTGGCTCTTGATAGAGTTAGACTCTACATTCTTTTACAAGATCAAAAACCATTCCTTAAGAGGTCAGGACAATAGTGTATTCAGCTTGGTGTCTTTGCGCTGTGGGACGTTTTTCTTTATTCTTCCCACATATTAAGTGAGGTAGGAGATTCCAATAGAACTGTAAATGCTAAAACTGCAGTAAAATGGATCTCTTGAGTTAGACCTGTGTTCTGGTCTCAGGTGTTCTATTTTAATTGCTCTAAGATCTTAAACACGTTGTATAACCTCTGAGTCTCCATTTCCTCGTCTGTTAAACTAACAACTGCCTTGCCTATCTTTCAGGGTTGTTATGAAGATCAAAAAAGCTCATGACTGTGAAAAGCAGAGGGTGATTTCTACAGCCCTTCATGCCCCTCAATTCAAAGATTAGGGAGCCGGGAGCAGCTGAGTGACTCCCAGGTCTGTTAGTGACAGACAGGTAGACCAACCCCTTCCTGAGAATGGTGAGATTCGACCTCCAGGATAGAGACTCATAATTACATTCAAAACAGCTACCAGATTTGCGAGATTTATTCAACAACCGCCTAACAAAGCTATATATGAACACTGGATTCTACCATTTCTCTTAAAATGATGCCCCAAACGTAATAAAACATTACGTAAAATGCCAAGAGAGATCGGTATGAACAATCTAGCAGAATGAAGCCCATTTTAAAATCAGTTTCTAGCACTGTTTTGCTTTTTTAGCTAAAGAAAAGAAAAAACACTCAGAGAGTGACTAGGAAGTTCAGTGAAGGAAAGGAAAATGATTTCTCGTGGACCTGTGTTAACAGTACAGACACTCAACACGGCATCGTCTTCTCCAGACCTTTCCCAAATTCTCCTTTTCCCTGAGTCTGTGAACCCTGCAACTTGAATACTCGAGGTCTTTACTCACATGTAGCCAGTCTCCTGCGTTAACAATTTAAACGATGTCTTTCCTCAGCCAGAATGACTGTGAGATCTTGTGATCTACCATATTGACATTCTTTCTATACTCTATGTGTTTGTCTGTTTGCCACTTTCACAGAAGGATTTGAAGCAATTTATACAAATATATGCTCTGTCCAAGAATAAAACAAAGTGGAGTGAGTTTGGGGAAAGAAAAAAAAATATGGATAAGGAAATGTGATGAACTGCCAGATATATATACACAGTAGCCCAGCTCAGTTGCCAGCAGTGTGGGGAAAAAAGAAAAAAAAAAGACTCTAGGCTTTTCGAGAAGCCAGAGCAAAGGCAAATCTTTGCTACCTGGTGATCGCCATTTGGTTTATAGTCGGCAGCCTGTGCCGGGCTGGAGAGAAGCAGCAGAAGGCAAGCTTGGCTTACAGCCAATGCAGCATACTCTTAGGGAACCATACTAGCGAAAGCATTAAATTGCACCCTGAACTCTAAATATTCACTTTTAAAACATCCATCTGTCCACCACCCACGAGCCCAGTGGAGTGGCTGCTTAACTTCTCCAGTGAGTAGCCGATCTACAGATTCTCCTACCCTGAGCAAATTGGGTTATATCCAAATTCAAAGGCTGCCTTTGCTCCCGCGGAAGCCACTTAAGCGTCTGCTGCCCTTGGTAAATTCACTGCCCTAGGCAACTGCTTGTTCCATCTCTGTTCTTTTCCCAGCCAGAGTCATTGTTCCAACTTATTTGTATGAGTCAATGCTTCTCAGATACCCAGAAGCCTATTCCCAGAGCTCACTCATTAGTCAAGTCTGTTTTTTCACTAATCAATTACATTCTTTTGTAAAACTAGCTAATCTGAAGAAAAGTGAGTTAGTTAATTTGAGAAAACAAGTGTTGAAATTGTTGTAGTATCATGTTTTCATAGAAAGTGCTTCTCTAAATTAGAGTTGAGGTATATATGTGAATGATGCAAGTGGTCATCGGATTTTAGGAACGGGTCTTTATCCTTGTGGCCATCTCCCTAGATTTTCTTCTCTCTTCCAGTGTACCTTTTTTAAAATTTTTTGTTTTATGTTGGAGTATAGTTGATTAATATCGTTCTGTCAGTTTCAGGTGTACAGGAAAGTGTTTCAGTTATACATATACATGTATCTATTCTTTTTCAAATTCTTTTCCCATTTAGGTTATTATAGAATATTGAGCAGAGTTCCCCATGCTATACAGTAGGTCCTTGCTGGTTATCTGTATTTTAAATATAGCAATGTGTACATGTCAATCCCAGACTCCCAGTCTATCCCTCCTCCCGACCTTTCCCCCCGGCAACCATAAGTTTCCAGTGTACCTTCTTGACAACAGTGCTATATAAACAACCTTGTTCCTAGTTGAAAGAAAGACCTGTGAAATGACAGGCCCGTGGGTGTGCATGGGAGGGTAAGATTGAGACACGGGAAGTAGACAAAGAATGGGTGACACTATTTGGGCAGCTTGATTTAGCTGTGTCTATAATCATTACTTTGTGATCATTTTTATCACCATCTGCCTAACTAATAGTGTTTTTAAAACCAGAGCCTTAATTCAGCCCCTGCAGAGTGTTTGTTTTAAACTATTTGGTCTATCTAACAACTGGTGACAAACTATCAGAAACTCGCAGAGAAGATTCTTTCATTCATTTACACAGACTTAAATGTTTCAATTGCATGAACACATCACTTTTATTTTAGTCACAGCTTTCTTCTCTCGTTTTGATCTGCTGTTTGACTTTTTGCCTTGCCAACCCAGATTCAACTGTCTTCAAAGATGTCTTTAGCGATCATTAAAAAAATCAGCTCTCTTTTCTTTGGCTAACTCTGCAACCTGGAGAATTAAAACAACATTGTCTAGTTGTGCTGTTGACTCATGTGCAATCTTCAGAAAAGTAAATCACTTTCCTGTGGCTGATTAGCTTTTGTAGCAAGGTTTCCATGAACATATGCTCTTTGGAGACTAGCAGTAATTCCATCTGTTTTTCTCTCCTATCCTTTGTAATACAGAATGTGGAGGATCTATAGGAGCTGTGAATTACTGAACTTCTCTATACCTTTAAGAATGCGTTTCCGATTCAAAAGATTTTCATTAGTTTTGATAAACGGTACAGTGTAGGAAAAGAGGCTATTTCTTAATCTGTAAAACTGATAGGTTTTATAGATTTGGATTTCTGTGGAGTCTATTTTTTTCTTGTCCATCTGTTGTCACAAACTCACAAATGAGAAATAGCAATTATTGTGAAAGCAGAGTAACCAGTATAATCATCTCCAGTTTTGGAACAGGTTGTACTACTTTGTATTTGTCTTCACCTGCACATGTCAATTTTAATGCTTCTCTGAGGTAGATAATTTTATGTTATTTTATAGATAAGGATAATGAGGTACTGAGAGGTTGATGGAGTCCTGGTGTCATATCACCGTGCCACAAAGTAAGCTTTTAAAGCTCAGATTCAAGGATCAGAAGTATGATTTGCTGCCAAACCACATCAGAAAAGATTCCCAGATTTTGACACCAAGGTTGTGTCTATTGACATAAGGATATGCAGGTTGACTGGGTCAACTTTTTCTCCGCCTCTCGGGTCCTCCTTCCACTTCATCAAACACAACGTAGGCTCAAAAACAAGAGCCGTGACGCTCTCCCAAAAGTTTTATCTTTAAAACAGGGATTATAAGCCTAATACTTATAGAGTTGTTTTGAGGAGGAAATGAGAAGATGTACAGGCTTTGTTACAGACGCTGGTACTTAGTAGGTATTCAATAAATGTTAACTACTATTATCATTATGATCAGCTCATAGAGGAAAGAAATGGAGGACTTCAAAATCCCTGACGTGGAGCAGATTAAAAGAATGTTTGTAATAGGGTGTTTACTTTGAAAAAGAGAACGTTTCAATTGTTTCTTCCAAAAGCTTGGAAGAGCTAAGATACTCTTCTGTAGACGCACAATGCTTGGAGCCAGGAATTGTCGTGTATTACTTTCTACCTATTATCGATTCTTGTCGTCTACTCTCATCTATATATCTACTGTCTATCATTATCTATTGATTTTCTGTCAGTTATCTATCATCTGTTATCATCTATTATCCTATTACGCAAGAATAAATTTTTATCCCATAACTCTCCCCTTTACCCACAGCCAATTGACAAGGGTCAAAGACCTATCACAGGGATAATAAAGGAGAAATAGCAAAGTGGTAGCTAGCAACCACTTATGAAATTACCAATATTTGGTGATTTTTGACCTACATGAGTAGCAATTTCATATGATTCAACCTAATAGACTATGAATCCAGACGCACCCAGGCTACGAATTAAAACCTAAGAGACGATGTATTTTCTATTGTTTTTTTCTGACCTACTTCCAAAGCATATGAAACAAACATATAGCAAAAGATTAAAAAAATTGAATAGGAAATAGTGATTCACCAGGGTTGTTCAATGTTTAGAAAGTACAAATGAATTCAGCACAATTTCAGTTTATTGCACTTGCCATCTTCAGAAGCCATTTTAGATACAGGAAATGGCATTTTCTAAATATAAAACAGAAGTAAACATTAACAAAAATTATGGCTATTTCTAGCATGAAAGCCCACTGTCTTTTAAATATTTCTTTTTAAATTTAAGTTTATTTATTTTTTAATTTATTTATTTTATTTATTTTACTTTTGTCTGCGTTGGGTCTTTGTTGCTGCGTGTGGGCTTTCTCTAGTTGCAGCAAGTCAGGGCCACTGTTCATTGTGGTTTGTGGGCTTCTCATTGCGGTGGCTTCTTTTTGTTGCAGAGCACGGGCTCTAAGAGCTTGGGCTTCAGTAGTTGTGGCATGCGGGCTCGGTAGTTGTGGCTCACGGGCTCTAGAGTGCAGGCTCAGTAGTTGTGGCGCACGGGCTTAGCTGCTCCGCGGCATGTGGGATCTTCTGGGACCAGGGCTTGAACCCGTGTCCCCTGCATTGGCAGGTGGATTCTTAACCACTGAGCCACCAGGGAAGTCCCAGGACAGGGTTATTTTTAAAACCAAATTTTCTACTGCGTTAGACGATATATTCTTATTATGTGTTAAATAGCTCTAATATTGAAGAGTATTTTTACAAGATAATTTTATACCTTCCTCCTTACTGTTTCCTGCTTCCTTAATTGGTCACCTCGCTAATGGAACTCTCTCTTTGAAACATTGTGGCTTCCCTGTCAAAAGGGAGAGGCCAACAGGCTATGAGTAATGCTGTCTTCAAGGCTGGGATTATTATGCTTCCGTCCGTCTTCCTTTCCTATAAGCAGAGCTACCGTCCGTTATAGGCTATACATGCTCTCCCAGGACAGGCTGACCTTCAGCATGCTAATGAAATCAAGACACGTCTTTCAGCACGCAATTAAATTTCAGTGAAGTTCAGAGGTTTTCAGATGTGACATCTTAAAGACGATTTCATCTGCAAAAGTTTCACAAATCACAGGCTGGCAAATTATCAGCTGTACGGAGTCAACATTATCCTCAGCTGTATCTTCTCAGGAAAACAGGCTGAAGTATTATTAACAGGAGGTTTTCTGAAAGGCTCCCTATGGCACCTTTGTTGAAAAGATATTAAACCAAACAGCTGCTGATACGGAAACTGGCTGTTTGAACTCTAACTCAGTATATGTTGACGGGGGAGCCTGTGAGGTCTGACAAACATGATGCAAGAGGTGACTAAACATTTGATACTTATTACTCTGCAGTATTCCTGGGGCCAGGGGGTAGCAGGGATGGCGTTGTGTGGTGCTAAACCGAGACCCAGGTCAGTGAGACTTGAAAGGAACCATTCCTTTGTCCTCCTTTCTAGAGATTCAGGCATTATAAATATTAACTTGTCCAAGATCCTGCTTCAGAGCAATCCTTGACAGGACGAATGAAACATTTTGCAACACCTTAAAAAGAACCGATCTTATCACTGCTGCAGAGCTAGTTTTATTATCCCACTTCCTAAAAAAGCCAAGAGACCTCAATAGCTCTGGCAGAATCTTTGTAAAGGTGATGGAATTTGGCCTTTTAATGACGCAAAAAGATGCACGTGTGGATTTTGCAAGGTCGTACTTCCTCGTACATAAATGCTGGGTTTCACCCATGTTTGAACTGTTTGGACTTTTAAAATACAATAAATACAGATACTATCGTATGGAATTTCTTTTAAAAGCACAAAAAGTTAAGAGTATAGAAGTGTATTTGGGTTATGTGGCACAGTTGGTCTTTCACAATTTTAGAAAAATGAAAGAAAGCATTCTCATTGCAAATACTGTTATTTTTAACCAGTACAAAAGTCATCAGTTGTGCTAAAATTTCCATAAATGCAAAACAAGTGTGTTCCAACATAATTCAAGACCATGGATGACAATCCAAGAAATACTTACTAAGCCAGCGGTCAGGCAGACCATGGCCAGAGGGTCACATCCAGCTCCCAGCTGATCTGGGAGCTTAGGATGGTTCTTATATTTTTAAAGACTTCTAACAAAGAAAGCAAAGAATAATCAATCGCTACTGTTCATGGCCGGCAAAGCCTAAAATATTTACTAACCAGTCCTTAGCAGAAAAACTTTGCCCACTCCTGTAATAAGCAGCTTGCTATGCTGTGAGCAGAACCTGCATCTTCCATCAGACCCTGCAAGATTGAGTAAAATCTTCCCTGCCCCTTAATAGTTTATAATCTACACATAAGGGGCGTAAGGCCAGTAAGCCCGATTGTAAAGTAAATGGAATCAGATAAGGGCTTCAAAGGAAGAGACACCAGGCTTGGTGGAGAAATAGGGAGTGGTTTCTTGGGAGGTGATTCAGATGAACGCTGCAGATAAGAGGTTTTGAAGGAGAGAGGTGGGTGGAGTGAAGAGGGGGTCAGAGAAACCGAAATGCAGGGAGTGCTCTGGGACCTTAGGGCAAGTCACTTGCAGAAGCAAGTGGCCGGAGGGGTGGCCTCCCAGGCAGGAAACCCAGGCAAGGGTATAGCACAGGCCACGGGTAAGGAGTTGGTAGGGAATCTAGACATTCATCCTCTTAGAGGCCCAAAGGACGGCAATTCACGCTTTTACTCTGGTGTCTGATGTAACTGTGTTCTCCTATCCTGACAGGGAAGTGTTGGATTATACTCAGTGACAAACGAGAGAAACAGTCCCTCTTAGCCTGAGCATCTAGTAAATGAGTGGCTTTGGCTGTAAGTCAATGAATAACATTAATATATGCAGTTACCAAGTCACCATTAATAAAGCACTGCACAGTTTCAATCTACTCATCAGAATTCTTAAAAGTCCTATTTTTAAGGCAGTTCAAACCGAGGCGAGGCAGCCGAGGCTGCCAGGAACACGGAGTCCTGCCTCTGAGGGCTTCCCTGACTCAGTGCGTGACCTTCGGCAAAGGGCTCAGCTCTATCTCGGCTGCCTTGGCGATAAAATGGGGGTAGCAGATCTCGACCACCTCACGGGAGTGTGACGGAGAGCAATAAAAGTCCACCAAAAGCTTTCAAGATCAGTGCTCCTGGAAACTGAGTTGTGAAAAGTTCTCTTTCGAGAGTTCAGGGGAGAAAAAAAACAAGATTTTAAAAATCAAAATAGGACGCTGTTTATAGCTTCTAAGAGTCAGGAGCTTTTCAACACAGAAATGATCGCTGATGGAAGATACAGAGCCTACAGATTGCTAAGGCTGCCCATAAACTACCAGGAGAGTTCTGTTCTGTAAGTTAATGTGAGGGAAGAAATTGTTTTCATTTAAGGTGGGAGAGGATACTGAACATCACACAGCACTGCCTTGCACAAGACAGCCACACGTGGCTGCATGATCTCTACTTCCAGAGCTTGGAATATTCTGCCCACTTCTCCTGTGTGTTATTCAGTTATGAAGGTACACTTTCTTTTCTCTTGAGACTTTCATAATGTGTCCTAGAGAGAGACTGTGGCCAGTCTAGGGACAGAAGGGCTGCCTCGTAGCTGGCAGTCTGTCACTGGCCCTTGGAGTTTGAGGGAGATGCTATCAGGTTGAAAATACTAACATTTCAAAAGAACGTTGAAGAACCGACCCCTAGGTATGCCCACACCACAGCTAGAGCAGACTCCTGGGGGTAGAAGACCTGAGCTGCTCTGCTCTGTAGAGTTCACGGTGAAATATTTCTAGGATTCTGCCAAGAGCACGCTCCTTTTTTTTGTTTGTTTTTTGCGGTATGCGGGCCTCTCACTGTTGTGGCCTATCCCGTTGCGGAGCACAGGCTCTGGACGCACAGGCTCAGCGGCCATGGCTCACGGGCCCAGCCGCTCCGCGGCATGTGGGATCTTCCCGGACCGGGGCACGAATCCATGTCCCCTGCATCGGCAGGCGGACTCCCAACCACTGCGCCACCAGGCAAGCCCGAACGCGCACCTTTCTATCCTCTCCTCCTCCTCTTCCTCCTTCCCTCCCCCATCTCTCCTCCCCCTCACTCTCTCTCTCTCTCTCTTCCTTTCTTGCTTAAAGAAATCTTGATCTTAGAGTTGACCAAACAGGAGAGATAGGCCAAAAGAATTCAACTTGCAATCTTGTTGGGAGGACAGCAGCTCAAAACCACAAAGCCCTGAGTTTGACCCTAGCACTCTGTGGCTACAGATGACTCATCTTGATAATTATCAGCCTGAGTCTTCTCTATTGGTTTGATAACACCTGAGGAGTGGAAAAAGAACTTCAGTCAAATATGCACCCCTAATAATCGCTCTCCTTATTGCCTGTATAGACTCGTTCTCTTAATTTTCCTGGTATGTATCAAACAATAAGATATCCATGCAATCCTTGGGTGCTGCTTGAAAAAAAAAGATAAACTGTTCTCAAATCTTTGGAGAATGTTGCCTGAGTGACGAAGGGAACAGCAAGGCAGAAGTACCAGTCGGGGGTGGCTGGAATAGGAGGAAGTACCCTTTAATGAAATCTTGATTTTCTATAGCTTTTTTAATAACAGGATTGCTAAGTAGGAAAGTCACTGGAACTCGAGTGCAGCAATTTTGCCCTTTTTTTTGTAGCTCTCAGTTTACTGAGGCTCCCTGCCACCTCATCTGTCTATAACTTTTCATCACTTTTTCCTCAAAGTAAGAAATGTGTCCCAGAAAATGCACCTCTGTGACTTAGCAACGTGCCAAAGTGATCTGAGCCTTCCCAGTGTTCCAAAGGAAGCAGTGATTTGAATTCATCTGCTCAAACAATTAGTCTCTAAGCAGGCAGCTTGAAACTTCCTTAAAGTAATGGTGTAAGTTCTGGAGGGGAAATCAGCTTGTTGGTAATTGTTTTAATCTTTCAGTTAATTAATCGTTCGTTTGGTTGCGTACAGCCTTTTGAGGCTGATGCTCTGCTAAATTAATCTTGATGTTGAAGTAAGATGGGAACAATATTAATTTCTGTTCAGTGAAACTATGTACTTTCTGACATTGAATTGTACTTGCAGATCCATGGTAAAAATCACGTTTGAATGAACCACAATTGCACTCCAACAGTGTGTATAAGCTATACACATACACATAGATATCAATAACTTACATATGTAACGTATACACATGTCTATAATATATATTTAGGTGTATGTATATATGCACCAAATAATTACATTATTTACAGCAGCACTATTTATTATAGTCAACAATTGGAAACAACTCAAATGTCCATCAACTGTAGAATGGATAAATAAATTGTGACGTACAATGACCTATTACATAGCAATGAGAATGAATGAACTACTGCTACAAAAACATAGAGGAATTTTACAAACAAAACACTGAGCAAAGGAAGTCAGATGCAAAAGGACACAACTATAAATCCACTTGCGTGAAGCTCACAAACAGTTAAAATTAGTCTATGGGAATCTGTTCTAATAGAAATCTGAACAGTGGGTGTCTTTGGGGAGAGGGATACAGTGACTAAAGGGAGAACAAGGGAGCTTCTGAGTTTTGGTGATGATTACACAAGTATATTTGCTTTGCGAAAACTCGTTGTGCTGTACAATAATGATTGTCAACTTTTATGTATGTGTGCTATACTTCAGTAGAAATTTACTCAAAAACCTGCAGAGTCATTATCTGTTTTCCTTTAGTGTAATTTCACTTTTCATCAGAATGAAAGAGATCAAAATTTTGTGAATGCTTTCAGGCTGCAAATAAGAGGATACCCAACTCAAAATGGTTTAAACAGGGGTTGGCAAACTTTCTCTATAAAGAGAGAATAGTAAAGATTGCAGGTTTTTCAGGCCATGTGGCTTCTTGTCAAGACTACGCAGCTCTACTGCAGCGGAAGAGCCGTCACAGACAACACGTGAACAAGTGAGCGTGGCTTTGGTCTAACAAAATTTATGTGATCGTGGGGCCATCTCAGAATTCTGCCCGCCACGAGCTCTAACGTGAAAAATTAAATCAGGTAATAGAAATAGAATCAGGCAGTAGAAAATTACACATTCAGAAGAAATGGGCTTTCTTTGGCATTCTCCTTGCTTGGAGGATTTATATTTAAAACCCAACTCCATAAAAACAAAGATAACATGAAAGTCCTGAAAGATCTTTAGCTATTTGCTGTAGCAGGATTGTCAAAATACCAAGTAAAATACTGAACTGTTTTCAGAAAAACGATCAAAATGGCAAAGGCTTTTATTTAAAATTTTATCTATTTATTTCTGGACTAAGTGATACATTCACAGGGTCCACATTTCCGAAGATAAAGGGATGTGCAGTGACAATCTCTTTCCCAGTTGTCTCTTTTCTGTCTCATAACTGATGACTGCAGGTCCTCATTTACCTTTTTCTGTGCAATAGATCATGGAAATCATTTCACATCAGTACATAAAGGGCTTCCTCATCCCTTTTAACAGCTACATAATATTCCATTATATTCATGGAACCGATTTATTTATTTCCTATTAATATGCACTTAGATTATTCCTCATCTTTTGCTATTACAGAAAATTATGTATTAAATAACTTAGTATCCAGATTATTTCACACATGCTTGAGCACATAGGCAGGATAAATCCCTGCAAATGAAATTGCTGCGGCATAGTGTACGTCCATTTATAATTCTGATATATTTTGCCAAATTGCCTGTGATAGTGTTGTAACGATTTAAACTTTCAGCAGTAAGACTGGAGTACCTATTTGACCATGTTCTCTCCAACAATGAATTTTACCTAATCTTTCCCAATCTGATAGTTGAAAATGATATCTTATTATGAGTGAACTAGAGCTTTTTTCCACTTATTTCTCTTTCTGCAAACTGTCTTTTTTAATGGAAACATTGATCTTTTTCTATTAATTTGTAGGAATCCTTTATCTGTTATAAAAATGGCATTTTTTTAAAGTTTGTTGTTTGTCTTTCAACTTTACCTGTGTTTGTTGTTGTTGTTTTGCCATACAGAAATATTTGACTTTATGTATAAATCAACTTTTTTTATGGATTCTGGCTTTTTTCTATATTTCAAAGGGCATACTGTTCTCTAAGATTATATAAAAAATTATCTAACAATTTATTCTGGCATGCTCAGGATTTTCTTTATTTTTAAAAATGTTACACCACCTGGAATTTATCATGGCAAAAGGTATAAGGTTTGGATCCAACTTAAAATTCCCCACCCAGAGGACTGCTTGGTTGTTTGCACACCATTTATTGGATAAGCCATCTCTCTCCACTGATAAAAGATGCCATTTTATCTCATACTAAATGTCTTTTTGTATCTGAGTCCATTTCTGTTCCACTGAGCTGCCTGTCTGTTCAGGTACCATGCCTTTTTAATTATTGTAGCTTTACATTTTACTATCTAACACAGCTAGGCAACCCTTGCTTCCCTTTTTCAGGATTTTCCTGCATACACCTGCTTGTTTATTTTTCCATATTAATGTTATAATCAACTTGTATCATTTTAAAAAAACCTTTTTAAAATTGAGGTGTTTTTTTTTACATGTATAGGTAATTTAGGAAGAATGACATTTTTATTTATTTATTTATTTTTAATTTATTTTATTTATTTATTTTTGTTTGCGTTGGGTCTTCTTTGCACGTGGGTTTTCTCTAGTTGTGGCGAATGGGGGCTACTCTTGGTTACAGTGCACAGGCTTCTCATTGTGGTGGTTTCTCTCATTGTGGAGCACGGGCTCTAGGCATGTGGGCTTCAGTAGTGTGGCACGCGGGCTCAGTAGCTGTGGCTCGCGGGCTCTAGAGCGCAGACTCAGTAGTTGTGGTGCACGGGCTTAGTTGCTCCATGGCATATGGGATCTTCCCGGACCAGGGCTCGAACCCGTGTCCCCTGAATTGGCAGGCGGATTCTTAACCACTGTGCCACCAGGGAAGCCCAAGAATGACATTTTTATAAAGCCTTTTTACCTAAAATCATGGATCTCCTTCCCTCTGTTTAAGTCTTCTTTTTGAACCTCAGTAGCTTTAAAAGTTTATTCTTAGGAATTCAATCTTTTTGTTGCTAATACAAATGGGGTCCTTTTTTCCATTATATTTTCTAACTGTTGTTTCAAGGACTTTTAAAAGCCAAAGAAAAAATTTATTCTTATCTCAATAAATGGAATTTTCTAAACCATAGTAAGTAACCATAGCACTTGTAAATTAATTCTGTTCAAAATAGTTCAAAAGGAAAAAAAAATCACAAATTCATACAAGTGAAAGGATATTAGGAACAAACTAAAATATCTTTTAAAAACTGCTTATTGATTCACATATAAAATGAACAAATAGAATCCATATAATTTTCTTGTTCTCACAAATCACTCACTGTTCATCTTTTGCCTAGTAGGGCACGCAGATTGTTTTTGCTCAGTGCTGCTTACGGAGCTCTGCTAATTACTTACCTCTCCCCAGGTGTAGGCTGGCAGCTCAGCTATTCTGATTCTTTCTCACCTAGATCTTAAGAGACAAACACTGCTGGGGACTAGAGCTTGAAACTCAAGCAGAAGAGACAGATGATGCCTCCCTGCTTTCCCCACCTGCCAGTTCCCCTCAGCACAGCCTGGGGAAGGAACACGGAGCCAGGAAACCACAGTTCTACCCAAATCTGAGAACATTTCCAAGGTTAGCTGGAAAGAAGAAAGAGGGAAGTCTTTTTAGGGGACCTCCATTTTGGTAACCTGGGAGGATGCAGTGTGGACGAGCAAGTTGTTCTAAGAGGGGAGCCTGGAGCTGGGAGGTCGCTAGGCTGTGTAGCCTTAGGGTGGAGTTTTCCTTTAGTGAGTGGTCACATTCTAGTCTTGGGTCTCACTCTTAGAACCGAGTTGGCTGGCTCTCTGACTTTGGAAGAATCACAGATTGGGCTGCGAGAGGAAAGAGTAGGGTGACTTCTCACCTCTCCTTTCAGGCAGGGGAGGAACTGGAGGCCATAATTTCCCCTTTCTGACACCTGAACAGCGTTCTTATAGGCAGAAACCCTACCGATCCCATTGCTTGGGTTAACTGGTGGCCTCTGTATTTATTGAAAGTCAATCAAGAGGTCTTCTGCAGAATAACAAGGAGTAGAAAGATTACGGAGTGTCCATCCCTGTCTCTGCCATGTACATGGATTCCCTTATTTTAATCCTTACCACAGCCCTGTAAGTTAAATATTTCTGTTATTTTCAACTCACAGATGAGGAAGGTCAGGTTCAGGGAAATTAACTAAGATGGCAAAAGACAGAGTCAGGATTTGAAATCAAGTGTCTGCCTTTGATGATCAAGCTTTGTACCACTATACTTGTGGGTCTTACGAAAATTAATGGTAAACCTCAATATTTGGAAGTAAGGATGAGCAAAGGAGTTAAAGTTGTTTCTATATACTGAATACTTCTTCCTATACTTTTACATATTAACATTTATTTTAACATGTGAGTTTTACATATACTGGCAGGGCTCCTGTCAATGAGAGTAGTTGTAAACTCCACTCAAAGGCATATAATATTTTGTTCAAGTGATAGATATACTCACAAAGACATTGAAACATAAATAACAGATCAGCTAGCATGTTTATTCTACAGTGCTCTGAAGACTGTTCTACTTGTGACTATAATTCTCTACTCATAGTTTATTACATTCTTCCAGAGATGTCAGATGTGTGTGTATGTGAGTGAATGTGCGTGTTTATGAATAATATGATTTCCTTGTGGGTGAGAATTTCACCCTCTCTGTGATTCCTGTGCCCTAACCGTATTGCTAGGCAACACTAAGAAACACACAGCCCACATTCTCCTAACTCCTTTTGATGTTCCACAAATGGACTTTTGCTTTTCTGTGCAAGTAGAGTCACACCAGTGGGTTTAGAATTTCAGATTTTTAAGTCATCAGGTGTCCATGCAGATCTAGACCAAGTGACCGTAACTCTCAGAAACTGGCAGAAAAGAGGAAGAGCTGGCTTAAGGGACGTGCACATATTTGTTTGAAGTCTTTAGCTGATAATTCATTAGTGAAATCAAATGTGATTCTTGTAGGTGACGTGAAGGAGAGAGAGGGTGCTGGCTTCCTTCTAAAGTACTCCTAGGACTTGGAGAGTAATTGTGTAAGGAATACTCTACATGATACTGGTGATGTCAACATACCCAATTCGCCAGATGCAAATCGGGTGCACATCTCCTCGGTCAACATAGAGACTAGTATTTTCAGGTCTGGCTCCAGAGCTTAGCAGAGCACAGTGAATGGATCCTGTGTCACAAGCTAAAGTCACTTAGAGCCCTTCTGCTCTCCATTTCTAGAGAAAGATCAGAGAGAGGCTTCAGTAGGCTGAAAAATGCCAGAACTGGGCCTGCCGTGGACAGATGCTTAGCACTTCATTAGCACATGAAAGATCTTTTGGGTTTTCCCCGTCCTCTCAAGCCACGTCTCAGGGAACCACAGGAGGCAGAATTTTCAGGTCTTTACACGGCTGACCGACATGACTGAAGAAGTAGCGCTGCCCAAGTCAGAAAGTCTGTGACGGCGCACTGAGCTGACACTCAGCCTGTGAAAGCAAGTATCACATTACAGCACCTTAGTTGTAGGCTTAAGAGACTGCAACATTTTTGCCAGTTGGGAGATAAAAATGAAATGGAAATGGGGCCACTGGTAAGAACTAAACGTATGGGAAAATATGGTTGTATTAGTCAGCTAAGTCTGCGTAACGACTTCCCCCAAAGCTTAGCAGTTTAAAACAATAATAAACATTCCTACAGATGGTTTCAATAGGTCTGGAATGGAAGAGTGCCTTAGCTTGGTTCTGTGTCATGATCTCGTATGAGCTCGCAGTTAAGATGACAGCCAAGGCTGTAGTCGTCTGAAGGCTTGACAGAGGCTGGAAAATCCACTTTCAAGATGGTTTAATTGCATGACCTGCAAGTCATTGCTGGATTTTAGCAAGAGGATCTACCAGCTAAACATGTGGCTTCCTACGTGTCCTCACAACATGGTAGCTGCCTTCTCCAGAGTGGATGACCCAAGAGAGAGCAAGACAGAAGCCACGATGTCTTTTATAACCTAGCATGAGAAGTCACACTCCACCATCTCCACAATATCCTACAGGTTATACAGGTCACTCCTATTCAGTATGGGCGGGGACAGCATATGGGTGTGAACACCAGGAGGTGGGAATCACTGGGGCTGGCCATCAAGTGATAGAGACATTTCTGTGCATACAAGATTGAGAAGAAATTCATGTATTGATTGAGTGATTGACTGCGCTAGGGCAGTGGTCTCAATGCAAGCGGCAAGCAGTGCTATGACAGACCCACCTGAGGAGCTTTAGACATGGTTTCCCTGCCCCACCCTAACCCCCAATATTCTGATTAAATCAGAGATGATACCCAGATTTGGGAACTACTGGATTACATGAGCACCAAGGTCAAGTCCCACCTTAATCCTGTTCGCCAAACTTTCCTGATCGTTTACCTAGTGTTACCTGGGGAGTTTGTTAAAAATACAGATTTCCATGCTCCACCTCTAGCTTCATGAATCAGAATCTCCAGGGAGGGGCCTAAAATCTGTATTTCTGCGTAATTTTTAAAATTCTTGACCAGGTCATATATTGAACATGATTAGAAATCCCAAAATATATAAAAGAATGTCATCGAAAAGTCTCCTTCCCAAGCTTGTCCTCCCCACATCCCAATTCCCCTTCTGGAGGAGGTGATCAGTGTTACTGGATTTTTTTGGTATGTGTATACTCCTCCAGCAATATGTGAATACATGATATATGTAAGGTAAATATATGCACTTTCCATTTATATGTGTGTATGTGTATGTGTGTGTGTGTGTCTGTGTGTGTGTGTGTGTGTGTGTGTGTGTACTTTTTAAAGAAAAATCCAAAGAGTAAACAGTGAAAAGCCAGTTCATTCCTGGTGCTGATCTCCATTTCTCTTCTTCAGAATCAGTCAGATTCAAACACTTTTCCCAGTGTTTTGTGTGCCTCTTTCAGAGATAGAACTCTGTCATTTTAACAAGTGACTCAAGTCATTCTTATAATCTGGTGGGTTTGCGACACCCTGATCTTTCCAAGTAACTTGAAACAGCTAGAAAACTTCACTTGGTTACGCTTGAGTTGTATGAAATGCATTTAGTTGGATTCTGTCCTGGATGTTATATTTAGTTTTGTGGATTTAACCATTATTTTAAAAGGCCTACTATGTGCCGGGCCCAGGCGGCAGTGAACAATGAACCCAGCTCACAGGCGCTCACAATCTGATAGAGGAAACAGCCACTTTCAGCCCAAGTGTTATGAGGAAGGTGTCTGTGGGGACCACAGCAGCTGCTGGCACTGGAGGTGAGGGTGGCGTCCTGAAGGAAGGGCTTTCCACCCTGAGTCAAAAGGGATGATGAGGGGGTGCAGACCAGGCAAATGGAGAAGGAAAGTATTCCTGGCAGAGAAAAAAAGAAAGACGCCAAGGCTTTAAGTTTCGGTCCAGTCTGCTGCTCTCGGCAACCGAAAAGTAAAGCATTGTGGTGTTTGTGTCCAGGAGAAGTTCAAGATAAAATGAGGGAGGTAGGGACTTCACTGGTGGCGCAGTGGTTAAGAATCCGCCTGCCAAGGCAGGGGACACAGGTCCGAGCCCTGGTCCGGGAAGATCCCACATGCTGCGGAGCAAATAAGCCCGTGTGCCACAACTACTGAGCCTGAGCTCTAGAGCCCGCGAGCCACAACTACTGAAGCCCGCGTGCCTAAGACCTGTGCTCCGCAGCAAGAGAAGGCACTGCAATGAGAAGTCCGCGCACCACAATGAAGATTAGCCCCCGCTCGCCGCAACTAGAGAAAGCCCGCGCACAGCAATGAAGACCCAACGCAGCCAAAAATAAATATATAAATAATTAATTTTAAATATATATATTAAAAAAATGAGGGAGGTAAACTGGGATCAAAATAAGATGGGAAAAAATATGACAGCTCTGAAAGTCAGGCATTAAGCTTGGGAATGATATAACCAATGTTTAAAAGAAATGAATTGGAAGGGGGTGCGAGTGGAGTCAGGGAGATAACTGAGGAGACCGTTGTCAAAAGAGACGGGACTGGCTTAAATTAGACGGCCATGGTAGGGAGGGAGAAGACCGCAGACATTTTAAAGTTACTTAAAAGGCAGATTCAGCAAGAGTTGGTGATGGATTGAAAGGGCTTTAACTGGGACAGCCCCAGATTTCTACGACGGGCAGTCAGGTGTTTTCACTTCAACCGGGAACACAGGTGGGAAAGCGCTTTGGGAAAAGGGATTTGGGAGAATGAAGGATCGAGTTTGACATTTGGAGTCCGAGGAAGAAAGGAGAGCTAAATTAAAGTCTGCAGTCCGACTGAGAAATGAGTCGTTTGGTGGTGGCTGGTGGCAGGACAGGCATCTCCTAATTCCTCTTTAAACCTTACTGAGTTTGCATCTCGGCCTCCACCCCTGCTTTTTCCCTGCCCCCCACACTCCCGACGCCCCTCCTAAAGCAGGCTGAGCCTAATGGCCTTTTCCTCCTCTCTGCATCTTCCAGAGTGGAGGGGTCCGAAGGGTGGTCCTGCGTTATAAGCTGCCGTGTTTACAAAATTCAGGAGCCTGCGTGTTAGGTTCTGTAAAAAGAAAATACTCTTAAGGTGCTTATAAACCGTCACCTCATGGTTCCACGTTTACCAGAATAGTGTACAGCACGGATTCTGACTCTCTTTAGTTTCTCATTTACTCTGGGTACTAACGATATACCTCTTTAGTACTGCACTGGCCACCGATTGCAGTGTGGATGTGTTTGTAATAATGTAAGGCTGCAGTCATAGTTTCCTTTGCCATTTGCACTTATTAACTCCTTTCGCTGGAATTAATAGAGCTTAAGCAAGTTAGATATTGGAAAATACGCACCTTTGCTTTGTGCTGTGAACAACCAGCCAGAGGCATTTCAAATTGTGAGGGTAACTAAGAAAATAAGATCTTTGCTATTGTGCAGAGAAATCTGAAGAATTTTATCCATCCTTCGGTTCTCTCTAAATGGCTCATTGTATGCTATCTGTAACGGCTCTAGGACAGATTTCTCTCTGAACTTCACAGCATGGGTGGAAGAGAGTAATTTGGCCTTTATTTTTTCCTGGCAGTCGGTGCCGGTCCATTTATATGGTATGTTCACAGGAGAGCTGACAAGTGTTGAAAAGTTTTATTCGATATGCATTTTTTTTTTTAAGTAGAAACAAATCCGTAAAAATAGGTACGTTTAAGCTAGTTTTCCTAGTTATTCTTAAGAGCATAACCAGTTCGGTTTCATTAAGGAGTTCCACCTCAAATAGACTAACTAGCTATGTTAAACAGTCTGGGCTATGTTTAATATTCATGATAAAACCGTGTACTGTATGAACAGTTTTTAATGATATAAATGCAAAATCACATTATTTTTCTGTGTAACTTGTAAAAGCCATTCCTTCTAAAATGGGGCTGCTTATGCTAATTTGTTATAGTTAGTGAGTTGCAGGCAGCTCTGTGAATTTACTTTTCTTGGCAGTTCTAGAATATCCTGCCATAACACATACTGAAAAACTGTTTGATGGGTTATGAAAATCTGGATGTACTAAAGGTACATCTTGTGCAAACCATAAAATAAATACATGATTACATTTAAAAATCTGTTATCTTATCAGGTTAAGGAAATTGTCATTATAACAACCCAAGGAAAATTAAACCATTTTCAACGGAAGATATACTTTCCCTTTGTACATCCTGTAAATATTTTTAATATCCAATGCTGGCTCAATTTCACTGGTCTTTCTGGAATAAAAACCCAAAACACCTGCCAGCTGGAGGTAAAATGGATTCCATCTAGAACCTACTTTGGAGATAGGTAACACCTCATGGCTTTAGTTGATATTCTGAGTAAAGTGTAAGAAATGCTAGTTGTCAGGATTATTGGTATAAAATATAGTTTGAAATTTTCCGCATTATTTCTAAGCAAACCAGCCAAGTTCCATTATTTCAAGGATGTTGAATTCTGGGTCTGTCAATATTACTGTTGCCTCTGATACATGATTGCTTCATTAGTAATAAATGAATAAGCTATATAATTTGGTTTGGTGCTGTGCTAGCTATACCTTCCCAACTCCTCTGAGACAGCCTCGGCCTCCAGGAGCTTAGATTTCTAACACTTGAAAAGATGTCGGGGAGAAACAAAGGCAATTCATTTGTCCACTTATTCAACAAATGTATATTGAGGATGTACTATGTACAAGGCCCCTTGTTACACTTTCTTCCGGCCTGGGGAATACATTGTGGCAAACAGGAGAGATTTGGTTCATATCCTTGTATTCTATCGGGGAGACAAAACATGAAATGACACATCATACAATTAATTATTTAATAATTACGGAAAGTGTTTCAAAAGATATCTGGAGGCGGCTGGAGGAACAGGCTTCTTTTTAAGGGAGTTCTTGAAGTTTAAATTGTGTTTGGAATGAACTGGGACAAAATCTTAATTGTGTCAGGTTAAAAAAGTTATTGTATTTAAAGGTAAAGAGTCAAAAGATCTCTAAGGTAAATATGGTGTAGTTTGGTGATAATCTTATGTAGGCAGGAATATGTCCGTGCACATGCCAAAGACAATTTCCTATCACTTGAGGAAATGATTTTTAATCTTAGGGTAAAAGTAAGATATTATATTCCACTTAAGAAGGAGGAAAAATGGATAAGAAATGCAGATGGCCAATTAACTTCTTCAGTCAAACCTCATGCACATGATAAAAAAAGTAAAGTTTAATGTTAAAAAAAAAACCTTTAACATGCTTATATGTTTCAAATTGGTTAAAATTCTTCAGTGATAAGGTTAGGTTCCTTGATCAGTGAATGTTCTCATATATTTCTAAGCAAAATGGAATGATTTTATTTGAAGCTGAGACGTAAGGACAGAGTTGTACAAGGAAATCCTAAATTGACTAAGAAAAGTCAAATATATAATTTAAATGATTTTTGCAATTTACTCTTTCAATAATAAAATTCAACCAAACCTAATTAATTTTCAATTTGTAGCACAATGTGCAGTTTTAGAAAATACGTCATTAAAGGCATCTACAACCAGGGACTTCCCCGGTGGCGCAGTGGTTAAGAATCTGCCTGCCAATGCAGGGGACACAGGTTCGAGAAGATCCCACATGCCACGCAGTAACTAAGCCCTTGTGCCACAACCGCTGAGCCTGCGCTCTAGAGCCTGTGAGCCACAACTCTTGAAGCCCTCGCACCTAGAGCCTGTGCTCTGCAACTAGAGAAGCCACCGCAATGAGAAGCCCGTGCACTGCAACGAAAAGTAGCCCCCGCTCGCCGCAACCAGAGAAAGCCTGCGTGCAGCAATTAAGACCCAAGGCAGACAAAAATAAATTAATTAATTTAAAAAAGAGAGAGAAATAACCAGAAGCAAAGTAAATGTAATCATCTACTAGGCTTAGATTGGGTAAAAAGATTAATTTACGCTTATTCAGTACTATTTGAATAGGTAATATGTACATTATTTTTTTTAAAACATGAATTGTACATTTATTTGGTTCAACAAACATTTTCTTGAGCATCTACTAAGTATTAGGTTTGATGAGGGGCACTGGGGATACATAACATCTGCCCTTGGAGAAGTCTCAAGCATAGCAAGTCAACTCTGTACCTTGTAATATTGTGGAGGGTGCAGAGCACTATGGGGGAGGAATTTTTAATCCAACTTTTAGGTAATAAGTACATTATTGAAAAAAAAATCAAGGAATCCAAAAATTAAATATCTCTCGTCCCATCCTGTTCTCCATCCACCTAATTCTCAACCATCCTAGACCGCGCACAGAGACGGCACATCCTGCAAGTTATTATTACTTGTGTGTGTGTATACATGAGTTCTTTAGCACATATGAGCAGATTTCGATATGGGCTTGTTTCTTTTTACACAAAAGGTAAAGTCCCGAGTACACTGTTGAGCCTTCACTTTTTTCTCACTTATTTCTTGGAGATCTTTTTGTATCAATATGCAAATCCTTTCACTTTTGTTTTTTCATGTACAGCTGTATCATATTACACTGTATGGATATACCATAATTTGCTCGACATTCGTGTTGTTTTTAATAAACAGTTCTGCAGTGAACAACCTTATGGGTGGTTACTTCCCAAGTATACCCAGAAAGGTAGAATTGCTAGTCAAAGATACAGTCATTAGTCATTTTAGTAGCTGTTGCAAAAATGCCCTGTGTTTGCGCTAATTTAAAGATTGCACTCAATTACCCTTCCATCAGCAATATATGAGAATGTTTATTTTCCATTTGGTGTTATCGATCTTTTAGATTTTTTTGGTGAGTGATTGGAGAAAAACGGTATCTCCGTTTTTCATTGTTTATCTCTTTTAAGATTTTCTATTGGACTGTTAGTCCTTTTTTCCCCTTATTTGAAAAAGCTCTTTTATATTAGGAAGGTAAGATCTTCATTAGTAATGTGAGTTGGAAATATTTTTATCTTACATTCTCATTTGTTTTTTGACTTGCTGGGGATGGCTTTTGACACAAAAGTTTTATTTTTATGTATTTGAATTTATCAGTATTTTCTTTTATGGCTTTTGGATTTGACTCATTGTTGGAAAGGGCAACTCTACTCCAACATCGTTAAGAGAGCATCCTGTTTTTCTTCTAGGGCTTGAGTACTTTTCATTGTGTGTCTTCAAATATTTTATCCATTTGGAATTTTTCCTGGAGTAAGATATGAATTTTCCCCCTAAAATGTTACCCAGTTATCTCAATGTCAAGTATTGAATTGTCCATGTTTCCACACTGTTTTGTGATGTCATTTTCATCTCATATCTATTTGGATCAATTTATGAACTTTTAAAAATATACATATTTTTATACATTTCAACTCTCAAAAATGTTCCCATGCTGTTTCTGTGTTCAGGCTCCTTTTAGGTAACTTCAGGGTTTACTTTTTTTTTTTTTAATTTTAAATATGCTTTTTTCCTCTTAACAAAGCTTTGCATTAGTTGCTTCCTTGAGCAACATCTCTAGAAATTTACACAGAATAAAAAATGTGTTTGCAATTATGTGAAAATATTATTCGCATCAGAACTAATTCTGCAAAAGCTGAGTTCTTGCAAAAAAGAAAAATCTATTTCAAGTGAACTTCCCTCAGTCCCAGGGAACCTCCATATACTCAGGTCAGAAATATTTCTTTATTATGCATCATGTATTTTAAAGTATTTAAAGATGGATCAAATGGGCAAAGAGTTGGAAGAAAGGGTTTTAGATCTACCTCAGAATCTCTTGGTGAGGTTACTTAGAGACTTATCCTTAAATCACATTTATTGCAGGCTGGTTTTGTCACTTTTTAAAAATATTTTTAAATTGGAAACAACAGCGGGCTGGTTATATAATACTTGTAATGGCAGAATTTTAGGGAAAATATCAGGTCTGCAGGCTTTAGATAATCACATGCAAAGTCACGTGTGAAAGTAGGAAAGGGGGAAGAGCAGTGCTATGTCTGATTATTTACTTTCTGGGGGTGCACACAGATTATTTCTGGTTTAATCTGGAAGATTATATAGCCGAGAATAAAGATCCCATAGACATTCTGCAGACGCCAGCATCTCACCAGTTGGTTTTAAACCTGGGGCACATAGGCTGCATTAGACACTGGACCACCCGCTCATGTCCTATTCCTGACTTTCTTGAATCAAATAAGGTCTTTTTGAAAAGCTTGAAATTAGTATTCATATAAACAGGGAAATGCTGAAACCAGCTGGCATTCTGTAAATGAAATCACTAGAACAGGAACTTGGAATAGTTTTTCTTCCTGATGATTTTGCTAGGTCGTCACCATAAGTGGCCCCAACTTGGGTCAACCCTCGGACTCTTCCTGGGGAAGACATCCACCTAAGTATTTTACAGGGTTTATTAAATTATTTTAAAACATATACTGTGTTTAATATAGACATGGCTGTTTATAAAAATAAAACGTCTATTTGGCAATCAGGGAAGAATGACATCGAATGCTAGAAAAAAGAGGAAGCAGTTTCATTACTATCAGACGTGGAGGAGAACTTAGTCTCAGCTAGATCTCATTTAAGAAATGGAAACAAAAAAAGAAATCCAATTTACTTCCTAAGTTTGTATCAGAATATCTTTTCTTCTTCAGAATATTCATCCTGAAATTTAAATGAACACATCAAAAATGCAAGTCCAGTCTCCTCATCGGAAACTTAATATGATCGCTTGAGAAAAATATCTCATTAACTATACCCTGAATAGTTTTTGCCCATAACTAATAACATGTGTAAACAGAAATACAGGAAGTCAAAATTAATTTTAAACATACTCAGTAAATGTACCGCTCTCTATCTTTCATAATCTAAAGGGAGAAAAGTAAAGCGTTACTGAGAAAATATCCAAATTTCTTTGAAAGGAAGTTTATTGAGTATTAGCACCGAACTCCTTTCTTGTGTGAAATGATTGACCAGTGTGTGAATTTTTTTCTGAGAGTAAGGATATAGGCATATCAAAATTGGGATTAGGAGGCTGGATGATTTAAGTGCCCTGTGTAATTAAATGTGCTTCTATGCTCTAAAAATAGCATTTTGTCGGGCTTACCGATACAATAGTGAGATAACCTATAGGAGGTAACTTGTGATGACGCTGTGGTCACTATGCAGTTGATAAGAAGCGTTGGTTGATGGTTACTATTGATGAATGAAGAAATTATTGGAAGAAGAGGGAAGGAGAGAACAGCTGTAAAGTTGCTAGGCAAAGAATGAATGAAGCAGTGGATAACAGCGATTATTTGGTGGTAAAGCACTGAAGGCAAGGATTACAGTTTATATTTCTTTTTTTAACCCTTAGCACCTCATAAGGCTTTCATTGTTTGCTAATTGTTTGCTAATTTTGCTGCCTGAGCAGTATAAATCTCCCTGTTTGATTCCTTTTTAGTGGTTCTTTATTAAAACTGCCTATGAGAAATGAAAATTGAAAAGGCTTTTTTTCTTTTTTCTTTTTTTTAAGGAAAGGAAGACTGGGATAAGGTCAAATTACTGTTTGGTTAGTGTATAATAGGAAATAATTACATTAATTGAAAACTTCCTTTCCTGATATTTCAGACATTCTAGGGTTTGTGTTGTTTAAATTAATGGATGTATTAAGCACCTTCTGTGCTTAAGGGGTGCCTGTTCTTTAAGCAAATTATTTCGTTTCACTGACAAAGTTCATGCTCCCTTATGTGTAACGTAAGTGTCGTATAGTTAGGTCTATACTAAGTGTCTAAGAGGATTCAGGTCACAGAACTACATGAACTGTCAGCGCAGGAAAGTTTTCTTGAAAGAGATTAAGGTCAGTTCTTTCTCTGCTTCCACGTGTGGCCCATAACTGACCAGGAATCAGAGAACTGGATTGCTCGTGCTTACGAAAGAACAAAGGGTAGGATTAATGGGATTGGGGAACTTTGTTCACAATCTTGGGAAGAGTGCTTAACATGTCACTGGGGGCACTTTGAGGGTGTGGGGTGTTTGTGTGTGTGTACCCCACCACGATCATATTTTTTCCTGGAATTTTCCCTTTCCGAGTTAGTAGCTAAAGATGCCATAGAAAGAATCGAGGGGGGACAGAGATGGTTTCGGATTACGTTTGAATGAAAAAGTGGTGGTTTCAGAGGGTTCATTGCAGCCCCTGAACCTGGGGAAGGGCCTTCCCCCGGACCCTGTCTGGGGAAACCATATGAACATGTTATTCCTCTCAGTGTGAGTGAAGTGGACATTAGAAGGGAATTGAAGAGAGCTCAGGGAAAGACAAAACGGGCCTCCGTTTTTGATAGGAATGGAGATAGGGGCAGATACATTTGACGTCATTGGGAGATTCTTTCGCCTCTGAACACAATCTCGACCGGCTCCTTGGAAGTCTTTCCAGTCCTGTGGCATCCTCCAGCTCCTGCCTTAGATTTCTGCTTTCCAGCAGTTACCTAAAAGCACAGCCAGACATTCGTGACTGCTCATTTCTAGCAATAACCTCCTCCCTTGAAAGAGCCCCTCATGGCGAGAGTCCCGTCTCCTGCTTTCGACACACATGCCTGCCTCAAATGTCCTTCTGACATCCAAGGTACAACTCTGAATTGTAGGAATTCTCTGACCCTCTGCTCTGATCCCAGCATGAACACTCGCCTGAATCAACACTTAGGTCATTCTTTACAAATGAATACCTTCTGCATCACCCCATGCAGACTGCTATGCCACTGAAACCTTTCTCTTAGACCTGGAACTGCTAGGAATGAACGTTTCTTCAGGGATCTTGGCAAATCTAGAGCCTCCAGGGGTCTGCTAAATCCTACCTCTGTTGAATCATTTTGTTGCTTAGCATGCAATTCTATTAATTTGTCTGATCTAATGATAGCTGAAAACCTATGACAACTTGCCATGGTCAGTATGTCATCCTGACCCTTACTTAACAAATATCAGAGTTCTAACTACGGGCTGGTGCTAAAAGGCTCTCTTCTTCCTCTGAGAAGAGTGTTCTGATGGCCTTCTTTTTTGGGGAAATGAAGGTTGCTGCTATACCAACATGCTTCTATGTGTGCCTTGCCATCACATTTGTACGTCTTAAGACTTTCCTTTATTTTCCAGATATTCTACACTGATCATAGGTCACTGCCCTCTAAAAAGTCATCTGAATAGAAACATCATCCCTCCCCCAAATCGACACATAGAAACTTATAAAAATAACATATGGAGATGTTCACATACACATACGTAACTTTTAAATAAAGATTCACAACTAGGAAGTTTTGATAATAGTGATGTTTGACACTGACCTAGTGTTTTACCGTTTAACAGCTGTTTTCGTATATCTTGTATTGGAGGTCAACTAGCTTAGCAGTTAGAAGTCAGTTCACATCTTGATGTGGCGTGGGCTGGGCATTGAACTTCTCCAAGCCTCAGCCTGATCTCTGGGCCTATCTCATAAAGTCATTATGAGGATTTGGTGGAATGACGCTTGTAACGCATGAAGAGGATCTAGATCGTGGGAAACGTTCAATTCACGTTCCTCGTTGTCTGATTTCTTTCCCCCCGCAAACATTCTTGTGCAAAAGTAGGGCATGGGGGCTTCTCTTCATTTTACCAAGGAGGAAGATCGTGCTCAGAGAGATTTGCTGAAATGACAAGCAGTTCTTTAGTTTTTAAACTGAGTTCCAATTGCAGTCTTATTGCCGGCCTGGAAAGGGCCATCAAGTGAGTCCCCAGGGACCTTTCTCTAGGGTGGCGCAAACACACAGGGAACCTGAAACACCCGTTGAACCACTCTTGTGGGGTTAAGAGAACCCCTACGGATCTGACCCTGTCAGATCCTCTATAGAGCCGCAGAGCTAATGGCCTCAGTTCAATTTGAGTCAAATGTTAAGAAGGCAGGTTCAAGTCATTCTTTACTCTTTTTTGGGGGTGCAGGTGGGGGAAATGATGAAAAAAATTATATTAATTTCAGTAACTTTCTCATTTCTAAATGAAACTTACTTGCCTGAGAATTTCTGTGTGTAGTTGCTTTCAAAACTCAGCTGCCTTAGAACACTCTATGACGTAAATCACAGCAAGATCCTTTTTGACCCACCTCCTAGAGAAATGGAAATAAAACCAAAAATAAACAAATGGGAACCTAATGAAACTTAACAGCTTTTGCACAGCAAAGGAAACCGTAAACAAGATCAAAAGACAACCCTCAGAATGGGAGAAAATATTTGCAAATGAAGCAAGTGACAAAGGATTAATCTCCAAAACTTACAAGCAGCTCATGCAGCTCAACGTTAAAAAAAAAAAAACACCTGATCCAAAAATGGGCAGAAGACCTAAATAGACATTTCTCCAAAGAAGATATACAGATTGCCAACAGACACATGAAAGAATGCTCAACATCATTAATCATTAGAGAAATGCAAATCAAAACTACAATGAGATATCATCTCACACTGGTCAGAATGGCCATCATCAAAAAATCTAGAAACAATAAATGCTGGAGAGGGTGTGGAGAAATGGGAACCCTCTTGCACTGTTGGTGGGAATGTAAATTGATACAGCCACTATGGAGCACAGTATGGACGTTCCTTACAAAACTAAAAATAGAACTACCATACGACCCAGCAATCCCACTACTGCAACTGGGCATATACCCTGAGAAAACCATAATTCAAAAAGAGTCATGTACCAAAATGTTCATTGCAGCTCTATTTACAATAGCCAGGACATGGAAGCAACCCAAGTGTCCATTAACAGATGAATGGATAAAGAAGATGTGGCACATATATACAATGGAATATTACTCAGCCATAAAAAGGAACGAAACTGAGTTATTTGTAGTGAGGTGGATGGACCTAGAGTCTGTCATACAGAGTGAAGTAAGTCAGAAAGAGAAAAACAAATACCATATGCTAACACATATATATGGAATCTAAAAAATAAATGGTCATGAAGAACCTAGGGGCAAGATGGCAATAAAGATGCAGACTTACTAGAGAATGGACTTAAGGATACGGGGAGGGGGAAGGGTAAGCTGGGACGAATTGAGAGAGTGGCATGGACATATATACACTACCAAATGTAAAATAGATAGCTAGTGGGAAGCAGCCGCATAGCACAGGGAGATCAGCTCAGTGCTTTGTGACCACCTAGAAGGGTGGGATAGGGAGGGTGGGAGGGAGGGAGATGCAAGAGGGAGGAGATATGGGGACATATGTATACGTATAACTGATTCACTTTGTTATAAAACGGAAACTAACACACCATTGTAAAGCAATTATACTCCAATAAAGATGTTAAAACAATAAAACAAACAAAGAAAACTCAGCTGCCTTGGTTAACGTGGCTTTGCAAAAGGGGCACACACAGAAGCTTGGAACCAACGGCGGGATGCTGGCTGGCCCCTGCCTTATTTTTGGGCAGGTGTGTTCATCCAGCAACTTTATGTGAGACAGGGCTCCTCTTCTTAAACTACTTGAAAAGTAATGCATCTCATCAGCTTGTGACAAAGATGCACTCTGTGATTCTTCTTAGCAGTTTCATTTCTTTTACAAGATAAAAGTTAATGCCTCGCAGCACTTTTTGTGTTAACCATTCTTGGACAAGTAACCCAATTTTCTTTTTCCTAAAATATAGTTTTAAAAACAAATTCATTTCTTTTACAATGAACTGAAATGTTAAAATGTTTCGGCTAGGAACAGTGTCACCCGTCCTTCTGCTGTGTTTCTTGCAAAAGTATTCTTGGACCGCTCAGCTTTAAGAGAGAGAGCCTATGTCAGTGAAACGTTCCCAATAAGTAAAGGGTAATAACTCACATTATTAAAGATATTTTGTTCACTGATGGATTCTGTTAGTGGTAACTTTAATTTATAGGAGTGAAATGTTAGGAGTCAGTTGACCAGCAAAATCTCTGAAATCACCTTGTTGAGAAGACTACATGGTAAACTTCAAAGTGGAATCTACAGAGATAGTATGGAAAGCTAATGTTAAAAGCTTCATAAAATCATAGCTTTGAATTATGATGAAAACATAGTTTAGGAAAATAAGCTGGAAAAACTAGGTTTAACGGTTGGACCACAGATAGAGAAGTATTTAATATAGGCATAATAATCTGCAAAGAATATATGGATAATTTCTACTGGATATTTATTTTTACTTCTGACAATTTCAAAAGAACTACAAAATGCCATAGAAATATAACAGCTTTTCTCTGATTGGTACATGTCCCAGGGCATGTTTTTGCAGTAATAGAAATGTTAGTTTTGCTGTTCATACAAAAAACCTCAATTTGGCTAATTTAAGTCTTAGGCACAGAATGATGCCTACCAGAATTACAGTGAGATACTGCACACAGTGCTTCCTGTCCTGACCATTTGAGTGTTGCTAGGCAACAGTTAAAAAGGCACCACATACCTTTGGTGTGACATTGCCAGGTGTTAAAAAAAAATGATACCAGGTTAGCTGAGCTGAGAAGCTAGAAATCCATTAGGAATAAAAGATTCCTGAACGAATCCACACTGAACGTGCCTGCAGGCACGTGGATGTAGAAACATAAGTTATTAGTAGTCATCCACAACTTGTTACAGAACATACAAAACTAATTTTCTTTAAAATATGTGGTCACAAGAGCAACCTTGCCGTGGATACCCTACCTGTTTCAACTGTAAGCAGTGAATCGATTTTTTTTAAGAGATGAGGGGTTTACAAAACAGCCGTAATAGTAGATTATTCATATCGTCCTCTCCCCAGTTCTGAAAAACCTGGGGAAGGAGATTAAACTGTAGCCTCCAAACTAACGTATCTCTAGGAAAAATGAATTAACTCTCACAGGGGTTGCAAATTGAAATAACTTTTTTTTTTTTAAGCCAAAGCTCCTGGAATTAGTTTTTCTATCAAGATTTTATCCCTAGGGTGAAATTCAGATGCAGGGTTTAGAAGCTGAGGCGGGGTTGTGTTTTCCAAACACATGTCCTTCCCTCATGCCCTTCTCACAGCATGACGATGGCATCCCTCCATCAACAGGTGGGGCCTATGTCCCATTTCCTGGAATATGGGTGGGCTAATGACAGGGCAGAAGGGATGTCACCTGACTTCCAAAGCTAAGTCATGCAAAGTGACAAAGCTCCTGCTGGGATTCCTTTCTTAGAACTTTGTCTTAGGATCCCTAAGACGCACCTGTGAGAGTACCAGCTAGCCTGAAGCCACCTTGCTGGGGAGACCACATGGGAGGCTCCTTAGCGACAGTTCTAGCCTCCAGCTGTTCAAGCCTTCTTCCCACCACCAACCTCCAGACACAGGAGAACCCGCCTTCAAACCATCCCTAGCTGATGCTGAGTGGAGCAGAGACCAGCTGTACCCGCTGAGCCCTGCCCAAACTGCAAAGTACTGAGCAAAGCAGTGTTATGCTACTAAGTTTTCTGGTGGTCTGTGATGTGTCATTAGAGAACATTAGGATTTGGAGGAAATTTTGTTAGAGTTAAATGCTAAGTAAAAGTTAATATACCCATAGCAAGGTTGTTTGACCAGCAAATTAATAAACTGTCACTTACAGTGTTAGTGTCAAGTTTGAAGCAGAAAACCACCTTGTCTTGATGAGAGCTGTTGACAAACATGGAACCGTTTGGTTGACGAGCTTCCTTGATATTCTTCTGAAGCCTAACCATAGTCTAATGTCTTGATTTCTTAATTATGATAATCGAGTGAACAGAGGAAGGCAGAGGATGTCGTGGTCTTTTAGTGTCTGCTTCTCGTGATTCTCTGGGTTAGGAATGGGGATAGTAGTCAGCTGGGTAGATCTGCTCCATGTGATTTGGTGGGAGTCACTCACTCAGCTGCCTTCACCTTGTGGCTGGGCTGGGTTGGAAGGTCCAAGAAGGCCTCTCTTGCACGTTGCCTCACCACTCATGTGCTGTGTCTCATCACTCAGCAATGTAACCCAAGCTTCTTTAATGCATGGAGGCTGACTTCCCAGAGCGGAAGGCAGGAGCTGCCAGACCTCTTAGGGCTTGAGCGTGAAAGTCCGAGAATGTCGCTTCCACTGCATCCTACTGGTTAAATGAAGTCACAAACCAAGTCAAGGGGAGGAAAAAGAGACGCTACCTGTAGAAGGATGGCGTGTCGTGCACATACAGGGTGGCCATTTAGGAGACAAACGGGAAGAGTAATTGGCTCTGAAGAGGGAGAGAGGGGTTCTAATCCTAGCTCTGCCACTAACTAGCTGTGTGGTTTTGGCCAAGTCACCTGTTAATGCTTAACCTGTTTGTTCACATGCCAGGTGTGGAGAATGAGTCATGAGTTCCAAGATCCTGTCTAGTTCCAAAAATTTGCCTCTAATCAAGACAGAACCTACATTAGCCTAGAAAGTGAGGGGTGGGGGAGGGTATATAAACAGAAACACAATTAATGAATTATCCAATTGTTCTCTGGGCTGTTGTTAGCCTGTGTTTAACCTTTAGCTCTGGACGGGCTAACTAATCAATCACCGTAGGATCTCAACTTTTGAGGCTTATTCTTCTATCTTCAGGACTTTGCTCCTGGTACAACCTACCTTCCCCTTCCACCTCTTCCTCCTTTTCAGCCTCACGGGGTGGGAAGTCAAAATGCTGTTCAGTTTTACAACTGAGTTTTTATCTTTTACAAGGAGCAGGAAGCATTAGGGCTCTGAAGGGAGCTGGAGTAGGGACCCTGGAACTAGGATTTGACAAAATAGTGTAGCCATTTGAATACCTCTCTGAATATTGTGTTGAACAATCTGCACCTGCTGCAAGATGAGACCTACCCCCTCACCCCCGAAGTGAACTGAAACAGGTTTTTTTGTGTTTTTAAAAATCTTCAACTATGGGCTTTATACTTGTGAAATATACAATTCCTTCAGCAAGCAGTCTCAAACCCTTGATTTCAGGAGAACTACAGGTTGCCACAAGGACCCCCCAAACTAGATCTTTGATCATTATTTGGGAGGTTCAGGATGGAAAAGATCTACAGTGGGTACACAGGGTCTTTACCTTAAGGAGCTCATCATTTAGTAAGTTATCAGGTGCCTTCCAATTTGAAGGCCTCAGTTAGACATAGAAGGTGAGCCCTTATTGGCTATACCTGCTCCAGGAATTTCCACAACAGCATCCAGATACACGCAGAGCCCTGTGTATCCTACCCCGTTACTCCTTTACCCTAGTCCGTGATTTTTCAAGTTGGGGGTAGGGTGGGGACACTAAAGCAATGTGCACTGAGATCTGCTGGATCCCAGGTGATCATTCTGGCACTAAACTCTCACCCGTCCCTACATCTTTCTACTTTATTGCCAGAACTCTTAGGACTCCTCAAATGAGAAAATAGTCATGTTTTCTGGTCACCATAAGCAATATACAAATCCTCATGCTCAAGAATGCAGCTTATCATTACTATCAGAATAATCTGCTAGATCTGCCACCTGCTCCATGTTTTTGGTCTTCATTCTTTCTCTAAGCTCTCTCTGTTATCTCCACCAACTAGGATCTTCTTATCCTTGCTTCCTTAATATCCCACACTGTCTCCCCTCACAACCTATTTCCAGTGCTTCCATTCTGTCAAAATTTCAGTTTAGGCCCCTACAAACCCAAATGCAGGAAGGATACTCTTTCAAATGTTATGAAGAAACATGTGATCAAAATCAATCCATGAACAGTCACTTTTCTAAAATCTTTGGGGGAGACGTGGCAAAGATGAACCAGAATTTTAAGACCTCAAAGCAGGAATGCTTTTTGTTATTGGTTCAATTCTCATTGTTCCTTAATCCTTCTCCTATTCTCTAGTAACCAGGAAATGAAATTTGGGGGTAGAGGAGCAGATCTGAAGCTATTTCCCCATTATATTTGCACCCAGGTTATCAACCTAAAAAAACTGTCCACGGGACAAATATGACAAATGGGGGACAGATGTTCACCTAAGTCCTGTATCAGGAATGCCCCAACTTAGGCCATGACAGCTTCTAAGTCGTGTTAAAAACAACAAAAAGCTAGTTCTCAAGGGACATATGTCTTAATCGAGGGACTCATGCCATAAGAGAATACACAACTGACATAAGGCACATATTTCAGGTTTTGAATCTAACATCGCAGTCTACATCTAGCCTTGTATTTTTCTTCGTATGACCATACACAAGAAGGCTGCACAAGAACACCTGTCATTGGGTTACGTTAATGGAAGAAGTCTAAGTGTCACTAGAGTTGTATGCGTGACCTGGACAGGCCTCTAAGGCAGGCCGATGGCCGGGTGGGTGCCCTCGGAAGAGAGCGTCACTCTGAGCCTGCTACTCCTACTGGAAGAGACTCTGCCCACAGAATGCTCTAGAGATGATCATTACTAAAGGGTGTGCTGCTCTGAAGGAACTGTTGAGGTTCATGACATGAAGGAGTTAGTGAGGGTTCCAGAGATTTGCATTTAGACATGAAATGGGGAAATCTGGAGCAGTCCTTTCTGACCTTCGTCTGACAACCCCAAAAGGGCAGGGTGTGCAGCCCGTGACACCCACTTCCTTCCTTTTCCGAGTTAACGCCCCCTCCCCCATCCAGGCCTGCCCGGACGCCTCCGTCCCCCGCCTTCCAGTAGAGCTCGCGGCCTTGGCCGCGCAACGGTCTTCCGACCCCCTCCAAATCCCGACCTGGCGCACGCGCACACAGCACGCGGCCAAGTAGGCGCGGCCGGCTGGGCGAGAGGGGTAATGAATCGGCCAAGGCTGCAACGCTCCCTCGAGGGGGCTGGGCAGCGAGGGGGCGTGGTGAGCGCGAGGCCCCGCCTTTCCATTGTAGGCGGCGGGGCCAGGTGCAGACGCACGTGAGCAGCCGGCGCACGGGCTCTAGGGCCCGGGCGCGCAGGCGCACAGCAGGGCTAGGGCGAGGTCGGAGGCGGCAAAGGGGTGAAGGCGGAGGAGGTAGTGCCTGGGAACAGGCAACCTGTGTCTGGCGCGGTGCCCTGCAGCTGGTGGCGGGTGGGGCCGGCGGGCGGGCTACCACTTTCCCGTGTCGACGGAGGCTGCTGACGGGAAAACGATCCTGGAGGGAGCGCCTCGGCCCAGGTTCCTTCCCCTGAAAACCTGCGAGATTTCAGGGCCGAGTAAGCCAAGCAGAAGATCTGGGCAGTGTTAACAAACGGACGTTGAGATTCGCAGAGGTCAGCCTTCGAGGCCTCTGTCTGCCCGCCACCGGCTCTGTGACGTCTGGCGTGTCACAGCCTGGCCTCAGTTTCCTCACCCTTCTAGAGGGCTTGCAGCTTGCGAGTGGCCCCGAAGAAAAGAGTTAACGTCACAAATACTACCGGCCTAGTGAGTATTTAGAGCATCTGAGTCACGCCCTTGACCTCATTTCAACAAGATGAGTTACACGGTGGTTTAGTGCCAGGGCCCCTGTGTGAGCTTGGGCCTCAGTTTCCTTTGTCAGCGCACAGAATGTGCTTCGAAGGTAACGAGAAGGGAGTGTGGAGCGTTGTCCCTGGCACATGGTGGGCACATAATGCTAGTTCCAGGTGTCAGGCAGAGCAAATGGCGTCAACGTAGAGTTTATTTTAGAGTAGCCAGGCCGTCTGGGGGATGCAACCACAGACCGTGCGAGCCAGGGTGCATACCTGCGGATAGCGGTCCGTTTCTACTCTGTCAGCTAGCCAGGGAGAAGGGGTACACTTAATAATTTATTAAGTACACTCCCATTTATCCCTGACTTAGAGAAGGCTTCCTTGGTCTGATTTTCCCGATCTCTCTAGTTCGTAGTGTTTTAGAAACGCTGAAGGAAACGTTTCATTGGTTGTTCTGAATTTGATGTTACATTTAGTTCTGTTCTTTTTATTTTTTTAAAATAATTTTTGGCTTTCGTTGCAGTGCGCAGGCTCTTCGTTGGGGGTGCGCTAGCTTCTCCCTAGTTGTGGCGCGCAGGCTCTCTAGTTGGCGTGTGTGCGGGCTCTGTTGCCCTGCTTTATTGCCACTCGGCATGTGGGATCTTAGTTCCCTGACCAGGGATTGAACCTATGTCCCCTGCTTTGGAAGAGGGATTCTTAACCGCTGGACCACCAGGACGTCCCCATTTAGCCCTCTTATGATGATGATGATGAAGGAAATGTGATTGATCTGTATTTGGCATGATTATTAGTATACTGGATTAATTTGGGATAAAATTGTCAGTACTCAGCAGGAGAGCTGGCAAAACCTTATGTTCAGCTGTTACTGGGGCTCCATGTTGAAAGCTTAAAAAATATTCGTGTTCTGTGCTGTATTACCTCCTTCGTCTCAGTAATACCCCAGCTTCCATTGTCTCTAGGGTGGTCCTTGAAAGCTTTTGTTAATTTTTATTTTTCAGACATTTTGACCTCAATCTCACCTTTTCCTACCAGTAACCACTTAAAGATTCTGTTGCTGCAAGAGTTCAGGGAAAATCCATTTGTAATATTATTTGGAGAAGGGTGACCACACCCTGACTTCTACAGTGTTGAGTAAATCAAACTACTGTTCTTACTGGGAAAAAACCTGCAGCTGAAGCTGGGGTTAGGGATAAAGAAACCCAGCTGGATTTTGCCCCTCAGTACTAGTGAGAGTTTCTGTTTGTGGTGTGTTTATCATAAAACCTACTTTGCAAGAATGTGACTAGCTTTTTATAAGTCCACCGTGACTATACGTGGTTCATGATGACTATACATGGTTTATGATGCCTAGCAACTAAGATATGTACAAATAACTAATAGATCCTGACCCCCTTAAATGACTGACAGGTGTTTGCAAAAGTCAGTATTCTGCCCACACAATAGCTCCTTGCTGGAAAAAGTATTTGGTTGATATTATCTATAACTGATACTTTTAAAATATAGTATTGAAAGCATATGAGAGATTTTGGGGTTTGACTTTTTCATTTATTTTCATCTTCTCATTTCAGTATTTTAAACAGTTGTAGAACTTATGTGCTGGTGTTAACAGCTTCTTGAATTTGGCTTAAAAGAGCTAGTTGTCCTTGGTCTCACTATTTCAGTTCAACATACATTATTTAGCAGAGAGTATAATATGCTGAATAACTGAACTGCAACAATCATAATAAACATTCATTGAGAATGTACCATTTCCATTTATATTTATCATATATATCCATTTATTTCACCATTTTGGACACTGGGGAATAAGACAATGTTTATTATATGTTTTCACCTCAGGAAATTTATGACTTTGTTTCCTCTCTTTTTTTTTAAAAGAAAAGAATCTTTCTGAAAAGTGAAGCCTTTTAATTGTGGTAGAAATCCTGAATATAATGTTTCATTGAGAAACAGTACTCTCCTTTAAAATTTTTGTTGTTTTTCTTTGTTTCAAATGAAATAACGAACTCTTACAATGTTAGTGTGGCCCTTAGCCAAAACCAATCATTTCTTACTTTAGTAAAGGGATCAAGAATTTTAATTTAATACATAGCAAGTATAATACTTAAGGATCTGCTCATAAAATTGATATTGGATGACAAAGGTTTTAAAACAAGGGTTTTAGACTTCAGAACAGGAAAGGTAAATTTGTGTTTATCCTGTGCCTTATTAAAATATTGGAAATTAATAGTAAAACGCAGTGATGGATTAAAAATAAGCCATTAGACTTTGGGCAACGTGGATTAGTCAGTGATACATATACGTATATAATGATATGTATGTATATGTACCATTGTTGGTTTTACAAAAGTCTTTCACTTTAATCTCCTCTCATCAGTTCTCCTATATCACTTTCATATAGGTATTGCTTAAGCCATTAAAGAAATGAAGAAAAAGTTTCAGAAAAGGAAAAAAAAAATTCAGAGAAGGTGAAAGGAAATTGCCTAAGGTCTTCTGAGTCCAAGTCCTATAATGCTCACACAATAAAAAAAGACATGGTGGGCAATGAATATTTTTGATTGAGCCCATTGTCAGTGCAGTCAGTATAGTGGAATTACAATTCTTTCACTGCGATTGACTCCTCTGTTCTAATTTTTACCCGTTTCTATTAACAAAATAAGGATTTCTGAATTTAACAGTAACAGGAATAGAGTGGTGAACAAGATGTAAAGCAGCCCCAGCTCTCATGGGAGTTACAATTTAGAGAGAGGTAACAGAGAGCAAAATAACTTCAGATTGTTAAGTGCTAAAGAGATAAAGAGCACATAACCCAGCTTAGGGTGTCATGGAAAGATCCCCAGGAAAAAGGTACCTTAATTGTTGTCTGAAGGGTAAGTAAAAATCAGGTGAAGGCAGGAGGAGATGGACAGTCTCAGTAAAGGAACAGTGTGTGAAAAGACGTGATGCAGAAGAGTGCATCCATTGTTCTAGGACCTGGAAAGTACAATGTTAATCATTATAGACGTAGGGGTGTGTTGGGGGCAGTGGCTTTGGTGAAAGAGGAAGGTGTGAGAGATGAGGATAAATAAGGAAGAAGGAGTTAAGGGACTTTGAATCTGTGAGTAAAGGTTTTGGAAAGTAGGGTAGAAGAATGCTGGGAGCTTCGAGACTGTGAGTAGGAGGAACAACTATTAGGAGACCATTACAGAAGTCCAGGTGGAAATGATGATTGCCTGGAAAAGGGTAGTGACAGTGAAGATAAAATGAGGATGGAAAATGGAAGATAATTGAAAAAATATGTATGAGTAGAATTTTTTCTTCAAAGAATGGTTTATCGTCCTAGAACATAATTGGTAAAAACTCAAGTTGCATACTGCAGAACTTGCATCTTTTAAAAAAAATACTGAAGTATAGTTGATTTACAATATTATATTAGTTTCAGGTGCACAACATAGCATTTCAATATTTTTGTAAATTATACTCCATATAAAGTTATTATAAAATATTGACTGTATTCCCTGTGCTGTACAATATATCCTTGTAGCTAATTTATTTTACGTGTCGTATTTTGAACCTCTTAATCCCCTGACCCTATTTTGCCCCTCCTCCCTTCCCTCTCCTTACTGGTAACCAGTAGTTTGTTCTCTATATATGTAAATCTGTTTCTGTATTTTTTTAAAATTCATTCAGTTTTATTATTTTAGATTCCACGTATAAATGATAGCATACAGTATTTGTCTTTCTCTGTTGACTTACTTCACTAAACGTAATACCCTCCAGGTCCATGCATGTTGTTACAAATGGCAAATTTTCATTCTTTTTTTATAGCTGAGTAATATTCCACTGTGTATATGTATGTGTATTTATATGCCTCATCTTCTTTATCCATTCGTCTCTTCATGGACACTTTGGTTGCTTCCATATCTTGGCTATTCTAAATAATGCTGTGAACACTGGGGTACATGTATCTTTTCGAATTAGTGTTTTTGTTTTGATATAATTTCTATTCTGTTAAATTTTGGGGGACTTGTTTTGTGGCCTAGCATATGATCTGTCCTGGAGAACAGTTGAAAAGAATGTGTACTCTGCTGTTTTGGGATAGAATAGCCTGTAGATATCTATTAAGTCCAGCTGGTCTAATGTGTCATACAAGACCACTGTTTCCTTATTGATTTTCTATCCGGACGATCTGTCCATTGATGTAAGTGGGGTGTTAAAGTTCCCTACTATTATTGTATTATTGTCAGTTTCTCCCTTTATGTCTGTTAATACTTGCTTTATATATTTAGGTGCTCCTATATTAGGTGCATATATTTTAATGAATGTTGTATGCTCTTCTTGTATTGATCCCCCATCATTATATAATGCCCTTCTTTGTCTTTTGTTACAGATTTTGTTTTAAAGTCTACTTTGTCTGATATGAATATTGCTACCCCAGCTTTCTTGTTGCTTCCATTTGCATGAAATTTCTCTTTCTATCCCCTCACTTTGAGAGTGTTTGTGTGTGTGTCTTTACGTCTGAAATGAGTCTCTTGTGAGCAGCATATAAATGGGTCTTGATTTTTCATCCAGTTAGCCACCCTATGTCTTTTGATCAGGGTGTTTAGTCCATTGGCATTTAAAGTGATTATTGATAGGTACGTAGTTATTGCCATTTTGTTACTTATTTTCTGGTTGTTTTTGTAGTTCTTCTCTGTTCTTTTCTTCTTTTAGTTTTTACCCTTGTAGTGTGATGATTTTCTTTAGCTGTACGCTTGTGTTTCCTTCTCTCTAGTTCTTGGGTATCTATTGTAGGTTTTTGATTTGTAGTTACTATAGGGTTCATGTATGTTGACCTGTAACTATATCTGCTTGTTTCAAACTGATAGTTATTTAAGTTCAAACACATTCTAAAAGATATACTTTTTAAAATTCCCCTCCCCCACGTTTTGTGTTTTTGGTGTCATATTTACATCTTCACGTTTATCCCTTAACTGCTTATTGTGGTTGTAGTTGATTTACAGTTTTTTTCTTTTAATCTTCATACTAGCGTATTTAAGTGGTTGATCCACAGCCTTTACTGTATGTTTGCGTAGGTCCTGACCTTATCGCTTCTCTTGCCTTCCTACCTGACTCCGTGTGGATCTTTCTTTATAGCCTTGCACATATAAGAGTCTTTATGCCTGTCTCCAGTTTGCTTTCAGTGATAATTGCTCTGCATGTAAATGTATTCTTGATGTGTTTGTGCAGGGAGGCAAGTCCAGTGCCCTCCTACTCTGCCATTTTGACCTCTTATATATGAGTAGAACTAATGCAGTTTTGTGATAGCTTGGATGAAGGGAGACAAGAGAGTAATGCCTGGGTTTCTGTTTTGGCAATTGAGAGAATAGTAATACTGCTCACTGAGAGGAGGGATACAAAACGGGTACAAATTTGAGAGGAAGACTATGAGGGGAAAGATAAGAGTTCAGTTTTAGACAGATTGAGTCTAACATCAAGAAGAAGATAATGACTTGGGAGGTTTGAGTCGAGGCCAGCGATTTGGAATTATTGGGGGGATAATATTTGCTTCTCATTACGATTGGGAGAAGGTTAGAAATACTAAGAATACTTCAAGCTCTTTTTGAAGAAAGGAATTATGTTTAATTTACGTGACAAGTCTGTAAGCAACCTCTAGAACAAGGAAAAAATTGCATCACAAAGAATCAGAGCTAGTGGCTTGAAAAGTGCCTTAATGTGGAAAGACACCTAATTTTCTTTTAAAAAAGGAGCACTGGGAGGGCCCGGTGGGATGGAGGCTGGGAGACTGGGGCAACTGGCATGCAGCTCAGCGGGAGGCAGGTGCCTGGAGATGTGACTGGGGCCCACATGGCCAGGTCGCCATCCCAGAGCAGGGCTGCCACACCCTGGCCCTGAGCCACCCTCATTCTGCATGAAAAACCAGCTCCATGACCCCCCAGCACAGGTGCATTTTTTAAAAAACAAGTACTTAGAGAATTACCTTTCAAAAAAGTACTGCAGGGATTGTTAGATTGGATTTTAAAAAAATCAAGAACCAACTCTGTATGCTATCTACAACAAACTCACCTTAAATATAGAGACATAGATAAGTTAGAAGTAAAAAGATGGAAAAAACATATGCCATGCAAAACACTAATCAAAAGAAAGATGAGGTGGCTCTATTAATACCAAAGTAGACTTCAAGAAATACTGCCAAGGAAGAAGACGGGCATTACATAATGAATAAGGGGTCAGTTCATCGAGAACACTTAACAGTCACACATGTGAATGCTCCTAACACAACTGAAAGAACCGAAGGTGACATAGACAAAGCCACAGCTTTAGCTGGCAAGTTCAACGCTTCTTTTTCAGTAATCCATAGAACTAGTAGACAGAAAATGGGCAGGGATGTAGAGACCTAAACAGCCCCATTAGCCGACTTGATGTAACTGACTGTTAGAGGATACTCCATCCAGCAGCAGAATACACATTCTCGTCAAGTGTATGTAGGAAATTCCCCACGTTAGATCACACTCTGGGCCATAAAACAAATTTCAACAAATTTAAGAAATCATATAAAGTATGTTCTCTGATCCCAGGAGAATTAAGCTAGAAATTAATAAAAATATCGGCAATTTCCAACTATTTGGAAATTACACAACACACTTTTAAATAACCCTGAGTCAAAGAGGAAGGCATAAGGGCAATTAAAAACTACTTTGAATGGAATGACAGTTAAAGTGCAGCACGTGCTAAAGCAGTGCTTAGAGGGAAGTGTAGCATAAAAGGCGTATATTAGAAACAAAAAAGGCCTGAAATCAATCTTAGCCTCTTAAGGCTGATCTTAGCCTCCACCTTAAGAAACTAAAAAACAGAAGAGCAAATTAAATCCAAAACAAACAGAAAATAGGAAATAATAAAGATAAGGCCATGAATAAAGTTGCAAACAAAAATAGAGAAAGTCACTAAAACCAAAAAGTGGTATTTGAAAGATAAATTTGATATACCTCTAGCTAGACTTATCAGGAGAAAAGCTAGACTTATCAAATCAATATCAAGAATGAAAAAGAGAACATCACTACAGACCCTACAGACATTAAAGTGATAGTAGGGAACATTATCAACAATTTTCTATGTTAATAAATTTGATAAATTAGATGAAATGGGCAAATTCCTTGAAGGACTAACTACCAGAACTTACTTAAGAAGTAGTAAATAACCTAACAACTTTCCCACAGGAAAAATCTGGTGGCTTCACTGGTCAATTGTACAGGTATTTAAGGAAGAAATAATACCAATTCTACACAAACTCTTCCAGAAATAGAAAAGGAGAGAACACTTCCCAACTAATTTTATGAGGCCAGCAGTATACCTCACACTCATTAGGATGGCTGCTATCAAAAGAACCAGAAAATAATAAGCATTGATGAGTATGTGGGGAAATTGGAACCATTGTGCAGTGTTGATGAGAATGTAAAATGATGTAGCTGCTATGGAAAATAGTATGGTGATTCCTCAAAAAAATTAAAATTAGAGTTACCGTATGATCTAGCAATTCCACTTTTACATCACAGGGATGTAATACACATTATATAACAAATAATACTGTAAGAATTTTGTATGGTGATAGATGGTTACTAGACTTATTGTGGTGATCATTTCATAATGTATTTGATTGTCAAATCACTATGTGTACACCTGAAACTAACATACTATTGTACGTCAGCTGTATTTCAGTTAAAAAAAGGAGGGGTTTGAAGAGATATTTGTACACCCATGTTCATAGCATTATTCATGATAGGTAAAAGATGGATGCACCCCAAGTGTCCATTGATAGATGAATGGATAAGCAACATGCGGTATATGCATGCAAAGGAATATTATTCAGCCTTGAAAAGGAAGGAAATTCTGGTAATGCTACAGTATGGATAAAACTTGAGGGCCTTATGCTAAATGAAATAAGCCACTCACTAAACAGCAAACACCGTACGATTCCACTTATATGACATACCTCGCGTAGTCAAAGTCATAGAGGCAAAAAGCAGAATGATGATTTTGAGGGGCTAGGAACAGGGGGAATGGGGAAATACTATTTAATGGGTACAGAGTTTCAGTTTTCCAAGAAGAAAAGAGCTATGGAAATGGATGGTGGTGATGGTTGAACACGTATTGAATATATTTAATACCACTAAACTGTACACTTAAAAGTGGTTAAGATGGTAAGTTTTCTGTTGTTTATTTTCTCACAGTAAACAAAATTGAACAAAATTCAGTATATAAAAAGAGTAGAAAATATATCGTGACCAAGTGGAGTTTATCATAAGGTGCAAGATTGGTTCACTATTCATAAATCAATCAATGCAATTCACCATATCAACAGACTAAAGAAGAAAAACCATATGATCATCTCAAGAGATGCAGAAAAAGCAGTTTAAGAAACATTTATTATTCATTCCTGAAAAAACTCTCAGAAAACTAGGAATAAAAGTGAACTTCCACTACCTGATAAAGGCCATGGATGAAAAACCTACAGCTAATATCATACTTAATAGTGAAAGACTTGAATGCTTTCCCCCTAAAGTCAGAACAAAGCAAGGATGCTGGCTCTCACCACTCTTATTCGTCATTTTCCTGAAGGTCCTAGCTAGTGCAGTGAGGCAAGAAAAAGAGGCATACAGAGTGGAAAGGAAGAAATAAAAACGCCTTTATTTGTAGATACCATGATTGTCTGTGTAGAAACTCCCAAAGACTCTCCAAAAAACTCCTGGATATGTAGGTAAAATTAGGAAGGTCACAAGATCCAAGGTCAATGTATGAAAACTGTCGTACTTTTCTAACAGCAAACATTTGAACTTGAAGACTTTTTAAAGTGCTCTTTAAAATAGCATTCAGGGTCCAGTGGTTAGGACTTGGAGCTTTCACTGCAGTGACCTGTGTTCAGTCCCTGGTCGGGGAACTAAGATCCAACAAGCTTCAAGGTGTGGCCAAAAAAAAAAAAAAAAAAAGCATCCAAACTATTTAAATACTTAGGGAAAATATAACAAAATATGTGTAAGATTTGTATGTTAAAAACTACAAAATTGATGAGAGAAATTAGAGAAGACCTAATATCAGTAGTGAGATATTTTGGGTTCATAAGTGGGGAGACTCAATATTATCAGAATGTAATTTCTTCCCAAAATGATGTGTAGATTCAATGAAATTACAACCACAATCTCAGCAGCCATTTTTTGTGGAAATTAATAGGCTAGTTCTAAAATTTATATCGAGAGGCAAAGAACATAGAGTAGCCAAAACAATTTTTTAAATTTAATTTTTACTTTATATTGGATTATAGTTGATTTACAATGTTGTGTTAGTTTCAGGTGTGCAGCAAAGTGATTCAGTTATACATAAACATTTATCCATTTTTTAAAAATTTATTTATTTATTTTTGGCTGTGTTGGGTTTTCGTTCCTGTGCACGGGCTGTCTCTAGTTGCGGCAAGCGGGGTCTATTCTTCATCGCGGTGAGTGGGCTTCTCATTGTCGTGGCTTCTCTTGTTGCGGAGCACAGGCTCTAGACGTGCAGGCTCAGTAGTTGTGCCTCACGGGCTTAGTTGCTCCACGGCATGTGGGATCTTCCCAGACCAGGGCTCAAACCCGTGTTCCCTGCATTGGCAGGCAGATTCTTAACCACTGTGCCACCAGCGAAGCCCTGTCCATTCTTTTTTAGATATTTTTCTCATATAGGTTATTACAGAATATTAAGTAGAGTTCCCTGTGCTATACAGTAGGTCCTTGTTGATTATCTGTTTTATATATAGTAGTGTGTATATGTTAATCCCAAACTCCTAATTTATCCGTCCCTCCATGTTTCCCCTTTGGTAACCATAGGTTTGTTTTCGAAGTTTGTGAGTCTGTTTCTGTTTTGGAAATAAGTTCGTTTGTATCATTGTTTTTAGATTTCACATATAAGTGATATCATGATATTTGTCTTTCTCTTTTTGACTTACTTCGCTTAGTATGATGATCTCTAGGTCCATCGATGTTGCTGCAAATGGCATTATTTTATTCTTTTTTATGGCTGCATAATATTCCATTGTAGATATGTACCACATCTTCTTTATCCATTCTTCTGTCCATGGGCATTTTGGTTGCTTCCATGTCTTGGCTGTTGTAAGTAGTGCTGCAGTGATCATTATAGAGTGCATGTATCTTTTTGAATTATGGTTTTCTCTGAATCAGTGCTCAGGAGTTGGATTGCTGGGTCGTATGGTAGTTCTATTTCTAGGGGTTTTTTTTTGTTTTTTTTTGGTTGTGTTGGGTCTTCATTGCTGCACATGGGCTTTTCTGTAGTTGCCACGAGCAGGGGCTACTCTCTGTTGTGGTTCACGGGCGTCTCATTGCGGTGGCTTCTCTTGTGGAGCACAGGCCCTAGGCTCGTGGGCTTCACTAGTTGCAGCATATGGGCTCTGTAGTTGTGGCTCACGGACTCTAGAGCACAGGCTCAGTGGTTGTGGCACATGGGCCCAGTTGCTCCGCGGCATTTGGGATCTTCCTGGAGCAGGGCTTGAACCCATGTCCCCTGCATTGACAGGCGGATTCTCAACCACTGTGCCACCAGGGAAGTCCCCACTTTTAGCTTTTTAAAGAATCTCCATACTGTTCTCCATAGCGGTTGTACCAATTTACATTCCCACCAACAGTGTAGGAGGGTTCCCTTTTCCCCACACCCGCTCTAGTATTTGTTATTTGTAGACTTTTTGATGATGGCCATTTTGACCAGAGTAAGGTGGTACCTCCTTGTGGTTTTGATTTGCATTTCTCTAATAATGAGCAGTGTTGAGCATGTTTTCATGTGCTTTTTGGCCATCTGTATGTCTTCTTTAGAGAAATGTCTATTTAGATCTTCTGCCTATTTTTTGAATGGGTTGTTTGTTTTTTTGATATTAAGCTGCATGAGCTGTTTGTATATTTTGGAGATTAATCCTTTGTTGGTAGCTGCATTTGCAGATATTTTCTCCCATTCTGTGGGTTGTCTTTTCATGTTGTTTATGGTTTCCTTTGCTGTGCAAAAGCTTTTAACTTTCATTAGGTCCCATTTGTTTATTTTTGTTTTTATTTTCATTACTGTAGGAGGTGGATCCAAAAAGATATTGCTGTGATTTATGTCATAAAGTATTCTGCCTATGTTTTCCTCTAAGAGTTTTATAGTATCTGGTCTTACATTTAGGTCTTTAATCCATTTTGAGCTTATTTTTGCGTATGGTGTTAGGGAGTGTTCTAATTTCATTCTTTTACATGTAGCTGTCCAGTTTACCCAGCACCACTTACTGAAGAGACTGTCTTTTCTCCGTTGTATAGTTTTGCCTCCTTTGTCATAGATTAATTGCCCATAGGTGTGTGGGTTTATTTCTGGGTTTTCTATCCTGTTCCATTGTTCTATATTTTATTTTTGTGCCAGTGCCATACTGTTTTGATGACTGTAGCCTTGTAGTATATTCTGAAGTCAGGGAGCCTGATTCCTCCAGCTCCGTTTTTCTTTCTCAGGATTGCTTTGGCTATTTGGGGTCTTTTGTTTATCCATACAAATTTTAAAAACTTTTTGTTCTAGTTTAGTTCTGTGAAAAATGCTGTTGGTAATTTGTAGGGATTGAATCTGTAGATTGCCTTGGTTAGTAGAGTCATTCTGACAGTAATGATTCTCCCAATCCAAGGACATGGTATATCTTTCCATCTGTTTGTGTCGTCTTCTATTTCTTTCATCAGCACCTTACAGTTTTCAGATTACAGGTCTTTTGTCTTCTTAGGTAGGTTTATTCCAACGAATTTTATTCTTTTTGATGTGATGGTATATGGGATTGTTTTCCTTAATTTCTCTTTCTGATCTTTTGTCGTTAGTGTATAGAAATGCAAGAGATTTCTGTGTATTAGTTTTGTATCCTGCAGCTTTACCAAATTTATTGATGAGCTCTAGTCGTTTTCTGGTAGCATCTTTAGGATTCTCTATGTACAGTATCATGTCATCTACAAACAGTGACAGCTTTACTTCTTCTTATCCAGTTTGGATTCCTTTTATTTATTTTTCTTCTCTGATTGCCGTGGCTGAGACTTGTAAAACTATGTTGAATATAAGTGGCGAGAGTGGACATCCTTGTCTTGTTTCTGATCTTAGAGGAAATGTTTTCAGCTTTTCACCATTGAGTGTGATGTTAGCTGTGGGTTTGTCGTATATGGCGTTTATTATGTTGAGGTAGTTTCCCTCTGTGCTCACTTTCTGGGGAGAATTTATCATAATTGGGTGTTGAATTTTGTCAAAAGCTTTTTCTGCATCTATTGAGATGATCATATGGTTTTTATTATGTTTGTTAATGTGGTGTATCACATTGATTGATTTGCAGATATTGAAAAATTCTTGCATCCCTGGGATAAATCCCACTTGATCATGGTTTCTGATCCTTTGAATGTATTGTTGGATTACGTTTGCTAGTATTTTGTTGAGGATTTTTGCATCTGTGTTCATCATTCGTATTGGTCTGTAATTTGTGTGTGTGTGTGTGTGGTATCTTTGTCTGTTTTTGGTATCAGGATGATGGTTTTGGTATCAGAATGAGTTTGTGGATGTTCTTTCCTCTGCAGTTTTTTGGAATAGGTTCCAAAGGGTAGGTGTTAACTCTTCTCTAAATGTTTGATAGAATTCTCTTGTGAAGCCATCTAGTCATGGACTTTTGTTTGTTTGAAGTTTTTAAATCCCAGTTTCAATTTCAGTACTTGTGATGGGTCTGTTCATATTTTCTGTTTCTTCCTGGTTCAGTCTTCGAAGATTGTACTTTTCTAAGAATTTGTCCATTTTACTGGCGTAGGGTTGCTCATAGTAGTCTCTTACGATCCTTTGTATTTCTGTGGTGTCAGTTGTAACTTCTCCTTTTTCATTTCTAATTTTATTTTATTTTTTGGGAGGGGGGTTTAAAAATTTTTTTTTAATTGAAGTATACTTGATTTACAATGTTGTGTTAGTTTCTGGTGTACAGCAAAGTGGTTCATATATATTTGTGATATATATATTATATATTATTTTTCATATTCTTTTCCATTATGGTTTATTACAGGATATAGAATATAGTTCCCTGTGCTATACAATAGGACCTTGTTGTTTATCTCTTTTATATATAGTAGTTTGTATCTGCTAATCCCAAACTCCTGATTTATTCCTCCCCCTCCATTCCCCCTTTAGTAACCATAAGTTTACTTTCTATGTCTGTGAGTCTTCATTTCTAATTTTATTGATTTGAGCCTTCTACCTCTTTTTCTTGATGAAGCTGGCTAAAGGTTTATCAATTGTGTTTATCTTCTGAAAGAACCAGCTTTTAGTTTTATTGATCTTTGCTATTGTTTTCTCTCATTCCTGTGAGAAAACCTCAGCAATGTAATTACTTTCCTGTTCGTGGGTTGCCCACCCAGCGGGCATGTGATTTGATTGTATTGCGAAGGCACCCCTCCTACTGTCTTGTTGTGGCTTCTTCTTTGTCTTTGGATGTAGAGTATCTTTTTTGGGTAGGTTCTAGTCTTTTTTTGTTGATGGTTGTTCAGTAGTTAGTTGTGATTTTGGTGTTTTCATGAGAGGAGGTGAGCTCAAGTCCTTCTACTCTGCCATCTTGTCTCCAATCATGCTGTTATCTCAATCTCTAATTGCTTTTTATTAAATAAGCTCTTTCCAGTGTTTTTCAAACCCCCTGCTGGCTCATGATGAAGCTTTTTTGGGTCCTCTTTAAAGATGGGTGTCCGCTGTGGTCAATCAGAGCTACCTTGTTTCTTTTTTTTTTAAATTAATTAATGAATTTATTTACTTATTTGGTTGTGTTGGGTCTTAGTTGTGGCAGGCGGGCTCCTTAGTTGTGGCTCGCTGGCTCCTTAGTTATGGCAGTCAGGCTCCTTAGTTGCAGCAGGCGGTCTCCTTAGTTGTGGCATGTGAACTCTTAGTTGAGGCATGCGCGTGGGATGTAGTTCCCAGACCAGCGATCGAACCCGGGCCCCCTGCCTTGGGAGCACGGAGTCTTAACCACTGTGCCACCAGGGAAGTCCCAACCTTGAGGTTCTTCTATACTGGGAAGCTGGAGATCTGGGATGGCGCTGAGCGTCAGGAATGGCCCAGAGTGAAGATTCCAGCAGGCTGCTGTGGATTTCTCATTATTTTTTGCGGACTCCATAGTTGAGCTTCTGTATCCACCACCCTAACCCAGGAGAAACTTCCCCGAATTCACTGTACAAGCAGTGCAGAACAGTACACTTTCTCTACTCCTCGAAAATCTGAGGTAAGATTTGCCATTGGAAAAATCAAAGCTTCTGGGCTGCTGTTTTTCTTTTTTTTTTTAAAGTGTGGTAAGAACATAAAATACAGAAGATGAGATCTACTCTCTTAATAAATTAGTATACAGTATTGTTAACTACAAGCACAGTGTCATGTAGCAGATCTGTAGAATTTTTTATCTTTTATTACTGGAAGTTTATACCCATGGAATAGCAACTCCCCATTTCCCCTTTCCTTCAGACCCTGGCTACCACCGTTCTTCTTGTACTTTGATGACTGACTACTTTAGATAACTCATACAAGTGGAATAATGCAGTATTTGTCCTGGCTGGCTTATTTCATTTTGTATAAGGTCCTCAAATTTCATCCATGCTGTAGCATACAAAACAATATCCTTCTTTTTATGGCTGAATAATATTTCACTGTATGTATATGCCACATTTTCTTTATGCATTCATCTGTTGACTAATATTTAGATTGTTTCCACCTTTTAGCTCTTGTGAACAGCGCTTCAGTGAACATGGGAGTGTAGATATCTCTTTGATATCTTGAGTTCAATTCTCTTGGATAAATACCCAGTAATTGGATTGCCGGATCATATGGTAGTTCTATTTTTAATTTTTGAGAAACCGCCGTACTATTCTCCATAGTGGCTGCACCATCTGACATTCTCACCATCAGTGTACCAGGCTTACAGTTTCTGTACAGCCGCACCAACACTTGGTATTTTGTTTTCTTGTTAATGGCCATCCTGAGAGGTGTGAGGTGATATCTCATTGTGGTTTTTTGATTTGCATTTCCCTGATGATGAGCATCTGTTCGTATAACTGTTGGCTATTTGTAGATCTTCTTTGGAGAAATGTCTCCCCAAGTCTTTTGCCCATTTTTAACCAGTTTGTTTTTTTGCTGTTGGGTAGTAGTATTTCCTTATATAGTTTGAATATTAATCTCTTATCAGTTTGCAAATACTCTCTCCCTTTCCATAGGTTGCCTTTTCACTCTTGATTCTTTACTTTGCTGTGCAGAAGCTTTGTAGTTGGATGTAGCCCCACTTGTCTATTTTTGCTTTTGTTGTGTATCCTTTTGGTGTTCAAATCAGTGCCAAGACCAGTGTCGTGAAGATTTTCCCCTATGTTTTCTTCTTGGAGTTGTAGAGTTTCAGGTCTTGTATTTAAATTTTTAGTACATTTTGAGTTGATATATATGTATGGTGTAAAATGAGGGTCCAGTTTCATCCTTTCGCATGTGGCTCTCCAGTTTTCCCAGCATCGTTTGTTGAAGAGACTAACCTTTCCCCGTTATGTATTCTTGGTATGCTTGTCAAAGAGCAGTTGACCATATATGAAGACAATGAGAGATTGGTGAGTGGAAAGACACATAGGCCAATGGAATAGAATACAGAGTACAGGAACAGACCACACAAACATGGTCTGATTTTGGACAAAGATGCCAAGATAACTCTTTGGAGTAGAGATAGTCTTTTCTAAAACTTGGTGCCGGAATAATTGACATCCATATTTTTAAAAATGAACCTTGGGGTTCCTTGGTGGCGCAGTGGTTGAGAATCTGCCTGCTAATGCAGGGGACACGGGTTCGAGCCCTGGTCTGGGAGGATCCCACATGCCACGGAGCAACTAGGCCCATGAACCACAACTACTGAGCCTGCGCATCTGGAGCCTGTGCTCCGTAACAAGAGAGGCCCGCACACCACGATGAAGAGTGGCCCCCACTTGCCACAACTAGAGAAAGCCCTCGTACAGAAACGAAGACCCAACACAGCAAAAATAAATAAAATAAATTTTAAAAAGAAGAAAAAAACCTTAAAAAATTAAAAAAAAATGAACCTTGTATGTATACAAAAATTAACTAAAAATGTGTAATAGATCAAAATGTAAAATTAAAACTACGGCACTTCTAGAACTTCCTGTTGCATCTGTTAGCCACATGTGGCTATTTAAATTTAAATAATTAAAACTAAATACAGTGTGACAATTCAGCTGCTTAGTTGTTCTAGCCACGTGTCAAGTCCTCAGTGGTCATGGGTGGCTAACTAAAGGTGTATTGATTAGCTCAGATTACAGCATTTTTCTTTTCTTTTTTTTTTTTTTTTTTGAGCTTGGTGGGAAAGGCTTTTCTGTTTTTTTAAAAATATATTTCATTATTATTCTTTTACATCTTTATTGGATTATAATTGCTTTGTAATGTTGTGTTAGTTTCTGCTGTATAACAAAGTGAGTCAGCTGTATGTATACCTGTATCCACTCTCTCTTGCACCTCCCTCCCACCCTCCCCATCCCACCCCTCTAGGTTGACACAGAGCACTGAGCTGGCCTCCCAGTGCTATACGGCAGCTTCCCACTAGCTCTCTGTTTCACACATGGTAGTGTATATATTGTCAGTGCTAGTCCCTCAGTTCGTCCCACCCTCCCCTTCCCTCCCTGTGTCCACAAGTCCATTCTCTATGTCTGCATCTCTATTCCTGTCCTGCCACTAGGTTCATCAGTACCATTTTTCTATATTCCATATATATACGTTAATACATGGTATTTGTTTTTCTCTTTCTGACTTACTTCACTCTGTATGACAGACTCTAAGTCCATCCACATCACTACATATGACTCAATTTCTTTCCTTTTTATGGCTGAGTAATATTCCATTGTATATATGTGCCACATCTTCTTTATCCATTCGTCAGTCGATGGACATTCAGGTTGATTCCATGTCCTGTCTATTGTAAATAGAGCTGCAGTGAACATTTTGGTACATGATTCTTTTTGAATTATGGTTTTCTCAGGGTATATGCCCAGTAGTGGGATTGCTGGGTCATATGGTAGTTCTATTTTTAGTTTTTTAAGGAATCTCCATACTGTTTTCCATAGCGGCTGTATCAATTTACATTCCCACCAACAGTGTGAGAGGGTTCCCTTTTCTCCACACCCTGTCCAGCATTTATTGCTTGTAGTTTTTTTGATGATGGCCATTCTGAGTGGTGTGAGGTGATACCTCATTGCGGTTTTGATTTGCATTTCTCTAATGATTAGTGATGTTGAGCATCTTTTCATGTGTTTGTTAGCCATCTGTATGTCTTCTTTGGAGAAATGTCTATTTAGGTCTTCTGCCCATTTTTGGATTAGGTTGTTTGTTTTTTTGATACTGAGCTGCATGAGCTGCATGAGCTGCTTGTATATTTTGGAGATTAATCCTTTGTCAGTTGTTTCGTTTGCAAATATTTTCTCCCATTCTGAGGGTTGTCTTTTCATCTTGTTTATGGTTTCCTTTGCCGTGCAAAAGCTTTTAAGTTTCATTAGGTCCCATGTATTTATTTTTGTTTTTATTTTCATTACTCTAGGAGGTGGCTCAAAAAGGATCTTGCTGTCAAAGAGTGTTCTGCCTGTGTTTTCCTCTAAGAGTTTTATAGTGTCTGGCTTTACAGTTAGGTCTTTAATCCATTTTGAGTATATTTTTGTGTATGGTGTTAGGAGGTGTTCTAATTTCGTTCTTTTACATGTAGCTGTCCTGTTTTCCTAGCACCACATACTGAAGAGGCTGTCTTTTCTCCATTGTATATTCTTGCCTCCTTTGTCAAAGATAAGGTGACCATATGTGTGTGGGTTTATCTCTGGGCTTTCTATCCTGTTCCATTGATCTATATTTCTGTTTTTGTGCCAGTACCATACTGTCTTGATTACTCTAGCTTAGATTAGAGGATATTTCTATCATCACAGAAAACAGTCTTATGCACTGCTGTTCTAGAAGAAAACATAGGAGAAAATCTTTGGGATCTTAGTTAGGCAAAGATTTCTTAGGACACAAAAATTGTGACCATAAAAAAAAAAATGGATAAATTGGGTTTCATCAAAATTAAAAACGTAAGGTTTTTGAAAAGCTGTGCTAAGAAAATGAAAAGGCAATCCACAGACCAGGAAAGAAATATTTTCAAAACATATATTTGATAAAAAATTGGCAACCAGAATATTAAAAATTTTTTCGAAATTCAATAATATCAAAGAAATTAAAAAGTGAGCAAAAAGTTTGAAAAAACATTTCACCAAAGAAGATATAGGAATGGCATATTATTTAAAATTTCTAATCTTATATAGGTATGTTTTGTTGTATGTTTGTTTAATCAGCAGTGGTTATCTGGTTGGGAAGTTTTTGATCTACTTTTGTTTTCTTTGTACCTCACTGGATCTTAACTTTTTTAAAATTAATTAATTATTTTTTTTGGAGTAAAATTGCTTTACAATGTTATGTTAGTTTCTGCTGTACAGTGAAGTGAGTCAGCTATATGTATACCTGTATCCCCTCCCTCTTGGACCTCCCTCCCACTCCCCCCATCCCACCCACCTTGGTCATCACAGAGCCCCAGGCTGAGCTTCGTGTGCTACACAGCAGGTTCCCACTAGCTGTCTATTTTACACATGGTAGTGTATGTCAAACCTAATTTCCCAATTTGTCCCACTCCCTCTTTCCTCCACTGTGTCCACATGTCTTTTCTCTACATCTGCGTCTCTATTCCTGCCCTACAGATAGGTTCATCTGTACCATTTTTCTAGATTCCACATATATGCCTTAATATATGATATTTGTTTTTCTCTTTCTGGCTTACTTCACTCTGTATGACAGACTCTAGGTCCATCCACATCTTTACAAATGACCCAGTTTCATTCCTTTTTATGGCTGAATAATATTCCATTGTAAATATGTACCACATCTTCTTTATCCATTCTTCTGTTGATGGACCATTTAGGTTGCTTCCATGTCCTGGCTATTGTAAATAATGCTGTAGTGAATATTGGTGTGCATGAATCTTTTCAAATTACGGTTTTCTCTGGATATATGCCCAGTAGTGGGATTGCTGGGTCATATGGTAGTTCTGTTTTTAGTTTTTTAGGAAACCTCCATACTGTTCTCCATAGGGGCCGTTCCAATTTACATTCCCACCAACAGTGCAGGAGGGTTCCCTTTTCTCCACACCCTGTCCAGCATTTATTGTTTGTAGATTTGTTGATGATGGCCATTCTGACCTGTGTGAGGTGATACCTCACTGTGGTTTTGATTTGCATTTCTCTAATGATTAGTGATGTTGAGCATGTTTTCATGTGCCTCTTGTACATCTGTATGTCTTCTTTGGAGAAATGTCTGTTTAGGTCTTTTGCCTGTTTTTTAATTGGGTTGTTTGTTTTTTTGATATTGAGCTGCATGAGCTGCTTGTGTATTTTGGAGATTAATCCTTTGTCCGTCGCTTCATTTTCAAATATATTCTCCCATTCTGTGGGTTGTCTTTTCATCTTGTTTATGGTTTCCTTTGCTGTGCAAAAGCTTTTAAGTTTCATTAGGGCCCATTTGTTTATTTTTGTTTTTATTTTCATTACTCTAGGAGGTGGGTCAAAAAATATCTTGCTGTGGTTTATATCGAATAGTGTTTTTCCTACGTTTTCGTCTAGAGTTTTATAGTGTCCAGTGTTAACATTTAGGTCTTTAATCCATTTTGAGTTTATTTTTGTGTATGGTGTTAGGGAGTGTTCTAATTTTGTTATTTTAAATGTAGCTGTCCTGTTTTCCCAGCACCACTTATTGACGAGGCTGCCTTTTCTCCATTGTATGTTCTTGCCTCCTTTGTCATAACTTAGGTGACCATATGTGCATGGGCTTATTTCTGGGCTTTCCATCCTGTGCCATTGATCTCTATTCCTGTTTTTGTGCTGGTACCATACTGTGTTGATTACTGTAGCTTTGTAGTATAGTCTGAAGTCTGGGAGCCTGATTCCTCCAGCTCCGTTTTTCTTTCTGAAGATTGCTTTGGCTATTCAGGGTCTTTTGTGTTTCCATATAAATTGTAAAATTAGTTGTTCTAATTCTGTGAAGAATTCTATTGGTAGTTTGATAGGGATTGCATTGAATCTGTAGATTGCTTTGGATAGTATAGTCATTTTTACAATATTGATTCTTCCTATCCAAGAACATGGTATATTTCTTCATCTGTTTATGTCATCTTTGATTTCGTTCATAAGAGTTTTATAGTTTTCTGAGTACAAGTCTTTTTTCTCCTTAGGTAAGTTTATTCCTAGGTATTTTATTCTTTTTGTTGCAGTGGTAAATGGGAGTGTCTCCTTAATTTCTTTTTATGATTTTTCATCGTTATTGTATAGGAATACCAGAGACTTGTGTGTATTAGTTTTGTATCCTGCAACCTTACCAAATTCATTGATTAGTTTTAGTAGTTTTCTGGCGGCATCTTTAGGATTCTCCATGTATAGTATCATGTCATTTGCAAACAGTGACAGTTTTTATCTTCTTTTTCAATTTGGATTCCTTTTATTTCTTTTTCTTCTCTGATTGCCATGGCTAGGAATTCCAAAAGTGTGTTAAATAAGAGTGGTGAGAGTGGACATCCTTGTCTTGTTCCTGATCTTAGTGGAAATGCTTTCAGTTTTTCACCATTGAGTATGATGTTGGTTGTGGGTTTGTCAAATGTGGCCTTTATTATGTTGAGGTAGGTTCCCTCTCTGTCCATATTCTGGAGAGTTCTTATCACAAAAGAATGTTGAATTTTGTCAAAAGCTTTTTCTGCATCTGTCGAGATGATCATATGGTTTTTATTCCTTGTTAATATCATGTATCACATTGATTGATTTGCATATATTGAAGAATTCTTGCCTTCTTGGGATAAATCCCACTTGATCATGGTGTAGATACTTTTAATGTGTTGTTGGATGCTGTTTGCTAGTATTTTGTTCAGGATATTTGCATCTGTGTTCATCAGTGATATTGGTGTGTAATTTTCTTTTTTTGTGATATCTTTGGTTTTGGTGTCAGGGTCATGGTGTCTTCCTGGAACGAATTTGGGAGTGTTCCTCCCTCTGCAGTATTTTGGAAGAGTTTGAGAAGGATAGGGGTTAGCTCGTCTCTAAATGTTTGATAAAATTCACCTGTGAAGCCGTCTGGTCCTGGACTGTAGTTTGTTGGAAGAGTTTTAATTACAGTTTCAATTTCATTACTTGTGATAGGTCTGTTTATATTTTATAATTCTTCCTGGTTCAGTCTTGGAAAATTGCACCTTTCCATGAGTTTGTGTATTTCTTCGTGGTTGTCCATTTCATTGGCATATAGTCGTTTGTAGTAGTCTTTTATAGTCCATTGTATTTCTGTGGTGTAAGTTGTGATTTCTCCTTTTTCGTTTCTCATTTTATTGATTTGTGTCCTCTCCCTTTTTTTCTTGATGAGTCTGGCTAAAGTTTTATCAATTTTGTTTATCTTCTCAAAGAACCAGCTGTTTTATTGATCTTTGCTGTTGTTTTCTTCGTTTCTCTTTCATTTATTTCTGCTCTGATCTTTATGATTTCTTTCCTTCTACTGACTTTGGGTTTTGTTTGTTCTTCTTTCTCTAGTTGCTTTAGGTGTAAGGTTAGATTGTTTGAGATTTTTCTTGTTTCTTGAGATGAGATTGAATTGCTGTAACTTCCCTCTTAGAACTGCCTTTGCTGCATCCCATAGGTTTTGGGTTGTCGTGTTTTGGTGTCATTTGTTTCTATGTATTTTTAAAATTTCTTCTTTGATTTCTTCAGTGCTCTCTTGGTTATTTATTAGCACACTGTTTATCCTTCATGTATTTGTGTTTTTCACAAATTTTTTCCTGTAACTGATTTCCAGTCTCATAGCATTGTGGTCAGAAAAGATGCTTGATGTGATTTCAATTTTCTTAAATTTACCGAGGTTTGATTTGTGACCCAAGGTGTGATCTATCATGGAGAATGTTCTGTGTGCACTTGAGAAGAAAGTGTAATCTGCCACTTTCAGGTGGAATGTCCTATAGATATCAATTAAATCTATCTGGTCTGTTGTGTCATTTAAAGCTCATGTTTCCTTATTTACTTTCTGTTTAGATGATCTGTCCACTGGTGTAAGTGGGGGTGTTAAAGTCCCCTACTATTATTGTGTTACTGTCCATTTCCCCTTTTATGCTTGTTAGCATTTACTTTATGTACTGAGGTGCTCCTATGTTGGGTGCATAAATATTTATAATTGTTATATATTCTTCTTGGATTGATCCCTTGATCATTACATAGTGTCCTTCCTTATCTCTTGTAACAGTCTTTATTTCAAAGTCTGTTTCATCTGATACAATTATTGCTACTCCAGCTTTCTTTTGATTTCCATTTGCGTGGCATATCTTTTTCCATGCCTTCACTTTCAGTCTGTATGTATCCCTAGGTCTGAAGTGGGTCTCTTGTAGACAGCACATATATGTGTCTTGTTTTTGTATCCATTCAGCCAGTCTTTGTCTTTTGGTTGGAGTATTTAATCCATTTACATTCAAGGTTATTATCGATATGTATGTTCCTATTACCATTTTCTTAATTGTTTTGGGTTTGTTTCTGTGGGTCCTTTTTTTTCTCTTGTGTTCCCTGCCTAGAGAAGTTCCTTTAGCATTTGTTGTAAAGCTAGTTTGGTGGTGCTGAATTCTCATAGCTTTTGCTTGTCTGTGAAGCTTTTGGTTTCTCTGTGGAATCTGAATGAGATCAGTGCTGGGTAGAGTAATCTTTGTTGTAGGTTTTTCTCTCTCATCACTTGAAGTATATGCTGCCACTCCCTTCTGGCCTGCAGAGTTTCTGCTGAAAAATCAGCTGATAACCTTCTGGGGATTCCTTTGTATGTTATTTTTTGCTTTTCCTTTGCTGCTTTTAATATTTTTTCTTTGTTTTTAATTTTTGTTAGTTTTATTAATATGTGTTTTGTTGTGCTTCTCCTAGGGTTTATCCTGTATGGGACTCTGTGCTTCCTGGACTTGTGTAACTATTTCTTTTCCCATGTTAGGGAAGTTTTCGACTATAATCTCTTCAGATATTTTCTCAGACCCTTTCTTTTTCTCTTCTTCTTCTGTGACCCCTATAATTCGAATGTTGGTGCATTTAGTGCTGTCCCAGAGGCCTCTGAGACTGTCCTCAGTTCTCTTCATTCTTTCTTCTGCTCCTCGGTGGTTATTTCTACCGTTCTGTCCTCCAGCTCACTTATTCGTTCTTCTGCCTCAGTTACTCTGTTATTGATTCCTTCTAGTGTATTTTTGATTTCAGTTACTGTGTTGTTCATCTGTATTTGTTTGTTCTTTAGTTCTTTTAGGTCTTTGTTAAACATTTCTTTTATTTTCTCAATCCATGCCTCCATTCTGTTTCCATGATTTTGGATCATCTTTACTATCATTACTCTGAATTGTTTTTCAGGCAGATTGCATATTTCCTCTTCATTTATTTGGTCTTGTAGGTTTTAACCTTGCTCTTTCATCTGTGACATATTTTTTGTCATTTCTTTTTTTTTTTTTTTTTTTTTTGATGGGTGGGTTTGTGATCCTGTCTTACTGGTTGTTTGGCCTGAGGCTTCCAACACTGGAGTTTTTAGGCTGTTGGGTAAAGCTGGGTCTTGTTGATCAGATGAGCACCTGTGGGAGACCTCACTCTGATGAATATTCCCTGGGGTCTGAGGTTCTCTGTTAGTCCAGTGGTTTGGACTTGGACTTTCTACCGCAGGAGCTCTGGCCCGACCCCTGGCTCAGAAACCAAGATCCTGTGAGCTGAAAACGGTGGCAAAAAAAAAAAAAAGAAAAGAAAAGAAAAAAGGAGCAGAATGATAACAAAGAGGAAAAAATAAAATAAGATTAGAAAACTAACAGCTATGTTAGAAAGAATAGAAAAATAAAAATTTAGATAAAACAACAACCAGAAGGTAAAACAGAACCACAATAGTTAAATTCAGGAGGGGGGAAAAAAAGCCGGAAAAGGCCTTGGCTGTGCTGGGTGGGGCTTAGGCAGGGGTGGGGTTTAGGCAGTGGGCAGGGCTTATGCTTAGGACCCACAGGGCCGGAAAAGGCCAGGTGGGGTGGGGGATGTTGGGGGGGTTTAGCCTTAATGCAGCAGGAGGGGCCCAGGAGTGCCTCTGGCCCTGGAGGGCGGAGGAGCAGGTCCAGGACCCCAGCAGGCTCACTGGGCCCGAGTGGGCAGGGGAAGTGCTAGGCCCGTTCCCCGCATCCTGCGATCTGGAGGGCTCCTCCCCGTTGACCTCTCCTCTTCCCCCCTCCTCCCTCCTATGCCCCTAGCACCTGCGTGGCTGGAGGGAGCCTTGGAAATCAGGGGACCAGACCTGGAAGCCCAACAGTCTTCCCAGAGCCAGGTGGGTGGGGGGAACACCTGCGGTGCTTCCCCTGATCCCCTGGCCCAGGAGGGTCCCCCACATTTGCCTCTCCTCCTCTTCCCCCCTCCTCCCTCCCTCCTCTGCCCCTAGGACCAATGTGGCCTGGAGGGGGCCTTGAAGGGCGGCGACCCAGCCTGGGAGTCCAGGCTTCCCGGGGCTGAGTGGGCCTGGGAGACGCCCGCCACACCTCCCCGATCCTCCGGTCTTGGAGGCCCCCTCCCGCCCGCCTCCCTCCTATAGCCCTAGGACCAACACAGCCCACAGGGGGCCTCAGAGGGCCTGCCCGGGAGCCCCGCAGGCTTCCTGGGCCTGATAGGGCAGGGGAAACGCCTGATCCTCCGAGCCCCCCAGGGTCTCTCCAGGCATGGGAACCCCTCCCGCCTCGAGCCACCCCTCAGGGGTGCTGGTCCTGTCCAGCCTCCATTTCTCCTCCCACCTCAGTGCCCCCATGTCCTACCCAGTTGCTCGGGGGTTCCTCCCCTCTCCTTGGGCATAGATGTACCGCACCAGTGTCCGACAGTCACGCTAGTTGCGGGGAGACGCAAACTCTGCATCCTCACCTGCTGCCATCTTGACTCTGCCCCCTCTTAACTTATTTTTGAAATGCTAATCCTTACAAGTAAAACCTGAGGTAATAAAAACTCTAATTAGGGGTGTGTGTGTGTGTGTGTGTGTGTGTGTGTGTGTGTGTGTGTTTGTATAAAAGTAAACACATTTTTAATAGCTGTTTCTGGTTCTCCAAGAGTATCAATAGTGAAAGTAAAAGGAAGCCGCAGACTGTCTTGGGTAATCACATGTAGCTTCATCATTCTATATGGTCATGTTAATTAACTGACTTGTTCAGCCTGTTTGGACCATAAGGAATTGTGACCTTTCCAATTGTATTCAAATCTGTCAAGCGTGAAAACAGGTGATTTGTTTTTCTTGTCTTAAACCTAAACAACTGCCTGGTTTCTGCTTAGGCAAATGTGGTAGGCAGAATAATGGGCCCCTTAAAGATGTCCAAGTCCTAACGCCCAGACCCTGGGAATGTATTACCTTACACGGCAAAAGGGATTTTGCGGTTGTGCTTATGTTAAGGATTTTGAAATGAGGAGATTTCCTGGTTTATTTAAGTGGGACCAATGTACTCACAAGGCTCCTCATAAGTAAAGGAGGGAGGCATAGCATCACAGTGTGATAAAGGGTGTGAAGGGACTCGACTGGCCATTTCTAGCTTTACAGATGGGAGTAGGCAACGAGACAAGGAACACAGGCAGCCTCTGAAGCTGAAAAAGGCAAGGAAGTAAATTCTCTATTAGGGCCTCCAGAAGGAATTCAACCCTGCCAACCCCCTTTTTTTTTTTTTAAGATTTTTTAATTTTTTTGATGAAGACCATTTCTAAAGTCTTTATTGAATTTGTTACAGTATTGCTTCTGGTTTTTTTTTTTTTTTTTTTTTTTTTTTTTTGCGGTATGCGGGCCTCTCACTGCTGTGGCCTCTCCCGTTGCGGAGCACAGGCTCCGGACGCGCAGGCTCAGCGGCCATGGCTCACGGGCCCAGCCGCTCCGCGGCATGTGGGATCTTCCCGGACTAGGGCACGAACCCGCGTCCCCTGCATCGGCAGGCGGACTCTCAACCACTGCGCCACCAGGGAAGCCCTGTGTTGTTTTTTATTTATGTTTTGTTTTTTTGGCAGGGAGGCACGTGGGATCTTAGCTCCCTGGCTAGGGATAGAACCTGCACCCCCTGCATGGAAGACAAAGTGTTAACTACTGGACCACCAGGGAAGTCCCCTGCCAACCCATTTTAGACTTTGATAGACAAGCCAGCACAGGTTTATCTGTTATAAGAATTGAAAGAAGGAAGAGAGATTGGGGTTGCCTAGTGAGGGGGAGGGGGCAGTGGGGGTTGGTCTGGGGTTGTGAAGCAGGACTCCTGGGGCCAGAGGCGTTATGATTATCGGATAGTTATAAGATTAAATGGTCCGCAGCAAAAAGGGTAGTGACTGCCTGATCTTTGGTTGTCTGTGCAACTCCTTTTGGGCCACTGCTAAATAGTCCTTCCTTAGTGAAAGACTCCTAATTGGCCTTGGCTCCAAAACCCTCAAGCAGATTACGTGAAGGTTCGCAATCTTTTCTCCCCCTCAGGTGTTCTGAGCCCCTTTATTGGCAGGAATTGTGCTAGGTACTGAATGAAAAGAACTAGTTACAGACCTTACCCATAAGAACTCTTACTTTGCATCTCTTAGAACTCTTACCTGGTATTTACAGGTCTTCCCCAAACAGGTGGACAGGTGGAGGCCCTAGCACCTTATCGGCAGGATTGCACCTGGCGTAGTGAGGCGTTGGCCTGGAGAGGAAGGTATACGATACAGTCAGCCCTTCAGTCTTTGCATGTGGATCCTGTGGCTATGGAACCTGAGTAAACGGAGGGCCGATTGGACTCCTTACGTAAAGGACGTGAGCACCCGCGAATTTTGCTATCCAGGGGGGTCCCCGTGGATATCGAAGGGTGAGTGTATACCGTCAGATGATCTGCCTTTGAATCCCAGGTCTGATGTTCTAGTTTGGCCAAATCACTTCACCTTTCTAAATTGATTTCTTCTTCTCTAAGATAGGGAGTTATCAGGAAGGGGAAAAAATAAAGCTATTTTAAAAGCTGGTTGCTCTTTGAGTTGAAAGCTAAAGACAGATGAATTATAGTCTTTTTTCGTTCTGTCAAGGTAAAGGGCTAATCTAGATGGGAGGGGTTGGGACCAGGGGGCTTAAATTGTTCTGTATAATAAAGAAACAAGAATTTTTAGCTTTTACTTGAAGCTGGAGGGAAATTTTTTTTTGTTTTTATTTTGCTTTTGTTTGGGCAGGGGTGGTGAGAGAAAGTGGGTCCTAGAATTAGGCTCGAGATGAGGCTACAAATGGCTACTCCACTGGCAGAAAAGGAAGGGGGTAGAGAGCTTCAGTGTCTGATTCTCAGTTTTAAATCGTTTCTTACTGTTTACTTGTTATTTATTTATTTGTTAAAATCTTCCTCTACTAAAGGTCTGCTTTTCACAACACCCAGGTGTTAATGTGTTTTGGAGACAGAGTAGAGATGGCTGTGTCTACACTAGTGTGGAGGGGAATAGAGAGAGGGGAGATGATGAGAATTAGGTTGCAGTCAGGATCTAGGATGAGTAAGTGACAAGGAATTATTAGGAAGTTGTAAGCACTCACCTTAGGATCCTTGAAATTATTAAGGAAAGTCCTGGGCTTCGTACAGTTATGTGAGATAACGGTCTAAAATTTGCATTTGAATGTTAAAGATGGTACAATTTAGGACCGTTTACATGTCAGGGATGATACCTGCTTAGCAGGGTTGGGAGACTTCTACCTAAATGAGAATGTAGGTAAAAGCACTTCATAAACTAAGGAAATACATCATCAGCCCTAAGATAAAGTGTCTTCCCATGAAGATTTTGTAAAAAGGAAGTCAGACGTAAATTCAACTCTGATGACAAATATGAGAATAATTATCCGGAAGTTATGAGCTCTATAATAGTCTTCTTTCTTTATGAATTCAGTTCAAACGGATAGTAAAAACAATTTGGATGTTAAAGATACAGTTTTTAAAAATGACTCGATATGTCCCAAACATATCATGTTAAGACTTGGGGGTTTAGGATCCCACTGTAATAACTTCAGGCCCATCTAGTAGGAACAGAAGTAGCTTTGGTCGTGCAGTATTTAGCTGACGTTGTGGATCGGCCTGAGCACAAGGAAATGATGATGTTGCCAAGGAATGGGAAATGACATGTGTCGGGTATATACTCGACACTTGACATATATTGTCTTTCATAAAGCTTACTGCTGCCCCAAAGAAGTGGTAGCATCTGCAGTCTTTAGATGGTGGTTGAGGGAACGGGCAGGGTGTGTGTGTGTTGGGGGGTGTGTGTGAAAATTACAGTGATTAAAGAACTTGCTTAAAATCATAGCGTTGAAGTGGTAGAGCTGGCATGAAGACTCTTGCCAGCCTCAGGGTCCAGTTCTTTCCCTCCCACCGTGCTGCCGTGGGGGCCCGGAAGTAAACTGACACTCGGCAGCCGAGCCTTGTGTGGTTCTGGTTCCTCGTCCCAGTGTCACACCGCATCTTAATTGATTTTCTTCTGTAGAGCATTTACAGAAAGCTTCTGACAAGACTTCATGAGATGTTATAGGTGACAGGTATGTGGGAAAAAAGATGAAGTCATTAGCTGAATTAAGTTCTGGAGTGGACAGGTTAAGTTCCTGGATTGCCTCAAGTTTCATTTACATGGGACCAGCCGTCTTTCGTGAGGTCATGACAGAAATGCTGGCAAACTCTTTCCATTAGTGGGTCTTGCATGCAGTATGCACTTCTGCTGTTGTGGGACTCTTTTTCATGTTGTTGTTGTTCAGAATTCACCTTAGGGGTTTTCTCAAACTTGGCATTCTTAATCTATAGTGGTTTTTAGCTTTCTTTTTTCTTTCCAGACTGCGTGAATGATGCAGTTTCAGTTCTGGGTGTTAGGATTCTCTTTCACGCTGGTTTGTCATGACCTTAAAGTATTTTAAGTTTCTCTTTGCGTTAATTTTTTTTTTTTTTTAATGTAGTACCCCAGTGAGCTAGAGATTTGTTTTACCAAGTGAGTTTAAATCACCAGCAGCCGGAGTTGTCCATGAGCGTTGTCAGACTTGACCACATGTAAAACCCTGCCAGTGGTCTTTTTCTTTTCTTCAACTTGGTAGGTTTTGGGGTCCAGACTCGAAGGCTAGTTACACTTCTGCATCAGCCTTTAGGTTGTTAAGAGTTGCCAAAGATGGCATACAGTACCAGGGATGGAGAGTTGTTCGTTACCGTGATCACAATGGTCTTAGTTTATAGTTGCCATCCTAGCTCTCCCCTGTAGATAACTGACAAGTCCTAAGAGTTGTTCTGAGCTGCAGCCACCCACAAAAACCACATGCATGGCATTTTACTCAAAACTTTAACCACTGCTTTGTGATGCAAAACTGGTGGAATTTTGGGTACTTTCTGTAAAATCGAAATCTTTACGGGGGTTTTCCAACATTCTAGTTGATTGTTAAATGATCACTGTAACGAAGAGGAGAGAGCAGAGTTGGCTAATCAACACCGACTTCTGTGGCAGGTAGGATAGGATGCCAGTCTGTATGGAATCTTTTCACGTGGAGAAAGCCACGTTGACTGAGAGAACAGATTCTCCTTTTGAAAAATGCAATTAAATAAGAGATATTTATATGAGATTTGTAGTTGTAAAAGAGATTTTGGGAGCTTCTTATCTTTGCCACAAAGTTTTCAGTCTTGACAAAGTAATCATATTCAGGAGTTTCTAACTTGTAGATCCTCTTATGAAAGAGATTTGAAAAGAAAAAGAAATCCATTTGTATTGTAGGACAAAATACAGTTCTGCATAAGAACTTTCTGTAAAGTGAGAACTGTTATGGGAAACTGATTACGGATAAGATACTGTAGCCCGTTTCTGGAATGGGGATAGCAGGTGGAAGAGCTCTCTCCTGTTTAGCTGAGTCAGGAGTGCTTTGTTTATTCTGGAGGTAAGCCCTTGGGCAAGTCTCTTTACCACTGTGAGGCTCAGTTTCTTACCTTTAAAATGAAAGCTGCACTCCCATCTATGGTTTGGTAGATGAGAACATGTTGTCTCAAGAACCTTCAGTAGGAGTCCTTTGTTATTATATCCTGTCTTGTGTAAAGGTGACTTTTACTGTCATGTAAATTAAGCCTTCTATCAAGCACATTTTGTTTTTTAAAATCTGTGAAAACATTATTTTAGCAAAACTCAACTCTACTTGTGTAAGTATGTAGTTGTGATCCTTTTGTATTTAATAGTATTGAGGGACTAAATTTCCTTCTATGTAGCCCAGAAGTCAGACTAATGGTCTCATGATTAGCCTTAAAATAACTATCAGAAACTTTCAGGCTGTTTCTCATTAGCGCATTATCCCAACCAACCGTAGGAGGAGGATACAGAAATCTATAATTGAGTTTTTTTTAAATTAATGAATTTATTTTTTAGTTTTGGTTGCATTGGGTCTTTGTTGCTGCGCGCGGGCTTTCTCTAGTTGTGGTGAGCGGGGGCTACTCTTCGTTGTGGTGCGCGGGCTTCTCATGGCGGTGGCCTCTCTCGTTGCGGAGCACAGGCTCTAGGTGCACAGGCTTCAGTAGTTGTGGCACGTGGGCTCAGTAGTTACGGCTCGCGGGCTCTAGAGCGCAGGCTCAGTAGTTGTGGCACAAGGGCTTAGTTACTCCACGGCGTGTGGCATCTTCCTGGACCAGGGCTCGAACCCCTGTCCCCTGCATTGGCAGGCAAGTTCTTAACCACTGTGCCACCAGGGAAGCCCTATAATTGAGTTTTTAATGTGATAATTCCTTAGTTTACTGTGAAGATCGTGGTAATTTCTCACTAGCACATAAGTAAAGCTTTGTTTAGTTTGCTACTGCAAAGACTGAGTTGCTGGTTAGCTTCCACAAATAAGGTATGCTTGCTTTGTAATTTATGTTAGGAAATGTTTAAACAGGGTGAAAGAGCAGTTTTTACAGGAGCAAAATCAAGCAACCCATTTTCAGAAAGTAGAACCAAATAAAACTAAACTGACTGAAGAACAACCAGTAATGAGCTTGGTAACAGGTAGGTTGAATCAAATTTTTAAAAAACAAAGTGAAAAGCGTATTTTGTGTGCGTGTGTGAGGAGTCAGGGCGCACAGCTTTAAGAGTATTTGCGGGGTCTTCCCTGGTGGCGCAGTGGTTGAGAGTCCGCCTGCCGATGCAGGGGACACGGGTTCGTGCCCCGGTCCGGGAAGATCCCACATGCCGCAGAGCGGCTGGGCCCGTGAGCCATGGCCGCTGAGCCGGCGCGTCCGGAGCCTGTGCTCCGCAACGGGAGAGGCCACAGCAGTGAGAGGCCCGCATACCGCAAAAAAAAAAAAAAAAAAAAAAAAAAATAGAGTATTTGCGCAGGATGAACTTTCGAGTAAAGCTCTAGGGCTCAGCAGGGTGGAAGCTGTATCTGCAGGGGGAAACAAGGTTCATCACTACGTAATTTCAGGGACATAAGTAGAAACGGGCCAGAAAATATAAATGTTAGAAAAGTGGAACGGAATTTCCCAGACCCTTTGACTTAACACGTGGTTTAGTTAAGGAAGTTGGCAAAATCTTCAAATATGAATCCGTGCTACAGAAAACTTTTAAAATTCAATAATCAGAGCCGAGAAGACTTTTTGCATGTTAGTAGTATGCTGTCACATTTGTTTCTTAGCCCGATAGCACTAATTCTTCACCTCCGTGAGTAACTTTGAAGGTGACTTGGACCTTGATCCTTGAAATAGAAGTGTTGAAAAAGCGATGTCTGGAGAAAGGTGAAATCACAATCACACATCAAAGGCTGTAGGAGTTATAACTTCAGATTTTATGTTTCAGTTGTACCAGCTTTGTGTTCACACTCAAACTCCAAGGGTAGGATCTACCGCTTGTAGGGTGGAGTGGCATTCTGATTCCATTTATTTTCTGCTGAAGCTGGCGAGTTGAATGAAGATTGTATCTCAAGTGACAGGATTCGAATGAAACAGGACAAACCTGTAAAAGCTGCAACCTGAACGTGTCATTGCAGAACTCTGCAGTGAACGAGATGGGACGGGGCTTGGGAGACAAACCACACACACTGCCTCTCCATGCTGGGCAGCGCAGGAGATTGAAGGGAGATCCGAGGGGAGCAAGTCCTTGCTGGCTGGAGCTCACGTTCGGGGAGGGGTGGGGGGTCGGCGTGGAGCGCCAGTTTGTTTATAGCTACAAGTACGTATCTGTCTTGGGCTTGCCTTATTATGGAAAAATTCTATGGACATACGCTGCACTGAATGGAAAATTACTCACTTTTTTTTTTAAAGTTATCAATTATAAAGTAGAAGCATTGGTTTTGAAACTAGTCATTTAACTGGAATTTAATCACGACCTAGTTCCCAACATTGGATGGTAATTATCCTTATTTAGCAAAGCACAGAGAAAAATCAGTGTTTGTTAAAAGAGCAACCACGGTGGGCACTGCTGTCAGGAGGGGACAGGTTTCACTACCTTTGGATAGACGAGTTAGCTTTTGTAAAACATTTTCAACTGTCTTGAAGGACTCTGACCGCTGGGCATGAGTGAGAACTAATCTCCCTGTTGGTGATTCCTTTGCACTGCAGGTAGCAAGATGCAGGTCCCCCAGGGACAGTGCAGGAGTGGGAGCCTTACCATGTGCTACAGTGCTCGTGACAGTCTGCTTGGCAGTCACTTACAGAGAAGAATGAATGGCTGGCTACTGTATGAACCCTCCCCCACATCTGTTCAGGTAGTTCTCCGTTATCATTAATCAGGTAAGCATTTTTGGAATTAATCTGGTAGGCAGACCAGTTAGTTATACTTTAAATTGGTCCTAAAGGAAATCTATAATTGGAATAGCTGTTGTTACGACGCAAAGAAATGTCTAAATGAAAGCCACCAGCCGGTCACTGTATTTTCTTCTGCATCATTTATTAAATATTATTTTTATATCTGCATTTACAAACTTTACTCATTTCAGAACTCTGCTTTCAATACATGTTTAACTTTTTTTGTAGAGAGATTCTCTTGTAAAATGAGATCCATGTACAAAACTAGGCAACAGATATAAAAGTTTCCTTTCATACTTTTTCATCCGTCAAGAAAAGAAATAATGTGACAAAGAAATAAAACCCAACTGTGGCTCTTTCACAAGAATAACATGTCAGTGTTCAAACTATGAGCGCTAATGGGCTAGATCATATTTCATCTTTATACGGATGGATATAGTTTTTAATACTTCTTAGCTACTGTAGCATGTTGGTTCAGATGAAGGAAAAAAAATCAGCTCTACTGTTTGGACTAGATAATCTAGAGCCCATCAATTACTCATTTCTTGATAACGTGACACCAGAATTCACCTAGGAGATGACATTGATTGGCTAGCAGTATGCATTTACCTCAAGCGTGGCATAAAAAGTTCCCTTTAAAAAATTCACTGACTTGGCAAACTAAAGTCTGAGCCTCTAATTCAGCTCTCTTACTTAAAGAAATAGTTTAAATGATCAATTCAGAAGCCTTAAAGTATCTTTGAAACTAAAGTTGCTTTTCTTAAAATGAATGCTGACTTGACAGTTCGTAGGCTTGGAGCACTGTCACTACGAGACAGAGGCACTGGTGCCGCTAGCAATGAGAAGTAGTATCACCACAGGCTAATTATATGGTACAAAATGCCCGGGGGCCTGAAACTCACTATTAATATGATTTTGGCAGCAGCATCATTTGATAGTTAACCATTTATTACATACTATGAACACACCAGCTTCAAAGATGTGCACTCCCCTTAGGATACTCAGGAGTTACAAATTTATTGTGATTGCATAATTGGTATTGCACAGTTCTATAAAAAACATAAATACTGGCTATTCTAGTTTTAAATACAAAATACATGTCATATACTTTTAAATCTATAATGTGGTTCAAGTGCAAATCAGGTGCTTTCTTTAGTCCTTCCAAAAAAGGCATTTTTAATATTTTTGGCACAAATGAAATTTCATTGTGCCAACAATTCTAATTACAATACATATATCCAGACCTTGAGAGTAGCAGTCATATACATACGGTATAAAACTGAGTATTTACAAATATACTAAGCATAAATGTAACCTCTGTGGGTGAATCAGAACGAATTAGCCACACCCACACTAAAAATAATTTAAAAAGGTAAGTACGATTCCTTTATTTCATTTGCTTATGCTGGTTGCTGTGGGTTGACGTTCATGTGAGGAGGATGTCCTAGAAGACCAATTCTTTGTTTCTGCTTCCTTTGTTCTGTCATCTGGAAAGTTAAAAAGTTTCATCATTAGACCCAGACACTTCCTGTACGTCAAATCATATACTCAACCATAGATTACCTCTGTGGTTATGGTTTATACTGAAACCCACTTTCTACAGTGTACTGTCAGTATATCAAACACAGAACTTCAAAAAGGACATCTTCCTAGGCAGAATGGGGAATTCTGTGCCTTAGGCAATGTGACATTCAGAAACTTTGCTTTCTACTTGTTTCATAAAGGAACAAAAAAACAGTTAAAGCACAAGATTCTTGATCGTTTCCCAAATCCACTTCCAACTGATAGCTTTGTATGACAGTAACAACACACTGAACTGTCAAGAAAAGCAGTGTGTTTAAAATCCTAGGTTTAAGAGAGATTAAGTCCACCGTCTTCAGGGGGTCTTGATTCCTCTCCAGTGACTGTTGGGCCGTTTTGATCTGCGAGAAAAAAAATCACACAGCATTTCTAGGGAGATGAGGAATGTCCTCTCCTCTGAGGTCCAGGGTGACTAAATAACATAATCATGGCCTGGCACTCAGTGGTGACTATTCCTTGCCACCTACAGACACTAAGGTCAGGAAAGACCATTTCCTAAGGCTGGTCAAATGAAACGGTGCTTTCCAAACCCAGAACAAGAGGTTGGTACCGTTTATTTCGATCAGTTCTCACATTGACAGGTATCCAGCTCTGTTCTGGCTATTTCGGGGCATAACTAATTCCCTGCATTCACATTTCTCATAACCCAGGTAGTCCTAGCTCAGGATTTGATGCTGGGCATCAAATATTTTGGTACAAAATATCCTGAGAACATAAAATAAGATTAACTTACCTAGGTTCAATTTTAACGCATAGCCGTTTTCCTTTCATATCAAAATACTATTTTTTGCCTCCTGTGAAATGCCTTCAGTTATATTTTAGAAGAGAAGATTTACAAGGAGTGAATATTTCCGAAAGGCAACTTTTTATAAAGCCTTTTATAAAGAGTTGAATTAGGATATTCCAGCTAGCCTCTAAAGTTTCCTTGGATGAGTGACAAATCGTGAAGGGAGGTGTCACACCCTATACTACACAGATTCAGCTGCGGAAGCAGAACCTCACGTGACCCGTGGAATAAATTCACAAGTAGATGGTAACGCAATCAGTAATTCAGTCATCTCACTGCCTGATACTTCATGTTGCTTAGCCCCAGAGTCTCACCCCCTGACTAGCCCCTCGGCAGGTAGCCTTGAGAGGGAATCCAGTAAAACTTAACTAAATTTAATAATCGCCGCATTCTCACAGATTTAGGAACCTTGGTGCGCTCACCCCGTATTGACAGATACTTTATTTAAAGATGCCGCGATTTTTCTGCTGTTGAAGTTGGCCATTAAAGCTTTCCCTGAAAATTTTCCATAAATAACTACGTGCACTTGAGATGACCTTTTATGTACCTGCATCTTCACGCCTGTTTGTCGGATCACCTTTTTGTGACTTTTCAATCTGTTGGCTCTTCCTCCTCTTAAACTTAAGGGCTTCTAAACTGGGTTCCTTATAGCAAATGAGTCTTCAACTGAAGGCACACCTTCCTTCCCTCTTCGACAGGCTATCGCCTGAAAGCCCAGTGGAGGTCCGATTCTGATTTTCCAGGGTTGTCTTCTTAAAACAATGATTGCATCACTCTCCCTGCATCACAAACCTTCAAGCTCCCTACTGCTGTAGGTTAGTGGCCAAAACCTTCGTTCAGGCAGTCATATTCCTGGTAATTTCAAGAACCTAGTACATACCTATCTAATTTTGTTTTCTGTTTCCCTAGAATAATGGTTCTTAAACTTTGGCGTGCACCAGAAACACCTAGAAGGCTCCTTAAAACACAGATCCAAGGGCCCACAAACAGAGTTTCTGACTCAGCAGGCCCAGGGTAGGGCTGGTGAGTTTGCATTTGTAACAAGTTCCCCGGTGATACTGGTGTTACTGATCTGGGGCCGCTGCTGCTGTGGAAGAGCTCTTCACTGGTTATCTCAGAAACAGGCCAAGATCACTGTGGTTATACTTTCATATACTTGAATACTTAAAAAAAAGTATTTTGGGTAAATGTATTATTTTTCTCAAAATAAGACCTTGGAGAAGATTCTCTGCAGTTGAGCAGGTGGTCGGCACACAAATCTGACTGCCTGGATTCTGTTCTGACCGACCATGGCCTTTTTAGACAGAATGGCTACCATTTAAGTGAGTAATAAATAGTAAGGAATTGGGCAACTGCTTAAGTGTTGGTCCCTTTTGGCAAGGTCGTCATCCAGTGATAATTATATGGGAACAGTAATGAAAACAAAACCCCCTAAAGGACTAAATCTGGCCTACAAGAAACCAAGCTCAACACTGCTGGCCAGTTAAGTTTCCCTGGCCCCTTAGTACATATTCTCACATAACTTCCGGCTTTATTAGCTCAATTCAACCTACTTACCTATTGGTCTTCATAGATTCACATGCACTATATATGTTATTTAAGGCATCACCATTTTCTGTTACTACTGTCTATATCAAAACAGAAATAATGACCAAAGTCTATCTATCCTTAGCATATTCTCACGATGTATTCTCTCTGGACATTTGAAACAAAACTGACTAGATAAAAATATCCATCCGGGGCTTCCCTGGTGGCACAGTGGTTAAGAATCCGCCTGCCAATGCAGGGGACACGGGTTCGAGCCCTGGTCCAGGAAGATCCCACAGGCCACGGAGCAACTAAGCCCGTGCGCCGCAAGTACTGAGCCTGCGCTCTAGAGCCCGCGAGCCACAACTGCTGAGCCTGCATGCCACAACTACTGAAGCCCGCACGCCTAGAGCCCGTGCTCCGCAACAAGAGAAGCCACTGCTCGCCGCAACTAGAGAAAGCCCACGCACAGCAATGAAAAACCCAACGTGGCCAAAAATAAACAAAATAAATTAAAAATATATATATATCCATCAGATTCATGTCTAAGGTGGTAACTTCAGTCAAAATTCTAATACAGAAAAAGCTACTTTGATTAGTGTGAAATGTCCCATTTGTAGTAGATACATTTAAAATCCTCAAAATCTACATTTAGCTAAGAATGAATACTTGAAGCAATATCCTCCTTCATAATCTATATACAGACTAACTTGAATTTCAGCATTCCTTCTTTTGACTCAGTCTAAACACGAAGCAAACGATATGGTAGCTTTACAAGTCAGATGTAGCCAAACATCTAAAAGATCTTCCATGAAAATACGGAGTGTTGAGTGCAAATGGGCAAAATTTACTCCACCACTATCGGCCTCCACACGACTAACGGCTGGCATAGCAGGGACGGTTCATCGACGGCACATGAAAGCCGCAACCTGCTTTCCTGTCACAGTGAGGTCGTGGCTACTCAGATTCTAAACAGCCCAGAAACTCCAGTCACCAGAATTGTGCTTCACAGTCCTATGAAATCAGCCACGCTCCTAACGAGGAGCCTAAGATATTCAGAAGTAAAACTGCAGCATCTCCTGAATGCAGTTATATTGGTTTAATATAAATATACAGATATCCACACTCCTGATCCTTAGTGGGCTGTTCCTCTCCAGTTCATCTGGCAAACGCTCAAGCTTTGAAACCAAGCTCCTGCATTCCCACCTCTGAGAGGGTTTCCGAGGCACTGACTCGAATCCTCTCCCTGTGGTCAGGCTGAATGAAGTGCTCCCTTTTCTCCACTCCCAGAGCAATCTGTTCAAACCTCTGTTACGTACTTACCATGTTGAATTATAATTTATTTGTTTACTTGTTTGTCTCCCACTCTAGGCTGTTAGTTCCTTGAAGAAGGAGAATTGGTTCTATTCACCTTTGTAACCCCAGTACCTAGGGCTGCACCTGGCAAATAGGTGTTTCATAAATGATGGTTCGAAGAACAAATGACCCAGAGCACAGTGCCATTCCTCGAGCATGCCATGCGTTTTCATGCCTTTGCTCATGCTGATTCCTTTCCTGGGATGCCCCCTGCTGCATTTTTCAGCTAGCTCAGAAGTCACCTGCTCGTAGGACTGTAGAAGCTAAACTCCTCCGACCCTCTAAGGCCTCTCACGGGACTGCCTGCCTACTTCTCTGTGCTCCTTTGTTCACCAATGAAACTCACTTCATTCCTCGGGCCGTGGAACTTCTCCTACTGTATCCTAACATTAGAGGTCTGCTGCTTTCTGGATCAGTTACAGTATCCTAGATGGCAGGTGTTACCAAAGGCCTCTCTTTTGTGGTTCCAACACAGTGTAAGGACCACAGACATTCAAGTAAGGCTTAATATTCCATTCTTCCAACTGTGGGGAATTATTCTATTCTTTTGTTCTTCCTTCCTTACTTACGCAGTTAATGTTAACAAGATGATAACCCTCTTGCGTGAAAAATGCCAAACATGGGCTTCCCTGGTGGCGCAGTAGTTGAGAGTCCGCCTGCCGATGCAGGGGACACGGGTTCGTGCCCCGGTCCGGGAGGATCCCACATGCCGCGGAGCGGCTGGGCCCGTGAGCCATGGCCGCTGAGCCTGCGCGTCCAGAGCCTGTTGCTCCACAACGGGAGAGGCCACAACAGTGAGAGGCCCGCGTACCGCAAAAAACAAAACAAAACAAAACAAAAAACAAACAAACAAACAAAATGCCAAACACTATCGCATGCTAATATGACATGAATTTCAAGCACTACTTCTTTTCCTACCAACTACAAATAAGGGTCACTGTCCTATAGGAAGCCAGTCACATTTTCAAGAAAGTGAACCCTTCTCTCAATATAAAGAAAACATGCAAAAAAAATTTAAGTTCTTACATTAGTTCTCCGCCTTGGAATAAGAATGTAAGAGAATCACATTTAGTATTCAGAATCTCTTGGGAGGGGAAACTTCAAGATGAGAAGCATCATTAAGTAACACTTAGAACAGCAATTTTAATTAACTGTTCTTGGCAGTAATAGAAAAACCACTAACCAGGATTTTACTAATATCCTTGATAAGAACTTTTTCTCCTCAAACTGGTATTTTAAGAAAACAACAACCAACGAGGTCAATAACAGTTAAGATTAAATCCCAAGACATTCAGCTGTCTTTGCTCCATTATGCTGGTTTTTGGACCATTAGATCTGCAAAAATATCTAAGTGATGAAGCAATTTTTGTATTTTCCAGCACTTGTACCAGTGAATGGTATTCTTTCATAGCTGTTTTAAAAAATATCTGTCACAGAGTTTCTTGTTCATTAATCATTCATGGAGTTTTTATTTTTTAATTCAGAATTTTTTTCCCTTTGGAGGGCAGGAATTCTCACAACGACCGTTTAAGAACCAGCAGTTCTCTGACCTGTCTGCATGGCTTTTTATGCAGAACAATTTAAGAAATCTTTAGGACTGGTACACACCAAATTTAATAAAATTCAAATCTTTTCAACAAGTTGATTGTCAAACAAATGCTTTACAGTTTTGTTACAAAATCAAAAGAAAATGTTGACTAATTCCTTCTGAAAAAAGCAAATTTTCCCCAGCAAAAGCAACAATGCTGAATTTTTCCTGTGATTCTGGTCACCTTAAAACCTAAGCAGATCAATGCTGGTAAAGGCACTGGAGAATATAGTACTGGTTTCCTCCGATTTCTTCTTAGCCTATAACATCTTACAAGAAAAAACGGTCCAAGTTCAAATTCCTTCATAGGGGAAAGGTTTTCTGAAGGGTGGTTCTAACCGTTAACTTTAAAACCAAAATGTAAACAGAGCTGAAACCAAGCAGTTTAAACCACACTGGTTTTGATGTCACTTAATGAACCTTAGTCCATATGTAATCAAGTTTACATAGTTTGTTCAAGCCAAAATTTTGGCTTCAGAGAAACGATTCTAATGCCAAGTCTCTGATCAGTGGTGTAACATGGCAATGACTGTATCATTCCTTAACGTTTTAAGTGCGCGATGCGACTTCTGAAACTCTTCAACGTTCTTAAAAAAATGAATGAGAATTTAAACAGTCAACCATGAAAGGCAAACAGGGTACAGTGACAAAACAAAACAAGGGAAAATAAAAACACAACACACGCACACAAAATCCAACCCAGACTGCAGGACCAGGAGTTCCAGCCTGACATTTTCAGGTAAAGTTGCATAAATTTCCTAAGAGCCTGCCATGAACCTGAATGTCCTCACGAAATGAAATGAGGGAATTGGGTGCAATGCCACCTGTGGTCTTGGCTACCTCCTATACCTGTGATTCTCTGTGCAAATTCCTCAGCTTCAATTCGCTCCTTAGACCAGGTTCACTGGTTTGCACAGTGTGCATCACTGAAGCAACTTCAGAACCACCCTCAGGGAGCGATTCAACACACAGGATCCTAAGCATTGAAAGGACAGGCCCGGCCTACAGAGAAGGGCTCGAGTGGCATTTACTACCCCAGAATACCCAATAATAGTGTGCTTCAGACATGTTTACAAACGGCACTTTATAGAGCGCTAAATACTTCCTTTATTTAGGTCTGCATGAGATCAATTTTTGTAAGATTTTTTGGCATCTAATTTAAAACATCTGATTTAATGGAGATTCTTGTAGCCACAGCTCTCTCAAAGGGAGAGGAAGGGAACTTGAGCATTGCTACATGCCTTACGGAGCTCGCCTCGCTCTTCAGGGGGGAAACAGAAGCAGCTGTAGCAGACAGTGTGCTCATGAATCAGTGTAGTCCTGTGGAACATTTGTCAAGTGTTTCACAGCAGGGGTAAAAAGTTAATAAAATAATAAGCAAAGTAATCTAGTTAGATCTTCATTAGTTTTACTTAATTTAGGTTATTACTCATTTTAGGTGGCTACCAAGCTCAGTGCTGTAGACAGCCTTCATAAATAAGGTCTTCTGTTCCCATTAGTCTTCTTATTTGTATCTTAATACATGTGAAAGAAAAGAACTTGAGGCCAAATGGTATCTTGGGGCTCAGTTTGGAATAATTTAGTTGGAACAGAAATACAATTCAAAGTGGGATTGTTAAAGTGCCACGTAAACTACCTCCAGGAAGAGCGGATGCCAGCCAGGGCCTTCACTAGTTACTATGTACCTAAGAGGAACAAATCACCTGCGGGCAGACCTTACGACTTACCTCCAGGCCAACCTTGCCTGATAACTACCGCTGTGCAAAATTTATAATCTTGTCTACGGAATTGATTAAAAGCTTTCAGCACCGCGTGCGGGAGGCTGAACTGTTGCCGTGTTTGTGCAGGGTTATCCCGGTCAGCTACGGGCAGAGCACAGGTCCTCCCAGCAGGAGGTCACCACCTGGTAACTGTGAGTGCTCATTTGAAGGGGGTCAAGGGCGGGGCAGGGGGGCTCTGGAGTATACAGGGTTTGCTGCAGACTTGCCCCCTTCACCCAGCTTAGTTACAGGGGCAAAGCATTTATCTTACGGACAGGGAACAGGATGGGGCAGCGCATCTGTAGACGGCTGAGCTGGGTGAGTGCAGGGACGCGGCCGGCAGAGCGGTCACTGTTCACCCCCAGCACCCGCCACGCCGCCTGGACTATGGGAGTCACTCAGTAAGGATTTGGCCAATGAATGAACCAAAAGGGGCTCTTCCTTGACTGTGGTGTATCCCAGGATGCTGGATTTCAGTATCTGGGGCCAGGGGTCGATAGAGCTGAGGGCTGAAAAGCAAAACCAGAAACAGCCTTTAATCTTTTGTCAGTGAAGAAAAGTCAGGAGTACAGCTTTGCACATCGTGTTTTTCTGTACAGCACTTCATTGAAGTAGTTTGCATTTTCTCATTTTCTGGTTTTGTTTTTCATATGAAAACCTCGTCCTGAGCGGCACTGAGAGTAGCGTCATGGGCTTATCCTGTCAAAGGGCAGTGAAGGGGGAGTGGAGGGGAAACTGATGGACTAAATGAGTTTGTCCTCTGTTGCCCGTTTCCTTTTCTATCCGGGTGATAAACTTCAGCATTTTAACATGAGCACTACTGATTTTCTCACCACACCTGGTGTGTATGGTAGTGGGTGTGTGTAGGCAGGTGGGGTTTCTTTTACCTGGTCCTTTAATTCTGACAGCTGCCCAGAAAGATTAGTGACCAGCTTCATGGTGGACTCCAGCTTCTCCTGCAGGCTCCTCAGCTCATTCTGTTCTCCTTCCGAATCGCTGCTGACCAGGGACATGGCTCTCATCCTTGGGAACCAGTCAAGGTTTCTTTCCTGGAATCCACATGAAAAAAAGAGGGAGTCACTTCGAAGAGGAGAGACGACAAAGGCAGTCTTATCGCACCATCTTTTCTTTGTGCCGTCTTTCACCAGGCTCTTCCTGATTGCTGCAGAACTAATGTACTGTGCTGTGTTTTTTTAAACCGTTCAGTAAATATCTTTTTAGTTGAATATAATTAAACTCTCTTAATTCCTAGAAGAAATCACTTTAACATATGAGGAAAAGTGGGTTTCCAAACAAGATTCCTAATCTCCAAATACGACTACTGCCACTCCATCTGTGATCTTTGCAAATGACACAGCTAATGAGATTGGAGTTTTAAAACTGTGTTAAAATATATGTAATAAAATTTACCATTTTCATCATTTAAGTGTACAGTTCAGGGGCATTAAGTGCATCCACATTGCTGTGAGCCATCACCACCGTCCATCTCGGGGAGTCATCTTCCCCAACTTCAGCTCCATCCCCGCTGAACAGTAACTCTGCCACCCCTTGGCAACTGCCTCCTGTTTGCAGTCTGTGGCTTTGACGACTCTACGTACCTCATACCGTGCCGTATATTTTTTAAAGCGTTATACTTGGAAAATCATCTGCAAACACTCTACAAGTACATGAATTTTTAGATCCCGAGTGTTCTGGGATCGACCAGATACGTGTATGGGTGTGTTTGCTTGGTAGAGGGTTGTTAAGAGGCTGAAAATGGGGAGTGGGTTCAGTTTCCCTCTTTGTGAACTTATGGACACCACCTCTCGACTCGTGTTTCCTTTTCCTTCGGGCCTGAAATGGGTGGTGGGTGCTGTCAGTTGGTATAAGAAAGACCCATTCAGTCTCCTTCCCTGTCTGTCTCCTCCCTTCGTTTTGATGCCTGTAGCTCACACCTGTAAACAGCATTTCTCACCGCTGGTTAACAGGATGGACAAGCCTCCTCCTCCCACCTCACTTCTTCCTGCCCACATATGCTTTTCTCATAAAAAGTACACCTCCTGGGTGAGTTCTGTACAGAGAGGCAGGAATGAACTGTAAGAAAAGCTTCATCAGCCGGAGGTAAGGGGAGGCACACTGACTCATTCCACACCCAGCTGGCGTCACATCTCACCTGGGCCATTCGGATCCTGTCGGGATGAATTCTAATAAACATCCTAACACAAATCACACCCACCCCACCAACACACACACACACAGAATTTGCTGTTGTTGCTCTGTGTACACCAGAGATCAGCAGAATTTTTCTGCATAGTAAACATTTTCTGATAGTAAATACCTTTGGCTTTCTGGACCATATGGTCTCTGTCACAGCAAATCTGCTATGTAGCCCCCAAACACCCATTTGTGTAGAGTATACACAAATGAACGGGGGTAGCTGTGTTCCGATAAAACTTTATTTACAAATGCTGGTGGAGTTGGCCAACCGCTGTCATATACAATAAAAGGCATCAACATACTCAAAATCAAGAACAAAATACCACAAGACGTCTAAATTTTAAAAAGCAACATAACTAAACCGTGTCTTGACCTAATGCAATCTAGCAATATAGAAGCCAAACAAGAACTAGTTGAAAATACTACAAAGAAGGCATACCACGGTGGCACGAGGTGTCCCATCTACTAGAGAGCATTTGCTTAAGACGTGTGGGGAGTCTAGTCGGGACTCACTAGCCTGCCAGCATCCTGAGAGCAGGAAACACCTTACTACAGTGACTGGAACACAGCAGACCCTTGATAAATATCTGTGGAAGCAAGGAGTGATAAAGCCACTGTCTCCTAGGTGGGCCCTGCTAACTACTGCTTAAATGGTAAACCTCCATTGCTTAGAATGACTGCTGGAGGAGGGAAGTGATGCTGTTTACCTTGCTGTGCCACACACCCTGTGATCAACACTCCCTTCCCATGTGCCCCGATGTTAGCCTATACTCGTTCTCATCAGCCTCCCACCGCAGACAGAGCAGTGGGCAAAAGGATGTTTGACAAAACACCCCATTTCAAAGACGACCAGCCTAAAACCCTGGAGCGTTGCCACGTCTAATCAGTTTTCTGCTGTGTGTCTACAGCGAAGAGGAGAGAGCAGACATCTGAAAACATTTAAGCACAGTGGCGACACTGAAAGGCAGCTGAGGTCACCTGTCACTGATCATACCACTGCCCCATGTTGGTCCTTCACACGTCATCCCACCTTCCCACCGTGCCACTCTCAGGGAAGAAGCCCCTGACTGCTCGGGGCACACGGAGGGGACAGGTGGCTGGCGGTTACTCACTCTCACTAGGCAGCGTGGGCCCCGTGACAGAGGGAGAGATGGGTGGCCAGGCTGATGGGTCACGGGCACAGCTGCAGCAAGGCCGGCCGTGTACCCGAGACCGGATACCCACGGGGACGGCTGCAAATATCTGCACGCTGACCCCTGAGGAGAGCGAGGTGAAGAGGAAAGATCCGAAGTCCCACTTAAACCGTCAGACTCAGGAGCACGTGGACACACCACCAGTGGGGCTACGACAGAATGTGACGTAGCAGGGAGTTCAGAGACCGCTAAGGCCTACCCTGCATGGTAACGCAGCACACGGCCCCGGGAGGGAGGAAACAATCCCTACGTTTCAAAGGAGATCCCGCGGCTGATCTGGTGTTTACAAAGTGTAAACTCCTATTACTGAGTATATTTGGGGGGAAACATTTGATAGCTCTCTAGATTCAAGTCAGAAGTACAATAAGCACTCCTGGAAGAAAACATTTTAAAAAATACAGCATATTCAACGAATACTTAGGGAGCCCTTACCTTACATGCTTGGTTCTGAGGAAACAGCAGTGAGCCCCCTGCACTTGGTCACGGCCTCCTGGACCTCTTTAAAGTGGACATGGCTTTGAGACCTAAGTATGAGGTAGGGTTCCTGCCATCAGAGTGCTTGACTTTAGTTAAGGAGAGTGGACATTTCAGTTAAAAAAAGAAGAAACAAAGCAGCGAGGCCGTGTCAAATGAGCGGCAGGAAGAGAAGGGTCAACATAAGGACTGACTACAGTGGTTTTGCGTGGCTGGAATCCTCTTTGTGGAGGGCCTGAAGGAAGGTTATCACTTGGCCAGACGCGGGGCCAGCGTGAGGGCCTTCTCAGCAGAGGGGGGGCTGGCACAGCCCTGAAACCAGTGGGGCCGCAGTTGGGGCAGAGGGCAGACAGGCGGGGCGGCAGCCCAGACTGTGGAGCACGGGAGAGCCATGCCAGCTGGGCTGGGGAGGGAGAGGGACGGCGGTGACAGGAAGAGGCCTGGACACATGGGTGGCAGGGAAGGGGAGGAAGTGACCTGGAGCCCCTGCCTGACGAGGCGCTGGCAGAGAGAGGGGCCGTGTACGAGAAGGAGTGAGAGCTCACCTGCAGCCCACCGACTGCCGACATGCAGAGGAATGTACAACTGCCTAAAATGGGTAGAGAATTCGTCTCAGACCTGGCTCTCAAATTTTCATGTTCATTTGCTTAGCAAACCCTCCATAAAAATAGAAAACACAGATTTCCAAACAGAGTCCACATTAAACAGGTCTTCAAAAAAGAAGACAAAATCGATGCAAGATTCTGTACGTAGCTTAAGTTCCTTAAGTTTAAGGAACAGTTTCTTTTCCTTATTCTAACAGCAAGCGACCACATGACTATAGATGAAAAAGAATTTTTCCACGGCAGATTCCCACCCCCTTGCATGGTGTATGTGATTTGATCTCTGGACTCCCAGGCAGTGATTTCAGAAAGGTCTCTGACAAATGCAAAACGCACAGACCTCATCCAACAACCGTTTACTGAATACTTCTAATTTCTGTGCCTGGCACAGGGCTGAGTGCTGAGGGTCTAGAGATGAGGAAGACAAGGTCCCTGCCCCCAAGGGGTGGAATGCAGTACAAGGAAGGTGTAGTGCAGGGCTCAGGGCATGGCTCTTCGCTTTCGTGGACCCCACTGCAGCCCTACCTCCAAGTCCTGAGTGCCCAGTGAGTATCCGCTAGGCCATCGAATGGGGCCCACCGGCCTTAAAGTGGCTGCTACTGGCATCTTTGCTCCTCATGCAGTGGCCAGGAGATGCATCAGATGCTGTTCGTTTTCGCTTTATCTGTACTTCTGTAAGTGGGCTGCCACCTGTAATCCTGGGGCATGAAGGCCCTGCCCAAGGGGTACACAAAGCCATAGACAGAAATAATGCATCTTCTTAGAATGTCCATTTCAGTCAGTGGTGAACGATCCAAAATATTTTTATATTAAACTCAAAATATGCCCTGGAGAACATGAAACCCCAAGATTTTAAAGAAATGTCATACTTTTCACAGGCCACTCTGTACCACATGCCCCAATCCTGGCGATACACCTTCGTTCTCCATTTCATGAGAGTCCTTCAGTACAAAGGGAGGAACAGGATTTCCTGGTCAAGATGTTTACCAATTACCACCTTAAAGGTTCTCCCTCACTGCCCTCCTCCAATAACAATGCAAAGCAGAGCTGGGGCCCCGTCCAAGCCTTAAACCACAGGAAACAAGGTATCCAAGTGCTCTCGATGGTGTGTACCGGTAGCTCTTCTGCCCCGACATAGGTACGTACCCAAATTTGCGGTCCTAGGTGGTGCCAGTATTTTAATTAAATAATCATCCTGGGGGTTTCCCTGGTGGCGCAGTGGTTGAGAGTCCGCCTGCCGATGCAGGGGATACGGGTTCGTGCCCCGGTCTGGGAAGATCCCACATGCCGCGGAGCGGCTGGGCCCGTGAGCCATGGCCGCTGAGCCTGCGTGTTCGCAACGGGAGAGGCCACAACAGTGAGAGGCCCGTGTACCGCCAAAAAAACCAAACCAAAACAAAACAAAAAATCATCCTGGGCTGTTAAGTCTAATCTCAAATTACCAGGGAGCATCTAGTAGTTAAAATTAATGAACAATTCTGGCCACACTGTTCTGTTTCCATTCGGCTTTGCACCCTGCACTGTGGCATAAGCCCCGACGCGGCGTGGAGGCTGCTCACCAGCAGGACCCTCTGCACAGAGATCGAAACCTTTACAGGAAGATAGTTAGACTATCCCAGTCCTGGCCTTGGAGCGGAGAGAGAACACCTGAGTCCAGTCACTTTCTCTTTAGCTCAGACTTCCACAGCAAATGCTGAGTGCTCAGTGACTCCAGGGAAGCCTCCGCCCGTGGTTCCCCGGCCAGCCAGGGGCTGAAGGCCCATAAATGTTTGCAAAATCCTGCCTTTATGTCCATTCCAGATCAAAAACATATCTCAGTATCCTGGCTTCTCTTGCCTTTTTAAGAAAGTCATCAACGAAGGCACTTTTGTTTATACATGAATTCATCTTGGGCTCTGTGTGTGTGTGTATGTGTGTGCGTGCGCGTGCGTGTGCGTGTGTGCGTGCGTGTGTTCAGGAGGGTGGGTCTGGGGAGGCTCGTGGGTTCACTGCACGTCTCTCAGCCGCATCTGTCGCTCTGGGTCTGAGGGCCCCTGTGTGCTTCCCTTGCTTTCCTTGCTGCTGGTACCTCGCATACCAATGTCATTAGGCACTGTCTGCCCTGGTCCTCCTACAATCCAGCCAGTGCAGTTCCCGTCACAGCAAGCACTTCCTCGGCAGAGCAGACAAACCGACTCAAGCCACAGCCGGAAGCAGGCTGACCACAAGTGCTAAGGTTCTGGTTAGTTCTTTTCTAGGTAAAGTTGGAAAAGTCCCTGCAAAGGCAAACACTGAAGTTTTAGACACGGGGGCGGCACTGACCTCTTGAAATGTTCTTGACTGGAAAGAGGGAGGCTGTGTGTGTGAGAGAGAGAGCGACACAGAGAGAGAGGAGAGGAAGTTGGATTGTATGATGCAAATGCTCACCATTCTGAGAAGCGTCTTTTTTTTTTCTTCTTCCCAGGTTCAACTGAAGAGGCTGTTCTAAGAAAGACAACTGAGATCATCAGTCACCTCCTCAGAGAAAGTCCACTGAGGTAGAGTTTTGTTTACCCTGTAAACAACGCAACATTTACTGTTGAATCCCTTATTCTTTTACAGTCAGACTAGAGAAATGCAATTTTTTTTTTCTTTTTTTTGGTGGGGGCATGAGGGTCAAAGAAGGGGTCATGGTCGAGAAGATGGGTCCTGGGAAGATGGACCTGTAAGCCATAGAATCCCCTTGGGGAAGACTCAGGAAGGCAAAGACTGTCCTTTCAACTCAAGTGTCAAATGCGTTTCCACTTATCTTACCAAGCAAGACGACAAACAGGATTTTCCCAGAGTGCCTGGCGATGCTTAGGTGACAGGAGTGACTGAGGGGCAGGCCTGGAGACAGATCCTTGGCTGCCCCATGTATCCAAACCTCCCCATGTATCCAAACCCCCAGAAAATGCCTGGAAGAGAGTGGAAGGGGAGGATTGAAGATAATCCTTAACTTTTCTAAAGCAGGAATATATTACACTCAATAAACTTTAAATATTTGCCCCTCTTGTGAGTTAGGGTGACTATTTGCATTGAAGAGAAAGAAAATAATGTTTAGAGCTCATTTTTCTAAGATCATGGAAAACAAACAAAACCCAGAATCCATTGCTTTGGGTGAAAAAACAGTGATAGTAACTCTAAGTATGCTCACTGACTCCAAAATTGTCATTATAGTATCTATTATATATTAAAAAAAAAACTAAATTGAAAAAATAGATTCCAAAGGTAAGAAGATTGAGGGTTGGGGGCTAGAGGGATGGACAGGTAGAGCACAGAGGACTTGGAGGACAGCGAACCTATTCTGTTTGCTGCTGTAATAGCGGATCCACGTCATCATACATTTGTCAAAAGCTACAGAACGTACAACGCGAAGAGTGAATCCTAACGTAAACTACTGTCTTTGGTTAATAATGACGTATCTAGATTAGTTTATCAATTGTAGTAGCTACACCACAGTAATACAGAAGTTAATAATGGGAACTGGCGGGTGAGGTGGGGAGAAGGGGGCATACGGAACTCAGTCCTTTCTGCTCAGTGTTTCCTGTACAAAATAAAACCTATTTAAAAAAATGGATCCCACACCTGGAATTTGTTGGCCAGCCTGAAATGAAATTCAAGGGTCCAGGTCCCTGTCTCTCACAGGTTTGTTTCCGTAGCAAGCCCACGCCGTCAGTGTGTCAGTGGGAAGAGCTGCGTCCTAGGATCCGGAGCTGAAGCCCCGACAGTCCAGAATGTTCACAGGACATGAGCTGGGGTGAGTCAGCCAACCAGCCTGGGTCTCTGCTCCCTCTTTTTTTTTTTTTTTTTTTTTTTGAGAGATTACTGGCTACTTCACAGGGTTAATGTGAGGATCCAATGGCTGTAAGAACGTGTCCCGTCAACTGGAAAGCGCTGTGCACAAGTTAGTTCTCCCCCTCCGGGGGGAGGGTTTCAGTTTTAGAGGCACAGATTTCCCTTTTGCCGATGGAGCCACGGGAAGGGTGCCCACGCTGCTCGCAAGCGCACGCGTCGGCGTGGTCTGCTGCTCTTGTCTCGGACGACATCACCCAGACAGGCCCCATTATATAATCTTCAGCTGGGATGGAATGACCACTCACCCTTCCAGACTCAGTTAATAGCTGTCCTTGGACGTTACTGTGTAAGAGAGACGGCCCCCGCCAGGGAGAGAACCGCACCCATTTCTGATGAAATCCCTAGGCAGAGTCAGCTGCAGAGTCACTGCCTCATGTCACTCTGGGCCCTCAGGTGAAGTGATGCCGGGCTCTCACTGGGGCCACGAGAAAGCAGCGCTCCCTACTTGGAGAGGTGCAGCTGGGTCCTGGGCCCCTGGGGTGGCGGGAGGAAGAAGCCTGAGGTCACAGAGGAGGGGAGAAAGGTGGGGGATGGCCTGTGCTGGAACAGGGCAGGGCGGGCGGGGCGGAGATTCCTGATGAAGAGCCCTCAGGCGAACTCGGCTTCTCCCAGGCTGGCTCAGGATGTTCTGCTCAGGCCACGTCCCCTGCACGTTCAGTTAGCTAAGCAATCTACCAGAATGTTCTTTGTGGTTACGTATGGGATTTTAACAGTGTTTCTTGGTTGGCCTCTATTCTTTTTTGCATTCCACGAGTTTTAAACTTTGATCTCTTTATACAATGACGGTTTTTTTGGTTGGTTTTTAGCCTACTTAAAAGGCTTTCCAAAGTTCTTTGCTGTTGTTTTGGGGAAAAAGACCTAGTGTTTGTCTTTGGACCTACAATCACGCACACCCACGTGCCACCCCGCTCGCTGCCTCACCTGCAGCAGGGCCCCGCGAGATAGCGTGTCGGCCTCTGGCTGCTGCGCTGGAAATCTCCTCCTGATTGAAATGGTTTTACTGAAGGCCAGCCCTGCCTAGACACCCTGAGAAACCGGTGATGGGAGGGTGTCATCTTCGTCACCATCCGTACGACTTCAGTGAGAATTCAAGGGCGCACCACCAGCGCCATCCTGACCTGAGAGGGGTTTGGAAGGCAAGGTGCCCACAGCCTCAACTCTTCTGGGAGAAAGTACAATTCTCCAGATTCCTCAGTCCTTTCCAACCGCCCCATTTTACCAACCTGCCCCTTGCACTCTGACCCACACACTCACTAGCTCGTTCACATGGGTCTCCCCTCTCCCTCCTGATACCTCCCTGCATCCACTCCTGACACAGACCCTCGGTAGTCGTTTGAAAGTTGCTTCGTGGAACTGTAGAGCTAAAGGTGGCCTAAGAGACCCTCTGGTTCAACTTTCTCACTTTACAGGTGGTAACACGGGGGCCCTGTAAAAAAGTGCGTTTGTGAAAGGAGAAACTGAGACCTTGTCCACGTCATAACCTTTAAATACAAACAGCTGTACCTAAATGCTCGCATCTTTTCCTCATTCTCACATTCCCTAGACACACACTAGTAGGCCTCATTCTGAAGAGATACATTTTAAAGAATCCTGAATATATGTACTCGATAAAGACGAATTCAGAACATTCTCATAAAAGCCAGGGGGTCACACACCTCTCAGTGGCATCGCGCACTACCGCCCGGCTCTGTCAGACGCAGCCCGTGTTCAGAGCAGAGAGGAAATGAAGGAGTGCAGGCCAGGGAGTTACCGGCGTGGCTATGGAGTTGGGGACCGAAGGGGCAGGGCGGGTGGCCCAGTGGGGTCTGCGGCGGGGGAGGGGCAGGAGGCGGGCTCAAGGTGTGGAAGGGAGGAAAGTGCATTTTGGGAGCTTAAAAAATCTGCTGAATTGGGAGAAATGTGCGTGTAAACAAATATTTTACATACGTGTACAAACACGTCAACCCCTACACACACCCTGGGGCTGGTGAGCCAAGGGGAGACCCTAGCAGAGGCGGTGAACACGCCGGCAGCCGCGCTCAGACTGCGCCCAGGCTCACGGACCCCACGCTCGGGCGGACCCGAGTGCCGGGGCCCTGCGCGAGCAGGAAGTTCACGGCTCTGCTCCCCTCGCTGCTGCACACAGTGCCCTCGCACACCTTGGCGAAGGGCAGGCGTGGGAAGCTCGGAAGAGAGGGCCGGGAGGGCCCTGCAGGCCCGGCTCCCATGCCCAGCGCTTCCGGACAGGAGGAAGCCGCCCACGAAGCGCGGCCGGGCAGGGGCGGCTTCGTACCTCCAGACTGGAGGGCGGGACGTGGTGTGAGCCTGGGTGGGGAACCCGAAGCTCTGCAGCTGCCATGGACACGAACCCCGGCTCAAGTGCAGAGGGTGGGGCGAGAGCGCGCCCGGCCGGCTGCGTGGCACGTCCAGTGATGCTGACGCGCTGTTTCCAGCCGCCAAGGGGCGAGTGCCAAATCCCTCTCCACTTCTCCCTCACTCCGACGTGCCTGAACTCTGCCGCGGTGTCAGCGAGCTTCAGAAAGCTTTCTGGGCCGGGTGAGAGGGCGGCACAGCCTGTATCCCCACCCACCCACCGCTGAGGGCTGGCGGAGCCCAGCGGGCATCTTAAGCAACTCCGTGGCCTCCCGGCTTAGGCAGGAAAGCAGAAGACACAGCTCGGGATCTTATCAACCACCGCCCCCCCCGCCCCAGCATATCCTCACTGGAATTCCAGCATAAAAGCCCAAACCCGTTCCTGTACATCTGTGCAGAAGCAGAGGGTTTCCATGTCACAGTATCAGCAGCCAGGGCCCGCCTGCCAGGTACACAGCGAAGCACAGGTGAGGCGAGAACTCGGGAAAGGGGAGGTCGGGGAGCGCTAGGTGCACGCCCCTCCCTCCTGCACCCGAAGTCCGAGGAGGTCAAGCGAACTGATACAAGATGGAACAAACTGGAAATCTCCGGTGGATCAGTGTGTGTGTGTGTGGGGGGGGGGGGGGGTGGGAGTAGGGGGATGGGCAGGCAGGGGGAGAGAGCGGGCTGCTCTACCTGTGAGAAAAAGTCAGCGCCAGGCCTAAGGGAGGATGGGTCAGAAGCTCTGACGTTTAATTTTCAGGGAGTTCTGTGCATTCACATGAGTCCCCTGGGTGTGGGAGCCCGAGTCTGGCTGTGGCTCCGGTGAACCGTCCTTCCCCTTTAACCAACCCCTCTCTCTCCCCAAATGTGGTCACCAAAGGAAATATCATCCCCTGTTCCAAGCTTAGGTGAGGCCCACGAAGTTCATCAGATTGTAGCAAGTCCAAATGAACACCTATGGCAGGTACGCCCTTTATAAGAGCTGTTCTCTGCCATTCCTGAGCTCCAGTCTTTTAAACAACCCCTGTAGCACCGGACTCAGGTGGCTGCCTGACTGGCGGTGCCGGCGGCAGCTCAGAGACTTAACCCCATCCTGTTATTTGTGCGCGTTCCCTAGGGGATCCTCTCTCCTGCTCTTCTCCCTACCCCCCTTTTTCCAGCCCTTGCCTCTTCTGAAGGCAGCTAATTCAGCACCGCAGCGGAGAGGAGGGGCCCGGGAGATGAGCCAGTCCTAGTCAGGAAAACCCACCACATCCAGAGCCCAACGGCTGCGGGTTCTCAACACTGAGGCATGTGTGCGAGCACAGATCAAGCCACGCTGAACGTGCACGCGTCAGGACCCCTCCAGGGTGGGCTAATCAGCGGACCTGGCTGTGAATCTCAGCCCGAGCACTTCTCAGCCGTGTGACCCTGGAGAAGCGGTTCGACCTTCCTGGGCTTTAGGTTCCCGTCTGGGAGATGGTGATGGTGCCACCTGCAGTGCTGTTACGGGGACCAAACAAGATCATACACGCAAAGCATTTATCTCAGTACATACTGATTAAACGAGACCTATTACCACGGTATGATCCAGTCTGCTCGGGTCAGGGCGAAGCACGGCACAGCCCAGAGTTCACAGGAGCACCCTCTGTGCCCCAGGATCAGGCTGGCGTGGAAGAAGGTTCTCCCCCGCTAGTTCACCGTTCAGTTCCCTCGTCAATTCACACACTATCCTGGCAAAGAGGAGGGGCCGGAGCGGCCCCTGTGAACTACGGATGAGCAGTATCCCATCTGGTCACCCTGTCTCTAAAGGCAATTAACTCAAAAACACACCTCTGTAAATACACCTTATGTTGACAAGGTAGAATTCCAAGCTTCAGAAGGGAAATCTCTATTTTATTAGCAAAATAGATGCCTTAATATTTAAGTTATTGTTTGGTCTTCTTTACCAACCTCTCCTCTTAATGCTTCTCGAGTTTCTAACTTTCAAGAATAACTTAGGTCTGCTTTTCAAGGACTGACTTTTCTCCTGAGTTTGACTGTCATAGAAAATTGGGCTGCTGGGTCTTTGCTTGGAATCATACATTTGATCTTTTACCTACAACACGCCCACTGTGCAGTATTTAAATTCCTTCAGGCAAAGATACTCACAACTGATTTACCACTTATTCTGGTTAAATACACCAGACTGCATGGCCTGTCAAATCATCATGTATAGACTAACACAAATTCTCATTTCAGCTGGCAATGGAGAAAAGCCAAATAGCGCTAAACGTCATTCAAGCAAGGGCGTGTGGTACGTAAATTATAGTCCAGGGTTAAAAAAAACAGTCCACTTATTACAAAGGCTATCGCCAAAACTCTATGTGGTAGCACCAGACTTCAAGTTCATATGGGGAGAAGGGAACTCAGGGTTTTTTCCTCCTCCTTTGAACTGCCAGGGCTAAGTGAGGTCACTCTGTAGTCACATTTCTCTGAAAGTTCAGCCCTGTCTGGGGCCTGAGTCAACGAATCTGAGACCGGCTCTGCACTACCGGGTGGCGCTGGGAGTCCTGTAACTTAGAGAGTCACAGAAGAGGCTGAGCGTCCCGAAGTCACCTCCGCACAGTGCCACCTCCCATCATGTGCGCAAAGCCAAGAGACGAACCCACCAGCTAACCCAGTATAATCAGGATAGAATCTAACACACAGCACTCCGGGGGCGCTCCCCATGTTGCCGGAACCCCTGGTCCTGGGCAGTGAACCCGAGCGGAGGACAGCCCTAACCGCACAGACAAACGTCACAAGTATCCGTGACCGACTCAACGGAGAGACAGTGATAACGTCAGCCTGGTCCTGCTTCAACATTTAAGGACACTTAACAGTTTTAAATTTAAGAGAGAGGAAGACACAGGAATTTTCCACTGGAGGATGCCTGTTCTGACTTTTCTCAGTAATAGCACGTCAACAGCCGAGACGCCTTACGCAGTCCTGGCACCTAGGAGTCGGTGTTCGCACCAGCTGTCCACGCTGCAGCCCTCTGCTTCCCGGCTGACGGCTCTGTGCCTGAGTGCTTACCACCTCTGTCCCCGGGCCCACACGTTCCTCTCCTTTCCGCCACCCCATGGACACGTGAGGGGACACTGACCCCGATTCACACATGGGTCAGGAAAGTCCAGGGACTTGCCCGGGGTTGCCGGGCTCGGAAGGGCCGGAGCCAAAACGCACACCTTCCACGTTCTGCCCCCAGATCCCATTCTTAGGTGGCGATGACTGCCTGGGAGGCACCAGCCTGGGCCTGGCTTTGCCAGGAAAGGTCCCATCTCCAGTGAAAGGAAACGGGATGATCAGGAGAGGGAAACCATTCTCTGTTATGTTTAGATGAAAACTAATTTGTGGGTGAACATCCGGTTGCTAAGTTCTTGGCTGTGAGGCAGAGCATCAAATGCTCCTTCTTTCCAGATGTTTCCGTTTCCAGAGAGAGGTCCTGGCCCCCTGACCGTCGGCCAGTTCTCCAGGGAACTGCAGCCTCAGGAGCTGCCCTCTCAAAGTCAGCTTGGGCTTCTAAGAAGCCTTCTCCCATCAGAGCCCCTGGCAGAGTCTACTAAGCAGTTGGTTTTTGAGATGAAAACCTAGTTGCCATCCCTGACACCCCATCTGCAAGCAGTTGTTTTCGGGGCATCTGCAAAGCTCCCCCACCCTCCGAGCGGCCACCCGGGGCCTCTTCCCTTTGGTTCTGCAGGGTCGTCTTTTGGCAACTGTGACATCCCAGTTCCTTAGGCGTCTCTGGGATCTGAATGAACGGGCTGAAGGAGAGCTGAAGAAGAACTCAACACCCACCGCCTCGTGCCACGGAGCAAGAGGCGGTTTTCCCGAGGAACCCAAAGGGCCCGTCTCAGTCATTTCTTCTGGGACGTGATAAGCCAAAGGGCCTCACGGACTCCTGGCCGGCTTTTCCTTCCATCCCTGACACTGCTCGTCAGCTGCCCTTCTCCCTCCTGACGCTGGAGTATTTGCAGCCTCCCAGAGTTGGCTTCTTCGAGACATCTCCTGGCTTCTCCTCCCAGAGGCCCGCCTCGCGAGGAGGGATACTGAGGACTGCCGCACCGGCTGGGCTACATCTGGGGCTGCCTCTGTGGCATCTGACTAAGTGAGCCCATGCCCGGGGCAGGCCGGCGGGGGGAAGGAGCCTGCCCCACCGTGGCGGCTGAGTGCCCTCGGGCTGCCAGCCCCCATTGAGTGACTCAGCTGGGCACCCCCAGTTCCTAGCCCACTGTGGCTCTCCAGGGAGCCTGCCCGGCAAGGATTCATGTGGCTTCAGGGCGAGACACCGCCAGGAACGCTGTGGGCAAAATGGCATCGCCTTTCGGCTGGTGGATCGAACGCTTCCTGGGCCCTCGCCCAGCACACGAGACATCTGGTTCCTCAGCAACTTGGACAGTCAGAGTTAAGAATTCTTTGATGCTACAGATTTTCAGGCTGTTTGACAAGAAGCTCTCACACAAAGGATGATGTAGATGGGAAAGCGCAGGGAACGCAGGGGGCTCTGAGCATGCTGGGTGGCCGGCGGGGGGGACTTCCGGCTTTTAATCCTCATCAGGTGACTGCTCACAAGCCTCCTGTTAAGTCTTCGTGACCGAGACAGAAACCCAGAAGCGCACCAGAGTTTTCTGTGACCATAAAGCAAGGTGATTAACAGAAAACGTCAAAACTGGCCCCCGAAAGACTTAAAGACAGGGCACGTTCAGAGAGAGGCAAACGAAGTAAGGGGAGGAAAGGAATGTGTGATGAGGGTGAAAACTACAGGCTACCTCTTCTAAACGTTAAAGGATTTAATGCAAAGGCAGGTTGGTTTACACAATGCAGACAGCTTTGGGTCTGCATGAATGCCGATCAAACACGGTGTAACCTGGCACTGTCGACAGGAGGAGGAAAAGGAAGGACCTGAAGACATTTCAGTTCATGTGTCCTGACCCCGGAAACCTCCCCTGTGAACATCTGCACCCGACAACCACCAGAATTCCCAGTCTCCCTAAGGACAGACCCTGCTCCCACCTGGCCCAGAGCCGCCAGCACTCTCCCCGTGTCCTCCCAATGCCGGGGTCATGGAGTGCAGTTCTGGGTCATTAAACCCGGGCTTGCGTCCCAGCTTCCGAGCTCTTCCTGGGCAGCTTACTTAACCTTAAGCCTCCCTTTCATCTGTAAAAGAGGACATCCATCACCCTCATTCTGGGACTCGTGTCTTTTTCTCCCCCTTCTGTGTGTTATTTTTTCTCTTGCCTTCTCCTACTCTGATCGCTCTCGTCTCTCTACCCCTTCTTTGTGTTATTTTGTCTCCTTGCCTTCTCCTACTCTGATCGCTCTGGTCTCTCTACGCTTCTTTCTTTCTCTTTTTTTTTTTAATTTGTTTGCACCACGTGGCTTGCGGGATCTTACTTCCCCGACCAGGGATCGAACCCGGGCCCCCTGCAGTGGAAGCGCGGAGTCCTAACCACTGGAACGCCAGGGAAGTACTGTACCTTCTCTCTTTTAAAACCTTTTAAAAAGTCATCTCTGTGGTGAAACCCCATCTATTTCTCCTCACCCCCAAAGTTCTCTCTTCCTGGCTCCCCACTTTGGGTAGTTTTCTTCATTCAACACAGTAAGAGACGTGGAAGAGCCTCACAGACCACACAGACAGCTAAGTCCACATAGAAGAAGGAATACTTCTCCTCGGCAGTCACATAACCAGTTTGGATGATAATTTCTTAAAACAGTATCTGTTTTGTCTTCTCTGTTAGACTCTTACTATTCGGTTATGATTCACGAACCGGCAGCTTTGGCATCCCCTGGAAGCTTGTTGGAAATGCGGAATCTCAAGTTCTGCCAGTGCCTGCTGAATCAGAATCTGAATTCTAACCAGCTCTCGAGATGACTCATGTGTACATTAAATTATGAGAAGCACAGAATTAGACTTAAGGGCCTCCATGGTACAGACAGTACAGCATCCCCAGAAAGCCCCTCAGAACTGGGTGCTCAAGAACTAGGGCCCCGTGAGTACTGGCCTGCCTGTGTCCACCGCCAGTGATCAGCCCTCACCTGGGGTTCCTTTGCATAAAAAGCTTTAAAATCACATCTGCATAAAAAAACACTGCATAAAAAAACACAGGCTCATTTAGGATAACTTATACCTGGGCAGCGTGCTCAAGTCCTTGGCAACAGGAAGGAGATCAGTGAATCATGTAGTCTTTCTTCCCAGCTCACCGTCCCCTCTCCTCAGGGAGCTGGTGTAAATCACAGACTCCCTGAACTTCACAATCCATGCCTCGTTGCTTTACCATACGCCCCTGAACGTTTCAGTGAAGCTCAGAACCACAGGGATGAAAGGACAGCTGGCCCGGAACCCCCAGAGCACACGCCTGGTGCCTCTACAAAGCCCTGCCTGAGAAGAGCGCTCTGCAAACCTGCGGCAGCTTCCCCCTTCCCGGGCCACGGCGGCCACGGCGGTCACGCTCCCCGTCAGCAAGAAGATTAATTTGGGACTCAGATTCCTCCATCACGTGATCCCTTCCTGATGATTAGCAAATTGTCTCCCAGAAAGGCTAGGCTGAGGCCAAACGGACCAACCAGGCCGAACTACAACGAGTGATCATTTAAAAAATATACCGCTTAGAGACCAGGTCTTATATAAGGAGAAAAAAACAGAAAGGGATCCATCATCAGCAAGAGAGGCCAAGTACATAGAGGTGGGAAGGCGGGCTACAGAGCGAGATCTAGGTTAGAAGCCCAGCCCCGGTTAGGGCGGCCGTGTGCTAATCTCGCTGAGCTGCAGTGCTTCCTCCTTTAACCTGGAGATGACACCCCCTGTCTGGGGCTTCTGAAGGCCACCTGCAAAGACTCACGAAGTTCCAGAGACTAGCGCCCGGTCCATGGTAAGGGATCAGTAGACGCTGGATGTTAGCTTCCCCGCTGGCTCCCGGTACCATGCTCCGAGCTGAAGCCGGGCTGGCAGGCCAGAGTGTGACCTGCCTCCAGGAGCTCTTTGCGCTCACCTTGATCATTTCCGCCACGTAACTCTCGGGCCCCGTGTACTCTGTGGAGTCCTTGACTTTCACCAGGACGATGAAGCACAGGTAGTGCCACATGTTGTGCTCCTCCTTGATGTGCTCTTCAAAGGTGACAGTCTTGTTGTCGAACTTGTCCCTTTCCAAGCCTAAAAAGAGACAGAAAGCCCCGAGTGAGCAGCCATGGGGCAGAAAAACCCACGAGAGAACCATCCATCCAGGAGGCTGTGGTTTCACTCCTGTCTTTATAAAGAGTTGGGCTCTGCTGGCCTTACAAATGCATTCACTTTTGCATCATAGCAGGAAAACACAGGCCGTGGGTCAGATGGACTTGGGCTTGAGTTCCACCTCTGCCACTGACCAGTCACTGTTTGGTCTCCACGTGCCTTAGCTGCCTTCTCAGGGGATGGGAAGGCACCATCTAGGTTCCAGGAGTGTGTGTGGGTTAAATGAGCATGGGTGTGACAGGTCCGTGCACATAGGCAACCAGGGAATGCGAAGTCCCTTCTCCCAGGTAAATGCCAAAAGGGAGACACGTTAAAAGGTTTGTGAGGAGACAGGGGAAGGACAAAAAGAACTAGACATACAGTTTAAATGACAGCTGGTAAGTTTATCTTTTGCAGAGGTATAGGTGAGCAATTCTGAAAACAGCTTCTGTGTATTCTTAGATTGAGCAAGTAAATAAATATATGGTGATGCTGGGAGTCAGATATCTAACTGTCAAAGAAGGGAGCACAAAGATAGAAAGGGAGAGAGACAGAATAAACTCTGATTGTTGAATTGGAATTAGAGGTATGGGTGTGAACTCATCCTTTTTCATGTGTTTATGAAATAGATAGAGAACTCTGTGGATACATGTATCCTCTAGATTTGTGCCCTAATTAGCCCTGGGAGCAGTGACACACCAAGAGGAATGAGCACACCCAGTCACCAGATCTTGGCTTCTAAATACCAGTCTCCACTAAACAGAACCAGAGCTCTTTGGAGAAATGGCTGATACCAGGGCTGGGTCAGGGAAGATGCAAGGTGAGCTTGCATCTAGAATACCTCATGGTGCTAAAAAAGTAAGAAAGTCCATAATAAATGATGGTGACGTGGCAAAAACACAGAAGCCTGCTTTGAAGGGGCTCTCAAAATCTGGGGCAATCTGAGCATCAGAATAAATTATGACAGTAAAGGGTTATATAACCCATCGAATTAACTAAAAACACACAAATCCATTGTGTTACAAATACAAAAGTACAAATATACACAGGGAAAAGAGAAAGTTATTTCTTAAAGTAAAAAACCAATTAACAAATGTAGAAAAAACAGTAAAGGAAGAAGATCATCATTTGGCAAACATCACAATCACAGACTCAGGAAAAAACTGGATGCAAAAACTGGTGCGTTAACATTTAATTTGAGAAATAATGGGATATTTACGTTGCCTCAAAGTATCTCCTCATATAATGGTTCTCAATTACAAAGAGCAGAAAAGTAACTTCAGTGGAGAAACAGGGCAATTACCAGCTTAACCAAGGGATCAGAGTTAATACAACCAGTCATAAGATGAACTGGCAGCATGTACCTCCTGATATGAGGCACTGAGGAGAATACAGCATTTCTTTGATGTTCCTATAAAAAAATGCATAATCTCAATCTTACCATGAGGAAACATCAGAAAATCCCAAACCAAGGGACATTCTACAAGATAACTAACTTTTATATTCTTCAAAAATGTCAATGGACTGAATTCAACACATGACCTGGGACTATCATTTGCTATAAAGGACATTATAGGCATAAAGTGTGAACTCTGACTAGGATCTGTAGATTAAGTAAGAGTATTACATCCTTGTTAACTTCCCAATTTTGATAATTATATTGCGTATATATAAGAGAAGGGTCCTATCTTTAGGAAATATATAGTATTAAAATAGGGATAAAGGGGCATTGTGCCAGCCACTCTCAAACTGTTCAGAAAAATAGTGTGTGTGTGAATATAGAAAATGAAGGAAAACTTTAACATGTGACAAACTGGAGGAAAGAGTATATAGAAATTCTCTGTACTATTCTTATGACTTCTGTAACTGGAATTCTGTCAAAAGGAGAAGTTTTAAATGGTTTTAAGGGGACAAAAATCTAAGCTCTTAAGTTTTTAAATGGAAAAATGATCATTCTTTGAGTAGACGCACCAGTAGGAAATTTATGTATTTAGTAACTACATTATGAACAATCTTGAAATGACTACTCAGCTCCCAGATTCCTACATGATGAATCTGCATTTACATGTATTTCCTTGTAGTTATACAGAAAATGATATCTCTGGCACCCCAGGCACCTCCCTTATGTAGCAGTTTACTACTCATCATTAAGTGCCTACACAGTGCACGCGCTATGCTAGGCGTGTTTCATAAACTAGCTCTCCTAAGTCCCAAGATAAGGCAGAGAAGTACATATTATTGTACCCATTTTACAGATGAACAATAAAGGTTCAGAGAAGTGAAGTAACTATACCATGGTTACACAGCTAAGTGGCAGAGGTTTAATCAGAAACCAGGTCTGACTCCCAAGCCCAAGCTCTGAACATTTGCACTGTATGCTCTTAGAGGACTCTATTTCCACTTAAAACCTGTTACCATCTGCAGTAAAGCCATCCACAGGCTGGAGGTGGAGGCAAGATCTCCATTCTGGTTACTTAGAATGGGAACACGAGATGCTCTGGCAGCCCAACAACCATGAGACCCTGAGACACATACATTTCAAATGGTGTATGATGATGCTTCTGCGAGCCCAAGCTTATTGCTTAAAACCGACCGCCAAGTGCTGCGCTAAGTCCATGGGCACTCCAGACGCTCCCCAGCAGAACAGATCAGGGGCCGCTCAGTGCCAAGGGCAGGGACGCTGGAGAACGGCAGCGGCCCTTCCCACGGAGAGTCTGGGCTCCCCCAGCCCCTCGGCACAAGCCAGGCTGCCACCACTCACCGCAGATAAAGCACGTGGTCTTTAAGATCTCTTCTTTCTTCTGCTTTTCGCTCCTCAGATCGGCAAAGGTGTCAATGATGACCCCGAAAATCAGATTAAGGACAATGATGATGACCATGAAGAAGAACAAGAGGTCATAGATCACTCGAGCAGCAAAGAGGGGCTCCTGGAACAGAGGCACCTCTGTCAGCGGGTTACCCCCTGTCCCCAGCACTCGGGTCTGCAGAGCTCAGGGCAGAAGGAGGGGACCGGATGCCTCCAAGTCAGACGTCCCAGCCCTCCTGGCCCACCCCAAACCCCAGCAGCGCCGTGTGCTTCGTTCGGCACGTTACATTGGGTGTCAAAGTGTAAGAGCCACAAATGCCGCTCTTTTCACGCCCGCTGTGTCTACTGTGAGTTCTCCAAGTGTCACGTGGCACGTGCCCGAGAGCAGCTTCCTGGGATCTAAGGGGTTTACGAATGTGTTCATGCAGGCCAGACCTGGCCCCCGAAGGAAGGAATCGCTTAAATACACAGAGGGGAGAGCAGAAGCTGCCCCCCTCCGCACTGGGGCTTCCTCCCAGGGCTGCAACTCGACGGTGACCAGAGAGGAAAGCAGCTGGCTCTGCACGCACGTCTCCTCACCACCGCTCCCAGCCCTGCCTGTGTGTCTTCGGTTTACACTGGAGCCCACTGCCTGGTGCTCTCACCACCCACCCCGCCCCCCTGCTCTTCCTTCCCCTGGGGCGCAGCTACCTCTTTGGACGGCTTCCTGAGCACATCTCCCACTCCGCCCCCGCTCCGCAGCCCGTGACTCAGCACTGTGACGATGCACATCAGCAGCGTCTCGCACGTGTGCTCTTTATCTTGCTCCGTCTCTTCTGCAGGGACCCGCTCTGCGAACAGGGCAAGTCAGGAGAGATTTGAAACGTGAGTGAAAAGAGATACCGGGATTTGGACATCATGATTCCCGAATGCCACCTCACCAGCGGACAGACAGGAGCCAGAAAGAATAAAAGGAAGGAATCGAGCATCCAAGGCTTTCTTTTTCATCACTGTTTTCATCACTAAAACTTGCTAATTTCTCAAGCCCAGAATTGCCCTGCCCTCTATTAAATCTAAAATATTCCCTATCGTTTTCAGATTTTAAACTACAGTGTCAGCTCCGAACAGGCGCTGACAGGACGCTGAGTGATAAGCATCTCTTCTCTCAGCTCAGGGCCCAGGTTCCTCACCGGGGATGCTGTAGGGCTAAATCCAGCAACATTTTTACAGTTGGTCCGCTGAATGAATCGCCTTAAACTGGAAACTGTCCATTCTTACTGGTTTTTGGAGGAAGAACTTGCTGACCGCCCTGTTCTTTTCTCCAGCTGCAGTGAGAATGGTCTTGCTAAAACACCTATCTCATCATATCACTCCCCTCTCAACAACCTGGATCATCCTTTAAGTAAGCTTTGACCCCCTTAGCCTGACATGTAAGACCCTTCATGATCTGGCCCTTTGTTGACCTCTCTGGCTTCACTTCTTCTGCTCTCCTTCCTCGTGATCGTTATCTCCCTTAACATGCCGTATTCTATGTCCAGGCCTTCAGGCACGCTGTTCCCTCCAACAGGAATACGGACCCCTCCTCCTTCGCCCAAGATTCTACTGTTTTCGTTCAGCTGTCACCTCCTGGGTGATACTCTTACTCCAGTACTAGGCTGGGTGCCTATCTTCTATATTCCATCCTTACTCTCAGCACTTAGCATCCTCTCTAGTAATCACCTCTTTGCCCACCTCCCTCTCCCCCGGCCCCGACCCTGCCACTATAGTTTATTCCATCTTAGAGTACAACACAGTCCCTGGCAAATAGTGGGCACTCAGTAAATACTGGCTGAATCAATGAAGCAGCTATTTTCTTCCCACATAGCCTTCTTTCCCCCGCTTCATCCCCCTCCTCTCTCCCAGCCCTTCCTCTTTGCTACTGGCCTTACTTCTGAGCAGTGAGTCTGCTTTCATCTGCTTCCAATGTCATGTGCACCATCTAAGCCTCTGGGGGGAGCCTGGCACTAACATGGTAACGCTGCGAGGTCCTACCTTCTTTGGGTGCCGGAGAGGAGCAGTTCTCCCCAGTCTCCACCCTACACACGTCAGAGTACAGGAACTCGCTTGCCAAACTCTCACTGGCTTCTGGAGAGAGAAGGAAATTTTATGATGAACAATCTGGCAACATATGGTTAAAATGTTTGAAGTCCCCAACTCACGGCTGATTAAACAATTCTTTACATAAATAACACCCGACAAGCCTGCATATAAATTCAAAGCAGAGATGCAATTTACACTTTCGTTTGGTGATCTGTATGGGAAAAAAGCCAGAAATGTCAATTCCTGTAAGCTTACTAGAAATATCGCACTTAAATAGCACCTCTCCAACTTTGAAGACAAACAGCTGAAACTCTTCGACAAACACTACTGAACATACAGACTCCAGCAAGATTTATACCAAGTCTGCATGAGAAGCGGGAGTGGAAATCTGAGACCCAGATCAGTTTAGTTCAGAACCCTAGGATGGTTGGCAGTGAATGCCATTTTTAGTGTCAACTTGGAGGCTGGAGTTACATGCCAAGAATGCAGCATTTGGGAGGGAGAAAAAGGCTGCCTGGCTTAGTTACAATTCTAGTTTGTTCCTTGGACTCAGGGCGCCTGGCTACCAGAGGAAAAACCAGTAATATTTCACTTACTAGTGTCAAGTATTTTAATTGAGGGAAAAGGCACTTGGGTATCACTCAAGAATATGTATCTCTCTCTCTCAAAAGAGGAAATCTCTTCTGTTTTTTCTATAAATGAAAATCATATAGGCTCACTGTAAAACGTGCACATTGTTTTAAAAAAAAAAAACGTGCCCCAGAGACAGCCACTGACTGCAGTTTGGGGGTATATTCTTCCATATTTTATAAGACATATATGAGCTTTTTAATTAAAAATAAAAATCTACACAGACCCTATTGTAGTTATTCTTCTGCAATTTCCTACCATATCCTGGGTACTCTTCCATGAAGGTTTATAAAGACGTACCATATCTGCAGGTGTCACCACACCATGGATGAACCACACTCTAATGAAACACTCCCTTACGTTGAGATCGCTTCCAGTTTCACACTGCAATGAACATACTTCCGTACACATCTGTTTCTACATTTTTTTTTTTTAAAGGATAAATTCCTAGGGGTAGATTTACCAAGCCAGAGGGATGCATACTCCTATACTTTCAATATACATGGTCAAACTGTTTTATGAAAATGTTGTACTAGTTTAAAATAGGACTTTAGTAAATAAATTCAACGTAGCATCTGGACACTCACACTTCGCACTGACACATCATACCACCCTTTGAATGAAGTGAAAACTAAGCCCTGTATTCAGTTCACACTCTGAGTGTTAGGGAGATACCTACACTGCCAAAGTCATCATTTTTAGTTCAGTTGTAATCAGGAAATACTCTTTTAACATTAAAAAAGCTCAGAAGATCCCAAACCCACCTGGAAGAATGGTTTCATTGGGCAGCCTATCTACTTCCAAGATGAAGTCATCCTTGAAGAAAAGGTAGCCCACTATTGAGAACAGGTAAACCAGGATCAAAGCCAGGACCGCCGTCAAGATGATGGACCGTCCATTGCGAGTGACGCTTTTAATGACATTAAGCAGAGTCTCTTCTCTGTACACTAAGTCAAAAAGCTTTAAAAACAAATGAAAGGACAACAATGGGACCATTTTAAGAAGCCTCTATATTAGATGGACATCAGTATCCCCTAATGACAACTTTATAATGATTTATAAACAATTTACCCTTCCGGAAACTCAAAAGCATTATACCCTTGACGTGTTACCCTTGCCTGTCTTAACAGTGAAAACCGAGATGGTAAAAATAAGGAAAAACAAATATAAAAAAGGAGGGTGGGAAACAATAGCAATTTCAAGTTGTTTACATGTAGCTTAGAGGTCTTGGGAATAGAGAAAATACAGGCTGTGCCAGTGAGCTGCAGAGGACAAGGGAGGAAAGGGATGAGGGGCCTGGTATTCATTTAGGGATTATTCACTGAGCTTCTATTAAGGGCCAGCCACTCTGGATACGGGGCTGGCTGACCTGCAATGGGCCAGGCCAGGGAGAGGGACTCTGGAGCGGACAAAGGTTCAAACCTCAGCTCAACCGCTTGCTACCACCAGGACCAGGCACTACCCCCGTCCTCTCAGAGCCTCAGTTTCATCATTTGCAGACTGGAGGAGAGAGACTTATTGTAAAGAATAAATAGACGATGTATATATAGTGCTTAGCATACAGTCATACTCATGTGCCCAGTAAGTCCACAATCGATGGTAATTATCATTAAATTCCTGACAAAGAGACTGGGCCAAGGTCACACAGATAGTACACAGCAGGGACGAAGAGACTGGGCCAAGGTCACACACATAGTACACAGCAGGGACGCTGGCGGTGGTAACACGCCAGGAAGCCTAAACCCTTCCCATGGCCCTGGTTGGGGCAGAGACCCCCTGCGGTTCACAGCGGGTTCACCATCTTGGTGCGCCCTCTGTCCAAGGGGCCTGCGCTTTGCAAGAGCTTGGCTTCATGAGAAATGGAGGCCCCCTGGAAGTACTTAGAGGTATGGGAGACCAGTAGCTGGTTTTCTAGGAACTACAATCTCAGATATTTGGCTGGAGGGTTGGCGGAGAGCCATGAGAGAAGAGATGCATGGTGTCATTCTGGACCTGGGTGGGGGCTAGCTTTAATATGGCCTCTGTGTGGACATCTGATCCTGTCCTGAAGGTCCTGCTTCCACCGTGGCTTTGGGGAATGACTGTGCAGAGCCAAGTGAGTCAGGGGACAAGGGTGTGAATCCTGACTCTGCTTTTAATTCGTTGCAAGCTGTTGATCGGGCCATGAGACCTCTCTGGACCTCAGTTTCTGCACTGGTAAAATCAGTGGACTGAACTAGCTCATCTCCGAGTCCCTTCCAACTTAGAATTTTACGTCTGAGTTCATTTTCTGCTCAATTAGCCCCTCTGCCTCCATCAGGCCAGTCTGTGTCCTGAGACCAGTGTGAAGGGCACCGGGTAAAGGAGGACACTTAAAAGGGAGCAAGGAAGAGGCGTTTATTCGATATAAGAGTACAAAGGCTAATGTTGCTGTTAATGTTGGTTAAATATTTTCCAGCAACTCACCATGAAGCAGCAAGTAAGAGCAACTTCAGACAACAAACGCCACTTGTTTTCTGGGGCTAAGAACTGTAGACATTATATAGCCCCCAAATCACTGAAATGACAAGTAACTTTTTCCTTTTCATTTATCTATCATTTCTGATTTTAAAACAATGGACATATATCACTTGATAAGGAAAAACTTTCTTCTAATTAGAAAATTAGACAAGTGCAATGGTGAAAACACAAAAAAGCACAAAGAAAAAACAAAAATCACTAGTAACCCCAATATCTATAGACATTTGCTCAACAAATTCTTTCCTTCTGACCTTACTACATAATTGAAAAAAGTGTAACGTATGCATACATATATTTACAAAAATATTATACCGTAAGCTGGCATATAGTCCGCTTGCTTGGTAAAAAGAATCATGAACATTTTCATGTCAAAAAGATCACCTAGTTAAAGTACCTGCCTGGATGATAGCCTGATTGACGAACTCAGAATCTCTGTGAGGGTGTGATCAAAATAGATATTTTTTCAAATCTAAGTAAATAACTATCATCACAGCTCTGGTTAAAAATAAGCAGTGGGCTTCCCTGGTGGCGCAGTGGTTGAGAGTCCGCCTGCTGATGCAGGGGACACGGGTTCGTGCCCTGGTCTGGGAAGATCCCACATGCCGCGGAGCGGCTGGGCCCGTGAGCCATGGCTGCTGAGCCTGCGTGTCCGGAGCCTGTGCTCCGCAACGGGAGAGGTCACAACAGTGAGAGGTCCGTGGACCGCAAAAAAAAAAAAAAAAAAAAAAAAAGCAGTGGTCTGATTTTTTGGATAATACCTTTTCTCTCTTCCTTCTGGTACTCTCACTCATTTTAGATTAGAGATTATTTGAATATGGTCCTGAGGTATTTATAGTCTCTTGAATTTGGGCAATATAGCTGCCACCTGTGTCTATATTTAATAAAAAGAACAATTAGATCTATTTGGATTTCTGAGAGCTTTTTCATTTTATGTCCATGGATCTTTGTTAAGGAAAGTTTTACTTCATTATGTTTTTAAGCTTTGTTTCTGTTATAATTTTTTCTGAGGAAAAAAATAATAAACCTTATGTCAGTTTCAAAAAAAAATGATCACCTAGTATTCCAGTGTATGGAAAAACCACAGTCTACTCAATCAATATCTTTTCCTTTTTAAACAGTCAAGATGTTTTCAATTATATATCATTAAAAGTAATGCTGTGATGAACACCTCTGCATGTACCTGAATATATACCTGTCCAGTTATTTCTTTTTGGCAAGTTTCCAGAAATGGAACTGTTGGGTCAAACATAACACACAATATTCACTCCACTGCTTTCCGGAAAGGCTGCACCAATTCATCCTTACCACTGTTAGAGAACGAGGCCCATTTTAGCGCACTCTCACTAGAAGTGGGCATGATCGTGCTTCTGAACCTTTCCCAACATTACAGGTACAACACGGGATCACGCTCGTGTTTTAATCAATATGTCACTGTTTGACATTAGAACACTTCCACGTTTACTGACCATGTGAATTTCTCCTTTTCTTACCCGCCTGCTAAGGAACTTTGTACACTTTCATCTTGGGATGTTAATAGTTTGCTAAGGACACAACTTGAATGCAGGCTTGGGACCGGGTTCAGCCAGTCTCAGGGTGAACTTCAATTAGGCCACAGTCGCCCACTCTGCCTTTCCGCCCTGCTGGTGTAGAGTTTTCACGTGACGTGTGGGTTTTCCCTGCTAGAGGTCTCTCTTCAATTCCTTCCTGTCACAGGCTTTCCTCATTTATGGAATAACGTGAACGGTTTCAGTATTTTGTCTGTGGTTCCCAACAGACATGTTAAATACTGCTTTTGACACCAAAAGGAACGCATCACTTGAAGTCACAGAAAGTGACTTAGAAACCCTGCAGAAGCACCTACGAGAAGCGTCCAACTCCAGTCTCATGTGACCCTGGTCAGTGTTTCTCAAAGTGCACTGAGCCGAGGTAGCATCACCAGCAGCTCGGAGCCCCTCTGATCCTTCTGTGACAGGTGAGGGACGGGAAGGCAGGCATGCAGACTGCAATGTAAAATACCGGTTTCACCGAAGCAGGGACTTTTTCACAGGCTCAAATGAAAGGCAGCTCAGGGCCGTGCTTAAGCACTTAGACCCGGGAGTCAACAGAGCTGCGTCACTGTCGTGGTCTCTGCCCCTGACTTGCGGTGTGACTCCGGGCAGGTGACCTGCCTCACCAGGCTCCACCTGGCCAGTGGTGATTTGCAGAGTTCGTCCGCCTCAAAGGCGGTTGTGAGAGGGGACAGAAAGAGCACACAGGGAACGGTCAGTAAGTGACAGGAACTGTTCTTTTCTACACTGTGAGGCCCGTGAGGGCTGGGATGACACTGCCTCGTCTCACCATGACACCCACCGCGTCTAGTTCTGGCACTGGCTGGCACTGCCAGTGACCAAAAGAAAAGGATCTTATGAACAGAAAAAGAAACAGAGCCAACGGGATATAGATGGTTGGAAAAGTCATTTTCTGCCAGGGCGAGATGGCACTGTCTGAAGGGGACTCCCCTACCTCGTGGGAGAGACCCCTCAGCAGGGGTGGGAGAGACCCCGACTCAACTCTGCCTCCCCACTGAGAGAGGACAGGAATTTGTCAGGTTCCGGACTTGGGCCTCCCAGACTCACAAACAGGAACCCCACCCAGGGGTGTTATTGCATGAGACAAAAAGGCTTAGAAATATACACAGAGCTCTAAAGATCTCTGATAGAGAGCGACCAGAATCGGGCAGGTAATGGCCATCACAAGTGTATCCAGAGACCTCTTTGCCTAAAACCTCAAAGTACGGCCAGACCTATTTTAAAATGAGGGAAAGGAATCCATATCTATATCCCTCAGTCTGCCAACATCCACCACTAATGGAAGGAGCTAATCCTGAAGGCCTAAACGGTGCATCCTTTATGGTGTATGGCGGGGAGAGGGGAGACGGGATGACAGAGACGGTAATGACAGCCGGCCATCGCTCAGCGTTTCTGTGGAGGTACTGTTCTCAGATCCTGACACGTGAAGTAGCAGAAAATCCCTATGATGGCCCTGCCAGGAAATGGACTGTTCTCCCCATTTCGTCGATGGGGAAACTGAGGCACAGAGCAGTTAAGTCACCAGCCTGGAGACCACATGGACGGCAACTCCTGGAAGTGCCTTCCTTGCTCTGCTTTTTGCAAGTAGATCCCTCGTCGTTTCTTGTTTTTGGCCGCACCACGCGGATTGCAGGATCTTAGTTCCCCAACCAGGGATCGGACCTGCACTCTAGGCAATGAAAGCGCACAGTCCTAACCACTGGACTGCCAGGGTATTCCCAAGTCCCTCGTCTTAAGTCAACACTTCGGCCTTGATCATTTTTTATCATCAGACACATTCTGATACTTCTTGTATTCCCTTTATGGATGGTTTCGCTCGCAGAAAGGTCAATTTTATGCTTCCCGTCATTTAACATAGGTACAATGAAGTGGTTTTTTTATCTACAACCCTACAGGTCAAGATTCCCTGTAATGACAGGAGAATAAGCAGATAGAGGTCTGTCATTTAAAAACCTGCTCAGGAGGAAAATAATGGAAAATCAAGACATTTAACCACTCGGCTCAAACTGGAACACAACTTCTGCTAAAAAGGTCTCCTGGATCAATAAATCTATCAAGCTCATTGCCATGGGTCTTGGGTCTTTGAAAATACCTCCCGCTCTTACTGGTACTACATGTTTTCACTGGAAAATGGATCCCATGAGAACTGTCAGAAGGTGACAGTCGCAAAAACATTCTCCTTGTAAGCGCTGGCTGAGGCCAAGAAATAAGACAGACGAAGGTGCACATGGAGGCAACGTCTCCTGACCCAGATGGTGGGCATCATCTATCATCACGATCACGCACTGTGATCGCGCACCTCCTGGGCTCCTGATAGCTGACCTGCTCCCTGGGTAGCTTTCCTCTCCAGATGCCCCAAACGCTGCGTACAGGGCGGGCTACGACCTCGTAGACCAGGCACATCAGTCACCATGAAAAAGAGGGGTCCGTGAGGGGAGGAAGGACAGAGGATGCTCTCCTAGTTGCCCACATGTAAAATCTTTCAACACCAGCAACTCACCAGCAAACTGTAGAAGAATTCATGGACGAAGAGCCCCATGGCGCAGATCAGCAGATACAGCAAATGATAAAGGAACTCAACATCCAGAACCATGGCTCGGTAGCCTCTGGTGAATGTGCCACAGTTGCCCACAAAGCTCATCAGAAAGATGATTTTATTGCAGACCTGACAACAATGAGAGCAACAGTCAGATAAGCACGGACCACGTGCCGAACTCCAGACTCTTCACAAGAGCCGAGGGCAGTTTGCCCCCAGGCGTCTCTCGGCGCCTGTGCCCAAACAAAAGCTTCCTTTTGCACCCAGGGCCCACCGAAAGCGCCGAGAACTGTTCTGCGGATCAAAGTCATTTCATTACTTTGCTTTTCAGGCATATTGCAAGTTAACGTGACAGTCAAATAACTTCATGGGCAACACTAATCAAGTGGCATTTGTAAGTGACAAAAACAAAATTAACACATACTGAAATTATGATTTTCAAGATGAATCATTTCTAACATCCTTCCATGAGTTAGTCAAACACAGAAGTCACCTCAATCCACGAACCCTGTGATCAGCATGATTAAAAGTGTTTTCTAACTTTCTGTTACATGCTACGCATTAGAGGGTTGCAATTTAATGAGGAGCAGCCAGTTCTTGTCATCCATTGCTCCTAATCTTACAGGGAAAGTGAGAATTCTCTTGGGGTGGGCAGGGGAAAGTAAGTGACTTCAGGATGAGTTCTATTCCCCTGCCCCCCTTTCTGGGAATAACTTTTTTTAAAACTTTTTTTGGTGATGAAAGTTAAACTTATTGTGGTATTCATTTTGTAATTGATATACATATCAAATCAAAATGTCGTACACCTAAAACTAATACAATATTATATGTCAATTACATCTCAATAAAAAGTTAAAAACGATATATGAAAAGTATGTAACCTTATTAATAAGCAGAGAAATGTGATTTTCCCCATTTCTTCCTTTTCATAAACTCATATTTCATTGAAATAGTCATATATACATGGTAAAAGTAATAGCATTTTTTCCCAATAGCATAAAAGAGTATGAAGAATAAAGGAAGTCTCCCTCCCAACCTATACTATCAGATCCCCCCAACTCTCCAAGAAGACTAGTCTGATCCCCCAGAAGGAGCCACACTGGGACCTCGTAAAGTACCAACGCTTGGCCCTTCTTGGGTTGGGAGTAACTTCTGTTCTTCCTCTGGGGAGCCATCCCTTCCCATGTATCGGTCCTTGAGGTCTGGGTGGGGCTCCATCCTGGCCAGTCGGAATTATGGCAATCCCCTGGCAACGACTGGTTCACGGATAGGCACGTGACCAAATGGGGTCAATGACACCCACTGAGATCCTTCCTGGGACCGCAGCATAAGACAACTTTGTTCTTTACCCCTGACCTTGGACCTGACAGAAAGTGACCTCTGAGGCTGCTGGCATCCATCCTGCATTACCATGGAGCCCAAGGGTACCACCAGCGCAGAACCAAAAGAGAGGAACTGAGCCCTGACGCTACTGTCCAGCCTCCTGAATGCAGCCACACCTGAAGCCAGGCGCTAGGATTCTCAGTCACATTCTCTCCTTTGCTTCTATGAGCGTGGATTAGGTTTTCTGACCCCTGCAACTGAAGGCTGACCTACTGTATAACAGAGTCCCACCTCTGAGGAAACCCCATGCCTGAAGTCTGCCTATAGCAACACGCTGCCAGAAAAACCTGAATCAGGAGAAAGGTGGAGAGAGTGCGCTTCGGCTGCACTTGGTAAAACCGTCTCCTGCTACCCGAGCTAGCCTGGCCACAGGTGCTGCGGAAGCAGTGCCAGTTAATCTGGGGGGTCAGTGCAAGCGAGCTTCTCGGCAATCAGATAAGGGGGGAAGCCGACACCCAGGGAGAAGGTTCGGCTTTCTCAGACAGGCTAACCTTTCAATCCACCAGGTCGTTTTCCTCTACTATTCTAACTTTTGCCAGTGTAGGATCTTTTTTAGGGTGAGAAAGCATCATTCGTTCTGAAAGAACTGTGTTGCTGGGGTTTCAGAGAGAAAAAAAAAAAAAATGGCCACGCTCTGCTCGACATTCCAGGACCTCACACAAGCCCAGGCACCTGCGGTATTAACAGAGCAGTCCACTTCACCTGAGTACACTCTCCCCTTTAACTTCTGCCCCCGTTTTCTCTGTCGCTTCACCAGCAACTGTTTCCTATTCATGGTCTTAGTCTGCTGTCCCCACTTCCTACGGACCCCACTTTGGTTAGTGTCAGATGTGGCTTTTGGTCCCAGCTCTCTACTGCAGCGGCTCTCCCCACGTCCCCAGGGATTCTCCAGGGCACACATGGCCGTCTTGCCCTGTCCACTCCTAGCACCCAACCCCAGCTCCTGCAGCACCCTTCTCACCACCGTCCCTGCACGTGGCTGCCAGGATACCACCCTGGGCTGCTTCCCCAGCTCTTAGATCTCCAACATTCCTTCGCTGTGTGTCCACAGCCGCTATTCCTTCTCCCATTGCTGCATATGACATTCCTCTTTTGTTATCCCCTCTGAGTAATTGTTTACTGTTTCAGCTTCCCCCCCCCATGCCCCCGAGCTAATGGTATTATGAATGGTCATTAATTATCCAAACACCAACTGACTTATGTTAAAGAGAAAACTATGGAATGACCAAAGGCCAGAGAAACAAAAGAATTAACTCGCAGAAGACAACCTCTGAAATACTGAGTGTTTTTTCCTTTTATTTATTTGTTTCTCCAGTATTTCTTTCTTAAAAAGCTTCCTCTCACTGCAGGTGAAGCCTGTATTTCCTGCTTCAATGCTGATGTGGCTCTGTCACTCTGGTCATGGCCGATTTCCAAACATTAGGCCCAACATTAATAGCCTGTCTTGTTACCTCGAGCCCAGTGAGCCAACAGTTTTCGTCTATTTTCACCCTGAAAACCAGGTCTTGCGTGACTTCATTTTAGCTGGAGGCATCATTCTTCTCCCAGCCCCCCGTGACTAAAAATTTGGAGTTATACTTGCCTCCTTCATCACCCAGTCAAGACAGTGATACCTTCTTTGCCTGGAGAAAAGGACCCAGACCAAGCCCGGCACTAATTTCAGGCTTAAGGTTCAGACCCAACGCCCACCACGTGTCACTGTTCCCTCCGAAGCTCTGACATCTGTACCTTCCTTCTTCTCCGTTATGACCAAGACGCAGGCTCGTCACACGTTAATTGAAAGCCCTGCTAGAGGCCCTAAGTGGTCCCCCAACCCCCTGCACAAATCCGTGTACATTCATGCCACTACCAAGGGAATTTTCTCAACCACTGAATTGCTCAAAAACCCTGAATCATTTCCCACTATTGGGAATAGAATTTCCCAACCTGTATTCTATACAACACTAATTCCAAGTGATACTTTACAAAAAATGTGGGCAAATAAGTTCGGGAAACACAAATACCTGGTGTCCCTTTCTTCCAGATTCATAACCCATATCAGCATGTTAAAGTCTCAGAAATGCTGCCGTGAAAAACCTTTCATGTTGCTTAACCCAGCATTTCGCACATGGATTTGACCAAGGAACGCTCTTTTCACCTAAGATTTATCAACTTAGAACATGCTGCCCTGGAGGATGAAGCCCCAGTGCGTCTTCCTGAAATGCAGGGCCCAGGTTCCCTGTACAGGATCAGGCCCTACATGTCAGTACGTGAGGCACAGAGGAGGCGAAGCGCAACGGGCGGCCATCTCCCGAGCAGGCCCGGGCTCCCCTCGCTGCTGTGGCCTGTGGGGAAGATGCTCTGCTCAACCCCTGCTTCCTGGCCCCACTGTCTCCATTCTTTAAGACAAAACTTCAGCCCTGTCCCCGTTCTCCCCTAGCGCCCTTGCTGCCTCTGCCACCTGAACAGCCACTGGGGGACATTTATGATTGCCCTCAATTACTGGATTCACCTTTTTTGCAGTATCACTTCCATTTCTGAACAGTGACCTCAGCTTCCTTATACACTCAGGGCAGAACCCTCTGGAAGGCAGTTTTAGATCCCCACATGTCCCAGTTCGTTCCTCTTTTTCAGCAGGAAACCTCTCCAATTTATGGCTTCATATCAGCTGCGTCCATCTCCTAGGAATTCTGCAGAGGCAGCTGGCATCTGCCCATCCACAGCAGTGAAAGAGCATTTCCAAATGTCACTACTTTGAGGTAACTCTCCTTGATTCTCTTCTTACCTCTCCACCTGCTCCATCTCTATCAACAGTTCCTCTTGCTTCTCTGAGGTCCTCACCAGAAGTGGGTGCTGTGTTATTCCGTCATTTGACTTAACTGGCTAAAATCTCTTGTCCTAGCACACCTTTGATCTGATTGGCAAAACTAACCCAGATCTCAACTTCTCTCCCTTTGTCTGCCTAATTCTGAGAGGAATATTCCCTGAAAATGAGACTGTCGGTGCCCAGAGAGTACGTTAAGAGGTTCACCATCTTGTGACAAGGGGAAGAGGGAGACGGCCACCTGCAGCTCTCCTTTGCTTCTGCTATTTTAACAGTTGACCCAGATAATATTTTTCTGCACCGGAAGCACAGGCCAAGATTCTGGGGAGGATGGAAGGCATTCCTACTTGTATGTAAACAAAAAAGTGGCGATGAAGGTATTCATACTTACGTTGAAAGCTCCCAGAAGAAACAACGTGGGTTGTAATCCGACCGAAAATATCAACCGGAGAATTGTGGAAGCGATTAAGGCCCGGATGCCGTGGGGCTTGGGGAGGGCAATGACAATGGCCAGAGATATGAGCATGGCTGTCCACAGCAGCCCTGACCAGTGTGGCTCCAGGGTTCCTGGAAAGACAAGGCAGGGCTCTCAGAGATCAGAGCTTTCACCGGGTACAGGTGACAGACCAAAACAGGTTTAACGTCATTTTCTTCAACCACGTCTCTGGCCTTGTATGTCCCAACCCTCACGTCCAGTTCTCTGCCCCAGACGTAACCAATCACATCCATGTTTTCTTACCTGCAAGCCTTCTACTGATACATGTTCCTTCTACCTGGGAAATTCTCTCCCTTTCCCATTCATGTTAAGTCTTAGCTTAGATGTCACCTCTTCTAGGAAGTCTCCTCCTCACAAAACATGCCAGGCGCTCCTTCCTTCCCTGATTCTTGTACCCCTGGTCATCCCTATGGGACACTGTTCTCTAGCAGTCACTGCCCCCTCCCTAAACCCCATCCCCACCAAGACTCCAAATTCCCCAAGGGAAGCACTGGGCACCCAGTAAGCACCCATCAAATGAGTTTGTTCCATGAGCAGAATTCATACATGTGTCACACTTCACTCTTAGGGGAGGCAAGCTGGAAGAATAAACTTCTAATTTCTATTAAAAGCATGCTAAGGAAAAGTGCAGGCCCCCTGCCTGCATCAAATTTCTTCAAGGCAAGGAGGAAAGCAACTTCCGTATCATTAGCATCATCCTACAATTAGATTATCCTTGTAGTCAAAGAGCTTATACCAGTTTTTGTCATCTCTTGCTATTGCAAGTTCTATTTAGAGTGTCCCACGAGACGGCTTGGTTATGTAACATGAGCCAACAGGGCTAAAAATAAGGTACTGCAAAACACTCATTAAAAAAAAAAACACCCCTATTTCAAACGCTGTCACGTTTTGACTTTCCTTCAGATGTAAACAAGTAGCACTACATGATTAAGGCCACTTACATAAAGGAGTTTCGATTCTCCAGAACTGCTGGGACTGAAGCACCGCCAGGGAAAGAGACGCCCCGGCAGGTTCCAGCTCTTCCACGAGCCTGCTGGCTGCCCTAGTTCATTTCGTCCACACCTGCTGAGACTCACTTTCTCTCTGAAAACTGTCCCCCTAACCCCAGCCACCTACCTCTTCCCTCTGGATAGCCTTCAAAGGTAAACCTGATTAGGAATGGGCGCCAAGAGGCAGAAGCTTCTCAGAAATCCAGGAAGAGGTGCATGCTGGGGCCTAGGTGTCCCTTGCTGTGCATTTAACAACTGTTAGATATTGTATCAAGCCATTTACGCGGATTATCATGTATTTAACCCTCTTGATCACCCTATGAGGTTGCTGTTATCATCTCCATTTTACTCCAAAGGAAACGGAATCTTGGGTTACGTATCTTGCCTAAGGTGACACAGCATATACCAGGAGTATATACGCCCCTGGAGGAATGGGCCTTAACGATCATTAAAAAAAAAAAAAAATCCATCCGTTTTAAGTGCACACTTTGATGACTTCTGGCAGTGTATACAGTCATATGACCTCATGTAACTGCCAACACAATCAAGATATAAACAACTTTATCACCCTAAGAGGTTTCCTTGTGCCCTTTGCAACTGGTGCCTTCCCCCATCTCCAATGCCAGGCAAATACGGACCTGCTTTCTACCACTGTAGCTTTGCGTTTTCCAGAATTTCATGATGAGAAAAATAATCATATTTGTAGGTAGTCTTTTTAATTCTTTCACTTAACAAAATTTTTAAGATCCATTCAGGTTATTGTGTATATTAACAGTTTGTTCTCTCTATTGCTGAGTAGTATTCCGTAATATGAATACACCACCACTGATTTATCCACTTAACAATTAATGGATATGTGGGTTGTTTCCAGTTTGGAGTTGCTACAAATAACGCTACTGGAAACAACCAAGTACAAATCTTGGGGTAGATGTATGTTCTCACTTCTCTTGGACAAAAACATGGAAGTAGATTTTGGGACCCTAAGTACATGCTTAACTTTAGAAGACCTAACCATACTGTTTTCCAAACTGATGGTACCATTTTCCCTTCCCATCAGTAATATATGGGAGTTCCACTTGCTCCACATCGTCACCAATACTTGGTATCGTCAGTTTTTCTAATTTTAGCCATTCTAGTAGGTTTCTAGTAACATGTCATGGTGGTTTTCATTTGCATTTCTCTAATAACTACTGATGTTGAATATCTTTTTATGTGCTTCTTGGCCATTCATATGTCTTTTTTTGTGTGAAGTAACTGATCAAATCTTCTTCCCACTGTTTTAATTGGGTAATCTTTTTATTGTTGAGTTGTAAGAGTTCTTTATATATTCTGGATATAAGCCTTTTGTCTGATGTATGATTTGTAAGTATTTTCTCCCAGCCTGTGGCTTGCCTTTCATTTTCTTAAGCACTTGATTATCACAAACTGCTCTTAAGAGCTCAGTGTAATAAATGTGACCAGTACAACACATGTACTCAAATCCTGAAGGGGACAATATAAAAACCTGCTGTCTTCCCACTATAAAAACAGAGGTGATAATTAATGCTAGATTCCAAATAAACAATTATAGAAAGACTTCTTTGAGACAACTGGAGAAACATGAATATGGACAGGCTATGACATGATTTACTGTTAGTTTTGTTAGATATGATAATGGTATGGTGATTATACACATTTTAAAATATTCTTAGAAGTTAGAGATGCACAGTGAAATATCTATGGGCAAAATGACAAGATGTCAAGACTTCTTTAAAATCTTGCAGAAAATACAGTAGGAGTATAAATGAAACAAAATTGGCAAAATGTTGGTAATTGTTAAAGCTGGGCTTATGGGTATATGGCAGTTTATTATACTGTTCTTTCTACTTGTGTATATATTTGAAAATTTCAACAGTAAGAAAGTTTAAAAAGTAGTACTTTATGTGCTTTAATCATCATGCCATGTTTACAAATTCAGTATGAGACCTGAAGATGCCCAATTTTCATGCTGTTCAAAGACGCTGTGACTCATCAGTTCTGAAATAAAGGGGGAAAATGATACTTCTAAAAAGGAGCTTTTAAGGCCACAGTGTCCTTGGCAGCCACAAGCCTTGGAAGTCACAGAGCCACGTCGGCACACAGAGCAAGGTCGTTACACACCTCAAAGAGGGACATTTTGGAAATCCTGGTTTCAGGATTCAATGAGCACAAATATTGCTCTCAAAGAAATACTTTCAGGTAACCAATCAGATTTTGTTTCTAGACCGGGCTAACACAACCCTCCTCTTGAAGATGGTCAACAGTGACTATAGAAGATGCCCCCGACACATCTTCCAAAAGAAAAAAGTAAATCCCTCTGAGTGAGTGGATGTGTTTGAGGTGATCTCGGTCACTGCATAATGGAAAGGGCTTCCTTAGGTCGGATCAACCTTGTTCTCTCCAAGGACATCTAATTACGTTTTCTGTTGAGTCTATCTGCATGAAGTTCTATACCCAATGCTGCCAAAAAAGGAAGCCTGGACTTCTACAGATCAGCCAGGGGTGATGTCACCTTGAGTGCCACCACTGTAAAGATGGAAGGACCTTTAAGAATCATTGCATCCAGTAGTTCTTGAACTTGGATGGGCAAGAAACAGGATGCTCCAGAGATCCTGACTAGGTCAGCAACTATCTTCTCCTGACCTCCACAGGAATTTCTAAATCCACACCTAGGTTTCACAACTACTGGCTCCATTTAAGCACCTCTTAAAAGAGAGGATAAGGAGAACTAATTGAAGTGGCTGACCCGGAGTCACGTGGCAGGTGAGTGGCAGAGCCAGGCCTAGACACGAAGTCTGGACTTTGTAAATCTAGCTGCTCCACTGGATGAGGCTTATCATGGAAGAGGAGAGAGGTGTCAATGAATTGTCCCCAGCACTGGCCTCAAAACTGCCACAAGGGACCAGTGAAGAAAATGGCCAAGATATATTAAAAAAAAAAAAATCAATTTTAAATATTTTTAAAGAAGTGGAGGGTAAAACGAAAACACATCCAAAGTAATAGTTGAAGAATCTGCTATGATGTGCACAACAGCTCCCCAGAGGTGAAAAGAGGCCTGGGCTCTGTCCCCTCCACCTAAGCCCTGGGTTGACCACTTTGCGCTCTTACCTCTGCTGACTGGCACCCTGGTGAAGGCAGACATTCCCCCCAGGGGCAACACCCTGCAGCCCTGTGGACCTGCCCAATGTTGCAGCCAAGGACACTTATGATTCCTGATATTGCATTTTAAAGGAAAATGCCCCTTGGGCTGGTGTTTAAGTACGGCGTTTGGGGGGAAAACCATCACTTAAATGGAGCCTTCAACATAGCTTCAGGCCAAACAGAAAAGCTAACGCCTCAAATGAGTAAGTTAGACACATCACAGAACATATGACCACTTTCAAATCTGACCTTAAACTTACTTCCATTACGTTCGTGACATCTGCATTATTAAATCCAGAGCCGAGCCTGGAATTTACCTCTGCGCTGTTTCTGTTTTTTTTTTGGTCTTACTTTTGGGCTCTTCATCCCAATATGTTTCACACAAGGTGGCTCCTGGCAGGTTGTGACATACATACGGGAGGTGATCTGCCAAAAAGCTCTGATGAGAAATTGAGCTGAAAAGCAGGCCTCCCAGGAGGCTGTAGCAGGTGTCAGAAAAGTAGGCCGTAGATGTTTAATAGAAGAGGAGCTTCCGCCAACCCCCAGAACCCCACACGCGTAAATGTCTCCAGAGAGCCGTCACGCAAACCGAGGAGCCCCAAACAGAAAAATGCGCCTCCTGAACGCCTTGCCTTTTCTCAGCAAAATGTGCAGAATGTGCATACAGATGACTGGAAGGAGACGGTGGTGGGGGAAACCCAGCAAGACCATGGACAGCACGTTTCGTTATGTGAATAAGGGCACGTAGCTCTTAACAGACTAAAGTGCCAAGGATGTGCCGTCTGCAGTCACTCAAGCCCTGCCTCACCCTACCTCTTGTCAAAAAAAAAAAAAAATTCCAGAGGTTTCCTACAAATTCTTTAGTCTGAAATCAATTTCACAAGTATGGCATGGGAAAAACACATCTACTGGACTGAGCATCAAAATATCTACGTGCTAGGGCTAGCTCGGTCGCTGACTGGCTGTGTGACTTTGGCTGAATCGCTCAGCTTCTCTGACAGTTTCCCAACATATAAAACAAGGAGGCTGCCTAAGATGAACCCTTACAGTTTTAATACTGTAAATAGCTTCTTCTCTTTCTTTCCTGGCAAATAAATACGGACACACAATTTGTATTATTTCAAGTTAGATTTAAAAATAAACCCGTGGTAAAAGCTACACTCTCATTTTGTCTGAAAATGGGTAACTGGGATCCCGTAACTTGCACCAGTACTTCCAGGGATCACGTTTAAGATGCAAGTCACAGCCTTCCTGCTGCCTCTGGAATTTTCCTTGAAATTAAAGATATGGATGGTACCTCCTCGGACTCCTTTAAATGGGTAGAAAAAGGCCACAAGCAGATTCATCAGGACAGCCAGGTTGAATGAAATGCTGCTCCAGAAAGACATGTTGCGGGCACACCAATACAGAACGGGCTGGGCTGTGGAAACAAGGACAGAGCCCCGTGAGGTTCAAGACTGCAAGCCAGAACGCTGGGAATCCACACGGCCCTCCCGCTCCGCCCCTACAAGTCCACTTTTGTTCCCAGTTTTTACCACAACAGTAAAAACGATCGTTTGTTTTGAAGGTGACTCATAGGCTCAGAACGACACCAGATTGGTTTGTTTCTGTTTGGAGTACTTACTGGAACAGAAGATGTATTGGGGGCTAAGGAGGAGAAGAAAGGGGAAAAGTCGGAGCATCTAAGAACCCTGCATGCCCCTGTCAACACCATCAGTTATGGAATCTTGGGGGTTATCCAGGGTTCACGCGCCGAGTCCTCAGTTCCCCCTGGGGTGCTGGGACTGGATGCCATGCCTAAGGAGAGCCGAAAATTCAATGAAACTTTGAGAAGTGGGGGGCACTGGTTGGGGTGGGGGGACACACAGCATTCAGAGTTGGTCCAGCTGGGCCCCAGGCTAGGAACAACGTTACCTCTTCCACATTCTTCCCTTGCTCGAAATTCTTCACCAACTCACTGGTGACTAAAAGCAAGATAATGATCCTTTTCCTGAAACCAGGTCATCTGCCAACTAGGAGTGGGAGTTCTGCCTGGACGGTCAGCAGTGGAGCTCCCATTTGCAAAGGCTACAGTAGAGAAAGGATGTGGAACCAAAGCCCTCACAAAGGGCGAGAGACCCTGTAGGCAGTGCTGCCATCTTAATCCGTTGTTACCGGCAGGTGATACCACACTGGCTGCATCTCAGCATTAGGAGAACAAGCCGGTGACCAGTGTGTGCACGGGTGCATCCTTTTCCTCTGAACTCTGCAGTGGTGCCTTACGCTTAGGATGATGGCAGGAATAATTTCCATCTCCAGGCCAGAGGCAAAGTTTCCAAAAGACAGTCTCATTCAACATTATCCTCCTCCAAAGAAAAGTGTGGACTATGTGAAAATGGATCTCTAGCATGTTATTTCTCTCTCCCAATGAAGTCATCATTTAACTTTAGGACAGCCGCCAGGGACACATCCAATGACTCTCGAATGATGCCTATAGAAGTAGTCAAGCCTCTGGAAACTTCTATCCAAAATAAAGTTATGGCATAATTAAACAGAGCCCTGGATAATTTAATAACTGCTCATCTCACGTTTGCACTTTTTAAGAGGCCATGTTTCCAAACTGTAGAGTTTTAGAGCTATAAGCATCACCTAGTTTAAAAGATCTCATTTTATGGATGAGGGAAACTGAGGCCCAGCAGAGGATGGAAGGCATGGAGATCTCATTCCCCAGCTCAGAGACCTGCTGGGCTCAGTGACAGGGACAAAGTTAAGCGGCTCATGTCACCATTCAATGGAAGAGCTGACCAAGAGTCAGTCCCACCTATAGTTAATGAATGACTTTTTCTTAAGTTAATTGCCAAAGCAAATTTAAGATGAGAAATCACCCGCTCTGTAGACAATGGCTATTGGTGTTTCTTCTGGGACTGAAGCCCATTTCTGATCTGAATATGAACATTCCAGAGAGCACAGAAGAGACACATGGCAAGGATGGCAAAGGGCTGAAAACTGTTGAAGTTGAGTGAGGGTTTCATGGGAATTTACAAAATCCTCCCCACATCAGTGTATGTGTAACAGGCTCATAAGAAGTTAAAAGACAAAAAGGCAGGAAATGGCAGGGCTCAGTGATGGGTAAGCCAGAATTCCCTTCAGAGCAGCTCTCAATACTAAGTGTGAGAGTAGCTGGTCTTCAACGATGGTCTTCAACTATGGCAGACAGCTCACAAATCTTACTTTTATAAAACTAACACTGTACTTAAATTGTGGTGTCACTGAATATGAACAAACATTCCGTCCTTCAAGTCAACCGGGTATCTACGCAGGTGCAAGAAGACAGGGTACCATGATCCCAGATGGGCAGGGCGATTTAAATAACTGCACCTGGGGCATCTCTTGGTAACCCTCCTCCCTAGCTTGTTTGTTTGTTTTTAAGGAACTGGGGCTTGCTTGAGGACTTGGACTCCATGTGCATGTAGCAAGAGAATTTCCCACTCTACTCTGATGTGTGTAATAACCATGAGGGTAAACTCCATGTAATACCACATAACAAAGTGTCAGCATATGCAGCTCTGCCTCAATTTCCTCTCACTATCTCCTAGTTTTCCTAGCCCAGAGTTTTCTCTTCACTGGGGCCAGGATCTTCAGGAGAAGGTGTCAGAGAGGCACAGTGGACAGAGGATGTGAATGCACAGAATGGGTGTGCGTGTGTGTGTGTGTGTGTGTGTGTGTGTGTGTGTGTGTGTGTGTGTGTGTGTGTGTGTGTGTGTGTGTGTTGAGGAGAGCAGGGAAGAGGGTTTCAAGAGAGCACAGGACCTGAGTATCTTAATACTTGCAGAAGAAAAGATGAAGCAATCCGAGTCTCAGACAGACCTTACTGTGTACCTGAGCCCTAGCTACAGATTCTCCAAAGCACAGATGATTCTCTGTGATACTTTCAGGAAAAGGAAGAGGAGCTTCATGAATAAGCCAGAGAAATCTTTTCTGCAGACTTATTAGAAGAGGAATAAGCTACATAGAGAAGAAAATATATTTCATTTTAATTGCACTTCTGAGTACATTTCTCCCCTTCCTAAATATGCAAATCATGTTTAATTCCGTTATTACTTTCAATTTTTCTCTTACCAGCAGAAAGCTATGAAGCCAATTAAAATCTCTCAGTTGACAGCCATAGCTGTGTTTAAGCTTCACTGAAACAAAAACTGTTTTTGAAACAAAGACAGACTTAGTAAGAGAAGGTATTAGCTACAATGCAACATAAATCTTGGAATGATGAGATGGCCATTCTGCAATCAATCAAACAATCAGGTAGTCTTAATTCCCCACTTTATAGGTGAGGGCCTAGAAGAAGTTAAGTCATCTGCCCAGAGCCACAGAGTCAGGGAGTGGCAGAAGGAGCATGGAATTCCGATCTCCCACCTCTTGGGGCTGAGGTCTTCCTATTATGCCAGGCTGACGACAACATCTCAGGGATGACAAGGTATCTCCCCTCATCATAAAAGGTGAAAGACCTTTCTTTCAGTTCATAAGCCCCACTGGAGAGCCTATTTTATATACCTATTTGACAACACAATTCTGAGAGAATGAATGTATCTGACCAGTCTTAGTACTTAGTAGACCCGTACATTTGGTAAGGGTGAAATCACCATTTTAATAACTATTTTGGAGGTTTGGATACACGAATTCAGGATCATCCCTTGAAGTTGGAATTATGGACTATTTCAGTGAAGAGCAAAATCAACAAATAAGAGGAAGGTGCCTTCTATTTCATGGAATAGCTGAAAACACAAGAGTACACGACGGATGGGGTCTATGTCTACCTTTCTGGGTGTCTTTTTTATCCTACTGCCCAAGCATGGTGCTGTGTAGACATTCAACACTACTCACGATGCTTCAGCGGGAGGAGCTTGGGTCAAGCCCACAGCGGCTACGAGGACACACAGAGAGTGGGGCAGCTTGTCCTCTAGGTCTTCTGAGGGCCACACCAAGGAGGACACGCCCGCTGTTCTGCTAAAGGTGGTCCAGACACCAAGCATGGGGCTGGGTGAGGAATGGGTTGGCTCAGCAAAACATATGATAATGCTTTAAAGTGCCGGACGATGAGGTGCCCCTTAGAGATCAGGGAGGATGGAGTGGGGGTGAGGTGAGAACAGCGCCTCCTGGCCAGCCTGCTTGCACAAGCCCCTCTGACACCAACCGAATCTGGGGAGGCAGGGAGCAAAGCAGTGCAGTGAAAGCAGTAGAGGAGGCTAGTCTGTGCCAGCCCAGGCTGGTAGGGGCGGAAGAGGACAAAAGCGTCCAGAAACTGACCTCTAGCCCAGCTTCCCCTCACCGCAGCAGGAGCCCCAGTGATCACAACTGCAGCTGGAATCCAGGAATTCAAATAAAAATCCTGGTTCCTGACTAACAGACAGGAATAAAGCACCGTCCTCTCTAAGTGGGTCGTAACAGTTGGTGCCTAGCGTACTGTCGGTACCGCAGGATCACGTTAAAACCCTAATGAAAACCGGGCGCGGAGAAGCCTTCCGGGAAAGCCCTATAAAAGTATTTTAGATGAGTAATTGCAGCCCGCCTGGCTGGGCTCCGCCACGGGACTCGCTGGTGGCCAGTGACGCATCTCAAGCGGTAAATGATTCCACTGCCTATAAAATGACACTAGGGTCTAAAATCCGAGCTACCCCATAAAAGGGGGAAGAGCGGCATCTTCCGAGCAGGTGGGCTAGTAAATGAGCAGTCAGGTGGGCTGTCTCCTGCTCAAATGCACCATCCTGTGAGCGCCGGGCCCGCCCGTTCTCCGCTCCTTTTATTTTCTACATCAAGATACCAAGAAAGGGCATGCCAAGTTCTCCCTGGAGCTCTGCAAGCGGATCAGATCAAAGGCGGCAGGAAGCCCCTTCAGGGGAGGCGCCACCCTAAGGCTGGAGCACACTTATCAGCTCCAAAGGTGCCCAGTCTTCTCGGTGCCCAGAGGGGGACAGAATCCTAACTCGCACCAGCTCTGCTCCTACTTGGAGGTCCACGTAGCCACCATCAAGCCCTGCTGTGTGAGACCCCAGAACCGCGTGTCTCTGTAGCTTCTGGAGGCGTTGCTGACCTACCTCGCAGCTTCTTTTGCCAATTCATCTCATTGAAGAGGTCCTCGGATCGCAGGAAGAAATCGTTGATCTTGCTGCCTTGTTCATCCCGCTCTGTAGTGTAGTATATTCGTAGCTTTGACTCGTTGGTCAGGAATTCACATATACTGGGCACGGGGAAAACAATCTGTTCCATGGTTCGGTCTAATCTGACGATCTAGGGGGAAAAAATGGATGAGGTTCAGTACTCATCAGCTTCAAAAACCAACACACAACTGAGGATCTCTGCACTGGCAACGGGCTCAGTACTGAAGATGCAGCACAACACAGACTTGATCTAGACTTCTGGGATTTTGCAGCTCCCAGACTGGGCTGTATCTCTTAGATCTGTAAGAAAACAATTTTGGTAAGTCTGTTAAAGTATTTTTCTAACCTCAGACCCATTATTTTGACTAGTGACTAAGTTTTATCTGGAACAATTTAAAGCGTGTTTTGTGTACATATTCAGATGAGGCTCTGGGCTGGGGATATCCAGGAGAACTTTCTGTAATGATGGAACGGTTATGTGTCTGCGTGCCTGCCCCGTCCTAAAGGAGAGTCACGAGTCACACGTGGCCATTGAGAACTAGCACGTGTGGCTAGTACAACCGAGGGTCTGAGTTTAATACTTAATTTTAATGTAAATAGCCAAACATGGCCAGTGGCGAGCCTACTGCAGAGCTAGGCTGTGGTGCAAACCTCACCTAATAGCCTTCCTCAGATTGCAAAGTTGCGTTATTTTTCCTGCATAGGAACTCTACAAGGGGATCACTGGTTTACGCAGTTGCAGTGACCTCCTACCTCTGACTTGTCATGGCCTCTAACATGTGCGACGCATGAACCAATATGCCCATTTAACGCTGGTATAGTAGAACTCACTGTTCTTTAAACTAGCTTTGTTGGGTCCCAGGGTGGACACCTCACAGATTTTCCCCGGGCCCTTCCTAGATGGGCTCAATCCCCAGAGAGAGTTGTCTGGTCGAGATTGTTCAAATTGTTCAACACTGCATTGTCACAGTCCTGGGGGGCAGAGATTTCCAAAGGGGTACGGGCTGCCGTATCATAGGGGCATGGTCTCCCTTTATCCTTCCTCCCCAGAGGCTGGACAAGTCAGGTGAGGCCCAGGGCCCACGCCCTCTACAAGAAGATCTGGTTCTCTCTCTCCCAACACTGTTCCCAACGCAGCAAGAGAGGTGACTCAGGTCAAGCTGTAGTGGGAAACTCTCAGAAACGAGACAGGTTCCCACAGCCCTGCCTCCATAAATTCTGGGAGACGTCATCTTGAGACCAACGGCTTGCAAAGTGAGTTGGAGATCAGGTTATGGAAGCTTCCTTATCATACTAATTGTGGTTCATAAGCCAGCCTCATTTAACTGGAATTGTAGTGCGGGGGTTGGTAACACGGGTGCACACACAGTCTGAAGTCTCCCACTGTCCAGAGCCGCCCTGCTTCACACCGTCAAGTGGGCTCTGGATCAGCCCCCCCTTACACGGCAGGAACATGATCTCAGAAGTGTGTCTGGGCTCAGGAGGCAACGGAGGAGGACACAGGAGGCCTCCTGGCAAGAACTGATTCCCAGACTCCAGGGCTACCCGGCCCGAGTGACCAGAGTGAACGCACAAGGGTCTGCAAGAGCCCCAGGGAGTGACAGCGCTATCCGCCTTGCATAGGTAATTCCCTGGGAGGCTGGAAGGTACGGGCAGCTGCCCAGGAAGAGAGTTTAAGAGCTCGGGACACCCTGCCTGGCCATTTCTCTCTATCCTTTAAGATTGATCCATGCCTCTTTATTTCAGTAAACTTATAGTTGGGAATCAGAACTCAGCCCTTCTGCCACCTCTAACAGGGTGGATGACCTTGTTCACACCTCTTAATCTGATCAAGCATCCGTCTGCTCCCCGGTGAGCCAAGGAGCTCGAGATGATCTCCAAGGCTCCTTCTCCTCTGACATTCCACACCGCAAACACCTGAAGCTCATCTTCTAAGGGCTCCAGAGAACAAACTTCCAGTCATCAACAATAAATCAAGAATATGAGCTTACACACACCGTCACGATCAACTCATCAGTGAAATGACACATTTTATTAGGACAGCCCAGAGACCCGAGACAGCGGGTGAGAATATACTCTTACAAGACTCCATCCTGAACATTTCACACGGCCCAAAGGAGTCTGTGAGCCCTTCAAAATCTTTGCCCCGACACTGATGCTGAATCTGTGCATTTCCTCATTAGCCAAACAAGACAGACACACCATCGCTTACTGCCCACAGCCTGCACCCGTAGGTCTGTACTCTCTCGACTGTCAGGAGACAAGGCAGGTGACATAAAAAGCACCCATAGGCTCGGGGGTCAGTGCCAGACTTGGGTGAAAATTCCAGCCCTGACAGTGATAACCGGACAGATGACACAACCGCTCTGAGTCCTATTTCAGAGTTTTCCCAGCTGCGAAACGGAGAGGATTCTGTTTCTTGTGTGTGTTTTCTCTAAGGCGGATCTGGTCGTATCACTCCTCGGTGTACAACTCTCCAATGATTCCACACTGCTCTGAGGGTCAAGTCCAGACTTCTTCTGAGGATGGCGGACACGGTCCTGCAGGCTCTGGGCCCACCCGTCTTCCCTCCCTGATCGTGGGCTGCTCTCCCTCTAGCTCCCTACATCCTACCTCCTCACCTTCACCTGCCACCTCAGGGCCTCCCCGTGTCTGCCAAGCTCTTGCCTCCCAGCTCTGCCTGTTCATTCCCATCCTTCTGAAGGTCTGTGCTTCGATACCAATCTTCAGAGCAGGCCTCTCTGACCACCACGGTCCACAGCAGGTCCCTCCGGGGGACCGTCTCGTGATGCCTTGTTTGTCCTCACGGCCCTGTCAGAACGCATGGCGCGTCTCCTTGTGTGGACTCACCTGCCTTCTCGCCAGGCCTTACGCAGGCCTCGGGACCGGCTTGGCCATCACTGGCCGTTAGCACTGAGTGCAGGCCCTGGTGCACGGTAGCTTCCCACAACCTGTTTACCGCTCTGACCAATGATGGCGTGCCGGCCCCAGCCCAGGGCACCAACACCGGAGGCCCTCGACGCAGGCCCGGGCCCCGAGTTTACCCTGCCTTTACCTCTATCTGGGCCGTGTGCTTGGCGTAAAACTCCAGCGCTTCGTCTCCCTCCACCTGGCCACCAGGTTTCAGCATGCTCTGAAGTTCCTTGTTGTGCCGAGCCAACTAGAACACAAATACAGAAAACAGGGGAGTCACGTCTCTTTGCCACAGGAGCACACAGCTCCTTTCCAGCTCTGGGTATAAAAGACGCATAGTAACGAGCAGCAAGCTGGGGGGCGAAGGGGGCGAGGGCACCTCTCCTCCCCATCAAGGGTGTGCTGCACGGCAACTATACTGGGCTCTGGCAGAGCAGCGTGGAAAGCGCATGCCCACTCGAGGTCCCGCTGTGCCCCGATTCCTTTAGCCAGGCAGGAGGGAGATGGGGTTTATCCATCCAGCCCCACGGAGCCTGCATTCGGAATGGCCCGAGACCTCTCAGGGGCTAAATGCCAGGAATGGAGGAGAGAAGGGGCAGGGATCTATCAACCTCAGGCCCAATCCCATCACTGTTTTCTACCAAACTCCTCTACCTAAGAGAGGTGAAAGGGACAGGAAATGCCAGCCTGCAGCAGAGTTCCCGGCTGCCCACACACATCAGCCTCCAGAAAGAGGAAGTGTCTGCAAAAGCCCAGCCACTTGGGAAGACAGTTACGAAACAGGGCCTCTTGGTGCCAGGGTAGGAAGTATTACTACATCCCCCAAAATGCAAACAAAAAGAAGTCATCATGACAAGTTCCCAAAGATTGCCAAGTGCGATCGGTCAGGCAGCTGACGTTTATTTCTTTAGATGGTTAAGACAGACTCATCAATATTTATGAAAAGACTAAGACTCCTTTCAACTGTCTTGAGACACAGTCATGAGCTATCCAAGTGTCACTGCTCAGCACGAACGCTTTTAAGAAACGTGGGGTTTCCAAGGACATGACCCTACGGGGATGGGCAATGGAAGCCGCCTGGACCCCGGCACATTTGGTCAGGTGGCTGGCAGCACCCGTTACCACGAACCCAAACAAGCTCAGGCTAAAACCTTAAAGGAAAAGTAAGTGTAAGGGCGCACAGCATGGAGTCCTGCCCAGCAGGTGGGCGTGGGGAGGGGTGGCACCTGATGAGCTAAGATGTAGATGTTGTGTCCCACGTTCCTGGGGGAAGCAGCTCCGTCCTCGCCATTCTCTCCATCCTCGAATTCCACTTCGCCTTGCATGTAGGCTTTCTTGATCACTTCCACCTGCAAAAAGGGTCAGGGAACAGAGTTCCTGCTTCAAGAAAGGCCCACGTAGGCCTGGCAATGACAGCATGCGTACTATCAGTCTCCCCTCCCGGGCAGACACGGTTCATCAGCCTCAGTACGCTCGGCCAGCAGGCGTGGACACAGCCTCAGAATCCTTCTCAATGTGATCGCAGGCAGTCACCACCGATCAGCCTTCAATGAAATGACAGGGGAACCCATTCGCTCTCGCTAGGCCACGAGACGTTCTGTGGCTGGTCCACGCCCTTCTCCTTTAGAACGGGACAATGGCTAAAACAAAAACCCAAGAAGCCTCCAAACAATGATACGATACAAACAAAGGCTAGAAGCCACGTTTTCCCCTTCTCTCCATTTCATTCTGCCAACTCTCCCCATCCCCTACCTTTGCCATTTCAGGAAAAACTAAAAAGGAAAGCATTTGCCTTTAGGAATAGCTGATGAAACTATTTTCTGACTCCAAATGTTTCCCTGTCTCCCACAGCCTACTCCATGTGAAGAAAATACCACTAACGGGCGACATCTACCAGCACTTTCTATGTGCCAAGCACTGTGCTCAGTATCTTCATTCTTTCAGAAACTTTACTGCTCATAAACATTTTATGAGATGTCAAAGATTCCTCCTGATTATGGACGAGGAAGCAGACGCAGAGGGGAAGGAGGCGTGCTGAAATTCGCACGGCTAGTGAGCTGAGCTTTGCCCCTGACTGTCTCACGCGGAGAGCACGCTTCCCAGAGCGTTCCAGTGCCGGCCTTCCTGCTCCCAGCCACTGGCCTCAGCTCCCCAGGAACACGGCTGGCTCTGCCCATTTCTCAGTCCCTCCCTGGTGCCCAGCACGATGCCCTGGACGAAGCGGGGTCTGGCCAGTATTTATCAAATGAACCTATCATTCAAGATTTAATCATTCAATGATTAAGAACACAATGCTTTCAACCCTTAAGTGGTACTAAAAATTAATCATTTTCTTTGATGACTCAGAAGGCATTTCCGCCTCCTGCATCGCCTCGAGGCGATTCAATTACTCTGAATTATTTCTCGTTATCCAAGACCAAGCGCGGCAGAGGGACGCACATTTCTGTACTGACATCAGGTCAGGCCCTAGAAATAATAATGGAGACAAGACCCTCCCTCTCTCAGCTTGTCTTCCCTTCGCTTCTCTAAAATCAAACTGAACAGACAACGTGTTGCACGGGACGTGGGAGCCTGAACGCACATAGATATGCGTGTACACACACATGCGTGCACACACAAATGCACACACGTGTTCCGGACACGTGAGCGTCTTCGCTATGCGCGTGCTCAGAACCGTGTTTGCTCCGGGAAGCCTTTGCTGCTTCTCCGAGATTCGGGAATGAACCACAAGGGGGCGACCCGGGAGTCAGTGGCACCTACAGCCCGGGGTGCTGCCAGGTCCCCCACCCAAGACGGGGCGTGCTCTGGATTGATGGGAACTGGAGCGGGGTCTCTGCTAAGTCATCCTGTCCCCACTCAGGAGCGACAGATCCCAGCCTCCCCCACCCCGAGTTACATAAGCCATTATGTAAACTCGGAGAGGACTTCCATCTCAGGCTGAGAACTCACTCCTGACCTCAGAGATCAAAGAGCTGGGCTCGCTGTGAACTTTATTTAAAGGAACACATAAAGGGACTTCAGCCTGGCCCCGAGTGCACACTGGGTCACCGGGGGGCAGGAAAGTTTTAGTGCCCTCATTTAGGTCTGTCAGTTACAGTTCATCTGCGTGGGAAAAAGTCCAAATAGAGAGTTCCGTCCTCAGCTCGGTTCAGCATCTCTGAGAGCTGCTGTCTCGCAGTTTGCAGCACAGACTCCCAGCCTGGAAGTCACAGCCAATTGTGAATATCACCCCCCAAATATAAACAAGATTGTGTTTTCTTTTTTAAAAAACCCAAAACATCAGCACCCCCCAAAACACCCTTCTGTTGCCCAGACTACGGGCACCAAGGAGAAACGTGAATTCTTGAGCCCTGGAAGAAGACGCGGCACAAAGCGGCAGTGAATGAAGAATTAAGAGGAGACCGTGCATTCCCGAAGGGTTTACCGTGTGTGTGGGCACTGTGCGCAGGGCCCGGTGGGAATCATCTGTCTTGTCTCCAAAGCAACCCTCTGGACCAGCTGATACCATCATCTCCCTTTTAGGGAAGACGAAAGTGCAGCTCAGAGAGTCCAAGGGCCTCCCAAGGTGACCCAGCAAAGGGCAGAGCGACGGACGTGAATTCCAGTCCGCCGGCCTCCCAGACCTGTCCCGGTGCCACCTCCCCCAAGGGAAATAGGCCAGGGAGGCTTCCATGCGTGTTTGCGCTGAAGGCAGAGGACACTTACTCCACGCAGGGCTCACTTCCCTGCCCTAGGCAGGGGCCCGAATCAAACGTTCTCTCGGCACTTCTGATCACCGGCATCATAAAGAAAGCTCGAGGAGGCAGATGCCCTGCTCTGCCACCAGTGAAGCTCTGATGCTAGGCAGTGCTGCGGCCAGAGGCTCAGCCGTGCGACTCACCAGCTCCTTGGGCCTCATGTTATAGAGTATCCTCTCGGCATTTTCACTGTCGTGCCTGCTCTCCATGATGGCCAGGAGCAACTTGGATGCATTGTTCTAATTGGAGACACAAAGGGAGGAAGAAATGAAGAGGAGCTACTGGGGGCAGCTGGCCTGAACCATGGGCAACCAGCTGCCGCGTCCTGGCTACAGACACCCTGCCCCACGGCAGGGCATGCGTCAAGAGCATCACCAGACGGAGAATGTGTCACCTGACACCCCAAAAACATGTCCGCAGAAACTGACTGGGGTCAACGAGGCACCTCTTGGTTTGGGCCCCGTTTCCCCCTTAGGTCACTTGGTCCAAGTCCTAGCGGACATTTAAACATGGGTTCTGGGGGTACACTGGGACCCTCATGATGACAGTGGTCAGGAAGCACCTGGTACCTAGACCCACGACGCCTCCGGGGGAGTGGGGAGTGGTTATAAATACTGTGATTCAGCCTTGCAGGTCAGAGAAGGCAGGCAATTCAGGTAATTCCCCCGCCCTGTCCTAAAACAGTGCTATCAGCTCTCACGACCCCTACTGTTATCATGAGATACAGCAACGCCAGTTAACAAAAGTGACCCAACGGAGCACCATACTCATACCAAACCATAATTTCCCATTATATTCAAAGTTTTCGTGTGCCCACACCCTGTACTTCTTGACTTGAGCTCATTTTAGGCCCCGGGCCTATGATAATCCGTATGCTTCTTCGTGTGTAGGACTCGAAAGTTGTTTTGGTGAGAGGGGGCAGTATTTTTTTTTTCTCCCCAAGCACAGATCACAGCAGTTCCATCGGGCTGCTGTGCTATCAAAAGGTGGCTTTTCACAGGGCAGGAATTTCTATAATCACCTTCAGGTTACTGGATTAGTGGTTCAAAAAGCCACTGAAATGCTGATTAGGAATGCATGAAATTCTCAGTTTATTTCAGGCTCTCATCATATATATTCTGATACATGGTAGCCAGGGATGTGAGCCTGAATGATGTTCAAGTTACTTCTACAACACGATTTGTCAAAGGAGTTAAAAATAGTGAAAAATAGTCCCCCCCCCCCAAAAAAAAATCCACTTAAACCATACACCCAAACCATCTATTAGTTTGGACACTCATTTTGAAATACTAAAAATAAAAGTAACTGTGCAATTCCTGTGGGCTTCTGTGTTACCACCTTCCCTAATGACCTTTCTGTCCTCCGGCACCACTGAAGCCATAACTACAGATCGGCTTTTCAGCTAAACCCTGTAGGTCCAGGCTCTCCTGTGACAGTGATGAAGTGGCCCAGTGCTGCAAACAGGGGCAAGCGACATGGGAACGGGTGAAAATGAAATGTGCTCAGTAAGGCTAACATTTCGAAAAATACTTTAGACACCAGGATGGAGCTGCAAATCTGACTCTCAGGATTGAAACTTTGGACTCAGAGAATCTTTGGAAGCCCTAAGATAAGTGAGGGGCTTTTTGTTCATTTGGTTTTACTTTTTAATATTTTTTTAAAATTAATTTTCTTGGGACCCTCAAGAAATCCACATCAGAAGTAGTGGATCAGCTTCTCAAACACCCCAGAGGCTGGCTTGTAAGCCCAGCAGCTTAATCACCTTGAAGTCACTGCTGCAAGGTGCTTAAGCTTCGTCACCCCAGAAAACTATTTTGGTATCAGAGGGAGTCAGCACGTCAAGGGTGCTTCTCCATCAGTCATCTGTCAGCCACTGTTTGTACACGATGCAAAGAAACTCATCAGAGGCCCAGAGGCACGATTCTGGACAGGTTAACTCTCCTTATTTTAACCCAACACTTACGAACCACCCTTCTGCTAAATCAACCACAGAACAGAAAAAGGTGTTGCCGGATAATATAAAAGTTCAACTTTTTGGGGGGTCCTAGATAGTTTTTAGCTGTACTATTCTTCAACTGGCCCTATGTCCTCAATCGGGGAAAGATGAGAGACCACAGAGGGAATGGAGTTTCCATTCTTTCTCCGTCTGCGGCTTTCAGAATCAAGGCTGCTAGTGCTTGGATGCGGTTCGAATTTGTTTCTCGGCTTTGAGCGATGATTTCTCATTCCATGTGACCTGTGAGTTGAAAAGCTGGTATCCTGTCCCAAGGCCTTATTTGGAAGGGAAAGACTGAAGTTCTGCCTTTTACTGAGAACCTGCAGCTTGGATCATTCATTTACTTTAAAAGAACTGTGTTTAGTATTTAGTTTCATGACAGTGACCACGTCGCGTGCACAGGCAATACACAGAAGGGTTTCCAGATGCTACTGTCTTTTGCTTTCAATTCCTACTTGCCTTCAGTTCTAATACGAGGTCCATCCTCTTCTTTCCCAGAGGGTTGATGTCATTGAGGATCAGGGCCGTGATGATGTCAATGCCATTGGATTCATGGGTGGCTATGCAGTTCTGAGGAAAGAGACACATGCAGACATTACACAAACGCTGGTCACAGAGCAGACGTCACAGGCCAACAGGCTCAACTGCTATTTCAGCACAATGCTCGCCAGTCCCAGTAATGTCTCTAGGGGAGAGCAGCAAATTTTCCGTGAGAAAGTGGTAAAAATAAAAGACAGATGAAAGTCTCTAGTTTCAGAATTAACAGTAAACAGTAGGAAAGTCCCCATGCACTGTAACTGATAAATTGGCCGTGTCTAATCCAAACAGTGCAGTGGGCTTTTGTTCTTAAGGGAAAATATGGTGTGTGACTGATTCCGGGTCCTGAGCGCTGTTTTCCCCTTTAGAGGTGTGTTGCATTCTCTCTACATCACTCGGTTTTCGTACTGCACACTTTTGCTTAAGGCTTAAGTTTGGAAAGCACATTTTAATTCACGTAATATCAGAATTAATCACCTTCCCCCAGGTAAGAGCCCCACTTGCAGCAGAATTCACCCCAGTATGCTCCTTTGAACAGGCCTCTGTTTGGCAGAAAAGCCATCTTGAGGTTATAAAGAAGTTCACTTAGATAAAGCCTCTCCCCCAAAGCCTGCTGTAATTTTTCAGTTGCTCCTTTTCACTTTAACTCAAACTACCCCGTTGGTCCCATCAGGAAGCCTGGAGACGAAAGTGGATCTAACAAAATGCTAGCCTCGTAGTCATGGACAACTAAGAGCAGATTTTTTAATATACAGCAAGTGGTCCCTCTTGTAAGCCGTTCTTCTCTTCTGAGTCAAGGTTCTGGCCTTGCTTCCCAAGTAACACAGCATGTCATACCTTTCCTGGCCACTGGGTTTACAATGGGCTATTTAAGCACTGGCCTACCCCCTCCAGCCAGGATACAGCTATAATTTGAGCTAAAAATCATACTCATTCTAGCATCGGTGCAAAACCGCACAAAATCTGCAAGACGTCAGGGATAAGCAATGACTCTACTCAAGAAACGATTGGGTTCCACTCCAAAAATATACTTCTCGAGAAGCGTAAGTCAAGACTAACGGAGCCCTTCTCTCCTCTGAGCGTCTGTGGTGTTAAAGTCTCAATCATTCATTGTCTCATGTTATTGTCAAGTTGTCTCATACACAGCAAGGTTTTTCTCTCTAGTTAGGTTTAAACCTCCTTCCATGAAGTAGTCCCTTTTTGAGTCTTTCCTGATATTTGAAATAGAGCCTAGTCTCCTGGTCATATTCATTTAACTCCAACTTTAATATGTACCCCTAGTCAACTTCGAGTTGGGCCGTTCAAACCGAACCAAGCTGGGCACGATCACCCCGACAGCCCCTCGAGTGCCTGTGATTAGGTCACGTCCTGAAACATAATGCTCAGATGCTCCCTCCTCACTGCTTGGAAAAGGCCTCCAGGTCTACTGAATCCCTAGGTCCCTAGGTAGATGCTGTGCGACTTCTGAACTAGGCCCTGTCAACAATGCTTCAAAATGATGAACTTCTTTCTCCACCCCGAAATGCAAATGGATTTACCTGGTTCTCATGGCAAGGTCCTTGACAGTATTCGGTCAGACTTTCCAGGGTTTGGTTGATGAGGGCCACATTCTTTTCGTTGATATAGAGTCCGAGAAGACCAAGACCCCCGGTGGTACTTCCACAAATACAGTCCAGAAACTGTAGCGTCTCACATACCAAATTGTAGTTGGTCTTGTTATTTTGGCAACGAAGGAAGTTCTGCAATTGGGCAGTCCCCAGGTTGGGGGAACAAAGGCAAAGAGAAGAGGGAAAAGGTCACTCATTCTGCCCTTTTGATGGTATGTAATTGGTTGGGGCCTGGGATTGAGCAGCAATTACGCAGAGAGATGCAGTGTTGGGTAGAAGGGTCAGCCAGCCCCCATGACGGTCAACCGTGGACATGGTCTATGGCAATGGCCGCAAACACTGTGGCCTGTTCTCCAAGGTGCTTTTGTATGGGATGCAGGGGAGGAGAGCTCCTCTCTGACGACCCAGTTCAGACTCCAGTAGCTTTTAAGTTCTCATTTCTTTCTTTTCCGCCCCAGCCCACCTCCCCATCCATCACATGTTCAGAGCCTTCTGACGTTTCCAAGGACACTAGTTAATGTTTAAAAGATGATGCTGTGGTCTGGATGCTGAATGCCCAGAACCTAACACTGAGGATAGTTCATCACAGAATGAAGTGTTACAGGCTGGGCTTAAGCCCACTGCCATGGAGGGAACCTGGTTATCTTGTTTGGCCACTTCCGTTATTAAAGGAAGGAACAAAAGCGAGTAAATGTGTGTGTGCTTGTGTGCACGTGTCCGAGTATGTATCCTCCAGGTAAACTTGCAATGCTAACAAGAGACATAACAGCAGATAATTTCTCAACAAAGTCAAGCAAGCCACATTCAGCCACCTCATAACTCACAGTCTATTCTGATGCACAGGAGTTGCTTTTTGTTTTTTGTTTTCGTCATAGACTCCAGTAATCTCTTCTTAAAAAGAAGGGAAGATTAACCACAGATATTCTTTTGGGCATAGTTATAAAAGTTACATGTTTACTGTAGAAAACTGTAGAAAAGTGTATCTTTTTAAAGTAAAAAGATATCATCAAAAGATAAAACGAATGTTAACTTTTGACCTGGTAATTCCACTTGTATCACTATTCACAAAGTACGTACTGGATGTCTGCTACAGCACTGTTTGAGATAGAGGGGAACTGGAAACAAGCTAAACGCCCGTCAGTTGGGAAGTAAACAAATGATAGCGTATCAACATCATTTAATATCACAAGTTGGAAACACTGAGGTAGGTCCATACGTGCCAATATGGAAAGATCTCTAGGACATACTGTTAAGTTAAACGAACAAAAAGGCAAATAGCAGATTAATTTGTATCCAGTGCTTCCATCCAAATATACAGAAAAAGGACAGGAAGGATACAGCCCAAACCAACAGCAGTTCTCTCTGTGTAGAGACGTGGGAATGGGTAGAGGGACTGTTTTCTTAAACCAAACACTTATTTTCATCTAAACCTTCATAGAATATATTCATGTATTCCTTGTGTAATTAAAACATCCATAAATGCCCAGATTAAAAGCTGGTAATCAAGTTTACGCTCGACTCATCCTCTAGGTAACCCCCCCTCACCCCCACCCCCAGTTAACCTCAGGGCCTTCTGCGCAAGCCTTCCTGACTAGTCTAGAACTTGCACAGTCATTCAGGTCCGGGTGGAGGTGGAGGAAGGACAGGTGATTTGAGACCACGTGACCTTTCGTAAGGTGACTATTTTTCTAAGGGTCACAGGAAGCCACAGGAGGGTTCTACAGCCATTTCTCGCCCCAGCCCCTCGGGGAAGATGCTACCTGTCCGAGGGCCTGGCTGAACCCCTCAGCATGCAGCGGTGGAGTGAAGGAGTATTCAGGGAGAGGGCAGGAGACAGCCAGGCTAACCTAGGCTCAAATTCACAGCATGGCTCTCGAGGCCCCTTTGCCTCTGCAACTCCTGTGTCATCATTCCTGCCACACCCTGCCCCTCCCCACCTCTGCTCAGGGATGTGGCCACTCCCGTCATGCCCCTTTCTGTTCACGGACATCATCTCTCCCGCCATGCTCCTCTGTCTGGCAGCAATGAACTTCTTCCTGCTCTTTAAGCACCCTCCATTCTCTCATCTCCTGGGCTTCAGCCCCACTATTCCCTCTGCCTGTCACTCCCCCCGTCCCTGTCTCCACCCTGATTAACTCCTCTTCCTTCAGGATGGCATCTCAAGTCACTTCTTTCAGGAAACCCTCCATCCTGACTCCAGTGAGATTGGGGCACCAGCACTGGTGACCGACAACTGGCCCAGGGACTGGCTCGTGCCATGGGCTTCGTAAACACTGGCTGAAGTATCTGGATTAAGTTGGATGAAGGAAAGGGGACTTGGGAACTCGTCAAGGCCAGCAGGTGACATGTTGCAGACTCCCCAGGAAGGACGGTGGGCTGCGCTTTCTTGAAAGCCTCTCCCATTTCTCATGGCCTTTGCAGAATGTCTAGCCAGAATGTCTCCTTCCTAACTCAGTTCCATTTTCTCTTGTTCTCTACCAAAACAGAGGCGTGCCACTCGCTAAAGGCCCATGGGAACTCTTTCTATGCTCGAGGAATAGAGCTCACCCATAGCACATCCCACCTACCCCACCTTGTCCAGGCTAGAGAAGGCCTGTTCTTTTTGTCGTCTTCCTTGGAGGGCCAGGGACCAAGTCAAGATGGGTAGACGAAGGAGATCAAAGACTTCTTAAACAGACTGCAGTGGAGTCTGTGCTTAAACAGACTGCAGTGGAGAAAGAGCAAGACCTGTATTCCTTACCCCAGGTGAAAGGCAAAGCCAGCCTCTCAGGGGAAGGTTCAAAAGCATACGGAAAATGGTTCAAAAACAGTCCTTCCCATCACGTGTCTCGCTACTGTGAACAAAGCTTGCTTAAGGCAGCAACTGCCCATTCAGCAAAGTCAAACTCAGTGGCTTTATCGCTACTGAACATTTACCAACAGGAAAGTTAAGGTTCTAAATATGACAAGAAACTCCGGGCAACTTCAAAGGGCCAGAGTCCCTCTCTCTCTGGGCTCATCTGCACTTCCTTATACCAGGGAGCTGATAATTCTCTCCTTGCGAGAATGTCTTCTCCCTCGGAATCCACGAGGAAACCCTGACCCAGAGATCCACCATCGGTTCCAGAAAACTGCCAAGAGGGTGGCAGGCAGAGTAGTTGAATCCCACCTAAAACCATCATTGTGAGAACTGGATTCCTACAAATACCATCGTATCAGAGCAATGTTATTACCACCTCCGTGTGCCTGGCTTAGTGGGAGTCTGTAGATGGGTGCAGCCCTCATCCTTGGGAACCACTGGTCCAGATCACTGGTTTTCCAGCCACTCCCTGCAAAACCCCGGAGGAGCCCAGGAATGCCCCAGCTCTCAGGGCTCTTGCAGGTGAGGGAGGAAAGCAAAGTTCTGACACTCTGTCGTTTCTACTCTGAACAAAGCAGCTTTGTTCTCATCTCCTTTACCACGTACGTTTCTGCCTAAGATGTTCAAACGGAGGATTCTGCAGCCCCAAGCAGTTAACACCACTGGCGTTATAGAACCTTCAAAAGTTAAGTTGCTAAGCTTTAAATGTATATATATTGAAATATACTGTACACTCTCTCTCCCTCCGATACCACTGTCTCTGGCAGAGTGGCGTATTAGAGAATGTTGTTTTGGAAGGACGCATTAAAAGGGGCTTCTGCCCATGGAGTTCTTAGGGAATTCGTTCAAAGCAGAGTTTTGCAAAGAGCTAAGGTACAAAACAAAAACTGTGAAGACTTCCCCAAAGGAAGTGGTGAATTCGTACCATGGGAGCCTCCCTCTGCTTTCCCAGTGGAGGCTGGGTGTGCTGTGAAGACGGCAGGTCAAGGGGGCGGAGGGAAGGTAGAACAGGTCCACGAAACCAGAGCCACGCCCGGGACACAAGCACACCAGGACCGCCCCTCTGACATTCACGGATGGACTCGACTCAAGGTAGCTTTGTGTTTTGTTTGCTCAGAACTCAGCAGACATCAGCTCCTCTGGGAAGCCTTCCTGGACCCAGTTTACTACTGTGTTGGTTCTCTTGCTCTGAACCCACAAAACCCCTAAGATGACACAACTGTAGCACTTATCACCCTGCACGGCAGCCTCCCGCTTGCCGAGTGGCTCCTGTCCTAGACGTGCAGCTCTGTGAGGGGAAGGTCGGCAGGGGGCGGTCTCCATCACCCCCAGGGCAGGGCACAGAGCAGGGTACTCGCCGAGATGAGGAGATCAACACACGTATGCATAGTCTCCACCTACTCTTCCTTTGGAGCCCGAGGTTGGTGGAAACCAGTAACACTGGTATAGGGGAACGATACAGGGCACTGGCCACCAAGTTCAGCCTAGAAATCGCCCCAGCAGCAGGGTAGGGCCCCCATCCACAAAGACACCGCAGTCGAGCTGTAGGCTTTGTTTCCTTACTGGTGGGACAGCGTGCTTTCCCAGGGCATCGCTCACACTCCCTCGGCCTGTCTCCCCGGTGATGAACGGTGTAGATACGCTTAGGTGGAGCAGACACAGTCCGCCTCCAGACAAACGCCAGCCAACGAGCCAGTAACCGGACCCCGGCCCTTTGGGTCATGAGGGCCTTGTCCACCCACTGATCTTGGCATCCACGCAAGTCAGGCCAGTGCATCAGGGGCCGACGTGTTCTATGTCCAAAGCAGGAATGTTTGAGCAACAGGCAAGAAAAACAGACTCACAGCCAAGATCCCACACTCAGACGTGGTCAGGGATGAAGCTGGAATGTCAGTGGAGGGAAGGAGTGGGCAGCAAAGCACAGAACAAGCCTGAAGTCCCTGCGTGGCTGACAGTGGAGCTGATGGAAATCCGTTCATTTTGAAATACGTGGCTGGTTGATGACCTTGGATCTAAATGCTATTTTTTAAATTTCATTTCATTTTTTATTTTTTTGGCCGTGCCACGCGGCATGTGGGATCTTAGTTCCCCGACCAGGGGTGGAACCCGTGCCCCCTGCAGGGGAAGCACGGAGTCTTATCCACTGGACTGCCAGGGAAGTCCCTCGATGCTTTTTCAAAGCCCAGGCTCTTCGGACCCATTTGATTGAAAACAAAAATCAGCACAGTAAGTACTCATACTGCAGACTTCACCCACTTCCATTAAATGGTTCTGTCTTTCTGCTTCACAATATAATTTCTTACTCAACTTATCCAGGCAGAGATTCTGCAGCAGATTTGAAGTGTTAGCGATCTCTGGTGGCACCGAATGGTCTGGCCACAGCTGACACGTGAAAGCCCATCAAATCACCTGGTGGGTAAACTCAGTTGTGCAAATATTTCAAGGCTGCACCTTCCCCTTGCGGTGTTCGGACTAGAATTATTTTCTTTTCAAACCATCACAATTCAGATAAAACTACCCCCACCAATCTATTTATTTTAGGAGAAAACATTCTACCTTAGAGGAGTTCAGACACGCTTTTCCTGTTCATCCTCATCTGTTTTATGCAGAGAGGGGTGTTTTCCCCAAGAGTCAGAAGCAAAACTAGGAGAAGGCCAAGGCCCCGGTGCTCTAGCATGCTTCTCTTGGGCAGAGACAGCGTCCACAGATCTGTGTGCACTCAGAACAAAGAGGGTATCTCTGGAACCCATCCTTGGCCCTTCCTGAAAAGCCTTTGCTGTTGGGGAAACTCTGCAAGGAAGGAAACGCCCTCTGTCTTAATGCGGTGGTTGACAGCACAGCCTCTACCCACCAGACTGCCTGGGTTCAGTTCCAAGCTCTGTACTCCCTAACTGGGTCTTGTGCATCTTGTTTTCCTCATCTATAAGACAAGTGTTATAATACAGGCAACACTTAGCATCCAGGATCATCTAAGTGCCCAATAAACCTGGCCATTGTTATTATCCCACGACAAAAAAAAAAGTGAACAAGGGATTTCTGGAATAATCAGTTCAACAAATATTTTTGAACATTTGTGTAAAACACCAGAAAGCCACTTCATTCATCCAACCAAGAAATATTTGATTAGAACATTCTATGTACCAGATTCTGTTAAGTCTAGTATATTTAATCATCCACCCCTCCATCCATTCAAGTTTTACCTGTACACCTATGTATCAAACGGTGGCAGGCTACCAGATACACACACACACAGAGGCATATACACACACACACAGGCACATACACACAGAGGCACACACACACACAGGCACATACACACACATAACAAACACATGTGGAGCAGGTGGCATCTACACTGCTGAGCGTGAGATCTGGTCCCTGTCCCTGTGGAGACAGTGGGGACGACAAGACAGAGAAACACTTCTAGTGCCCAGACATCGAGAACCATACAGGGTCCTCAGCTCGAAGAGATGGGCTGAAAGGAGAGGAGCTGAGATGTCACAGTAAGCGGCGGCAGCTGTGAGGACCTGGGACCCCCCCCCCCCCGCCCCAGCCCCCGGCCCTCACCTGTAGGTCCCGGTTGTGGTTTTCGCACAGGAGTTGCAGGAAGCGGAGGATGGGCTGCATGATGGTGATGACTGCGCTCATCTCCAGGTCATCCTTGGTCTTGTCTGCCGTGGCCTGGGCGCCCTCCCCTGACTGGTAGTGATCGTCGGGGTCGGCCTCCCTTCTGAAGGTGGTGAAGGCTTTCCTGGTGGCGGCAGAGGCCTCCACAAGCTGATCCCGGGCCTCTTCCGTTATCTGTGTCGTGGGCTCTTTGGCTAGAAGGCAAACGTACGATGGTCAGTGCTGCCGAATCCCAGGAACACTATTCACCACACCAAAGACGACGTGCAGAGATCTAAGTTCTGGAATTCACCCGAGAGTCTCTCAAGGTCGGCAAAACGCTGCAGGAAGCCACCATCTTCTCTCACCTCTTAGGATTAAAAGTAAGTTGAGCCCTTCCAGCTTGCTGGTGGCTCTAACATGTCACCTACACTTGCTCTGTGGTTTAGAGGAAAAGCAGTAGAGGTTCTGTCAACCTCCTATATCTATGACTCTGGGCCTCAGCTTCCTCATCTGTAAAATGGGGAGAACATCAGTGACGTCTTCCTCTAGAATGTTCCTGAGACACTCAACATAAGCTAAACAAACTGTAATTACTGTTCTTATACAACAATTGATGGAGCCCTTTACTAAGCCCCAAGGCACCGTGATTAAGCACCTCATGTTTATTACCTCATCGACTCTTCAGAGTAACCCTGTAAGGTAACCAGGCACTAGAGCTAGAAGCATTAGACGCTGTAGCCAGACTCCCTGGGTTCAGATCCTGGCTCTAGTACTTACTAGCTCCATATCCTTACTAGCTCCATATCCTACAAGTTAATTACCATCCCTATGCCTCAGTTTCCTCATCTGTAAAATGGGGATAACGATTTTATCGATTTTACAATGTCCACTTGACTTCTAAATGAAGTCACACATGTAAAGGACTTTGGACAGTGCCTGGTTCATAGAAAGTCCTCAGTAAATGTTAGCCTTTCTTCTTTTTCTTCTCTTTATCCCCATTCTAGACCAGCGGTGATCAACTAGGGATGATTTTGACCCCATCTCCACCCAGGGGATGACAGGCAATGTCTGGAGAGATTTTAAGTTGGGGGTGGGCTACTGGTATCTACTGGGTCGAGGCCACATACGCTGCTAAAAAAACGAGACTCAGACCTATTCAAGGCCATTTGACTCCAACGCTTTTGGGTCTACCCACTCCCCAGTATAACTCCTCTTCAAAGGGGATAATGGATAAAAAGCTTTATGAACTTTCAAATATTTCAGAAAACAAGGGAGGATTAGCTGACAAAAGACGACAGCCAATTTAAAAGTGCGTATTCCACAACTTTCTCTAACATTAAATGGAAATTACAGGAAAAGATTATTAATGGATTTCCTGCCAACAAAACCCTCAGTTTGACAAAGAAGAATGTATGTTAGTTTATTAAACAAGAGGAGCCTCCAAAGCAGCAGGAATTCAGTTCAGGTTACACAGGAAGAATTCTATCACAACCAGATTGGTTTTCTTCTTCTGAAAGCCCCAGTCAGAAAGTTTGGAGCCTAGAAGTCGTGTAAAAACTAAAGGAAAACCAGGGGTTCCTCCCATGTTTACAATCCAGCTGACTGAAGAGCTGCACGCAGGGGAGCATTTACCTTTTTTCCGTGATGGGGCATCCCTGTCTACCTCATCATCTTTCTTTTTATTTCCCAAGTCACTGGTGTTCACGGTCACCGTTGCCTTGATTTCTTGCTGGGCCACCTTCATCCGGTCATAGAAGACCTTGAAGAATTTCTCCGACTTCTTATCTTCTGTCAACCGGCAGAAAAAGGAGTGCTGCCAAGGAAAACCCACAGCTTTTTCAACACTGTGACACACCAGTTACTGAATCCCACTCAGGACACCAAAACCTCGTGGAGATCAGAGCCAGACACAAAACCTCAAAAACGGTCTAACTTTGGACCAGGGTTAAACACCGTTCAATGCACTGTCATCCTCTGGCTTCCACAGCCTGAGGTTTTCTACACAGAGCCTTTAAAGCAAACCGCCAGTCCTTGGCTGAATCAGTCATATAGGCTTAGGAAGCATGCTAAGGGGTGGTGGGCAGATTTCAGCCAACGAAGCACAACCCCCTGCACACATATACATCAACTCCACGAACAATGGAAACAGAATGTATTTTTGGCGATTGTTGCAGGGCCAGTCATGTGTTTAAGGACTTCTACGAGCCCCCCTCTTTGCAAAGCCTTGTGGATATATACAGATGAGTAAGACGTGCTACCTGCCCCTACAGGGCTCCACACCAGAAGCATGACACGCCCATGAGGAGGGCTTCAATGTGTAAAACGTGCTCCAGAAGCTACACAGACGATTATATTATGGAAGCTCAGAGGTGGCAAGGATGACATTGGGCTGGAGTGATCCCAAAATCGTCGGGAAAAAAGTGATTTTCGAATCAGGTTTTAAAGGGCAGGTAAAGGGTGGTTAGATGAAAAAGCTAACAGTGAACAGGTAGCTCGCCTCTTGAATACACATTTGCTTTTTGGACCCACTGCAAGCAATAGTCTACATTGTTGATATAAAAACACAATATGGTATCTCAACTTCATTTGTGAGCACTCTCTTTTCACCCCTTTGCAGATACAACGCTGTTGTGAATTCTTTACATAAAAATACAATACGGTCAGTTTCCAGAGGAATAAAACAAAGCTCCAAACAATATATTTGCTTCTCGCAGTGGGCGCTTTCTGCCAATGTCATATCCTCCCCCATTTGGAAAGATGGTACTTCCCTACAGAAGGTGACCCTAGGCTTGCAATCCCAGAGAAAAGCAACATCTTGCCAGCCTCATGAAGCCCCTTAACTGCTCCATCTCTCACCCCCCCCACACCCAGTGCTTGATTCAGCGCCTGCCCCCGCCCCAAGAGCCACCATGTTTCCATCTGCCAACACGCAACTTCAGTCACTGTGACCCTTCTTCTAGCCACTAGCCCATATGCTGCCCTGACAAATGTCTGCCTCATCTGCCCACCAAGCTCTTCTTGATCGTGCCCTTTCTTTTCCCTCTCCCTGTTCTTCTTTACCTCTGGCTGTTTCTTACATACAGCACAGGATCCAGCCTTCCTACTTGTGCTCTCTGGTTCTGTCTTTTCTCTTCCAGCCACTCCCAAATGCCAGTTTACAAGTCACTGCCTGCCTCCATCCTGTGTGTCACTGAGTCCTCCAACACTCCCACTCTGGGAACCAAGCTCGAGCCTTCAGTGTGCTCCACTGCCCTTTGCTTCCCTCTGGTTTTTTTAGGCTTCTAGTTCGTCCATCCATTCAACCGGCATTCCGTTTGTCCATCCGCCCATCCACTATTTACTGTGCGCCTGCCATGAGTCAGGGATTACGCCCATTATAGGAGAAACAATGCTCAGCAAAACGAGGCCTGCGCCCCATGAAACTGGCGGCTTGGTAGGAAAAAGACACAGTCATTCAATAGTCACGCTAATGACTTTCACTAAAGTAGCCTTTTAACCACTGAGTCCACAGAGTGCTGGCAAACAGCAGCAGACACTCAGCGCCACTGCCCGGTTCCTCCTGGCTCTTCCCATGGCTGGGTCCCCTCATCTGTCAGTCACAGCATTAACATCACCTCCTCCAGAGAACCACCCCTGACCATCCTACTAACAGCAGCCACGCCGGCTGTTTATCCTCACACGCTCTATTTTATTCTTCATAGCAACTGGCCCCTGAAACGACACCTGTATTTACTGTTCACCTACTTAACTGTCTGTCTTGGGCAGAGTGTAAGCTCTAAGAGGGCAGGAGCCTCGCCCACATGGCTCACAGCTGTCGTCAGAACACCCAGAAGAGGCCCAGCACATACAAGGCGCTCTGTAATGATTTGATGAAAGAATGAATACAACTCGACACTTCACGGTTCCTCTTGACTCGCTACACGCCCCCCATCAGATCCGGCCATGGGAGAAACAAATTCCCACCACACTGTAGATTCTTATTTTTCATATCCTCTAATGTGAGAAACCAAGTTCCAATTGTTCACTTCTTTGAGGGCCAGCGCTTCCGCAGACAAACAAGAGGAGGTGTGCGGGGGACGAAGACCTCAACCTAGAGCCACCCAAATACAGTGATTCCATTTTCCACCAAGAGGCGTCACACAGCATCTCACCCACGCGGGGTCAGGAGGGGACTGCACAAGGAGGCGGCTGCTCGGGGCAATGAACTTCAGTTGCTGCCCCTTAAGTCTTCTCATGGCATGGAGGCAACTGAAAAAGCATCCTTGGACACTCCGGTCATTCAAGAAAACAAGTGCACTTTAATAAGTAAATAAATAAAGAGCCAAAGCCTGCCATGTGTCATCGGGAAGAGCGCAAGAGTACACACCCATCACCTGCTACAAATGCACTGCTTCAGGTCTAGCTGGTTAACCCAGCCTATGTCACCTGACAGGGTCAGGGCGAGGACACCTCTTATAAAACGAGGGAACGGCAAGGCACTGAGGATTACAGGCTTCTACATACGTTTCTGCGATGGCCAGTATATTTATTTTGCACTGTTTATAACAGTCCCCATCCCTCAAGGATTTGAAGCTGCTTTATAAACAGAACGTGGTCAATCAAACGATAGAGTGGACAGCGGGGTACGGTGACATGAGTAAGCACAGAAAAGCGACGTCAAGCAAGGATGGGGGCTGGAGGATGGGAGAGGTGATTCCGGGAGTCTTGGGCTCGGCTCCGAGGCACCTGGCCATCCCGCTGAAATGAGAGGCCAACTCCATCACACCTCTTAGTAAGAAGCAAGAGGAGAGATACCACCAGTGCTTCGAAGCAAGGAAACATCTCTTCACGGAGGGGTTAGTGGGGCAGGCTTTCCAGTTGGACCTCCCGGGTTCAAGGCTGGGGTCCCTCATCCACTGGCTCTGTGACTGTGGGCAAATTACTCAACCTCTCTGAACCCATGTGGAAGGGCTGCCAGGGTGTATCAGGTGCTTAGCACAGTGCCCACTAAGTGTGTTGGTTTCACACCACCATGACATTAGTATCATGTGAAAACCCCACAGCAAAGGCATCACCCAAGCAGCTAAGTGGCGAGAACTGTCAGAAAGACCGGTCTTCAGCTCCACCGCTCACTAGCTGGGGTCACCTCAGAAAGGGACGACGCCTCTGAAACCCCAATCTTCTCATCTGCAAAATGGGCAACAGGGTGGACCCTTCACGGGTGGCTATGAAGACCCGAGATAATCACAGTAACACTCCCAACAGCTGACCTGACGAGGTCCCGGGAACCTGGGGTGAACCTGCGTGCGTCTCACCTCACACACAGCCCCTGATGAAGCAGTGGTTACTATTACTCCTTTTTGAGATCAGGAGACCCTTTTGGGTCTTTCAGATAATGTGCATCAGGTGTGGAGCATGCCCGAGAAGCCCACACTGTGACACACTGCGTCTTCCCAGGACGCTGTGAGAGGCACGGGCCTGGGAAGTGGCAGAGCAGCGAGGAGGGGTGACAGCGGGGCTGCAGCGGCCCCAACTGAGAAGCTCAGCAGACGCCCTAGAAGGAAGACAGCTGGGCTCCAGAGGGGAAGCACTGGTACCTCGTACGGGAGAAGTGAAAACGGAGGCGTGTGCAGGAACTAAGGACCCCCGGTCCCCAATCAGGGGCTGTGCCGGGGGAAGGCATAGGGGCCGTGTAGCAGGCCGGGGCCAGGGGCTCCTGGAGACCCTCGCTGCCCCTCCCTGGTGCCTGGTGTCATCTGGACTCGGTGAGATCAGGCCCTGAACATGGCTCACAGACCTGTTCATTCCACCTGCTTCCGTCACAATGTGCTCGGAGGACCTGCGGGCGGGAAGGGGGCGCCCTCCTCAGGACTGTTTCCCCAGAAGCGGGTGGGACCTCAGACCAGAGCAGGTGGAGACTCGGCCCTGACCCGCCTCAGGCTCTTCATGGGCACTGGTCTACCTCCCTCCATGGGTGTATTTCAGTGAATCACACCCCAACCTCCACCCCCAAAACCTAGAGCCAAGAGCCATGGAGAGACTGTTTCACTTCTCCAAACTTTTCACCCCACGCCACCCAGCAGGTTTGAGCACCGCCCTCCAAATAAACCTGGTCTAGAGCAGGCAACATTGGTCCCAGGTAAGAGGAAGCAAAACGGGGGGCGGGTGAATGGGAAGTGACTAAAAGGGAACCAAGAGAACTTTCTGGAGTGAAGAAAATGTCTTGATTGGGGTGGAATTCACACAGGTGTGGTAGAGAGAATAATACGCCCCCATCCCTGAAAAGATGTCCAGACCCTAATCCCTGGGACTTGGGAATATGTCACCTTACATGGCAAAGGGGAATAAGGTTGCAGATGGAATTAAGGTTGCTAACCTTAAAATAGGGAGATTATGCTGGATTATTCAGGGGCTAGTGTCATCACAAGCGTTCTTAAAAGCGGAAGAGGAGGGTAGAGTGATATGGTGTGAGAAGGACTCCACTCGGTGTTGCTGGCTTTGAACATGAGGAAGGGGCTATAGCCAAGGGGCCTCTAGAAAGTGGGAAAGGCGGGGAACGGATTCTGCCCCGGAGCCTCCAGAAAGGAATGCAGCCCCGCTGACACCTTGATTTTAGTCTAGTTAAGACTCATGTCGAACTTGTAAGATAAAAAGTCTGGCTGTCTCAAGCCACTAAGATTTTCGTAACTCGTTACAGCAGCCAATGAAAACAAATACGATAGGTATAAACATTTGTCAAATCTGATCAAAGTGTACACTTAAAATCTCTACATATTATTGTATGTAAATCACATCACAATAAAAAGGAAGAGAAGGGGGAAAAAAACTGCTTTGTTACCCGAAGGCTAGAGAACTTTGTCAAGGCTGTCCAGACAAGGGGCCACCCTCAGAGGCCACCTTCCCCTGCAGAGGGACCTGCGTCTGCCGCCCTCACGGCCCATCTTTCTTCACCCTCTGCTTATCTCCAAATCGCACGTGATTCCAAAGCCCTCTTCACATAAGCTGTCTCATCAGCGTTTTAGGAGATTGTCAAGACAGATATCACCATTCATAAATCCATCACGTTATAGACGGGAGAGCTGGGGTCAGGAGAGGTCAGCTGACGTGTAGCAGAGCCACGCCCGCTCCCTGCCTCTGCACTCAAGGCCCTGTGCACCGCCTGCCTTCTTAGTGATCACACAGAACACCAGCCCCAGTGATCGGCAGGCAACTCCGAAAAACGAGGGTGGGTTTGGGGGCAGACACAGCGTCAATGCCAACATCACGGACAACAGGTCCATGTTTGCAGTGGCCTCAGGGAAGGAAGCCGGGGTCGGGCCAGGTGAGAAAGTGACCACCTGCAGCGGCCACCTCCATGGAAGCTCTGGGGGACAGAGGTGGGAGGGGACCCAGGTATGGCCACTGTAAGCCAGGCTGAAAAACAATCCCCACAAAACAGAAAAGACGGATCCCAGAATGTTAAAGCTGGAAGCACTCTATTCCAGACACTTCCAGATGTTTTTCCCAGCAGGGAAACCCTGCTTCTCCTCCGTCCCCTAACACCACCTTCCATAAGGACCCAGATATGAGAGAGATACAGGCAGAACTGCTCAGCCTGAAACACAGCAGGGAGCACGCCCCTCACATCACTGCAGCGCCTCCTTGCAACGCCAGGGTCCACAGGACGTTGTCTGGGAACTACCCGTTTAGTCCAGCCCTACACATTTCACAGAAGAGGAAACTGAGGCCCAGAGAGGGAAACAGACATCTCGAGGCCACACAGAGCCCACGTCTCCTGCCTACTCGAGCCAGTCCCTTTGCCCAGGCCCGGTGGTGGCTGGCTGACACAGCAAGCAGCTCGGATTTCATTCCTACTCTCGGCTAACTGCCAAGCGGACACAGTTTGCCCTCCTCGGGCTGCGTGAGCTGTATGGGGACTTAAGAACCGAGGTCTTAGTTTAAAATAATGAGACCACCCTTTCAGATCACTCTTGAAAATAATAAGATATCCCTTAATTAGCCTGGCAGCCACCCTCTGTGCCCAGCCAAGTCCTTGCAAAGGAACAGAGCGTGATTTATGACAGGTCCACCCGGCTCCTGAAACCAGAGGCGGCCCGAAGTTAGGGACCAGCAGACAACTGGCAGCTCCTCTAAACAACAGGCCGGAAGTGTGCAGGATGGGGTGGCGGGACTCCTTTCTTTAGGTGCAAGAGGTCACACTGTGCAGGATGGGGTGTGGGGAGAAGGATGGGAGCCACGGGCCTTCGCCATGCGCTGGACACACAACAGGGAAGGTGAGCGAATGAGCACCTTATTGAAAAGCCATCTTCCCCAGAATTCAGAGACTTGGGGGAAGGAGGGCAAAGACAGTCTTGGAACCTCGGAACCCAGAGCCAGCCAGCCAGCCTGCACCTGCAGGGACACGGGAGGAGCCCTTTACGAGCATCTCAGATAAAGGAAGTGGCAGCAGCAGGAAGCAGAGGTGGATGTGATCCAGGGCAGGTCTGGCGGGAGAGGGGACGGTATGGGGGGAGCAGTCCCCAGCGCTCCTGGGACAGCTCTGAGACTTTGATCCTTCCCCAAAGGAAAGCATTTCACCCGGCAGCAGTCCACCTTCTAGAAACCCTCACACTGAGCCTTCAGAGACTCCAGAGAATGAGCTTTTCTATCTGACTGCCTGGTACACAGCCCATGACATTCACTCTGCGTGCTCACTTATCTGCTGCAGAATGAATTAAGTTCTCAGGCTAAATGCAAGAATTTGAAAAATGTGACTGCTGAACAGTGCTGAATCCTTGTGCTTCCAGGAGCAGATGAAAATTCCTCCCTGGAGTCTGACTTTTTCTCTTTTTACTCTGCCTCCGGCACACGGGGACCTCGGCCTCGGCCCTGGAGTCTCCAGGACTTGAAGGGATGTCTCCAAACAGACCAACCCATTCCTGTCCAGCTTGTTCAGAGGCTCTGCGGGTGACAGAGTGACAGCAATGGCTACCCAAGTGTGGGGCTTAGCTTGTGGGGTTCTCCTCCTATACCTGTGATTAACTGAGACTTCCATCACTTCCTGGGGACCCCTGATCTGTAAATTACAGTGAACAATAACTGAAGCCTTCTGATTTGCTTGCCACCTACCTAAGTGCTTTGTATGCAGTATCTCATTTAACCCTTCTAACTACCCCATGAGGTAGGGGCTACCACTATCCCCACTTCACAGATGAGGAAACTGAGACTCAAAGAGGTTAAATAACTTGCCAAGTCATACAGCTAGGAAGTGGTGGTGGTGCCCCAAGACTCAAGCCCCACTGGTGTGACACCTCAGCCCATGCTCTCAACGCCCCTGCTTTGTCCAACACCTCTCATCTAAGCAAGAGTGTGTCAAACTCCAAACACCTTTTGGCTTTTTATAATGCACTCCCTACCTGCCAGCCCAGGTCCCTCAGCTGCACAGCAGAGAGTCTCACAGACTCTTCTCACAGGAAAGAACAGCCATGGTAGGAACACATGTGAATGCCCCAACTTTCCCGCAAGGCCTGATGCTCTTGTTAACCTGGGCTCCCAAACAAGGCTCTTTTGCTAGTTGCCGGGGCTGGGGGTTACAGGTTGTTCACCGAACCACTGTCCCTCAGTGACCACCGTAGGTCTTGAGTCCCTTTCTTAGAAACCCATGACAACCATCAAAACCCAAAGATCATGTACCAGGAACCAGGTGATAAAACACACATGCTCTAGGCACAGGAGCCTGGAGAACTGCAAGTCTGGAAACCTGAATTTTAGCCATTGCTCCTCGATAACCAGCTACGTGAACTTGGGCAACTTGCTTAACTGGATTTGTGCCCTAGGTTCCTTATCTGAAAAACATGACTCTTACCACCTGCCCTGCGTGCATCACATGGAGGGGGTCCATCAAGGGTGCAGTTATGAAACACTATGTGAAACGCACTTTGATTACTACGGGAAGCTACTCAAATGCAGGGTGTATAATCTATCAATACCACTTTCAAAGGAAATCAGTTAGCGGGTAAGATAGGTGGATCGACTAATGTGCCGGGTGTTATGTGATGACCAAAGTCTAGTGTCCCCAAAACATCCAAAGATAAACAAGCCCTTCTCGTACTGGTAGGTCAAGACAGCCTGTAAATTGACAGCAAAAAACACACTGAAGAGCCTTTCCCAGTAACTGTCACAATGAAGGAAGTTAAAAAAAAAATCCAGCTGGAATTCCACTAGTTATAGACGCCATTCAGATTCCATTAGACACAGAGACAAATGTTATTGCTTCCACTTCTCAAAGTGTAATACACCCAAGGCAGAATGGTGTCAGACCCTCCCCCGGACAGGCCCAAGCCTTTCAACATGAACTGTTTTTCCAATATTTTCAACTACTCTTGACTTCAGGAAAAGTATGATATTTGAAAAGAATCTAATAATTAGTAAAGAGGGCATTAAGAATCAAACACTCCCCTGGTATAAATGATCACTCACTCTAAGGGCATTTTTTTTAGCAAGGTTTGATGGGTTTCAACCAGTAAACATCTGCAAGTCTCAGCTCGCCAGTGTCTCTGAGGATGTTGCCAGCTTTAATGAGTTCAGAAATAATATAAACTTTAAACAGAAAAGAAGGAAGTGATGAAGTGAACGAAGTATGGGTTGTAAAGGCACTGACATTTCAACTTCATTTTTCTGAAGAGTTCCTCCCTCATCCAAACTGTAGAGCCATCTCTTGATAACTCAGACATAAACAGCATGCTTCATCTCCTCTTCCCTGCCAGGGCTGGACGGAGGCCACCGTCTGCTCATCGCTGATTCCCAAGGCCTGAGAGAGGGGCTGGAGGACGACGAAGACCAAATTAATCTGGGCACTGGGCTCCAGGGAAGGGCCTGAGCTCCAAGGTCAATACCAAAGCACTGTATCTTCATGATGCTTTTCAAGGTGAGTTAATTCTGGTTTTAGCAAGCAGCAAAGTCCCACCTGTTGCCTAAGAACCACTTTTCTTCTGAGACCTGAGAGCTTAACACCTCTCCTTACCTGTCCCCCGGGGCCCACAGGAAACAGCACTGGCCAGGAAAGTCTCCCCGATCTGGTAGGCAGGCTGGTCTCCCCTCTCCCGTGTGGATCAGAACACGGACAGCTTCTCACATACTCATCCATGACACCTCAACCAACAAACTGTACTTCCTAAAAAAATTTTTTTTGAAGGTGTTATCTTACAAAGCCCCTGTATGTGTAGGTAAACTGTCAGCAATAACATCTCTAGCAACATTTAAGACTAAAATCACACAGGTTTCAGGGAGGCAGCTCAGCCTTCATTCTAGAAGACCCAGGGACAAGAAGTTAAGGGGACTCCAAATTTTCTCTGGGTTCAATTCTCAAACCTCCTTACAGAAGCCAAAGGCCAGCATATATTGTGGGGTGCACAGGCACAGCCGTCTGTCCCTTCCAACCAAAGGCAGGAAAACAAAGAGCCTCCAGAGAAAAACAATGATGACCAGTAAAATGGGAAACAGAAGCAACCCCAAATGTGCCTGAAGTGACGGGAGATTGCGGCAGGGACCTCCTTGGGAAATTTCTTTAAGTACAAGGAGGTACTGTGGTTGCTCTTCAAGCCAACATGAGGTTTATAAAAAAGAAAGGCACTGTGAAGCAGACGAGCCTTTGGTTAGACCTCAGGGATGATTTTTGTTAAAGTACTCAGGGAGGTTTTGGAATCTCGGTCTACAGACATCTACTCAACCAGAGAAGAAGGAAATCAGTATCAGTGAACGTCTGGGGCTGCTGGAGACGCACACTAGTCTCCAAGGGTGACCTCCAGGACTGGTTCTATGATCTAACGAAAGTGCCTTCTGGTGGTTCAGGTGACACTCTCAGGTCTCGTGTCAGCTTGCCCACAGCCTTGCTGTGGGATCTGTGACAGGGGGACAGAGGCCTTCTCAGTGAGCCTCCAGTGTATATCATGAGACCTGAAAGGGACGATGCAAGAGGTGCTGCAAAAACTCCATCGGCAAGAAACGCACCCCGGGCATCAGCAAAGGAGGGCTCAGGTGGCTCCCCTGCCCAGAGCCTAGGGGCGACGCGGCTGCTGTCCCTTCCCGCTTCACTTGGGGGTTCCATGCGCGTTATCAAGAAAGAACTGACACAGGAGTCGGAGGATAAGACCTTCGCTCTTTGGTCTTATTTCTATCCTGGGTATCTGAGGGCCAATCAATCAACACTGACGGACATTTTCTGCCCTAAAGTCACCAAGGTTCCCCGGGGCATCCAACTTGAGCTTTATGTCGACGTCAAGAAGGATCCTTTGCACACCCATTCTCTGTGTTTGTACGGAGAGCAGCAGGGGTTCAGAGAAAGGGCTCCACGCCCTGCACACTCAGCAAGGTACAAACAGGTGGACAGGGGTGGCTGAGGACCTGGGCAGGTATGCACAGGGCATTTATTAACCTGCAGCCTCGGTTTCCTCATCTGTAACGGAGGAAGGAGGAGGGGAAGTGCTACCCAAGAGGCCTGGAGGATGGAATCAAGAAGGTAACACAGTGCAAGCCCAGCACAGGGCCTGCACCTGGTAGGTGTTCTGTACCAGATACTTTTCCTTCCCCACTCTCAACAAACCGCACTGTGACACGCCTGCTCGACGGATAACATCCAAAAAGAAATAAATATACCCTGGCCTGTCGGGGGCAAGGACGTTGGCTGGCAAACGCAAAACATCAAGCAAAGCGAGCGCCTTCTGACAGAGGGCTCACCATCACCCGCTGTCCTCTGCTCGATCAGATGACCTCTCAGGTCTCAGTCCTGGTCTGAACCCCAAAGGACACGCTCCAGGACTTTCAGTCCTCCCAACCCAGCAGGTCCATTTCACTGGGTACTGGCCCATCAGGGGGCCCATATGGCTGCAGAGAACATCCTTGGGATCCAAGAGTAAAACATACAGATGGCCAGACGGATGGAGATGGCGGATAAAATTACACAGCACTCATCTGTGTAAGTGCTGCTTAATAGATTATGGCTCTGACATCAGGAACGTGCATCCAAGTAGGTTACAGCCCGAGTCAACTTGGTGCCCTTTAGAAGCACTGACTAGGGCTTGGCAGGGGCTGTGGAGATCACCTAATTCAGCCTCCCACCTGACGAGAAGCTCAGTACCTGGGTCGAGCAGTGGTCTCATGCCCCGCGCCCCTGCCCCCCCCCCCCCCCCCCCCCGCCCAGTGCTATGCTCCAACCACGCTGGCTTCCTTCAGCTCCTGCCAACCCGTCTGTCTGAACACTCCTGCCCTCTGCTCTTCACGCCACTCGTTCTCTTCTCGTCTGCTAAGTCTGGGCTTAAATGCATCTCCCTGGAGAAGCCTCCTCTGACCACCCTAAGTGGCCTCTCCATGACACTCTTCCCTCTTCACGCTTCTCCCTTATTTAATTGTTAACTGGCTTACGATCCATCTCCCCTGCTAGATTATAACCTCCTCGAGGGCAGGCCGTCTATGATCTCAGTCCGGACTGTGTCACGGCCACCTCATCCAGTGCCCGGCACCCAGCAGGGGCACCACCAATACCTGCTATCTTAATGAACGCACAATAGTCCTGAAGGACGTGCACTCCTGCAAAACTTAAATCGAGTCCAGCTTTGCATCTACGGCAGCTGAAGTTTAACTCAATAACCAGAAGATCCCTGTCCGTGACAGCTCAAAATCCTGCCAAGCGGGGAAAACGCCGAACGCCAAAGGCCAGCTGAAGGAGGCTGATGTGGCGTTCTCACCTCTCAGAGGCTTATCAGGGTTGTGCCCAGGTCTCTGCGATGGGCTCAGGCTGGCTGGGGATCCTAATCCAACTAGTTCACTGTCAACTACTCTGGCCTGGCTGACACTTGTATTATTAAGGTGGGGCGGGAAGGACAATCATTCGTAGACCTTCCATCTCAGAACCTGGCTCACACCCCTGACTTGATAACTACAAGCTCGGGGCTTGTGTTGCAAGGAGGCTAATGAAAACACATTTTTCAAACACCGTATGGTGAGGGCAACTGAAGCACCCTCCTCCTCCAACAGCAATCTAAATTTTTAAGTCCTGATTTCAAAGGAAAACGAGTGGCTTGAAGATATCAGATGGTTTACAGGACTCTCCCCTTTGGCATCTAGGACATCTTGATGACAAATTTAAAACCCAGGCAAAGGTAACTGGGAGAAACATCAAGAGAGGCTCTTGACACTTGCACAGAGGAACTTAGAGGACTCAGGAAATGCACGTGGGCATAGATTTCTCAGTAAGAAGGAGGGTCATGGCAGAGGTGCCGAGGCCAGCTGTGAATGTCACTTAGGTTCTCAGTGCGCAGGGTCCAGGCTTGTGAGTGACACGTCTTTAAGGCCCCCACGGCAGGACTCTAGCCGCTGACAGTTTCTAATGAGAAAGTATTCTCAACCATGAAGTTAGCTCGACTGGAAAAGTTCCAAAGGGGAAGTCCCTCCAGTTACTCAGAACGGGGGGAAATAAAGTTGCCTTCTTGGTCTGGAATCTGGGGATATTTTATGCAGATGGCTCTGACAGAAGTTACTAAGGGGAAGTCAGCTCGCCTTTGATTATTCAAACAGGCTACTGCTATTAAGAATTGCACAACTCTTGGGCAAGGCAGGGGTGGGTTTCGGCTTTGTTTTTTTTAAGCCTATCCTCACGGGAACTACTTATTCTTTTCGAAGAACATTTCATTATAACCTCCCTAACTCACGTCTTTTAAATGTCTCTGCTCTGGTGGGAATGTGACCGACAAGGCAAAGCCATCAGAGCAGCCAGGGTGCAGGTGGACACCCCCGGAGCTGCCACCGGGCTTCTCAGGAGGGCACTTCTGCTTCCCTGCTGAGAACTGGATGCCGCAGCCACTTTTTTTAGTGCAGGCTGAGTAATCCCGACCTGCAGCCTTCAGGTAACAGAAGTTGCCCAAGCTCCAGGAATGATCACTGTGGGACAAACGCCTTCCTTTGTTTTCATGTGGTTCCACCTTATAATGTGCTAGATGAGATAAGAGCTGTCACCCTACCCAGGGCAAGAGCACAAGGAGGATTATGGAAATGCCAACAGCCCTCCTTCTCTGGGGCAGAGCGATGGTCTGTCCAACGGGCAATGGAATCCATCTAGCTCAGGGGCAACCCGAGAGCAAAGGGTAAGCTTCTTTCGGATGAGCTTGAAGACTCCCAGGACAGGTCCCTATAATGAAGGGGCTGGTAATAAAGAAAACTATCCTAGGAAAAGAAATAGGTGAGGGCGGGAGGAAAGACACCTCAGCCGAAACCCTTCTGATGTCTTAGAGCTACACGATGGGGAACTCTTAGGGGGAAAAGGAAAATATTCTGTTTCTGGAGACAGCTCCGAGAATACTGAGCTAGGCGTGAGAAACAAGCAAGCTGATAGATTGGAGGGGAAAAAAAGAAAGAAAAGAAAAGGTGGGGAGAAGAAGGAGTCAGGGAAGGGGGAGCGAGATGGCTGAGAGACAGGGGAATTAAAGAACACCATGGCAACAAGTCTGTCCACCTACCCTGGCCGCCCACCCACAGCCAGATTCTTTGCTGACGCACTTGAGAACAAGCTGGTTCCTACCAGCTCAGGAAGGTGAGCAAACCCGGAGAGCTCATTAAATCCCTTCTCAGCGACTCTTGTCTGCCTGCAGATAGTGAGCAAGGAGGATATAAATAGAAGTTATATAACATCTCTTTGTTGATTCCTGTGCTTACCAAAAAAAATGCAGCATGACCTTGTTTTTTTTTCTGCAGCGTTTTCTTCAGCCTGCGGGTTGAGGACTTTAAGCCAGTTAGGGATCATCTTAAAGTTTAAAGAGGAGGCTATAGATTTCCACATTAAGGACACTCAGGAGGATCACCCAAGCTCGGAACCCGCAGGATCAAGTCCTGCTCAGGTATAAAAAAAAAAAAAAAATCTACTTGCTGTAGAATAAAACTTTAAGGAATCCTGTGGCGTCCTCGGAGGACATTTCTGATGATGCCAGGAGTTGTATTAACACCCAAGAGCAGAGAACCGTGTGAAACCAAATACATGACTTGGGTTTTCAAAGGAGGTCAGAGCACTCAAAATACATACATTTAAAGCCAACTGATGGTTTCTAAATACCTCCAGGAAGATTCAGTTGTCTTTTTCTTTCTCAACAGGCAAGACAGTAAGAGTCCAGTGGAGGGTTTCCCTGGTGGTGCAGTCGTTGGGAGTCCGCCTGCCGGTGCAGGGGACGCGGGTTCGTGCCCCGGTCCGGGAGGGTCCCGCATGCCGCGGAGCGGCTGGGCCCGTGAGCCGTGGCCACTGAGCCTGCGTGTCCGGAGCCTGTGCTCCGCAACGGGAGAGGCCACAACAGTGAGAGGCCCGTGTACCGCAAAAAAAAAAAAAAAAAAAAAAAAAAAAAAAAAATAGGCCTCCTCCTTCGGGAGGCCAACAGAGGTGAGAAGTGCAGAGGGAAACACCAACGGGAGGCCCTGAGATCTATCCCAACCCGGTCAGAGTCTCCAGCGCTGCCGGGGCTCCTGGACAGACTCTGGTTCTGACATCTTCACCGGGAAGTAGCTTTAAAGGAGCGTGTGCTTACAAGCTGTGCTGCTGAACCCCCATTACTCTGCTATCTTGTCTAACCTAGTGATGCCACAAGACTCTTTCAAAAAACTGTTACCATGGGAACTTTTCTCTCTCAAGCATTTTTCAAGAAATGTTACAGGTGCTGCAGAATTCAATGCCCTTGGTCTCAGTAAGCATTTTCTGAGTCTTTGAACGTGTGGCTTCAACCGAGAGGACTTTCAAACCCATGATGCAAGGGTTTTGAACACAAATCTCTTCAAGGGATGGGGTTAATCACACAGGGCATGGGTGCTATGATGGCCCAAGGCCCCACTAGGCACGCAAATTCTGAACCACAGGGCCTTTAACGCAGCCTATCCGCTAAACAGAAGACCCCATAGGGATGTAAGCAGCTCAGAGGGTGACCCCAATAAGGGATGCTGTGGCTATCCTCCCTACCATGGGATTTCCCTTCTCATCAGAACTGGGAGGTGGTCAACAACACAACAAGGCATCCATCCAGGCAGGGCAAGAGCCACCATCCCCCACTGAACCCCTGGTCCTAGGTCAGCACATCAGCTCATCTCATCTCTCAACTGAGCCCTATTAGCCCAAGCCTTCTCCTCTTCTAAATTCCTGTGACGAAAACACCATCGACCTTCTATAATATAAACAGCGCAGATCTGGTAGGAACCAATACATCTTCCTGTCCCGACGTGGCAATGTTGCCAGGTAACAATGTAGAAATACACTCAGAAAACTGTATGTGACAATATACAACCTCCGCTCCGCAGCTGATAACCGAGGGAGTGTTAAAACACCATGTTCTCTGAACACTTGGGCTCTTGGTGCGAAAAGAAAATTAAACGGGATATTTCCTCTTGTAAATATAAGACAGGCATACGACTCACACATGCAGCCACTAACTGCGAACAGTAGAGGGGTCTGCCGCAGCCATCTGCAATGCACCCCAGCTTTCACTCTCCTGCCCCTCCACTCCCCCCCAACATGGATTCCAGAAAACTAAGAGAAACGTAACCAAGCACGAGCCTCTCCTGTGTTAGGGACAAGTTCACCTCCGACCAGAGAAAGGACACCAGTGGCAACTACAGAAAAACTCATACCTTATTATAAAACTGGGCGTGCTTCCATCGTGTGGTTCCTAAGTTGACTTAGAGAATTCACTGCATGACCAAGCAGTGACCACTTGCTTCTCAGATCAAATAACTAGCGCTGCCTACCCGCTCCCAACAATGACGAGGAAGATGCAAAGCACCGCAGTGGATGTAGGGCACTGATTAACTCCCTGGCATTGGACCCATGCAACTTCAAGGCTGTCCAGCACGGTAGAAAGTCAAGAGGTTTTTGAGGGAGATAGACCTGGGTACCGAATCTCAGCTCTGCGAACTGGGTGACTTTGCGTAAGACCTCCCTCGATCTTTTGGGACTCAGTTTTCTTATCCAGAATTGGGGTTATCCCACCTCGCCCAGATCAAGTACACAGCAGCACCATGCACTGTGCCTGCCCTGCAACGGGCACTTTATAAAGGCAACGAGTCCTTTCCTTTTCCTTCTGCAACACATAAACATTCTTCAACCTGCCCAAGACTCGAATATGGGGAGAATCCAGGGCATGGAGCTTCTTCATGCAAAATGGGCAAAAGATGAGCTCTAATAAGCCTCACATTACACCGAAGTACATATGCTCCTTTAGATGCAAGTGAAAATCAAAACTTGTAGCAATATAATCTAACTTTTCTTAGGAGCCCTAATTCAATGAGCTGCCCTCTGTCTCCACGGAGAGGAAGTTATGCAAGAGACCTTCCTTCCCATTAACTTTCATGGACCTGAGACCCTGGAACCCGCTAGAGGGGAAGCAGCATGTGTGGCACATATAACTTTTATTTGGCAAATGAGATGCCCAGCCTGAAAGGTAAAGTCTTTCGTGCTTCTCTTCTCCATCACGCACAGGCCGGTGATGTAACCAAAGCAAAGACACACAAGCCATCTCAGGACTTCTCTGGAAGGCAGACTGCCCTCCACAATGAACCCACTAACAAAAAGAAGAACAAAGAGAGAGAAGCCACACACTCTGCAGAGGGGCTGAGAGCTCAGGCTCTTCTCTGTATTTATTCATTACGTAGAGATCGAGTTACCTTTACCCAACACATGCAGAGACTTCCCTGGGGAACGTGGGGTTGAAACAAACCCTGATACAACTACCAGCTAGCTCTGTGACACTAAGCAAGCAACTTGACCTCTCAGATCCTCTATTTCCCACTGAGCAGAAAGGGGTCCAGGCGGTACCTGCCCACACAGGACCACCACGCAGAGTAAATGAGATCGTGCAGAGAAACCAAGCCTCGCTCCTGGCACGTGAGCGTTCAGACTTTGGTACTCATTATTATTACCACCAACTACAGGTACTATAAAGAAGAAAAGGAGAAGGAAGAGCTCCATCGAGAATCTCTGGCATCACAAGGAGATTTCTCCAAATTGACTTTATATATTTCCCTTGGGTTCTGATAAACTTAACTCCTTCTCTCACCTAAAGAAAGTGCCTCTTTAAAATTGTGATCACCGTTCACAACACATTTCACATCCTCATGTTTATATTGGGAAAAGAACAAGATGACGAACGTAACATGGTGGCGACATACGGTCCAGACTTTGATTCATTCAGGGAACATTTATTGAGCACCCACCATGGTCCAGGTGCTGGGAAGTAAGACTGAGGCTTGACCCTGGGAGAAACTACACTCTTGGGTGGGGGGAGGAGAGGAAGACATAAAACCAAAAAGAAACTGTGAGCAATGACTGCGTATTAGGCACCATTCTGAGCTGCTGTGTGCTTTCCATATATTATCTCATTTAATCCCCAGAGGAGCCCTACGGAGCAGGATTCTCTACGTGTATTTGCTACGTACAGATTGACTTCCCTTCATCCAACACATGCAGAGACTTCTCTGGGGAGCCTGGGGGTGAGACTTGATCTCTGCCTCCTCGGGTCTTACAATGAGCCTCCATTTCAGGAGTGGTGACTGCTGAGTAAATGAACTGCCCAGACAAAGAGACCACTACTTCTGCCTCAGGGGATCAACAAGTTTCCAGAGCAGGAGGCAATTTAAACAGAGCTCAGGGAGCGTGCCAGGCAAAGGGAAAGCGGCACGTCCCACACGGAGCAGAGGCATCTGAGTACACGGCCAGGGCCGGGCAAACGAGCAGGTTGCAGCCACAGGACAATGAACGCGGGGGTGAGCGTGGGAACCCAGGCAGGGCCAGGCACGTGGGCACCAGTGGATCGCAGCAACAGGGCAGTGGATTTGATCTTCCGCGGAAGGCCGTTAGGACAGGGAATGAGGTGGTCCGGCCTTCATCTGGCGGGGCGGGGTGGGCATCACTGACAGCAGTATGGAAGAGAGAAATGTCCGGAGGCAGGGAGGCCTTGAAGAGCCCATCTCAGGCTCAGAACTCAGATGGCCCGTTCTGGCAGATGGTATAGGATGCTTGTCAGGGGCAGGAATTCTGAAGCCAGAGCGCCTTGTTTCCAACCCCAGCTCCCCCAGCCCCAGCCGGGTCACTTTGGGCATGTCATGTAGCCTCCAGGTGTCAACTGTCTGGCTCATTACAAGTCTGAACTAAGTCCTGACTATTAGAATACTGGGAGGTAGAGGAGACGCAGAATGAGTTCCTGATGAAAATCAGGAGGGAGGAGTTGATGACATCAAGGTTTCCAGCTCGGGTGACTGCACAGGTGGCGGTGGGAAGTCCACTGACCTAGATACAGAACACAAGAAGGCCAATGCGGTGGAGGACTGGAGGTGATGGGCACGCCTGGGGTGGCGTGAACTGAGAGTTAACGCAGGTGGAGATGCCCAACAGGGATCTGCGCAGAAATCTGGAGATGATCACAGAGGTAGGGCCAGGAGCTGTTGGCATAAATGGTAGCTGGGAACCACGGGGATGGGTGAGGTCACCCAGGGAGCTTGGAGAAAAAGACGACAAATAGGCTGGAGACCAGGCGCCAGCATCTCACATATTTGAAGGTGAACTGTATGTGTGCCAAGGAGTCCCTTGTTCACCACGAGGAAAACCTCCAGAGGAAGCACAGAAATAGCACAGCGTCAGGCCATCAGGAAGTGACTGACGTAAAGTGTGGCACCCTGGGGTGGACGGTCAGACAGGGCTTCCAGATGAAAACTCTGGACTCCTGAGCCGTGTATACAGATCCCCTCGGGAAGGAGCTGCCCGAGGCTGCCTTCCAAATCTGCGTTAAAAAGTGCTAAGCAGGGCGATGGAATACATTCCCGCAGAGGCAGTAAAGGGAAAGGGGAGATCAGCCCTCCAATCAAGAAAGGAAAGAAAAAGTAGAGGCCTCTCGCTCCCTGAATTTCCATTTATAAGCGGAGTAAGTGGCCAGACTCTCAGGGGACTTAGGGTATTAGTCATCTGGTGAATATTTACCACAAACCTATCACTGCTCTCTACCGGGGGTGAAGACGACAGAACACAGGGATTAAGACTCGGTTCTTTTCCTTAAGCAGCTGCCTATCTCGACAGCAAAGATTCGACAAACACAGGGGCTGGCAGAGGTTTTCCATAAAGGTCCAAATGGTAAATATTCTAGGATTTGCCGGCCGTTCGGTCTGCGGTACAACCCCTCAGCTCTGCCCCAGCAGCGTGAGAACAGCCAAAGACAACACTAAAGGTTATTGTAAGGCTGGCTGTGTTCCAGTAAAACTTTATTTACAAAAGCAGGCGTCGGGCTGGATTCGACCCACTGGCCATAGTTTGCCAATCCCTGGACCAAGGTATCATAAGCCAACAGAGGAGAATCTGGGGTCAGCTTAGAAGTTCATAAGAGGCACTCCATCCTCAGAAGTCACTAAGGAAAGTTAGGAAGAACACGGACCTCTTGCTAGAGCTGAAGGAAGAGAAAGAAAGAAGGACCATTTAGACTTGTGGATTTAATAGGATACAATGAAGGCATAATGACAACAATTTTCCAGTCTTCTCTGACATTTTTTTTTGTTCCTCAGTCAAATTTTGGAGATCACGGAAAACCCGAGGTTTCCTCTGAAGATATCTCTTCTTAGAAATGAATTCCTGCTTATGGGTTTTCTAGGAAGCAAGAAGATGAACACTTTGCATCCAAAGATCTCCCCCCAACTCCCTAACGACTGCAGTCCTGTTAGGGAAGGCCAGAAGAGCACATGTATGGAACCGTCCACTTCTGCCTACAGTGTTGGCTTTGCTACTCAGGAAAGAAGAAAAGTAACATTGGGTCTCCAGTTCCTCTACAGGCACGAGCCGGGCGGGCACATCTTCCCCTCGGACCACCGCAACAGGACTGTGCTTCTCAAACCCAAGTGACAAAGAACACGCTGACCATCTTTGCAGTCATGTTCTGTCCTCAACTGCAGTAGGTCCGTGCATCATCCAGGGCCCACAACACTTGGACAGCTGGGGGCGTTCATTCAAGTCTTATATTCCCAACAATGGGAACGACTTTTGGATTTTGAGTCTTCACTGCAAAACCTTGGTCTAGACCCATAATCCTAAAAGACTCTTGTTCAGTGACACACCAGTTTCCTGGGGATGGAGAGGAAGGGCCTATGTCCAAGGATGACTTAGACCAAAAAGTAAGAATAAAAATAATAATACACAGAAGGAAAAAAAAGTCCTGGGTCAGGGAGCAGGTAACTGGACTGCCTGTTGCCTTCTGCTTCGCCCAGAATGTCCGGCAGCGTAAAAAACCAGTACCCGAAGCAATGAAGCCTCCCACCCTCCTGGACCTCCGATGTTAGCTCAAATACAGAAAGAGTGAGAGGGACTTAGGTGAACAGTGTGTGAAAACAACATACGACAGCACACCCCCCAGGCCCACTGGATCATCAACCACTAGACAGAAGCAAATTATCAGAAGTTGGATTTTTGACGGAGAACAAATTGAAGAAAACAAAGCTCATTTTTAAATAATAAAGACTGTGTTAACACAAAAAATCACCACCTCGTTTCGAGATCCTTCTGTGACCTGGGCACCGAGTGAGGCACTTTCGGTGAATCACCCTGTCCGACCATCCCAGGAGCCCTGTGAGGTGGGGATGGACACCGTCCTGCTCCCCAGGCAGGAGCTGGCCTGGGGGGTCAAGGACCTTCCCTGAGCCCTGGGGTGGGAGGTGAGAGGCAGGGCTGGAGGCCTTCGTCCCTCCATCAAACCAGCCCCAGGGCAGCAGCTCATTCCTGCAGCCACGCCCTGTACCCCCCCCCCATGTGGCCCTGTTTCATCCTCTCAATAACTGCATAAGGAAGGGACTCAGGCTTCCTAACTCGTGGTTTACAGATGAGAAAACTGACTTTCAGAGCATCCTGAGAAAGTCCAAGGTCACCCCGATGGCAGGGGCAGGGCCAGAATTGTAGCCCAGGTGCTTCCACTCTAGAGGCCAAGCTCCCTCCCCTGCCACGCCTGCCCTTCTGGGCAGTGTCCCCCGAAGTCCCTGACCCCACGCTACCCGTTCTCCAAGGAGGGCCAACTGGCAGCGCCTGCAGCCCTCCTCCCTGAACCAAGACGGGCGGCTTCGCCGTCCAGACCCCTGGTGGCTTCAGCCAAAGGGGACAGGGGGCGGGGCCACCAGCCTTCCTCTTATTGTCATGGCAACGGCTCCCACACCCCCCAGGCTGGGGAGAAAGCAGTCTCCTGACTCCACTGCTGGCCGTGCTCTTCTCCCACATGGATAAAACCCGAGGTCAGAAAACACCGCTCCCGAATGACTCATTTCTGACTTGGCTGCCAAACACAACACCCTTTTACGTAACTCGCTTGCACACCAGTCTCCTCGTCCTCCGCCTCGGGGTAGCTGTCCTGTCAAACCAAGGCTGATCTGCCTCACCAGCTGGCCTCCCACCTCCCGCCAAGGCAAAGCAAAGCGCCCTTCCTGCCCCCCATCTCCGCTCACTGGGGTCGGGGTGGCCTCCAGTCCAGCGTGCTCCCCGCTCAGTGCCTTCTTGCGGCGACTTCTTCTGGAAGGGGTGGGAGATGTCCTATCGAATATTGGCTCTTGGGCTGCTGTCTTAAGCCAACCACAAAAAATAAGTGTGTGGCAAGGGAAAGGCCCCTGGACGAGGGACCTCTCTCTCTCTCAGCTGAATCCGCAGCCAGCTTCCTGACAGAGCACTTCTCACTTTTTCCAACTCGAGCTGTGTACGTGCGGAAAAGAAAATCCTTTCTGGGTGTGTCTGTAGGCTAGACTTGGCATGGGAAGAGCCGTGGGCAGCCATTTGATACATACAACTCACTGGGCTTCTGCAACCGGAAGCAATTAATCCACAAAAAATGTTCTTTTTCGATCTTTTCCCTGCGTTTGCTGTGAGGTTCTCTATGGTCGTGACAGCACGTACAGCCCCAAACATCTGTATGTGCTTAAAAAAGAAACCTAACACTGGGTATGTTCAAAGATACATTCTACTCCTCCCCTTCCCCCAGGTGAGAGCAGTCTCTGTCCTCCTGAAGCGAAGAGGAAGTGGAAGAACCTCCCCCGGGTGCTGGTGGGGACATGTCAGGAGGAAGAAACACAGAAGTTGGCAAGGACGCGAAGGACGGATATGCAAGTGGCATGAGGCTCGCTGAGCCCTGCGTTGCCAAAAATTAATTCAGAAGCAAATGCTTATTTGATAGTTTCCCACTTGCTACAAAACATCAAGCGGAAAGACTTCTTCTGGGGGCTGGCAGGAAGTGGGTGGCATGAGAGAGGGCAGAGAGAAGGCAGGAGTTACTCTTTTTTTTTTTTTTAATAGATCTTTACTGGAGTATAATTGCTTCACAATACTGTGTTAGTTACTGTTGCACAAGAAAGAGGATCAGCCCTATGCCACATGTTCCCATATCCCCTTCCTCTTGAGCCTCCCTCCCGTCCTCCCTAGGTCATCGCGAAGCACCGAGCTGATCTCCCCGTGCAATGCGGCTGCTTCCCACCAGCCAACTATTTTACATTCGGTAGTGTGTATATGTCCATGCTACTCTCACTTCGCCCCAGCTTCGCCCTCCCACCCCATGTGATCAAGTCCATTCTCTTCGTCTACCTCTTTATTCCTGCCCTGCAACTAGGTTCCTCGGTACCAATTTTTTTTTTTTAGATTTCTTACATATGCATTAGCATACGGTATTTGTTTTTCTCTTTCTGACTTATTTCACTCTGTATGACAGACTCTAGGTCCATCCACCTCACTAAAAATAACTCAATTTCATTTCTTTTTATGGCTGAGTAACATTCCATTGTATACATGTGCCACATCTTCTTTATCCATTCATCTGTCGATGGACATTTAGGTTGGTTCCATGCAATCCCTATCAAACTACCAATGGCATTCTTCACAGAATTATAACAAAAAATTTTACAATTCATATGGAAACAGAAAAGATGCCGAATAGCCAAAGCAATCTTGAAAAATAAAAACGGAGTTAGAGGAATCAGGTTCCCTGACTTCAAACTATACCACAAAGCTACAGTAATCAAGACAGTATGGTACTGGCACAGAAACAGAAATATTGATCAATGGTACAGGATAGAATGCCCAGAGATAAACCCACACACAGATGGGCACCTAATTTACAACAAAGGAGGCAAGAACATACAATGGAGAAGACAGCCTCTTCAAAAAGTGGTGCTGGGAAAACTGGACAGCTACATGTAAAAGAAGGAGTTACTCTTAAAGAGAAGCTCGGTCCCATGGCTCAACGATGTCACCCATTCCTGGAGAACCCCAGGGTAGTGGTACCATCTCCTTGCTCCTATAAGCAGAGGGTTCACCATGAAGCCTGAGCCACTCTGACAGCACCCAGGTAGGAGAAGTTTTGGAGGCAGTATCTATCTTCAGAGAAGCCAGGGCAGGGACAGAAGATATGGGAAGACTTGGAGTCCACTATGCCAGGCCAGGAACTATCCCCAATTCAGCTTCCAGGCATTTCAGGGCTTAAGTGATGGTGTGACAGATTACAAGGTTTCAGAGTAAGGTCAATTCTCCATGTGAGGGTTCCTAGCGAGCATTGTAGGTCCTTAGTTTTGGACTGCTACAAATGGAATCCCTCTGAGGTCTGGATAATGAAGTTTAGAACTTCTGAAGAACTCTGGTCCCCAGTGACCTTACCCTCAGTACAAGGGTGAATTTTCACACACCATCAGAAGGGGAAGGACAGGAGTTGACACTTTTGCAAAAATGGGATTGAACTTCCAGAGAGAACTGAGCTCCTCCATTGCAGAGACAATAGTGTCTCCCTTTCTTGCCCAACTCAGGGGCTTGACCGACCCATGGCAGGTGCTCAATCAACGATAACAAGGGTGTGGGGGAGCCAGCCTCCCTCTCTCCTTAGTGCACAAGCTCTACCCACAGCAAGAGGTGCCACTCCTCTCCCCTCCCTCTGGAGCCGAGCCGGTCTCACGACTGGCTTTGACCAGTAGAACATGGCAGAAGTGTTGTACCATGGATTCCAAGCCCAGGCCTTAAAACGACTGGTAGCTCCCACATCCTACTCCCCAAAACGCTGCTTCTCAGAACCTAGCCACCACGCTCTAAGAAGCCCAGACCACACAGAGAAGCCACATGGAGGAGAATCAAGGGCACAGTCCCCACTCAGCACCCAGCTGGGAGCTAGCACCAGTGCTACGGCCATACAAGTGGCCATCTTGGCCGTCCCAGCCCAATCAAGGCCCTGATGACTGCAGCCCCAGCCAGGATCACGCACAGCAGAACTACTTACTGCTTGTATGATGAGGGGCGAGTTCCGTAACTATTCTGGGCTTTAGTCTCATCTGAAAAATGAGATAATCATGGCACCTACCTCTTAGGGAGACTGTAAGAATTAAATGAGATGATACGTGAGAAACCCGTAAGCATAGTTCCTGGTCCACAGTAAGCCCTTAATAAATGCTGGTTATCGTCATCATCATTACGGTTTTTACTTTCATTTTTTAATGATCATACAGTAAAACTGACTTTTTGGTGCGCAGTTCTACAAATTTTCACACATGTATAGATTTGTGTGTCCAAAGCAGGACACACAACAGTGGCATCACCCAAAAAACTCCTTTGTGCTATTTCCTTATGGTCGGATTCTCCCCTCAGCCCTATGCTGGAAAACACTGATCTGTTCTCCATCCCTACAGCCTTGTCCTTTGAGAATGTCATATAAACAGAAGCACCCAGGGCATCGCTTTCTGAAACTGGCTTCTTTCACTCAGCGTAATGCCTCTGAGGTGCAGCCACGTCATCGCATTTATCAATAGTTCATTCCCTTTTATTGTTGAGTAGGATGCTGTTGCATGGACGTCCCACAGACTATGCAATCACCGTACTTTAAATAATTATTTTCACAAGCCAGGGAAGAAAGACTTCAGAAATGGAGCCAGCCAGCCATCACTACTGGATTCTGAGTATTTCTGGAAAAACATCTAATAATCTCTAAAAAGTCCTGATTCAAAGAGGTAAGGAACCCAGGAGTCCACACGCATGTATGTCTCATGATAGATACACACAGGAACAGAAACCCAGGGATGACTTCCCGAATCCCACACAAAACTGGGTTGGAAAGCATGTCTCACTCCCCTTCCTCTCCACGTGAAGCCTGCTGCACATCTTGGGAGGAGGCGCTAGTAAAGCTAAGGGCTCTTCTGCAGCTGTCTCCTTGGAGAACCAGCACACAGCCCTGGAGCTGTGCAGTGCTGCACGCCCCACAGCGACTGCCTTTTCTACCACCTGTCCCTGAGAAACAGGAGTCCAGGGGAGCCCACCTGGATTCCCTTCCTGGGACTGGGACACATCACGGTGAACAGGAAGGACGGCGGGCAGTGTGCTCCAGCTGGGACCCACCCCGCCTGTAATGGCCGACAGCCTTCGGCGACCATTAGCAGTCACAACTGCAGCCTTCACCCGACTCACGCTAACTTCCCAGCTGCTCTTTTAGTACTCTGAACCGGCTTCTCTAAAGCAAAACAAAACTGAATCACACTCCCCCTGGGACTGCAGGGTGTCTGTGCTTAGGTGGCCCCAGACAACTTGAATTCCACATCATTTTCTCTGGAGAAAGAGGAGCTCAGGGCCAAGTCAGCTGCAGGCTAGAATGAATTTTCCTGGAACCGCAGGGTTTTAACGAGGCAGTGGGTGAAATCCTCCCAGCAACCCCTGAAATCACAGGAGGAGAGAGAGATGGGGCACGGGCAGAGCCAGCACACGCTCCCTGCTGTGCCCTCCCAAGCTGGCAGGGGGCTCACAGGCCACCCTATCCAGGCCCACCCAGCCGTGAGCACACTGGCTCTTCCAACAGACAGCAGCTCCGCTCGCCGAGAGGCTGGGCCTGGAGCTCCACCGAGGCATTTCATCTGGAGCCTGAGCATATGAGTAATAAATGTGTGAAAACATGAAACTAATATTCGTAATTACTTTACAAGATAAAGAACTGGAAGGAAAAACAGCTTCTGTGTGCCTTGCCATCACCATCAGGGGTACACTGTGAAAAACACAGCATCTCGCCAGAAACTCAGACTGCGTCGTGCCAGCCAGGCTCAGCGCCGGCAGCCCTCAGTCTCCTCGAGCCCTCCCCGGGCTTCATTATTCCTTAATTAACGGTGTCTTCTTGTGTCCAGTCATCCAGACTCGGTAAAGCCTCCCGGGGCCAAGTGGGGGGCCCTCTGACCTTCTGGCTTCTGGCAGCCAATCGGGCGACACTTTGGCCAACATGCATTAACTATAAATGGGTCCAAGGCACCAGCCTTGAGGAGGGAGCGAGCGTTGGAGAGTCTCCATTCATGACGTCCTGTCCCCACCGGGCTCAGGATACTTTTCCTCCTTTATTGAAGTACAGCTTTTGTAGAGTAAAGCACACCAATTCTAACTGTATGGCTCCCAGAGATTGAAACAGATTTATACCCACGTAACTACCAACACGTAGCCCATCGTTTCCAACACCCCAAAAGGCCTCCTATGCCCCTCCTAGAAAACATCCTGCCCTGTGAGCACGCCTTCCACTCTTGTGCCTCTGGGCCTTCTCGCCCTGCGGCATGGTCCAGCCTCCCCACCCCCCAGCTCTATGCACAACTTTCTGACCCACACCCATCCTTCAAAACCCATGTCATCAAAAAACCTTTCACTGACTCTTCACGTGGCTGCCGTTACTTCTCCCTTGGGGGGTCCGCAGTATCTTTCCTACCTCTTGGATGGCACTACACATCATTCTTGAGACACAGCTTCCTATGTGCATGTATACTAAGTCTTATACCCTTGCTTCATTTTTAATTTCTTGAAGACTGGGATTAGCAAATTAGCAACTTTTTTTTTTTTTTTTTAAATTGAGGAGGGGAAGGAATAACCTAAGGTTTCCAACTTATTTGGCCAGTAGGGAAAAAACCCCAACCACTATCAACACCACTTTATTCAAGAAAAGATATCAGAGATTAAAAAAAAAAAAAAATTGGACAGGCTATAACCTCAGAATAAAATGGTCAGATGGTCCTTCAAACTGATACATTTGGTTTATGAAACACTGACCACATCACCCTGGTTTCCACACTTGGCTGTGCCTGGAGAAAATTCTCATAGACCGACCGGCCCCAGTGTCTGGAAACCACTGCCCTGAAGTCCCTAGTTCAGTGTCATGTACACAGCAAGTGCTCAATTAATGTTTAGTTTGACTGATCTAGTCCCTGGGAATCACATGGTTCAGAGACCAGGAGAGTTTCAGCCCTGCTTCCATGACAGCGCACATACCCAGACAGCAGGACCACGGCAGTGGGCGAGCGAATCCTTGTGAACAGAGGACCTGCAGGACCCATCCACGCGCACACGCATGGTCAGACTCACGCGGGACAAAATCAAACGGCAGCCCACATGTTACAGGTCACAGGTGCCCGTGTGACAGTTCAGTCGTGCAGCGGACTCTCCCACCAGCACAAATCTCAACTGAGGGCAGCGCACATAAGAACGTCAGAAGTGTGTGTTGGGGTACTTGGGCTGGAGGCCGAAGAGACAGGGCCGCCGCAGTTGCCATGGGTGGGGAGGGCACAGGGCGCCTAGCTGCAGGAGCGAGTAGGGCTGAAACCCAGGTGCCCTGGCTCAGGCCCAGGAGAAGAAATGCCCTTTTTAAATTTGCACAAAGAAACAAAACTTCATTAATCCAGATTCTGAAATTAAATTCAAGACCAAGAATATATGGTCAGGGCTTCCCTGGTGGCGCAGTGGTTGAGGGCCCGCCTGCCAATGCAGGGGTCGCGGGTTCAAGTCCTGGTTCGGGAGGATCCCACATGCCGTGGAGCAGCTGGGCCCGTGTACCACGGCTGCTGAGCCTGCGCTCTGGAGCCCATGAGCCGCAGCTGCTGAGCCCGTGTGCTACAAATGCTGAAGCCTGCACACCTGGAGCCCGTGCTCTGCAACAGGGGAGGGCACCGTGGTGAGAGGCCCGCGCACCGCGGCGAGGACTGGCCCCCGCTCGCCGCAGCTGGAGAGGGCCCATGAGCAGCAACGAAGACCCCACACAGCCAAAAATAAATAAATAAAATAAACTTATTTTTTTTAAAAAAGAAATAATACATTTAATTAGGGGACCAAACATCCCAGTGTACACCTGCTGACCTAGCATAATAATTAATGGCATAAAAAAAAAGAATATATAGTCAAGTCAAATATATACATAAGGGTGAACTTTATGATATATGAATTATATCTCAATCAAAAGCTGTTATCAAAATGTGTGTGTGTGTGTGTGTGTGTGTGTGTGTGTGTGTATGTATACACACACACACACAGCTAAGTAAACCCTTATTCAGAGCCAACAAAGAATGAAGAATGCATGAAGGGAGTATCCAAAGTATTTTAAAATATTTAAAGGAATCTTTTTAACTGCCGTGTCCACGTGAAAATTATGTATATATTATTAAAATTCATTAAAATTGCTTCTTTAAGGACTTCTACTCAGAATTCTACTTCCTATTATTATTTTAAAATATGCGTCATAACAAGCCAACAAAAAGTCATCTATTTACCTTTGACTAAGCTAGCCTGGCTTTCCCCTATTAGCTCCTATTAGTTCACACTGGTTCAGTTTTATTGAGCTTTTCAGTTAAAAGAAAGAGAAATATATAGTTTGCAAGAGCTGCAAGGTCCACAGATGTAACAAATCTAAATAGCACACAGTCCAAACCCCTCTGGTCATCAGGTGACGGGATCCTCTATGATCCTGGATAAAAGCTGTAAACATAATTCACGCAATCATTCATGAACAAACATTCACGGATTATCTAGTATGCTCCAAATCCTGGGCCAGGTTTCTTCACATATCCTCAGCATTTTATCAGTTTTTGAATGTAACTCACGTTTTAGAACCAAGTCTGAATTAGGACAGGATGACCACAGCAAGATAGCAAAAGAATTCGCTTTTCAGAACAATACAATTTCGTGCCCTAAAAATGAGCTGTCTCTCATACAGGAGTCTCAGCACCGCCCAGTACCTGGTGCCCGGAACAAATCCTCCTCCTGTTCAGCAAGGACGCCCCATGAGCAGCAAAGCTGCCTTCTTACCTGTATGGTGGTGTTGCCTCCTTCCAGCAGGGCGATGGCCAGGAGAATGCTTTCATGGAACACTCGATCGCTGGATGCGTTCATTATGAGGTCGATGACTAGATTGGAGGCCCCCTCCTTGTCAAGATGGCACTGAACCTCAGCCAGGCTCATCTCCCCCCTGCTCATGGAGCTGGACCCGGAACCTCCCCCTAGGAAGATGGAACATTGCTCTTATCAACCACAATCAGAGCAGTTAACATTTATTGCATACTTACCGAGTACCAACATTTTGTGCACTCAACACTTTAGTGATGCTATCTTAACAAGCACAAAGGAAGGTACTCGTTATTAGCACAGAGATTAAGTCACTTGTCCAAGGACACCCAGTGCAGCTTGTAAGTAACAGAGGTGGAACTTGGATGTAGGCAGGTAAGATGAAGGAAGAATAAGACATTTCAAGCAAGAGACTTAAAGCCATCCAGTCAAGACTCTCCCTTACATTAAAATACAGTGACCCGGGGCAGAATTATTAAGAACTGATCTGAGTTTAAGAGACAAACCGAACTTAAACACTTCTTAGAACTTAAACACGCTCAAGAAGCATAGCCTATAATGATCACTTCAGTTCTCTTTCTAAGAAGCCCACCGCAGCCCCAAAACTCACCCTTTCACATACTTTTTTCATTCATTCATTCAATAAATATTGACTCAGTGCTTGGCATGGAGCGGAGAGCAGGGGGTAGGGGAGTGAACCAAACAAAGTTCATCTCCTCACTGAGCTTCAGACGAGAAGCATATACTTAGGAAGAGAAGGCCTGTGCCATTTAGTGGAACAGATTCCAATCGTGTTGAGAAAGTGCCTATTTAAGAACTTGCACTATTATTGGCAAAACCCGAAATATGAATGTTCATGGGGAAATGGGGTGATTAAAAAAAAAACACAAAAAACCCCCAGAAAATCATCTATCAGTCCCTCCCTGCAGAGTTCAATTCAAATGCCACATCCTTTACATTGCTTTCCTTGAGTCCAATCTATTGCATTTCTAGTACAAGGTAGACACCGGCTGTCACATCTTCTCTCCAACAGCTTCTTAAAGCAGAACCTGTCTCTGATGCATTTCCAAACCCCCCTCCTGATATCGCTCCAGAGCCTCACATGTTTGTTGAATGACTGCACTTCGGCAAGTAAAGAGAAATAGTTTTGAGATGTTGTGGGAAGAACTTCTGCTTGACAATCACTGGGAACGTTTGGATGAGAAGCTAAGGTCTGTCTCTGGGGTGCTCTGTGGGCAGATCCGCTCTACATTTTCATTTGGCGAGAAGCCCAAGATCCCTTCCCAGAGATTGCCAGAATTACTTTACTAACCACTGAGTACTTCTGTGCCACCAGCAGAGTCCACCAAGGACTGAAGTGCTCAAGGGTCATCACCATAGCCTGGGAATCAGGCAACTCACATTTGTGCTTTGAGCACGGAACTACTGGCCCCTCTTAAAACCAACACCATCGCTCACAGTTGAATTCAACGTTTTGGTAGCCTTTACCTGTAATTGTGCTTACAATGTTTTGGGACTCCTTTCAGGATGTGTTTTTAAGCAATTCTTTACTGGTTTTTTTTTTTTTTTTTTTTTTTTTTTTGCAGAAACCTAAGACTTTGGGGAGGCACAAAGCTTGGGCATTAGAATTAGATTTAATTAATTTAAAGCAGCTTTACATTACAGACCAGTCACTAATAAGCTCCCCTTTCCTCTGTTCAACAGGGATGACAGCAGTCCCTACCAGATAGTAACTCAGAGGAGAAAAGGAGATAAAGAAGGCAAAATGCTTGGGAAAGCCTTCGGCTCAGTAAGTGTATAATAAATGGTGGCTTTCGCCTCCTCACTGCCAACAGCATACTCATTTTACGGGAAAACATGAGTCCTCGTGGCCACGAGAAAATGTGCGATAAAGTCAAGTTCATTGAGTCATTCAAGTCTCACCAAGAGGGCTGCTGCATGGGAAAAAGGGGCAAAACACTCAGCCAATATCTAATTGCAGGGAAACATTTTTAGACACCAATTTGATGGTAGACCAGAGACAAAACAAGCTGCTAAAATAATACACTTGCAACCCAAATGCATCTGTTAGAGGTCCAACCTGCTCATCAGAAACACGCAGCTCTTGCGTGGCACACTCAGTTCACACGTGCAGCTAATTAGCACCCCACGTGGCCTACCTCCTCCCCCGGGCTTGCCGGGTCCTCCTGGTGACAGCGGGCCATTGCCAAAGCTGGTAAGGCTCTCTCTTCTTCCTGAAGGTCTGATGTTTCCATAGTAACGGTTGACCAAAATCTGCCTGAGGGCCTCACCCTTAATTCAAACAGGATAATGAAATCAGGTTCTGAATTTAATGCATGACTGAGCTACTAATATTAAAAAAAACAACACAGAGGTACTCAGTTATAACTGGCTCAGTCTCACTCAGTGAAAAAATAAATTATTAATAAGAGCATTTGGAAACTCTGAAGTTAACTTCTTCAGTGTTTTCTCAGGGAACCACATCATAAAAAAGCATCAATCTAAAATATTAAATATTTGAAAGTACTCTCTCACACGGTGATAAAGACAGAACATTAATCTCGGAGGGTAACTAAGAGTAACAAAAAACAAAACAAAACAAGAGAAAATCCCTTTGGGATAAGCCAATAAAATTCAGACAAATTGAAAAATTCACAGGTCATCTTCCCCACAGCAATATGAAAATGTTACTCCAACCAGAGCATTCATCCCAAGGTCCAAAGAAAATCTCAACGTATCAGAGTAATAGAGTAAATAAAACAATAAGCTGAAAGTAAGCCTTTCTTACAGAAATAGTCAATGGGTCACATAGTGAAGAAAAAATAATGCAACAGAAAATAAATTTCTGGCAGAGATCAGATATGTCAATCAAAAAATAGGTAGCATGGATAAAGTGACATTTGGGATTTGCTTTGAAGTAATATGGGAGGAGGGTACTAGCTGGGTATAAATGAGACAAGAGTGGGCATGAGTTGATAGTCACCGAAGCTGAGTTATGAATGAGGGTTCTTGAAACTCTTCAAAATATGTATTTTGGATATTTTTAAACATTTCCATGATAAAAACTTAAAAATATACATAAATATCAAAGGACTCCTGGGCAGGGGATATAACAAACTGCCGCGATTCCAACCAAAAAAGAAAAAAAAACAAAAAATCCTAACCAAAAACACAACCTTGACTTATTCTCAAATACTACGCACATTGGTAAAGCAGCACAAAGCAGTGGGATTTATTCTCAGCTCTACTCCTCGTGCAGTCTTACTGAGGGACTCCCAGACCACCTCCCAATCTGGAAGTTTCTACCAGTTAAAGGATATATGGATTTCCCCTGGACCCTTAAGTCCTGGAGCTCCTCTGGCACATCACTGAGAGGTAAGTGGGAAGTCTAGCAGAGAGAAGAGGTGCTGCAATACAGCAAGTCTCTAAAATAGAGACACAGGAGTTCTTCTGAAGAGACCTGCCACTGTAACGGGAGCCAGTGGAGCTTAAAGTGATTTGTTGAGAGGCTCTAAGAGCAGGACTGGAGACTTCAAGGAGGGTGTTTGCAAAACAAGATGGGAGGGAGAAGAGTGTCCTAAGGGTGGTGGGGAGGCAGGACCAGGGAAGAAGGACCAAGGCACAGAAACCTTTAGTTCAACTGTCAAAATGATGTGAGGTCCCAGAGCTACACAGCCTGGCTTTTCTCCTTTGTTAAACGCATGCTGCTGGTCAGACTCCAGGGAAAAATGGAGAGATGGGGTAAACAGGAGAGAGAGAAGGGGGGAAGGCAGTCCTGATTTTTAAATGAAAGTTCAGGCATGAAAAGAAATCTCAATTTTCCTCTCTCCATTCCATCCACAAATACGTCTCTCGTCGTAGTTAAGCAAGGGAGAATGCCTGTAACTAGGACATGAAACTCATTTCGTACTTCGACCACCAGTAAATTCAAGATTCCAAGAGTACTTTCAGTGAAGAAGCTATTTGTGATCTTTAAAAATACTTTCAAAGTAAGCTGTTTTCAGTATAATATTCTTTAATGGCTTAGGAAACCACATTTTTGTATAAAGATATAGCTTTGCACCAGAACAAACGTTATCAACGCTTTCCAAAGCAGTCATGGAGAGCATGGTGATTTTGAAAGGCTGACTTCACAAGAGAAACACATATTTCAAAGGAATGGTCAAGAAAGCTGACTAAGAAAGAAAAGGGGGAAAGGCAAGGCTACCGCCACATTGAATGTAACAGTACACTAAATACCATTTCTCTCTGTCAACACAATGATGCATCTACTTGATTTTGTTTCTGAAGATACAAACTCTGAGCTCCCCCAGAACGGAGGGTTGGCAGGAAACCATCCCGGTTTTCTATGGGATCCTCTTGGGCACCACAAGAACACTGTTTGAGAGGTAAATGGCTGATCTGAGACCTGTACGCTGCAGCCACAGAGAACAGCCAACATTGCCACTGTGGCAAGAACCTGGAAGAGCACAGGGTTGAATGGTCAAAGGCAGGGTGACTGTCACCAGCCAACAAACATGCACCCTTTAAGGGAAGACTCAACCAGAGGCTTCACACTACGATTCCACCTAGGACTGGAGTGGCTCAGAGTTTCCGCTCCTCGGGGTTGTGAGGGTCTCATCAGCAAGACCCAGGTCAGTCTGCAATCAAGGAAGCAGGAAGTAGAGAAAGGAGCATATGCCGTCCGGGAACACGTGGACTCCAGGAACAGGAACTTCACATTTATGCAGCCTGGATGCCAACTAAAGTTCCAAAGGGATCTCACATTACCATTTTGCCTCTCCTTGCACAGACAAACCCTAGCAGTTACCATAGCAACCAACGCATCAAATGGTACCTTTTCCCCCATAAGAGGATATCATGAAATGTGTTCATTATGGAAAACACACACACACGCTCCACCCTACAAACTTTTAATTTTTTCCCTCTTAATTGCACGGTTTTTGGCATACATGCACCTCACCTTCACTCCACAAAAAATAAATTTTAAGGCAAGGGGAAAAAAGAGAACACGTGGGATTTGCTTTTTTTTAAAAAACAAAAAAACGAAAAAACAAGATGAGATTCATTCCCTTTCTGAAAGAATAAAGACTGAAAATTTTAGGTAAAAAAAAGGGACAGAAAGAGAAAATGCAGAAGCATTATTAAAAGTGATGCAAATCCTTAGTGTGAAAACTTAGGTTCAAGGAAAATTCTGTTTTTCTGAGCTCGTGGTTTAATTTAGGAAAAATTAAAATCTGCAGAGAAAAGCCTTCCTAATCATCTTGATATAAATTACTCAACAGCACTAAGCTGTTCACGGCGTACTGGGCTGAGAAAGCTGATTGCAGAGAAGGAAAAAAAAGTCACTTCCCAAAAAACATCACTTCCCCAGCTCTCATATTTGGCCATGCAGCCTTTTCTTCAAAAAGAATACTAGTTTTCCCCCAGCAGTTTACACCTACAGCATGCAAACCAATATCAGATGTTTGTCTCTGGTAAAAAAAGTTCTACATTCCACACACATGATTACCTAAGACTGAGAAAAGACAAAGGCAAAGGGTTTCATGTGCAGTTAAGTGTCAGGTGAAAATGGTGAAAAAGGCAGGTCAGTGATGCGGAGTCAAGAAAACAGACTCCTGCCTTGCAAGTCCGTTCAAACGCGTTTCATTCCGTCAATGAAACTCGTGGCTAACGAACTGTGTGGGAATAGAGCCCAGCGTTGAACACAGCACTAAGAGTTAAGGTCGCAAAGGAGAGGAAAAGTGACCTTTGGGCTCCCAGGTTCCAGCCGCTTAAAAATCAGGTGCTTCAGGAAAGATTACCCTCTCACATGAGCAGTGAGCCTCTCACACCTTAGTCAGCACTAAGGCAGCACCTTGATTTAAAAATACCTTCGTTTTCCTACTCCGGTTGTCTGTCAAATCACTGCTGTGTCTCAGTGTGCAAGGCGACCATGATCATTAATATCCCTTCTCAGAGTCCAGCCGCTCTGCTAAGTGCTTCAAGGGCACAGCCCTGGAGAGCAGTCATAAGGGATGGAGACTATTACCCGCATTCTACAGCAGGAGAAACTGAGGTTAAATCATGTGCCCCAAATCACACAGCGAGGGCCTGGCAAAGGCAGGCTTGAACCGGTTTCTAATTCCAAAGCTCATGCACTGGAGCAAATCAAACTCAGGGCACGAGAGACAGCTATGTGCCTTTACCAGCTACTTCTAAGACCCAGGACAACACTTGAAGGACAGGCAAGGATGGAAAAAACAGGAATGCAAGGTGCCCTTGATCAATGAACGGCAGGAGACACTGGAAGCCGGTGGGGAAGGGCTGAGTGCCAACTTCCTAGAAGAGCATCTTTGGTCATAGTCTGAGAAAGTACAATCGCAAGAAATAGGAAAGGACTCGAGATGTGCTGGGACTGAGGCAGGGACTGAAAGCGCGTGAGCAGAACAAAGGTGCCCCGGGCACCCACTCATCTCAGACGCACATTCTCCAGGACACTGGTGAACACACTTTCAGGGCGGTACTCGCCACGACTGCCCATTTCCTAACCCTGTGACTTGTGAAATGGAGGGGAAGGCTCTCTTGGCAGGTCAACAGCAGCATTTATAAACATTTACGCGTTAACACGTGTAAAAGTCTTAGCCTAGGGATCGGCATATGATAGGCACCCAGAAAAGCGGGATATCTGGTATTTTCCAGAAATGGGTAACGTGCAATCAGTGGTCAGCATGCTAACGATATACGTGGCCTTCTAGGAAATGGTTTAGCAATGCACAATCAGCACCTTAAGGAAGAATCTACCCTTTGGCCTAGAAATTCCCCTTTTTTGAATCTATACACATATGTACACACTTGTCCAGTTCCTCATCAAAGGAAAACATTACAAAGTACTCGTTAATTTGTGGAACTTTAGCCAGTTGTTAACTTTCAAAGACTATCCAAGAAAATGCTTAGATATATTAAAGGACAAAAGCAGGGAAGAAAAGTTATACACTTGGAAGAACCCCAATGACAATGAAAGTGTATCTGCGTGTGTTGCCACACATTCTCACGTGTGCAAAAAGGGGGGCAGAAGAAAATATTAAATCAAGAGCAGCTTTTATAGCTAGGTAGTATAATTATGAACATTTTTTCCATTATACTTGTTTTGTTTATTATACTTTACCCATGATGACCATCCGTTACTTATAGAAAAAAAAATTTGTTTTTAAGGCTACACTTAAGGAAAAAGCCATTCCAGGAGAAGAAGAGAGGATGTGAAAAGCTGACTTGGTCGTTATTCGGGGACCGGCTGGGTGTAGTGCGCGAACAGGTAGTTTATGGGTAGAACCACCAGTCAGTTTCATTTCTGTAAATGGCTGTGATCGGTCCTGAGCCAATTAATGCTATGACAATGACAACCACCACCACCATCATCCGTCTTTAAGTCACAGCCTGTGGCTGTGGACAGTGCTGTGGTCATTAGCTCCCAACATCCAGGACTACGTACCCTTTTATGGTCCTCCAGTTGCCTCAGGGGTGGACTCGGTTCAACCTCCTGCTAAGCAGGCAGAAATTCCATTTAAGTACGTACAACACTAGGGAGACACTCCCATCTTCAGGATCAGCCACAAATAAAATACACGGAGCATGCGTACATAGCGAAGACTGACACAGAAGGAACACAGGCCTGTGTGAGGCTTTCCCCAGACAGATACCAACGCTCCATTACTTCGGATGCCGCTTAACAACGCGCCCATCCCCGACCCTCGGGCACTGTTTAAGATGAACAGGCACATGACTAATACTTCTGGCCAATATTATTTTTTGCACAGATTATGAAAAGGAACTTGAATGTTAGGTACATTTACATGAACCCAAAAGGGGTCATGATGCAAGACTCAACCGGGCAGGTCCTTACATGACTCACACAGGCATTACTGCACAGCACATGCGTGAGGACATCAATGCATACACTTCCAAGCAGACACATACATGAGACCTCAGCACTCCCCAGGCCACCAGCACACGGCATTCTAATCAAGGCTACTGACGCTGAAGAGCTCTGATTAGAATATTAGAGAATGGTCGTTCCAAAGCATCCCCACTGGAACTCAGCTATTTGATAATCTGTTTCATTTCTAAGATCTCCTTTCAGATAAACCACACTTCATTTTAGCTTTGACTCCTGTGATTCTATAACTGTTTCTGAAAGTAAATTTTGATCCTTGGAAATATGCCTCCCCAAAAAGCTTCTCTATAACTTTAGACGTCTTAATTAATTCCAGTCCCTCATTTAGCAAGCTGAGTTAGCGACAGGAAGAACAGAAACAGTGTGCTGTGAAACTACAACTTTATCAGCAGCTTCACCAAAACTATACATTATTATCCAGAACTTCAAACTCCCTTCGTCTCTGCGCAGAACCCAGAGTTCTATTTTGTGTCACAGCAGAAAGGCCTGGACATTCCAGCATTTCTCAACTGAACATTTCAAGACAGAGATGAACGGTTTTGTGTGAAAACCTTTGGACAGTCACGTGCCCTCACCTGCAGGACCCTGTGGTTTAAGCTCCAGCAACTAAGAAGTTTCTTTCTACACCAAGAGCCACCCGATTACAGCAATGATCAGGCCCCAGGCAGACAAGAGACTTCCCTCCTTGCACCTACCAGCGGGACAGACATTTCCCCAGAACAACTCACACACTCAGCCAGGAACACTGACAAGCACCCGTATTTGCTGGCGCTGCAAATACAGGTGAGCAGCACACACCTCGGTGGAGTTCTCAGGAGCCGGAGTTTGGGGCAGCTAGTTGGGAGTAAAATGAAGCATGTTAGTTACAGCACGTGCATCTCATGGGCCGCGAAAAGTCCAGAGACCAACACTCAAGGACGAAACATGGAGGGCAAGATCAATGATGCGGTGACAGAGCTGCCACATCCACTGAAAGGGGCTTCAGCCACTGAGGGCAGGAGACACCCTCCCTTTTGAACTGAACTGAATGTGCTTGTGTTAGGAGAGACAACTGGCCTGAGATGGGAAAACAGATTTAAATTAAGGTAAGAAAAAAGTCTACCACTGATCAAGAAGGAAGTATGCCTTAAAAAAAAAACCAAAAACGATGTCAAAGGAAGAACTACTGCACATCTATGTTTTGTTCGTCCACAGAGAGGAAAAGTGATAGAGCGTATCCCCACAGAGGCTCAGGGAGGGGAGAAGTGTGTGCGTAATGACAACAGGGGCCTCAGGTGCAGCCCCCTCCCCGGAGTCCCAAGGCCCTTGCAAAGTCTGTACCACCACTCGCCCGTGACAAGCTTCTTCCGTGGGCAGGTGCGTCCTCCTGGGTCTCTCCTTTCCCCACATCCCGGCCCTGAATCAGAGGGTAAGACCCGAGGCTCCAGCTTAGGGACTGAAAAAGCCTCTCTGCTCCAGCAGCTCTGGGAGGAGACAGGAAGGCTCCTGGCTGCAGGGTTACCTGGCTGGTCACTCGCCCCTCCACGTACTTCCCTCAGGGCTCCAGGGCCTGGGGTCCCCGGAGCCACCCCCACCATTCCATGTAGACAGCCCACTCCTCTGACTGCCCCTCAACTTCATTACATCCAACCCATACCTGAGAGACAAGATGATGGCCCTGAGGAAAATGAAAGGCAATTGCGAGGGTGCACGTGGCAGCTAAAAAGTCCACAGTTTCACGTGGCAGCAGCACCACGAATCTGTCCCCCGGAGGGCACGTGCTTGGAGGAGGGACTGACATCAGATGTAACCGCCAGACCCCACCCTGGGCTGCCCGGGACCAAAGTCACGCACCGGGCACGGCTGGCTGCTTCAAGGTGCGGTCTGGGGCCATGGAACGAAGCCAAGGCTCACGCTGCAACTGAGTGACCTTGGCCTCCTTCGGCGGGACTCCAGCGACACAGCACACCTCCCGGGAGGCCAAAGCGTGGCTGTCAGGTGTGAGCCAGCACAGGTGCTGAAAACACGAGGTGGGGAGGCTGGAAGCTGTGAAATCTGGCGGGGTCTCAACCCAGCTCAACACTTGATACCCCTTTTCATGGTTTGATCCCCAAGATAGAAAAAAATGCTCTTCATATAAGACTGTTATTATGTAACCTAATGATTTCTCTTTTTTTTTTTTTTTCTATTTGCCAACAGGTAAAATGAAGTAAAGATACAGGGGCTCTCTTTAAGGACAAAGATTAAACTAATTTAAGAAGGACAAGGAGGCATAGGTGGGGAGTTGCTCACTGGATTCCGGACAGAAGAGCTTTCAGACCTGAGCGCAGCTCCACTAGCCTCAGGGAGAAAATTTCCCTCCGACGTGCTTCGCTTCCTGTTGGGGTCGGGAAGCACAGAGTGGTAGCAAGGACTTGAGTGTGGTGAGGAAAATAAAACCAGAGCTCAGGCGTATGTGTTTTCCAGATAATATAAACAATATCACGATCCAAGAACGCACTTTAACTCTATCCTTACATCCTGTATGCTTTAGGCTAAAGAATTAAAACTGTGCAAACACTCGTGCCATCTGCTCTTAGTGCAAAAAGGACACATAAGAAAAAGTAGAACTAAAGCAACTTCCCATGCATTTTAGAGCAGTCAGAGATACAGATGGGAAAAGTACTATCTTTTACAATTGGCTTTGGCCACATTTCACCAACATATCCTTTATACTGATTCTGTATGATCAGAACAAAAGAATTATAGGCAGGGATTGACTGTAGGAAACTACAGAGCTATCCTCTTACTCCCTTGCCCATCAAAATAAAAGTTAAAGAAAAAGAAGACGACGGAATGGAAGGAAGTAGCGTGTCTTTTTAAAATTCTCTTGTCTGAGATCTCTTTGTCCAAAGAAGCACCTTGAATTCTTTCGGAATGTTCATGGGTAGTATACAGCTATTTCTTACACACTCAGAGATCAGTCGTTTCTGATATGTTTTATGATGGTAGTGACACTCTATTGCCTCCCGCAACTGCTGTCATGTTAGTTTTCGTTTAATTTTTAGAACAAAAATTACAGTTACTGATCTTTTCCCTAGAACATTACAGAAAGACTTTTGAGACAACAGAAAATTTTTTGCTGCTTCAGGAATCACTATTTAAACAGAGGACAATTTTTTAACGCTATCCATTCAAGAAACAGAATAGAAAAACTGACAGCAGTGGACAGGTATCATGCGACTGTGGCTCATGCAGGCGCTGGCGCTCTGTGTGACCCTCAGGCAGTCACTGAACCTCTCTGGGCTTCCACTTCCTGACCTGTAGTTCAAGGAGACTTGAGCTTATTATTTAAGATTCCTTTCCAACTAAAACATTAAGTAATGCTTGGTATATTTTCAGTAAACGTCATTCCGTAAATATCTAACAGGCAAGTTCTCTAAATAATACAGCACAATAGGACATAAAATGATTTCAGGCATCAAAAAGGCCAAACCAAGCGTATAATTTGGTAAAATAACCAATGGCCTTTACCAGCACTGCTTCCTATGAGGATTTCACCTGTATTTCTGGGAGGATAGGCTCTTTTACGGCAGTAAGCCACACTTTTGAAAAAGATAAGCATATTAATAAGCTATATATGTTCAAATCAGATAACAGCTACATAAATACAATATATATTATCCAAAGCAAAAGATAATTTTGGTAAAAGAATGAAATGATTTTCTCAACATATTTTTATTATCAAAGTAACTTTTTTTTTTTACATGAAAGGTAATTCTCAGTGACCACATAGTAAGGGAGACTCTTCTGAGAAAATGAGTATTTCTACATTCCCCAGGTCTTGTCTTTCACGACCTCATCTCAGGATCAGTCACTATAATCAGATGCTGACACCTCCAGTCAAGGTGAAGTCTCCCCAAATGAACAGGTGACTGGCAGTGGTCCGATGCTGCCTGGTTTTGAACTTGGGAACCAACTATTGCCCTCTATTGCCTCTGCATATTTCTTCTTGGATCTTACGTCTTCTCAGTGCTTTTAGACAAGGTCAGCAAAATCAAACTTCACAGGAAAAAGATTTCAAATGACTGGCTTTGAAACAGAAATTCAAAATGAACCTCAAGGTCCAGAATCCCAAGTGTCCTTCCCAGATGAGGCCACGAATCAGGTCATCGTAACTACGGCACTTGAGTAGTAACTAGATTCGTGCAGGTAAGATGCTGAAACACTCGCTTTCTATACATAATGTACCTAACATTTTATCCGGGGATGGATTTCTACTACAAATGAAGGAAATTATACTTTGCCATTCTTAAAAAAAAACCCACAGACTTCTGAGGGTTCCTATTTGTGGTGTGTGTACAACGGCACATCCTCACATACGTCCATACCGTACGTACATACATATACACATCCGTTTCACGTGTGCCTGTTACAGGCCAACACAGAGCAGAGCCACTTAAAACACACTGTTTCCTGCTGCCATCAACATGAATCCTTCTCCCCTGGGCTTCTAGAATTTTCCTTTGAAATAAGATGTCTCCTTCCATGGGCCACCCCTAGCAGAGGTTGAATATAGTTCAAGAAATGAGACTGTACTATAGATCTAATTATCAGCACAGCAAAGAGAATTTACCATCTCCAATCCCCTGAATCAGCCTTCAGTTCCTTTCACCCACTCCATCTCAGAGAAGGGAAAAAATAAATAAACAGCGAATGGCCTCGCAAATATGTTTGCTGGGTCCTGGCCTTCATGAGCCTTTGAAAACCCACATTAAGAGAACAGAATGCCCGAAAGAAAACTGAGCTAAAATAGAAGTTACCTAACGTTTTAGCAGGGCAATTTTAAATCTTCACATTTGCTAACACAATGCCGTTTACTAATGGCATTTGTTTTTAGAAACAAAGTAAGAAATACACGTTATCTAGTTCCAACGATGAAGTTTCACCTGTATCTTATAGAACAAGATCACCGGAACCCAAAAGTAAAATTCATTTTCAAAAACCACATTCTGACTTGACTGAATTATACAACTTCTGTCATTATGGAATCATCTCAGCATTTAAAAAAAAAGGAAAAAAGAGAAAGAAAACAAAACTTCCCCAGATTCTGCAATAGCTCCTGTATGCTCCGACTTGAGCCCACTTGCTCTATGGCTGCCAGTGTCTAACAGTAAACAGCCCTGCTGCATTTATTGGCAATTACTGCTGAAGGTCACACATCAGCAGCGAGCCTAAATTCCAGGAAAAAAAGAAGCTCTTATGTAACTGCCGCCTGAATGTTGGCAGGTGCCCAACCCAGCAGTTCACAGCAATGTAAAAAAGTAGGACACCTCCACCCTGGGTTGGATGTCATGAGAACGCCCCCTGAAGGTGAAATTGAATAATTCTTGGGTTTCTCTTCTCTGTTTTCTACCCCCCCCCACCCCGAATTTTACTGGCAGTGGCCTCCTTTGCTTGCAGACGCAGTTCTCGGTGGCAGAAGCTGAGGACTCAATATATAGGCAGATACAGGCAGGCTGCTGCCACCCTAACAAGCGGTAACACCAATCCTCCCACTTGCTTTTTTGTTGCAATGCAAGGAGCTGAAGTTGCCAGCTGCCACCAGTGGCTCTGCAGAGGTCAGGGTTCCAAGCGACAGTGATTAAATGGGGATCATATCTCAAATAGGAAGAAATGCAGCATGTCCACTGAGCTACCGCACACACTTTCTAAACACGCCCTCCTTTCCAAAGACGCACACGTGAAAATGACGTAGGTTACCGTGCTGCCCACCGCCTCGGCCTGAAGTTGGAGTGCTGCATCAAAATCATCCCTTTGTTTAGTCCAGAAATTTACAGTTTAGAAAAGTGACAAACATGCTCACCTGCCAGTGGTCCTCACGGTGTGACCTGACCTCCTAAGCTGTTACCTGACCTCCCTGCTCAGGTACAAGTCTCTAAGTTACATGGTCTCATGACCCCAAGTACTTCACCTTCCTGTATTTCTCATGGTTGATGGCTGTCACTTAACATTAATTTGGATTATCGTCTGTCACCTCCACAGAACCGTAAACTCCAGAAGGGCAGACACTGTGCCTATTTGGACCCAACTTCCCTAGTCAACGCGCCTGGGATGGAACAGGCACTCAGGTATTAGTCACATGAACGAATGTCTCAAGCAGCCATCAGTGTCTGTTTAAAGCCAAGAATGGGTAGATGAGGGAACTTTCTGGGCGGATAGAAACAGTCGCCATCTTGATTTGTGTGTGTCTATAGGTAACAATTCGTCGAGATACAAACTTAAGAATAAGCTGAATGGACACTAATGGAAGCAGCTCCCTACGCTTCTCCCCTCATTCGCCCTCTCCCTGCCCCCTAAGGAAAAGGTAAAATCAGGAGGTAAGGATGGAGACCCTGCCTATTTGCAAAAACTGATAATAATAATAATAAAGAAAAGAAAGAAAACCCTCCTTTTCCTGGTTTCAAATGAAATTTTACTCCAGAAGACAGCTGGGAAGGCTCCCACCATGCACTTTTCTTGCAGGGACTCTGATTCTGTCCTCACTTCACCCTCTTTTCTCAGAGCACAGACAGAGACTCGGACGATGCTGTGCTTTTTTTCCAAGCCGTTCACTGCACATCTCCTCTCTCACGATGCTCAACAGGCCTTTGTCACTGAAGAGTGGTGGTCCTTCCCCAGTCTAGGGACCATGGCTCTCCAGATATGCCGTACCCTGCTCAGGGGCTATTCCCCAGCACGTTTCAAGGTTGAAGTGCTGGTCTGCAATTTAGGTGGGAGGCCTTGCCCGTACCACGGGCCAGCGTGAACTCTCATTAAGTTTCTTAATGGAGTTTCTGCAGAACTCCAGCTGTGGGTTGCCGGTTTTCACCCACACACATGGACAAAAGGCTTGGTGAGAGAGAAACCTCAGGAGCTGCGGTTGTTTCCAGAACAGACATGGATAATAAAGGCCAATCAGGCATCTCTGCTTAGAGGGCCAGATCCGACAGGCTGAGGACCTGGGGACACTGTTGGTGCTCCAGGGCTCTGTGGGTTGCCAGGGATAACAACGGAGAGGGGATCCACAGTTGCTTCCTCAGGGAATTTTCAAAGAATCCAAGTGGCTGCCAGAACATTCTTCTTTTATAAACAGACAGTATTCTATTTCCTAGTGGATAATTATAAACACACCTGCTCCAACTGTGGAATCTTTCCATAAGCGAGCAGTAAACTCCCAGCCAGGAGACCCAAGTTCTATCTTGAGCAAAGCAAACACATCAAATGATTACTATGCTGCAAAACAGTATATTAATAACACTGCAGACTCCGATTAGGGAAGGTTTTCCTTTCCTGGCTTAATTTGTCTTGAAGCAAATAGAAACTCAACCTCAATATTTCAGAGGAAAAATTCAAATTAGAGAGGCATTTACAACTCTAGGGAGAAACAAGAGTGTCGAAGGGTGCCAATATGGAAATTCAGCATGAGACGTTCTGCTGGCAAATAACCCGGAAGACAGAAGACCAAACAGGAAGGAGCAAAAATCACTGTCGTTAAAGTAGTTAAACCCCTGTACAGCCTTTGGTTTTTCTCACCCTCTCTCCATCCCAAAGAAGCACGGACTCCTCACCTGTTCATGCCGACCGATTTAAGGAAAAGTCTGCACTTACAGAATCTACCACGGCTGAACAGTAAGCGCTCCAGGCCAGCAGCTGAGCCAGCAGTACCAGTTCTGCTTTAGCCGCGATCTACCTGTGTGAGCTAGCACCACTCACTTAACCTCTCTGAGCGCCATGCCTGAGGGAACTGGACCAAATTCATAACCGCTCGTGTCGCTTGCAGTTTTAAGTCTGTGATTCAAACTCTCCTTAGGTACACCTGAACCACCTCTTAGTATTTCTGAAATTATGGGGGTAGATATGAGAGCAGGCCTCATATTCTATTTGGTAGCTCTATCCCGCCAAAATAAGGTATTAATCGTTCTACCAAAAGAATGAACAGATACTTAAAGAAGTGGACCAGAAAATTAATTTTTAAAAGTCAGATAAAAGTGTTTTCCAGTCTGCTTCAATTTACTAAGCAATTAAACTCCCTCAATTATATGCATTAATTCCCCTCATTAATCCTTTCTATTATCATTTACCAAACATGTATCACATCCTACAGATATGGCAAGAAATGTTGAAAAATATTCATAGGAGAGAAAATATTTAAGACGCCCTCAAATCCCACACACAATGGCCACTCATCAGTCTCCAGGGTCATTCTGGGTAAATGAAACTAATTTGATACATAAGTATAGAAACCATCAGATGACATTTCAATTTCTTGATCTCTAGTTGGTTTTTCTAGAAGAGAACCCAGGGATATTGTACATTCCTAATCCCACCACAAGCCAGCAGCTGGCAAGTCTCAACCAGGGCTGTGGAATTTGCACGGCACTTTGACAAAATTTTATATGACCCCTCACACTTAACACTTCCAACATGTAGGCCAAGAGAGCAGTGGTTTGGTTTTTCTTTGACTACTTTCACACTATACCAATGTAGTTATTTCTTTTTGCATGGGTGCTTCACATATGGACAGAAAAGCTCCTCAGGTAATATCAACACTCAGTTTCAGAGATATGTTACTAGCCAGTGTCAACCACAAATTCAGTTGAGATTCTAGACAGTGAAGGATTGACATCTTATCACAGCTTAGGAAATCTTTATCTAGACTCAGATGGGATCTCCAAAGACAAATGGCAAACAAACTCATGGGAAATGCTAACACAAACACAAAGGACTCGACTCACTCCCAGAGGCAACACTACACAAAGTCAGATACTAGACGCTGCAGAGACTAGGGGACAGATCACAGAGTTCACTGGCAGAGGGTCATGGAAACATCACCATGGGACACTTAAAAAAAAATGAAATTAGGACCTCTGCATTTTCCAATTCATCAATGGAAATCAGCTGGAAAAGAAAAAGGGTGGGGGGAGAAAAAGAAGGAAGTGTTAGAAAAGGAAATACGAGCGAGCTAAGTGTTAGAAACTTTGTCATTGTATTCTTATCACTGACTCAGGTTGAAGCATCATGACCATCTTAAGAGGCGCAGGCGTTCTCGACACCGGCGCACCTCACCCTGACATCTGCTCTGCAATGTTCTGCTCCGGAACAAACGGGCAGGGTGCTGCCACCCTTTGTTCACATGCCAGGTATCAAACCTCGCAGGTCACTTAACCAAGAGCCCAGGACAGCACCTTTGCACTCTCTTGTAGAGAGAACCCTTGAACTGAGCTGTGGGCAAGGGCAAGTTCCCCAATCAAGAACCATATCCTTTCAGAAGAGGATGGCAAGGAGTAGAGTCAAAGGCTAAACACTGATCAACTCAGCTTAGGACAAAATTCTTTCTTTGGACTCATCTTCCCATTCAGTGGGGGAGGCGGGAGTCTGCAGTCCAAATTATCACTGGACTAAATCAGATCCAACTTCAATTTAAGTAGTAAGACCAACATATACCAAGCCCAGAAGCTCCGAATCCTGATACTGTTGATGATTAAAGAGAACAGATTTCCCCTAAGGTGATTAGTGCCTACCCAAGTGATAGTAGTAACAAGTAAATGATTTATTAGCATCAAGTTCAAGAGAAAGAAAAAACAAAAGCACTAATCACCATTATGCTTGTTTGATGATAGATGGATGATCCACAAAATGTACTAAATATTATGTTTCATTAACATTTAGTACATTTTGCAAATTTAAACTCCTATTAGCAACACTGGTAGCTGGAAATGTTAATAGTTTATTCACCTAGAGAAAAGAAGCACCGGTAATTAACAGGGGACTGACAATTCGTATGAAATGAAAACCCTGATGTTACTTAAGGTCAAAAACTCTCTAGTAGTATAACAGCTACTATTATTCAGAAGAAAAAAATGGACTTTAAATAAATTGTCGGCCTTTCACATTAATTGTTGGCCTCTGAATTTCTTTCCAAATCCCTGTGACTAGTAACTTAAATAAAAAGTAGCTTAATAAAAATCCTACAGTAGATTACAGAGTAGCCAGTATATAAAATAATTACGCTTTCCTTTCAAGCAGGGTCTAAGAGCTTAAAGATGTTCTACGAGTTATAGAGAGATTCAGGTTAAATTTTAGAGATATTTAGCTACGGGAGGTTATTTTTTTTAATGGTTTAATCTGTAAATTAAAAGCAGAGTTTAGTAGGCACTGCACACACAGAATGGTTGCAAAGTCCTGATTTTAAAGTTGATTAACTTTGAATACATTGGACAGAAAAACACAAGAATCACACAAAAATGTATTCCATCGTTATTTTGGTGATCCTTTGAAATATTCCTTTATTTTATATTTACCACTCTTTGGGAAATATGGCTGGTCCTTTGCATTTTAGAGACACAATAGTAAAAGAGGACTTATTTAATTCCTAAATGATCATGATTAAATTCTGTGACCATCTTCTTTGTCCAGCCCTTACCTTTCCATCATATGTCATAGTTCTTGGATGGGCACATCTCAGGCAATGAACCAAGACAAGTGGACTGACCACTGGCTTCTCACGGATCTGACTCCTAGGGCCTGACGCAAACCACAGGTGATACCAGAGCCCAGTGGACCAGATCCATGACCATGAAGGCTCAGGACAGGGCAGGGAGGAGAACAGCCCTGGATGTCCCACGAGGGTGTTAGTCATGGGACAAGTTCCACTTAAGAAGCAACTAATAGAAAAATGGCGCCAAGAAGACAGAAACGGCATTCACGCTTGCCCTTGTGTCCCAAGCACGCAGTCCAAAGTACACCTCATTTGTTTTATTGACTAATGCCCACGGGTTCGCCTAAGAAAGGTTATTGCTTTGGGTCTGGGTTCCTTCCACCCTTGAAAGAGTCAGGCTGTCCCATACGTCACGTTTCTTTAGTCAAACAGGGGCAGCCAACACACCATCAAAGGCATTTTCCAAAAGCCTTCGTGAAACTGGACAGAGTGGATACCAGCAACCAAACTGGAAGAAACAGAAATCGTTTAACAGCCTCCACCCCCTTTTAAAGCGAATGGTTAAGGAGCCTTTTCCAGCAGTCAGAGCCTGGGGCCAGAAGCTTGGCACACACGCGCTGCCGGTCAGGAGCTGCTGACGAGCACGGGTTTCCAGAAGGTCTTCCTCGGTGGCAGAGCATTTCCCATACTTGCTTATAGTACTTTCACTCTCAACAAGGGGGATGACAGCTCCAACCAGACTGGAGAGAAATGTCACCCTGCCTCCCAGCCTCTATCTGCTAGGGTATGACTCATCTCTTCACCAGCTGAACAGGGATTTGAGCTACAGCCTAAGAACCTCTTCTCAACTCTGATAACTCTTTGATAGTGGCCTCCATCTGCTGCCCTCTTGAAGCCCTGGCTCCGTCACTCTCCACGAGCTTTCTCACAGGCAGTGGTACAACATCTCAGGTCTGCTGTCTCCCGGGGGCCCTGACGGTGTTCTCCCTGTTGGCTCTACTGGGTAGTGAAAGGGAGCACGGAAGCACACCTCTACACGGCCCCAAAGACCCCGGTGTACTTTTCTGTTCGGCAGCAAACACTCGACCAACTCCTAGTACTTCTACTTTCCATGTTATAAAAAGAAAAACTTCAGAGAAATAAAAGTATAATCACAACTTGAAAAATTCACTGGAGCTGAGACACAGAGTTTACCTTAAGTACCTTGGGTATAGAAAGAAACAGATATTCTCAAGAAGAGAAAATTGTGGTCTCCACATTTTAAAATCAAGTTCTCTGCCCCAGAGGTGCTAATATATTCACAGCTGGCTAAGGTCCCTTTGGTGGAATTTATTGTATTACGGAGAGTGAATTTCTATAACTAGAGTCATATTTTTAAAACATTTCTTAAATCTCACCTTAAGAAAAATAAACATCTTGTGGAATAAATGGTTATTACTTACTTATTCGCTACGTGTATTCTCTATTACTGCCCACCCCCCGCCTTGTTCTAGTGCAAGACCTACCTAGCTGTCTACACAGGTGTTGTACGGACTGGTCATCTCATTACTTCCCACTTGTACCAGTGTTCTTTGCTTTTATATTTATGAACTCTTTTCTGGCAGGTTTCCTACACAAAATTCCTCCTGAGTTATAAACACTTATTTTCTAATTAAGCGACACTTATTCCAGTTTTAATTTATACATTGTACAAATTTAGAGTGACGTTTAAAAGCCTTGGGTTTGGGGGCAGTGGAGAAAGGTATACCACAAAAAGGACTGCATACCTTTCTGTTTTATTTTTTCTTATCCAAAGACCCTCACACATTAAATTGCTCTAATATTAATGACAGATGTTGCTTAGGTTAGAAAGCAAGATTCTGACACACTTTTACACTTGCAAAAATCTGGCTGTCACCATCCCTTTTGATGAGGACGACTGTGATTTAATTACCAAGGCTTCTTCACAGAGATGAATGAGTTACTGTGTATTTGACAAGTCAGTGATATCAGCACATTTACATGCTAGGAAAATGCTGACAGAAGTGGCTTGAAGACAATGAACATTATTACCTTCAAATGAAGACTGGTGAGATTTAAACTCAGGCCCATGCTTTTTTGCTGGGGGCAGAAAGGAAGAGCAATGGGGCTCTTTTTACCCCACTTGGACCAAAATCGGGGGTGTGAGGGCTGTTCTCTGTACATCATTGCTCACTGCATGTGCTAAGAAGTCTCATGTCCTAGGGATGGTCCATTTCCCAATCTCAACTAGAAAAGGTGACATGTTTGTCCGTCTTCATTCCAGTTAGAACTGGAGGCAGTTTCTTCATACACTGGAAGGATTGTGTAACATCTCACCAGAAAGAAGCAAGTAAACCCACAGGTATGCTTAGCTGGAACCCAAAGTTCAGGAACACACACCTTGATACACAAGAGGCATTTGCATTCTCATTGGGAATTTAAACATATGGAAAATCTTGCTGTTGCTGTTTTTCTGATTATAGATTGTATGGCAAGCAGCCTGTAAGAGACAACTACGTATATATGGCTTTAAGGAGACAGTCATATGATTTAGCTACCTTCAGGGCAGGATAAATAGCTTTAAAAAAAAAAAAAAAATTTAACCCCTTCAGTGAATATGCCTGAACTAAGGTGGATTTCTAACGGCTCCCACTCCACTTCAATTTAATAGCAAAACCTAGTTTTAACATGAAAATAAAATGCAGTACCTTTTCTCCGTAGCCTCTATCTTTGGTCATCATTTCTCTGAGGGTCTGTAGGACCTTAATGCAGAGTTTCTCCTCATTCTCCTCTAGCAGCTGTTTAGTGTGCTTTATTAACCTGAATGGAGGGGAAAACCACGGATTACAGCCCTGAAACGATCTTTAAATTAAAAAAAAAAAACACACTTGACAATCAACTTATTGTAACTAGGCATTTAATGAACAAATATTTACCAAGGGCTCCCAGGTTAAACAGGCTTCCGGGCCTTCCCTGCACTAAGAGCAGCCCGTTGGTGTCTCAATAGTGACACCTGCTGGTCGGTAACAGCAAACAGGCTCCCTGGCCACGGGTCGGCCCCACATAGTGGAGAAATGAGATAGAGGATGGAGAACAGACAGGGGCTCCCTCAAACCAGCTCATTTAGGAAGTGCAGCTATTTATCCACTGAGGATTGTCAGTAATGTGGCTAAAATATGCCAGGGGTGTAAAAAAACCTCAGGAGTATGATGGTTGCAGCAAACACACTGTTCTCTTGGTCCAGTCTTATTCTTTGAGGGGCCCAGAAAAATAAGAAACTCAGGCAGAGCCCATGCTCAAGCTAAACAACCAACCAAACTTAGGGTGAAAATCAGATGGAGATTTCTGGTGACGGAACCAATCGTTTCTTCTAGATTTTGCTCCAAGGCACAAACTAACCAACTACAAAGCTGTTAGGAAAAGACTGTGAGGCCCTGGTAGGTGAGAGCTTTTTGAGGGCACAAAGGCCATGGCTTGTTGAGTCTGTACGGCAGCTCATGGTGGGCACCCTATCCACACGTGTTGAATGGAGATGAACAAACGGGCATGCAGTTCAAAGGAGAAATTTTCACCAAAACAAGTGTCAGTAAGTAGGACTGAACCTACACACTTACTTTGGGAAGGTCAGAACAGATCCCTAGCACGGGACCTTGTACTCATCAAAGTCAAAACTCAGGCCAGCCCCTCCTTCTTCAGGAACCAGTGCTGTGTCTGGCCAGTGGGATTCTGCCCCTGAGCTCCGCAGAGAAAGGGGCTGCTTACTTGCAAATGAAGCCACCGCTTTCACACTTTCTTCTGGCATCTGTGTTCTCCGGGAAGAGCAGCTCAGGCCTGTGGAGGACGTCCACCAGCACAGATAACTCGGCCTGCACCAGTGGCCTGAGACGGTCCTCCAGGGCAGAGACGATGTCCTGGAATGGAAGCACAGCCTTGGTGAGCAGCTTGGGCCACAGCTGACTGCAGGAGGGTGAGAACATTCATTTCTGACCTAAAGCATGACCACAGACGAGACTGGGTTAGACTAACCTTAGCACCGTCTGGTATTTGCCTCAAATTATTAGACATTGCCCAACGGTTACCTGAAGCATTAGGCCCTGACACAGAAAACAAAGTGATAACAAGTCATCATTCCCACCCACCCTGTGAGATGGTCCTTATGCTACTTAAGGGATCATTCCACATATTTTAAAATACGATGCAAAAAGGACGTTCGACAACATGGAAAGGTGTCTACAATATGAGTGCAAAAAATGGTCAAACAATAGTATGGACTATATGATCCGCTTCTTATAAACAACATTAATATCTCAAGGATATGCAGCAAACATTATTAAAACATCATTCGTGGTTTTCACTGGGTGGCGGAACTACGGGTGAGTCTAGTTTTCTTCTATGTATCGGTTCTTGTGAGTATTGTCAAATTACTTCCAATGAGCATGAATTATTCACATAATAAAAAGTCATATAAAAACGAGAACACAAATGAATGAACATGCTGTATCAACATGCTAAATACATGTACCCTGAGAGCATGATGGTCTTCAAATGCAAAACACATAGCTGTAGGAAAGGAAAACAGAGAGAAGTTGAAAGAGCAGCAAAACCAACACAACAAACACCGTATAAAGGCAAATGGCAGAAAACAGATGAGAAATTATCTTCAAAAGATGCTCAAGTCTGCTGTCTGGCTTGCTAACTCAGAACCAAGGCATCGGCATGCTGGCTAAGAAGGACAGAACGCAGCCTACTGGATAAGGAGGAGCCGTTAACCAAGGAGATCTGCATGGAAAGGGCCACTTTCATTGCATTCGTCTCAACTGGGGACCCAAATTTCATAGGCCGAAAATTCATAAAGAATTGGGTGATCCAGACCACCCAATTTCTGGTGATCCAGAAACTAAAACTAAAACTTGTCAATACAAGTTTACTTAATCTTAGATTTAACAAAATCTGTAATCACGCAATAATATTTAGGATGCGTTAAAGAATGCGTGAATGAATCAAACTATTTCTTGCGGGGAGGCGGGGGGACAATTTTCCCAAGAAGTTTGTACGAGTACATTGCCACATCCCTTAATTCAGAGTGACTTGCACACCGCTGTCAAAAAGAGGGCCGCTTTGGCAAAATTCTCTCAGGGTTTTGTCAGTTTCCCTACCAGTTTCCTCTTAGAAAGCACCCAATCTCCCCTTCTTCAAGAGTTACTGGTCCTAACTCTGGCAAAATGTTACTTGCCTCCAGCATTTGCTTGAGATTGAAGGAGTTCTTTGGCATCGTGTTCATGAAATCTTGCATCTTTTGCCAGGTTTGAACTTCACATTGCAATTGATTTGCATTGTATTGTCAAATGTATAACATTCGGCAATCAGGGAAAGACCAACAAACAAGGATGGAGAAGCGATGGGCAGAGGGAGATGCTAGTGTTAAGTGAGGGGGTATGTCTGAATGGGGGTTAATTATATAAGCGCGCCCTTTGCAACTTAATGTTCTCACATTATGACAACTTTTGCTGTTCTGGGCAATCTCGTAACTCCAGGGACTCAGACAGACAATAATTCATTAGATAACGAGGATCCCTTTAGCCACTGGCCAAGTCTTTAAAACAAGCACTACCTAAACTTATGTATTTTATTCTATTCCCCAAGAGTATGCATAATAGATCTAAGAAGAGCCCTGGTATGTTTCTGCAGCCACGGATAATTTATTTAGTTTGAGCAGGAGAAAATACGGTGTGTTCATACACTTATGAGTCTACAATACAATAACTTTCCTCTTTCTAAAACATAGTGGGGTCAGGAAGCACTCCATGAGGAACCAAATTACCTTTGTTTAAGAAGTGGTTCTGTCACAACAAGGCTGAAATTCTTCTCTTGACCTGCGAAGTGCTGCCCACCTCCCCAGCTCCATGGGTTCTGGCCACACTAACCTTCCTGTGGTCTTTGTACACACATGCTTTCTCCTTCCCTTCCACTCCATTCTTTAAGTAAGTCCTACGGTTTCCTGGTCTCGGTTCCAATGCTACTTCCTCAGCAATGCCTTCCTTGACCACCAGCCCCAGTTCCAGGCAAGATTAACGTCCTCATCAGTGCCTTTCGTAGCACTACTCATTCCTCTGCAGCGTTTGCCCCTCCTACCATTTTACTTTTATCTGTGTGATGAGTTGATTAACGTTTGTCTCCCTTCCAACACTTGAGAGTCTACGAGGGTTAAGGTTACTTCTGGTTTTGGTCATTGTATCCCCCGTGCCTAGGGTGGGGTTGATGAATGAAACAGTGAATTCATTCGTCTTTAGGTAACTTATGTAACCTTCAGAGGTTCATTTACTTCACCAAATGATAATAATTACTACAGTCATAACAATAATAATAGTAATAATAATTAGAAGAGCAGCTCCCTGATCAAGTGCTCACTACATGCCAGGCTCTGTTCTGTGTGCTTTATGTGTATTGTATTTTCCAAAGATGGCCATCACAGTATAAACTATCTTGCACGCTCTTCTTACAATGAGTCACTGACATCCCTTCCATCAAATGGGGGTCCATGTCCTCTCCCCTTGAACCTAAATGGACATATGTCACTGCCTTGACCAAGAGAATATGACAGAAGGGGTGCTATGTGATTTCTGAAGCCAGGTCATTAAGGCAAAACAGCTTTTACTTATCTCTCTCAAGAGAGACTTATTTTGGGACCCAGCTGCCATGTTGTGAGGAAGCCCAGACCACATGGGGAGACAATGTGTAGATATTTTAGGTGACAGCTGAGGTCCCAGCTGACAATCAGTATCAACTGTCAAACATGTGAGTGAGAGAGATTTCAAGATGCGTCCAAACAGAACCACCATCTGATTGCAACTGCATGAAAGGACTCAAGGAAGAAATACCTCACTGAGCCCAGTAACCTCCAACACTAAAAGAGCATAAAACAATCGCTGTCGTCCTTTGTTAGGCAGGCAAAGATAACCGCAACATCTTGACTCTCTTAATCTTCATATCAACCCCGTGACGTAGGCGTTACTATTATACTATTTTACAAGTTAGGAAACTGGAGAAGTTAAGTAACTTTCCCAAGGTTATGCACTTCTAAGCAGCAGAGCCACAATTTGAACCCAGGCACTGTCCTGAGATCATGCTCTTCACGACTGCACCATTGCACTGAGCTCATCTGAAGGATCTGTGATTCTCCAACTGTGGTCCAGGTACCATCTGTGAGAAAATCACCTGGGGTGCTTGTTCAAAGGAAGATGTTAATATTAAGATGTATGTTTAAGTGTTTAACATCATCTAATTCTCACTACTCTCCCTTTTAACAAAGGGAGAGCACATTTTTTCATAGGTACTAAGAAAAAAAAAGAGTATACCCTAGCTAGAATTTAATAACACTTTTATTTTCATTTCGCTCATTTTTATATAAAACTCCTCTCTCAAGTCATGATTACACTTGTTTACCTACTAATTCAAGAGGCTAAAATCCCAAGCTGATGAACAAAAAGGAGCTGTTATGCCCTTATTCTAAGCATCTTCTTCTAACACTGATGTACTCCTTCCTAATAAGAGAGGAGGGACTTCTTCATAAAGAGATCTGTAAATCAATGAATAACCTCTAAAGACCATGACTTTGTCGGAGCTTTTCTGGTCCCAAGTAGCTCTGCACTCCTAGCCCCACAAACATCATTGCATTTGACTGTCCACTCACCATACTGTGGCCAACCCTGGATTTTCTCTGGCTTCAGGAAGCACTTCTGTGTGGGGAGCCGTCTTAGGCCAGGCTAAGGATCGCTTCTGTCAGCACCGGGCATTACCTGCAATCGCTCGATGATATTCCGGTAGTCTCTGGAAGCTGCCAGGACAGAGTCTCTGCGAGCTGCATTGCGGGCCGTCAGCCGCCAGTTCATGGCAGTTTTCTGCACGATGTTGTGGGACTTGAGGAAGAGGTTGTTGACCTGGCTGTCCAGGTCCACAGGGATGGCAATGGCCCGGCTCTTGGCTGTACAGGAGAAAGGGGACTCGTGAGCCTACAATTTTGATGGGAGACACCCTAGAGACAGACAACTCCCCCCCACCATCCAGCAGGCAGATGTGTCCACGCCTATAACATGAGTGTGGACATGGAGTAGCTCAACTGAACTTCATAATCTGTTAGGTCGGGTTTTCCAATGTGAATTCTGAGGGGCAGCAGCTCTGAGAGAATTTATAATGCTCCAAGGTCATACGGTTCAGGTAACTCAAAGTCGAAGTTCAAGGGGCTTCCACAATGAATAGCTTCTTAGGGTCTCAGATGTGTTCAGACATTTTAAGAATTATCAAGACAGGGAACTCAGTTGGCCAGTAAACTGTTTTTCTAAAAATCCTCCAGTTTGGTATCCTTTCAACAATCTACAAAATGCTGTGTCAAGCCAAACAAAGTACAAAAGATAATATTTACAATGACATAAGCTAGTCTTTCCATATAGGCTCTTGTATTTTTTTTTTTTACTTCCTTCAAAAAAGGACAATTCCAGTCCCATCATGAGAAAAACATTAGTCAAATCCACAGTGGGGTATACTGCAATAAAGTTGTTAAAAAAAAAAAAAAGTAACCCGATGAGCAAGGAAAAAAAGAAAAAACCCACAATGGGGGACATTCTACAGACACCTGACTAGGACATCTCAAGATTGTCAAGGTCACAGAAAATAAGGAAGGTCTGAGAAACTGTCACAGACCACAGGAGACTGGGGAGGCATGACAACTAAATGCAATGTAGTAGCCTACACTGAATCCTGGAGCAGAAAAAGGACAATAGTGGGGAAAAGTGGGGAAAACCAAATCAAGTCTGGAAGTTTAGTTCATAGCAATAGGCCAATGTCAGCTTCTTAGTTTTGACAAACGTAGCTGGTAATGGAAGATGTTGACAGCGGGGGAAACTGGGTGAGGGATATATGGGAACTCTTGTGTCATCTTGGCCACTTTCTTATAAATCTAAAATGACTGCAAAATAAAACAGTTAACTTAAGAAAGGAAAATAACTAGACGAACAATCCTTTTTTCCATACGCGAAATTCAACAACATGGAAAAAACTAAGACAACTGTTCCTTCTCTTCAAAACTTCATACCAGTAGAAGCAAAAAAAGTGCTGGGGTTAATGGGTTGTACAGTTTTCATGCTCTGCTGTTTCACAAATACCAGCCCTCCTTGCCTTTCCTCATCACGGCCAAGACTATGAAAACATTTCCTCTCTCTGATGATTACTGGGCTAGGAACTCAGAGATCTGCCCAAGTTTTAACCAACAACCTTAAGTTGCAGGATCATACATGGGCAGAATTTAGGGCTATCTGGGGAGCCCATCTCAGAACCCTATTTGAGAGATATCACACCACGAACCTATAATCTGTTACGTACACACTTTCAAAAGCCTAATCTCTTTCTGTGAAATAGTACCACGTAAATAATAAAAAGACACGAATACCTTCCATATGAGTATAAAGGAAACCAGGCAGGGACGACTGAAATCGGGCAATGAGCCCCAGTAAACACAATCTATACTTGCTGGACAGCTACTCAACAGTGCTAAGAGCCCCGCTTGTCTTTTCTGGTGTCTGCAGAGATCTTAATAGCTACTAGAGACAGACAACCCTTCTCAATTTAGGCAGGAAGATTATCCCTTTGCATTGCATAGCATGTATGGGGAGGGGGTGGAACAGGGCAAAGCAACAGAGTCTGACAAGCTCCGGGTGAAGGGAACAGTAATGGTTGTAACTTCCTTTCAAAGCTGCCTAAGAGAGGTGATACAAGGTTGGGGGGAGGGAATGGAGAAGCATTTATCATCAAGAGGCAGAAGAGAGCAGTGCGCCATTTCTGAGAAAGGGCGTTCCACAGGATTGGACATGTGCTTTGCACGAAAAAAAGTTTCCATGTGGTCAAATATGTTTACCGGATTAAACAAATCACTTTCTTGAACAAGGGGCTTCCCAGGGCCTTGAATAAACTTGAGCTCTGTGACTTGCCAAGAGTTGCCTAACATTTAACCGTGGAATCTTGTTTTTCAAAGCCTATCTTTCTTTGGGACTTGCTGGCTCTGGACTTTGGCAGGTGCTGGCTTGGAAAGATGAAAAGGAGGTTTAAGAATCAAGAAGATCTCAGTTCCAGTTCTGGCTGTGCAGCCTCCCGGGTGCGGAAGCCTCACAGACCTTTAGAGCCACTGCTCCATCCAAGGTGGCCTTTATTACCACTGGGCAATGCATATTCATCATGTTAAATCCAACCTGAGTTGGTGTCTTACCTACATCAGAGAGCACCCGAATGCAGCTCTCCACTGAGGCCTTCTGGCTCGGCATGAGCCAGTTGCAGTGGTAAACCCTGAACACACCTTGCAGCAGCTGCACAAAGACGGGCTGGCGAGTCTGCAAGAAAGAGAAGCCAAGAGGAAGGCGACGTGAAGACTTTTATTTGTGACCGATTGATACGCTGGTCAGAAACAGACACTGCCTTGAACCACGGGTTCATGGACCCTTATGCAAGAGTGGGAAGGGGTGACCAGTGATGAGCTGGATTCCAGAAGTGGCCTGGCCAAGGGAGAAAAAGTCAGAAGCATTTTAAGGCAATGCACAAACTTCATGCTAAGTCTGACCACCAGAAGGCGAAGCAGAATATCACAGCCTGAAAACAGGTATTCTTGCCTAGCTACCAACTGGCTGTATGACTGTAGGCAAATCACTTTAGTTCTCTGAGCTTTAACTTCGTGCAATATATAAAATACAGGGATTGAGGCCAATGAACCCCCAAAGTTGTTTCCAGATGTTATATTCCATGAGTAGAACCTATATATATATATATATATATATATATATATATACTTTTTTTTTTTTTTTGTGGTACGCGGGCCTCTCACTGTTGTGGCCTCTCCCGTTGCAGAGCACAGGCTCCGGACACGCAGGCTCAGCGGCCATGGCTCACGGGCCCAGCCGCTCCGCGGCATGTGGGATCTTCCCAGACCAGGGCACGAACCCGCATCCCCTGCATCGGCAGGCGGACTCTCAACCACTGCGCCACCAGGGGAGCCATAGAACCTATAGTTTTAATCAGCATAAACAAACTGGTTAGTGAATCTCACCTAGAATGCTCCTTACTTCTTTATTTCTGGCCGTGTCTTCAATGACATAAGGAGAAGCTAGTTCTCATGGTTACTCTTCACAAGTGTTCATTTACTACAGATCAGTACTTGCAAGTTAACTACAGAGTAGGATTTATTCCTCTCTAGGATGGTATAAATTTGTACTCATTTTAAAATAAAGGAACTCAAACTACGACTTAATCAATTTGACATTGACTTCCTAAGTGCATTTGCAAATTATAATTTTGGCCTTCATTCAAAGCTACCTGGACCAGAGTAACATTAGACCTGCAAGGCAAAGGTCACTGTGTATGGTAAGCTACTCCACTGGTCTTTAATTTTTAGGAGAAAGTACTTGCAGATCCCTTCCGAAAAACAGGAGGAGTTAATACAGCAACGAAAAAAAGTACAGAAAAAACTCTAGAGAAGTTTCTTAGATAAAAGAACAACAATTGAAAAGTGCTAGGGGAAAGGAAATTTATTGTAAGAAATTAAAACAGGTTATGATATCACTTATATGTGGAATCTAAAAAAAATGATACAAATGAACTTATTTACAAAACAGAAATAGACTCACAGACATAGAAACAAACTTACGGTTACCAAAGAGGAAAGTGGGGAGGGATAAATTAGGAGTTTGGGAATAAACTATACACACTACTATATGTAAAGTAGATAACCAACAAGGACCTACTGTATAGCAGAGGCAACTATACTCAGTATCTTGTAATAACCTATAATGGAAAAGAATTTTAAAAAGAATACGTGTGTGTGTGTGTGTGTGTGTGTGTGTGTCCGTGTGTGTGTGTGTGTGTAGAACTGAATCACTTTGCTGTACACCTGCAACTAACACAACACTGTAAATCAACTATATTTCAATTAAAATTTTTTAAAATAAAACAGGTTAATAAAAATTCAGAACCTCCTCTATAAACACCATTCAGATAACTTTCACTTATTAAGTACCACACACTTCACTTAAGAGCTCACTGGGGCCTTGGTAAGTATCCTATGACAGAGGAGTTACCTTAATAACACAAATGAAAAACAAAAGCTCAGAAAGGTTAAAATAAAGCATCCAAAAGAACGAAGTGATGGCCAAGCAGTGACTCATCGTCAGGGCTCTCTGATGCCCCAAATCTGTGCTCTTTCTACTAAGTTCACCTACAAACCAGAATCTCATTACTTTCTTGAGGGAGTACTTTCTGTTCTGCACCTCACAGCCCACCAAGACAGTCATCTGTGTTACTAATAGAGAACAGGAACACAGGAAGCCTGAGAAGCCCTGATACTGAGCTCCTGAGCCCAATGGGTCCACTGAGAGCAGCTATCTATTGAGAACACTTCTTCCCTGCCTGTCCCTGTGCTGAGTGCTTTACACACACCTCATCTGACCAACCCCTGACCCCATGAAGTAAGCAGTGGTATCAGCACCCACCCTACTGGCTAATGTGCGTGGAGTTGGGATGGGAACTCAATGGCCTAACTCAAAGAAAACGAATCCTTCGACTAAATGAATTCAATTGAACCAGTATTTATTGAGCATCTGCTCTATTCCCATCTGGCCTCTGAATAAACAAAAGACGAATAAATCGGCCAGAGGAGCTGCTTCTTAATTATCCATTTTAATGGACAACCTGGGGGCATCAGCTCACGCGACCTCTTGGGCTAATGAACATGGCTGCCCATCACCTTCTTCCTGAGATTCTTCCCTGCTTAGTTCTTAAGGCTCTGCGTTGCTCGTGAATCCCATTCTGACTGTAAGATAACCCCTTGATCTTCCTCTGGTCTCTTTAACAAACTGTCCTTAATTATCTGTGCTCTGCCCAGGTCCCTTCTAGTCAACCCCTTCATTTTCCCAGCTGAGACTTGAACTAGCCAATGTCTATAATTGGACTTTACCACTTCCCTCTCCTGAGTCTCCCTGATTCATTTAACTCACTCAACAAATGAACATGTACCAGGGGCCAGGCACAGTGCTCGAGATAGAACAGTATCTGAGACACCTCTCTGCCCTTCCCACTGTAGCTTGCCGTCTAGCAGGACACAGTACAAACTGCCAATTATTAAGCACCTACTGTGTACCAGGCACTATGCTATATTTTCATAAACATTAACTCTAATTCTCAGAATAATCTGCAGGGTTGATACTATAACCCTGTTATAGTAAGAAATGGGGTTCTGAAGTTTCAACATCTACCCAAGTTCACAGAGCTGGGAAGGGGTGGAGTGAGGATTGGAACCCAGCTCTGACCTGCTATAAAAGCCTCCAAAGTTCTGTTGCTGCTCCCGGATCCCACATTTCCAGCTGCCTCACGGACATTCCACTGGCACCTTAAATGCAGCACAGCCCAATCCCAGGCCACCATTTTCCTCCCTCACAAATGTGGGTTAAAAGAAGGGAAGGAAGGAAACAAAACCAGGAAGGAAGGAAGGACGAAGGTACAAATCTACCTGGGGAGCAAGACATAGGCTTTTCAACAGATAAAGTAAGACATGTTAGGACAGCTTCAAAAATAGTATTCCTTGAAAATAAATATTCTAGAAATCCAGCTTGGACTTTGTATTTTAAATATGCTTAGACAAGCGCTTCCCTGGTGGAGCAGTGGTTGAGAGTCCGCCTGCCGATGCAGGGGACGCGGGTTCGTGCCCCGGTCCGGGAAGATCCCACATACTGTGGAGCGGCTGGGCCCGTGAGCCATGGCCGCTGAGCCTGTGCGTCCGGAGCTTGTGCTCCGCAATAGGAGAGACCACAACAGTGAGAGGCCCGCGTACCAAAAAACAAAAACAAAACAAAAAACAAACAAACAAACAAACAAAACATATGCTTAGACAACCTGGGCCTTGCTAGGGACTTACATAACATTTATGTTGAAGATTTATTTCTCTGACCACTCCTGCCTGTCAATTGGCTTAAAACTGGTTTCAGAGCAAGGCAGTGGAAGGAGACAGCAGGGGGACCAAGATGAAAAACCAAAAATACAAATTCCTGTTTAATAGTTTCCATTAAATTAATTTGATTGGTTTACTCTGACATTTGGTTTTGCAATACTGTTTCACAATCTCTAGGAGAATGGGTATTGCCATAGCAATTGCCACTATGCAAGTCCAACCTGACTAACCAAAGCAGCTGGCTCTGTAGAACAGCACTTGGTAAGGAGCACGTTCTGGCCTCCAGCAGCTCATGTGCTTGGGATCTAACAAGTTCCTGTTGCCCAGTTACACAAAAACTATGTACAGATATTCTAAAAGTCGCATTCTAACTTTATGATACTTTAGAGCAGGGGTCCCCAACCCCCGGGCCACGGACCGGTACCTGTCCCCGGCCTGTCAGGCACAGGGCCGCACGGCAGGAGGTGAGCAGCGGCAAGCCAGCGAAGCTTCATCTGCGGCTCCCCGTCGCTCCCATTACCGCCTGAACCATTCCAACCCCCCACCCCGTGGAAAAACTGTCTTCCACGAAACCAGTCCCTGGTGCCAAAAAGGTTGGGGAGCGCTGCTTTAGAGATAACTAAAAGCTAGCAGTGAAGCTCAATTAAATAGAAGGTTACCAACAGTCCCTAAGAAAACATATCTTACTAAAAATTCCGTAATTCAAGTTTCAGAGTCAGACAGGCCTGGGTTGAAATCATGGTTTTGCCAGTTAGTAGTTGTGACCATGGCTGAGCATGGTGATTAAATCCTCTGAGCCTCATTTTGCTCAGCTGCAAAATGGGGCTAATACCACCTGTACTAAGCTAATATGAACTCCTTTATATAGGTAATGGAATATAGCAATATCTAATAAATGTACCAGTGATATTATACTGACCATGAATCACTCTTCTCTTGGAGAATTTACCTTAAGATTATTTGTCTACGCTCCAACCACCCTAGGCCACCCATTAACCCCAGGACAGCCTCCATTTATTTGCATGACAAGGATGGTGACTCTTGCTCTTCTGACCACCCGAGACCAAGTCTTGCTTTCATTCTGCAGGCTGTACACACAGACCTGCAGCAAGACTCCCACAGCCACGGACCCAGACGTCAGTTCTAAAAAGAAGAGCGATTTTTCCAAGTAAAAGAATAATAAAAACACCTCCCAGATCCTTTGGAACTCTAACTACACTGACAATCAGCACGCAGGGCTGCTGCACTGCACGACTCCAGGGGACTCCATGAGAGCAGCACGTGCTGGGGCTGGTGTAACGTGGCAGCCCTGCTGTCAAGGCTAAAGGACTTCTCACTCCCACCTGCCACGTATCCCTTCTGGTGAACTCTAGGCACACACTTCAAGTTAAAATGGAGATTTCCAGACATATTTTTAAAAAGTGTTAATAACACGCTAGCATTTATTTGAAAGTTGCTTCTCTTTCTAAGATTGGAGGTAAGGAATCAACAAGATTAAAGGGGAGGGGGAGGGAAGAAGGCATTTTAAGGAGAAAATCAACAACCAGCAGAACCATCTGGTACAGAAAATCATTCTCAGGTACTTGATTATCCAAGGGATCCTGTAAAAACCACTCTTCACAAAGAGAAAATCATCTGCAGCAATGCTTTGCAGAGCGGCTCATCTACAGCCGCTCAGTCCCGAATCCGCACCAGCTCCAGCTGCCAAATATCTATTGTGAATACCCTGCATCTATCAATACATTTGTATTTCCTACCTGCAAAGTCGTACTCTGGTCTGAGAAGGGAGAGCTGAAGAACGTGGTAACGATGCTCATGACAATCTCGGTGACATACCTCTCCAAAACTGAGTCTGCATGCTTCCTGTCACTTGTGTTGTTACAGGCCTGGAGGACAAATGGACACTTTAGACATTATACCAAAACCTGCACATCAGTTGTAAAATTAAGAAATCTGTGACTACTCCTGCTAATTACCCTTAACAAAGGAAAAGGAAAAGCCTGCAAGTCAGTACTTCTCCCCTTAAGAGACAGCAATGATAAAAAAATAAATCATGGAAGAAGAGAAACAGATCAACTTGGATATCATGGTGTGGCATCACAGAACATGAAAATTGGTGTGGGACCTACAAGGCCATCGCTTCCCAATTCCTACCAACTTGCGGCAAATCTAAAACCCAAAAGGTGGTAAGAGGCATCATAACTACAATTGTCTACATTGTCCCTAAAAGTAAACTGTTTAAGCCATTCATCTTCTCTAGGCCAGAGTTTCCTAAAGCATATAATTAAGATCTTGAATCAAATATTACCACTGAGGACCACTGTGCATGATATTCTCCAAACCTAGAACACTCTTCCATTCAATCAAAATTCTGCTGATATGCAGTACTGTTGAAAATAGTGGCCTGTGACTCAGGATAACTGTATACGTTTTCAGGTGAAGAGAGACTTCAGATTTCACCTGGACTCTACATAATTTCGCTGTGTAGAATAAGATTAGAGATTTATCAACAGAAGAACAGGTTTTAAAAATTCATTTTATTAAATCAAGTCTTATTACCAAATTCATTAGCCCTCTAATTTGAGATATAAAATTGTATATAATAAAAAGTTATGAAGTAAGGGGTAAAACAATCAAATTTTATTAGCTATCATGCTCTGAGCCCAGTGATGAGCAGTTTGTGGACACATGCAGAGAATGAAGGTGGCAACAGATTTTACAGCATTTTTGAACAATTTAAGGCAGGGGTCAGCCAAGTTAAGTGCTACTGGCTGTTTTTATAAATAAAGTTTTATTGGAACCCAGCCATGCCCATCTGTTTACCGACTGCTATGGCTGCTCTCATGCTAGCAGGGCAGAGTTGTAGTTGTGACAGAGACCGCATGGCCCACAAAGCCAAACATGATTACCATCTGGACCTTCACAGAAAACTTGTCAGAGTCCTGATTTAAAGGGGCAAAGGAGGCCTGCCATTTGAAGCCTGAACCCCCAGATTTATGGGATTAAAAGACTAGGAAGAATTTGAGATAAAAATATATACATATTTAAATAATACATCAATATATATATATATCTGTGACACCAACACCCGGGTATTATTAAACATAGTCCTTCATTACAAGGAAAGTAAGTTCTTTCAGGCTCTTTGTCTCACACTGGGAATTGTACAGTCAGGAGAAAATACCACATTCTAGCGTTCTCCAATGCACCTTTTTTTTTTCTTTTTAGCATCACAACGTTTCTGAAATTGGTATTCATCTCACAATCATTCTCTCAAGGACTGAATTACTTTCCCCCCACGCGCCCTCCCCCCAAACCCTACCACCACAAAACTCATATGAAATCCATAAAGCGCCTTGTGAGGTCGCAGTCCCATAGCTTTAGAACCAATATTAAGCTCAGCGCAAAACCAAACCAAGAGTACTGAAGCCCACCCCGAAGGCTGGGTCAGGAAAGCAATAGACGGAAAGTGACATGCTTTGCAGGATGCTCGACACCAGACTGTAGGAGATATCATAAATGCTCACACTCAGGAAGGTGTCCTTTGAGGAAAGACTTATTCTCAAAGAAACGAAAAGTTTATAAATTTGAGTTTAGTATGTCCCAGGTTATCATTCACAAATCAACCCATAAAGGATGAGATGACAACCAGAAATAATCTACCTTACCTGAAGCTTGACGAGTAAAATCTATTCTCAGCTAGGAGTAAAAGGGTCAAGAGAAACGAGACATGTGGAAAGACGAGAGCCAGGTGCCTCCTTGTGCCACAAATCAGCGAGGTGAAATTACGTGACTGCGTCCTTACATCTGCACAGGGTGACCCAGACACACACGTACCCCCTTACCCTGCCTCCTTAGCTCCAGAAAGACTTACCCTGCAGATGTCCACAAGGAAATTCTCAAACAATTTCCACATGTGATTACTGGTATAAATCTCCTTCATTTCCACCTCCGTATCCACATAGCAGTGATTCAGGAAGTTAATGTACGCAATTTTAACCTGGAAGAGAGAAACAGGCTTTTCTCAAAAACCAACTTCGTACATGCAGGATTGATTAGTTCCCTCATTTTAATAGTGACAAGGATGGACCATGATGGTCATTCCATTTTTCCCTGCACGCTTTAACTTCTATGATTTTTTGATATTCAAAATTCACTATTATAAAATTCAAAAACAAAGCTTTTGGAAGAGAATATGTTCATGACCTCAAGGTAAAGAATGGAACAAGGGCTTCCCTGGTGGTGCAGTGGTTGAGAGTCCGCCTGCCGATGCAGGGGACATGGGTTCATGCCCCGGTCCGGGAAGATCCCACATGCCGTGGAGCGGCTGGGCCCGTGAGCCACGGCCACTGAGCCTGCGCGTCCAGAGGCTGTGCTCCGCAACGGGAGAGGCCACAACAGTGAGAGGCCCGCGTACCACAAGAAACAAACAAAAAAAAAGAATGGAACAAAAAACACTGATCAGAGAAGAGAAGATGGACACGTTTCACTACATTAAAGTTAAGAATTTCTGGGACACCCATGGTGGGTCCAGTGGTTAACACTCCGTGCTTCCACTGCAGGGGGCATGGGTTCGATCCCTCATCAAGGAACTAAGAAAAAAAAAAAAAGAATATCTATGAAATGGCACTGTTACAAGAGTTAAATGACACGATTTGGAAGAAGCTGTTTGCAATGCATATCCCCACAGAGAATTCCTACAGATCTGTGCATATACGATGGCCACGCCAAAGGAAAAACAGGCAAAAAACCGGATCTGCTATTTACTTAAAGGAATATCAAATCTCAAAAACAACACATGGAAAGGGATTGAATCTCATTTAGGAATCAAGCGGATAGAAATTAAAACCACTATGAGATATCACTATACACCCACCAGATTGAAAACAAATATATACTAATAAAGGGTCTGATAATAGCAAGGGTTGGCAGGGTCTGGGAGCAACAGGAGCTCTGGGGGAGGGGTGGCCACTGGAGTAACTGCTGGAAACCACTTCACATTATCAAGTCAAAGGGAAGAAATGCACCTTGTATGATCCAGCACTTCTAAGTATACCCCCTGCAGAGATGTGTACACGTGTGGGCCAGGACACACGCACTGGTCCTAACAGCCAAAAAGCAAAAATAACCCAAATGAGCATCAACAGACGTACAGAAAATCATATTGTGGGACAATGACACAGAGCAATGCTCCAAAGCAAAGGAAATGAATACAGGTGCGTTATTTCAGGATGGATGAATCCTAACACCACACGGCGGTACAGGAAAAGTCACAAAATAGTGCATAAAGGAAGTTCAAAAGTGGGCAAAACTGAATTATACTGTTTAGGGATGTACAAAGAAAACTACATAAGAGCCACGTCACAACTATGCCTCCATGAGGGAGCCCTCTGGGGGAGGCTGGGGACTGGAAAAGGACACAGGTGGGGAATGAGGCACATTTCCTGACCTGGGTGGTGGTTACACAGCCGCTACCTTTGTAATTATTCTTATACTGCACAAGTCACGTTTATGTACTCTTCTGTACTTAGGTTGTATTTCAAACAAACATGGGCAAAAAAACAAGCTATTATACCTCACTTATGCATAATAAGAGAATGCAAAGTACAACTATATCGAAATACCACATCCATATATCAGGGATATGAGAATCCAAATATTTGATAATATACTGTATAAACCAGACTGTGAGAAAAATATAGTATTTTATTTCCTTCTTCTTCTTATTATCACATTATATAATAAGCTGGTTCAACATTCATGGAAGACAATTATGGTACATCTGTACAATGAAATTTTATACAACTATAAAAAAGGAATGCAGAATCTCTTTACGGACTGATATGAAAAAAAGAATGTACCTGGAATGTCACCTTTTGTGTTAAAGGGGGGGGCGGAGAAGAAAGTATATATATTTATAAATGTTTTTATGCAAAACTCCGGAAGGATACACAAGAACCTAATAAATAATTTTCTGAGGGGTGTGGGGAACAGGTAAAGATTTTTCATAGTTTACTCCTTTATGGTCTTTGCTATTTGAATTTTTCTAAATGTATTAACTTTTCCAAACATTAATCTAAAAACAGTGCATATATTTAATATATACTATATATGCTATATATATATAAATGTATGTATATTTAGTTTAAAATATAAACTAAGAGTATATATTTCAAAACATACAAAGATAAAATATATACTGTATGATCCATTTTTTGTTAGTATATGAATAGGGAAACAGAAAGCTAGAAGAATTTACTTCAAAAACCTAAGAGGTATTTATTATGGGCAGTGAAATGGTAGATTACTTTCATTTTCTTATTGGTTACCTGTAGTTCCTGAATATTTTATAGTCGACATTCATTATTTTTGCAATACAAGTTTTTGTTTTAAAGAATACACTTAACAGAGTTAAGTTTTACATTGGTGTGAACTGTATCTCAATGCACCGTTCTTCTCATTTCTGAGAAGTTCATTCAGGTCAATGCTCTTTGCTCAACACGTGGAATCATTCATTACACAGAGCTGAAGCCCTCCAGCAGTTTCCCATTCTTCTTCAAGGAGACAGACGGAAAAATTTACTCCCCCATCACTCCTCTCACCCAAAACCAATGCTCAAGAAGATGCTGTTTCAGCCAATGCAAATCTCATGACAAAATGAGCTGCAGGTGTCAAAACTGTGAGGTCCCACCTAGGTCAGCGGAAGACTCCCATCCAACCACAGCCCCACACGCCACGAGGAGAGACATGAGCAGGGCCCACCCATCCTGGGGATACAGTCGCTCACCTCGGGGATGCAGTCCTCGTGGGTCACCACGCGGACAATGTCATCCAGCGGGAGCAGGGAGTTGCACTTGATCTCCGTGTAGACGTTCTTGCCCTCTGTGCACACGGCCAAGAGCTCGACCAGGTGGATGTGGTACATGAGAGGGCTGTTCTCATCCATCCGGTCCCGTTCCGACCTCATCATCTGGATCAGAGTCTGGAAAGAGGCTCTGTCGTTGTAGAATACGAGGACATCCTCTCCTGAATTAACCAGCTATAATCAAAGAACAAGACTTGCTTATAGCACAAGTTTGCAGGGATGGGGGAAGCATTAAACAAACAAATCTATTCACAAAGAAAGAGATGTTCTGTTAGCATTGACCTTCCAAAACCAGTAGCACCTGTACTACTGAACTCACCTAGATTTCATTCATTTATTACTAAACAACTACAAACCTTCAGCAGCATCATTTTCATTCACAGATATAAAAATATCACAACAGTCCTAAAAAACTATCAGGGGAAGAGAAAGTCTACATACCAGCATTCAGGTATCTGGTAAAAATGCAGATTTCAACCTTGCACTTGTATTTCCAAACTAATCATTAGGCAATGATTTTTGTTTTTAAAAATGTTTCCATCTCCTTTTCATGTCTTATAAGTACTCTTCTTACAACTCTTTCACACGCAGCCTTATTTCTTCACAATCACAAATTATCCAATCCTAATTAAGATACGCCTTCCTTTCAACACTCAAAGAGTCAAGGCATTCCTATTCGTAACTTGTCTCCCGGGGACTGGGGCTTTTCATAACTCTACTTAAGAATTAATCAATTTCACCACTGCATGAAATACAAAAGATCCAAAAAGGGCCAGCACAGAAGTCAAAATAAATATGGTCAATATTATTTACTTAATAATAACTAACCTTTATGAACTCTGATTATGTGCCAGATACCATGATTACTTATAACAGCGACTAGAGTAGCACAGCAGACTTCCAATAAACGGTAGCTATTATTGTCATCATTATCTGATTTAACCTAACCTGCCTATCAGCTCCTCAAGTGAATACCGCCATGCCTTCATTTACAGAAACCCACACTGAGTGTTTGAGAAGTCAAATAACACATCCCGAATCACACAGCCAGGGACATGGTACAGCCAACATTCGCATCCCAGGTCGAGCCAACACTTTTAATGACACTACGCCACCTTTCACTGAAATCATATATGTAGATAAGATTATAAACCCAAGTGTTAAGTGGATTTACTTGAGATTCCTTTTTTTTTTTTTTTAAAGGTGGAAGGATGGATGAAACCAAGCATATGCAGACGCCAAAGTTGTGGGAGTGACAGAGGACCTTCCTAGCCAGACAGCATACATGGGACACAGACGTCCCACAGAGAACCAAGGGTGACTTTGCCCCAATTCCACTGACCAGCTTCTCCTTGAGAATCATCAAGCAACAATTTTTCCAGCTAATTAATTTGGTGAATAATTTTTTTAAAAAAAAGTCATATAATCTACAAGAAGGGATGCTCTTGCTCAAAAGGTTCTACCCACATTTAACCTCCACCCACTCTATTTTGGTTCAGGATTCCTGGGGGTGTTTTTCCCTCTCAGAAGAATCCAAGCCAATGATCCTTAAAATAAATAGAATTATTGCTACAAAATCCTAGATCAGACTCTCGCCTGTATCTATAGCTTAAGCTCACAAACACATGATTACACACACTTACACACACACACACACACACACAATTACTTTCTGTCCCTTCCTATGGCTCCTGGACAGGGTGCCAGTTCATACCGATAAAAATAAATAATTTTTAAGCTCCTACAGAACACCAGAGGAAAATATATAGAAATCCACAGTTGTCACCTCAGCCATGACCATGTCCTGGCACTTTTTGATGAATTTCCCTTCGGCCTTGACGATCGTCTGCAAGAACTTGATGTACTGGACATTTCGACCGTGAGTCTCGATGCAGTGAACAAAGTGCTGGACGACTCTCTCGTTGATCTCACTACACAGCTGGAAATTGTTCATGAAGATGTGCTGCATCGTGACCGCCTCCAGGATCTGGCACAAGAGTGAGGGCGGGGGCACAGGCACATGGTCAAAGGAAGGCCAGAGCAGAGGACCAAGTGAGAAAAAGAAGAGTCCACGACAACACAGAGAGGGGGGCATTTAACCCCGTGAAAGCATCTTTCTCCGTGCTCGCTTCTGTACCGTCTTCCTTTTTACTCAACTTTTTCAATAAACACATAGGGCACTAAACTCATCATTAGTTTTCTGCTGAATGAATTCCAGAGGGACCATCAGCACCCAGATCAAGAAATAAAACAGGCTGCCTTTATGGTCCACCCCCCACGTTTACCACTATTTTGACTTGCACAACCATAGATTTGTTTTGCCTGTTCTTGAACCTCATGCATCCTCTTCTACCTGGCTTCTTTTGTTCAACGTTACTTTTGCATGTTGTCATCCACGTTGTTGCATGTATTACTAGTTTGTTTCTTGTCACCGCTATGTACATTCCATTGCATGACTATACCACAATGTATTGATCTGTTCTATTGTTGATGGGCATCTGTGGGAGTACCTAATTTTAAGAGTAAGTAGTTACACAATTCTTACGACAAATACGATGAACAGTATTCATATAGTGAACGAATAATGAACAGTGAACAGTGCCGCTCTGAACATTCTTCTCAATGTCTTCTGATAAACACAATGTATGCGTCTCTGTTGGCTTTATACCCAAGAGTCGAACTGTTGGGTTGCAGAGTTTAAATATGTTTGGCTTCGGAAGATACTTCCAAACAGCTTTGAAAGATGTTACCAATTTACATTCTACATTACAGCTACTCTGTATCCTTGCCAACACTTAGTAATGTCAGTCTTTTCATTTTAGTCACATTTTGTTGCACGCATCTTGCTTGATTTACATTTCTCTGATGACTAACCATGTTGAGGGCCTTGTCATATTTATTGGCCATCTGGATAACCTCTACTGTGGAGTGTCCCACTGTTAAATTTTTTGTCCATTTAAAAAAGTGGGCTGTGAATTTCCTTACGGACTCTCCTGAGTTTGATACCTATTCTGGGTATGAACTCGTTGCTGGACTCGTACGCTGTGTCTTCTCCCACTCTTTGGCTTGTCTTTGCTAACTTAATGGTGTCATTTGATGAATAGACGTTCTTAATTTTAAAGAAGTCCAATTTACTGATATTTTCCTTAATGACTAGTGCTCTTGGCATACTGTGTGAAAAAACTTCCCTTTCCACAAGGTCATGAAGGTATTTTCATGTTCTCTTCTAGAAGCTTAATTTTCTACTTTTTACCCAGACTTACTGAGTTATTGGGTTTTATGACTAGCATGAGGCAGGGGGCTTTAACCTTTTCATTTTTTGCCTTTTCTTTTTCTTAACATGACAAAGAGGGAACATTACCCTACAATGCAGTAGTCCTCTTCCTGGAAAGCTCCAGCAGTACAGATGAGTGAGTGTTTCTGTGTGTTTCTGTGTGTGTACGTGAGCGTGTGTTCATGTACAAAGATGTTCTTTGCAGTACTGTTCACAAGCCAAAATCAGACACTGCCTAATTGTCCATTAATACAGGAATGGTCTAAAAAAAGTTACAGCCATTCTACAGAATGCCATTTAGCCATGAAAATGATGAGCAAAGCTTATATATTTTTCACTTGCAAAGACAGCCAAGATGTGTTAAGTGAAAAAAGCAAAACGCAAAACAATGGGTGGAGTGTACCACCATCTTCTTTTAAAAAAAGCATATTACACATTTAATATATTTTTAAAAACATATTTAACTAAAATGTAACATAATTATGTTTTACATGGATAGATGATGTTTTGTATAAACACAGAAAACCTGATGCGTGACCTTAGGAGGTTGTGCCTGCACTGTGAGAATGAGCACTTTGCTATGGCTGGAGTTTGATGTAATGAGGACTGTTATTAAGAAAAAACATCAATTCATCTTACCTTTGCATCTACCACCTCTTCCCCCCTCCTTCTACCTTTTCTCCCAAAAGGATGGGGAGTATTTACATCCTCCTGAGTGTTGATCAAAATGTTCCCCGTTGGAATGAATGTTGCCTCATAACAAGTCCCAGCGGCCACAACAGCAAAAGAACAAGGTGTTCTTCTCGCTTCCTGCTTCCCCACCCGCCTCCCCACACAGATTTCCAGACAGCCCTCCAGTCTTACCCCTGGGTTGAGAAACAGGTTTATATGTTTGTGGAGCAAAGCCTGATTCTGCTGGTTGCCAGCACAGAAATTCTGCAGAAACTCGTGAGCCAGCCTCATTATCTCCTGCATCTTGGTGTCTTCGGCCTGTGTGGAGCGAGAGAGACAAAAACCAGGTTGAAAACAGGGCTATGCCTTTGACTAGAGAAGGTCGACAGGAGAAAGCACTGATCTCTAGGCCAGGAGGCCAGCTTCGATGACACCTCCATCCCCTCCGACTAATGTGGGGCTCTGGGGGTGTTTGCTGGGGGCGGGCTGTGTGAAAACATTGGGGGACTGCACTGCTGACCCTGCAAAGAAGCCAACAAGTTGTTTATACTTCATGGAGAAAAGTGAATTCTCTCCCACTAGCTTTGGGCAGAAATGAAATGATTTTATTGGGGAAAAGGGCAATAGAGAGTGAAAGCTAAGAGGAAGTGTCTGGAATTCCACTGTCTAGCAACGGCTGACATCTCTGAACTCCCTACTTTTGAAACTACGGACGGACAGCAGATGGGAGCCAACTTCCTCAATGGCCATAAACCCACACCTCCTCAGCTCTCGGGCACACATTTTTAAGTTGCCTTAACCTGTGGACACACTAACTTTTGGCAGTAGCTAACATGGCACAGTGGAAATCTCTTTAGATTCTAAGTTAGGGCACAGGTATCTGTCTTAACTCCTTTCCCTGTCACTTCAGGCACATTATTTAACCTAAGACTTAGTTTTCCTACCTATAAAATCAGGATAATATGTGTCTCAGGCATTTCACATGGTTGATTACGATTTTCTCATTTCATATATCAAAAACACACACTCAATAAGCAACAAGGATATATTGTACAGCACGGGGAAGTACAGCCATTATCGTATAATAACTTTTAATGGAGCAAAATCTATAAAGATAATAAATCCCTTTGCGGTACCCCTGAAACTAATATAATATTGTAAATCAACTATGCTTCAATTAAAAAAAATACACTCAGTATTTGTAAAGAGTTGGATGCCTATGACAAGACAATTATGTAAAACCTCTTGCCACTCTGCCCAGCTCTAAACAAGCCACCATTTACAATAGTAAAAAGGCCCCAAATGGAAATCATCCCTCAGATCCATAGAGCCCGCGTCATCTTCCTAAGTCATCGCACATACTTCGCCACATTTCAAGGGCCGGAAAGTGTAGCAGTTGGGAATGCAGGCCTTGAAACCAGGCTGCCTGGCCCTTATGCCAGGTCTACAACTTCCAAGCTGTGTGACCTTGGGCAGGTGACTTAACCTTTCAGTTTCCTCATCTGTAAAATGGAGCTAATAACACACACACACTTCCTACTGTGGTTACGACGATTAAATGAGAAAATTCATGTCAAGGGCTTAGACAGTAATGACTCAGTAAATGTTAGCTATTGGTACTGGTCTAGAATGAGTGTCAGCAAATTTTTTTCTTAGCAGTCCAGATACGTACTTTAAGGCTTTATGGGTCAAAAAGCGAAACGGAAGACATTACGCACGAACTTATATAACCCCTGAAAATTTAACTATTCAAAAACGTAGCAACCAGTCTTATCTCATATGCTGTATAAAAACAGGTGGTGGGCTGGAAGTGATCCATGTCTGCAGTTTGCCCACCCTGGTCTAGACAACAGCCCTGTGAGAAAACAGAAGACGTCTGCCGAGAACGCTGACGAAAGGAATCCGAGCTGTCAGTGAGACAATCGAACAAAGCAGGAGATTTAAAAGGACACTGTTAGCAAGTCTCAGAACAACAGAACGGGTATTACATTTGTCTCCCATTTACAGAGAGAGGGGCAAAGCTTCTAGCTCTAAGAAACAAGAGGGTTTTGGACAGACAGACACTGCAGCAACCTTGAACCACTCTGCATTCTTCCTCTTCTTCAGCTAAGAAAGGAATCTGCTGGTGCACAAGCTGACTGAAAAGCTTCTGGCCTTTGAAGTAGACTTCTACAGAGCAAACAAGCAAACTCATAAAGACATAACAAGAGGTCAGCTGTTGGTAGGAATCCCTCCACTGTTCTCGCACACTAGGATGACTGTACCCATCCAAAAACCAGACAAATTACACACACACACACACACACACAATCTTCTGCCTTTGAGCCACCAATTCCAACTGCATCTGGTTCCTATAGATCGATTCAACACTGCTCTGTAAATGAACGTCTCTTGTTAGGGAAACGTTATTATGAGGCAAAGCCGAGGCCAGCAAACTCCCTCCTCACATCACATTCTTTACACAGAGGGAGGGAAATCCACCTGCTCTTTCTAGTCCAAATGTCAGCCACATTCGGATGACACCCACACCTGTCTACATTAATTCCACCGTAGTTAAGTACCTGACCTACTGGAGGGATCGAACTTGCGCTTTACTGGCGGCTGGTGAAAGGCCTGATGCATCTGATTCACACAGGCACCGTGACTGAGGAGGAAGCCTTGGCAGGGAACTTCCTGAAGTGCAGGGCAGTAGGTAAAGGTGTGTTACCTACAAAGGTAGGTACAGGTAAGGTGGAAGGCACAGAGGTCCAAGGCCCGGGCTCCACAGGTGAGTGGGGCTGACTCTGTGAGGTGCAGCTGGGCCTTCCAGGCAAGTTACTAAACCTCTCTGGCCTCAGTTTTCTCATTTAAAATGGGGCTTCTAATAGTACCACCTATCTCATCTGGGTGTCCTGAGGGTTAAATGAGCAAATGACGTAAAGGCCTCAGCACAGTGCCTGGCACCCTGCAAGCACTAGGCAGTGAACCTTCTTCAGGCGACTCTTCACTAGCGAGTCTCTGGGAGCCACTGGCAACTCAAGAGACCGGCGTCTATGCCTTTGGACTCTTAACTTCCCCAAGCCTCAGTCTCCTCATCTATCACGTGGCAACACCAAGATCACCATACTGGGTTTTAGAAGCTTGAATGAATGCTTCTGAAAGTGCCCTGTCAGGCCACACGGATGCAAATGTTATCCTCCTTCCCTCAATCCCATCACTAGTAATGCCAAACGCTAACATGAAAAATGGGAGACGCAGGGTAACGGCTAGCAACAGACCAGAAGACTTAGAGCCAAGCAGTATCTGATAGATCCAGCTCAACCAGCTGCCAGCATATGAGTGAGGACCTTGAGTGGGCGAGTCCCACGTCCCCACATGCATTTAGTAACTTGTAGCGCTTACATGCCTGAGTAACACTGCAGACGAAACTGTACAGCACAAGCCCATGTGCACAGACAGCTCTGTCATCAGGACTTTGTGTTCAGACCAAGCTGCCCCCATCCAGCATGGTACGGGAGTAAGGAGAGAATACACAGACTGCTCCTTCTTTATAGAATCTTCCAAGTGGAGGGAGGTTATGGGTGGTTTTGCTTCCTTGTTAGGATGCTCTGTTTGTTTCGATATAAATTACCGAAGACGGCTTTATAGTGACAATCGTCACATCAGCTTCATTTCTTCACCGACCGCTCCCAAGTGCGAAGGGTTTGGGGAAACCCAGGAACCCGCCCCCCATGGGGCGGCAGCCGTGGATGTGGACGCCCACCTTCTCGTAGGGGATCTGCAGCAGCTCCAGCACCACGGCATGGGCGCCCATGTTCCGGAGCAGGCGTTGCTGTTGCTTCCTGCTCTTCCTCACAGAGGCGCCCTCTTGGACGCAGAGTTTGCTGAGTCGAATCAAAATCTGGTACAAAGAAAGAATCAAAGTTTCTCCTCTGACCCCCATCTCAGTTCCGAGGACTTAGCCTACAGCCTACTGACTACAGTTCATGATACCTCACTGTATACTTGGAATTTGCTAAGGGAGTAGGTCTTAAGCATTCTTACCTCCCCCCACTGGCTCCCCCCAAAAACCTAACTATGTGACTGATGGATGTTTAATTAACTTGACTGGGGTAATCATTTCACAGTGCATATGTGTATCAAATCATCACTTTGTCAAGTATATTATAATTTTGTCAATTATACCTCAAAGTTGGAAAAAAATTTTGTTAAGAAAAAAGAAATCAGTCTCAGAAAACTAGGAAGTGTAGTTGGAAAAAAGATTGCAGGGGGCGGTGTGGACAGGAAGGCAAAAGGATCACAATATATTAAGAACATAAAACGAGGGAAACTCCTCTAACTTGTAGTATCCCTATTGATTGTATTAAACCAAATCCACATATGGCTAAGAACAAGTCTTCCAGAATAACCAATGGATTACGGCTCCATCAGCAAGTGGGATGGTTTCAGATCTCCTAAAATGATATGACTCAGCATCACTGCCAAGGACTTGGGAAGAATTTGCTCTAGGGTAAAAAACACCAAGCGCCACCCTCCCAACTTTGAACTAGCCTGTGCAAAGATTCCTAAAGAGACATGGTCCTCATTGGTGGGCACTACGTGCCAGCCGCTGAGGCAAGTCCTTGACAATTTCACCACTTAACTCTTCCTTCAACTGTAAACCTTCAGAAGTATAGGTGCTGGAGGCACCTCTACAAGGTGAGGAGACTGAAGACACACAAATAATAAGTGGCAGAGCTGGATCTGAACCAAGACCTGACACTAAAACCCATGCACTTCACCTCAGAGGTTTACTTTCTCCCTGTTCCACTTTCCATGAAGGGAAAAGCTCACAAGGGAGCACTTACCTCTTTGACCACCCTGTAGTTGTAGCTACTGGTGCTCTCATGCTTCTGGGACTTGTTGTTCCCCTCCTAGGAACCAAGATGAACATGAGTGCGGTTTGTACAACTCTTAGGTTCCTGTCTGTTTGTTAGCATTAGCATCACAATTTAGGAAAGAACAGGAGTTTTGCAGCGTTTTCTAGCCATCATGCGGGGTTTGTGCCTGTCATTCACTTGCTCACAACTCAGCTCCCCTCTGATGGGAGAGGATGCAGATTATTGCACTGATGGGGGAGAATATGATGGTCCAGGCATGGCTGGAGAACAGGTTCTTTCCCAAGTGCGTCTGCAAGGGACACCTGGAGCTAGTTCACTCAAAGTCTGTTCTACATGGGCCACGGTGGCACGAGAGATGACGCTGAACTTGTATTTGTAGCTCACTTCCTGGAAGAATGGCTGTCACCCTGTTAACAAGCAGACCTCTTGAGAATCAAGCCCATCCTATAATCTGCATTTTTATCTAAAACCAGAGGAGGACGTTTACTTGTTCTGAGGACCCCATCCATCTCCTCCTGTAGCGTAACTTGTGTGTCACCCACCTCTGTTTTCTTATGTTCGTTTTCACCAGATGCACCGTCCATGGCCTCGTCAGGGCCCTGCCCTTTGTACACCCAGAGCTCTGACTTCTCCACGATGGATCGCAGTTGGTCCAAGTCTTGTTTGATCTGTTTGTAGTTGTCGACATCTTGGCTGGTAACAAGCAGTTGAACCTGAACGAATGCAATTCAATAGTGACTCACAACAGACTCTCAGACACAATGCCAACAACACACACACACACACACACACACACACACACACACAGAGCAACCCGACCTACCTGTTTGAAGGCCTGCAGGACCTCCTGCCTCTGACTGAAGTGCCGAAAGAGGAGCTGCAGGGCCCCTGACACCAGGGGTGGGTAGTCGTGCATCGTCAAATGCAGCAGGACCCGCAGGAAGGTTCTGCCGCCGTGGTCGTCCAGGTCCAGTGGCGTGTTCTCCTCACTGAGGGGAAAGGCCAAATGAGCCAAGACGCCCTCTCCCGTGCCCTTGGGCCCAGACACACCTCACCTAGTGAGATTCCTAACTCTGTATCCCCCCTCAGCCGACCCGGCTTTTCATTGCCTCATTTAACAACACACAACCTTATTTGCTCTTCAGATATATTCTGAGGTGAGGGGGCAGTTAAGCTGTCCCAACTGGGGACTTCCCTGGTGGCACAGTGGTTAAGAATCCGCCTGCCAATGCAGGGGACATGGGTTCGATCCTTGGACTGGGAAGATCCCACATGCCGCGGAGCAACTAAGCCCGTGCGCCACAACTACTGAGCCTGCGCTCTAGAGCCCGCGAGCCACAGCTACTGAGCCAGCGTGCCACAACTACTGAAGCCAGCGCGCCTAGAGCCTGTGCTCCGCAACAAGAGAAGCCACCGCGATGAGAAGCCTGCACACCGCAACGAAGAGTAGTCCCCGCTCGCCGCAACTAGAGAAAGCCTGCGGGCAGCAACGAACGCCCAATGCAGCCAAAAATAAATAAATTTAAAATAAATTAAAAAAAAATAAGATGTCACAACCGTCTAATTTTTAATCAAAGTCCCCACCTTCCCACAGTGGCAGGCCTGGCTTTGCAACCAGATTCCCAATTGGTGTTCTGCTGGGCTCCACCTGTGGTTTGAGAGCTGCACACAGCTGTGTTTCTCCCGAGTTGCTAGATTATTTTTTATTTAAGATGCCCTAATTCAGCACCTAGCAAACCCTCTGTGGTGAAGGATGAGCTTTTCTTATGTCTAGTCTGTAGCCAACTGCTGTCTTGGTCTGTACCATGTGCACTGATGGTGCCCCTGGATGCGGTCACAGCGTCCAACTGTCATCAAAGTGCCCAAAGGCTCACTTATCTAAACTGGTAGCAAGCGCTTTGGTCCCAGAGACCCCACTTTGCAGAGTGTTGCCGTGAATCACCCCAACTCAGTGTTCCTCCAACCGGGGTTCATCAGTATATTATCAGGGGTTCTCTCAGTATCTACGGTAACTTGATTGTGTGTTACTGATACAAGTAAAAATGCAATAAGCACGTGCCGGAGCAAACGGCAGGCCACCTCGAACCTGAGCGCTGCCACTCAATTTTTGTGTCGGTGCCCAATTTGTATTTCCAGTCAAATGAAGGCCGAATGCTGGGACCTCTGTGGCTGCAGACAGATGGGACTCAGTGCGTAAATCCTCTGCTCGCGCTATGTGCTCCAAAAAGGTGTGAAGAAGCTTTCATTGCTGTTCAGTATCAGGAAAGTGGTGGGAGAGCTGAGACACCACCCAGCAGATGGAAATGACATCACGTTAAACGCAAAACCCCTGAGTTTCAGAAGGGCAACCTCTTCCATAGAGTAAATGCCGCTGCTAAGTCAATTTCACAGGTTTTACATTAAGCACTGCGGTGGACTGCTAACATCGGTGGCCCCTCTGTGGTCTAAACACTCTTGTATACGTCCCTCCCACACTGATGCTGGGCTCGGCCGGGCGATTTGCTCAGACCAATAGGACGTTAGGAACATGATGCAAGCAGAGGCTTGCTTACTGCTTGCACACTGTTGGTCTCTACACTTAGAGCCAGTCACCCAGCTATGCAGAAGCCCAAGATACTCGTGTGCAGAGAGAGACAAGTCCCAGCCTTACTGACACCTCCACCAAAGAGCCAGAAACGCGAGAAGAGCAACTGTGCCAGCCCCAGTCACAGCTACCACAGCTGCACGACAGACCCAACAGTGACCAACAGAAGAATCATCCAGCTGAGCCCGTCAACCCACAGAACTGTGAGAGGCAATAAAACGACTGTTGTTTTAATCCATTACGTTTTGAGAGCAAGTTATTAATTACACGGCAATAGGTAACTCAACAAAGTGTGCATATCCTAAGAGTTATGCATAGAGGGTGTTTATACCAAGTTTGCCGGTGTTTGAGGCTTACAGGTATTTGAGTCTCGTAACAATGTTTTGAGTCAACACTGAGCAATCTCATCTTTTAGAAAGGGGTTCATACATTAATCTCATGTTAGGGACAATGAAAGAACAGTATAGGTGTCTGTGTCCTTTTCATCGTTGCTTGGCTTCTAAAGGGCTCGGGGGTGACTGCAGCCCATTAGCAGCAATGACCTTGCTACACTCACTCTGTTTCGAGCGCCCCCTTTCTTTCAACTCTATTTCCTCACCATTTAAAAGTTTTGTAATGTGTGTACTTTGGGAAACCTCTGTCAATTCTTTCTGTTGTAAGCAGGAAACACACACACACATGAACCCAACTAAGATCACTCTGACTGAGTACTGAGAGTTATAAAGAGAGCAGTCAAACAGCCTAAACCCAGAGACTAAACGTTTCCTAGAACAGTAAAGGAGAAGCCTTTGAGAGCTAGAAAAGAGAGGCCTCCCCCATCTTAGAACCACCTACAAAACAGAAACTGAAAATATACTTTCCTTCCTCCAAAGATGCCTTCGGCTTGCTCTTCAATGTGTTCGAAATCAAGAGCACCTGAAAATCAGAGAACAGAACTTCAGGTGCAGGAAGGGGTGGAAACGTGCCGCTCGTGAACTCCCCCCAAGACAGGCTCGCCCCTGCCCCTCAGGCTTTGATAGGTGGGGTTATTCCTACCACCACCCTTCTCCTTATCCATCACCACTATTTCCTGGGCAGGAAAAAGCATTCACCATGAGTAAAAGTTGGTAATGGACAGTAAATTTTCTTGGGAGAGTTTTGTTTTTGTTTTCTGGTATTTCACCATAACACTAGAACCCTCAGCTGTCTTATGACTAAGACACTCCAAGATGGAAGGAAGTAAGATCTATCCCAGAAGCCATCTGGGCCCTTTCAATTATTCCCCTGCCCCAAAAGGGTAACTCCCAGGGTCTCATTCTAAAATGCAGTCATCTTCAAAAACGTTCACATATTACCCTTGTTCTAGAACATACTCTTTGGACTTCCAGTTTTCATTAGACCCAGGTCCCATTTTATGGCGGAAACCCCATTCTGGCATCACTAACCTGGTACATTACTTGGTCCCTCTTGGCTGCTGGTTCCGGAGGATGTTTCCGAAGTCTGGGAATTGCTTTCATCAAACTCCCGCTTAAATATACACAGGAGGCAGGAGATCCTATAATCCAGCCTCACATTCAAAATAAACTAAAGATTCAAGTGGAAATGGAAACAGACTGGTTACATGAGCAGACCACCTGGAACATTCTGCCACGCCACCGCACTCTGGCTGGGCCTGGCGTCTGCTGCATCAATTACCTTAAACGCTACGTGAGCCAGATATTTGGCTTAGATTTCAAACAGTCACTTTAACAAAAGACTTCTAGGACTATATCAAGTTTGCCCACAGCACCTTAGCTTCTAGTGTAAACTCCAGCATCCCGGCAATTAATTTAATGCTCAGGACAATAAATCACTCACTCTCCACCCCATCCTCTATAAAACATTGCTTTAGTTCAGCAAGTACTGAATGCCAACTCTGGGCCTTAAGAAGGGTGAAGTTGGCCGCTTTTAAAAGAACTGACAGAGAAAAATGTGTTTTCAGTACTGAAAATTAGTTTGGTTCTTATTTTCTATTACTGATTGCTTTCTTTGATGTAGATACAATCCCTTGGGCTCCCTCTTCTTTCACTCCCTGTATTCCCTCCCAGTTCACTCCAACAGAAAGTCACTTTTTCCATGTTTGTGGCTGGAGCCAAAATGAAAGATCAAGCATCTGGCACTGTTTAAGGGCCTTACCGACATTCTCCCTTCCGTGCTCTCCTTATCTCTGCCTGGCCCTCCTGGCGACCTTACCCAATGCCAGGGCTGTCAGCTCCCCTGGATTGAAACAGATCCTTGGCTTATCTTCCAAGCTCTTGGTCCACGTTTCCTACTGACTGCTGGACATCCCCTTTGGTGTTTTCCCAGAGTCTCAAACTCAGTATTGTACCAAACTAATAGTGCCCATTCTGCCTGGGTTCTCCCACCCTCAGTCAACCTCAGGACCATCAACTCTTCCCTCCTTGATACGCACATCTCATCAGTGACTAAGCCCTGCTGGTTCTACCTCTGCCACTCTCCACGGATCTCTCTCCCGCCGTCGTTTACCCCCACTCACAGCCTCTATCTCCCTCCTCGGCCATTACAGAAACAAGTTTACTAGATCCACATCTCAAAGATGCTTATTCTTAGGTTAGCTCCCTGCTTGAAAAAGTTCAAAGGCTCCCCACAGAGTAAAGTCCTAATACTTCAGGCACCCAGAGCTCCCTAGAGCATAGCGCAGTCCGCCTTTCCAACCTCATTTCTGATAACTTCCCTTCAGCACACTCCACGTCCCTGCCCAAGGAGAACAGCTTACGGACCCATGCGTCCTGATGCCCTGGTTCAACCTGCTCCATCCACCCAAGAACGTCCCCTTGTTTCTATACATATCCCGTCCAGGCCTAAGGGCTCCAAGAAAACCTTACCTCCTCTGGTCCTTACTAATTGGGATCACACGACCTACCCGTATTTCGGGAGAACACTTTTCTCACGGTTTTATTTCCATGTACACACAGCTTCATCATACCTTATCTTCCTGTTAGACTATAAACCCCCTGTAGACATAGCCTGTGTCCAAATCATCTGTGCATTTCCTCACAGAGCCCAGCAAAGTGCCTTGCATACGGTAAGGGATCAGTAAGTATTTGCTGGAAGAATGAATCCATCAACCAAATGTTCTCAGATTACTACAGTGAGTAGACCTGAAGATGTAACCAAGCTTCACACCGCATCGATTCTGATCAACATGCACGATATTCACATACTTGGGACCTGTAAGCCATGGCCTAAGAAAGCCTTGAAATCCTTCTCTATCTTTGGTCAGACATAAATTTAAGGAGTTTTCTTCTTCATTTAAATCACTCTTTATTGCCTTCAGTAATTATTCTGAGGAGTCCCAGGGATGTTTTCAAACCATTAGTTAACTGTGATTTCAGAATCGAAAAAAAATCCTCAAATCTGTAAACATTTACAGTTCTCTACTCCATGTTCCGGGGTTGAGATTAGACAGTGCGGGATGAAAGAGAAAGGTGATAACAGTATTCTTGTCATGAAGGAACAGCTGGTTTCGTTAATGAATAAAAAATTACCAAGGAGCAGGAAGAGGAAACGCACACTGTTGGCAGGCTGGGAGGTTCTCACATGGAAGATCACGCACGGCCTCTCCAGTAAACTGGCTCCCACCCCCTCCTGCCTAGGCCAGGACTTTGCTCCTACAATTATCCTCTCTCCCCTTCATCAGTAAGTCTTCCCTCTCTGCATGATCACTCCCATTCAGCATACAACCTTGCTGACATCTCCCAACTTAAATAGTACCAATAATCACCCTGCAGCCACCTTCCCACTTTTCTCTGTTCATCTTTACAGCAAATCCACCCAAGAGGTTGTATGTATTGACTCCCCACTTCATCTTCTCCCATTCTCTCTTGAACCTGACCTGTTCCCAGACTTGTCAAGTATGTTACCACCTCAGGTCTTGGCCTTTATTGTTCCCTCTTGGAGTCCCGGAGACTCTTTTCCTAGATACCCACATACTAGCTCCCTCACTGCATTCAGGTCTCTGATCACGTAACCTTAATGGGGAGACCTTCTCTGACAACTCCATCAGAAACAGTATCCGTGGCCTTTACCCCCAATGGCCTCCAAACCATCTTGACTCTCTTTTATAGTTTAACATCCTTAGTATATACATTTTTATATATCTCTGCCTCCTATCAAAATGTAAGCAGGAATGATTCTGTTCATTGCAGGATCTTCAGTGCTTAAAAGTACTCGGCATGCTCTGACAAGTACAGGTTTCTGGTAGCTGACTACACTGCTGAACTGAATGAACAAGCATTTTCAGAACTCTAATGGAAAACTGATGAACTCATAAAAGTGCTAACAAAAGATCAAGACGAAAAAAAGCTAATTACATGGGACTGAGTGAACTGATGAGGATGATTATAATTTTTGTGACTTTTTGTTTGTATTAAAAAAAAAATCCCACAAGGACTCAGAGGCAAAAAATATACAAATCAATTTTCACTGCAAAGTAGCTGTTACAGTGGAGGATTACTGGACTGAATGTCAGTATTATGACATAGTACGAGTGTGTTTCATGTTTGGTAATTGCAATCATTGTTGCTTTTGTTGTGGTCATCCACTTACAATGCTTGGTGTCAGTTTATTTATCTCTTGTAAAAATAAAATACAGTGTGTGTGTGTGTGTGTGAAAAAAAGATTAAATGAGATAATGCATGTGAAAAAAGTATTAGAAACAAATATGCTTTATTCTCATTGTTAACTGAAATGGTAGGTGATGTTTAAATTGTATAATTATAATTAATTTGTAATGTGGTACTCAAAATTTAAACAAATATAACCCTCTCACAGTAACACTGTTAGAGGGAAAAGAAAAAAAAAAACTACTTGGCATGGAATCAGTCTCTATAAATGTCTGTTGAATGAATGAATGAATGAATAAGGGAGGGAGGAAGGGAAGGATTATGGGAGGAGTTACAAACTTAATGGAACCTTGAATGAGTTATGAACAAAAAACGGGGAATTCAGCTATGTATAGAAGCGTAAGTGAGTTAATTCTAAGTGGGTGAAGACAGAGACCAATGACTAGGGAAACGTAAGGTAACTGCAGAAAGTGTGGCATGGTTGGAGGAACAGGGTATGCTGGGGAGGGACAGGAGATGACAGCACAGGGAGCAGAGGGCCAATTCAGAAACAGCACTTGAGGCTGAGCTAAGACTCTGCCTCCACTCTCTTCCCAGAAAGCCTAGGGCTCCGTAAAAGCAGGGACACTGGATGCAGATGGTCCCCTGGGAAGCACACTCCCGCCCACCCTGCACCCGCCCCGGCCCACGGTTACCTGGAGTATTTCAATGATCTTCAACTTGGTGTCCATCACCATGATGTCCTCCTTCTCCGGCTCTGCTTGCTTCACGTTGCCCTCAGGGGCGGTGGCCGTGGGAGTCATGGGCAGGAAGCCTCCTCCCCGGAGCACCACCTGGGTCATCAGCTCTCCAACCCCATGGATGGACCGCATCACGTTACTACCTAAGAAGGGCCAGGACAAACCTTGGTCATGACATCCCTGGTGTGCACTCTGGGCACCTGGCCAGGGGCAGAGGCTCTTCGGGACAAATCACTTAACATGTCTCTATTCCAATATACTCTAAGAGCCTGGGAACCTGAAACGGTTAACAACCATCAGAAATGCAGGGCTTCAAGGAGTAGGGAAAAGAGTATGGAGCATTTATGTATGTTAATTCACCTGCCAAATTTTATTGGTCACCTACTACATGCTTGTTGCTGTGCACAGAACTAGGGATGCAGGAGCTAACAAGACACACATCTGGTGCCGCTACCGAAAGCCACTTGATCTTGAATACGTTATGCTACCTCTGAGGGTCAGTTTCTTCCACTATAAAATGAGAATAACGGAGCCCAACTGACAGAGATTAAGTGGCAAAATGTATGCAAATGACTGAGCAAGCACAGCCCCCAACAGATAGTAGGACGTAAGTAAACGTACTTTTTCTATTCTAGCTGTAGAGACCAGTTAAACAATAATCCACACGTGAGTACCTAGTGTGTGTCTACTACGACCCTAAAACAGAGGGGGAAAAAAACAAAGGCAGATTTTCCTATTTACAAATTGGAAATAGGATACCCAGACACAGTCTGGATTTCACGTACTCATATACTAATACAAACATCTGAGGACCTCATGACACATCAAGAACAATGACATGTATTTTTAAGACATAAGCATTAGGCAAGCGTTGGGCAACTTTCAAATGTTGCAGTGAAATGTACAGACTCATATATATAACTATAAAAATACAATAAAGTGTTAATAATCACTGACTCTAAGTCGTGGCTCTACAGGTGTCCACTGTACTACTCTTGCCGCCTTTATTTATATCTGAAAATGTTCATAATGAAAAGTTGAGAGAAAAGACAAAGAAAGGACGCGTCATCGCACAGTAGGTATGAGAAGAGCAGAAGGAGAGGCCGGGCAAGCGTGTCCCGACCTATGGGCGCCATGAGACCTCCCTCCTCAGCTTCTCCATGTTATTCTCACCTTTATTCTCCTCTCCCTTTGCCATCTTGCTGATGGGGAAGATTGTGGTCACGTGCACACAGTCCAATATGGCCAGGAGGATTTTGGTTAATCGCAGGAGGTCAGAGAAGTTGTAGAAACCAAAGTATATGAGATTCCTAGCTAAGTTTACAACCTATTGTATTTAAAAAAGAGAGAAAGGAGGAATTAAATAAACAGTATCCTTCACTTGCATTTTAGGTTGACTATTTTATAAATGACTGTAAGAGAAGGCATGTATTTTACTTGCAGTTTCTGACCAAATTTCATTTTGCTTCATAAGGAGAAAAAATAAGAAACAAAACCCTGCAAAGCTACTGATCTGCTCTGATGACTGGTTAATGAGAGACTGACCTCATCATTGGCTCTGTGCAGCTTCCCAGAGATAATACGGGGCAAGCCAAGGTATACAAATCAAGGATCCAGATAACACAGCAGTCCCTGGAAATCTGATTCCTCAAAAGGCAAAGTGTCTCAAAGAGAAACACTCAGCTCAAAGGTGAGAAGGATTTATGTCCCTCAAATGATTCATCTGTGACCGATCCCGAGCACAGACTGTTTCTTTCCTGTCACTTTTAATATAATGTACAGATTATACATAACGTTCTATCCTTTTTACAGGATTCAGTTCACCAGATGTATTTCTTCCAGGAGCATAACTGCCTTAAGGCAAGTGACTGGTATTCGTTCTATTTTACTCTGCAACAAAACTGAGCTGAATTCCTTTTTATTACAAAACCAGAGTATCATGATAAAAAAAAATCACCACCTATTTTCTATTTCCCCCATAGAACAATGCTCAACACGAAGCAGACAAAACACACGATCACCGCACCGTGAGTTACCTCAAATGTAAGTTTATTTTTCTCCTTATCAGAGAAAGGGAACCTCTGACACACCACGTCTCTTAAATACTCCTCCACAAATTCCATGGTCTGAGCAAACCTCTCCTTAATTTCATCTTTGGAAGTACCACTACTATCATAGCTAAAAGGAAAGGAGAAAGAAATCAAATGTCAAGTTCTGACCAGCGAGGCCTTCCCTGTTTGCTGAGCCCCCAAAGCTAACACCATCCACCCCAACGCTTCCCATCCTCCTGTCCCTGCTTTACGTTTCCCTCCTCAGCACCCACCACACCGAGGTATACATTTTAGTCCTTTATCTTGGTTACTGTCTGTCTTGCCCCACTAGTGTACACACAGTTTTCTTGTTTGTTGCCAGGTAGATTCCTTGAGCCTGGCATGCGGGAGACACTTAAACATTTGTTGAATAAAAGAGATATAAAAGGACAATCATGCCATCTTTTACATTCTTGAGGAAACAAATAACATTTGCCACCCTTAATTATATCTTAAGCTTAAAGAAAAAATGACTTATCTTTCCTCTCTGATTTAACCAGACTTATTAACCTGACCATAAGTGGTTTGTCTTCCACTACATAGAACACTATAACTAAGAAGTTTTAAAGCAACATGAATGAGGTCTTAACAGGGTGAAGGAGCCAGGCTCACTCATCAATGGCGATCTCGGAGGGAATCTCGGACCAGAGGCGGGCGTATTTCACGGGAGTGACTTGCTCCTGTGGGTCTCGGTCCACATGCATGTGGAGCATGAGACGGCAGAAGGACGCCCGCAGGTCATAGGGCAGGTTCTCATCAGACATGCAGCGGAGAATGAGATCCACGTCCAGCTGGCCTGAGATTTCGTTGATGGCGAGGTACTGGCGGTCCAGGCACATCCTCGCAAAGAGGTTCAGCTGGTACCTGGAGAAAAGGAAAGTTACACAGGGCTCACTCTCATGGAAACACACAGCAGGAGAGTCGCGGGGGGCCCCAACTCTCATAGGAGTGACAGGTGGCCACGGGAACTTACACATCAACACTCTTCACTTGCTTGTGTATGCAAACTCTGGCTTCTGTACCAAGCGGAAAAAGAACAGTTCAAGCCACGCCAACAGTCACATGTGCCTACCCTGCTGTGTGGGAATAATTACATGGCTAGTTGATGCCGTTTTGCCCTTGTTTATTTTATAAAATGGCGGGGGGGGGGAAGCATTAGGCTGAAAACGGTTGCCTGTTTCTTTAGTCCTGCTTTTATGCAGCACATGAAAGACCGCATAGGAAATGGTAAAGGTTTCAGACCCTTACTGACTCTGCTTAGGAATTTTATGATACTTTCAGGGTCTTATCCCATAGAGCTCTCCCCTTTGACTTTTACACACATGTGAAAAACATGGTAGAAGAAATAGGGGGCTCCTCAAAATGTTACAGTTTCTTCCACACCTAATTACATATGATCTCTGTTAACTTCCAAATCTGACCACTGAAACACTCTTCCTCATTCACTGTCAGCGGAAGACATAGCAAACATTAAAAGAGTAACCATTCCCATAATGTGAAATAAGAAAGCCATGAGGTTCCACAGTGGCGAATTCCAGCTTCTGACTTTAAAACCCTATTTATTACCAATAATCATGAGTTGGAAATATTCTCAACCGCACTAGTTATCAGTGAAATGAGGATTAACCTATGTTCTATTTCATGCTCGTAAGATTAACAAAAATTTAAAAAGCATCACAGTATTCAGAGATAGCAAAGACAAAGGGAAACGAAAGTTCTCTTTTGGTGGGAATGTACACCAAAATAGCCAATTTAGGATTGGTTGGTCAGTTTAAAATATGCATGCCCCCCAATCTCGTAATTCCCTGGTATAGAATGGAAACTCCTACACATATGCACAAATTTGAACAAGGATATTTCCCGACATGAAAAACTAAATTGTGGCATACGCTGAATATCAAAGAGCAATGAAAATGTGGCACAGTAATAAAATGGAATAGCATTCAGCAGTCAAAATGAAAGAAATGGACCTACCACCATTAGCATGAATCCACTTCAGAAACAATATGAAAAAATAAGGCAGATTTCAGAACGGAACTCAGACTCTGGAACCATTTATATAAAATTTTAAGAATCAACAAAATACTATGTATTATTTATGAATGTACAGAAATGTAAAATATAAACACACAGAGAGTGTGGAAGGTCACACACCATCTGCATGAATGGAGAGAAAGAATACAGGAGGTAACAAAGGGCATTGTAATTGCAAAGTTCTATTTATTTCTATTAAAAAATGCTGTAAGCACTTCCTCATCTTTCCTTCCCTCTTCTTTTATTTTAAAAGTATTTATTGAGTCAGCAGATCTCAGAGCTGGGACCGAGGTGACGCTGGGATGGAGGAGGTGACCGGCAGCGATGCAGACTGAGCAACACAGCGGGGACAGTGCCGGCCAGGTTCTCGTTGTCAGAGGAACGAGTTATGAATACAAAAGGGTGAAGGCTAGAATAACGCTACAGTGTTGGAACAGAATTGGAAGTACTGATGTGAACTCATGATTTTTATTACATTTATATAGGTCGATATAGAAATAGATATGTGTGTGTCTACGTGGACAAACAGATGTGTGTACAGACACACACATTTCCTAGCTCTGTCTGCGAAAGTTCTATGACGTTGTAACTATTGTCTCTATTTTACAGATAAAGAAACTAGGACATAAAGAGGTGAATAACTTGACCAAAGTCAAAAAGCTACTATGTAGAGAGGTGACCCCGCAGCCTGACTCTTAACTACTACAAAATATATCCGTGTCATGTGCCGTGCTATGTAGGGATCAACTGTAACTGGGGGCTCATGCAAACACTCAGTCTTCTTGTGACAGAGCCACACCCAGATAGCAACGGCCTATCTAAGTATCAATGAAACCTTACACTCTACAAACTCCTGAAGTACACATCCGTCTTTCTGACGGACGATCTCATCAGAGGACACCCATGCCGCCCTCGCACCTGTAGTAGCTGAGGACGTCTCGGTCTTCTTTCTGCCCCTCCTTAGCGTCCTGCGCCAGTTCCCTCACACTCTTACTGCGAACCTCTTTGGTGCTGTCCCTCCAAAACAGCCACACCTCTTCCTCATCCTCTCCTGCCTCCAGAGCGTTCTCTCCAGTAGAAACACCTTCAAATTCGAAACGAGAGAGTACCAGCCTGGAAAATAAGAGGAGGGGGGACACTCATTATGTCTGAAATCCTTGCTCATCACGGATCAACTGTATTAATGCGTTGAACTCTAGCTGCACTTTCAGCACAGACACACACAGAAAGCCACTTTACTTCTCCCACCGGCAGAATCACGAAGAACCAAACATTAACGTCGTCATACACTTTAGCCCAGGGGTTCTCCGCCAGGGTGACTGTGTCTCCCAGGGGACATTTAGCAATGTCTGGAGACATTTTTGGTTGTCCCAACCAAATGGGAGGGGTACTGTTGGCACCTAGCAGGTAGAAGCAGGGAGGCTGCTACATCCTACAATGCAGAGGACAGAACCCACAGCAAAGAACTACGTGGCCCCGAACATCAAAAGGCCAAGGATGAGAAAGTCGGAATTAGCCCAAGCTAATTAAGCCCAAAATTAAGCTATGCATGAGAAACAAAAAAAAATCGCTAGTTTAGAGCATAATTTAGTGTTTTTTAAATAAACTTCTTTTAAACATTGTTTTTAACATTTAAATGTTACTGGCACTATGCGTCTCAGGAAAACTGCTCCCCTGCTAAAAATGAATTGCTACCATTACCAAAACTTCTGTGGACCCATGAACCCTTTTTCAACAGTGATGCGTTAACAAGCTCTTCCCTACAATGACTTCATATCAATAATGAATTACCTCCTTTAAAACTTAAAACGGATGATCATAATTAGAGAATTTTAAACTCTTAAAATTAAACCAAGGGTGTGTAAAACGTTCCCTGGTGAGCTCACATTACTGTCAAAGTACGTGACGTCACCATGCAGAGGAGCCCACAGCAAAAGCAAACTTGAAAATTCCTCGGATCGAGACCTTTGCAAGAGGACGATCAACAGCCAGCCAACCTGACTTCAGAAATCAGGGAGCTGGGTTTCATCACCTATGAGCACAGACATCCACGGAGCCACACATTCTCCATCTAAATCCCGTCCTCATCTTTCTTTACCTTAAACCCGCACGTCTCACTCACTTGGTCTCAATCAGAATGTCAGCGTTGGTTGGATTCAGCACAGCTTTACATATCAGTTCCTGGGTCACCGGAATGGATTTGTTCATGGACACGCAGAGATCAGAGAGGTAATCTAAGAATCTATCGAGAAAGAGAAACCAAATTAAACAGTTTCTGTACACAGAGCAGGGGCTGGGCTCTGGGAGCCTGGCTCTCCCTCAAGAGGACTGACCCAGCCTACCTTTAACACAAGTCAGAGACGCTTTGGGTTTTAGTGTCAGCATCCATGGAACCCCCAGAAACCCAGACACCAGAGGGAAGGAAGGATGGATGGATAGATGGATGGAAGGGAGAGAGGGAGGGAGGGAGGGAGGGAGGGAGGGAGGAGGGAGGGAGGGAGGGAGGGAGGGAGGGAGGAAGGGAGGGAGGAGGGAGGGAGGAAGGGAGAGAGGAAGGGAGGGAGAGCAAAGAAAGAAAAGCAAAAGAGGAAGGATGGCAGTGACTGTTGTGAGGAAGAGCTGACAAGGTGAAGATGAACAGAAGGAACCACCAAGTAAGAAGTTCACATAAGGAAGACATGGTTAGGATGCAGGTACCCAGAGTGGTGAGGGGCAAGGCTCTGATGCTTGAGGCCCAAATCAGAACCCTGGTTCTGGTTCTTATCCACTACGTTCTGATAGGTACTGTTATTTGGGGGGAATTACTTAACCTCACTGTGGTTCAGTTTTCTCATCGACAAAAAAGGCTGATACAGAACCTCAGAGAGTTCTTCTGAGGATTAAATGAGCTAATTCATGCAAAGTGCTTACTTAGTTCACTCACTGGCACATGAGAATGGTCCATAAAATGTTATTTTATGGGTGGGGGCAGTCATTTTTATAAGAACACTTTCAGCTCTCCAGTGTCACCGTTCATGATATACACATTGTAAACTATTTCCCACTTCACCTGAAATGGTGTGGATCTTAATTAATTAGAAGGAGAAAAAAAGAGGGAAGAGAGCCTAGGGGGAGGGGGAGATCTGTATGAATGCAACAGAATTGAAAGAATTCACTAATGTAAACAAAAACACTCAAGTAACAACTATGTGTGCAAAAAACTAACTGATGATATTTGGGGGAGTTCTAACTGATCACCATGGGGTGCTATGAAGTGAATGAGTGGCCGACAGCTGTCATTTACTGTGCACCTACTAAGTGCCAGGCACTTCACATGTATTTATTCTCATTTAATTTTCGCAATGACCCACCTAGCAGATGAGAACGTTAATGCTCAAGGTAATCCAGCTGGTAAATGCTGCAGCTAGGATTCTACCCTGGTCTCATTCCCATACCAAGCTCTTTCCGCCGCTACTCATCAAAGAGCCTGTCAAAACCTGCCCAATCAAAACCCGTAGCTAGTGGGAAGCAGCGGCATAGCACAGGGAGATCAGCTCAGTGCTTTGTGACCACCTAGAGGGGTGGGATAGGGAGGGTGGGAGGGAGGGAGACGCAAGAGGGAGGGGATATGGGGATATATGTATGTGTATAACTGATTCACTTTGTTACAAAGCAGAAACTAACACACCATTGTAAAGCAATTATACTCCAATAAAGATGTTAAAAAATATATATACCGGGCTTCCCTGGTGGTGCAGTGGTTGAGAGTCCGCCTGCCAATGCAGGGGACACGGGTTCGTGCCCCGGTCCGAGAAGATCCCACATGCCGTGGAGCGGCTGGGCCCATGAGCCATGGCCGCTGAGCCTGCGCTCCGCAACGGGAGAGGCCACAACAGTGAGAGGCTCACGGACCGCAAAAAAAAAAAAAAAAAATACTAATGGTAAAAAAAAAAACCTGTCCCTAGCAGCCCCAAACAAAGGAAATCCAGGAAAAAGCACCATGACACGCTCAGTGCCTGCATCGGAAATGCAAAGACACCTTCCGCCTATCAACCCCGCCCCCGCCTCACCTGGGCTCCCTGTTCTTTCGCACCAGACTGACGAAGGTGTCGATCTCTGCCGCGGTGATGTGTTTTTCCAGGAGTTTCCGATTATTGTGGAGCAGGGCAGTGATGGTGTCTTCAGCCAGCACATCATAGCCAATCTGCTTCTGCATGAAGCCAAACTGCTTGGCTATGTACTCCTTCGAAGGAAGGAAAGCGAGGTGAGGGGGGAGGACTGGAGACAATGGGATGAGGCTGGAAGTAAGGGAGGGGGCAGCAGCCCCTGAGGAGCATCACCGCCCATGAGGGAAATCACAGGGGAGCATCTTTCCACAACTTTCTAATCCAGGGCAACAGCTGCAAACTCCCTCACATCCTTTATTTTTACTAAAACTGCCACTCAGATGTAATTAAGTAAAATATCCTGTATTTACAGATAGGCATTTTTATTAAGTCCACTGTATAAATTTTAATGTAGTGACTTATTTTTCGAAAGGTCAAAAGTTGTTTTTCAGCTCTGATTTTATTACTAATTGAAGAGGCTTTAACTGTGCCTCACTGCTCTGTGTTGCTGCATAAACACAGTCAAGCCTACCTGGATATTTAGAACGATGCTACCCCATGGCGTTTTCCTTGTCTGGGATGAAAATACATCTTTAAAGTCAGTGGGTAGCAGAAACAAGTTAGGAATATGTAAGCCAGTCAATTATATTCGTAGAACATATGAAAACACCCCTGGCTTCTTTTTGGGATCAGACATGACATTCCATAGAAATATTTAAGAACTCCAGGAAGCCTCTTATGAATATTTGTTTGTTGCTATTCAAAGACATTTTTCCTGCCCAAAACAGACTACTTGTTTGCTCAAAGTTCAAACGGCCCTTGAAACTTGGTATAATTTGTTTTCATTAATTCCAAAATTCTGAAAGTGACTCAGGATGAACACAGCGGACATGGGCCACCTTTCAGCCCTCACTCCATAAGGATGCATGTTCGGGAATTCATCAGCCCCCAGGGATATACTCCTGCCAGCTGGCACAGGGTCCATGAGCAACCAAGCAAGGACATCCAGAGTTGCAGCAAGAGGGACTGGTTTAGTCCCGTCACGTACGAGCAAAATGTTCTGGCACCCACTACAGACTCTAACGTATCCTCATTGGAAGAGAATAAAATCACTTTGGCCCTAGTATGGTATGAGGATGGTATTCATGCACCGGAGGTAGATTTATAGCGACCATAAAACTAACAAACATAGCATCACGGGTCTGTGATGTTTTATATTTAAACAGTAGCAAAGGCAAAGCGAAAGGTTTAGAAATACTAGCTAACGAAGTTACATCTAACATTTTAGAGCACTGCTTAGGATCAACTCTATGTTTATGATGACACACAAAAAACTTTCACTACAGAGAACAGTTTAAATGTAAAGGCCAGATGTAGGGGCATTCAAAGTTTAAAAACAAAACCTTTTGTAACACAAGGCAGGGATTGGAGTTCCAGTTACGATAAGCATCACTCTGTGCACCTACAGCAGTTTACGGAGCGCAGGGTTTCTCAACCTCAGCACTACCTACTGACTTCTTGGGCCGCAAAATTCTTTGTTGCAGGGGGCTGTGCTGTGCATGGCTGGATGTTAATGGCATCCGTGGCCTCTGTCCCCTAGATGCCAGTAGCATCCCCAACTCACGACACTCAATAGGGTCTCCAGACATTTCCATATGTCCCCTGGGGGAAAAATTACTCCCAGTGAAGAACTACTGATACAGTGTTTCCTCAGAATCTCCAATTGTTAGGAACCCTCACAGAGGTTAAAACACCTAATTCACGGAGAGAATATATTGGTTGTGTGTGTTTACTGTCATCACACAGTTGATGACTTAGAATGTCATAAAACATGAGCCAGAACCAAAACAAAGAGAAAGTTACCAGCAGAGATGGAGGAGGTGGATGGGACAGGAAGAGAAGATTGCACTCCATCTTCAATATAAGCACATGGAATCAGTGTGCCCTTAAGTCTTACGGGAACGTGCCATGAGAAGTACTGTATATGTAATACCAATGTCAAGAAAAAGAACTCTCACTCCAAGGTGGCTGTAGAAGGGGAATTTTCAGGTATCCTTCTCAAGTCTGTAATATATCTTCCCAGGCTTGCAAAACAAATCTGTGTTTCCTTTCTGAGAGCAAACTTAACAATGAACTACTACCTGGCCATTAAATAAACATACACGTGACACCTAAAACTCATTGAGGGAAGTACATGAACTTCAGGGAGGAAGCTGCCCCTCACTTCCCATTGGTCCTTAATCCCAACCTGGTTCTTCCTGTAGTCCTGCTGGGAGTGTCTCAGGACCCTGTAGCAGAGGCGGCAGATGTGTCTGAAGGGTGCATGCCGCTGGTCCCCCAGCTCCTCCAGACGTAGCATCGGGCCGTCACCACAGTCTGTGAATGGGGCCTGTAACAACTTGAAGATCTGTTTGCAGAAAGAAAAGAATAAGAACTACCATCACCTACTGTTTTAAGGGCCAACCTTTCCTTTGGAAGTAAGATAACCTCAAGGGTGGCTAAACTATACAGGAAAATCTCTCCATGCCAACAGTCATGAACGTGAAAACTGCATTCATTCCATCAATTGGGACTGGCTCCTCCCTGAATTCCGTCCTCCTGGACCTAAGTGGTCCTCAAATACTTGAAAATGCAGTGTTTCAAGCAGTGCCTGAGAGCACAGACTCTGGAATCAGCAGATTCTAGGTTGAAATTACACATCTTTATTACTTTCCTACAGGTACAGATCATGGTCAAGGTAACCTTCAGTTTTCTCAGCAGTAATATGGAAAGAGTAATACCTAGCTCACAAGGGTGTTGTAAGGATTAAAGTAGATAGTAAGTGTCAGGTCATAAGTGCAGTGCTCACACAAGTGCTCAACGAAGGCTCCTCCACAGTTTCAGACCCTCTAGGAATCACTGTTGTGGAAAAGAGCATGGGCATTTAGCCAGAGGTCTTAGTTGGCAGTTATCACATCAAACGGCAGGGCGTAATCTATTCTGCGACTTTAAACCCTTGTTGAAACAGGATGGAGTGTTAATAAATATCGTCTATCACAGTCCAAAAGGAGAAAGGATTCTCAAATCCAAGTTCCTAGGGAGAACTCTGGGACTTGTAACTAACACGTTTTTCTTTTGGCTCCAGCGGCCCAGCCTCCAACAGCTTTAGAGAACTGTATGGCGTACATTTCCATGTACTTCATCTACCCCGGACTTGTCACTTTTCTCCCTCTAATTTATTTCTACCCCAGTTTATTTAACTTTATACCAAATTACATCATCTCTGTATTTTCCGTGAGTTCATTTTATTTTCTACTCATTCTTCATTTACAGGAAGATCTTTTGGTGACTTATGCTGGTCCCCAGAAGCGCCTCTACAGGCCTTCTGAGTTTATCATATACTCCAAATCTTCCAGGTACATGAAATAACCTTAAGGATACACTGCACTTGATATTATTTGTGAGGAAAATAAAGTTGTCAACTGAATTCTTGTTGGGGTTCCTAACAGGTAAATTCTCACACGGCTGATATTCAACAAGTGTGTTAACCATCAACTGAACGATCAAACCATGAAAAGATGCAGGAAACTTGAATGCATTTTACTAAGTGAAAGAAGTAAAATCTGAAAAAGGTACATACAGTATGATTCTAACTATAGGACATTCTGGAAAAGGCAAAACTATGAAGACAATAAAAAGATCAATGGGCCACCATCAAAAGATCTACAAACAATAAATGCTGCAGAGGGTGTGGAGAAAAGGGAACCCTCTTGCACTGTTGGTGGGAATGTAAACTGATACAGCCACTATGGAGGACAGTATGGAGGTTCCTTAAAAAAACAAAAATAGAACTACCGTATGACCCAGCAATCCCACTACTGGGCATATACCCCGAGAAAACCATAATTCAAAAAGAGCCATGTACCACAGTGTTCATTGCAGCTCTATTTACAATAGCCAGGACATGGAAGCAACCTAAGTGTCTATCAAGAGATGAATGGATAAAGAAGATGGGGCACATATATACAATGGAATATTACTCAGCCATAAAAAGAAAGGAAATTGAGTTATTTGTAGTGAGGTGGATGGACCTTGAGTCTGTCATACACAGTGAAGTAAGTCAGAAAGAGAAAAACAACTACCGTATGCTAACACATATATATGGAATCTAAAAAAAAAAAAAAGGTTCTGAAGAACCTAGGGGCAGGACAGGAATATAGACGCAGATGTCGAGAAAGGAATTGAGGACACGGGGAGGGGGGAGGGTAAGCTGGGACAAAGTGAGAGAGCGGCATGGACATATATACACTACCAAATGTAAAAACAGATAGCTAGTGGGAAGCAGCCGCATAGCACAGGGAGATCAGCTCCGTGCTTTGTGTCCACCTAGAGGGGTGGGATAGGAAGGGTGGGAGGGAGATGCAAGAGGGAGGAGATATGGGGATATATGTATATGTATAGCTGATTCACTTTGTTATACAGCAGAAACTAACACACCATTGTAAAGCAATTATACTCCAATAAAGATGTTAAAGAAAAGATCAGTGGTTGCTTGCAAAGGGTTGGGGGAAAGGGAGGGACAAATAGGCAGAGCACAGAGGATTTTTAGGGCAATGAAACTACTCTGTATGATGTGATAATAATGGATACATGTGATTATACATTTGTTCAAACCCATAGCATGTACAACACCAAGAGTGAACCCTAATGTAAACTATAGACTTTGGACAATTATGAAGTGTCAGTGTAGGTTCATCAGCTATAACAAACGTACTTCTCTGGTGGGGATGCTAATAACAGGGAAGGCTGTGGATGTGTGGAGGTATGAGGTACTCGGGGAATCTCTGTACTTTCCACTCACTTTTGCTGTGAACTTAAAACTGCTCTAAAAAATTAAGTCTTTTTTTTTTTTAAAGTCAATGGATCAAGCCTGCGAGGTGGAAATCATTCACATCCCTCTGTAAGAGCAGTGATACCACTGATTTCTTATAAAGCCAACCCAATATGTCACCACTCACTGACCTGCTTGAGAATATTCTGTTCTCTCATCAGCTTCTGTCGTTCTCTGTTGGGCTTAGAGAAGACCACTTCAAGAACATCTTGACCGGAATTAGTTCCACCAGTGACAAAGTAAACCAAGTCTTCCAGCAGCTTGGTTACAGATCTTAGGAGGAAAAAAGCTATTAGATATGGGAAGTGTTCGATGTGTGACAGGCTGAAAGCTTCACCTCGGAAGCCTTCAGGCCAAAGGAACCAGTTAAGCAGAAGCAAACCCATTCTCCCAGTTTCCTTGAACTTGTCAGTTGAGGCCAATTACCAATAAGAGCGAAATAGAGACGATATCTAGTTGTCCACAAAAACATTATCACCTTCACAAAACATGAGACATTACATTTTATCTCAGAGTAACCTCAACCCCTGACACTCAGTAAGATAGTTCCAGAGACCAAGTTGGAGACAGGGCAACAGAGAAAGGAGGAGATATTTACAAGTTTAGAGACTTTCAGAACAGTGAAAGCAAAAGTAACTATTTCTTGAAAACCACAAGTTGAAGCCACCCACAAATGCTAAGGCCTGCTGCTCTCACACAGAGCTCTTCCAAGCACCCTCTCTCTCCACAAGGGATTTCAAAAACCCACAGGGGGTGAAGATGAGCACGTCCGGTTCTGGCAAGGAGCCTTCACCTTCTTTCATTCTGGGTGATGGTGCCCTTCTCCAGCTTCCCAGCTATGGAGCCCAGCACCTTGCTGGCATCGTTGGCAAAGTCCAGGTCCCGAACCTCAGCAGGAGAGACTGGAACTATGGCAAATGCTTCTTTGTCCTCCTTCACGGGAGAGGTTCCAATCTGAAAAGCAAGATGGTCTTTGTGGAACAGCCTCTTAGACTGAGAGGGTAAGACGTTAATCAAACACTGTATTTGTGGGACATGGGGCAATCCAAAAAGCCTAGAGCTCTCTTGTGGTTCAAATAAATGGACATAGAAAAACACCTGGAAAGATGTACCCCAAATCATCAACAGCTGTTACCTCTAGAGGTTGGTACTGTGGAGAAAAGTAAGGCAGGAAATGGGGCAGTACTATGATTTTATAGCTTCATTTGTTACAGGAAGCATCTGAGACTTCTGTAATTTAAAAACACACTTATAAATACATAGGGAAAAAATCAAATGTACAAAATGGTAATTCTTGTTTCTGAGAGTATTATAAGGGTAGACACTGCACCGATCTTTTAGCTTTTCTATATACCTGAAAATGTTCATTAAAGTAGAGGAAAATATTCCAATAATCTTCCCCATCACCAAAAACTATTATGTGAGAGTATAATTCCATTTTTGAAAAAGAAAAACCCTATGTCTGTGTATTTATGCTCTATGATCCTGAACAAGGTGAGAAAGGAGAGGTGGGCTTCAGGGAGAGAAATTAAAGAGGTTGGAAGGACTTTCAAGAAATAAAAGTACACATTGAAATACAAAGAGAAATAAAGGAATAATAAAGATTGGGGGAAATCAACTAGGTATGTGATGTATGTCAAGGCACAAGCAAACATTCCCCCAGCCAAAATCAGCTTTCAGACAGATATGAAATCCAGACAATTGCTCAACCTTTAGGGCAGAAGCTATGGAATAAAATAAAAGGTTCTAGTTATTTCAAAAGCCCTGGGCTTGCTTCAGCCAGGTCCCTCGGAAAGAATTCTTTCATCACATTCAAGTTTGTCCACCACCACGCTCCTGCCGAAGCAACAACTTCAGACCTCCATACGCCTCCATCTGCCCTCAAAGGAGCCCTTTTATCGGGAGCATGAGACCGAGGGAGGCAGCCAAGTTAGGGGACTTACTTTTAGCATCACGGGTTTTTCTTCTTCCTTGTCAATGGGGATATTTGTGCTGTGAACCCAGGTATTAGTACACAGGTGTCTGAGCCGGACATATGAGTTTCTAAAGGAAAAGAAAAAAAAAGGAAAAAGGATTTTAGGGACAGGGTTATTTAGGCTCTCTAGAGCCACTGGCCTAGAATACATCCTATAAGAATCGAAAAAGGATACCAAAATGGTTTTCCGCTACACACAGTGGACAGCATAAACTTAAGAGCAAACGGTTCTGGTCCAAGATACACTTTGACAGATCTACAGTGGCAAACCATTCAGAAACCACTCTAAGGCGACTGTCTCGTGCTGTATTTCTAAACGCAGCCACACCTCATTCTATCATGTTTGGCTCTACTGCCCTTAACACTGTTTTTTTGTTTTTTTAACAAATCAAAGGTTTGTTCATCATGCAAGTCTACAGGTTCCATTTTGGCAATAAAGTATTTTTAAATTAAACATGTACATTGTTTTTTAAGACATAATGCCATTGCACACTTAACAGTTAACAGTGTACTGTAAACGTGACTTTCATATGCACTGTGAAACCCCCAGATTTGTGTGACTTGCTTTATTGTGATATTCGCTTTATTGCGATAGTCTGGAACTGAACCCACAGTATTTCTGAGGTATGCGTGTATAAAATTATACACTGTGAATGACTATCTCCGAACAAACCGAACATGAGACAGAGTAACAAAAAGTATTTACTGAGGACCTACTAGTGCTTATCATGAGAGATAAAGCAGTAATTGAAATTTTCATATGGATCAATATAGCAAAAAATAAAACCATAAAATGCCTGGAAGAAAATGTGAGTAAAAATTTAATAATCTTGTGAGAGGGAAAGTCTTTTGAAGCACATAACAAAATATAAGATTTCCAAATTTCAGAAGCAAAAGATGGATACATCTTATTACATAGTTTAAATTTTACATTTCCATACAGCAAAAGTAGAAAAAAGTTTAAAAACCATCATGAACATAACTGAGGAAAAATGACAACCTGGGAAAATAAAAGATTAATATATAGTATAAAAGGGTATTAATCCACATATATAGAGAGATCTTAAAAATCTGTAAGACAAACATCATGAATATTGGAAATGAAGATGGAACACGTACGCAAACCAGTAATTTAATAAAGAAACATACATGACCAATAAACATCCAAGTACATATTCAACTCCCTCAGCTTATACAAATTAAAACAATATATCATTTTATTGTATCGTATCCCAAAGATCCTGGAAACTGATACAACCCAGCACTTGGAGCTTAGAGAGCTTACAGAGCTTAGAAAAATGAGTTCTACACGCTCACGGTAAGAGTGTCAACAGGTTAAACTCTGGAAGAGAGTCTGACACTTCGTATAACATGTAAAATGTATCTACCTTCTCATCTAGCAATCTCATTTTTATATTTCTTAAGAGATGACAGCACAGGTGCAAAATGAGGCAGAAAGATGTTCAACAAAGCATTATTTATAATAGTTAAAATCTTGCAAACAACCCAATGTCTCAGTAATGGGCTAGTTAATTATAGTATGTAAGACAGAAGAGTACAGAGTTCTTCAAAATGATTAAATCGATATTTATTCACTTGGAAGTATGTACAGGACATACTGTTCAGTGGAAAAAATGTTAAAAATAGCTTATGATTCATTTATGATAAATTATACACAGGTTATCTGTGTGCCCAGAGACGTGTCTGAAACTACAGAAAACCAAAATGTTTGTCGTAGTTACCTCCGAATGGTTAGATTTTATGTAATTTTTTACTTGTCTCTTTGTTCTCCGTGAGATTTTAAAATATTTTTGGTGTTGTTTCTTTTTATGATGAGCATAGATCATTTTACAATGTTTTTCAAATTTGCTTTTCTTTTAAAGAAGTAGTGACATAATACTTGCTCTTAAGGAATCTATCATTGCATTAGTGAGATGAAATGAATGCACGCCAAGCAAAAGTAACAGGAGACATACATTAGAAAGGCTTTAAGATGGGAGACAGTCAAGGTAAGTACTTTTAGAGGAGGAGATTAAGGAGGCTTCGGGGGAGGCATGGAATATTTTTGTTACAGAAGACTTGAGCTGGAACTTTAAACACTGGTGGGACCAGAGCAGAAAGGACAGCATGGAAGTCATTTGCATTAAGAGGAATTCAAAACAACAGCATCCCAAGTTCATGGGAAAGGGGCACGGGGGAGGGCACATTAAACCAGGCACGTCTCTTCGTCTCTTCGGTAGATCCTCTAACTTCCTTCATTTTAATTGTCTTGAAAATTACAAGTGGTATTTACTCTGAATAGCACGAACATAAATTAAACAACATGAACAAGACATTTGACAGAGATTTGCATTTTTTCTTCTGAGGAACTTGGATTCATTTTCTTCTTTTCAAAGTATAACTGAAAGCTTGGAGCTTAACTTTTACTTGGCGGATTGACTACATTCTACAGAGTTCTATGTCAAAGTTCATTTAAAATACCAAGGGCATTCTGTCTATTCATCTGAAGTCTCATTCCCAACCCTTAGCTCAAGAGTCATGATATCAGGACAACTGCAAAAGAGCCACAAAGCTGGATGCTCTCCCAATGTTCATTTATTGCATCTAATTTGCATAAATTGCAATTTTACTATCTTGCTTATTATATCCAGGACTTGTCACTATCCCTTTCAGTTTGTCTTGAAAGCATTCTTTCAACCAACGACTATTACAGAAAAGTTCTTTGCTGGTAACATTTCAGGTACTTTCATGTATCTACCGCCAGACCTTCTGATCTTCAAAGAAGCAAAATTTAGCACAACTCTAAGATGGAGGGAAATGTGTGTACTCCTCCTAAAATTTTTATGACTCCACTGAATCAATGAATAAGAGGCCCTTTTCACTTCTGGCTCTGAGGTTGGTGGCCAAGGGCAAGAACAGATAAAAATTTAGAGAGCTAAGACCAAGTCCAAGATCATAACTAATAATAAACACATTGGTAAACCACGCCAGACACTTTCTCCAGGGTGAACACAAGGCTTCCCTTGCTTATGAGTTTACAATCAGTCTGTCTATGGACAACTGCCCACAAAGAATGTTTTCCAACAGAGAAACAGTAATGAATCAAGGGGATACAGAAGCAGGGCTCTACAGCCAACCAAAGCTGTTTGGCAAGCTGACCTAGGAATTCAAACTTCCCCTCCCCACGGGATCATGGGGATTTCCAACCCACTGGGGAATATGGCCAACTGGCACCTCATTCCTCTTCACCAAGGGAATGCCATGAAATATCTTCTGACAGATATTTTACATCACATGGTTCTGTTCTTTGCTAACCCTTACAAACAAAAAACTTAGCAAATAAAACTAACGTCATTCCCTTGTCTTCTGGGAGCCTAAAAACAAAATCCATTAAAGAGCTTCCAGAATAGAGGACACAACACAGGGAAAAGTACTTAAACCAAAGCGCAATTGGATTCTATAGTCCCTATGCCTGTCTAGGTAGTCAGTGAGAAAGGACGCTTTACAAAAGCAATCTACCCTACTTCAAACCATATGTTTAAAAATGACCTCAAAATCGATCAAAGATGTAAGTGAAAAGAGCACAAACTACTAAAACTCTCAGAGGAAAACATTAGCATCAATCTTTGTGACCTTGGATTAGGCAACCGCTTCTTATAAAGCATAAGCGGCCAAAAGCAAAAATAGATAAACTGGACTTCAACAAAGTTAAAAACTTTTGTGGTTCACGAGACACCACCAAGAAAGTGCAGAAATCTACAGAATGGGAGAAAATACTTGCAAATCATAACTGATAAGGAGTTCGTAATAAAGAACATTTAATACTCAATAATAAGACACATAACCCTTTTTTAAGTGGCCAAAAAATAATGGGCAAAGGATCTGAAAAGATGTGTCTCCACAACTGATATACAAATGACCAATAAACACATAAGATCATCATCGTTAGCCATCAGAGAGATTCAAGTCAAAACTACAATGAGATACCACTGCACAGTTACTAGGATGGCTCAAATGTAAAAAAGACAAACAAGCACTGGAGAGAAATCAGAACTCTCATATACAGCTGGTGGGAATATAAAACTATAAATGTAAAACTGGCAGTTCCTCAAATGTTAGACATACAGTTATACCACATAACCCACTAATTCCACTCCTAGGTATAGACCCATGAGAAATGAAAATATATATCCACACAAAAATGTGTACACAAATGTTCACAGAAAAGCCAGAAAAAGGCAAATAACCCAAATGGCCATCAACTAATAAGTGAATAAATAAAATGGGACATAACCATACAGTGGAATCTTATTAAGGAATAAAATGAAATGAAGAATACATGCTACAAAACAGATGAATCTTACAAACAATTCTAAGTGAAAGAAGCCAGTCACAAAAAGCCATTCCATTTATATGAAATGTCCGGAACAGGCAGATCAATAGAGACAAAATGCAGATTAGCCTAAGGCTGAGGGTGGAGCCTGGGGAAATGAGAGCGACTGCCAATGGGTACGGTGCTCCTTCTTGGGGTGATGAAATTGTTCTAAAATCGATTGTGCTGATGGTTGCCCAACTCTGCTAATCTACTAAAAACCAATGAATTGAGCACTTCCAGTAGGTGAATTGTACGATACATGAATTATAGCTCAATATATCATTTTTTTTTAAAAAGCAATCTACATCAGGACGAACTTGGAGTACGCGAAGCTGTGCCCATACTTAGGATTTAATAGAAGAACAATCTCCAGCTTTTCCCAGATTCTCAAGGGGTTAATGACCCAGCAGACGGTAAGAAGCAGCGATCATTGTGCTGAATGGCAATGAACAGCCTCCTTGTAAGGTTCTCTTCTTGTGAACGCTGCCTTCTGTTTATCACTCTGAGAGGGATAGGACGAGTATCCGGCACAAGAGAAGGTTCTCCTCTAATTCTTTTTTTTTTAAATTTCATGTTTTGGCATTTTTGTTAGCGTTAATCATTCCCTTCTCTGCCGTCTAATTTTATTAAGCACCTAAGTGTCCAGTGGATGCTAGACACTTGGATACAAACCTCTCCATAGCCATTACCTTCTTTACAATTCCTTTAATGTTTCCTATAATACAATATTTAAGAACATAGTCTTTTGTGTTACACAGACACTTCTGTGTTCTCCTCCGGTTGTAACAGCACCCAAGCTGCAGTTACCACTTTCACAGCCCAGCTCTGGCTGAGCAGGTAAACAGCAATGATATACAGGAACAATGAAACACAAAGGAATCCTCAGAGAGAGGGGCCCTGTGTAAAACCTCCCAGTGCCAGTGAGACTTCCACTACCCAAGGCTGTGTCCAAGAGTCAGAACTGCAAGAACAGCCCTATCTGGCTCTGCAACGGTGCTCGCTGACTTGTGATAAGTTGTTTAAATTCTCTGAGCCTCATTTCTTTACCTCTAGGAAAGGTCAAATGATAATACCTATCTCACAGGGGTTTTGGTGACGGTGAAATTATGTAACATGAGTATTTAGCATTATAGATGGCATGTAGTCAGCACTCAACAAGTGTTAGCCACTATTAATACTTTTGTTGATTTTTTGTTTTTTCAAGATTTTTTTTTTTAATGTGGACCATTTTGGAAGTCTTTATTGAATTTGTTACAATACTGCTTCTGTTTTATGTTTTGGGTTTTTGGTCCCGAGGCATGTAGGATCTTAGCTCCCCAACCAGGGATGGATCCTGCACCCCCTGCACTGGAAGGTGAAGTCTTAACCACTGGACCGCCAGGGGAAGTCCCTGTTGATTTTAAGAGTGAGCTTTTGTTCCATTTACGGTCTAGTAAATGCAAATGCTTTTTTATGCAACAAAACTAAAAGACAAATTTAATAAAATAACCAAAGAAGACTGGTCTGATTTCTCAATACCTTTAATAAAACTTACTATGCACTGAGTGAATTTCAAACGTTCCATTTACTAGAATTTCTTTTCAATTGTTTATTCAATTGACCAGGAGATCTCTCCGATTTGGAAAGGAGGGAGAGAGTAAAGGAAACTAGAAATATTGAGCTACTTAAGCTTAACGTTTGGTTTGCTCACCTAAACATAGCACGTCTTAGCTAACTACTGACTACTGAGAACTTACAACTGATAAGCATGGAAAAAAGAAAAATCAGATGTCATTTCAATGGGCAACCAGAACAAATCCTTTACCAAATCCTGTACAAGAGCTTCAAGAACGACAATGATGTTTTGGATTCCAAGAACCCCAGCCAGGCCACATATACCACCCTGACTCACTTGAGATAAGCCGTTTTGGACTCATACCTTGGGACAAGGCTATCGCCTCCACGGAGGGTGGTGGGATCTAGCTCAAAGATGGAGGAGATGTCATTGCCTTCGGGCACAGAGACCAGGGAGTACACCATCTTTTCTTGGGCGTTTCGCAACCTGCTCCGGGAGGCATCCTGATCAGAGTCCAGCTGAGGAGGAAAAGTCATCACGTCAAGGATTGCACATGCCACGGCCTTCCCTCACTACAATCACTGCACAGTCCACAGGAACAGGGAAGAAACAATAGTGAGCGTCAGTAGCTGGCAGGAGAAGCACCACTGTTTCAGAGCAGTCATCAAAGATGATAGTTGGCCACCCGCACCAAGAACGTTTACACTCTACCTCCTGGTGTTGCAATAAAAATGCTTAAGCAACGTGGGGTTGCATTACTAGCTCTCCATGGGCAGAGTGCTACTGGCGGTACATCCCGGTGCAGCGGTCGGGAGAGAGGAAAAGCAGTGTGAGAAACTTCGCCTGTGGATTTTGTTATGGGCGGTTGTGTCAACCTACAGTGAAACTGTCTAGCAAGAATATGATACAGCTACTTCCCAGGAGAAAAAGACAATGCAATGAAATAAACCTGAATCCAAGTGTTTGTAAGCAGCTGTCCCCATGTGGCCAAGAAAAATATTTGAGAAGTCGGACTAGCCCTGAAAAAATGTTCCCAATTAATCAATTGCTGACGACAATTCAGGGGAAAAGGGGCCCCTCCTGCTACGTGAGGGATTTGGCTGAGACTGAAGAAAATCTCTGACAGTGAAGGCTGAAGAACAAGGATGAAAGCTTTCCCAAGAAACTGTAAAAACACATCTAGTCTCCAAAGGCCATCTGCCTAAGAAGACGGAAGCTGCATGCCGAGCCTAGCGCCTGCTCTGACAGGCTCACGAGGTGGCTCTCCGCCGTGTGACTCTAGACGGGATCATTTCTCATGTTTAACATCCTTGCAAGATGACAATATCCACCTGTATGTACTAGGAAAATCACATTTCCCTTGTCTCTATCTTGCTTTGCTTAGGCTGAGGCCCTGCTTCCTTTCCAAATGCAACGGAGAAAAGAAAAGCAAATCTAACAGGCGAAGGAGAGAGCGTTAAGACAATTTCATTCCATGGGGCCTGAGTTCTAGGACTGTAGGTAACAGCTTGCTTTTTCAGTTCATCAGCAGCCCCAGTCTTTGTCTAAAAAAAAAAAAAAAAAGGAAGGAAGGGGAGCGAAGCGACGGAAGAAAGAAAAGAAAATGCAAACAATTCTTCTGATACCCCAAACCTCTGTCTCCCCCCTCACACTCCCTCCTTCTCACACCCTGTACCTCTGGCTAAACAAACCCCCGTTTGTCATTCCACCTACACTAACGTAAGACTCCACTGGAGAGGTTCAGGACAGCTCCAAGAGCTCAGCTCGGGAGAAAGCACTCTGAACAGAACGTGTCCTCTTCTAACCACTGTTACCTGTAAAGGGTTGCACACACCACTTTCAAAATAAACCCTGCCCCGGTTCTGGTGTGAGACACGGGGCTCAGCTACGGACTGGCAGTTAAATTTCAGACCTGCCACACATCCGAAGAAAAATGCCAACTGCACTGAGTCCACTGCATCTGGACTGTGACTGAGCAAGGCGCCCTCATCCTCCCGAGTGCAGTCGGCGCTTGCCATCTAGTGGGAGGAGAGGCACACGTGCAGAAGGCCGTCAGACAAGAGCCAGCCTCGGGTTGTTCTTTCTGTCCCTGTGGCGTCGAGCCCGTGGCTCAGGGGGGCTGCTGAACTGAGCAAGAGGAGAGCGACAAAGCCGAATGGGGTCCCAGGGAAAGCCACGGGCACTGGGTGCCAGTCTCAGGAAATACGCGACCAGGAAGCAGAGCAGAAAGAGAGGCTTCCTCTCCCACACTCCCGAGGCTCCCAACCGAGAAGACGGTGAAGGGTGCAGGACCCTCCCAACGCTGACACCTTCCTCCCAGAGGCAGGAGCTGCGCCGCTGGCCTTGAGGGTGCGGGGTGAGCACCCCCACCACACACACCCCTCCTCCACGCGAGGACCGCCACCCAAGCAACACCCCAAGTAGCGAGAGCAACGCGGCCCAGATCTGCAGCCAGACCCACTGGCACATGGCACTGCCCTGGCACGCAGAAGCACGAAAGAGTAGAAAGATGACCGCACTCCCAGCGACCCTGAGGCCTGTGGCCAGTGAGGACCACGCTCTGCTTCTTCACCCGTCAAACAAAGATGGAGAGACCTGTCCCAATCCCTTCGTGCAACTGCTGTGCAGCCCAGAGGAACGGTGGATGGAAAGGCACTGAAAATGGTAACCATCCTTTGCACCTTACAAAAATGCCATTTATTAAGCGTTTACTATGGGCTAGGCACTTCATTTGCACAACATCTCACTTCGTCCTTACAACCAGCCCATTGTCCACAACTACAGATGAGGGAATTCAGTCTCAGAGAGGGCAAGTAACCTGTCCAGAGTCACACAGCTCATCAGCGGTGGGTCCGCTATTTAAACCCAAGTCTGTCTCTCTCTCGCCCTACTTTTAATCACTGTGTCCTTCCCCCTGCACTGCACGTGCCCGTCTTTCCCTCGCACGTGAACAGGCCAGGAGAGCAGTCCCGTTCCACACAGAGTTCAAGGTTCACTCGGACATCAGCTCTCCCTGAAAGAAGCCATGGTTCTCCTTCCAAGTCACCTCTAAGGGGAGCCTTAGTCCCCCAGCAAGTCCAGCAACTAACTAATGGTGGGACACCCTCAGCTAGAACTCTGCGTTTCTTCCAAAGCTAACATTCTGCCCAAACCTAATTAGCAGGTTCATGGCTGCTGCAGAATTCACAGCACTTTCGTTGACAATTACATTCTGTATCATCTCCACCCCAACTCCCTTCATTAATGTACCTATGTTAATGTCCAATTTTTTCAAAATTTTACAAAAAATAACACCCTCAGTACCACCTAGCATATTCACCATCAAGATGTCCACATGGACACACAACGTCAAACAGAGCAGCAACCGTTTGGGTCTTTGTTTTGTTAATCCTACACCAGAATGAAGCACTCCACAAGAGAACTGCATGACTTACACCCATCATTTCCCTGTAACACAACCACTTCCCTCTTCAACCCGTAACTGTGGACACCTGAACCCCCAACCCAAGTGCCTCCCTATCAGCATTAATTGGCAATATGGCTTCCCAAGAAGGATCCAGCTGGCATTAAAATTCCAAACCACACAATAAGGTCTATTTCTGACTTTGCAGAAAGGACAGATGGTTAGACAACTGAGTGTCTAATCAGCAGTCATGCCTCATGTGCTACCTCCACACTCTAAATGACAGTGTCCACCTTATACACTCATTCCTTGAAGACATCCGAGTGAGTCATAGATTCAGGTCAACAGCAATGAGACGTTGGCATGTAAAAGGCTGGCTTCTACAGGGACCATCACCGTCTCCAACCTAGCAGTATTCCAAGAGATACCGTGAACTTCCGCAACTTAGAGATGGAGACCCCTTGACTAAGCACACAGAAAGAGCATCATGACCAACAGTCTCTTGGACCAACCAGGACACAAGGGGATATGACTGCCCTCCAGGGAAGCACAGAACAAGATCCTCTGTTAAGGCAGCGTAAGCTCTCCCCTTCCCCAGCACTCAGTGACCACAGGGGCAGTTTCGTACATGGGGTTCCAGATCACATGTCCTCACCCTACCAGAGGAAGACAAGAAGGCTCTTGTCCATACTTACTGAGGGCTGAAACTCCAGGCATTCTTCCTCAAAGTCAGGGTCTACCTGATGAAAAAGAATCATTAGGAAATTAAAACATCCATTGCTTTCTCAAGGACTTGGCCCCGCTAGCAGGAGACTTCAAGGCCTGCGAATATCTTTGGACAGCTAAGAACTTCTCCCTTCCCTCTGTTCACGAAACCAGCATGCCACAATCACAACACACGTCACATGAGTACAACACACATGGAACAATCTACCAGTCACCAATAGATGGCTCTCAAATGTAGACAGAGGAACACAAAGAATCCACTAGCAAAGCAACAGTTAAAAGCCTGAAATAAATAAAAGGTCAGTACCCAGTGATTGATAATCCTGCTTATTTCTAGTTAGAAATAAAAAAAAATGTCTGGCTTCCAGCAAGAACTGCATTCGCCCCAGGACATAACAGATAATGCAACCGCCATTGATCTTTGGCAAACCATGTAATCAACGTTTCTCACAGCTGGTGGGCTGGGTCCATCATTTCCTATGGCTCCGTTTCAAATTTCAACTTAGTCTTAATCTTCGGCTCTTCAATATTTCAAAACCATCAGTTCATACAAGTGTCAGGCATCCCGGGGGGGTTGGAACATTTAGATTCAGCCTTCCTTGGGGTCAGCTGCAGAAGCAACACTGACACCCAGGCATCACCTTGAAAATCTCTGAGCAGTCTCATCAGTGATATCAGATGACAGGAGGTGTCCCTTGATGTACGGCTAGAATCTGGTATGAATATGCATCGTACATCTTCCAGCGGATCAGAGTAAAACTCAACGTCTGTCACACAGTAACATGGCTCCTTAATTTAATACAAAAACTAAAAGGGAAATTCCTCCCATCCTTCAGTGTTGAGTCTTGCCTTTCCTCAAAAACCCTTCACGGTCATTTAAAATACATTGCCTTGATTTTTTTACATTCCTGTAAGTAAAAGACCCTGTCTATCCACTAAAGCTCTGAGTAACCAGGCTGTATAAAATGACGTAATTCTTTATGGGCTTTAATGCTTCCAGCTTTACGTACCATGTTTCACTGCGGCCAAGTCTTGGTCATTCGTGTTAGGATCAGGATTGGTAAATAAGATGCGGTGAGAGCAGTCAACAAGAGCAAAATGGAAAGATCATCCTAAAACCCTGATTAGCATTATGTTTTTTAAGCTCGATTCTCTTAGCCACTGTCAAATACAGCTGACCCTTGAACGATGCGGGAGTTAACACGTGTATAATTTATAGCTAGCCCTCCAAACCTGCGGCTCCCCATCTGCAGTTCTGCATTCTCGGATTCAACCAGCCACAGACCGCGTAGCACTGCAGTGTTTACTACTGAAAAACATCCACAGGTAGCTGGACCCGTTCAGAGTTCAAACCCGCGTCGTTCAGAGTCAAATGTATACGACACAGTATTATTAAATAAAGTCACCAGGATGGACATTACATTCCCACCACAGCATTATTTTCTAACTGACCTTGTCCCCACAGCTTGATCAGAATCCCTGTCAAATACTAAAATGTGTTCACGATTTTTGCCTCTTCTTGTCTATAAGCAGGGAAATGAGGTGGAAGGAAACAGAAAAGCAGAAGGAAAAGCTAGGTAATGGAGCATTACCCTCAGCCCCTAACTACTCAATGGCTATAGGTAAGTGAGGAAAGAGCAGTACATCATCCTTGAAAGAGAAAAACTATGGGGCTGCCACTTACCTCTGCTGCTAAGTAATGCCCTGTAGCAAGATGCTTGAAACGGAAGAGGCTGTTCCAATATCCTGCTCCACCCCGACACGGGTCATGCTGGACCACCTGCAACAGGAGTGGAAGAAATGTCAATCCAAATGAGGGCGGCGCTGAATCTGAGACACCACCCAGAAGTCATAGTGCAGGAGCCGTATTTAAGCTGAAAAAAATCATTATCTTCCAACAAACGCGTAACAAGTATCATATGTATTGTTAAGCAATGTTTCTCCAAGGAAAAAAGAGTCCCCTAATTAACATGAAACGGTTGTAAGACAAAGTTCAGTGGTTTTCGGATTATTTGCCTTAATCATAAGGAAGAAGTTAAGATCCTGGACTTCATCCACAAAAGGCGAAACAAGCAACAAAAAAAGAATCTCATGGAAAACTGTAGCAATTTATCCATGCGCTCATGCACTATAATACATCCACACGCCTGAGCTTTGAAACTGGACACTCACAGTGCCTGGGCCAATTCAGCCTACAAATAAATGTAACCGTAGCTTCTGCTCATGATGGAATAACTGGCACTGGGAGTTGCTGCCATAAATAGGCACCTCACACAATACGTGAACATGCCACAGACAACGAGAAAACTGAGGAAGATGTAAGATATACAAAACAACTGGGTTCAGATGCTGGATGACAGGGAGCGCACAACTGTCATCTCTGAGGACAGGGACACAGGGTGATCTCCACGACTGCTCCAGCTTTCTGCTGGGAGGTCCCCTCTCTGGACAGTGGCATCGAGAAGAGGTATTCAAGCAGAGGAGACCAGTCTCACTGAGGTGAGGAGATATCAGAACTTAAGGAGGCTGAGGTGACTGGAATCTGTCAGGGCAGAATACAGAGCTCCCCAGAAAACAATTTCCAGAAATCTGCACAAGGGCCTCCTTTAGTCTTTGGCTAAATACCAAGCGGCATACGTGTAAGGTGAGACCCCACAAGGCCAAATAGAAAACGAGAGGGTAGTCGTAAGCGCAACGATCCAGGAGTTCACACAGGACTAGAAGGTGTTCTGATTCTAACAAGCCAGAGGAGAGGCCGGTTGAACACCTGGGGCATTCAGTATCGACATCAAAAGGCTCACACCTTAGTAGCTGGGCTAGTCTAGCCCTAAAAAAATGCTACAGTACACTTGACCCAATGACGCTTTAAAACAAACCTCCAAAGGGTCAAAGTGATCTGCAAGTAACTTTCTTTGTCTGGCAAAACAAAAGTCAATACTCTTTAAAGGAAGGCAGCAGATCCAGAGCGTCAACAAAGGAGCATCACAACATTGAGCATATTGTCATAATGCAGCAGACAGGCAAGAATCAGGAAAATGCAGCCTGTCAGACAATATCGAATGACCCAGTGTGTCCATGTGGTTGGTGGAGGCTAGAGAAATACGTAACAGGGACCCCCAAATGTTCCCATTTTGATACATACCCACACATTTTGAGAATCTCAGTGGTTTCAAAGTAGGATAAACACACATACACACACTCACACGTGCATCAAGACACATCATAATGAGGTTAACGTAAACCAGAAAGAAAAAGAAAAAATTTTACAGTAGCTAGGGAAAAAAAGAGGCGCTATATGCAGGGAACAAAAAACCACTGAATTCACATCAGAAAGTAATCTGTGCGAGACAACAATGGACGAACGCCTTCAAGTACAGAAAGAAATAACGGTCTATGTAAAATTCTACACTCAACGAAAATATCTTTCATGAATGAAGGCCATATGGAGAAATGAGAACCTTTAATACACTGCAGGTGGGGACATACAATAGTGCCTTCAAGACAGTCTGGCATTTCCTCAAAAAGTTAAACAAAGTAACCATATGACCCACAATTCCACTCCTGAGAGAACTGAAACTCCTCACAGAAACTTGTGCATGAATATTCACAACAGCCAAAAAGCAGGAACAATCCAAATGCCCATGAATAGTAAATAAAATGTGGTATATCCATACAGTGGAATATTATTTGACAATAAAAAGAAATGAAATACAGATACGCATGGCAACATGGATAAACTTTGAAAACTTTATGCTAGGTAAGAGAAGTCAGGTACAAAGGACCACATATTGTAGGATACCATTTATATGAAATGTTCAACCCGGGCAAATCTACAGAGGTAGAAAGTGGACCAGTTACCAGAGGTGGGGAGGGGCAAATCTGAAGAGAAATGAGCTGTGACCGCTGTGGCTCAGGGATTCTTTTGGGTCAACTAAAAACCACTGAGAACTACACACTGTACATTTCTGAATTGTGTGACATATGAATTGTATCTCAATGAGGCTGTTATTTTCAAAAACGAAAAATAAACTGATCTTTTTAAATGAAGGTGAAATAAAGATATTCACGGACAAATATAAAGTTGTTTTCTTGTCTTCAAATGAGAGCTGAGAGAATTGGCCAGTGGCAGACCTGCACTACAGAAATGATAAGGGAGTTCTTTAGGCTGAAGGAAGATGATTCCAGATGAAAACTCAAATCTACACCAAAAAGTGAAGAGCTGGAGATGATGACTATGTGGGTAAAAGACTCCTGTCCTCTCGTTTTTCCATGTTTTTAAAATGCAAGTGACTCCTTAAACAAGGCAAAAAAAATAAAAACGCACTATGGAGTTTATAGCATATATAGAATAAAATGCAAGAGAATATCACCACAAAGGACAGGAAGGGAGAAACAGAAGTGCAGCTGACCCTTGAATAACACGACTTTGAACTATAAGGGTCCACTTACACGTGGATTTTTTTCAATATTAAATACTACAGTGCTACATGGTTGGATGAATCCACGAATACAGAGGAACCACGAACACCGAGGGCTAACTATTAGTTATACGTGGATTTTTAACCATGTGGAGGGTCAGTGCCCCTAACACCCGTGTTGTTCAAGATTCAACTGTATACTATCGTAAGGTTCTAACATCACGTGTAAAAAGTTATGACGATATGTAAAACTGACTGGCAATGAGGTGAAGACATATAATGAAAACCCTAAATCATGACCAGAAATATAAAACACATGGTGTTGCCTTCCTTCTTTTATTTGGAAGGGACACTTAAGTTTCTAAAATCCTCAAGAAGAAAATAAAAAAGGAAGACGTTCAGTGTTTCCCTAGAGTATTCAGAGGGAAAATTGGCAGGCAACAGTTTTGGGGGGGAGCAAAAATTAGACAGCTGTTGCTTCTCAGACGATAAAATATAGAAGATGGTCTACAGTGGACTTCTGGGTTAAGTGAGTCCATACTGCAAAAACTCTCCCCAAAAGGTTGACACGTTTAATTCATTTCAATCAGTTTGTGAGTGAAGAAGACATGGTACTTGCTTTTAAGGTTCTAAAGTCAGTCACGGTGACTCCGTAGGGTTCTGACATTTCTAATACTTTTTTCGTTTATGAATTAAGTTCCAAGTCCCTACAGCCTGGATATATCGCCCTTCAGGATCTGGTCTCCTAAAACAGTTTCTGTCTTATTTCGCATGACTATCCTCTGTTCCTAATCAAATGAGGTTACTGAGTTCTAACCCAAGGTTGCCTCACATTTCCAATTCCACGTTAGTATCTTATAGGAAGTGACTTACTCCATTCATCCCTTCCGTCTGAAATATAGGTCATCCCGTCAGCACCAGCTCGGATGCTACCTCCTTCAGGAAGTCTTCCTTGATCGCTTGCCCTCCCTCATCTACACATCCAGAGGACAGGGAATGTGCCTCTTTGTGCTTTGGAGGTGTAGATACTTCACCATCCAGTATCTTTCCATCCTATCGCCAATGTGCAGTCACCTACACATTGTGATGGGTTAGGCACTTGATTACATATTGCTGTGATAGATAACTGAGCAAGGGAAAGAAAAAAACACAGAAGGAAGAGATGATCAGATGACCCAGAGAAAGAAATTTCTAACTTCAGTTGGGACGTGGCTTCCGAGGTAGCTATTCTTTTCCTCCACAGGAACATCTGGCATCCTTCAGATATGGCGTGATGTGTTTGTTTCTCTAAGTCATCCCAAGTCATCCATTGTTTTTGGAACAAGGTGGGTGTGAGTACCTGGATGTGACTTATTCCTATAAATCCATGAATCCTTTCTCCCTGCCCGCCCCACCCCATCCCTTACCTCCACCTCCCACAGGGCTTTGGAACTAGTGGCAGACGTGGCTGACTGCCGGCCGGTAGTTCTCAGGAAGACATGCTGCTTCTTCCTGTGCTCGTCACAGGTGAGAAACTTCTCCTGCTCGGCGTGGAACAGCCTCACCACGTCACCCTAAAAGTCAACACACGGAGGAATGAAGGAAAACGCATTTAAAAAGAGAACCAAAGAGGACCCAAGTGCTGCCCAGCCTGTAACGTATCAAACTTACCCCCTTTAATATGTCATCTTTGTTATCACTCCATTTCATGAAAAGGACTATTTTCCAGCTGGTATTGCAGTTGACGGAATTGACCTAGAAAACAAATTAGTTATTATTTCACATACCCCTCAACAACTGTGGTTTCCTGTGCCCAAATGCCTTATTTCTGCCCAAGAAGCAAGGCTGTGCTTCAGCCCTCCAAGCCTAAAGACTGACATCATGAAGATCATAGAACTTGCAAATTCAGTTGGCCTGATAGAAGTCTTTGGTAATAAATGGTTCATTTGTACCAGTCAGTATGTATGCTGCAACTCCGGCTAACAGAACCAAGCTTCCTGCCCCCCTGGAATGATATCTTCTTCTTCTTTTTTTTCCCCCAAGTCTCTTGTACTATAGCCAGACGTAAAGGCCCAGTGAAAACAAGTATGTATAAAATGAGATGAGCTACAAAGGCAAAAAAAAAAAAAAAAAAAAAAAAGTCCAACGTATACATCCTAAAATGTTAATGATATAGCCATTGTTTGTAAACGAAATATATGCCAGGCACTGGGCTAACATTCACTAATATATTTTATCCTCAGCAACACCCTAAAAATAGCCATAACCATCATGCCCATTTCAGAGGTAGGAAAACTGATGCCCAGGGAGACTGGATAATGAACCTACAGTCACAGAGGTAGGGAAGGGCAGATTCAGGATTTGAATCCGTATCTGTCTGTTTCCAGAGCTTGTGTCCTCCAAACAAACATTAGGCAAACATTTATGTCACCATCAAGTTATTGCCCTTGTGTCCTAAAATTGCCAATTAAGTTAAGTAGATGTACTGCCAAAAGTAAGATGTCACTCTCACAGGGCTGCCGATGGCCAGCAGTGTCCCCTTCTTATGAATTAGCACAAGACACACTCTTTAGAGAGACCAATTAGAAAAGGGTACCCCTCTGGCCAAAAACACTTGGTAAAGGGGGCCCTTCTCTCCTTAAAGAAGTTAGAAAACAATCCCCCAGGGATACAAAGCTTAGCACACTGAGCCCTCAGGTGACATCAGCCCCCACCCAATGAACAGGCTTATATAACCTCATGCGGCAGGCCTGGCTCTCAGTTTGTTCCCCTGCAGAATGGGTACACTGCCCCGAGTCACTACTCAAGTCGCTGTGAGCACGCACATGCTCTGGCCCCAGGAAGGTTTGCTCCTGCAGCATATGCCTGCCCACAAGCCATAACTTTATTTCCCTTACCTCGTTGCAGCCTGGGTTATCCACCAGCTGATGACTGCTGGCATGTAAGGGCTGGCCAGCATTCACGGGGTTCAGAACAACCTTGTCACCTATGACCACCTGGAAAGGAAAGGACCAATAGAGCATTTCACAAAACAGGTCAGGACTGCAGACTGACCAGTGGCTAGTTCTGGCAGGAGCTGTAAGAGCCTGCATAGAAGGCGGCCCAGCTTCCAGCAAGTAGAGTGATACAGCACAAATGCACAATTAACTCAGCTCAATATTCTATCATTACCTAAACGGGAAAAGAACTGGGAAAAGAATGGATACTTGTGTGGGTATAACTAAATCACTTTGCTATACACCTGTAACTAACACATCATTGTTAATCAATTATACTCCAATATAAAATAAAAATTTTAAAATATATAAAGAATGGAATTTCAAAAAAAATAAAAATTAAAAAAAGATTTTAAAACCCCAAAGCCTGACCCTGACCAGGAAGAGGTGATGTTCACAAGCCTGAGGGTAAATTTTTGCCCACAATTGTCAATGATTATCCAAAGGCGATCTCCAAGTCAGTCAGAGCAGGAAGAAAAAAATCGTATCTTCGTTAGCTTCAGTTAAGGCACTTGTACAAATAAGCTCTAACTAAATTTTAGGAGTAGAAGCAGATTACTGCCTGAAGTAAGTCTTTATCTTTGAAAGAATAAAGCTATAAATTTATATTTCTAAAGCAAAGGCTTTTATACTTTTTTGAAAAGTCGTATTAAGAAATACGTTTTCTATTATGACTCAGTCATACATAAAGAGTTTATGTGGCTATATTTGTATATACATGTATGCATGTATAGAAAGATATAGAGATCTCTATTTATCTAAAAAAAAAGTCACTCCCCCAAACAATCTTATCCCCGTCATGTTTAACACAGCTTGATACTGCCTATTCTATTCCACTTTCTAAAATGAGTGTCCCAAGCTACTAAATTGATCTCTTGGCCCATGAGTAGATGAATACCTGTCCTTTGAAAGACACTATTCTACAAGTATTCAAGTCCATCTTACTTTCTCAACTAAGGCACAGCTAAACAGGTAAGCTTAAAGGACAGGAAAGCAAAGGACTTGCAAACATGAAGTTCAGAGCAAAGCACCCTTGTCTTTTATTATGGGAGTGGAAGGAAGAAGAATAGAAAGGATGGTTTCCTAAGGTGTAAAACACACCTATTCTCAGTTTGATACATTTGGGGAACACATACAACTAAGTTTTCTCTAACTCAAAATATATGCAAGTTAAATATGTCAAAAAACCCAACCCTTTAGGTGAAACCTAAGCTTTACTGGACTTACTCTTCTATACTCAGTTGATGATCACTATGCACTGTACACCCGCTGCGAGGGGGCTGCTCAGGTACTAGAGGCTTCACGTATATTGTACAGACTTTAATATGCACACAAACATATAAACTGAAACATATTTAAACGACCCAAAGCTTGTATACTTAAATATTAAAAAATGGGAAAACCCAGTTTCAGGTGAAGGCAAGTTAAGCTTTTTGACAAGATTTCACACTGTTTAAATACATATTTCTTTTTGGTGGAAAACAACTATTTCAGAATCTTAATGAGGTTGGAAATGCAGCTGATAGCATTGAAACATAGTCACTGTTAAGTATATGCCCCATAATGACTTACTAACGTAGCTAATAAGTATCAGAACTGTTCTAAGTCACCCTGGAAAGGATTTCTGGGGCTTTATAACTTAATCACCCCTCAGGAGAGGAGCCAGCTCGGGACCAACCACAGTCATTGAAATGGAAGCAAGAGCCTGCAGAGTTATCAAGAGCAACTGAGGATAATCCTAAAATCCACTCTCCTTCCCTGATCTACTTCCTTTCCATCCTTCTGTCCTAACTTTATTTCCGCAATAGAGAACCATTTCTTTTCCACTACTGATCTAGAAGGACAGGGACACTCCCCAGGACACTCATACATGATAGCTGCTCTTGTGGTAAAGTTACTCAAGTAATGGGCTCCTCATATGATTTTTTTCAGAAGCCCAGTAGGAAAAAAACAAAGCTACTGTATTTAGGTCACATTGCTCTCCAAACTTCCCTGTTTCCCAAACACTGGTTTCCATGGTGATTTCCTTCTCCTCATACGGGATAAGCCTCTGGCTCCAACTTTAAATTTCTCTTAGTTGACTCTAGTGTACAGTTATGGTTGGAGGCCTGGCACGGAGCACGCCCTGGGCTGGGCATGTGTACTTACACTGTCTCCGATGGATCGCAGCTTGTAGAATGGCTGAATGTAAAACCAGGACCCTTCGTTGCCAGCCTCGTCCAACGTTACTCTCATGGCATTCTTCTCCAGCAGAGCTGGAAGCCTCTTATTCACTGTTAGGTATTTATTACTTTTCAAATGCAAGAGCTGAAAACCACCAAGAGAATAAGGTGAGCGTCAGCACGTCCCCGAATCTCTACATTTCTCTCTCAGTCATACAAGATATGTATCAAACACTCCTCCCACCACTGAGCCACCTGTGAAGTTAGAGAACCACAGAAGTGGTTAAGGCAGGGAATGATTAGAAAAGAAGGAAGACCAAAGGGAGCAGAAGTAGAAGGAAGAGGAGAAGACATTTTTTCCCCCCAACACAGCCCTGGACAAGATGGGTGTCGCTCAGGTCAAGTGCACCATCAGCTAGGAACATCACTCTGCCATTGGTTAGCAGCAAGGGGTCTAACCCCAGGTAAAGGGACTAAAGAACTGCAGTCTGAATATGCCCTGACATGAAGGTGGAGCTAAGGAAAGGCACTTTTGAACAAGAGAAACAGTTCAATTTAAGAAGTGACCCCATTAGGGGACTGTCAATTCACTTGGAAAAACACGGCTGCTATGGATTTCCACCTTGAATTTCTAAGCACTCTATTCTTAATTCTTGTGTAACCGTTACACGAAGGGGATGGAAAGATGGAAGATCTAGATGCGAAACGTCTCATAGTAAGTCTAGACCAGCAAGAGCTGACCAAGGCTTCCCAACTCAACAGGCTGTAAGAGAAGATGGAGGGGAATAGGAAAGACCGTCCAATCCCTGGAGAAATGGTAAGACTAGCATGGGACACCACCTCCAACTGCCAGTATCTCCCTTTTCAGCTTAACAGATACAGTTTCTAGAACACTCCTAGGAGGCCCACAAATCTTCTTGTCTGATCTGTGAGTCCCTGACATCCCCTGGCCATGACACATAAGGCAATGCCTTCCCAAGCTTCCGTGGTACTCTGATGAGTAGTACCTCTGATCTTCCATGCACCTCTCCAAGGGCTGGACTTAGCTGGCTTATAACCTGGCATTACCTACAGGTGATCCTCAAGATCTAGGCTGGGAAAATAAGAAATATTAGGTCATAAGTATTCACAGCACACTCTGTGACAGGTACCTCTCAATCATCCTAGGCCGCACATACCATTATTATTCCCATTCTGCTAGTAAGCCAGCCGAACCATGGCAAGAATTCTTGCCCAATACCTAACAGGAAAACAAGTGGGAAGGAACTCGTTTGTCATTTGTAAAGTTAATATTAGTATTAGTAAAGAGAGACAAATTAGGAGTTTGGGATTAACGCGTACACACTATTCTATATATAAAATAGATGAACAACAAGGACCTACGGTACAGCACAGGGAACTATATTCAATATCTTGTAATAACCTATAATGCAAAACATATGGAAAAGAATCGATATATGCACATATGTATAACCGAACCACTTTGCTATATACCTGAAACTAACACAACACTGTAAGTTAACTATACTTCAATTTTTAAAAATGGTTTAAAAAAAAGCCACATTTGGCACTGGACTTCTTCACACAGTTTTCTGCAAGGATAGACCTAGGTGGATTTTTTTTTTTTTTTTTTTAGCAAAACCTGCTGTAGCTGTTTCTTAAATTGTGTTTTATCCTGTCAAATTTGAAGGTACCAGATACAAACAAGTAAACCTCACAACCCATGAGGTAAGACATGAGACCTATCATCAAATGTTCTACCTGAAGGTACAGAATTGCTCTTCTTACTTCTGGTGACCAGCTCTTGAACCAATTTTTACCAAACATGAAGAACTTTCAAGCAATGCAAGTTAGGCAAAAGCGCAACAGCCAGGCTCCTCTTCAGACAGGGAGCCTCCCATCTAAAAAATGTGGACAGATTTTAAATTAACAGTATAGGGGAGAGAAGTGGACCCTTGCACTGAGAGAGAACCAACTAAAAGCCCAAGAGTCCAGCCCACATCACAAGAAATGCTAGACCTTTTGCAATAAACTGGCTGTGTCCACAGAGTCCTATCTGTCCAAACCGGGTTTCGTGTGCTTGTTTTTCGATTCACTCTTTGTAAAGCTTCAGCTCCACGACAGAACAGCGGCTTTGACCCACCTGGATTACATTGCCATACTGGATCACGGTCCCCAGCAATTTCCTGTTTTCTGTCTCATTCTGCTTCTTTTCCAAGTCTGCGGCATGCTGTACATAGAGGAGGAAGATTGGTCACAAAGAGGAAACAATGGGTTATATATTTCTCTGCCGCAAGGCAAAAGCAATATAGCCAGTTCATACAAGAACCACAAAAATAAGCAAATACCTAAGTACACTCTGAGGCTAAGTACAATGAGCAAGGGGTTCAAGAAACCAACCCACTATGCCTTGTTTGCTGGCCTTCTTGGTTTTTCAAACATGTATTCATTTTTTAAGGAATTCATGGACATCTGGTTAGGGTGAGACTAAGTCACAAGCTTATGTATTTTTAAAGAAAATAGGGTAGGGTTGGAAGGGAATTTGCATAGCCCTTTTATGATTTGTACAGGTCTTCTTTATAGCTTTGGAGTAAAATAAAACAGCATTTAAATACTGGTTTTGTGACCTGGAATGTGTTAGTTAACATCTTTGCAATCCTCAGTTTCCTCTTTTGTAAAATGAAAATAAAAATAGTACCTTCACCTCACAGGAATCACACAGCACGGTATCTCATCATTGTGGCATTCATGGAGTGTTAGTTATTATTGTTACATACCAATTATAATTTATTTAGTTTTCACAGTAGTTCCCTGAGGAGAAGATCATTATCTCAATTTCATAAAGAAGAAACAGACTCAGAGAGATGAAAAAGTTTGGTCGACACTGCATAGCTAGTTGAGTGGGTACAAAAGGAGCACTGTTTTCTCTACTACTGTGTATATTTGAAATTTTGCTTAATAATGTCATTTTTTAAAAATTACACATCTATTAAGTAAGTAAGAGATAATCCCCAAACCCATATTTGGGTTAACTCCAGATTTACACATTCACAAATGAGGCTGGAGATATTACTAGTGCAGCTCCGGCAGGCCAGGGAACAGGGTAAAACCAAATAGAGGGTTCCCATAACAGTTTGCCAAGGCCACCAACCCGCACAGTCATTTTTCCTTCGTTCACCTGTGCAGCTCTGCAAGTCTGTTAGCATATTATAACCACACTCAAGGGGAACTAGTTTCATCCTAGGCAGTTAAACTGCCGTTCCAATCTCTGATTCCCAAACCCAGACTAAGTAAAACAAAAGAAAAATAACGGAAGAAATACGGCATCTAATCTGATGGGTGACAGAAGCGTGATGATGACCAATGATGTACTTCGGAATTGCTTCCAACGTTCTCTTCGTAGAGTCTCCCCTTGCCTTGAGGCAAGATGCGACCAGATGCCAGTGGGTTAATGGGCTTCTTTCCCAGGGAGCACGTCCGCGTTTCCACACAACCCTTCTGGACTTGGTCTTGGTTCCACCACAGACCAGCTTTACCATCTTGGCCAGGTCGTTTAATCTCACCAAGCCTCACTCAGCATTCTCATCCACAAAATGAGGACAATACAAGCCTTTTTTCTCCCTAATCATAGACATTACAGAAAATGCATACCAGACACAAAATAGGCATTCAATAAATTTTAACCAATGTTATACACAAGTTTATGTAACTAAGAAACGTTCTAATGAAAATTTCAAAAGGTGAACTAAGGTGGGTGGGTGAAGAATCTTTCAGTTTCCTTCTAATTCAGCATTCGCTCCACCTCTACCTGGAGTATAGGTATTTTTAGGAAGGAACATCTTTTGAGAAAAATAAGCTGCAGGAAGCAACCCTAAACTAAAAAGAAACCACATTTATAGGAGGGTAAGGATTTGCCTAAGTTTGTGTGGCTGACTGCAAGTTTGCAGCATATGTCTCAATCCTTTAAAACAATGGTCTATTCAGAGGCTTCCCTCTTTCTGTTTCGGAATTAGTTACCAGTTTGCTATTCTCAGTTACAAAAAGGTAATATCCACTGGGTTCAAGACACATCCAGAAATAATACCAGCGCAGACACCATGGCAATCCTTGGCATCCAAACCGCCTTAGGCATGGCTCTCCCCAACTCTCTCTTCCCCTCCATAAACACCTTCCCATCCCCTCCTCCCACCTCTGTTCTCCCTATTTTCATGCCTGAGCTGTACCCTATCCAAAGAGCTCTACAGTACCCACAGGTTCTGCAGGTAGTTTTAAAAAAAAAAAACACACACTGGACTGAATCCACTTGGAAGGCAGGTTTATACTTTGCAGAGAGCCACTTATTCTTTCTGCTAAGCAGTTCTCAGCTAATAAGGACAGGAAAGTTGAGAAAGCAAAAAAATGTCAAAGCGGGGGGAATCAAGGAATTCAGTAAAATAAAACAACATTTTCCAACAAACAAATACAAATGTTCTCTGCTCGAAACACCACACCAAAAGGATTCACCTTGAGAAAATTATAAAGTAGTGTTTCTTGAACTTAAATGATATAAGGGCTCCTGTTTAAGAGGGAAAATTCTCATGGGTATTCCTCTTACTCTCAAGAATTTCCAGTGGCTTCAATCTAAGAAATATTCATCTAAAATATTAAGTTCCTACCTACGCTCAGACTAAATACACAAGTGGTAAGCCAGTGGTCACTGGCATATCTAAAAGGAAAGGTCAGATTAGTCACCAAGAAGACACATATTTCATAGTTAAGACTAATTAAACACCAGCAGCTCTAAAGATTAAAGGTCATTCGTGTACAAACATACAAAAGATAAAATTAGAACAGAAAATACACAACTGGAGAATAAATATCTAAGAATATCAAATATCACATCTGAAAACTCCATTAAAAGGTTTAATGATGACCAAGCCTACATATAACTACTAAACAAACATTCCATGCATTAAGCTTACGGACCATTCTAAGAATTCACTTTTCCTATACGCACTCTTTGTTTAAGGAGAAAACTCTCCCACTCACTTCATCTTTTACTAAGTGTACAAACACTATATATGTGTTCATTTGAGTTCACATATCAGTCTTTAGATAACTCCTCCACAAAACCAAATTTGTTCCCTTCCCCCAGTTTTACTGATATAACTGACATATAATTGGGCTTCAGAAAAAAAAAAATTCATCATGATTTTTAGTTCAAAAGGTTGATAAAAAAGGAAGTAAAACTAACACATTTTAAATCAACTATACTCCAAAAAAATTAATTTAAAAAAATAAAATTTAAAAAAAGGAAGGACAGTACAGACAATACCTGGGCCCACTGATCAAGGCTGCTTTCACCCTTGAAAAAATTAAATCTGGTCTATTAAATCCCTCAAGTATATTCTAAAGAGGAGCCCACACTGTAGGACAGTGAACTTGGGGCTTCCCTGGTGGCGCAGTGGTTGAGAGTCTGCCTGCCGATGCAGGGGACACGGGTTCACGCCCCGGTCCGGGAAGATCTCACATGCCGCGGAGCGGCTGGGCCCGTGAGCCATGGCCGCTGAGCTTGCGCGTCCGGAGCTTGTGCTCCGCAACGGGAGAGGCCACAACAGTGAGAGGCCCGAGTACCGCAAAAAAAAAAAAAAAAACGACAGTGAATTTGTATAACCTTTCTGAAGAATAATCCAGCAATATCTACCAAAAAGTTGTTCAACGTGCATAACTTTGATTTAGCAATCCCATTTCTAGGAGTTTCTCTAAGATAATCTGGCATGTGCGCAAGGCCATAACCATCATTTATTTTTGGGGGGAATGGCAAAAACTGTCAGAATCCTAAATACCTCCTCCCCCCATAGGGATTGGCTGTCTAAAATTACAGTACTGCTATATCATGGAGTAATCAAGTAGCCATTAAAAATACAGAGCTACCTATTTATTCATGACATATTAAGTGGGAAAAAAAGCAGGTGAAAGAAAGAGAAGTGAAGGACTTCCCTGGCGGCCCAGTGGTTCAGACTCCACGCTTCCGGTGCAAGGGGCATGGGTTCAATCTCTGGCCAGGGAACTAAGATCTCACATGCCGCGCGGCACCGCCAAAAAAAAAAAAAAAAAAGGAAGAAAGTGAGATGGCATGCCCCCTTTAATACTTTAAAATATAGAGATAAAGGAATAAAATAGGGGATGGGAGACTGGGGCACACACCGAGATTATCTTTGAGGATTAAGGTTTAGAGATCACTCTTTTTTTTCCTTTTCTTACTCATGTATACTTTGGAGCTCACTTCTTCCTACAATACTCACTTCAGAAACACCTTCATCGTACCTCTGGGGCAAGAAGCCTAGATTTTTAAAAAGCCATCTTAAATGTGTTATCTTTTCAATATTTAAAAATCCCAATAATTTAAGTACCTGTTGCTCTTTTCCCTTACACAATGGGCTGCGGACAGTTCTGAATTTCTAAGGGAGAAATCACGCTCTATGCTATGGTCTCTACCACCATGAATCACCACAGACATTACAATGTTCCCTAAGCAACATCAAGGTCAACCCCATCACAGTCACCTGTTATTTTATTTCAGAAATGGAGAAACCATTATTAAATTACTACAGAGACGTCACTGGAACAATGGGGAACCTTATTTAAGGTCAACAAGCTCTGAAGTATCTAACATAAATATTAAGGCTTCTGAAAACAAGCAAGGCAGGACCCAGGCTTCAGATGACAATAAAGACTCCTCACTCCTCTGGTTCCTCCTAGCTTGTAGAAGCTACGGCTTAAGGTAATGGACCATTTCTCAGAACCAAAACAATGTAGGTGCTGTTTCAAGGTAACAGGTAAAAATGCTGTCAGGAAACGGCAGTCGAGGGCTGTGGAACAAATTATGTGATTTGCAGATGGCGGAACCTCATTCTGCCAAGAGTCTTGGGAAATCACGACCAGGGGAGTTAGAACCCAGTTATTCTCTCAGAACGAACAGACACACATAGCAACCAGCCACTAGATGTCATTGTCCTTCAGGGAGTTGGTGGCATGTTGCTTATCCTAGTCAAAAGGAAGTCAACTGGTCTAGACGACTAATTCCTTAAATGGCATTAATTTAAAATAATCTGACCTTTGATTGGGGTGCTCCACAGTAGCTGACAAAAATAAAAATGAAAACCCACTGGAGACTGGCCGTCCGCCCCCAAAGGCAAGCGGCTGCCCAAAACACAACATTTTAATGACGGCACTAGAACATGTGCATGACTTTCAGACACCAGAGGGGGAAAGAAAGGTCCAGCCAAGCAGGAAAGCAGGAACTGCACAAAGTTAACAGCCAAGACCTGCAAGTCATGTCAGGGATCCTGAATCAGGAGACAGTGCTGGTTTCCTTTTAAAATTTATGTAAAACAGAAACAGCATGAAAGAGAGAATTTATTGTTTATTTTAGTAAGGAGTTCAAAGTTCTTGGTCACCTTTAGGATCGCCTTTTTCAACTCTGTGGCTTTTTCATGGTTCATTTGTGGGAAGGGGCGGGAAAAGGAACTGCTGATGAAACAACACACGTATCACAGGCTGAGAACAGTTGGCCAGAGGACGCCATCCTGCTGAGCCATTCCTGTACTGGTGTTGAGTGTTACGTTTTAAACTTTAAGGGAAGTAGCTGCCAACATTTTTTAAAAACTGAGAGATGACACATCAAAGCACGGATTTTAGCTTCTCTTGAAGAAGCAGAAGATGTGGCGGCAGTTCCTGGCCCACCTTCCCACGCAGCAGTGGCAGGGGAGCGGAGCTGCCCCCCAGACCCGCACACAGGCACACGCCCCATAGCAACCCAGCCCACCAAGGCCTCTTGGTTCCAACTGGCTTCCTGCTTGGCCATGAGGAATCTGAATTTACAACTACAGCTGTAAAGCGCGTAGGAGAAGAAAGGGTTTGAGACGGACTAAGAATACCTCAGTGGACAGAATCAATTTCATCCGAGAAAAGGGGCCGCAGGACTGCTAAGGCCACACTCCTTCCACCAAGATGACCCCACAGGCGTACGTGCTAAATGGCTCTCCCAAGAGACGTGCAGAATTGAGCAACCTTTCCTACCCATTTAACTCGATTCCCATGCTCCCAGTACAGACTTCGGGGGCGTCCTGGATCCTCACAGTGATTGGGGAAGGAGGGGATCGCTACTCATACTTCACGGACAAGAGCCAGGGATGCTGGATGCCCTGCAATGTTTGCACAGTCCTGTGCAAGGAAGAAGCATCGTTCCTCCCACACAATTTGGTATTCCGGTGGACAGTCACACGGCTTAAAAAGCTGCAACTTCTGAGCCAAACCCTTAACTCCACTTTACACATGAACACAAAGCATGGATCTGCATGGTTCAATTAGTAATATTATTAACACCTTTTCCAAAACTGAGGGTGTTATTTAATAAAGAGAAGCGTGTACCTTGCATTCTTAGTAACATTACCAAGAGCAGCTGACCATGTTGGAACACCACATTATGGAAAACATGCTTTCTGGGTCACCAGTACTATAAACCTACATCGGCCACAGTCTTCAGCTGCCTCATTCACGGGGTCTATAGAAACAGGTAAAAGCATTTATTTCCTTACGTCCTCTAGAGTGACCGTGCAATTATAAAATGTATTACTTTCCCTTTATTTTGCCTTTATAATTCAGTTTCAAAACTTTGATATCTTGGGAGATTATATTATTTACAGATTTTATTTCCTATTTATATTTATAGTTACATAATATTTGCTATTCAGAGGGAGCAATGGGTCTGCTGAGGTTGAGAATATCTGCCCTAAAACCATTAAAATAATGATGCAATCCCAGAAGCCTTCAAAGCAATCTCTTTGCTTCTGTTGTTTTCTTTTTCTCTCCTACCCTCTTACTCCCACAGATGCCTCACTCTGAGGCTTACCTGTCACCTCCTCTTCCTCCAGAAAGCCCTCCCTGACTACCATATCACCCATCCTTAAACTCAAAAGCGGATTTGACTGCCCCTTCTAGGTGCTCCCACAGCCTCAGTGGTTTGCCCTATAATAGAACTTGCTACAGTCGTGTCACTACCTCTTTACTCTTAATTAGCTATTAAGCTCCCAGAGGGTTACGATGCTGTCACAGTTTTATCACCATCACCTAGCACAGTGCTCACTCATTCATTCAAGAACTATTTCTTGAGCACCTACTATGTGCCAGACACTACTACAATGCACTGGGGATACAGTGGTGAACAAGACAGGCACTGCTCCTCATCCTGTGGTGTCGCCACTCTACTGAGTGACAGATGCTAATTAAGGGAACTTTTAAATATAACTGCAGACTTTGATCAGTGCAGAGAAAGATATAAACAGGGTGCTATGACGGAGGAAAGCAAGGAACACATGGCTTAGATAAGGAGATGGGGAGAGACCTCACTGAGATGACTTAAACTGAGAGATGAAGGAGGCAGAGGTCTTAGCTTAGGCAAAGTCAGGGGAAGACTGTTCTCAACAGGACAAATTGCAAGCGCTAAGCTCGTGAGACTGTTAGGAGTCTGTGGTGCTCAAAAAAATAAAACGAAAGGACACAGAGCAAGTCTAGCTGGTTCAGAAGCCTCAGAGGGAAAGCAGCGTCCAGCAGGCACAAAGTCTGCATTTCATTTTAAGGGCCATGAGTGCCTGTGTGTCTTCACACTGGAGGATCAGCTCATGGAGGTTAGGAACCTGGTCTTCTCATCATGCCTGGAGCCCCTCACCCCTGTCTAATATAGTATGTGCTGAATAAAGGAGTCCCTTCCATGGGCCCTACCTTACCCAGTGCAGCTGGCTGTGACTCTGTCATTTATTAGTCACAAAGAGAGCAAGCGTGAGCCCCATGTGCTCACAGATACCCCACATCCTCGGCTGCCATCACTGAGTCTCAAGAAACAGCTTTTTTTTTAAATTAAGTTAGTAAATATTTGAGCGCCTACCATATGTTGTGGGCAAGAGGGAGACAGCAACGAGCAAACCTGACACAAACTTCTGCCTTTGAGTACTTTACATTCTAATGGGGGTAGAGAGCTGATAAATAAATTAGAATGATCACGATAAGTGATGTGGAGAAAAATAAAGCAGAACAGGGAGATGGGGAACGGTCTGCAATTTCAATACCACCCTGGATATATGTCATGTCTTTCTTCGCCACATCTCAAAGAAATTCCACACAGATTAGCCTCACAGAAGAATTATATCATCTCGACACTAGAAGAATTATAGCATCATTTGACAGATGGAAAAACAGGCTCAGAAAGGCTAAAAAATTTGCTTATGGTCACAGAGCGCATCAGCAGTAGAATGAGCATCTCTTTTATATGCCAAGTAATAGACAAGATAAATACAATGATAAAAGCTAAAATTTTCTGAGCACTTATCACATGCCAGGCATTGTTCATGTGCTTTTTATGTTTCATGTAATCCTCACAACAACCTCTTGATGTGTATATTATTACCATTCCCATTTTACAGATGAGGTAACAAGAGGCACAAAATGGCTAAGTAACTCACCCAAGATGTCCAGTTAGTGAGTGGTGAAGCTAGCATTCTAATCTAGGCAGTTGGCTTCCTGACCCTGTGCTCATAACCAGTACCGTACCTAAAGCCATCCCAGAAAGGGCATGGCTGAGAAAAAAGAAACTCTCAAGACATCTCAGGATGACTACGACCCACCTTTCCTTAGGGTCAGCTCCCTTTTAGCCCTTTATCAAAGACTGTATGAAAGCTGGTATCCAGAGCTAGAGGACCGCAAAACTCATCTTCCCGACCCATTCCACTCAGACACAACCCACACGGCCGCTCACGAGACCTCGCCATGGAGCTCCATCCCCATACGTACGTGTAGTTTGTTAAGTAGTACTGCGTCTGTTGTGCTGTTGGCTCCTGGCTTAGCAGCTTTCCAGAACTGCTTCTGGGCGGAGTAGCGATTCATGGGACATAGTTTAAAGAGGCAATCTAGAAGTGAAACAAACAAGTAAAAACTGTTACTGAGGACGTATATACACTCAACCTATGAAAAAAACTTTCCCCTTTTATTTCTATAACGCATTATAAATTACATGAAAGTGTAAATGGTAAGTTACAGGGCCCTTTTACAAACCTCTCCTCTGACCTTTAATTCTCACCACCATTATGTGAGGTTAGAAATGAGGAAAATGAAACTTCTAGAAAGTTAAGTCAAATGTCCATTGTCACACAGCCAGTTAGGGGCAGAGCTGGGACTCAGACTCCAAATTCAGAGCTCTCAATGCTGCCCCAGAGTTATCTCCTTTCCTTTATGATGGACAACTTTAAGGGCAGTAGTCTCACTGTATGCAATAGTACCTACAAACATTTCTGGATATAAATCCAACTCACTTCAATTTGACTACTTTAAAAAAAACAACAACAACAGAAGCTTATTTGGAGACACCTCCTTGGGCAATGGTCTCTTGAGTGTTGTTTACCAGATGACTCTCTGGAGAGCAGGAAGAAAATAAATGAACTTGCAGAGACATCCTGTGTCTTCTCCCTCTCTCTCAGTGCATGGTGATGTGCTTCTGTTTAGGAATGCCTGGGGTCATGACTTTTTACATTGTTTTATGTAGTAGAACTAACTCACAAAATGGACTAGTGGCTTCAAAAGATGTCTGCAATGAAATCAAAACACCAAAGAGAGGAGTAATGCAAACCCCACAAACAAGAAAAAGGAAAAATGATGATGATCTAACGAGATGTGAAAAAAAAAGTCACCCAGATATTAAAAACTGTTTTAAAAAACACGTAAAATGTTGTCTCTAATGATGAACGTTGCCCTGAAAGCACCCATGTGCCTTAAGATATTCATGATAATATGCTAATCATGATTAAGAGGACACATTATTGTTTAATCTTAATCTTTTTCATCAACATATTTTCCTGCTTGCTTTTATAATGTATACAATCTATTAGTACAGTGACACATGTATATAACTTTTAAACACACACACACACACACACACACAGAGTTTAGGGGTATTTTTGTCAAATTTTTTTGATAGGGATATGCCATGGAAAGAGCTTACAAATAACCGCTCTAAAAAACTAACACTAGGGCTTCCCTGGTGGCGCAGTGGTTGAGAGTCCGCGTGCTGATGCAGCAGACACGGGTTCATGCCCCGGTCTGGGAAGATCTCACATGCCGCGGAGCGGCTGGGCCCGTGAGCCATGGCCGCTGAGCCTGCGCTTCCAGAGCCTGTGCTCCGCAACGGGAGAGGCCACAACAGTGAGAGGCCCGCGTACCGCAAAAAAAAAAAAAAAAACAAACAAAAAACTAACACTAGAATTGATACTCACTCTCTGAAAATTTTACCTTTTGACATACAGGACTTTCAAATGGTATCTGTAGAGTAAAATTAATAAATTTGGAATGAACACCCAGATTTGGGAAAACTGCACCCTGAAAGTAGATCAGAGCAAGCTTTTATAAAAAACTTAATCTACTAACTGTACACTTATTCATATCTGTTCACTGAGACATTCCCTGAAAGGACACTGAACAGCTAAATACTGTTTTTGTCTTAGCCAAATAACTATCTCAAAGTAAAAAATATTCATTTACTGTCAAGGACACAGATACTAAGTCTTTCCTCTAATTCAGTTGGAATCAATGAACTTTTACGAAGTACAATGCATACAAATACTTGACACTGTTCAGAAAATAATTTTTAATCAATTAACTGCAGAAAAAAAAGGTACTTTCCCATTTCAATAACCTCCTTCTTCACTAAATATTTCTACCTAGTCACAAGCAGCTACCAGACAAATATAAGATCACTGATATCCATCTTTATCAAGAATGTAATCCATCTACTGAAAGTAATTGTTAGTGCGCATGAAAGACGCTATCCAGGTCTTTAGAGAACAAAGGACATGGCAGGAAACTGGTTTAAAAGATAAAAGTTTCATCTCTAATGAAACTCACAGGTCATTGTTATTTACTGTATCAGTGGCAACTTCATGACGTCACTGAAAGACACAATTTTTCTACCGCTTTGATATATGTGAACTCCCCACCCACCCTGAGAACAATCACACACAACCATGAGACTACCAGCCAGTGTTAAATGTCCTATCTTTGACACAAGACAGAAGGTGCCACTTGCGCAGGACCAGGGTGACTTCCTTGATAATCACAAGACTTAACACCAAAAAACCATTCAAAACACTTAAGTCACTGGTATTACTATCTGGTACACAACTTTTTATGGATTAAATGAGGTTAATAATTTCAATTTTCATCAATAAGAAGACATTGAGAAAAACTATTATTTTTCCCTCCAGCACAATTCATATGATGATGGCTAACTGGTATGCATTACCATCCCACCCCATCCCACCCATAACTTGACTTAAGTTGATTTAAGGATCCGGCTGGATCTATAACGCCAAGGGATTAACATGCAATGGAAAATACCATTTTACAACTGTTGATGGTATTGTCAGTGGGTGTAACCCACTTAACAAACCAATGGACTACAAACAGGCTCAAATTTCAGATAGCTTTCCATTGACCTAAGATGAGAGTGTGAATTGAAGCACTGTCAATCCAACCAAAGCCCTGCTGTAACTTCCACAACAACTATTTTTCTTGGGCAAAACAGCATTGTACTGGATTAAGCGTTTTTACAACCAACTGTCTATGTAAATATGAGATGCTAACATACTAGTAACAGAACCAAATTAGCCTTGCTGATTTTGTCCTGTCTTCCCAGTTGCTTAGCAACTGATTCAAAGTGAAAATTAGATTAAGCAATTCAAATATGATGTTAAAGTAACCTTCTGAAATTTTGCACTTCAGCGGCTCTACGTTGCCCTTTGCTATTTGGACGGCACAGCAGGACAAAGTTAAAGTTCTGCTGGATCCCAATACTGTGCTAAGTATAGAAATGCACAAATATAGGGAATCTGGTGGAAGAATTGTACCTATTTGGGAGACGTATGTATGTGTGTATATATATGTGCATGTACACACACACACACACACACACACACTGTGCTTTGATTTTGCCCCAAAGAAATGCCACAAAGATCTCTTATGTGACAAGTGATTTTTCAAGGCTTTTAAAAAATAAACTAAATTAAGCTTTCAAAAAATTACTTTGGAATATTCCTAAGCTTCAGCAGATGCCACACTGGGCTAGCAAAGGAGAAGTGAGTGGAATGGAGGGGCTGGGTTAAGTGTTAAAGGGCACGCGGGCTGAAAACAGGCATAGCTGATCTTCCATGGTTTAAAGAGCATTCCAGGGACTTCCCTGGTGGCACAGTGGTTAAGAATCCGCCTGCCAATGCAGGGGACATGGGTTCCAGTCCTGGTCCGGGAAGATCCCACATGCCGCGGAGCAACTAAGCCCGTGCGCCATAACTACTGAGCCTGCGAGCCACAACTACTGAGGCTGTGAGCCACAACTACTGAAGCCCGCGAGCCTAGAGCCCGCACACCGCAACAAAGAGTAGCCCCCGCTCGCTGCAACCAGAGAAAGCCCACATGCAGCAACGAAGACCCAATGCAGCCGAAAATAAAATAAATAAATAAATTTATAAAAGTAAATAAATAAATAAAGAGCATTCCAGAACTTGGTTGAAGGGAGAACACTCAACTGCTTAGCAGCTGCATTAACCATGACCTTAGGACTTGTGGTGCTTGGTTAGGAAAAGACAGGAGGGGATTATCTGGTGGCACAGTGCTTAAGAATCTGCCTGCCAATGCAGGGGACATGGGTTTGTGCCCTGGTCCGAGAAGATCCCACATGCCATGGAGCAACTGAGCCCGTGCACCACAACTACTGAGCGTGCACTCTAGAGCCCGCGAGCCACAACTACTGAGCCCACGTGCCACAACTACCTAAGCCCACATGCCTAGAGCCCATGCTCTGCAACAATAGAAGCCACTGCAATGAGAAGCCCACACACCGCAACGAAGAGTGGCCCCCGCTCGCCACACCTAGAGAAAGCCCACGTGCAGCAACGAAGACCCAACACAGCCAAAGATAAATTAATTTTTTTTAAAAAAGAAAAAACAGGAGGAAGAGGAGCCACAGGTGTGCTTGGAGCCACCTTGATGGGGTCCCCAGCAGGGTGAGAAAGCAAGAAGCCGACGGAGCCACACATCAGGGACTCAGTGAGAGAATAAAGTCTGCCAGAAGAACGGCCGAAACCCCCCATCTCCTTGCTGTCCTCCACATCCTTAGAACTTTGAACTCTAGAAAGCAAAGTGCCTGATGGCAGGGACTCGTGTCTGTTCTGTACACTCCGGTAACCCAGGGGCGAGGAGTAATGTAGCGGCACAAAGATGGTTGTTGTATTAAGGATTTAAACATGCTGAAATCCCTAGGTCTCCAGAAGCGACATCAGGTTTGTCCTAAGTCACTTCCAGCTGTGAGCCCCCAGCAGTCTATTCATGAATCCCATGACTACTTATTAAAGTGCCTACTAAGTGCTGGGCACGGTACAGGGGGCCGAGACTGTAACAGTGAACCCAATGCACAAGTTTCTTAGTATAACCCTAGTGACAGCGAAAAACTAGTCAAATACACAACTTGAAGTATACAGCAGGTTAAAGGACTATGGAGACGAGAATTATCTATCAGCCCAATACGACTGGTGTGGAGGAGTACCACTTTATACGGGGTCATCACGAAAGGCATGTCCACGGCTTCTGAGCAGAGAGCTGCAGGGTGAGAAGGAGCCCGGCTTTGATAACAACGTAGAGGCAACGCCTTCCAGGCAGAGGGAACAGCAAGTGCGAAGGCTTCGAGTTGGAAGGAAATCTTCAGGAGGTTAAAAATGAGCACAGAAGGGCTGGAGGGAAGCGGACGAAGGGAGAGTTGCAGGAGACGTGTCTGGAGAAGCAAGCAGGGGCCACATCACGCAGGGTTGTGTGGGTCACGGGGAGGCACTGCTTGTCCTTGTGGGAAGCTACCAAAGGGCTTTAAACAAAGAAGAACCTGGTTTTTGTTTCTACAGGAGCTTTCTTCTGGCGATGGTGCCTCCTAAGAAAGGGAAGGCCGGGAGGGGGTGGATTTAGAGGAGAATAGGAGAAATCAAGAATCTTATTTTGGCTTTGCTTGGTTTGAGATGCCTGTGAAACAACCCAGCTGAAATGTTCAGTGGGCCATTGGTCAACTAGCAGGTTGAAAATACAGGACAGTCAGTAATTTAAGGGGTTAGGGGCAGAAGAAGAGGAAGGATGGGGGTACTGGAGAAGAGAGCTGAGGAAATCAGTACGACAAATGCAATGTAGCGACTCATCTTGGCTAGGGAGATCTAACCAAACCTAGAGAATATGTTAATTGAGCCTTACAAAAGCTTGAACTTGATTCATAGTTTTCAGAGGGCAGAATAAAGACCTTTCCTCTCCTTTTCCCCTCCCCCAACAAAAAACTCCAACACAATGAAAATTAAAAACAAAAAAAATGCAACTTCATCTTCTGAGAAACTCAACTCCTTCTTTTGGAATAAATGAAGATGGGAAGGGGATGGAGAGGTAGAACCTGAGAGATGGAGGGAGGTATCTACAGTGAGGGTACCAGTGAGAAGCAAGCTTATTTGCCCTACGGAACCCTGGAAAGGCTCAGGAGCCCATGATGACACTGCACAGGGCATCACTGCCCAACCTGGAGCAGGGACAAAGGGCCCATGGGCTGAGACCCAGGAGTGATGGGTCGTCCCCTCCGCCTGCCACATGGAAGCGTGATGAAGCCTGCAGAGGGAGAGAACACTAGTAAATGCTACAAAAGAGCTAATAGGCAAATCAGGACAAATGAGATGATTAAGAACTCCAGGGAAAAGCTGTGTACTATTGATAAAATGTAGTATGTGTTTAGCTCAATGGTGAACAATATTTACACAGTCATAAAAATCTAAGACTAACTATTAATTTAGGCAAAAAAAAAGTAATACAACTTTAATGGGAGGATGGAGGGGGAGCAGGAAAGTGTCGGAAGCCACCGTCATGTACAATAACAGGAAGTGAACAGGTGATATTTAAGATAAATTCATCTACAGATATGAAGAGACACACATCATCTAGAAATACAGTGGTAAATACCAGAATAAAATGTTAAAATGCTTTCAATTGTTGCCTCAAAAAAGTGGGAAAGCGTGAGGTGTCAGACATAAGACCGTTATTTTTATTCTGCATTTTATCAATATTTGACTCTTTTAAGTTCAATGCACATAACATAAAATTAACCATTTTCAAATGAACAATTCTGTGGCATTTAGTACATTCCCAATGTTGTACAACCACCACCTCTATTTAGTTCCAAAACATTTTCTTCACTCCCACGAGTAAACCCTGTATCTATGAAGCAGTTCCCCCTCCAACCCATGTATCAATGAAAAGCTGTAACTTTTAAACATGACCTTTTTATACTAAATCACTGTTCAACATCATAGTGAGATATCACTTTACACTACAGGGTGACAAAAGCCAACAAGCTGGATAATAACAAGGATCAGAGGGGAGGTGGAAACCTTTCTGCACTATCGTTCAGTGTGGCTACAAAGGAATGTGCACATAACCTCTAACATACAATTCAGCAGTTCTCTGCTGGGCAAACATTCCAAAGAAATCTCTCCCAGGTCGCCAGATCTCGCACTTCCACACGTAGAAGGATGCTCTAGGAAAAAGGGCCATGAGAAGGCACATCTGCTCTTGAGCGCACTGGCCTGGAAGCAACATTAAACTTGTGCTCACAGACCATCAGTGATAACCAATCACATGATCCCCCCACCCCCATGATGCCAGGAGCTAAGAAATGCCCTTCAGTCGAGTGCCCAGGAAGAAGAAATGAGTTTGCTGTGGACCCAAGCAACCCGTGCTGCAGTCTGTCCTCCAGGTTGCCAAGCGCCCATTTCACTGTCTCTTACCCCATCCACTGGCTGATGTGGCGGTAGTTAACTAGGCAAACACAGTCCCTCATGGCACAGAATTTGAGCTCTTCTAACCTACCTCACTGATCAAAGAGATGAACAGTCAACAAGCTATCATCTTTTTAAAATTCTTCATTCAGTGAGTATATATAAATGCAATTTTATATAGGGAGAAATCAAGAGTAGATTTACATGAGCTCAAATATGAAAAATTTAAGTGTTGATCGTACATATCTTGGCTTCTTTTGAAAAAGAGGCAACAGAGTAAAAATTTCAGAAAGAGCAGACAATATGATCAACAAAGAGAAAGGGGAATGTTAATTCCCCACCAAGGGAGTTAAGATTTCAAAGAAGCAATGAAAGGGGAAAACAAAATTGTTGGATTTTAAGGACTTTCCCAACTCATACTTACTGGACAAACAGCTTCACGAGGGTAGAGCTTATCTGCCTTCTGTATCATCCTGTCCCTGGTGCTTTCAGTAAATATGGGATCAGTGAATGAGTACTCAGTCCATGAGTGGGTACTCAAGGTGGAAGAATGCTCTTCAACGGCAGTTCACAAAAGGAAAACCTACTCCTATTTCCAACAAAAGCCTTCCATAAACAAGTAATTAAGTCCAGTTCAGTAAGAGGAAACCAGTACATCACACTGTTGTGTCTGTTGCATGCGAATCACATTTCCCCAAGCCAGAACAGAAGAAGCCCTTTGAAGTCCAGTGACATTTTCCAATAGGGACTGCCAAATCAACCTTCCATTACCTATCTACAGAAAACACAGACATTGTTCCTGAGAGACAAAGCACAACAAGGTAATTTTTTCCCATTAAGGTGACCAGATGCTTTTTCTGAGTAGAAAACTCAGACTGAGGACTCCCAAGGTTGCTCTCCTGTACCTTTATCATCTTACCTGGTTGCAGGACCATCATTCACAAACACATTAAAAACGAGAAATGTAGGGAGAAACTTCCCTTTTTGACCTACTTTAGCTTGGCCAATTAAATTTTTATTTACCTTTTTGAATATAGATCAGAGAAGTAAAAACTTAGTTGGGAAGGCAAGGACTCCTCCCATTGTGGAAGACAAACGGGCCCAGCAGTTCCTTCTAGAGGCAGCCCCAACACAGGTATCTGCCTTCGCTTGGACAGCTGGAGCCTCTGCCCTGGACTCTGCACCGGGACAGATGGATACAAAGTCCCAGGGCCAGTTCAAGACTGCTCGTGGGAGCGGTGCCGGATGTGTCCACGGGAAATGTCCAGAGCCTGCCTCCCCCAGCACTGAGTCTGGTTCCCTGCTGAGTCTGCGAGTGACTGATAGTCTTTCAACAGTTTCCTCCTGGCTTAGGTGAGTCAGTTTCTGCTGTCTGCAACCCAAAGTCCGAGCTGACCCGTAGAGTAACAAAAATGCCAAAAACAATAAGAGACAAGGAATCTGGAAACCCGGGTTCCAGTCCTGGCTCCACCACTCACTAGCCAGGAAGCCACAGCCAGGTTACTAAAGCTCTCTGTGTCCACACATCTTCCCTGGAAAACAGATGATCCCCAAGGCACCCCAGAGCCCTAAGACCTGATGATGTTTGTGGAAGCTTATAGACCACGTCAGAGAAGTCACAGAAAACCCACATGTGGAAGCACTGAGGTGTACACTGATCTGCCATCTGGAAGAATTGTTTTAAACCTCAGCTCTATTCTGTGTTGTATGATCTTGGGGAAAATTACCTCACCTCTGTAGGTTTTCATTTCTTGCCTATAAAAGGGCAATAACCGCAATGGGTAACTCACAAATTAACCTAAAAGATTAACTACTTCACTTGAAGCACTGAGTACAGATTCTGGCACAGAGTAAACCAATATTAGCCACTAAGACAAAATGGATAAACGAATTGCATCTCATGCTCCACTTTAATGCTGGACAGCTACAGACGACTGTTACACATAACGACATGGATGCATTCCACAAACATTTTTTTTTAATTATTTTATTTATTTATTTTTGGCTGTGTTGCATCTTCATTGTTGCGCGCGGGCTTTCTCTAGTTGTGGCAAGTGGGGGCTACTCTTCATTGTGGTGCACGGGCTTCTCGTTGCGGTGGTTTCTCTTGTGGAGCATGGGCTCTAGGCACGTGGGCTTCAGTAGTTGTGGCTCGCGGGCTCAGTAGTTGTGGTTCGCGGGCTCTAGAGCGCAGGCTCAGTAGCTGTGGCACACGGGCTTAGTTGCTCCATGGCATGCGGTATCCTCCTAGACCAGGGCTCGAACCCGTGTCCCCTGCATTGGCCGGCGGATTCTTAACCACTGTGCCACCAGGGAAGTCCCCACAAACACTATTTTGAGTGAAAGAAACCAAGGCAAAAAGAGTCCATTTATACTGAATGAATCCATTCACGTGACGTTCAAGAACAGGCAAAACTTTGCTAGAGCCACAGTCAAAATAGCAGTTACCTTTGGGGGCGGTATTTCCTGAGAAGGGGCACTTTCTGGGGTGCTGGAAATGTTCTCCTACCTCAATCTGGGTGGGAGTCATGTGGGTATAAGTGTATTTAAACATCAAGCAGTGCTCAAATTTAAGGTTTGTGCATCTTTGCGTGGGTGTGTGTGTGTGTCTGTGTGTGTCTGTGTGTGTGTGTGTGTAATACCTTAAGGAAAGAAAAAACTGAGATAGTACTTGTTCTCCAAAAAAGGAGGATGATCTTGCTGATAACAGAAAAACAAATTTTCCCTTCATGTAAAAGGTTAACAATAGTGTCCGACTTCTGTGGCTGCGAAAACACACCTTGTTTTGTCAGGGTTTGGGTTGGGCGCTTACTGGTTCATAATGGAGAGGAGGAGGGGCAGAAGGGAGATGACATCACTGTCTCCCCAAAGGGCAGCTGTTCTTTGTTCACCGCAGGACACTCTGGGCAATAAGCATTCCCTGGCACCAAGCCCAATGCCCGGAGGTATTCTGACCGAGTCCCTTTTCCCCACTGATTCCCTGTTCTATCCAAACACCTTGAAACCATTAACAGGCAGCGGTTTTAAATCTGTAATGAAATGCCATGTTGTCTGACATTTGCTTCAAAATAACTGGGGAGGGCTTCCCTGGTGGCGCAGTGGTTGAGAGTCCGCCTGCCTATGCAGGGGACACGGGTTCGTGCCCCGGTCCGGGAAGATCCCACATGCCACGGAGCGGCGGGGCCCGTGAGCCATGGCCGCTGAGCCTGCGCGTCCGGAGCCTGTGCTCTGCGACGGGAGAGGCCACAACAATGAGAGACCCGCGTACCAAAAAAATAATAATAATAATAAAAACTAACTGGGGAGAGAGAGATGGGAGGATATAGATGACTTGAGATTGGCCATGAGTTGCTAACAGTCAAGGTGCGTATTGGATACATGGAGGTTCGTTATACTATTATTCTTTCAATTTGTATACGTGCTTAAATTTTTGTATAATAAAAGATATTTCAATATCTTCAAAATCATCTATTAATTTATTTTCAAATGCGAAATTTTTATAAAAATCAATCAAATGTTCACCAAGTTCAAAAAAAGACTATTTTTAAAAGAGGAAGAAAGGAAAAAGGAAGAAAGGAAAAAGGAAGAAAGGGAGAGAGGGAAGGAGGGGGGAAAAGGAAGAAAGGAAGGAAGGGAGGGAGAAAAGCATGTTATTTATATCATCTGCTCCAATTTGCCAATCTACCTGAAAACCAATATACTCTAGAAAGGAGTAAACAGCTGGATAGACCTGTCAAATAAACCCAACAGTCACAAAAAATTGAGCTAGGATGCCCAGCTCTGTGTTAGATATACGAAGAGTAAACAAAATCGTGGACTTCAGGTTAAAAATCTTGCTGTGTAGATCTCTACATGCTCAGTATCTCTCAACGCAAATCAAATCTCACAGTGCATGGCCCTGGCTATTTCAAACACTACAGCTCATGTGAACCTCTGAGGATATGTCACATCTTCTACAAAAGGGCATTCAGAAGGTCTGCAACACGTGGTCTGAAAATACTTACATGAGCTATTGGGTTGGTTATCCCAAGATCCTCCTGGAAAAATACTTTCGCCATCAGAAACGCCCATTACACGAAGGAAACGTACACAGTTTCTCCTGCATTTGATTTCTCCTTCATTCAACAAACATTTCTTAAGCACATGTGTGCTGGAGACACAGTGTCAGTAGAACCTGGGCCCTGAGAGTCCTTGGGGAGACAGACGGAGCCAACAGGTAGCTCCAAGGTGTTTGGAGCAGAACATCTAAGCCAGCCCAGGGAGACATGGGAGAGACAGTGTCAGAGGCCTTCTCAGCTGAGCTTAACAGCATCTACTGCACAAGCCAGTGGGTGGGGCAGGAAGAGGGATGGACGACATGGAAAGAATGAGAAGTTGGAGAAACCTGTTCCATTATATGCTGCACATCCTGCTTTTCTGTGACGTGGACCAGACCTCCTGATATGGCCCATGGTCTAGAAGAGAAAGGCTAATACTGCCAGCCTGCTGGCCCTCCTCTCACCCCTACCTAGGCAGGGCGGGGGCAGGGGCAGGGAGGAGGGCATCACCCTTTGACCCCATGAGTGCACTTCCCTCCCACGTTCTCCACGTGGTATTCAAGGCAACCTTGGCCAAGTGAGCAAAGCTGTCACTGCTGGTTTGTATTCACATCTCCATGGAGAGGCAAGAAGGCAAGCGGACAACGACGACCAAAGGAAGATGCAGCCCCATCTGTCCTGCTCTGTTCGTTTGTTTCCTGGTCTCCACTGAAGACCTAGTGACCCAACTCTGGGTCCTTCGGTGCTTCCAACCCAGGATTCCCCAACCAGCCCCTTTCATACATGATGTGGGCCACTCCCTATACATAGTTGTGATTTTTTTTTTTTGCATACTAAGCACACCCTCAGTGAACAGATTACTTCCAAAGGGACCCTTTCACCAACCCTAACTCAGCGAAAAGGAACTAAGTAAACAAATCAGGAGTCACTCAAAGATGGCATATATTTACCCTGAATAAAAAGAAAAGTCATTTTCTTAATTTATTTCACGACTTAGGTTTCCTTTACTTACATTTGATTTTTAATCCTAGCAAACACAGTCTACCATCAAACAGCCTTTACAAGTTAAAATATCTCTCAAGAAAAATGACTGTCAAGATTTTTCTCTCCTCCAGAACACGTATCTGAAAGACATGATACATTCCCACCCCAAACAGTGGCTTATCAGAGTAGCAACTCTCCAGGAAGGCACCTCAAGAATGACCCCTTGCTTCAAAATTATTACACCAGGGTTTCTCAGCACAGGCCCGACACTGTGGGCATCATCTATAATTCTTTCTTGGGGGGGCAGGTGCTGTCCTGTGCATTGTAGGAAGCCTGGCGGCATCCGTGGCCTTACATCTCAGGGGTCAGTAGCACCCAGGTATTACAATCAAAAATGCCCCCCACTGAGGACCTCAGGATTAAGCCTTCCTTCCCATTCTTCTCATGAATCAATGTCCTAAAGTTACCGAAATTGACACAATGGAGGGATAAAGACAGTGGTAGGGGGTGAAAAGGGAAGCATTCCAGACCCTTGGGTACTACATCTCAAAACCACATTCTTTGTTTGCTGTATTTGCAACTCTACTTTATCGCTACAGCTCTTGTTCTGAAACTGACTCCCCTGCCTAAAACCCTTTAGGGTTGTGATTCTCAGCCCTGGCTACTCCCCACAGCCACACAGGGAGCGTTCAAAATACTACTATGCTCTGGCCCCTCCCCAGGAGATTCTAACTCCTTGGAGGTTGGGTGTGAGCAATTTTCCCTCCCAAACTCCACAGGAGATTTCAACTGAGAACCACTCCTTCAGGATTTCACACCACAGCAGTTGACCTCAAATTCAGAAGTACAAATATCATAGTTGTCAGGGGATTTTATCAATACAAATTAAGACAAATGCCTGAGTGGAGGGACAGGGCCTAGGAATTGCCATTTTTTTTTAATAAATAAATTTGTTTGTTTATTTTTGGCTGCATTGGGTCTTCGTTGCTGTGCACAGGCTTTCTCTAGTTGCAGTGAGCGGGGGCTACCCTTCGTTTTGGTACATGGGCTTCTCATTGCGGCGGCTTCTTTTGTTGCGGAGCACAGGCTCTAGGTGCACGGGCTTCAGTAGTTGTGACTCGCAGGCTCTAGAGCTCGGGCTCAGTAGTCGTGGCTCACTGGCTTAGTTGCTCCGCGGCATGTGGGATCTTCCCGGACCTGGGCTCGAACCCGTGTCCCCTGCATTGGCAGGCGGATTCTTAACCACTGTGCCACCAGGGAAGTCCAGAATTGCCATTTTTAACAAGTTCTCCAGGTGATGTTTCTTTTTTTTTATTGCGGTATTGTTAATTTACAATGTGTGTTAGTTTCAAGTGTACAGCATAGTGATTCAGTTATACATATATATATATATTCTTTTCCAGAGTCTTTTCCTTTATAGGTTATTACAAGATGTTCCCTGTGCTATGCAGTAGGTCCTTGTTGTTTACCTATTTTATATATAGTAGTGTGTATCTGCTAATCCCAAAGTCCTAGTTTATCCCTCCCCCCCTTCCCCTTTGGTAACCATGTCTGTTTTCTATGTTTGTGAGTCTATTTCTGTTTTGTAAATAAGTTCATTTGTATCATTTTTTTAGACTCCACATATAAGTGATCTCATATGATATTTGTCTTTCTCTGCCTGACTTACTTCCATAAAAAAGAATGAAGTACTGCCATTTGCAGCAACCTGGATGGACCCAGAGATGATCATAGTAAGTGAAGTAAGTCAGGTGATTCTAATGTGAAGTGTCCCCAGCCGCACTCAGAAAAACACTAACCTGCAGAATAAATGAATTCTAAGAACGGGACTTCTCAAACTTGAACATGTAGACCAATCATCTGAGGATCTTGTTAACAGGAAGGCACTGAGTCGGCAGGTCTGGAGACAGGTCTGAGAAGCTGCATTGCTAACAAACTGTCAGGTCATCTGGAAGTTGCTGGCCTGGGGAACCACTCTGAGTAGCAACGTTCTAAGAAACTGAAGTCACTGCCAGCCACTTGGATTCCCCAGTCCTGTCAGACATACCTCAAAGAGCTTAGCAAGCAAAGTGTTCAGATGCCTCAGATGACAGCGTGGTGCACAGAACATCAGCTGGGGATGTGTGGGCTGCCCACCTTCCCACCCACCTCTCCAGTTTCATTTCTTTAAAATGCTCCTCCACCAACACCCCGCTCCCACCATTCCAAAACACTTACAGTTCTCACAAACATGTGCCACATGTCACTCCTCTGTATTTTTACCAAGTTGTTCTCTCCGCCTGAAACTGTATTCCCAGGTCCCCACCTTGACCAGCACCATGGCTATCTGCTGCCTAGGCCACTCTTCATCTCTCACATGCTTTCAGCTCACCTCAAAGGCCAGCTCCCTAGAGAAGACCTCCCTGTTCCCCATCCTACCTGACTCTGCTACGATGCAGACTCATCACTCCCTCCTCCAGCATGCCAAACAGTGCCTTTCTCCCTTATGATGTATGTAATAGGTACGTGGACCATGAAGGACTCATCTATTCAGTGGGAAAAATTACTTCCTCGGCCCCGGCTTTAAAAAAACAAACAAACAAAAAAAAAAACAGCAAGACACTGACTACCCTAAGTTGCAAACAGTGCCAATTCAGAAATTTAAATTATCTAAACCCTTATAATGATCAAAGCTGCCAATATTATTTCAAGCCAGGTTTCCACTCCCGCACTCCCTTCTGACATACACCTCCATCCTCCCCACCGTACTCCCATCCTGCCTACTTCGCTTTCCGATCCAGGGATAAGGGAAGAGATGAGGGACAGGAGAACAGCAGAGTCCTTCCTTGGCTAGCTTCACACTCTAGTCCGGCATGACAGATACTTACAGCTGCTTCATTCACGAGCACTTTTTCTTAGATTTTTATTTGTAAATAATTGGAAACTTACAGAAAAGTTGCAAGAGTAATAATACGAAGACTACTCTTTACCCAAAGTCACCTATTGTTAACATCTTGCCCATCTGCTTTACCATTCATGCTCTCTCTGTATGTACACATATAATATATAACACTTCATATGTATGATACATACATACATACATATGACATAATTTCCTTAACTACTTGGGAGTAAGTTGCACACATTATTGTCCTTTATATTTACTTCAGTGCCCATTTCCTAAGAACAAGGATATTCTCTAACGTAACGATGGTGCAGTTATCAACTTCAGTAAATTTAACATTGATCCTATACTTTTATCTCAACTTTTATAGTCCAGATTTTCATTTTGTCATTTGATCCAATAATGTCCTGTCTAGCACTTCCTGATCCAGTCCGGGATCCAATTTAGGATGAGGGAATGCATTTAGTTGTGATATGACTACAGCTGTTCCACATCTTTTATGATCATGACATTTTTTTTTAAGAACACAGTCCTTTTTAAAAACACAGAGCACTCCTCATCAGGGGTTTGTCTCATGTCTCCTCGAGGTTTGACTCCAGCTGGGATACTGCGTAAGGGATGCTGTGTGCTTCTCGGGGCGTCACATCTGGAGGTGTACGGCATCCACCTGCTCTGGCTGCACTTTAATAGGCATCTTGGCGGTGAGCCTGCCATGGCTAGATGTCCCTCCTCTGCATTCCCCCTTCAGGGGGAAGAGCATCTGTTCTGGCAGTCACAGCCCCTCCGCAGCCAATGAAGGTCCGATCCAGCAACCCTAGGTTCTTCTCCATGGGGCGCCCTTCCTGGCTAAGAAAAGCCCCATACCAGCTCACCTACACCCATGGCCCTTATGTGCCCAGTGGAAAAAATCACACATTCTTTGCCTGAGGAAATGGACGCCAATGTAGCAGAAATGCTCTTTTACTTTGCTGTCAACAGAGCTAGACAGCCTCTTTCATCCCCATATATTCCCTGGTTGGAATCAGACACCCTCATCCCTCCCCCAGCAGAGGAGACACATACCCAGATCTCCAGGTAATCTAGTAACTGTTTTCAGTGAATGCTTTTATAAAGACTGATCCCTCAACAGGAATGCATCATCCTCTGTGTCCTGGTGCCTCAGCAGAGACTTCTGACTTTATCCTACCTGACCTCCCTCCCACCTTCCACCTCCACAACTCTGCCCACGCCTGGAAACAGAAGTCTACGGTCTTATTCATCCCTGTGTTCCAAACAGCCTAGCAAACACATGAGCCTTCCCTAACTGTTGCTGAGCTATAATGTACCTCCCACCTAGAACGCACCGTCAGACGCATTCAAAAACTGTCATCTGAAAAACGGGTCTTGCCTTATTTCCGTCTCCTTTAGTTCTTTTTTTCACTTGTTTAGTCAAAAGTTGATGCTTTAGTATTTTAGTTAATGTTTCTGTTTTCTTTTCATGTTTTGTTACCCGTAAGCTTGAAATTTGTACCCATTTTTTATGGATCTATCATTTACATCCAACAAAATTCACACTTTTAAAGTATACAGTTCAACAGTTTTTTAAAAAAATTCAGATATCACCACTATCTAATTCCAGAACACCCGCATCTTCCCCAAAAGAAACCCTGTACCTAGTAGCAGTCACTGCCTGTTCTCCTCTCCCCTCAGGACCTAGCAGCTTCTAATCTACTTTCTGTCTCTATGAATTCTGGACATTTCACATAAATGGAATCATAAAATCCATGGCCTTTTGTGACTGGCTTCTTTCACTTAGCATGTTTGGAAGGTTGATCCATGTTGTGGCACGTATCAGTACTTCATTCCTTTTTATGGTTGAATAATAGTCCATTTTGTGGATATACCACGTTTTGTTTATCCATTAATCAGGTGATGGACATTTGAGTTATTCCTACTTTTCAGCTATTATGAATAATGCTGCCAGAAACATTCACATACAAGGTTTTATGCAGATCTGTTTTTACTTCTCTTGGGCATGTACCTAGGAGTGCAACTGCTGGTAATATGGTAACTATATTCAACCTTTGGAGGAATTACCAAACTATTTTACAAAATGCTTGCGTGATTTTACAATCTCAGCCGTATGAGGGTCCCAATTTCTCCACATCCTCACCAACACTTATTACTGTCCACCTTTTTGACTCTAGTCATACTAGTGGTTTCTCATTGTGGTTTCCATTTGCATTTCTCTAACAACTGATGATAATGAGCATCTTTTCATGTGCCAATTGCCCGTTTGTGTATTGCCTTTAAGAGAAATGTCTATTCAAATCCTTCACCCATTTTCACACTGGAATTGTTGTTGTGTAGTTCTAAGAGTTTTTGTGTGTGTGTGTGTGTGTAATTCTACAAGTTCCTAGACACTCGTCCTTAACAGAAAAAGGATTTGCAAATACTTTCTCCCTTTCTGTGAGTTGTCTCTTTACTTTCTTATTGAAGAGAAAGATACTGTCCTTTGAAGGTTTTAAGTTTCATGAAGTCCAATTTATCTATTTTTTGTTTTGTTGCTTATGCTTTTGGTGTCATATCAAATAACTACTGCCTGATCCAAGTTCATGACAATTTATACCTATGTTTTCTTCTAGAAGATTTATATTTTAGCTCTTATCTTTAGATCTTTGATCCACTCTGTGTTAACTTTTGTGTATGGTGTGAGGTAGGGGTCCAACTTCATTCTTGTTCATCTGGGAATCCAGCTGTCCCAGCACCAGTTGCTGAAAAGACCGTTTTCCCCTTTTAATTGTCTTGGTACCTATGTTGAAAATCATTTGACTATAAATCATGGGTTTCCTTCCCCTTTGCTTCTAAGAGGCAATTAATTGTACACCCAACACTTCCCACACTCAACTATCAGCAACAAAAGGAAAAAAAAAGTCTATTAAAAAAAAATGTTCTAGAAACTCACCAAGAAAGCCTACAAATATAATTAAACACATCTGAAAATGTAAAATTAGTATTATTTCTCTCAAAGTTAAACAAACATATATATAAGAACCAAAGCCACCATCTATACTGCACTCGAGTATGTAAGAATGTGTGGTAATGCAACTGGGTCTGAAAACCCAACTTTTCAAATACAGAAAGAAGACAGAAGGTCTTCAGAATGGGTTCTGTTGACATATAAGGCAGTGTGAGATTACATTCCAAGGCTACTTTACTGTCAATAACTTTTTAAACAATGGATATGACAACATACTTGGCAAAGTTAGCTTTGACGAAGTTCTCTTCCAGGAATAAATTCAGCTTGGAATACTGAATGAATTTCTCTAAAGACCACAAAATTAGGATGTGGTTTCATGAGCTGTACCACCCAACCAAGAAATTAAGTGGGACTCTTATTTCTCCATTCCTGTGTTGTGATGGCTACTGAGGTTCTGTTGAACTCCCATTCGGGAAGCAAATAAGTCTTAGAGGGACAGCCATAGAAATTAGCTTTTATGACACAATCTTGACCTTCTTCCAAGGAATGTGTCTACCACCATTAACTTTAAATTCTCAGAATACCAACCTTCACACCATAATCTCCACATTACAATTTCTAACCAGCCCACAGACTATCATTTTACGCAGAAGACACATAAACATTCACATATATTTGACAAATGCCAGGAAAGTGTTCTCAATTTAGAAGCCAAAAATTAAAGCTATTTAAACCCTTCTCAAAAAAACACAGAACAGGAAGGTCGGTAGAGACAGCCTTCTTTCTGAGCTCCAGCCTGTCAAAGAGCCCATCTGCATGTTCCCCAGCAAGGCCACCCAACAAGACCCAAGGTTGCCTTCTTCTCAGAATCACAGAATCATTTAAGACCTTAGAAATCCTAGATGCCAACCCCAATCCCTGGGGGAGCTTGAGAGAACATGACGAGTGGCCAGAAACCGGGGCCGTAATGTCCAAAAATCTGCCTTGAATGGATAAACAAACTGAGTTATGCAATGGAACTGTGCTCAGCAGTAAAAAAAAAAAAAAGACCAGACTTTTGACAGAACCACCACATGAATGAATCTTAACATAAGTATGGTGCATGGAAAGAGGCCGGACAAAAGAGAGTGCATGCTGTATGATGCCATTTAAATATAAAATTCTAGGAAATGCACACTAATCTATAATGATGAAGCAGATCAGGGTTCCCTTGGGTAGGGGTGGCAGTGGGGTAAAGAAGGAGGGAATAGGGGTTAAAAGGGGGCAGGATGAGACTTTTAGGGTGGTGAATATCTTAATTACGGTGATGATTTCACAGGTATATACATGTGTTAAAACTTACCGAAGTGTACACTTTTTAAATGTGGAGGTTACTGTATGCCAATTATATTCAATACCTCAATAAAACAATCTTAAACAACAGTAACACAAAACTACATCCACCACCTCACAACAGGGCATATTGACGTGCGAACCGGACACTGTCAAGCCCAAGACCAATTCAGTGCAGAGGAGATCCGACTTGTGCTAGTGCCACGGAAGGAAAGCCATGACCCCAAGGACCCCAACTGTAAAAATGCCATCACGGGGTGGGTGAGGGCTTCAGCCAATTACTTTCATTCAACGATTTTCATTTTTAGAGTTCATTACTTGACCCCAGTTTTATGAATCAAGTACAGCATCACAAATCCAACTGGCTGCAGCAGCCACTCAAGAATTTTAAGAAGGTGAGGACCACAGGAAACGAAGGGATGTTAGCAAACTGTAGAGTGCTTGCCCTCTGAAAAACTGTCAGTTTCTGACCATTTTGCCACCTAAGAACACTAATCCAAAGTGGCTGGATCTTCTGAATTTTCCCCCAAAGCCAGAATTTTGTGTTTTTATGTAAAGTATACAATTTTAAAGGGTGAACCAACTAACTCAATTTTTAAAACATCGTGCAGGTTAAAACAAAAACTAGGGAGAGCAGGAGTCAGCCCATGGGCTGATGATCTGCAAATGTGGACAGAGAGGCTATGAACACAGGCTCTGGGTTCAAGACCAGCTCTATCCCTCCCTGCTCTGCAACCTCAGGTAACTTAACCTAAGATCCCATATCCTCACCAGTAAAATGGGGCTATTCATAAAGGACCTACATCTGAGGGTTGCAGTCAAGACGAAATGTTTAACACCTAGAAAACCCCCAGTACATATCGCCAATAGTATTCTCCAAATGAGAGCATGCCTCACTTCAACAGACTTCTCCAAAAATAGATTTGTCTTTTGTATTGAAGCTGCAGATGGCATGAAGCTTGGAGTGATCTTAAGAACACTGGTGAAGCAAACAGGCTTCACCAGACCAGAGGAAGGAGACAAAACCAACCACATCACACAGGTTCAACAGTAAACTTCTGCGTGCTGGGGAGCAAATCCTAACTCACTAAGGAAGATACAGGCAATATGCAACTCGGAAGGACTTGGAGGGATGTGAGTAGAACGTGTCAGTGTTTTATGGCAACAAAACATGGCGGGGAAGAGGGCAACGCATTACTCATGATCCTGCGCACTAATCAGACCACAAGTGAATACGACATCTAGTTTTGGAAGCCACGCTGTAGGAGACACAGTGAACGGGATACAGCCAGAGAGAGGCACCAGGACACCCAGTGGACTCGACAATGTTTCTGGAGGAAAGTAAGGCTCGGTGAAGTTAGGTACCTTACGTGAGATCATACCTGAACTGAGACGCTCCAAATCCAGAGCCACACTTCTAGACATACTTTTGGAAAACTTCATTTGGAAAAAGTTAAAACGATTTACCGTATGACTTGATAGAGCCTTTACTATGTTCCCATGCTTTACGAGCACTTAAAACATGGACCACAACTGTGTGTCCTAAAACTTCTCTACCTTTATTTTTATTTATTCATTTTTCACCTTTATTATGTTTTAATCCTCTGGTCAAACTAGGGTTTCCCAAAACAGACCCAGATAACCAAGTAGGGAGAAGACCTCCTTGCTGCCCTCAAGAATCACAGGACCCTGTTATAAAGGGACTGGACTGCCACAGGCAGTGTGCAGAACAAGGGCAATGACCGGCCGTAGTCAGGAGAGCTTGCTTCCTTTCAACCAGGGGTGATGAGGGCAGTAACACACCTTAACCGGGAGGAGGACTGAAGCTTAGCACTCCTCGCTATCCAGAGCCACATGGGGCTGTGTAGACCTAGGACAGGCGCTGAAAGTTAGTGCCATTTGATAAGAAAATTCAGTGGGAAACAGTCACAGAAGCACACAGCAGGCGAGCTCCAGGATGGTTTATAGAAACAGCTCTCTGAATCTGCAAGTCAACTAACGCTAACAGCCTCCCAATGCGCAGGTCTCTGCAGATGTTTGCAAAACCAACCACAGGGATTAACACAAGGGAGATGACCACTGTGACTCTGTGTACTTTAGAGTCTGACCACACAGCCGGGAATAGCCCAACAAGCGAGGAGGGGCAGCCTGCAATGAGCACAGCTAAACAGGATCCCATATCATGCTAGTCAGAATCCCCAGACAAAAATTAACCAGGACTTGACCTCTAGCCAAACCCAGTTATGGACCTGAACAGAGCTCGCTCTCACTTCCACGACTTTCCTTGGGCTCCTCAGTACCTAGAATGACCCCCTGATCCATCATCTTCCCGACAGAACGCAAATGCCCCCCTTCCTTGGTGATGCCAGCCAGAAGTCATCTCTCCAGCCTGGAAACCCTGCGGCACTTCTGCCGCCCTCCTCTTACAATGCTTCTCAGGTACGGCCCTGGATTACTGCCTCATTTATCTACAGCACTGTGAGCTCCACGGGGGCTCAAGCGGCATCCTCGTCACCTACCTAGACCCCCAGCCCCAGAAAACCTTGCTCACTGCTCTGACATAAAGACACATTCAATGTATCAACAGTAGCTTCACTTAAGAGCATTATCCTAAGCGAAGTTGCCAGCTGGTGGACTTCAGGCCGCATCCAGCTCACAGCCAATGTTCTATCTGGCCAGCTCACTGTTCCAAACACTCATATTAATTGCCACTATTTAAAAAGCAGGCAATTTCACGTTAAAATCCTCCTCTCCAGCTTTTTATTAAAAGACAAACAAAAACAGGAATTGGCAATGCTGGGCTCCTATCTCTGCATGGCAGCAAGTTGCTGGAGGTGAGTGAGAGGACCCCTGGCGACAGGACATACACACTTACTTCCTCATCTGCCCTCATCCTCTCTGAGCTCATTTACTCACTTACTGCTCTCTGCAGGCCTCACTCATGCTTGCTGAACACAGTAAGTAAGGGCAAACCCCTGTTGACATATCAACACACTGAGAAAATCAGCCTCTAAAAGTTACATCCTTTTACTGACCCAGAGAAACACTGTGAAGTCAAGTTGCTTTAAAGTGAATGGCAACCACATTCCCATTTCCCCATAGGGTGACTTCTGTTTTGTCCTGTGTAATAAGCATGGAGTAGTTGCTGGGTTTCAACACTGCCAGGGTACACAAATGAAAGGTGACTGTGGAAAGACCGGGCAGCTAATGAGGAGTTCTGATCATAAGAAGCTGTCTAAGACTGCAGGGAGGAGAGAGACTTCCATTTATCAAAATTTAAAGGATTCTAGCAAAGAGGCAGTCATTTAACCCACATAACCCAAAACCGGGAAGGTGACACTTCACACCTTCATTAGGGTAACAACCTGCTTTGGAGAATTGCAAACCCATCTGTGACCAGTTACTAAACCCTTCTGAACATAAATAAACCCCATGTTCCACTTCTGCCATCTATAAACAAGGGATCAGCAGAGTACAAACACCACTTAACACGAATGGTAGATTATTACTTCACTTGACTACTAAGTCTGAGATTTGGAAGATGATGAAATATAGGGCAGTTATAAATATTATTAAAATCAATATTTTAAAAGCAGGAATGAAAACTCATGCAAAGATTTTATCTATTTGTTTATGAACTTGGTTTTCAACCACAAAGGTAGACTCTTCAAAACAAACCCTAAAGAACGTCGTTCTCAATTCTTGGCTCATCAGGGAATTTTACTGTAGAGACTCACCTACAAGCAAGATGCAGATACCAGTGCCAACTTCAGGGATTAAACTGGCATTCTAGTGAGGCGCTCATAAGCAGGGGATCTGGATTTAATTTCTGGTTTCACCATAATCATTGTGGGGTGAGGAGGCTGGGGGTGGCAGGGCAGGGTGTGCTTAAGCAAATCCCAAAGAAAAACACACAAAAACCATAGTTCTTCATCTATGAAATGACGGCCATGCCTGGCCGCCTTTCTGATTTCATGAGAACATTCTTCCCCAGTCATGTTTCTAAAATTCTCCCAAAGGTCATCAATGACCTAGATGCTATAAAGTCAACAGACTTGGGACTTCCCTGGTGGCGCAGTGGTTAAGAATCCGCCTGCCAATGCAGGGGACACAGGTTCGAGCCCTGGTCTGGGAAGATCTCACAGGCCGCGGACCACCTAAGCCCACGCGCCACAACTACTGAGCCCGCACTCTAGAGCCCGCGCGCCACAACTACTGAGCCCACGTGCCACAACTACTGAAGCCCACGTGCCTAGAGCCCGTGCTCCACAACAAGAGAAGCCACCGCAATGAGAAGCCCGTGCATCACAACGAAGAGTAGTCCCCACTAGCCCCCACTAGGGAAAGCCGGCATGCAGCAACAAAGACCCAAGGCAGCCAAAAATAAAAATAAAGAAATAAATTTATTTAAAAATAAATAACTAAAGTCAACTGACTTTTCAGATCTCATCCTCCCAATCTCGGCGCCATCTGACACTCTTCATCACCCTCCCCTGCAATTTCCAAGTTCCCTCCCTCCGTCTCGTTGCTCCTCTTTAGGCCTCTCTTCACTAACAGCTCCTTCTCTGCTCTTAAAAACATCCGTAAGCCAAGGCCCCTGCTCCTCGCATATGCTGCCCCCAAATAACTGATACATACCAGGTACTATGTGAAGAGCTTCATACACAGTATCTACTTCAGCAAATTCTCACAACTGCCTTTTTAGCTAGATTCCATTATTATCGCCCTCCTCATTTTTCAGAAGAGGAAACAGAGGCTTAGCAATTGGCCCAAGTTATACATCATGTAAACAAGAGAGCAGGGGAGGGGTTTATAAACCAGGTCTAAATCCAGAGCCCAAATCCTTAACCTCCCTGCTCTATTTCCTCCTCCTCAGCCAGGCTTCCAAAAGCAACACTGTCTGCATGCTCAGTTTTGAATTTAATTTCTGCAGCAGAGACTGTTTGCTGCTTACTCAGTACCCATTCCCCCTTCTTCTCACCAATAGAACATTTTATCATTGGGGTGGCAATGGGCCCAGATTCAAATAAACACACAAAGCCACACACAGACATTTCCCAGCCTCCCAGTGAGATGGTCCTGGGGAGGGCCTTTTGGCTGAGGGTTTTAAACAAGGCTCAATCAGTGGGCAGGTGCATCCTTTTGCCCTTTCCTCTTTCCCATTTCCTGGAATGTGACTGTGATGGTTGGAGCAAGAGTAGCCATCTTATGATGAAGAGACAACCTGAGGACAGGCACACACGAGGGATGGGAGAGCAGAAAGACACAAGGGTCTGCCTCTCGATAACCACACGGCTGCCACAGCAGACCTGGAACACCTCTACCTGGACTTCATTTACCTGAGATAAAGATGAATCCCTATCTTGGGCTGACTGGGAGTGGGATTCATATACAAATGATTTATTAAGGAAGCGCGGGCTTCTCTGGTGGCACAGTGGTTAAGAATCCGCCTACCAATGCAGGGGACACGGGTTCGAGCCCTGGTCTGGGAAGATCCCACATGCCGCGGAGCAACTAAGCCCATGCGCCACAACTACTGAGCCTGTGCTCTACAGCCCGCGTGCCACAACTACTGAAGCCCACACGCCTAGAGCCTGTGCTCCGCAGTAAGAGAAGCCACTGCAATGAGAAGCCCGTGCACCACAATGAAGAGCAGCCCCCGTTCCCCACAACTAGACAAAGCCTGATTGCAGCAAAGACCCAACGCAGCCAAATAAAAAAATAAATTTTTTTCAAAAAGGAAATGCTCCCCAAATAAACCCATAAGGAAGTGGGTGAAGCAAGACAGGGAAGAGAGAAAAGCTCATCAGAGTGGACTGTTAGGTACAGTTCTACAGAGGATGACTTCAGCCTGATCCTACGAGGAGCCCCGGAGTATAAACAATGCCTCCTGTTTTCCCGTCCTGAGGTTGAGTTTTCATTCTTCTGTATCAGTCAGTCCCTGGTGAAGGTGGGAAACTTCAGAGACTCCCAGATACTCTGGGCTCTCCATGTTTTATGGCACAGTGGGTCCCGCAGCCTGAGGGCTATCTTCCCATGATGAGCTGCGTGCTCTTGGGCTGTAGGACGCAAATGCCCCAAAACTGAGGAAGAACACATAGGGATCCCAGGGGGCCCAGGCCAAGCGCTGACTGCTGCCACTACAGCATCCATTGGGTTGAAAGCTCTGCGGTTTATATTTCTGTTCTGTAACAGCCAGACCTAATCCCGAGTGATGCAGATTCTTGGCTGAAGACGTCCGCATGTGCATCTCCAGCTCTAACGGCTCTCCTGAACTCCAGCCAAGAATGTAAGTGCCAGGTATGTCTCTCCACATCTGCTCACACATGCCGCATCTGGCTCCTTCAAGGAGACAGGCAGCTGACATCTGCCTCATGGCCATGGTGACACGAACCAGAGTCAAACCATTCTCTGCCCCTCTCACCACCCGAAATCCTTTCCTCCTCCTAACCACTGGCAGTGATTCACGGCGCCACTACCTTCCTGGTAAATCAGGAAAGAACACTTAGATGATCTCAACGTACCTCCCTCCCTCACATCTCCCAAAGCCTGCGAGCAGGTCCTAGTGAATCTACCTTCTACGTACGGCCACCCCACCTTTAGTGCTGCCTCTACCTTGGTTCTTAATCCTGTCATCTGCCACAGGGACTCTCCTGGTAGCCTCTCTGGCTCCAGTCTCCCACTTCTCCACGAGGGGTGACCTTCTGCAACACTTGCTGACCATAGCCTTCCCCACCCAGCAGTCTTCAGAGGCCAAGAATAAAGATCTGAGCACCTGAAGCCAGCACCCAAGTGCTGGGGCCTCCAGCCACGCTTCCGGTTCCATCTCCCACCTCATCCTGTGCACCTTTAACAGCACATCTCACACTTTCTGTCCCTCTGGGCTCCCCTGGAATATTACACGAGTCTGTTTATATAAATACAAAGCTGTATTTATTTTCTCACGACTTATAATAGAACTATGACAGAATACAGTTGCCCTCTCTCTCCTACAGTGTTCTCTATGCCCGCATGGAAGCATGGCCATCTTATTCACTTTTATATTCCCCCAAGGAACTAGCATCGGAAATTTAAACGGAATTATTCGATTTATAATGCTGAATCAAATTCAAGGCTATAAGGCAAAAAATCTGTCATCACCCCCACACACACTGCTGTGTTCACTTCTTTCTAATCTCAGCTCTTAAAATGTAACCCAGACTCTGCCAGTAGCTCCAAGCACTCACCTGGACTCTCACATTCCTCCTCTTAAAATGGAGGGAGGGGCCTATAGGACATCATGAAGCTTGAGAGTGAAGAGTGACCTTGTTCAAGCCTCCCATTTACAAATAACGGTAACACTTACTCAAAGGAGGGAAATGACATGTCTCGGTTCACAAACGTGCAAACAAAATCCACACGTGGAAGCTATGGGTAAAGCATCGCCGACAGATACTGTTAGACGGGGTACCAAGTGCCAAGGCAAGGGTCGCCTGACAAGAGCTGAGGTCGCCTGGCTTTGAGCAAGTTCTTGCCCCAGCACACAGCATGTTCTGTGCTATCAGACCATGGGTCACTTCCCAATGATGACACCAGAGAAGCCAGTGGTTCGTAGGGTGCCCAGCTAAGCCCAATTCCCTACTCTTCCAGTGACATGACTCATTTCTACAGGGAACCAACCTCCAGCCACACCCAACTGCAGTGTTTGGGTGGAGCTCACTCAACCTCCCTGCTCCGCAGGTGGGCCCGTGACCCACCCTGGTCAAATACGGGATTGCCTCCCCAGGCCACAGTGCTAGGAGCCCAGGACCTCTGAGCTGGTGGGATTTAACCGGCTGGAGAAAACGGGCGGAGACATCTTCCTTCCCCTAGCCTGGCTGACAAGAGCGTGCAAACCCAGAGCTGCACACCACAGTCTGGATACCACAAAGGGAAAGGCTGCCTGAGAAAGGAGCCCAGCCACAGAGAAGCAGAGACAAAACACGGAGAAAGCAGCAAGTACAGCCCCTGAAGACACATCATTTCAGTCCCTGGGCTCCAGCCGGTAACATCAGCCAACAAATCCCTGCATGAGTGAGGCTTCCAGCTGTCTGTACCCTAAGGGATTGTGATTCATATAAAAGCCACGAAGGGAAGGCAAGAGGAACTGCTTCACGTAAACAGCCAGAAATGTATCTCACAGTAGACAAAAGGCTTTATGCTTTACAAGTAATGAGCAAAATACGATGCAAACACTTAATGTACAAAGAATATCACCAATGTGTTGAGACTAAGAGACAAAATGCATAACAGAGGCCAACAGTGACTAGATATGTAACATAAAACAGGACAGTCAACCTAAGTACACGGAGTGACTCTTGCACCTTCCCAGCATTCCCAGGTATGACAGGTAAGGCACCAGCCACACTTACACAAGAGAGCAACACAGTCCCCTCCTTCAACTCAAATGGTGTCGTTATTACACACAGACATTATTCTCACTGCCCTCTGTTTTCAGTTGAAGAACCCTTCAGAACCCAGCTCTGAATTAACCTGCTGAAGGAGGGATCAAGGGAAAAAGATCAAAAGCAGGAAGACCAATCCTTGACGTGTGTAACATAAAAGAAGTTCTAAACCCTAACTGCAATGCCTTTTCAATTTGCATCTTTAAAAAGTCTGATTATATAAGAGAGTTATATCAGATCTGACTAGTAAACTGACACTGCTCCAAACGAGGACTTAAAAAGAATCAAGTCGAGGGAAGCCATCATTTAAATAAATACCTCACAACCAAACCCAAGCCAGAGTAACCACTGACATTTAATACTCTGGTATCAGTCCTAAGTGCTGAAGGTTTCTGTAATTCTAGCATAAGCTTCTCTTCAAAAAAAATTTTAAATGCCCAGGTTAAATGAAAAGCTCTTTCAAACATTCCCCCCAAACTGGAACCAGTTCAAGGCAAAGATCTAGTGATCTGAACACAGTCAAGTCACTTGAGGAAAATAATCAGGTTATCCTGCCATTCGTTCTTTTTCTCCTTTACATTCTTCCCTTAGGAGGGATCGAGGAAACACCATCCTGAATCAAAATACATGGAGAGGACCAGAGTTAGAGGGATGAGGCATTCCTCCTGCCTCGTGGTCTTGAAAGAGCGAGGGCAGATTCAGGGGTAAATGCCACAAAAACCATAATACGGTCATCCAGTTACCCTGCTGACTCCCATTCATTCATAAATGCTGATTCGGCATCTCCTTTGGGCCAGACACTGGTCTAGGTACTAGGGATACCTAGTGTCTTGGTGACCAAGACAGAGAGGGCCTCTATCCTCACATAGCTTAAAGTTTAGAGAGGGAGACAAAGAATAAGAAAACAATAAAAAAAAAAACCATAGTATTGGGAATAATAACTGCTATGAAGAAGAATGAAGCATGGTGGAGGGACAAAAAGGGATGAAGCAGCTAAAGGGATCAAGGCGATACGGCAGGAAGGTCAGGGGAGGTCTCTCTGAGGTGGTGACATCTGTGCAGACACATGAGGGAAGTGAGGGTACGAGTCCTGTGGGGTGGGGGGACGAAAATTCCAGGCCAGACAACGGCTCTGGGGCAGAAATTAGCTACGTGCACAGAACTGTCAAGCAACCCATATGGTTAGAGCTGAGCCAGCCGGGAGAGCAACACGTAGGCAGGAGCCAGGTCACGTTCAACAGCAGTTCTCAATCCTGGTCGCATGTGCAGATATTCTGATCCAACTCCTCTGTGATGTATCCCGGGCACTATGGTTTTTTGTTGTTGTTTAATTCCTCCAGGTGATCTTAACGTGCAGCCAGCCAAGGCTGAGAACCTGGCTTGACAGAACGTCCTATAGGATTTTACTGTAAGTGAGCTGGGAATTAGTGGTCAGCATATTTAACCTCGCAGGACTGGGTGAGATCATCTAGAGAATGAACATAGGTAGAGAGGAGATGAGGGCTGAGAACAAGGCCCGGGACCAGACTAAGGTAGTAAGAAAGAGGGAGAGATAGGGAGGCCCAGAAGGTGTAGCCAGGGAGGTTCTGGAGAGCCAGCAGGGTAGGGTGTGTGCAAAGCCAGGTGAAAAAGGGACTTCACTGCTGCTTTGAATAGAGGTTAATAAAAACCCACTGTAATGTTAAAATACACACTCAATAATAGCCTTCTTTTCAAAAAAGGTATACACATAGGTGAATAAATGCAGAGGGAAAAACCTGCAAGATTACTGCACCATCGATAACAGTAGTCACGTAGGGTCAGGAAGGGGATAAAAGGAGACAAGCCTTTGCATCAATGCCTTACATGTTTACGGAGAGACTATAGTTACCTATTTCTTATAGAATGGAAAGCTCTTAAATGATTCTGCGGGCAGCCAGGGCTAGGGATCCCGGGGTGGGGACACTCGAGGGGACACACTCCAGCATTAAATATCACATGGAACCAAACGTCTTGGAGGGCTTTCAGATTTCCTATGACTGATCTCATATCAAGGAAGAAATCCACACAGAGCATGCCTGGCAGCCGAGGTATGCTTAGGGAGACTCTCCCTACACAGCTTCTATTTCGGATTCCAGTAGATATTTAACAAAGTCAGATGAGAGGTGTTAAAAACCTCTGCAGCTAGAAGCTGTCTTCAAGAAGACTCCAGGCAGCTTCATTTGCAGCCCTCAGTGACAAAGATTAGATCCTAAGCTACTAATTAAGAATACCTGCCTTTTTAACAAGTCCTTTCCAAACGGAGGCCGCTTCTCTTTCTTTCTTTCTTTTTTTTTTTCTGGCTGTGCTGCATGGCTTGCAGGATCTTAGTTCTCCAACCAGGGATTGAACGCAGGTCCCGGCAGTGAAAGAGCGGAGTCCTAACTACTGGACCACCAGGGAATTCCCCAGTTTCTCTTTCAACACCCTTCCATGTTGCTCCTTTTTCTCACTTTATCCCAGAAGCAGTTACATCCAGTAGGTTGTTGGAGGCCACCCATTCCAGCTACTAGGAGATACAAGTCACTTAATTGATTTGAAAAGGAAAGGAAGCACAGTCAAGATGCACCATCTCAGCACCATTTACTTAAAATAAAAACTGTGAACCATTAGCTTCGGCATCACCTGTGCTCTTGTTAGAAATGCAGGATCGTGGGTAGAGAGACAGCAATCAGAGGCCAGACGGATTCCAAATCTGCATTTTAACAAGATCACCACGTACTTCAGCAGTAAAGTTTGAGAAACCGCCTGAAAGCCAAGTTAGCTGATCATCATCATCTCCAGGTAAATGTTAAAAAAAAAAAAAAAAAAAAAAAATATATATATATATATATATATATATATATATACACACACACACATATATATATATATATACATGGATTGCCAAGACCTATCCCAACAGCAGGGATGGAGCCCTCCAATCTCATATTTTCGTTCTCCTAGGTGATTCCAAGGCACAGTCAAGGTTGGGAACCAACGCCTTTAGAGGACCCACAGGTCTGAGACCTACCTGAGCAGCAAAGGAACCAAAGTCAGAGGCGAATGGAACAGGGTAAGAAGAGAGATGAAGTTTAAGAGAGAACGTGGCAGCAAAGCAGGGCAGAGGGCTGAGCGTGTTAAAGACACAGTCATCTCGACAACTTACTGATGTGCATTTAGTCTAGTCAGTCCTTGCACCACGATCTCCAGAAACTACTTAAAGAAGCACTCGAGGCTCTGGGCAGCGGGACAATGACGTAAACAGGGCTAGGAGGCAACAGAGCGAAGCAGCTGGCAGGACCGTGCTTTCCAGTTAACTGCACTGCTTTGGGCGTGTTCATTCTGTAAGCCTCGGTTCCCTCAAGAGTCAAACAAAGAGTTAATCGGCACCAGCCTCTCAGTGCCGCTGTGAGGAAGAAATGGGGAAACGGGGGTAAAGCTTTCACCGCTAGCTACCGTTAAGCCTTCCTGTCAGTAGTAATCATTATTGTTAGTGTGACAAAGAGTTATGTGCCCCAGGACAGATAAGAATGAGTAAGGAGGATCAAAGAACTAATCCAGCCAAGAGACATTAATCTCTACTGTAGAAGGAGTAGCGGTAGTGAGATCAAAATATTCCTGTGTGTCCTGTACGGGCACATGATTGGCTGGGTTTACACGCTTAACCCACCATGAGGCAAACTTGTTCATTTACACACCCAGCGCATTGCTTCCAACCTTCTCAAACTTGTTTGTTATTTTCTAAAAGGGAAACAGAAACACTCAAGACCTGATAGGGCTGAACTGAGTATTCAAAACAAGTGGCTGGTCAGAGAACAGCCCAGAATTCATACCCGAGGAGAGTGGGGGACACTCGTGTGCCTCTAACAGGTTTGGGTAGCAGAGTAATACATTGTCAGAGGTCAGGTCAGGTTTAACTCTGGTGCTTAACTTTCAGAGGCTGCCCTTCTGTTTTCCTCCTTCTGGCTTTTCCGTCCCAGTAAATGTCTAGATGGCCCATCTGTGCCTGTCCATTAGCGTTTTGGGGATGCCTGGTGATGTTAAGCATCCCTTAACTCCACACACACCCCCAAAATGAACTGCAGGGTAAGGAAGAAGAAGAGGGAGCCTTTCTTTCTGCAGCAAAGATGAAAAAATGCTCCACAAGAGGCCCTTGAAAATGAAAGTGAGCTCAGTTCAGGAGTTTCGCTGCTTCTCCTACTGAGGGGCAGCCTCTGTGTTCTGGGAGGTTAAAAAGAAAAAATGTTTCCTTTGCCCCCTCCCTCCAAACTCTTAATGAAATCAACTTCCTTGTACTTTATAAAACAACAACAACAGTTGACTGTTCTTTTGGCAAAGAGTGAAGGATCAGGTTACATCAACCTCACTTCCTCTCCTCCCCCCTCTCCATCCTCATCTTTTATCAGAAAGAATATAACTATCTTTTTGAGGATTAGGGGTCTACAAACTTCCTTTTTATGCTAAAGCAGAAAACAAATTTAAGCCCCAAGAAATAAGGCCCACCTTCTCATCTCTCTAAAAGTTATGCTAATTATTTTTAAAAGCAATGCTCCTTAGAAACAAGAGAAGGGTGTGTAGTCAGAAAGGTGGTGTGGGTGTGCTAAGAACATGACTTCATATACCACAAACACGATAAGAATACGTTTTCCTATAAATAACATCAAAAGAGGTACTTACCGAATATTAAACCGTGAGCTCTATTAAAACCTGGGATGTGGAGCTCTCATATGAGCAAGATTATCGGTTCCTTAAAAGGGATAGGAAAAAGCCCCCAAAGTAGTAGGGAGAAAGCAGAACCGGAAATAATAATTGGGGGAAAGGTAATCTAGATAACAAGATACAGGGAAAAGGGAGAAGGGCATGCCCATTCCAGGCCCTGGACAAAGCAAAAAAGCCAGCATCTTTCATGAGTCCCAGTTTCAAAAGGAAGTTTACACTGCACTATATATATTACGTGCCAACCTCTCACTAGGGAGGGATACATCACCGTCAGCCCTGTATACATGGAGGATTCTTAAGGCTACTCCAACCCTGCAATTGCCCCAGCTCGGAACAGACACCACAGAGCGACCAGCGAGCTCTGGTTCCCAGCTCCGAACTAGATGCGAGTGGGAAATAGTCCTTGAAACTGGTGAAACAGCCCTTTCCAGGAACAACGAAGCCCACAGCTTTACCAAATAAGGCAAGTGAAAGCGAAAAGCCAAGGAAGAACAGGCTCAAGCTGTATCTTTCCTAAAACTAGCCAGCTGGATCATAGAAATTTGAGTATCCCAATTCTACCGGCATGGATTGCAAATGCAAAGAGAAAATGTGAAGAAACCACAAAGGAAAGAATATTTTGCCAAAGAGAGGCCCGGAATGCACAGATCCCAGCCCGTGCAACTTTCAGGAAGTTTCAAACCCACTGGGCTGCCCAAACGTTCTCTTGTGAAACACGTAACTCAGACTGGAACAAGGCTTTGCTATGATTCAAATCCTAACTCTTTCTCAATGTCATACATGAATAGCTTCAGAGCAAACAGTTCAGATATAACATATAGTTAGACGTTATTATATCAATAGATAAGGTTATCCAATGAATTTTTTTCAAAGGAAATATTTATGAGACTACCTGCATTTAAATATTAAAAAAAAAATTATTTAACTCTATTTTCTTCTCTTCCAAAGAAGTTCCACATCCAATTTCCTGTTTTAGCCCATCTCCTTGATAGGAGAAATGGGTTGATTTTTATAAATCAACTTTTCTTTCCCCCCTTATGCCATGAGTCTTTTACATGCCAGAGATGAAATTGGAGACAAAGGTTGCTAAAATAAAGGCTGGGGGTAAAAAAAATCTCTCTAGGGTTGTGATTTAGACTTTGACACTGTCTTCTGCAGCTTTTGAGACAAACCACCAGCCCAAAGAGTACAGACTTCTTACAGCAAAGGAGGCATTTTCGCTAAAGCACACACGTCACTGGGAGAAGAATGACACATTCCATAAATTTTTCCAGAAAGTCTAGTATTGCTTTCACTTTCCTTGAGTCATTTAGGTTTCTGAAAGTTAATCATCTCACAGGAAAATCAAACAGATGGTAAGAAACTTTCACAGCCATGAAGGGATGCACTGAAAGGTTAAGAGGCTCAGAGAAAATGCAATGTCCAGTCAACTGCCAGTAGCTTGAAACACAGAACGTGATTCCTCTGTGTCCACGTCCTGCTAATGCAACCTGGACAGTCACTTACCATCCTGGATCTTTTTTTTTTTTCTTTCTTGAAGTTTGGAGATGAAAACACATATCACAATGCTACAAGAAACGCTCAAGTCTACGTCTGTCTGTAACTGCACCTCTGCTGGCGGCTGGGACACGGAGTTGGTGACTATCCATTCTCCACAGCACACAGGAGAAGTGGGTCAACTGGGCTCCCCTTGGACATAGTCAGACTGTGGGGCTGGGGGGTTGGGTGGGGGAAGCATTGTCCTATAGACGCAGCAGGAACAGGCTTGAGGCATTAAAATAACCAGCTGTTCCTCTGGCGCGCGCCGACGTTTCTGGATCAGAAAGCTTGTGTATGTGCTAGGGGGATAGGGAACTTGCCTATCTGATAAAAATCAGAAGCGTCTATCTTTTGAATGCAGAACTTGATTTCTGATGCTGGTTTGAGAACACTGGCAAACACACTCCTTGGGAGTACAATGCAGGCCAGGATGGGCGCTCTGGAGTCTGCAAGCCTCATGCGTGCCATAGCTTAAGAAACAGCGTCATCTACATCTGTCACTCTATTGAGACTAACACAACGTTGTGAATCTACTATACTCCAATAAAAATTTTTTTAAAAAAAGAAAAGGGGCTTCCCTGGTGGCGCAGTGGTTGAGAGTCCGCCTGCCGATGCAGCGGACACGGGTTCGTGCCCCAGTCCAAGAAGATCTCACATGCCGCAGAGCGGCTGGGCCCCCATGGCCGCTGAGCCTGCACGTCCGGAGCCTGTGTTCCGCAATGGGAGAGGCCACAACAGTGAGAGGCCCGCATACCACAAAAAAAAAAAAGAAAAAGCCTTCCTCTCTAAATTATTTTCAGTTTCCTTCACAGTTTGTGTGGACAAGAGGACATTTCAGGTCCACAGGAAAAACTGCAGGTTCCTCCAATACCAGAAAAAACCTTGGAATGACCTAGCAAAACTGGTTCTAGAGGGCACAATTTATGACCTATACTAGTTAGTCATAACCAGGGCAGCAAAAAACACGGTTCCCCCTACGGTCATTTTTTGCATTACAAATGGTGTCTGAGCATTTGGTTATTTTCAGCCCTTCATATAGTAGAGTCTGCACAAAGCAAAAATAGATGTTTGCTTCATAAAAATCTTGTAATGGGGTGGGCGTTGCCCGTTGTCCCAGACTCATTTAATACTGAGAAGGGATGGTTCCCAATATAGACTGCCACTACCAAGCTAAATTTTCCTAAACCGAGGTTTATATAGAATACGGCAAGCAACCTAAAATTATGTAAAAATGACCAATGTATACAACACTGGTCTGGGAACAACAAAGAAATCTTTCCTGGGAGTTTTGAAGCCCCCAAAACAGAGCTAACCTCACGACGTAAGACCACAGAGTCACCGTCCATGTGTCTCATCCGTACAGACAGCCCCCTTAGGCAGGAACCTCATGGCCTCTCGGTAGCTCAGAAGGGACGGACACTTGACATTTCTCCTGCACCCTACTCATGCTGCCTCAGCAAAAACACTCTGCAAGATGGCTGGGCTATCAGAACGGATCTGGGTGGCTTCTAAGTGTTTCTTAGGGGAATTACTTTGAATTTTTACCAGTACCTGAAACAGGGAGTATTTGAAACTTCTGAAATATTTCAGTTTGGTGCCTGGGGGGTGTGGGGATTGGTTTATATCCCCAGGGTCAATACAGTTAAGCCCTAAGGGTTACGGAGTCCAGCGGTACAGAGTTTCATTAACTGCTCTGGCACGGAACGTACTGCTTGGTATTTAGAGAACCAATAAGTATTTGCTGGACAAGGCGGGAATCTTCATTCTTCTTGCCTGAGGGTAGGGGCATCTTCCCAAGGGTGACACTGGTAGCTTCTCTCCAGTCCCCCTCAATCCCTCTTCCTGGCAGGAGGAAGCCCCCCTCAGGGATTGAAGGACTGGGAGAAGCTGGGCATGCTTAGTTCAGTCCCTGTGGCTTGTCCACTGAGAGGATCTGTTCTGATCCGTTCAGCCGGGGAAACTCTGTCCCTGCAAGGGGCTGGGGATAAGGACGGTTGTGGGGTACTACTAACAAGCCTGTGGGATAGCAAGGCGAAAACCACATCCTTCACTTGCAAAATCAGTGAGCTTGTAGAACCCCAGAGCAGCAAACTCTCCGCTCTGCTCATCTATAACCTCCCTGTAATACGTGTTCAAATTACATAACTATGGTGCTTTGAATAACTGGCTTGGTAATTTTTACAATGTGGGGAATTTGTGGGGTTCTCTTGCTCTGACTCCCCTTCGAAAGGGTGACATGGGTCCTAAGAAGTAGCTGGATGAGTAAATTTGAAAACCACTTCTCTGAACCATCAACCAACCAATTCCTTATTTAACTAACTTGAACCCTTATCCTTCCTCCTCACTTAATGTTATTACTGTTAAGATTCTCCATCGGGGGTCTTCCAACATATCCTAAGGGGAAAAAAGGCTTGATTTAACATTCACAATGCAGTTATATCTAATTATCCAATCCAGATAATATATGCTTATAAACTGCAGATGGTGGGATGTGCTTTAAAGACAAAGCAATGAGGGCAAATAATTCCACTTAAAGTCTATGTCCAACCTCATCTTATACAGCACCAAAAAGAACCTACCATGCCTTCTGAGAATAACACTTTTCAATTCTCTATCATTAAACACAAACTCAAGCTCAGTGCCACTGTCTAAAATGAACTTTCCTACAGAAAGGAACCCAGATCAGTAATAGACTTTCTACTAAAGGGAAACCACCAAAGAAGGACGTACTCAGTGACTGACCAATATTTCCTCTCTCTAAGCACCTCCAAGCCAAGCACCAACCTTAGTCCACAACCATTCATCCCCAAAGGAAAAACACTTTTCCATGGTGACAGCTCTGGTCAAGTTACAGGATCAACATGATCTAATAGATGCTGATCTATTATTCTAAACATTTAAGCTATAGAATATATATAATATAGAATATATAACATTTATTATATATAGTATATAAAACAAGGATTTAAAGTATATATTGATGTTAGTGAGGTATCATGATCATTATTATATGAAAAAGAATGTAGAGCTCAACAAATGTTCGATTGTACTACTATTATTAAGTGTTTACAATGTTCTATTTGCTATTTAAGTACTTTGCAATATCATCTCATTTCATCATCAGAGGGACACATCCTTTAGAAGGCTGTGAGAGGTTAAGTAATCTTCCCAATATCACATAGCTGATGAGCCATGGGCTAGAAATCAAACCCAGGCAATCTGACCCCAAGTCACATGAAGTCACTGCACAAATGGACCTTCCTCGTATCAAAATGCTCAGGTCATAACAGCCATGGAATAACATAAAGTTGGTTGGGTAGAACCAAATGAAATACTTTGATAGTCAAAATTGGCAGCAACACGTGGGTCAAATTTTTGTTCTAGTCAGAACTGTAGAAGCCTCAAAATTACAAGACAAAAGATGCCTTGACCCCTTGAGTCCTACCCTCTTGACGACACTGTCAAGTTCACTGTTATCTACCTCATTTGGTCTATCTCTATACAAACCAGTAACAAGGACTCTGTGCTCACACAGACAAAATGTAAAAGGCACCAAAAAAAAAAAAATGAAAAGACTACAATAAGAAAAACTTCTTGATGTGTAGTCATTTTATAATTCTTCCGTTGTTCCTTGGAAACTACACATTTCATTATGGCCATGAGGATAGCCATCAACGGCCAAATCTCATGCACAAATGTTGACTGGAAGATTACTAAGCACAGACATCCTTAAAGAAGGGGGATTCGAACGATGGTAACTCCACAGCTGAGCCCACCGCAGAATGCAGAACCACTGGGCCAGGTTAAGTACCAAGGTCCTTTCTCATTCTAAAGATAACACAAACTCCACAATTTTAAGTGGCAAAGGAACCTAGAATAACAACTGGATTAATGCTTTTGTTGTCAGCCATGGAAATTTCTAATTTGAACAAGGAGGCCAATACACAATGGAAGGAAATTAATCAAGGAGGTCGAACTGAAATTCTCCCTCCCGTGATTTTCTGTATTTTCCGATATTGTCACTCAAAAGATGGGAAAATCGCTCTTTAAAAAAAAAAAAAAAAAGTGGCAGAGAGAATCTATTTTCTATAGAATCTTACGTAATTAAGTTTTTAACCTCATATCAAACAATTTAAAAAAAGAAACATGCCTACACAAAAGCTCAATTTATTCACTTACAACCTTTAAAAAGCCCAATAGTGTAAAGCATTATAGCAATCTGAAAGTAATAATTTTTCTCCTTCCGCTTGCTATAAACAAATGATGAGCCGGAAGTGAAAGGGCTGATATTTGGAGATGTGTGTAGAATGTGCAGTTTCACTGGCTTTAGCTATTGGAAGAGCTTGAGGTAATAACGCTACCCCCCTTCAAGATTTTCTGTTCCGAGATATACTATCTTATGTACTAATGTAAGATTGGGGTGAGTGAGCAGAAAAAAAAACAGTGTGACTTCTATCCAAACGTACTGCAGCTAGAACACCCCAATATAGATATCCTAGCATCCTTCCCAGTTCCTTTATAATATTTGTCACACTTGTAATTACAGTCTGTTCTGCTATAATGTGATAGTTGGTGAATCAAGAAACCTGCTTTATCCAAAATGATGTTATAATGTTTTCAATGAAAATGGGTTAGAAAGGACTTGCAATCAAGAAGTTGTTCTTCTGGATGAATTTCAACAGCAAAGGTATTTTTGTAGTTACAGTGGACCTTGTTATTATTACAAGCTGAAAAAAAAAAATCAGTTGATCCAAACTAACGAAAAGCCAATGGCTTATCACAGGAGAGATCTTCAGTGACTCAGAAGATCCTCTAATATCTCCAGGTTTCTAGATTCTTGCTGTTCAGTGTGGTCCACCTGCTGCCAGCATCAGCACCCTTGGGAGTTTGCTGAAAACGCGGGACCTCAGCCCTCACTTTAAACCCACAGAATCTGCATTTTTAACAAGACACCTAGGGGATAGCCTTGCACAGTAAATGTCAAGTAGCACAGCTGTACACTATCCAAATAAATCATAAAAGCTTGCATTAAATAAAATAACTCAGGGCCAAGGAGCAGCCTGCCACTCAAACAGTGCAGCTATGTAGAGAGCTGCACAGCTAATCATGTACCCAGGTCCTCATTTCAATAGTATTGTAATCAGCAGGGGGCTGCAAAGTGCAAAGCTTGTTTCCTAATAAAACAACCTTACTGTACTTAACTGGCATCCTGGGAGAAAGAACTCACAGTAGGAGAAATTCCTGTACTTGTTCTACAACTGACTCTCCTTCCTTAGACTATAAACTCCAAGAGGGCAAAGGCTGTATCATTTTTTTCTTTTACGGCAGAATCTCAGGGCCCAGCCCAGAACTGAGCATATGGTAGGGGCTCATCAAGTGTCTGATAAGTGAACAAATAAGTGGAATGGTTACTCATCAGGAGATTCCTGAATTTCAGCCAAAGCTCTGCTGACCCCTCACAACTTACTTCCCTGGCTCTGGGGCTCCCAGTCTTTTCAGCCCTTCAATGACAGGTTAGAACAAAAAGCTACTCTGAGATTGGTTTCAGCTCTGACGTCTTAAGGCACAAATTCCTCTCGAGTTGACATTTTCACTTAAATATTAACCTCATTCTTAAGCCACCTTCAAATGAAATCAGCAAGTATAGATCATAGCATCCTATGGCTAAGAGGTTCAACCGCTATTATCTGTTCTGGCGTCAGTCCCTCCAAAGCTAGAGACTGCCCGCCACGCTTGTTCCTTCTCAGACACAGTCTCTGTTTCTATCTTGGGAATCAGCCTGCCTCCTCACTGAATGCTATCGTTTTTCACTTCCAAGCACTTGCCTTTCACCCATCCTCCTCTCACCCCCTACCTTCACTTCCCATCATCACTTCTCACAGCATCCTCTGTGAACCACCCACACTTTCACAACAGTAGGCTTCCTTCCCCCAGACCCACGGAACATGGGGGCAGGACCTAGGAATCTACACTTTAAACTTGTTAACAAGGTATTTCTTCTGCACCCGCATGTGTGGAACCCACTGTTCAAAGACCAGTTTGGGTGCTATCTACACTAAGGACTTCTACTGCCCGACAGTTCCAATCCCTGCCCATCAGTTCCTGCTATGAGCTCAATGCGCTTACACTAGAGAAATTAGCTTTATAGCACCTTGCAAGGCTTGCTAATTATTGCCTATTATGATTCTGTTCAATCATTATGATGAAGAGAAACAATAAAACCATTTTGTCTCATCAGATTCTTTCACAGTGAGCAACATTTTAAAAAATAATTATGTCATGTTTTTAGCCATGTAACATGTAACACCAACTGACACATGTAACACCATGTAACACCTGACACGGTAACACCAACACCACTTTCCTCCAATATAGCGTCACTGCTGGTCATTAATAGTAATAAATATCTCACAGTAACGAAACACATCAATGGACCACCCATAATCATGTGTTTCAACACTCATTCATTCATCCATCTAGTCACCCATGCCAATAGTGAGGTAGGTCTGGGGAGACGATCATCAACAAGTTCCCTGAGGGCAATGATATTCTGAACATGTTTTTTGCTTTTTTAACCAATATTTTATCTTCTAAGCATGCTATCACAGAATTAGAATCTAACCTACTTATTCTGGTTTTCTCTGTATAAATCCTATCGTGTATGGAGGAAGCCAGGAAAAGGTGATAAATTCCCTTTAAATCTTCTCTCAGATTTTCCTCCATCCCATTAAAAGATGAGTTTGATCCCTTTTATTTGTGCTCCTCTAATAGGGCTTTCTTTAATCCTAGTAGTAATCTGAGTATGTGATCTTCTATTTGACCACCTCCACCAGGAGGAGATCTTTTTGCAGACAGGAATTATGGTTGGTTTGTTTTCTTCAGAAAGCCTTTTTACTGAAGTATAACATACAGAAAAGAACACACATCGTAAGCAGAGAAGCTGAATTTTCAGAAAGTGAACATGCTGTGTAAGTAGCACCCAAATTGAGAAACTAGAAACTATGTTTGCAATCATCTTTCAACTTCTTGCAATTTATAAACCCCCTGGTTACCTATCCAAAGACCCCAGGAGTCTACGGACCATTTTGACTATCACTGTCTCTAACAGACTAGTAAGACTGAAAGAGACTTCTCAAAGCCGCGAGGAGGCGTGAACAGACAAAGATGATGTTCCAGCCCTATGACACTGTCACTGTGATGATGCACCAGAAGCTCTCTTCCACAGCATGGAAGACCATTTAAGGTAGAAGCACTCTGCTCAACAAGCACGTGCAGATCCTTTAGAATTAACTGAGCGTTCCCATCGGAATAGCTTCATCACAAACCCAGCTGGGGGAAAACAAAGGTACTACACATAATTCTAATCCCCGAGCCCCTAAAGTATAGGATGGCAGGAGTGCCAGGAATATCCCAAACAAACTGGGAAGAAAAGCCCATTGTTTTGGATACTTCGGTATCTTTTATAATGACAGTAAGAGGAGATTCCATTATGTAATTCAAAGACTTGTCAAACTACCATGTCCCCTGCAAGGAGGAATTTCTGGCTTTGCTTTATGCTTTAAAGCCCATTTTCAGCATTCACTGTGCAAATGAGGCATTGCCCTCACATTACAACAGGAAATGTGATTGCAGGTAATAAAGAGCAAGCAAAACTCATTTAGGAAGGGTAATTTGGGGCCAAGAGGACAGAGGCAAACAATGCCCATCAATTCTTGAATTGTTCTTCCATAAGAGTCTGGGTGAGGCATCTATCTATACTTTCCCACTCAGATCCCTTGAGCAACAGCCCACAAGTGAATAAGAGCTGGTGAAATCAGCTGGAGGAGGGAGAAAAACTAAAGTCATTCTCCTTAGAAGTCCCCCACCTAGGACACCATGTGTACACTAGGTATCTCTGTCACCATGACCAAAGTTGTTTAAATACCTGAGTACAAAGTATTCTCTTATTCATTCAACAATTATTGATTGACCATCTTTTACGTGCAAGACACTCTTGCAGATGCTGAGAGAATTCATAGTGCTGAAATTCTCTTGGAGGAGAAAGCCAATAATAATGCCACAAGTAAGTACAGTACGACGTCAGAGAGTGGTAATTGCTCAACAAATGTTGACAATGAGCTCCCCTTTTGATCAGGTAGTTTGAGAGGCCTCTCCGAATAGGTCACAACTGAGCAGACACCTGAATTAAGGAGGAAGTCAATCAAGAAACTGTCCATGAATAAAGCCACCCGGGTTGAGGTACAACAAATGCAAAAGCTCTGAGGCAGGAACAATCTTAGTGTGTTTAAGGCACAGTAGGAGGTCAGCGTGTCTGAAGCCACATAAGTAAAGGGATGAACATTTTTAGGACATTATACACCAAGGAAGAGACTTTGGATTTTATCCTCAGTGTGATGGAAGCCATGAAAATGTTTCGAGAAGGAAGGTGATAAAACCTGGCTTATGTTTTAAAATTATCACTAGCTGCTCTGTGGAGAACAGACTGTAGGGGGTAAACGTGGAAACAGGGAGACCAGTTAGAAGACTATGGGAGTGGTCCAGACAAGAGCCAGTGGTGATTAGGGAAAAAGTGACAGTGATGGACAGGTGAGAAGCAGTCAGACGGGGCATATATTTTGAGCACAAGTCAGGAGGATTTGCAGATGGATTTCATTAGGTATCTAATCTAAATTTAAAAAAGAGGAGTTACAAGACTCCAGATGTTGGATGTGGAGAAACTGGAACCCTTGTGTACTGTGGGTGAAATTGTAAAATGGTGCAACTGCTGTGGTAAACAGTATGGGGGTGCTTCAAAAAATTAAAAATAGAACTACCATATGATCCAACAATCCCACTTCTGGGTATATACACCCAAAAGAACTGAAAGAGATATTTGCACACCCATGTTCACAGCAGCACTATTCACAATATGCAAGAGGTGAAGGCAACTATATACCCAAGGACAGATGAACAAAATGTGGTCTGTACACACAAGGGCATATGATTCAACCTTAAAAAGGAAGGAATTCCTGCCACATGCTACAACATGAGCGAACTTTGAGAACATTATGCTAAGAAGCCAGTCACAAAAAGACCAATACTGTACGATTCCTCTTTTATGAGTTAAATAAAGTAATCAAATTCATAGAAACAAAGCAGAATGGTGGTTACCAGAGGCTGGGGGGAGGAGGAAAAGGGGAGTTTTTGTCTAATGGATACAGAGTTTCAGATTTGCTAAATGAAAAAGTTCTGGAGGTCTCTTTCACGATAATGCGAATATACTTAACAGTTCTGAATTGTTACCCATAAAAATGGTTAAGAGGGTAAACTTTACATTAAGCATTTTTTACCACAATAAAAAATGAAACTCATGTTTAAGGCACCATTTAAGCATCTACCGTGTTTAAGATATTCATAAACGAAAATACGAAGCATCCTAAAGAAGACGACTTTTAATATCTACAGATTTCATCTGTATCATATTAAGTTTTCAAATTTGCTTCCTTTGATAATGTACATACTATATGTATTAGAACTGTAGTATATGCGTATCATTTTAAAATAAATATATAACCAAATGTAAAAGAAAAGACTCCAACAAGAGTCTTAAACAAATGGGAAACTGGAATTACCATTTACTGAGGAAAAAACTGAGAAGTGCAGGTTTATGAGGGGGAAATCAAGTGGTCTAAGTTTGAGATGCCTGTGAGATATATCCAAGGGGAAATGTGCAATAAGATATAGCATATGTGAGTCTGGAGTTCAAGGGAGAAGTCTAGGCTGGCGACAGTAATGTCTGAGTCATCAGCGTTGTGGTAACATTTAAAGTCATGGGACTAGACCAGCTCAGTAAGTGAGGGAGTAAATAAAGAGAGGAAATCTGAGAACTCAGCCCTGGGAGACTCAAAGAGTAGACCCAAGCATGACCAATCATTGAGCACGAGGCTGGGACAGGAATTTGAGACAAACAGATCCAGACAGTTGAGATGTGGTGGGTGCTTGAGCTGAAAGCCCACATAGAATTGGGACGCAGGAGGCCATGATGGGTCAAGAGCAAGAGAGAAGAAATAGAAAGAAGCAGAGGGGAATTCCCTGGCGGTCCAGCGGTTAGGACTCCGCACTCTCACTGCCAAGGGCCCAGGATCAATCCCTGGTCACGGAACTAAGATCCCACAAGCCACAAGGCGTGGCAAAATAAAAAAAGGAAAGAAAAGGAAAAAAAAAAAAGAAAGAAGCAGAGATGAGAGAAGCCATTCAGACTCTCACAGACAGAAGAGCCTCAAACTCTGTTCAGCCATCTCAGTACCAGTGAGAACTGCTTATTCTTGGTTTCCTATTGATACTTTTACGTGTCTGTGAGCCTGCCTGTTCTGTTTACAGTAACCTTCAAGGCAACTTGAGTGTTGAGTCTTTACCAACAAAGAATCCCTCATGTAATCCTAAAGGAAGGAGACAAGGTATGTGATGGGCAAGAAGTGAAACCAATTGGTCTCAATCAAAATTCTCTATTTTACTTGATGGACTGCAACATTTGGCCCCAGTTCTTCACTTCTCCCTGCATCCACGCCCTTTGCCTTGTAACTCTGCAGTGCCGGTCTTCCATGCGTGGGGTGGCCTGCTCTGCCTCTTGACTTTGGCCTCAGCCCTGAGTGACAAGCTTTGGTCAAGCAGACATGATGCAAGCAGAGGCTTCATGGGTTTGTACACTGGGGCTGGCTCTCTAGAGCCACTGCCAAGACTGACGGAGAAGGAGAGACGTGTGTAGCAGAGCCAAGTCACCCCATCACCTCACCCCATCCTACAGCCAGCCAAGCCTAGACACGTGGGCGTGCTCGCCCACAATCAGAAGAACCTCAGCGACCCCAGACACATGAGCAAAAAACACTTACCTGTGTGCACCCCTAATGTTTTGTAATTGGTATGTTGCCAGTCACTATGTAGCAAAGATAACTGATACATCATCGATTAAAAACACTGATGGGGGGCTTCCCTGGTGGCACAGTGGTTGAGAGTCCGCCTGCCGATGCAGGGGACACGGGTTCGTGCCCTGGTCCGGGAGGATCCCACATGCCGCGGAGCGGCTGGGCCTGGGGGCCATGGCCACTGAGCCTGTGCGTCTGGAGCCTGTGCTCCGCAATGGGAGAGGCCACAACAGTGAGAGGCCCGCGTACCGAAAAAAAAAAAAACACTGATGGGATTTGATTGACTTACTTCCTATTCACAGTTATCACCACTGGTAAGTGACGACAAACTTGTCCCCCCAAAACTGCAAAATACAGACAAAACATAATTGACAGAACAAAAAAGGAACTTCAAAAATATCTAGGTGATGCGTGATCTGACTGATCTACCCCCAACTACTGTAGAACTACCTATAATTTTAAGGTTTATGGTAAAATAAATAAGCAAATAAACAGACAAACAAGCAAGTAAAATAATATGAAAGACTATGAGGCATTCAGACTCTTCTACTTGTGATCTGCTATACGGTGTCTGGAAACTCAAGAAGACAGTCTTATTCTTTCAGCATAAAAACATCATTTATATTCAGTGAGTGGTTACACGGTCTATTTGTACTGTTAGGTCAAACTACACGTAGGTTCCAAAAACATTAGAGAATGATTTTAGGGGAACTCAAGCTAGTACGGCTCTCATAAATGATATTCATAGACTGTAAGAAACTGCAAACAATTAATATTTCAATAGTCCATACTTTTATTTTGATAATATCATGAGGCTGAGGAGCTTACGAAGACTGAAAGAAGCCCAACTAACAACTTCCTATTTGCCTCTGATCAAGTTTGAAATTTTGTCATTTTCCCTCAGCAACTGTATTTGTATCGTACATTGAAATAGTAAGCCTCAAAGTTGGAGTGTGAAAATATGCAATGGTCCAAAATTGAAGGGTAGCTCAATTGCAGAGCTGGGAGAAGAGAGGAAATGAACAGCAACATAACCCTCAGCTGTTATACTTGGGACTCCTGGAGTCAAGAATATCAGTAAATACCAGTCCTTGGTCAGCCCACAGTTTAAAAATATTAAATTCCCACAGGAAGTCCTTTCCTTGAACCTGAGTATAACTGTCTTAAGATCTTTAATAGCCATTCAAAAAACTTAATTAAATATGCGTGAACGCAGTCAGCAGCTGGTCTTTAAAAAACACATTATTCTAGAGTTCAATGTGAGCCAAGTTTAAGGTTAAAAACTGGTTTCCAAAACTATGCGCTCCCATGACAAGCTCAAAGACCTATTCCTTAAATACCAAAACATACATGCACCCTTTGAAAGACATCTATAAAACAGCTGTGTTACCTACGTAGGCAAACACAGGGAATCATAGGTTTCCACTTCGGGGATCATGAGTTCTGGGATTTCTCATCGTACACAAAAAGAAAGGTAAGCATTTTTAAAAGACACCAGAGATCTGAGTTTAGGATCTTTTAGCTTATGATTCTCACACGCTAAGTTCTGTCCTTTGACATTCAATATTCATTTTTCTATAGAAAAAGGGTGGTCACAAAAATGACGTTACTTATGGGAACCTAAAATATCATTTAAAAATGTATAAAAGTATTGCTATAATGTCAGACTGCTACACTGTTAGAAATACATTTTATATACATGTATACAGAAATATATATACTGTTATAATGCTAGAAACTAAGCATTTTTAAAAGCAAATTTTATATGAAAGACTGGATGTAAGACAACATGTCTTCCACACTATCACCAGAATTAACTTTCTTTTTTAAAAAAAAAAGCCAAATTGTAATGGTTTTTAAGTCATGCTCTGGCTGACAAACTTTCGTGTTTTTAAGGATTCTTCCAAACTCCTTATGCCTTGAAGAGAGCATAAAAGAACTTGCCCCATACAGCCCCCATCAGCATTTCCAGCCTCATCTGGAACCACTCCTGATGTCAAGAGCCAAGCACCCTGTACTCCGGCCACACAACTATGTGCATTCTTCACTCAAGCTATGGCCTCTCATCTTCTTGATGTTGCAGGCTCTACTCCCTTTGCTGAAGTGCTTTGGTCAACATCTACCCATGTTGCAAGATCCACCTCAACTGAAGCCATCCCCAACCTTCTTAGCCCAAGACACACTTGGGACATTGCCATTAATTCACACCACTATCTTCCCCCTCAGGGGAGATGACCTCCAGGGGAGGGATATAATCTTTACCCAGGCTGTCAGCCCCTAGGGCCTAGCATATAATAGGTACTCAACAAAGCTCTGTGGAATGGGAGGAAGTAGAAGGAAAGAGAAGAGAAATCGAAACAGATAAAAGCGAGCACAGGTCCCGAAGGACAGTAAGGATCTTAGCAGTAGAGTATGACTAGTTTTCACTACGTCTCAGTTCACTACAAAGCTTATTATGTTTTTTGCTTTCTGTATTTCTCTAAAACATCACTAGCACCCAAAAGTTTTACCATAAAACTCTACAGTAAGTACCATCAGTTCATGGCCCAATTTTGTAAAAACAGACTTTTTTTTTTTCTTTACGTCCTCCTCTCCTCGGGTCTCTGGGTTCGGGCTCCCTCACCCCCATGCCCTGCAATGGCTTTGGCATAGACTCCCAGTGACCACACATCTGCTAGATCCAATGAGAAGCTCTCTTACCTTAACATATTTGATTTGTTGGGGGTGATGATAGTGTTGAATCTTCATTACTGAACCTCTAGTCCCGCTTGGCATCCAGGACAGCCTCCTCTCCCAGATGTTCTGCATTTTCCCCCCACTGCACCTGCCCCTGGGTTTTCTCCCTTCCCTTTACTTTCCCCCAAATGCTGGTGTTTCTTGAGTTTCCAGGCTTTAGTCTTTTGCCCTTCTTTTTTCTACGCCATCTCATCCATCCCCAAAGTTTTTTTTCTTTTTTTTGCGGTACGCGGGCCTCTCGCTGTTGTGGCCTCTCCCGCTGCGGAGCACAGGCTCCGGACGCACAGCCTCAGCGGCCATGGCTCACGGGCCCAGCCGCTCCGCAGCGTGTGGGATCTTCCCGGACCGGGGCACGAACCCGCGTCCCCTGCATCAGCAGGCGGACTCTCAACCACTGCGCCACCAAGGAAGCTCCATTCCCAAAGTTTTTAAGTACCATCTGCTACTGACTTCTAAACATGTATCTAAATTCAACCAGATCTCACCGCTGGACCCTTTTTCCTTGCCCACTGGGTACTGAACATACCCGACACTGAACCCAACACAACTTCATCTTCTCCTCCCATGCTCCCTATGGCGGTTAACTGCACACCATTCCAGTAAGCTCTAAGGGCAGAAACCTGGGAAATGTTCCCAGAGGCTCCTTCTCCATCAGCACTCACATCCATCAGATACTAAGTCCTGTCAAAGCACTTCTTAGATTTCTCTCCTCTCCAGCCCCACAGCCCAGGTTCCTCACCATCTCTCACCTATAGTGTAGAATAACTCGTCTTCGGCTTTCTCCATCACCCCTTCCCACACAACCCATCTTACGTGTAATGCTAGCACGGCTGTCCACCTAAAATGCAAACATACCAGACTCACTCCTCTGCCAAAGCCCTTTAATCACATCCCTGACTAAAGGTAAAGGCCGAGTGGCTTCACTGCCCATAAGACTCTCCATGACTTGGGTGTCTTGTTCATCCAGCCTCACCTTCTGTGCAGCATGACCTCTCAACACCCCCTCCAGCCCCAGTGAACCTCTTGCACAGTCCTCCCAATGCTCTGGTATCTCCACTGTTTTACTTATGAGGTTATTTCTTCCTGGAATTCTTCTTCCCATCTTGTATGACTGGAAAATGCCTCTTCATCCTTTAAGAACTAGCTCAAGTGTCACCTCCTCGGGGAAGCCCTCCATGACCAACCCTTGCTCCCAAGACTCCTCCTTATAGTTGAATGATGTCTTCCTTTGTCCTACCTCTAATCTTGGTTTGTACTTGGGGTCTAGCACTTTCTACACTATACTGTTATCCTCTGTTGGCATATCTCGTCTCCTGGTACCCTAAGTTACAAAAGAGAATTTATCTTACTGTGCTTTATCTTTTCACTTTCAACCTGGAGTATTTCAAGAATTCAACAAGGAACTGATCCATCAGCAATTAGGTCCTTTCTTCTTATCTCTAGTGCTACAGGAATGAGTAAGAAAGAGAAACTAAAGCAAAACAGATAGGGATTGTCCAATGTCACCTAGGTAAGAACTGAAGGGCAGAAAGAGGACAATTCACTTCCTCTTCAATTTACATTAATTGAACACATTCCGGGCCACATCCTAAGACTTTAACACATTATCTCATCTAATCCTCAAAATATTGTGATCAAATAGGTATTATTATTATCCCCATTTTACCAATGAGGAAACTGAGGCAAAGAGAGGCTAAATAACTTCCCCAAGATCTACATATAGGTTTAAAGTGGCAGAGCCGGGATTCAAACTCAGGCAGTCTTAACCCACCCTGTGTTACCTCTCAAGATACACGTCGAGGAGAAAGAGAGCTGAAGTGGGAATGGAGGAAGGCAGAGGAAATGAAAGGAAAGCAATCTAATATGCACTCAACTCTCCTGAGGAGAGATTAAGAGAAGGAAAACGTCTCAACTGCTCTGGGTGCCAGGAGAATATCTAGCAGTGGCCAAGGCTAGGGCAGGTGGGTAACTGTCCAGAGTCATACGGGGTAGACAGGTGGAAAAATGCAGGGGAAGAAAGGGGGAGGCATCCTTATTGCGTTCAGGAGGTCAAGAACCTGGGAAACAGCTCTACTTCTGCAGTGAGTATGTGTGTGTGTGTCTGTCTGTCTCCTGGGCCAAATATTCCTGGCTATTTCTCTCCACTCCCAACTCTGACCTGGCTCTGGACTCTGAGCTTATCCAGCCTCATTCTTGGCCGAACTGACTCACCGATTCCCCACCTTACCTATTTCTTCATTCCGAGCTGAGATTCTAGGAGCTGAATTCGACAGACAGACGCTTGCTCATAGGGAAGACCAGAATAAATGTCAATATATTCTGGGAAAACAGCTCCTGGGCAACAAAAAATTGCTGATATATAGAGTCAGGGTTAATTAAATAAACTGTCCTTTTGAAAAGCAATTGTTAAACACATAAGTTGAGGGGAGTGCTTAGAAGATCTATCCAACAGGAGAAGGAAAGAACAGTCTTTAAAAGTCCAAGATTCAGTTTCCAATTTGGCTCCTAATTTAGCTTAAATTCTTAAGCCAAATAAATTCTTACGAGTCATGAATTTTTTATAGTTATTTGTTCTGTGAATTCATCTTCTCCTCCATCTCCAAACACACTTTGACAAAGTTTATTTGAGGATATGTTACAGCTCACTGCACAGGGATTTGGCCACCAGGAAGGGCAACAGGCAAGGCAGAGCCAACACTGTGCCACTCAGATCATTAAGAGTGAGACATCGCAACTTCCTGGCACAAACCTCAGGCCAAAGTGGTAACAAATGAAAAGGAGAAAGAAATAACGGCAGACTTGTGTTCTGAAACATCAGTATCACTTCCAGAGTTAATATACTTAGTCAAAAGTCAGAACCACTCTTCAAACTACTTCATCTCTGAATTTCTGGGGTTGTACTCAACAGAATTCCCTAGAAGTTAAAACTTAAAACCTGTGTCGATATCAATCACCTTTCTATTTCCCAGAGGGTCAACTGTTCAATAGCCTGCAGAATCCAATCTAGGTTAAAAGAGAATTGAGTACCATTCAGATCTTCCCCTTGGGTGAGTAATCAATACAGCCTACTCCCTGTGAGGACAGGCTCTCTTGCACCCTAAGGCGAGCTCTTGACCCCAAGCAGGAAAGAAAAAACTTTATTTCTTGGCACCAGGAGACCAAATTTAATTCTACTTAGCGTTCATGAGCTTTTCATCTTCAAAGTGCTTCACAAATATTAACTAATTAATCTTTGCAGCACTGCTGCACAATGACATAAGATCTCCCAAGGGTAAAGACCAAGGGAGGCACTGAACAGCCACAGAATAGAATTAGGAAGATAAGAAATTCCTTTTACCTAGAGGTGCTGTTAGTGGTAATGGTAGCTCCCAGTACCCCACCAAGGCTAAGCCGTTTGAGATGAGTATGAAAAATAGTGTCGCAACGAGAGCTGCTGTGGTGACAGAGCCCAAGGTTCCTTACAGAACTAAGTCTCAGTTCCCTCAAGGGTAAGTGAAGTTGATGACAGAATCATCTCCAGAGGGTGCATACACGGATTCAACAAGGCAACACGTGTCAAGACCTTAGCACAGAGGACCCTAGTAAGTCCTCAATAAACACTAAGCTATTATTAACTGACGGGGAACCATGGCTTCCCGGTGCCTGAACTGAAAAAAATGGGTTAAACAGCTTCAAGAAATCTGCAGACATCGTTCATTTTTCTGTTTGTGGGAAACAATGAATTCAGCCAAATTATATACATTTCTCTTAAGGACTGAATTGTGTTCCCCCTCCCCCAAAATTCATATGTTGAAAGCCTAACCCCCCAGTACCTCTGAATGTGACCTTTTTTGCAAACAGGATTACTGCAGAGATGAGGTCATACTGGACCAGGGTAGGCCCTAATTCAGTGTGACTGGTGCCTTATAAAAAGGGGATATTTGGGCATGCACGCACGCACACACACACACACACACACACACACACACACACACACACGGAGAACGCCATGTGGTGAAGGCAGAGATCAGGGTGATACAACAGAAGCCAAGGAATGCCAGAGACCATCTGCAAACCCCCAGAAGCCAGCAGAGAGAGACCATGGCCACAGATCTCTTCCTCGCAGCTTTCAGAAAGCTGCCAACACCTTAATTTAGGTGAGACAACAGAATTCTACTGATTTAAGCCACATGGCTTGTGGCGCTTTGTTCCAGCAGCTCTAGCAAACTAATATACCCTCTGAATAAAGTCATATTTGTTTAATAAACAAGCATGAACCCACCAGTTCCAAAAGCAAATATGTTGGTCTGTCGATTCACAGACACCCCAAGCATCCTGAACGGACAAATCCAATGCAGTCTCCTCTCCTCACCAAAGAAAGAGTAAGCAAAATAGGAACAGGGTGCTGGAAATCCACACAATTTGGGGTACTGAGGGCAAAAGCGCCTGCATTTTGGTAGGAAATCAAACTTTTGTCACCTGAACTTTGCAAGGCTTAGCAAAACCCAAGTTACATAATACTTCTCAACATCTGCATAAAGAGACAAAATTACTTCTTGCAGGGTCTTGAGCACTGCCTATAGTGGGAATGGTTTAGGACAAGGTGACGGGCTCCCCGCCATCCAGCTTTCTTTCTCTTTCTCCAACACTCCTTGTACCCACATTGCGGTTTCACCCTCGGTGTTCCGGGTGCCTGGCACACCATCCCCCAGAGGCTCGCAGGGCTGGCTCCTCTTAGACTTTTAAGAATCAACCTACACTTTACCTTCTCTAGAAGATTCTCTCACCTCTCTATTTAGGGCTGGCCACACCACTCTACCCCAGCCAAACTGCATCCCACCATCTTCCTTGATACTTTTCACAGCATTTATCATTCTCTGGTGCACCTTACTATGTACTGTTTACTTGCTTGGTGTTAGTCTCACCCCACTAGACTGAAAGTTCTATGCGGGCAGAGGTTTCATTTGTCTCATTCAGCACTGCAGCCCCAGCGGTAAACATCGTGCATAGTGCGTTGCAGGCACTTTTTTTTTTTTTTTTGAAAGAATAAATGAGTATCACCTTCAAAGGGGAGCTATCTTCAGTGAGGTGCAAAGTCCTGCAGTTTATTCAAGGGAGAACCACTAGCTGGTGCAATTATAAGACTCTGGAAAGTCTCAACATATATCGAGTTGGCAAATCTAAAACCTAAGATATTGGAAATGTGTATTTAAATGATCCCTGCTATAAACAATTTGCTGAGTGTAATATAAACATGTCACATATCCTTTCCTAAGTAATTTCAGCATAAATAATTAGTCCAACTGCTTCACCCACTCAGTATTTTTTTCCACACACTATCAGCTAAAAAAAAAAAAAAATCTATGATTACCACAAAACAAGCTTTTAATAAAATTGGGGACTATTATCACCCAAAAGGCAAAGCTACATGTTGAAACTTAACATTTCAATCTAACAATTTTTCTCATACAAAAACACAAATTAAAAAAATTTAGCACATCAAGATATCTTGATAAGATGTATCTAAATGCCCATGTTCTATACAATCAGAAACTAAACAAGCATTAAAAACAAAGTTGAATAAATGTCAGTGACCTAGGAACTTTTCATTTCAGCTTGTCTAAATCATTCTCCTAAGAAACACAGCCATCCTGAGAGTCGCAAGCTCTGAATCCTCAACGTAACCTTTATAGCAAAACAAACAGTTATCTGTTTGTATTTTAAAATAGTTGTTGGCACGTCTATTACTCATGTTCTTTTATCCCACATCCAAAAAAATTAATACACCTTTAAGTCATTTAAGGTAAATCATAACTGTTACAAACCAATGCCATGAATAAAAAAATAAAGAAGTCCCTAGGCAAGCATAACACTGTCCAAAATCCATTCCAGATCCAAAAATCAGAGATAAAGTTGATATACTTTCTTCTTATTTTCTCCTTTTTTTTTTTCCTTTTGGTCAGTTTATCACACTGGACCCAAATAAGTAAGTTTGAAAATATAAATGTGCTTGGATAACTACACAAATTCTAAACAATTATGTATCACCAAAGTTCAAAAGGTTAAAAAAAAAACCAGTCAAGCCAACCTAGGATTTCTGGAGCCAACTTTAACTACTCAGTCACAGTATCATTCCAGTCACGAGAATTGCTCATACGTCATTTGCAGAATAAAGGAAGACAATGGGAAATTCCACATCGTCCTTCTCAATTAAGTCTGTTGTTGCCATCCTTAAGATGGAATTTCACTCACATCATTACCAATTACAGAAACAATCAGCTACTAGGCCAAGCAGATCATCTCCTTCCATCTGACACTACTTACCCAAAACTACTTGGCATGTACTAACACCTATTACACAAATGTAATCAGCACATCACAGCCAACCAGGTCAGCTGCTGAAAATGGATCAGGAGGCATTGAATACAAGATCCTTCACCTCATTCCACGGACATCTCCAGCAGAATCCATGTATGACCTAAAGTCCTATCAGCCTACATCCTCAAAACAGCAGAGTGCCATCTTAGAAGTAATTCATTGGTCTCCAAGTTGCTCTAGTCTCCTAGATTATAAATAATTATGCTTTAGCCCAGTTCAAAAGGTTAAAAAAAAATCAGTCAAACCGAGCAAGGAGTTCGGGAGCCATCCTTAACTGCTCAGTCACATTATAATCCACTTCTCCCCTCTACTTCCCTTCATGAGACCTTGGGGATAGATTATGTGGCAGAGGCTAAGTGACTGCATCTATTAGCCAGCACTAAAACTTATCTGCCCCTCCAGAACCTTTTGAGATTTCAACTGTGTAATGTGACTAACATTTTTTTTTCCTTTCTCCTTGAAAGGAAAGCCTAAACCCAGTTCTCTCTCCTTCCACAGAAAGCTTAACATGAGAGTTGCTTTTTATGCTTCCTGATTATTCAAATGATTTGAAGTGACAAGACAAAAACAAAACAAAAAGGAATGGTTAGAAAAGTTGATCTGAACATTAAGTATCAGGAAATCTACCAACAAAATATTATGAGCCTGATGGAGAATTTTATTACATTAAGAGATTCCTTTCACTCATAAGATACTATAAGAAGACACTGCCTACTATCTGCTTCTACTTTTTCTTATTTGTCCATCTGTCACCTGCCCATCAATCCACACATATGGCAGTCACAGTGTTTCCAGCTGCAGCTATTTAAATCACTTTTTTGTTTATGTATGTGCCACAGGCTGTTCCATGGTCTTTACAAATAAGAAGTCATTCAATCTCATAATGCCCTATGAAGCAGGACTATTATCCTCATTTCACAGATGGGGAAACTGAGACACAAAAAGATTATGTAACTCACCCAAGGTCACAGAGCTACTAAGTGTCAGAGCCAAGATGGAAACCAGGCAGTCTGGCTCCACAGCCCATATTTTGAATCAATACAGGATGCTGTTTGTTAGAAGAGATGACCAGCACATCAAAACTGAGAGGTTTAGTGATTAAGAGCTCAGGGTCCAGCATCAGAAAGACTTTGTTCATATACAGGCTGAGTCACATACTAACCTAGATGACCCCACACAAAGTTACTCAGTCCCCTTGGGTCTCAGGTCCCTTGTCTGTACACTGGGGATTCTCCCATAGGGTATGATAAGGATTAAATAAAATAATACATTTAAAGCACTTAGTGGCTGGCACCTAGTAAGGGATCCATTAGCTGTTAGCTTAAAAAAATAATTAAAATTCCATATGGCAAAATGCCTCAGCAGGGACATCCACAAACTGCCCTCTATGACTAAACTGAAAAATCCTTGTGAGGAAAACGATTATTTTTATTCACCTTTGTAAGCAAAGAATCCTGCCCAAAATAGTTGATAATTGAATGCTTCTGCATTAGAGATGTTTAAATTTAAGCATTAAAAAGGAATTTTTATTAAAATATACTTAAAGTTAAGGAGAACATAAGGCTTTTCAAAATATATAAAGCTTTGGGCTTCCCTGGTGGCACAGTGGTTAAGAGTCCACCTGCCGATGCAGGGGACATAGGTTCGTGCCCCAGTCCGGGAAGATCCCACGTGCTGCGGAGCGGCTGGGCCTGTGAGCCATGGCAACTGAGCCTGCACGTCTGGAGCCTGTGCTCCGCAACGGGAGAGACCACAACAGTGAGAGGCCCGCATACCGCAAAAAAAAAAAAAAAAAAAAAAAAAAAATATATATATATATATATATATATATATATATAAAGCTTTGAAGTTTTTAATCAAATTAAACTTTTTAATCAAATTAATGCAAGCACATATTTTCAATATCAAATATTGTTCATTAAGTCAATTGCATGATAAAAAGCAAAAGGGGACTAGTCTAGATTAAAAGGGACTTAAAAGAGATTGAAGAGATCTATGCCTATGTACAAGAGGAGGCCTTGTTTGGAAACTCATTTGAACATTTTAATTATTCAAACTTTTTTTTTCAGATAATCAGAGAAAATTCAATGTGGTAATGATAGAAATTGTTAGTTGTATTGGCTATGATAATAGTATAGTGCTTATCTAAGATGTCTTTTCTATTCTGAGACACATTCAGAAGTATTAAGAGTTGAAACGGCGTGACATTTTTTTTTTAAGTATCCTAGCCAAAAAAAAAAACAAGATAAATGAAACAAAAATGGTAAAACATAGAGTGTTGTTGAATCTTGCAGACAGGTTCATGGGGGTTCACTGTATCTATTTTGGGGGTATTTGGAAATTTCCATCAGAAAAAAGTTTTAAAAATCAAATTAACTTAAAATGAGAAGCAACAGTCCCTTGTCCTGTAATAGAAGCCACTTTCCCCAAATGCCTCTCCAGAGAGGATGCACTCTTAACTCTTTTCTCTGTTACTTCTTAGTATTTATTTTCCTCTCGTAAAAAGACTAGTTTGGTATTTTCTTGCCCATGGATTTTTATCTTATTTTTTAAATGTAGTCCCTTTTAACTCCTGTTCCACCACCTTCAGTAGCTCTTATCTGCCCTACTTTGATATTACTGTCTCCTCCTTCACTTCTCCATGTCTTTCCATCTCTTACCATCTACCTTATATAATTTCACTTTTGCATCAAGATTGATTAGTGATAATGTTTTCTAACCATGAGCTTTCTATTTTGCCTGTAAATTGACTTTGTGTTTCTATTATTATGACCATGTAAATATTGCTCAAAACATATCAGATAATGTAATATGAATATACTTCCTTTTCAGTTCAGTTTTAGTTTCTCCTGGAGTTTCTACGTGCTTTTCTTTTTTCTTTCACTATTTGCCTTTAGCATATCCTCGACTTTCTTCAAACTCTTCATCATAGCAAGCATTCAACTGGATGGCTTTAATTCCAATTAACATTTTTTCCCCTCCTATGTTTTTTTTTTTGTTTTTTTTTTTGCGGTACACGGGCCTCTCACTGCTGTGGCCTCTCCCGTTGTGGAGCACAGGCTCCGGACGTGCAGGCTCAGTGGCCATGGCTCACGGGCCCAGCCGCTCCGTGGCATGTGGGATCTTCCCGGACCGGGGCACAAACCCGTGTCCCCTGCATCAGCAGGTGGACTCTCAACCACTGCGCCACCAGGGAAGCCCCCCCTCCTATGTTTTAAACATACTAAACCTGTCACATGACAGAAGAAATTCTCACTCAGAAAATATATTCCGAAGCCTATTTTCCCTGTTTTTCAACTGAGCTGAGAAGACGTCCAAACACATCTATAAACTTATTCAGAGTGGGCAGAGAATGTTCTTGTAGGAAAGGAGGTGGAGGGTAGGGGTAGCAGCTTATGCAGTTCTAATAAAGCTTATGTTCAAACTCAATGGAGTCACACCATGAATTTATGAACATCAGTGAATTTACAATGAATGCTAAAATCACTGCATTTTTAGAGAAGTGAGGTATGCATCCCCTGATTCATGTTTACATTTAGAATAACTGGGAACAATCCTACCCTCATCCCAGCTTCTGAGTCATATCCATGCACTATAACTTTGCTAGAGGGAGAAAAAATACCGAATCTGCAAGAGGAGAGTTACTCTACTTCGTAAGCTTAATTCCAAACGCTAAAAAAAGAAACAAAATTTAAGCTAAAAAGCCACAGACGACTATTCAGAAGTCCAGTCAAACCTTTAGCCAAAATATTTCATCATACGGAGGCCCAACTGACAGAGTCAAAAGGAAGTTAAACAGTATTAAGAATTGAGGCTCTGGAGTTGGAGAAACCTGGGTTCAAGTCACCAACTGCCACTCACTAAATGGGTGATCTCAGCTGACAGGAATGTAAATTGGTGCGGCCACTATAGAAAACAGTATGGTGATTCTTCAAAAAGCTTAAACTACAACTACCGCATGATCCAGCAATCGTACTTCTGAGTATATATGCAAAGGAACCAAAATTACTATCTTTAAGAGATACCTTTAAAAAAAAAAAGATACATTTACACCCATGTTCACTGCAGCATTACTCACAATAGCCAAGATATGGAAACAATCTAAGTGTCCATCAACCTTTGAATGGATAAAAATGATGTGGGGTGTGTGTGTGTGTGTGTGCAAGCATGCACACATGTGTGTATTTACTTATATATTTATATTTATATAAACAATGGAGTATTATTCAGCCATGAAAAAGAAAGATGTCCTGCCTTCGGGACAACATGGATGGACCTGGAGGGCATTATATTAAGTGAAGTAAGTCAGACGAAGAAAGACAAACACTGTATGATATGACTTATACGTGGAATCTAAAAAAAGCTGAACTCGTAGAAACAGACACCAGAATGGTGGTTACTAGGGGCTAAGGGATGGAGAAAAAGGGGAGGTGTTGGTCAAAGAGTACCAACTTCCAGTTGTTAAGATGAATAAGTAAGTTCTGGGGATCTAATGTAAAGCATGGTGATTATAGTTAACAATACCGTGTTATATACTGGAGAGCTGCTAGGAAAGAAGATCTTAAATGTTCTCACTACAAAAAAGAAAGAGTAGTCATGCAAAGTGATGCAGGTGTTAGGTAACGCTACGGTGGTAATCAGTTTGTAATATATAAACCTATCAAGCCAAAAGGCTGTACAACTTAAACTTACACACCTTAAACTTACACAGTGTTATACGCCAGTTATAAGTCAACAAAGCTGAAAAAATAAAGGAAGGAGGGCGGGAGGAAGTGTGTGAGTGATCTGGGGCCCTAAAAACCACACTACATTGTAGTTCCCTTAACGTAAGAGATTCCGTCTGGCCAGGTGTGGGGACTACGTGTGACAAAGCATAACAAGCATTTAGCACAGTGTTGATAAAGGCTAGTCACTGATACTATTATCAACTCAGAAGCCATCTTGTGTCCGAATGCTTGGCCATTTCTCCATAAAAAAGTTTCTTTGATAATTCTCTTTCTATGCTACCTATTGCACAGAAATATTTGCATTCGTGAACGCAGAGCTATGTAAGCTAAAAAGCAGCACAGTGCAGCGGTTAAGAATTCAGGCTCTGGAGCTGGACTGCGTGCATTCAAATGCTGGCTTTAAGCCATGTGGTGCTAAGCAAAATTATTTAATTTCTTCCCTATCTCAGTTTCCTCATCTGTAAGACAGCTAAGTCTCATTAGGCACTTATAAGGATTAACTTAATTTTAGCACACCATGTGACACAGAGTGGGGGCTATACAAATTTTTAATAAATCAATTACAATATTGTTCATGATAGAAAAAAAAACTTGTATGTCTATCATTCACCAAATGCCTACTTATGCTCTGACATATCCATACTACGGAACAATCCTCTATAGATGAAAAGAACTAGGCACTGGCTTTCTTTAAAAAAAAAAGGGTTAAAGAAATACTTCCAGGTGAAAAACATCAAGTTGCAGAAGAATAATTTTAAGTTTAAGAGGACTCATAAAAATGTACACGTTTATATACCTGTATATGCCTTCCAATGAATAGGAAACATTCTGGAAAGATAGACACCAAACTGCTGAAAGTGACCCATTACCTCTGAGGATCTAGGTTCTTGTCTAGGCTCTATAATAATTAGCTGTACCACCTTGGCTATGTCACGTAACTCAGTAAACACCCAAGGATAGCTTCCTCAGCTTAAAAGACAGGGAGAGGTAGGGATGACTAGATTCAGCAATCCCTCCAATCAATTCCAACCCCCCAAATTCCCTGACTTTGATTATGGGATTCTGGTGCTTTCTATAAATAATAACACTGAGTTCTCCAACACTCCTCTGCTCAGTATTTATCAAAAGCCCTATGGAACAGGGCGCATTGTTTCAAAAGCACGGCCCGTACCAGATCGAAACACATTCCACGTGGGTACATTTCCATCCATGGATCATGCTCTCAGTAATAAACTCTTTCTTCACTCTCAGCCGCCACACTGGTGCCATGTGTTCTTACAGAAGAGAGAGTTGCTTTATCAACTGATATATGAGCAACGGTTCCCTTATTGCCATTTTTACTTTTTCTCTGGATTATCATCAGAAACGTATTTATACTACCATTCATAGACATATGTAACCCAATTAATCTACCCACAAGCAGGAAGACAAGAAACTGCTGTTTCAAAATCAGGGTCATGTTTCCATCATTCGCCCAATGACCAATGACAGAGACTCTCTTTCACTGACACCAGTCATGATTCTTGGTCACCATCTTCTCTCACTGATTAGACCTGCAACCTCACCCTCACTCCTTCCCATCTGGCCTTCCTACCTCCCTAGAGCCTCTATCCCTCCAGCCCAACCCACCAACGAGCTCACCACTCTACGTCCCCAGCACCTACCATGGTGCCAGCACACAGCAAGCATCAAATATCTTAATTCAATGGATTCATCTCACACACACACACACACACACACACAAACACACACATACACACACATCTGTTAACTCAGCCAATACATACTATTACCAGACAAATGTTTGTAAAGGAAAGTACCGATTACATCTACTTATAGATGCAAAAATTTATTCTTAAACCCTGGAACACCTGTATGTTGCCAAGTTGTGCTCACTTCTAATGATATAAAGAATGATATATCACTCCCCCACTCACTGAGAAACGTTAGGCTCACAGACATCAGTGGGTCTCTGTTCCTACCAAAGAGAATTGAATTTATCACCAACTCTGCTGCTCACAGATTACCACAGTCTGAATGTTTGTGTCCCCCCAAAATTATATGTTGAAACCTAATGCCCGATGTTGACAGTACTAGGAGACAGGGCCCTTGTGGAGGTGGGGGGATTAGGTCACGAGGCAGAGCCCTGAGGAAGGGGATTAGCGCCCTTACGAGAGAGAGTTGAGAGAGCTCGCCACCTTCCACCACGAGGACACAGCTAGAAGGCACCTCTATGAAGAGAAAGCAAGCTCTCACCAGACTCCGGGTCTGCCTTCTTCTTGGACTTCCCAGCCTCCAGAACCATGAGAAAGACATCTTTTGTTTATGAGCTACCCAGTCTATGGTATTTTTGTTATAGCAGCCTGAACAGACAAAAACAATGTGTGGTCTTGGGAAAGTCACTTAAACTCTCCGAGTGTCAGTTTACTCATCTACAAGATGGGGATACCATCACTATACTATACGGGATTGACCTAAAAAATGAGGTAAGGTATAAAATGCATTCAGCATAGCAAGAAACTAATAAATGTTCTTTTTTACTAGTAACAATATTATTAACAAAATCAGAATGCCCTAAGTCTAGCAAGGGCTTCAAAATCTGGCACTGATCAACCACTTCAGCCTCAACTTCAAACACTTTGTCCCAAGTCAAAAAAGATACCTCTGGACTCTGCCCGTCTATAGTTTTGGTCCTATAAGTCAGTGCATAGGAATGTCCCTCCCCTCATGTACCCCAATGCCTCTCATTCCATTCATCCCTAACTCCCATCCATCCTTCATGGCCCAGCTTTATATGTCTTCTTTCAAAGTTTCCCTACTCCTGTCTACAACCCCTTCCCCAACAGACTTCATCTACACTCCCACGGCACTTTACATACTGATAAAACAAAACCTAATCTGCTCTTTATAGATTCAATAAGATTTTGTTGAGCACCTGTTTTGTACTTCATTTTGAGTTGGGAATCCTGAGGTCAACAGGAAAGACACAACCCCTGCCCACGGTATAGGAGGGGAGATACATAGAGAATAACTCGTTACCCAAATAATTTCCTCATTAAAATTGTGATAAGCACCCTTAAAATAAAACAGATAAAAATACAAATAGGATTGCTTCTGCTATATTGAGACCCAGATTAACAGCAAGTCTGTTTTAACATGGTACCTCCAGAATGTACTTCATAAATGTTCACTGTAGTCAACCAAATTATCTTTTCTATTAAAAGTTGAGTTGATTGAGAGTAGGGAACATGTCTTAGAAGAGAAAAAGAACTAGATAGTTAGTTGCAGCTATAACTCTTTGACTTACCAGTGATATAACCTCGGCCTGACCCCTCTGATTTTCAAATTCCTCACTGGTATAAAAGAATAATTCTTTAGAAACTATTAAAAGCACTGCACATGAAGTATTATCTTTTTATCTACCCCAATGCAATTAGCGCATATTATTAACACAGCAAGAATTTGGAAGTATTTATTGAATGAGTGCTAAATCACTGGCCAAGGCCGGGGCTACCTCTCTTATGACCTTGTCTCACAGGCAAGGACCAACGTCAATACTGAAACATCTACTCAACCCTTTATAATTAAGACATGGAATAAACTCTCTAGATAAGAAGCATAGGCACTTCTTGGCAATGCTTGAGAGATCAGAAAGATCTGTCCTAATAAAAAGCATTATACAGTGAAGCTATGAGAAGATGATGTTTTCTAAGGAAACATTTCTGAATTGTTCCAGGATTTCACATCTTTCGATCTCAGCACCAACAGTGAGGGGCAAGTAAAACAGATCACCCCATGAACACGATGATGCTGGATGATTCTGACATACTCTCCCCATTCCCATTACTTTTCCCTTCTAGACTCCAGCAGCTGGTCTCTGTCTTTTTTTCTTTCCTTTCCTTCTCTCTTTTTTTTTGGTTACACGTAGACCAAGACCAGAATGAAATGAACAAAACATATGTTGTAGTAGAGGGAGTTCCCTGCAGCCCCGTCCTTGGCCTCCAAACCTCTGCTGTGAGAAGCCACAGCTGGCATCTTCTCTTCCAAGTCGCCACGCCCTTACATACATACACACAAGCACTTCAGCTCTGTCTGCTCCATGCAGTGGGAAAAACAGCTCCGTGTAAGATGTAAACACAAAGCCAGACAGCCCTATTCTGGTCTGTCCTCTTTTACTCCAGCCATTTTGGTTCCCAGGGGAGTCATCTTCATCTTCCACAAATCAATGTTTTGCATTTACTTCTTCAAGCCCGTGTTAGCAAAGTATGTCACTTGTATCTGGATAAAATCTAACTCAAAGATAATTGGCTAAGGATGTGCTCAGGTTTTTTGTTTTGTCTTTTAACAGTTTAGGAATATTTATTACATGCCAGGTGTAAGAAACACAAAGTTTCAATTGTTTATTATGTACCAGGCACTAAATGATTATCTGAAACAGCCAATAAAATCATCATCACAACCCTGTCAGGTAGGTGCCAGTGTGTCAGTGGGACAGATGGTTACCATGCACTTGCGTGGCAGACATGTACTGACATGTCCTACTGTATGGAAGGAGCCGGCTGTGGCCCTTTGGAGCAGGGTCTGAAAAGCACAGGTACTGGAAATCGTCAATATGGCCCTACTCAGAGAATTACGGGGTCTTGGGAAATTTTTAATAGCCAGAAATCAACCCCTTCCCCCAAGAACAGCTTTCTTTCTGGCATGTGCCAAGTTGTTAGCAGATTCAATGACAGGTGAATGTTATAACTATAAAGAAAGAGATGGAAAGCACAGGAAATGCTGCAGACACTGATTTCATCAGCAAAAACAGCCTAGCAAAGAAAACACGGGCAATTGAAGTGATGTCTCAAGAAGAAAATCTTGTTTTTTTCCTTGGGGGCAGGGAAAAAACACCACCTCTGACTTTCCAGTTAGTAGAAATAGCCACCTCCTTTCTCTTCTCCCATTTCTTTCCTCGGAGTGCCCACATGGTGCGGGGCATTGACTAGACCAGATTCACCCCCACAGGAGAAAATGCAGAGAAATGGTCCGGAGAAAGAAAGTAATAGTTAACACTGACAATTTGCTGCCTCTCAGCAATCCAAGTTATAGTTTGGGGAAACAAAGAATCAGAATGTTTCAGGCTTTTTAAAAAAAAAAAACGCTCAAACTTCAAGACAGATGTTTGTGGGAGATGAACAAAGCCCTTGAATCCTTTATGCACAGTGGAGCTGTCAGGATTTTAGAAACTTGGAAATCCTTTTTCTATTTTTTGCAAGAGAAAGATAATTTCAAGCCCCTCTGCTTTAAACAGCCCTGGTGAGGCTTTAAGTTATCTTTGACTTCAATTTTAAATAGTCTTGTGATAAAACAGAAAGGAGGATGACTAAATGGCCATGTCAGTGCATTTACTGATTATGAAAAAGCAAAACATCATACTTATTTAAACATTTACTATAGAGAGTTAGTATGTGAAAGTTTTTTTTTAATATTTTCATGTTATAATTCTCTTATTAACCAATCATTTCTAAAAATCAGAAAATCAAGAGGGACTAAGATTTCTTTCCTACTAACTGGACAACCAAGGGTGCTCTGTGTTACTTGCCCTCTGTAACCAAGAAGAAAAACAAGCCATGCTCTCCTGAAAAGTGATTCCTTAGAAACGTGAGAACCACTCATCAGCTTTCCACTTCAAGAAGACTTTTTTTTTTTTCCTGCTGAGAAAGGCGAGTTAACAACCCAGATTTTCTTAATACGGTTTACAGGTTAGGTGAGAACTGGAGCAGTTTTACTCTAAGTGTAAAATGCAAACACTTAAATTTGTGCCTCTGACTTACACAGAATGTGGGGTCCTGGGCAGTTCTTTAAAAGATCTCTTAGGGCTTCCCTGGTGGCGCAGTGGTTGAGAGTTTGCCTGCCGATGCAGGGGACACGGGTTCGTGCCCTGGTCTGGGAAGATCCCACATGCCGCGGAGCGGCTGGGCCCGTGAGCCATGGCCGCTGAGCCTGCGTATCCGGAGCCTGTGCTCCGCAGCGGGAGAGGCCACAACAGTGAGAGGCCCGCGTACCACAAAAAAAAAAAAAAAAAGATCTCTTAGCTATTAGCCCCAAAATTTAGCCCCTAAATGAAACTTATGACTTGAGCGAGACACGCCTGCTCTTCCTCCCCCAATAACATATCTTTGGTGTCACCTTGAAAGAACGGAAGTGATCAGTGTAAAGGGTCAGTGGCACAATTCCAATCAACAGGACAAAGGGTTCCTTCATCACTACCTGTACATTTCAAGAGGAAACATACGGGCTTTAGGAAAAGGTGCTGAGATTTATTTTCTGCATGAAGGAAATCAAACAGCTGTGAAACCTGATGAACTTAGACGCCATCAGATGGCATCTTAAACTTAGATGCCATCCAAGAAATGAGAAATAAAGTACTGAGTATTTACTAGGAAGATGAGAATGTCCTAGTTTCACACACACGCATACCCTTCTCCTTTTACTTCACAAGTTCTTGGATCACGTGGCTAGAAAATGCCATGAAAAAGGAAATCCAAACATGTAAACAATCCAAACTTGGTTTTTTTTTTTTTGTTTTTTTTTTGCAGTATGAGGGCCTCTCACTGCTGTGGCCTCTCCCACTGCGGAGCACAGGCTCCGGACGCGCAGGCTCAGCGGCCACGGCTCACAGGCCCAGCCGCTCCGTGGCATGTGGGATCCTCCCGGACCGGGGCACGAACCCATGTCCTCTGCATCGGCAGGCAAACTCTCAACCACTGCGCCACCAGGGAAGCCCCAAACTTGGTTTTGGACAGCAGCACAGAGGCGAAAAACTGAAGATGAACACTGACTGAGACGTAATTCTCAATTAACTAACCAGACTCAATTCCGCTGGTTTTAATTCAACTGCAATTGAATCTTGGCAGTGTCTGGCTATTTACAGTCAGACTGAGGTCTTACTAACTTTATCTACTACTGAAGACAAACCTAAGCAGGACGGGACAGACTCCATTCAGAGGAACAAAAAGATGATGTTTTCTAACAACCCCACGGCCAGTGCTCACTCAATCACCCTACATAACCCTGACCAGTGCTTGGAGTTAAGAGAGGGTTTGATTATTAATTCAGCATGGGAAATAAGAAGCAGGATGGCTTAGTCACAGGTAGGCACCCAGACGGAGCCAGGCTTGTAACTGTGCTTCAGAAGTGGGTACAGAAGAAAATGTGAATTAGAGTGAAATAAAACGATCTAAATGATATCTAAGGCCCTTTTGCCAAGAAACAGTCTGGTACCTGTTTCATATCCCACCTACCACACTACAAGTCTAAGCCTTTGCAGGGTAGGAAGGAGGAAAATGATTCTGGTGCATGTGAAGCTCAACCCCCTGGATCTGGGTAAGTGACTTACATCCCAATGTGATTGGGTAGGAAGGGGGCTGGAAATTAACATTTACTATGTGCCTATGATATGCACAATAGACCATCTTTTTGACGGGGATAGTATTTTATAGCTTAAGTCACTGAGCTTCTGAGATACTAACACGTAGTAAATGGCAAAACTAATATTTGAACCCAAGTTCCACTATAAAGTCTCTGATATCACCACCATATACCACCACTCCACCATGGACCAACATGCCCAACTCCTTTGAAGCCATACTGGACCAGGGCACAATTAAGAAAGGCAAATCCATGTCATCAATTGGGACATGGAGGTAGGGAACCCAGCAGCATAATACAAGGAATGGCTGCAGATCTGTCTTTTCATTGCTTGCATTAAGGCTTTCCATTTGGGGTAATTTTAGACACTGTTATCACTTCTTGGCCAAATTTTTTTTAAATGCATACATGGGGTTTATCCATATTAAGTAAGTACAGGTGATAAACTGGAGGGATTGGTATGTGCTTCTTACAACTGAGATGCAAGAACAAAATGTCAAACCTAATCTTTCATAAACTAGAGATTAAAATCAATCAGAGACACAGAGCGGACCTAAGTGATTTAAGAGACTGTAAATACACTTGTAATACAAACTGTGCCTAGCTCAGGCCTTGCATGGGATCAACACTTAATAAAATTCTGTTATGTTTCATTATCCAGGCCAGCATTCTCACGTCACAGATGACGAAGCAAAGGCCCAGACTGGTCAAGAGCATTGCTCGAGGTCACGTTGCTAGTCAGGGGCAAAACAAAGGCCGGGACTCGGGTCCTTCAGCTCCCAAACCTGGACTGACATCTGGACACTCCAAGTCAGCCCTCTCATTTTCCCCTTGTTATGTCTTATGTGCCCACACTTCTTCACATGACATGAACTCCAGAAAGGTCTGTCAAGATCTACTGCAGAATGCAGCACACTGTCATTCCAAAGGGGAAAAAGCTGAAGTTCTCCTAATGCTTGGTTTAGTTCATTGAGTGTTAAGCATCACCCTGTCCCTCTGTCACTGAATTATTTGTCCCGTCTTAAGACAGACACACGACCCTTTTATGTAAATGAAGAAGAAACAACAAAGAGTATAATACAGTTTTCAGATTCATGGGCTGAAGGCCGAACGCACATTTGCTACCGAGTGGACAGAAGAACCCAGTTTGAGCACGAGCCTGAGCTAAGGCAGAGCCTTGAGGCAAGAACTTCCAAGAGGAGGAAAAGTTCAGGAGCTCCCTCTTAGTGGCAAGTCTTGCTCTATCGTGTGCCAGAATTATGAGTTTGGGCAAGTTTCATAACCTACACAGTCATCTTCCCTCGACTAGAAAATGGTTATAAGGCACCAACTTCACCGAACTGAGGTAAGGATCAGACAATATAAAAGTGAATGAGGGCTTCCCTGGTGGCGCAGTGGTTGAGAGTCCGCCTGCCGATGCAGGGGACACGGGTTCGTGCCCCGGTCCGGGAAGATCCCACATGCCGCGGAGCGGCTGCGCCTGTGAGCTATGGCCGCTGAGCCTGCGCGTCCATAGCCTGTGCTGCACGACGGGAGAGGCCACAGCAGTGAGAGGCCCGCGTACCGCAAAAAAAAAAAAAAAAGTGAACGAAAGGTTTTTGTATATACACACTCTCAGGCGCCAGCAACCCGAATGTCTTCTTACGGTGCCCTTAGAAGATACTTTCTGCTCCCCAACTCTATCTTCCTAAAGAAAAGAACTCCTTTTCCAACTCAGAAGCATAACTGAGAAAGGAGGAAAAAGAATGTTCATGCCTATCATCATCATGATAATACTGTTGAGCACTAACTACACGCTTACAGTGTCCTTGGCTTTGCTCTCAGAGCACTTCTTACACCCCTTAGTCCCCTAAACCCTCTAAAGTTGTTACCATTTTACTTAGGAGCGAATCAAGACAGAAGAATGAAATACTTTGCCCAAGATCACACACTCATCAGGATTTGAACCCAATAAAGATGCTTCCAGAGCCAAATTCTTTTTTTATACCATATGCAGCCTCCATACACAAGTACTAGAAATAGGAAAGATTTCCCTACCACTTTCCAAGAAAAACTACTTCCTCCTTAAGACGAAAAAGGAAAACGCATTGAATTTGAAGAAGATCATCTAATTTATTTTAGGTTTTTCTCTCAAGCTTAATCTTTTCGGGGAACCGAAACCAAACTGTTTTTGATACGGCGAGTAAGCTCTTGATTCTTAAGAAGCTGTTCCAATGAAAGCAAATCAAAGGGCAAGCTCACAGAATGACCCTCCGACATCGCCATCACAGAAAAGTCCATTGCGCTTTGCAAACTGGCACTGTTGTTCCAAAATAACTGAGATGGGTGGCCCCCAGACTTGGTCAATGGAAACCCAGTCACGTGTATGAAAGGCTCTTCTTCACCTAGTCCCATTCATCTAGCCAAACCGAGGAATTACAAACAAAATGCAGAAATTATTCACTTGGGGCATACCTCTCATATGCCAGCCAATAAAACAAATCAAGTGGCTATTACTAAGTTACCTGCTTTCACCAACAGTCATACTATTAATGGCAGATACTGGCATCTGGTGAACATATAGCATCCATTTAAGATGACTTTACATGTTTAACTTCAACTGGGGGAAAAAAAAAATTCTTCTTGTTCTTATAGATAGGTACCTTAAAGTATTTATCCTTGATAAAAGCCAGTATTCTTTAATCACCAAAACACTAAAAATGAGACAGCAGGAAAACCACGTGCAGTCCTCCACTGCAATCAGCGTACCGCATTATGGAGGTCCTAATGTCTACCCTAGCTATTTCTAACACCTTTTCCCTGGCCGCTTCCCCCAAATTCCCTGCAGCTAAGAACAGTATGGAACCCAGTACTGACCAATGAAACAAAAATAGGATCCTGGGGATAAGCTTTTGTTGCCTTATTTAAAAGGACAAGAATGAGAGCAGAAAGCTCACTGTGTTGCCCCCATCCCTTTAATCTTGCCATGAATGCAAACAGGATATCTGATGCGACAACCGTCAATCTGTAACCAAGATGTGACAAGAGCATGAAAAGAAAAGTCCATACCCGGAGTATGTGGAGCAAAAAGACAGGACACTTTAGAGTCCTTCGCTAAACCTGAGACTGCCCATTCTCTGGATTTCTAATTAAGTAAACAACAAATGTACTTACATTTTAAGCCACTATTAGACGGACCTTTCTCTTATTCAAAGTCAAAATCATTCCTAACAGACTCAAGTATCATTATTTATTCCCTGATAAGCACCACAGCAGACCAGTACCCAATACCTCCATTTTTAGGAACTGATTCTAGCCCAGGTGGTTTTCTTGGGAGCTTCCATGTCAACACAGGTAACCCTAAGCCCCTAGTCTCATCCCCCTAAGCTTTTTCTGATCCAGAGGAAGACATCTGACTGAAGCTCTTCCTGGAATTTTTGATCATTAAAACAACAGAGATCAGTCTCTCTCCAACGATTAAAACTGTAAAATTCTAAATTTCAGGAGCTATTGGCAGCCGTGTTTTCCAACACCCAGAAAATGACACTTTGCAGGAGGTAAAAAGCCAAGATTGTGCACATCTATTTTTTTTACAGTGTGACCAATTCTGAATGAGCCTCTCAATCAAAACACAAAAAAAGCTAGACGAAATACTGAAACACATTTCAAGGCACCTACTGAAGTATCTACTGAAGTAGATAGCTAGTTGGGAATCCAAAGAACCCAATAAAGAAGTGAAAGCAAGACCCCTGGGTGGTGCATGAGTCCTAAAGCTAGCATTCACCCTGTGGTTATCTGGAAAACCTGCTGACCTCAGGCTTCCATTTTGATAGCTGTACTGGATACAGGAGATAAAGCTTTGAGTCTAATCAAGGTCAGAAGTCTTCTAGGAGACTCTTGCATAAAGCCTGGACTCCCAAGGAGTTACACCTCCAAAGCAATGACGAATAACAAAGAAACCTGCTCTGGTAATTTGTCTCTCTTGACTTCGGCACTAGATACAGGAGAGGAAACTCTCCTATAATTCGTAACCACAAGTGGGCTCTCATACTTGTTTGTTACCCAGATTCATACTATACAGGAAATCTTTAAACTCTAAGCAGAAAACAAAACAAAATTAAAGAAAACCTTAGGCCGAGAATTTGATTTAAAGAAGTCCTGAGCTGTGGCATCTCAGGCAATTGGCGAAAGGAAACACTTTTCTCTGGAGGAACAGAGCTTTACCGCAGTCCTCAAAGAATTCCCACAGATGAAAATCCACGAAACACAAGCAATAGTCAGAATCACAAAACACATAGGGAAATAAGACACCAGTTTTAGAGCAAGCCACTACAGAAAATAGAGTCAGATCTGTAGAGAACTGGAATTTTTAGAGATAGAATATTTTAACACTATGTTTTGTTTCGTTTTATGCAACAAGAAGTAAAACAGAGGCTTGACAATATGGAGGAATACGGAAGAATGACCAAACGTTTTTAGAAGATACAAAGAGAATTTTAGAAATGAAAAACAGAATTGAAATTAAACTCTCAAAGAATAAACAGCAGTTTAGAATAAAACAGAATTAGTAAACAAAGACAGAGTTGAAAATCTATCCAGAGCACAGGCTAGAGAGCAAAGATGGAAAAGATGAAGAAGTTAAGAAGCATAACCTAACTAAAGTTCCAAAAGACAACAGACAGACTGGGAAGGGAAGTATTCCAATAGATAATGGCTCAGAACTCTCCACTATTGTTATAAAAAAAAAAAAAAATGCTCAATCTAGGAATCTAACAAATATCATTTAGGATAAATGAAAAGAAATCAACACCTGGAATCATACCGATAAAACTGCAGATAAGCAAAAGCATAGAGCAGATCCTAAAATCAACCAGAGAGAAAAATACAAACTTTCTGCCAATTGCTTTTAACAGCAAAAATGGAACCCCTAAAAAGAGCAATGCCGAGACAAAGTACCCATCCACCTACAATTCTATACCAAACAAAACTATCACTCGAGAATAAAAGTCAAATTCGCAGACAAACAAAATAGAACAAATATTTTCAAAGAAAAAAAGAGAATTTACCACTAGCAGACCCTCTAAATTCTATAGGGCATTTCTGAGGTGGAAAGACAATTATCCCAGATAGTCTGATAAATTCTAATGTGTTAAGTCAATTTTTAAAAAAAGACAATATAAAAAATCATATCTAATATGTAAGCTTAAATATAAAATAAAGTACTAACAAGAGCATATACTCAGAGAGGGTGACAGGAATCAAAATGTTTTAAGGTCGTTATATTGTATGTTATGCTTAATTAAATACACATTAAAATATCTTGAGTAACTGCTATAGTAAACATATAAAGTATAACCTTCAAGCTGGTAGAGGGGAAAAAAATGGAATGGAACAACAACAAAAAAAGCCTTCAATGAAATTTAAAGAAGGAAAAAAATAAAGAAAAAAATGAGGTAAAGAAAGAAAAACACAAGCTAAGTTTGTAAATCCAAAAACATCAGTAATTACAACAAATATGTATGGAGTAAACATTCCAATTAATAGACAAAGATGGTCAGAATAGTTTTAAAAATCTGGTTATGTGCAGCTTATGAGAGACATCTCCAAAGCATAAAGACATAATTTAAAAGAACAAGTTATACCAAATATATACTAACTAAAACAATTCTGGTGTGGGTTTATTAATAACAGACAACAGACTTCAAGACATAAAACAGATAAAAATGTTCCTTGCATAATAATAAAACACTTAGTACATCAGGAAGTTATAAACAATTTTACAAGTGTTAGCCTTTACTGACATAACTTCGATAAACTAAAAACTAAAAAAACTAACCACAAAAACGTAAAAATTACAAGACAAAATTACAAATCCACTGTAACAGTGGGAACTTTTTAAACCTTTAAAAAATCTTTACATACAGTTCAGTTCACCTTTTTCTTTGGTACACAGATGTACGAGTTTTAACACATACATGTATTGTATAATCACCAACACAACTAGGATATAGAAGAGTTCCATAACCTCAGAAAATTAACAGTGGGAAATTTTAAGAAATGTCTTGATAGTTCCAGCATACAAAAAAACAGCAACCAAAAAAGATCCTAATGAACTCATATACAGGATATTGCACCCCAGGCTGGAAAAAGCATATTCTTTCCAGCACAGTGGAATATGCATAAAAACAGGTCACCTGCTAAGCCATAAAGCAAGTCGCTCCAGTTTTAAAGAACTGATAGGATACAGACCATATGGTCTGACCAAAATACAACTAAGTCATAAAAAAAATTTTTTAAGACAGAACCAGAAATCCCCCATACAACTGAAAATGTGAAATACTTCTAAATAACTCATAGATAATAAGAAATGATAGTAGATATAAGAAAGTATTTAAAATTTAATAAGAATAAAAAATAATACATGTCAAAATAGGTAGGATGCAACTAAAGCAATATTAAAAGAAATTCACAAATTTAGATGCTCGAATTACAAGGTGAGAAGGGCTCAATATTTGGAATTGATTATCCAACTTAAGAGAGTAGGAAAGGAAGGGCAAAATAAATCCAAAGAAGGTAGAAGGAATAAAATAAAAGGCAAAAATTAATGAACTTCAAAACCAACCTACAAGAGAATCAATAAAGCCAAAATTTGTTCCTTTGAACACTAACAAGACAGAAAAATGTGCCAACACTTATCCAGAAAAAGAGAACAAACAAATAATATTCAGATTATTATTAGAATAATTCTGTTGATGCTGTAACAAATTACCAAAGTTTAGGAGCTTAAAGCAATACAAAGCTATGCTCTCAATGTCATGAAATCTAAAATTAAACTGTCAGCAGGGCTGCACCCCTTCCAGAGGCTTCAGGGGAGAATCCATTACCTTGCTTTTTCCAGCTTCCTGTACTCCCTGGCTCATGGCCACATCACCCAACTTGTTGCCTCCATCCTCACATCGCCTACTACTAACCCTATTCCCCCTGCCTCTCTCCTATAAGGACCTTTGTGATTACATTAGGCACCTCCCAAAATCCAAGATAATCTTCCCATCTCAAGATCCTTAATTTAATCACATCTGTGAAGCTCCTTTTACCAAATAAGGTAACATATTCACAGGTTCTGGGGGTTTAAAAGTGGACACCACGAGGGAGAGGGAGACTCTTAAACTTACCACAGGGCCCACACCAGACACTTCTGGGATTAACAAGATAATAGAAGGATATTATAGGTTTGAAAACTTAGACGGCATGGCTACCTTCCTAGAAAAAGGCAACTTACAAAACTGACCCAAGAAGAAATAGCCCTTTAAGGACATAAGAAAACTGTCTACTGATAAGTAGTATATCTTGCTATAAAGAGAACCTATAGGTTTTTATAGTTTCCAGGAAGAGCTAATTCCAATGCTACACAAACTCTCCCAAAGAACAGAAAAACAGGGAACATGGCACAACTCCTTTTAGGAGTGTAGTATAACCTTGACACCAAAACTAGATGAGAACGGGAGAACACAAAGTAGCAGATGTGCAGGGAGAGGAAGAGACCAGAGATGGACACAGGCCGCTGAAGGTACTCAGTGCCTGAATGGGTCTCTTCCTGAGCCGCTGTTGCATCCCTGCCCTTCATGCAATTCAGCTGTTCAGCCAGTGCTGTTGGGGCCAATAAAAGCCCCTTTATGTTGCGCTAGTTCAAGCTGGCTATTACCCACAACCAAGAGTCCTGACTAGTGCACCATTCCACCAACCAACTGGACACACTCAACCTCTTCAATGATACTTGCTAAGTATCATTAATTCAATTAACCACATTAATGCACGGGCCTGAGGACACAAAGGTAGTGAAAGCCAGGCCAACCGGACACTTTAAAATGTGTGCTGTCACTTTTCAACAAGCTCTCTAACTGCATTTTTTCTTAAGCTATTATTATTATTTTTCTAACATCTTTATTGGAGTATAATTGCTTTACAATGGTGTGCTAGTTTCTGCTGTATAACAAAGGGAGTCAGCTATATGTATATGTATATCCCCATATCTCCTCTCTCTTGCGTCTCCCTCCCACCCCCCTAGGTGGTCACAAAGCACCGAGCTGATCTCCCTGTGCTATGCGGCTGCTTCCCACTAGCTATTATACATTCGGTAGTGTATATAAGTCCATGCCACTCTCTCACTTCGTCCCAGCTTACCGTTTCCCCTCCCCCTGTCCTCACGTCCATTCTCTACATCTGCGTCTTTATTCCTGTCCTGCCCCTAGGTTCATCAGAACCATTTTTGTTTTTTAGATTCCATATATATGTGTTAGCATATGGCATTTGTTTTTCTCTTTCTGACTTACTTCACTCTGTATGACAGACTCTAGGTCCACCCACCTCACTGCAGTTAAGCTATTATTAAGATGAATTCAAATGATTTGGGCACAGTGACCTGATGGAATACGTGGAAACAATGAACATCAGGGAAATAAAACCATATCTAGGATTCAACATTCTCTAAGAATAATCCTCAAGGTAGTTCTCACTCATCTCTTCTCGTAAGATTGCAAATTCCTTAAGGGCAGAGACCATTTCTATTTGTTCAGGTAGATGACCTTGTAAATAGTCAAGAAGCTTGCACAGTCCAATGACCTTTCAGACTGTTTCTAAGAGTCTCGCCAAGCACATATTTTCCATTGCAATAGTTAAGATGCCAATACAGAAACATGCAAAATGGTGAAAAAATCAAATGGAGAAAGTTTATAGCCCCTTAAATATAGCCCACACTTCAAATTCTATGAAAGAATTGTTTATGGGTAAAAGAGAAAAAGCTGAAATCATAATGCAATAGAGAGAGAACATTTATCATGATGTTATTGATAAGAAGATACAACAGTGGACGTTCCAGAAAATCCTGAGTCATGTTTTCAAACAGTAATAAACTTGGCAAAGAGACGAACTCAATTACACCTCTGCAGCATCCATGGAAGGCAGTGGAAAGATTAGACAAGAATGTCAGCTAGGGATCTGACTACATGTCCTGAAACCACAGAGGCTGAAACCTTCCTCACTCCAGAAATGTTAACACAGCTTTCTGGATTGACGCAACACTGGTAACATTTCAAGCCATCGCCAAAAAGATGAGCTACTGCAGGCAGGGCGTCTCAATAGACAGATGACAAGAGATACCAAATTCTGCATAATCTACATACGGGCCATTTTCTTGGCGCTCAGTCAGCGCTCAGTGACCAGCTAACTGTGGGGTTGAGGGAAGAACACAGCTGTACTCAGAACTCAGAATGAGGGGACAACAAAGGGGCACTGGCCCCTTCATCACACATTCAGCATTCAAAGGAACTAAAGTCTAGAACCTAGCTGCTAAGATTTCAGACAGGAAATAGCTTTCCAAATGCCTCTCCTTCTCCCCAAGCCGACTAAGACACCACCAACAAGTGTCCTTGTGAGAATCGCGGCCCAACATCATTTTCAGCTCTTGCCTTGTGAGTCTGTACCCAGCAAGGGACAACTGGAAATAATGCTGAATGTTGTTTTGTTCTCTCAGCAAGCTTTGTGTATCCATTCCTGACAGATCTGAAAATAAAGTCAATGCTAACATTAAAAAAAAAAGAAAAGTTCTTCTAGCTTGCAAGAGACCAGTGAAGGACAGTTATGGGTTTCCTTCCTCCCCCTGACCGGATCAAGGGACTGCATTCCCCTGGGCTTTTATATCCTTGTGTAATAGTTAATTAAATACTCTGTGCTTACTGGTTTATGTACTAGAGAACACTAATTTTAGAAAACCGATTAGCTAGTTCTTTCTAACTGTATGTTATTGTAGCTAAGGTCAAATTTTTCACTGAAACTATGGCAACAAAACCCCAGTATTCTTTGTCAACAAGACCAAAGCAAAGTTCTCAAGAGCAGGCCTCTACGTGATGGCTAAACCTAGGCTGAATTATTCTATTTTCTACCTTTACCTGAAATGCCATGTTTCTGAGAATGGATATGGGGGAGGGGGTGACTTCAGTCTCAGCAACGTGCTAGCAGCAAGTCCAAGTGAGCTTATACTTAAGTGTCATCACTGATAACATTTTTAGACACATATAATTTTAGCAGCACAAAATATCCAGACATTTCAGAAGCACCCAAATTGGAACTCACATGTACCTGGAAAAATACCAGACGAAAAAAGGCACTTCTAAATGTCAATAAGAGAAATAATTGTCCAACTGATTTTCTCAATTACTGCAACTGCTCTAATTGGAGTTTTTCTGCCCTGGCCTCCAGCTATTGCTTTGTCAGGGAGAAAAGACAGACTCTTTGAAGGGACACATTCTTCTCCCCACACCTGTGGCCACTCTCCACTTTTCTCCCCAAACCAGTGGACACAAGCACAATTCTTGCCTTCTCTAGGAGCCACGAGGGCTTCTGCCTTGGCCAACAGTACCAAGGAAGCAGCCACTGGATATCCCTTCTCCTGGAAGCTCAACTGTCCTCAGAGTCAGGTACAGAATGTCACTCTGCAGGCCAACTGGCAGGCACCCCTCTGAACTTCCAAAAAACACACAGCAGGGTGGGGGGTTTCAGGAAAAGAGCAGATTGGCAATATCTGTCTCCTGTCTGTCAAGAGTGGTCGGAGTGCCTGCTGCTTGGGTTAAGATAAACACAACTTCCTCTCTCGGCTGGGCCTGTAATTCTATACATAAGGCAGGATTGCCATCTCAAGTGAACGCCCCATCAGTGAGTGAGGCCCTGATCAAGGCTTGTGTAAGTAGAGAAAGGCCTTTGGTTTCTCTTCAAAAGGTTGCAAGCTCTCGAGCTCCCTCTTGTTCATGAACTCGCTCAATAAAGTATAAGAAATGCAGCGAGGTTAAAGTGTGTCTGGCCATGGATATCTTTGTACACTCCACATACTGAAGTTTTAAAACGGACATATCAACGTCTGAAGGGCAATGTCTGATGTTCCTAAGAGATGTCCTGAAAGCTGTTAATTGCAAATTGAGCCACAACAGCTACTCAGCTACCACATATTAACTGCTTAGGTTGTGCAAGGCATGCTGCCAACGGTGTTACACACATGCATCACCTCACCCTAAAATAATCCCATCAGTTCCATGCTACTATTAACCACAGTTACCAGCTGGGGAGACTAAGGTGTAGAGAGGTTAAGTAATTTGCCCACGGTCACACAGCTAATGAGAGGTGGGGCAGGGACCTGAGCCTGAGTCTGACTCCAGAGCCAGCACTCTCAACCACTATGCCCATGGCCTCCCCAATACATCTTACCTATTCATTTAAACCAGATCTGGCAGGATCTTGATTCAGAAAGGTTTTTGGATTTTTATATTTGCTCACCTTTTCAAATATTCAATAATTCCATCTTTCCACTACTACCTATTGTTTTCTACCCATTGAACTGAACATACTTGGTTCCCTGAGAGCTACTCATGTGGACAGCGTGTCTGTAACTCTCCCCAGCTGTTTGCTGACCCAATGCCCCCAAACACAGGAAGCAAAACAGAAGAAACAGCTGGGTCCTTTGGTGGGAAAACACAGACACTTACGGTCAGATGGGATCATCTACCTAACCTCTGTCCCAGAGCAGAAATCGTCTCCAAGATCCCTGACAGATGTTCAGACCCTTATGAATGAGAGGAAACTCAGTAATTTGAAGCAGGCCTCTTCCCTAAGCAATGGCTCAGTATTTATTACAGTCAGAAGCACATTCCTAAAATCGAAAACTCTGCCTCTGGTCACTTTCCTCTGCTGGCCCTAATTCTCTGTTGTTCTGGGCTCAGCACATCCCTCCCTATGACAGCCTCACAGTGAGAGGAGACAACTGTCAGTTGTCCCTTCGGGCCTTGCATCAGCATGGCGGTTTGTCAGAAATGCAGAATCTCAAACCTCACCCAGACCTACTGAATTCGAATCTGCATTGTAACAAGATCCCCAGGTGCCCATTCAAGTTTCAGAAGCCATGCCTTAGAGGTTTTTCTTCATTCATTCTACAAATATGCAAGAGCCTGCCACAGGCCAGGGCCTGTGCAAAGCCTTAGAGGGAGACAGGCACAGCTTCCGAGCTCACGATGAATGGAGTGGGTAACAGTGAAGTCATCCGCCGGCAAGAGCAGCTCACCGTTTTAGGGCATTTAGTGCGGGCCAGGCACTCCTTTAAGTGCTTCACGTGGACTGGCTCCTTTGACCCTCACAAAAACACCATGAGGTGCATATAAGAATCTTCCCATTTTCAAGATGAGGAAATGGAGATACTGAGAGGTTCAAGCTGACATGACCAGCATAAAACAGAGCTGAGAGTCAAGCCCTAGCAGTCTGGCTCCAGGGTCCGGGCTGACAAGGAGCAGCCTATGTGTACACAGGGTCGGCAAAGAACCTCCACAGGGGATGCCTGAGGTCTGAAGGATGAGTGGGCATGACAAAGACTAGGGGGTCCCAGGAGGAGTGACAGAGATGGGGAGATCATTTCAGACAGAAGATAAAGGACACGCAAAGGCCCAGAGCGCAGAGCGAGTACCCTGACTGCCAGGACGAAATGCCTCGGTGTGGCAGGAACACAGAATGTGGAGGTGGCGGGGGGGACGGCAGCTGAGGCCGAGAGGGAAGCAGGGAGACTCATGCAGGGCCCTGTGAACCCCGAAAGCATGTCCTTTATCCTAAGCACAACTAGGGAACCACCAAGGGCACCAAGCAACCAAGTGACATCATGAGACCTGCGCTGATTCCTCTAGGCGCAGGGAATGGATGGGAGGGGCCCCAACGCTCAGGCCCAAAGGAGACAGAGAGGAAAATGCAGAAACCTGCAAGGAGACCACTGCAGCAACTTAGGTGAGAACTGCTGTTGCCGGGTTAGTCTAAAACGTCTCAAGTTCTCTCAGCTACTCACCGTTCAGCACGAACGTCATCACTTTGGGACCTATCCTCCTGGTTACCCCTCCTTTAGCTTTATTCCCATTGAGCAGTATGACTCTTAAATGTGGAACCCAGGATGTGATAAGAGCCCCCAGATGCTTCTTGAGAAGCACAACTCTATTAATTCACTTGAATGGTTGAGTAGAGACATTGTCAAGAACACTCCAGACATGGGTTCAAATCCCAGCTTGGTCCAGACTGGTTACTGACCCTCTCCAGGTTCAGGGTACCCAACTGTAAAGTGGGGATAATACACCACCACACCACAGGAATGCTCCAACATTCAAGAGCAAAGGCACACCATGACTCTGCCAGAAGACCAGGCACAAAGGAGGAAGGGCATTAATTATTGTTTGTTTTTCATGATCATGTATTGAATGAGGCCAAGGAATCGCAAAACTGTGGGCGTAACAGAGAAAAAAGATCAAACACTGGGGGAGGTCAAGGAGAAGACACCCTCAGAGGATGAAGCCAGTCCACATTCCAGGGAAAAGACAAGTCAACTATAAGAAATCTGTTCAGAAATCTTTCCAGACTCAGGTAGTTTGGAGAGAGGTTATAGCACAGCATCAGGCATCCATGTAGGAAAAAAATTAGCCTTCAGTTAACCTAAAATGTCATCAGCAAAAAACGCTGCAAGAACCGGGAACAGTGAAAACCATTTTAGAACAAGCACTAATTCCTTTTCAACCAGCTTTTAACTAAGGACCATCATTATGCCGGGCACTGGGCCACGAGGGCAGGGCAAGATCTGGTCCCTCCAGGTGCTCCAAAATCTAGCTGGGGAGACAAAAATAGAAGACAGCTGTGATACACACTACACTGAAGGTTGTGAAGTAGGCAGTTAGCATGTACCTCTAGCATACAGACATTGGCTCCTGTGCAATGCATTTCAGAACGCCATATTTCGGGGCAGTAGAGGAAGAAGGTGATTAAGAAGGAATCCAGTAATTTGGCAAAGGAATACTCAAAGGCCCGTCTCCTTCTAAAGCAGTTTAGAGGCGGTATTATAAGGAAGGCTTCTGATGTCAGACTGTCTGGGTTCAAATCCTGGCTCTGCCACTTCGCGCTGTGTAACTTGGACCCACCACTCAACGTCTTGTACATTAGTTCCTCATCTATAAAAGGAGGGCAAGACTTCATAGCTCTGTAGCTGCCTTATGGGGTTGTATGAGGGTTAAATAAATTAACGTATGTGAAGTAAACTATACAAATTAAATAAATTTCATTAACATATGTAAGCACTATACATGGTATTCACTATTATCTGCATGTATGGAAAACACATTATCATTAAGTACACAAGGTGATAGGATAAAAAAAAATTTTTTTTTAAATCCATTGTTCAAACACAGCAGCCTAAAAGATAGTGTGGGTGGGGACCCAGGGTGTGTCCCAATCCCAATTTTGACACAGAATTGCTTTCTGAGCCCAGGAGACGACCTAAATCTCTCTAATTTCCTCATCTGTCAAAAAAGGGAGGGAAAGAATTATCATAAACTCAAGTGATTCACCACATAACTTCATCAGTGCTCTGAAGACAGGATTATAAAAGCCTTCACCAAAAGAAGAAGTCCTTTATCAACCACTACGTTCTGCTTTCAGGAGAACCATATAACAGTATGATGCAATTACACATGCTCTCTGTCCAAATCAATTTTGCCCTCAATGGAGGAAGCCACAACGGCAATACTGAGATTCAATCAGATGACAAAGAGAACACATCCCTTACACTGGAAGCACTTTATGCATATAGAGCTGAAATTTGCTCTCCATTAGCAAATGAATTATTATGAGTAAATGAATATAAAACAGGGGTCTGGGGTCTACTCTCCCATGGGTGACTCAGCTATTCAGAAAGGAAGCTATCCAAGGCAACGGAGTATAAAGCTCTCCTGTGTCCGTGTGCAGGATGCCCAGCACCTTCAGACACGCATCTCAAAGCTTTGAGCAAGTAGGCAGGAATCCAGCGAGGGCCACTTGTAGTGTGTGGGACTCCAGTCTAATCACACAGCAGGTATCACCTCAGTGACCGTGGAACATGCTGTGACCCTTCTATGGTGTCCGGGGAATTGAATTACAGTGTTGTGCCCTTTAGATGGAGTCTGTTGGTTCAAGATTGGGATAAGCGGGTAAATCTGAAATGAAGATTATAAAAAAACCTACTAATCTTTTTATTAAATTTGAATTGATTTTGTGAATACGGAACACGATGCAAGAGACGTTCCCACAAAGCAGCTGCTCGCACACACAAAACCTTGAATACGCTTCAAGGCATATACTTGACAAGCACCTTAAATAGACTGATTTTTCTGCCTTATTTATAACAAGACAGGCAGAAAACTCAGTCCCACTGCGAAAGGCCCATCGTGGATTAGAATCAAAAGAACAAACAAAATTTAAGGGAGGACCTCCCCTTCGCATGTGGGTATTTAAAACTAAGTAAGATATGGGTTCATTCCTTCGAGGCCTTGCCAAAAGAAAAAAAAAAGGAGAAATAATGTTGCTTAGCAACAATTAGAGAACGGGCAGGGAAGGAGAGCGGGGGTGAACGAAAGCTGAGCCTATGAGTTCGTTATGGCCACCCTAGTCCAGATGACCTCTGTGACCCAAGATCCAGGCCGTGTCCCCATTTGGCCTCAGAATAAGGCCTGGCTGTTTCCATCCATTCGTCTTATCTTGACGAAGAAGACCTGTAATCCCAAAGAAATAGAAACCTACTTCTGGACAGCACGAGGCTCCTGGACAACAATGCTGCCTTGTGAAAAGCTAACCGGCCTATTTCTGGCGCTGATCACAGTTTCAAGCTAAACTCCATTGAGCAGATGGGAAAACGGAGGCCTGGAGAGATGCAGTGACTCCCCCATGGCGTCACAGTGGTCGGTGGCAGAGCCTGGGCGGGGCGCTAGCTCTCAGGTCAGCTGGGGCTCTCTACTCCAGGGCTAGCAGTTTTCCCACATCTGCGAAGAACCATCCCCCACCTCAGCCTAAATGGGAGGTAAGACTGTGATCAGATAAGCAGGTTGCTGGTACTCAAATACTTCTCATCGCTGGATCATGAAAAATGCCATTCTTATTTGAGGCTCCCTTCAAAACTGCTGGGAGATCCCAGGCCAGTTCACAAAGAGCTTGCATGAGATGGGAAACACTTCTTTCTCTCTCTCAAACAAGCCATCTTACTAAATCCACAAGCCCCCTAATAGGTGGGCTGACACAGTGCAAGCATTCTGGGGCTGCAGAAAAAGAAGAGTCCAAAAAAATGAAAAGACCCTAAGTCTGATCCTCAAATTCACAGCCATGCTTCAGACCCAGAGTGGTTTGTCACCGCCAACCAGCACACTCCTCATCCCAGTATCATCCTGAGACCATGATTCCTAGGCTGTCAATCTTTTAAAGGGGACACGTGCTGAGCAAGCAGGAGTCTTCAGCCAACATGTTACTCAGGAGATGCCCGGAGGCAGGGTTATACTGCCCCAGACCAGACCCTCATTTGCATTACAAATAGGATTCAAATAATGTTGCAGGTCACAGACAGAGTACCCCACACCTTGTTAAAAACGCATTAAGGTAAAGGGTCCAAGTGGTTTTCTATCTTGCAGTGGGCTTTCTTCCTCATTTATATGGTCTTAACTTAATGCTAGAAAGAGTGTGGGCAGACAGCAGAAAAGTAATAACCTAGTCCATTCCCATTTAGAGACTGCAGGTGACACGGCTTGAAGGAACTCTGTGCTTTACACGGGGAAGGGTCCATAGGGCAGAGGGAAGACAAACCACTGGGTCCAGGCCTTTGCAAGAGTGTTCTGGCCTGACTCTGACACTCACACATCATGTGATGCTGGGCCAGATCCTCAACCTTGTCAGCCAAAATGGCATCAGGGGTAAAACAGACACACCCTGGGCTGAGAAGGTGTGGCAAACCTCAAGGAGAGAGAACACGTGAAAAGTGTCATCATCTACTTTGCTCCAACAAACTACTAGATTACAGGGGCAACTTTCCTACTTTATAGAAAGATATTTCACCTGCTGGGCCTCTACTTGCATATAAACAGCTGTCACGTGGACAACAAATTACTCTCAACACAGCCCTGAAAAATTTTAACGGTGTATTGGCGTTGACTTCCTTGTCAATGTCTCTATCTTTCCTCCCTGGGACACAAATGGCTGGTGCACAGGAGGCAACCAATAAACGTTTGTGTAATGATAATAATCATTCTAAGAAGGGACATTTAAGTGACTATGGGCAAGTTACTCAATTTCTTAGGGCCTCAATTTCCTCATCTGCATGATGGGAACACTGATACCAACACCTCACAGGAAGGTTACCAGACTAAAAGAGAGAATCCACGGGAAATGCTTTGCACAACTAAATGCTCTATTACTGTCGGCTACTGTTATTTATAATGTGGGTCTGTTTCTCCAAGTCACCTTAAGACTCTCAAAAAGCCAGGGGGACTGTGTTCAACTCATCCTGCCTTCCCTTATCACCAAAACCAGCAGCTGAAACACAGTAGGACCTCAGTGCTTGTTGAGCTGAACACTCATTTTCATAATACATCCACCTAGTGGATTATTACGCTTGAAACCAACTTGATTAGGGGAGAAGGCGAAGCACAGGGCACAAGGGCGATACTTACCTAAAATACCCACACTTTCAGCCTGATCTCTGAGCTCTTCCCCAATCCACATGAAGCACTGAACGACATCAGAACGCTTCCTTTCTCCTCACCTTTCCCTGCCCAAACTAAATTCCTCCCCATCTTCCACTGTGAGTTTTCTTTCAAACAGCTTTTCTTCTGAAACTAAAGGTTCAACTACAAGGTTAAAAACCTCTCACACCTTGGTGACACTGATACGATAGCATCTGTACAAGATCAAGGATTTGGGGCCAAGATTGGCCTCTTGACATAAATGGAGAAGATCAAGTTTTGAGGGCAAGAACTGGACCACTGCCCCAGTCTGAAAAAGGAGATTACACAATAAACCGCATCAACACCAAAGCCTATCTTATTTCCCAGAAGCCCCAGTTCTTATTTCCACTCGAACAGTGCTGAAGGTTATACTTAAAACAGCAGAGATTCTAGGATCAAAATGGACGATGGTTGTTAGTTTCCACCTTTTCTTTGCAGAAGATGCCGGTATATTTACTAGGGGGAAGGGATGGGTGGGAGTGAAAAGGAAAAGATAACATAGAGAAAGGAAATCACTAACCACAAAGCTTCTATTCCCAGTTTCAATCTGATGTTTGCCTTCCCTATTCTTTTAAGATTACGGGCAAAGCAACACAAATCAGGAAGAAAAGAGATTCTGCCTTCCCTTCTATGGACACTGGTGCTTTAAAATGGTACCACATTAACAAAAGGACGAAAGTAACAATTATTCTACATCTCAGATCTTCTCATCACCTAGAGGGCAGGGACACGGTCCAATATTCATTCGGATAATGAAAAAGCCTTGGCTTATGTGAAACAGATGTGCAGCCAATCTTTTCTTCCTACAGACAATGTTAGGGGCAGGAGATATAGTCCAAGGAATCACAAAAAAAGCAATTCCCTTGGAAATGTACTTTGACTCATCAGAAAGAAGCAAGTGTGTTCAGTAGTTTCACTCTTCTGCATCTACTGTGAAAAATAACAGCAACCAGTCACTGAGCAAGCCTTGTGTACCCAACTACTCTGTTTGGCTATTTACCCATATTATCTTCAATCCTATTATCTTTATGAGGAAGGAATTCTTTTTCCCCCATTGCATAAGTAAGGAAACAAGCTTAGATATTTAAGTCATCTATCAAGATCACTCAGCTTGTATATGGGAACACCTGGGCCTCAAATGTAGGCCCACGGGGTCCATGTACACGCCCTTAACCACAGAAGCATTTAAAGACAAAAAGTGGAACCATATATAAGAATTCACATATAGTTCCTTTCCCTTCTGCCACCATATATGAGTATCAGGCTCTGTACTAAGAACTGGGAACAAAAAGACAGGGATAACTAAGGCTTCCTGAGCCCTTAACTAAGGGCCAGGCTCCCTCAGTACTAAATGCGGAACACACATTTCATCGTCACCATAACCTTATGAGGGAGGGGCTAATACCATCTTGCATTTTGCAGATGAGAAAACCAAGGTTCACGGAGGTTAAGCCATTTGTCCAGGGTCACATAGCTAAGAATGAGTAGAACTTGGATTTGAACCCAGGAAGCCTGATACCACAGCCTATGCTATTAACCACTAGGGTAGCAGATTTCAAGAGGAGCTCACAAAATGAAAAACCCAAAGTCAGAAGCCACAGGGAGTATTAGATAAATAGGCCTTTGGCTTCCATTTACTTAAGAACAGGTTATGATGGTTCCCAATATAGGAAACAACTTGGCAAGGAAACGATGGAAGCGACAGCAAACCCAAATGACTAAATGTAGCTCTGCTGACTGCTTGGATAAAGACTCCATCATCCTATGCGGCCGCTTGCCAGCACCTCACTTTTCCATATGTGTTTGTTAAACTTTGAGGTGCAGTGGCACAGCAAGGAAATGGACTAGAAATGCCTCCAAATTGCCCAACTGCCCTATGCACCATTTCTAAACATCAAAATGACTTCAACTTCAAAATAGACTAGTATTTGGAGAGGCAGTCATCCCTTTCTAAAGAGAGACCTTTCTCTTCATTTTAGAGAAAAATGTTTCAAAGTACGCTACACCAGAATTGAAAGGCTGCTTTGGAAAAGGTCGCCCGGGTTCCAAGGTGGAAGAGACCTTCCTGGCATGGCAGTGGCTGCGAAGGGAGATGGGCCTGGGCCCCTCACCTGTGTGCAAAGGGCCTCCGGCTCACCACAAGGAATTTAGGCAGCCCTGACCTACATTCACAAAGCCTGCAGCAAAGCTTGTTTTGAACCAGATTTCCCACAAGTACAAAGCACCTCACAACCTAGAAACCTTTATTTTTAATTTATGGGGAAAGACAGTCAACAAATTAAGTCACTGTCACATGACCACCTGTAGAACCAGGCCAGGCCATAAATGGAATTTGGTTCTTTCTAAATGGCCTCTATCGGACTGTCACTTTTATCTCAGAACAATCCCTTTCAATCAGCCACCAGGTATACATCTAAGCAGCAGGCACTTTTACCCTAGTGCCAGGAAAACATGTATCTCTCCTGACTTCCCCTGGCTATGGTCCTGTTTATTTTAACGTTCTAAACCTGTATTCAAATAGCCACTGGTTAACTTTGTACAGTACAGTAACATCTTTCTCAGCTTCCTTTCCCAACTCCCAGAGCCTGGGTGTAGAATGGGATAAGAGCTCACATCGGACCCAAGCAATAAGCTTCTCATCCCTTCGCTTGGTCCCTGCTGCAAAAGCAACGTGTGGGCCAGCTCCCTGCTACGTAGTAAAGCCGGGAATTTATAGCTCAGGCTCTATTAGCAGTGGTTCTTAACCTAGGCTGCACGGAAGACTCACCCAGGGAGCTTTCAAAATATCTCAAACGCCCAATTAAATGAGAATCTCTGGAAGCGGAGCTCATACGTGATATTTCTGAATGTCCCCCAGGTGATTTCTCTGTGCAGCCCAAGTTGACAAGCCCAGCTCCTACTGCACCCATCACCAGCTCTGTGACTCCAGACAAGGTGCTAAACCTCTACCTATGAGGGCTTCAATCCCCTCCCAGGGAGAACAGAACCCTCCAAGAGCTAAAAATGCTTGCAGAGCCCTAAGCACATTATCTGTCCATCACTCTTGGCTCAAGTCTATCACTCTTGGCTCTTTTAAAAGATAAACTGCAGCACATTATATAATTCAGAGGAGGGAATTAATTCTATGAGTGAGTGACTGGATTAGGATCACTGAATCCAATCTTTCTGCTGCACTCAGGATTCTGTTTTGGAAGATGACATGGAACAGGAACTGAGAAGAAAAAGGCAACAGAGGCAACAGGAACCTCAGGTTCCTGTCACATCAGGCTTACGCCAACAATTTTTTTTTTTTTTTTTTTTTTTCTTTGCGGTACGTGGGCCTCTCACTGCTGTGGCCTCTCCCATTGCGGAGCACAGGCTCCAGACGCGCAGGCTCAGCGGCCATGGCTCACGGGCCCAGCCGCTCCGCGGCATGTGGGATCTTCCCGGACCAGGGCACGAACCCGTGTCCCCTGCATCAGCAGGCGGACTCTCAACCACTGCGCCGCCAGGGAAGCCCCACGCCAACAATTTTTCTTTTTAACAGTCTCCCACCAGCACCCCCCAGGTGAAAACATTCTGCTGGCACACTCGTGCCAACTGGATGCAGCTCAACACTGAACGTCTTCCAAATGGTTTCTCCCCATCTGAACGTCTGCCTCCTATTTTATTCTAATTTCTTTAGCTTTTATCCAAAAAACTCAAACAGTTTCTAAATCACCTAACAATAAGAACTTATAACTCAAAGGATACAATCTGCAAACAGCAAGGTTTAAACTCTTTGGGACTGAAGCCATCAGTCAAATACCTAACCCAGTGGGTTCTCAGCCCTGGCTGCATATAAAAATCACACGGAAAGCCTTAAAAATGCCACTGCCTAGGCTGCAACCTTAAGAGATTCTTTAATTGGGCTGCAGTGGGGCCCTGGGCAGCCGTTTAATTAAAATTTCTCCCAGATAATTCTACTACACAGCCAGAGCTGAGAACCACTACTAACCACAGCAACAGCAAAAAACTTAAAAAAAAACGTTTCTCACTTTAAGATAACAACAATATTTTAAACACCTCCTGGAATAAACGAAGCTACCTTCCAAGGAAGGCATCAAACGCAAGAGGCCTACTAAGAAAGACAAAACTGCTAGGCTACCAGCAGGAAAGCCGTCCCACCTTGCCTTTTAACTCAAAAAGTAAGTAACAATCGAGAACTTCTCACTCCAAGGCAAGGTATCTAAGGATATCAAACCCCCAAAGGGACAGCAAGATCTGCTGAAATAACACTTGTTCCTTGTGACTCAATCCAGAAATCGTTTGTTTGGCCATATCTGCACAAGTGTGAGGCTTTAAACCGAATTAGCACTTACCAACATGTATTCAAGAGACAAATGAAGGCCCTAATACAAGCCATCCCAATCTTGACACTGAACTTATTTATGCATTTTCAAGAGGTCAGAAAGCTTGAAATTGGTATCATACTTTTAAAAAATATGTAAGCAAATAAACCTATGACTGCTTTAAAAAAAAAACTAAATCCACACAGAGCAACACACTTCATGAATTTTCAAATGAGTCAAGGGACCCGCTCTGGGAAGGTCACCAACTTACCTCTGAATTTCTTGGGTGGATTGTTAAGGTCCCCAGCTTCTGGCTGTACAACACAACGATCATCAACCAGGCTGCAAAGAAAATAAAGATAAATGTTGTACCAAGCCGAGTCTAAGAAAATAAAACCCTAAGCACTATGCAAAACTCAAATACTCAGGGCTGTTCCTGCACAAAACTTAGGCTGCCCTATTCTCCTGCCAGGGAACTGTTGACACTAGAGGTTTCCTATGTAGGGAGCTAAACCTCATCCAAACACCCAAGACTCTGCTTCTGCAACGGACACATTCAGCTACTGTTTTCTGTGGCTCTTTTCTCTTACCCGCAGCCACGAGAGATATGAGCACAGCACGCACTAATGCTCAAGTCGGGGGCATAGCAAGGGATCCGCGCTCAACCAACGGTAGCTGAGGGGCCCACCCCATGCCAGGCACTGAGCTAGGTCCTGGGATGTGAGGATGAGTAGAAGCCAGGCCCCTGCCCTTAGGGAGCTCAAGGCTAGTTTGTGCAGGAGCCACAAAGACAAACTGATAACAAGAATATAAACCAAAGGCTGTAAGGGAAGAGAACAAAATACAGCCAGAAACTAACTGTGCCTGAGGCCATCTGAAAAGCTGCTGGTGGAAGAGGGAAAACTGGAGCTATTGGAAACTGAAGTCAAGGTGGGGGATGAAGAAGAGGGGAGCGTTTTCAGGGGGAGGGAACCCCACGTACAAAAGCATCGAAGTAAGAAAGGACTTTGGAGCTTCAAAAGCAACCAGTGCAAAAATTACAGATAGATAACCAGCCCCAAATTATATATAAAGGCCCCGTGTTTAAAGTCCCAACTGAGGGCTTCCCTGTTGGCGCAGTGGTTGAGAGTCTACCTGCCAATGCAGGGGACACGGGTTCATGACCCGGTCCGGGAAGATATCCCACATGCCGCGGAGCGGCTGGGCCTGTGAGCCATGGCCGCTGAGCCTGCGCGTCCGGAGCCTGTGCTCCGCAGCGGGAGAGGCCACAACAGTGAGAGGCCCGCGTACCGCAAAAAAAAAAAAAAAAAAAAAAAAGTCCCAACTGAACAATCTGACTTGTACAATGCTTTTAGAAGAACCGATTTTAAAACAGTATTTTTGTTTGAACAGATGAGGAAATTGAAGCTCTGAGGAGTTTAACTGACTTTTCCAAGTTCCTAAAACTGGTATCGGTAAGATTGGCTCATTTTCCAAGTGACCACAGAATTTGCTCCCAGTTAATATGGTTTTCCAGGGTTTCTTCCATTAATCTGTGTCTTATCCCAAAGGCAAGGTACCGTTAAATACCCGGCCTTAAATCTTACTGCTCCTTCCTCCAAAATTCCCTGACAACTCCTAAAGTCCTGCACGTCTTTCAAGACCCTGATTCAGAGCCCCCATCTTCTCCATGAAGGCCCTCAAGTCTTTCCTGCCCCAGACCCTCTCTGCCTCTCCTCTGTCACCCCAATATCACTGGGCTGAAACACAAATGGTGCACTAGGCTACGAACTCCACGAGGGCAGAGATCTGCCGGCTTTGTGGCCCAGAAGGTGCCCAGGGCCAGCACACTTCCTGTCCAGGCTGGGTGCTCAGTATTTACTTGGTGGATGAATCAAAAGTGTCCCACCAGCAATCTGCCTCCTTCAGCTCCGAGACACAAGAGCCCTCTGCATCAACAAGAGGGACAGTGTGGTGACAGCCTGAACTGTAATGCAAAAATCAAGAGCAGAAAGTCAAGAATCACTGAGCCTCTGTGAGTATAAATAAGGTAATGCCACCAGATCAAATATAATATGTGTATGCAGAGGCCGGGGGGAATGCCTTGGAATCCAATGCAGGACTGGGTTAATTTATCATCAAGCTCTCAAACAAGCGGGAAGAGGTAGGAGAAAGGGCCCCAGCCTAGGCTAGAAGAAAGTGAATTGTAGATGGCACTCGGCCACCTACTAGCAGCACGACGCTAACTCCATCACTTCACTCCTCCTGGTCTCAGTTTCTTCATGTGTAAAATCGAAGAGTAGGTCTCAAGGATTCTCAAGTAGGCAGATGTTCCTAAGACTTTTTGTGTCTTAAATATATTGATACCCGGTGCCCATCCTCCCCAGGCCTCCTAAAGTCGTGTTCCAGGATGGGACCCAAGAACCTTTATTTTTAACAAGTTCTGCAGGTGATTCAGAAGCACTTCTCTGACAGTGCATGTCATACGCTTGGGCTGTCCAAGGTCCTAGTTGAGTTCTAAAGTTCAGTGAGTCAATAAAGCCATTTGGAGGTAACCACCATCTATGTAAGTGGAACTGGGCAACATAAATGGAGCTGGAGGCTGATTCCACAAAAACTGGCAGTCACTCATCGTCAACCAAGACTGCTGCTCCATAAATGTAAGAAATATGAGAAGGAAAAAGGTCACACTTTATTTTCCAAATCCATTTTTATACCAATTATCCTCAAATATGTGCAGGGAACCAAGGGAATAAAATATTCATCTAAAGGAAGGACTAGGGCCCAAAATTCATACAAGAGCCATCCTCATGTTAAAGGGGGAGACCTTATCATTAATTTGTTCATAATACTTGAGGAAAACGCGTAGAAAGCTCTGCACTTCATACGAAATCTAAGAACAGATGTTCTGGAAGAAAAGGAGGTATTAACATTATAGGGGCTGGCACAGTAGACTGAGCAAGTGACAGGAAGCGTGCCCAGGTGACTGGAAGGGCAGTGGCACCATTAAAAGAAACTGGGGCCAAAGAGGAGGGATGGGGCATAGAGTGGGGTCGAGGTTTAACAAGGCATCCAGGTAAGAGCTCTGGGCAGACAGTTAGGAGGGTGGTGAGCCAATTCAGCCAGAGAGGGGTGGTCAGCAAAGGCAGGAAGGAAAAGTCTGCCCTGTCAAGGGCAACCGTTAGGAGCGCTGGTCTTAGAGTCCTGAGTCTTCGCAACTGTGAAACCCCGGGGCAGGTGGTTTCACCTCTCTGATGCTCAGAGGTTTTGCCCCCATAAATAGCCATAACGACAGTCCTCACTGTAAAAAGCTGTTTGGGGATTAAAGGGATGGTGTATGTACAGTACGCAGCACTGAGCTGTAAACACCCATAGGATTCGTGGAAGGAGTTACCATTCCTACTTATTATTGGTGCTGTTATGGGTGAAAAATAAGAAGAGGACTCAAGATTCAACCACGGATGGAAAAAGCAAGGAGTCAGCCAAGAAGAAAAAAGGGACAACAGAGAGGCAAAGCAGCAGGGCTCTTTGCCAAAAGCCACAGAAGGTAAAATGTGAAGGGTGGGTCTTTAGAGAAGTTTAAAAAAAAAAGGTAAGGACTGAGAAAAAAAAAAAAATCACTTGATTTGGTGATCAGGCAGTCGTGGATGACTTGTTTTTATCAGATGACTCTTGAAAATAAAATCTTTATTCAGAGAGGTCCAGTTGAGCGATAGAATTCTTTACCTGACATAACTTGCTCTTTGAGGCTGGAGTAACTGAAAGAGAGCCTGAGAGTCCTCACTCTGCACAAATACCAGAGAACAAGCATACTTTAAGAAGTATGATTAAAAGGAAGGTTCTGGCTGCTGTAAGAATGAGAAGCTGTTGCCTTCCTTCGCCCCATCTATTTGAGATCAGCTCTCGCCAAATACAACAATGCCACCCACTACTCCTTTCCAGCAAAGACATTATAGGCCATTTGTGACTCTTCTGCAGTTAACCATCTTCACTCCCCATTCTGCTTGTGTCTGCCTTTGGGGCTAATTCACCTCTCATTTCCTCTTCTAGACAACAGGAGTAGGGAAAGAAGGGAGAAGATAATCAAATGAGTACATTAGGGAATGTATTTATACCCTTAAGAGTTGGGGGAAAAAAAAAAACTGAAGAAAGCACAAAAGACCAAGAATCTGATTTAAAGAACTTTGTGCAATTTGTAACTTTCAGATGCACACAGCAACTTGAAGTAGGAAAAGTTCTGCTTTGAAGAAGAGAGATAAGCATCTGATAAGTTCTGGTCTTTGCTTGTACAACAAATAAGTCACCATTTAAAAATAAGAGCTCTTACGAAGCTAAAGCACTTCCTTGGGGTCTGTAAATATTAATCTTAAAATTCATCCCATATACTTAACACTTTCCCCTTGACATGTGAAAAAAGAGGAAATTATAATAAATTCTGAATTAACAGAGTCCTAACTAATGATGTTTCACTCTTGCAGAACTGACAAGAAAACAGTACTTTTGTGTAAGATGTTATACTTGGTTAACGTGAGATTTGATATTCATGATTCCAACCACTGCTGGAAAAGCCAGTAAAATGGAAACATTCTTGTCCTAGAAAAATCAGTTTTTAAGCTGATGTTATGATGTCTTAAACCAATCCTGCCACACAAGAAACCAAGCGCTCTTACCCCAAGGTGCTAATAAATCCGTTGGTCGATCCCTCAGCGTACAGAGAACAGATGTCTCCGATGTGAAGGAAACTAGACATCTTGTCAGACATGGCTTTCTTGAGAATCCTAGACAAAGTAAAATATGCAACATTATTAGAAGGAAAGAAATGCTCGGGGGTGGGGGGGTGGGGAAGTCACTGAAAATTGGCTTCGCTCAATTTTCCAAAGCGGCCTACTTAAAAGTCAAATTTAAATGGGAGTGTGACAGGCAGGCAATTCACTGAGCCAAGCAGGACATCTGCAACCACATTTTTCCCACATATTCTTTAATTTCAGGATATTCCAACCACAGTAATGCTTGTTTCTAACAAAACCATGCCTGGATCCAATTCTCCAAGTTGAAGACCCTCGATAATAAATAGTGAATATTAAGAGAGCAGGAAGTCAGCCAAGAACGCTGCAGTGCTGAGGAGCTGGAAAGTCTGACTTATGAAACATTAACATATTCAATCTGCCTCAGGGAATGTTCAGTCAGAAGGAAACACCTGGTATAAAACTTGGGTCCAGTAGTGCCTGGGCTGAGGTGCCAAAGCAACAAAATGAAATTAATAAGAGGAAACCTAGTAATAAATACCACAAAGCTCTGGCAGCCTTTTAAGAATTCAACAACCTACACACTTCACCCAAATGCTATTCCAGGGTCCTTCCTTCTCATACTTCACCAAGAAACACTTGCAGAGGGAGAAAGAATCTTAGCACCTGGTCCAAACCCTTCCCAATGCAATTAAGAAGAGTAAGGTTGAGGTCGCTTAAGAACCTTGGTCAGGAACGCACACAGCTAGTTAAGGGGCAGTCCTAGAAAATGCTCTTAAATTCAGGAAATCTCTACACAGCCTAGTAGACACACACACACACACACACAAATATCAAAGAAAATATTGACATGACTCATAGAAACAGCTTTCATCAGAGCCAGAAATATTGAGGAGTGGGAGCCAATGTAAAAAACTAAATTGACATGTAAGAAACAATCTCAGGGGCTTCCTAGTGGCACAGTGGCTGAGAGCCCGCCTGCCGATGCAAGGGACACAGGTTCGTGCCCCGCTCCGGGAGGATCCCACATGCCGCAGAGCGGCTGGGCCCGTGAGCCATGGCCACTGAGCCTGCACGTCCGGAGCCTGTGCTCCACAACGGGAGAGGCCACAACAGTGAGAGGGCCGTGTACCACAAAAAAAAAAAAAAAAAAGAAACAATCTCAGTTTTGTGGGAAGAGTGTGTGCTGGTGTGGACCGCAGTACCTCCCCATCATTTCCTCAGGCACCTGGTGTGTAAACGTTCAGGGTCACCTAGGTCTTCCCCAGACCTCTCCTCCAAACCCAGACCCCCTTAAACATCTTTGCCCATCTCTTTACTCAAGATTCCTTGCCAGAAAGCATTCCTCCCGCAAAGCCACAAGAGTTGTAAGGGCGTGGAAAAGCATACTCTCCCGAAATTGCTTTCTGGGTGCCAAGTTTTCTTTTCAGAATTAGTATGCAGCAATGATGAGCAGGAAACCTCAGGAAGCATTTCTCCTACCTTAGCAGGAGCGGCAGGTAAGAAAACAAACCATTAAAGAACCTCAGTTCACTGCTTCTGAGAAACAGCAAGGAAAAACTCATGTATCCCCCCAACAACCAAGATGTTACAAGAGAGATAAAGAGCACTGCCTTGAACTTATGTATAAAGAGAGACAGCAGCTGAGAACACAAACTCTCAAACAGAAGAGCCAGCATCTCTGGACCTTGGGGAAAGACAGACAACATGCAAGAGGGACAGATTGCCAAGTCCCCCTCTCCAGAATCGAGGCTATCATCCTGTCATTTCTTCCTAACTGGATATTTTATACCTAAAGGCAAACCAATGTTTTAAACAACATCCCCCAAAGCTGCACAAATGAAAACCACTAAGGGGCATTAATATTTCCCTTATGTGCTTATATATAAAAGTTTCATCATAAAGGGTCAGGAAGTCAGTGTACTTCTGCAACTGATTACTGGGAAACAAGTTCTGTTTGAATTTTGAGTCAGACCAAATTTGTGTCTGCACACTTCGACCTCCCAGAAGGACACTGGGAAGTTGCTGAACGCAGGAGAGCAGGTACGTGCTCAGGCAAGAGGGCAAGGGGCCTTGTCTGCTGTGACTGACTCGCCTTTCGGGCTTGGCCTTTGAATGAGTATTTGGCCCCAGTGGAGACCAGGCCAGGAAATAGGAGTATGACTGTTATTCACTGAACTTTCAGCACCACCTGGTCACCTTACTAAAAGTTTCAGGCCCTTAATGGGAAGAAGTGGACAAAATTCAGTGTTCTGGAATGACAAAGCATGACATACTCAACGTTGCCTGCAGTTGATAATTGCAGTAGATGTCTGGACCACACTCGTGCAGCAAGGTTCTGCATTACGACCGTTTCCAATAATAATGGCTAGCATTTGGCAAGCATTATCATGCCCACCATTGTACTGAGAGCTTTACAAATGTTCTCAAATCCTCAGGACCACAGCATGAGGCAGGCGCTACCATTATTCCCATTTTGCTGTTGGGAAACTGAGCTACAAAGAGGTTAAGATGGCCAAGCCACACATAATTAACAAGCAGGAAGGCCCAGGTTATAATCCTGGTCTACATGACTGGTAAACAGAACTGTTCAATGGTGATACCTGGAACATGGATTAAAATGTTAACCATTCTTATTCTTTGGGTGACAAGACTATGGAGAACTGATTTTCTTTTATGTGCACAATTCTATTTGCTCATTTTTCTACTTTGGTATTTCCTAATTTTTCTACCATCGCCACATAATATTTTGATAGGGAAAAAATTTAAGTATCTTCTTCCTCATCAACATGCTTATTAAGTAGATAGTTGAACTAATAAACTTTAGGCATACTTTACATTTCCCCCAGAAAACGCAGGCCAATACATCCACACAGTTAATGATCCTCTACTGAGCAATCTGCCAGGGGTCCCAATTTAAAAAAGGCCGGGGGCGGGGGGGAGGCGAGGGCAGGGACAGATTCTTCCCCAGAGTCTCAAACAATAAGTACCGTCACAAAGGACCAGGCAGAGCCTCCCTGGTCTGGCTGGAAATCTTTGGAGGTTTCCCGTCACCTACCATTAGTCAAGTGGAGGGAGAGGAGAAGGGCGAGGGAGGGGGAGGAAAGGGAGGAGGAGGAGGAGGAGGGGGAGGAGGAGGGGAGGATGGGGAGGAGTTGGGGAGGGGGCAGGGAGGAAGGGGAGGGGAGGGGGAGGAGGGGAGGGAGGAGGGGAGGGGAGGGGGGAAGGGAGGGGGAGGGGGAGGGGAGGAGGGGAGGAGGGGAGAAGAGGGAGGAGGAGGGGAGGAGGCAGAGGAGGGGGAGGAGGGGGGAGGGGAGGAGAGGTTCTGGTGCAATCATCACTGATGTCCTGGAAGTAAAAACAAAGGCCACGATAGTCAACAGAACAGGCCTCTGGGGCCTGGAGGGGAGGAGGTGGAAAGTCAGCCGGTGCCATGGCCTGGGAGCAATCTTATGGAAGACTTCCTGTTGTTTAGAAGCAGGGTGGGAGAGCCTGCCTCTTTATCTGATCCTGGACCACTTGTGCCTGCAAACTCTTCACAGCTGTACCCAGGGCTCCTGTGTCACTCACACAGTGGCTGGGGATCACCTAAGGGAAAAACAGAGCCAGGGCCAACCTGCAGTTCAGCTGCATGACCCTGGTACATCAAACACTATATGGACACCTAGGGCTCTTTGCTAACAAACTCTGAATTGGTCACCAGACATCTATGAAAACAAGCCCAGGGGGTCAGCTCCAGAGCTCCAACTGTCTCTTGGCCTACTAACTATTATTTTTAGTCCACCACTGTCATCCAGGGCACTTAAACCTCTCTGCTTTCCTTTCCCCATCTGTAAAATGGGGATAATATATACTTCAAGGAGTTGAGGAATAGATGAAATGGTACATGCAAAGTGCCCAGTACAGGGGCTGGCGGACTTTCACTGCTCAATGCTAGCTATTTCTCATTATTTTTTTAATGAGGTGAGGTGGAATTCTGGATGATTCTTGGGCTTCAAAATTATGAATCACTATATTGTATAAATGAAACTTATATAATATTATAAATTTACTATACCTCAATTTAAAAAATAAAAAGGGGCTTCCCTGGTGGCGCAGTGGTTGAGAGTCCGCCTGCCGATGCAGGGGACATGGGTTCGTGACCCGGTCCAGGAGGATCCCACATGCCGCGGAGCGGCTGGGCCCGTGAGCCATGGCCCCTGAGCCTGCGCTCCACAATGGGAGAGGCCACAACAGTGAGAGGCCCGCATACCGCAAAAAAATAAATAAATAAAAAGAATTCTTTATATTAAACTTTCTCTGTTCATTATGTAAGTTCTGGGCATATAATGTACAACATGACAACTACAGTTAACAATAGTGTATTGTATATTTGAAAGTTGCTAAGAGAGTAGATCTTAAAAGTTCTTATCACAAGGAAAAAATGTTTTAACTATGTATGGAGACAGATATTAACTAAACTTATTGTGGTAATCATTTCACAAAATATACATATATCATTATGTTGTACACCTTAAACTTATACAATATTATATGTCAAGTATCTCAATAAAACTGGAAAATTAATAAATTTTTTAAAAATTTAAACTCAGCAAAGGAAAGGATCCCCTGCATAAAAAGTCAGCTGGGTATCAACAAATGAACTCCTGTATGACCCATGATGATACATTTCACTTTAGGGAAGATAATTATCCTTCCTAATTCACCCCTTGAGAAAAAGCTGAACAATGCAGAATTATACTCAACTCCCAACCACAGAACATTCTGGCCTTTCCAAATACACAGAATCATAGAATAAATGGCGGAAGCAACCCTGCAAAGCCTGTAATTCCATTTCTTGCCCAATAATAGAACTCCCCCCGTCCCACCCCACCCCCCATCTCGCCTAGGTATAGTCTGCGCTTCTGCTTGAACACCTGGCAATGAGGTCTACCCTAGGTTCAAACAGCCTAGTCAGAAGACACTCCTGCCCTTGTCCCCCCCGACACAAGGACAAACGTCTCCCAGAATTTTTGCTATTGATCTGTCTTCTGATGCTCAAAGACCTCTGAATATGTGAATGCTCCCTATCTGATTTCTCCTTAAGACATGGCTTCTGATTGCAAAGCATCAGCATCCTCCCCTGTTCCTGACAGCACCTGGCCTCAAGAGCCAGGGTTCCAACCCCAGCTCTGCCAGCTCATCACTGCACGGCTTCAGGCCAGATCCATAACTTCCCCAAGCCTCGCTTTTCCCATCTATAAAAGGGGGATAGTAAGAGTACCTCCTTCAGCAGGTGGTCAGGGGCTCAATACGATTGTGTTTATAAAGCACCCACCAAAGTACTCGGCAGGAAGTAAATCATGCAATCTACAGAAGCCATCTCTAGACCACCTCCGCCTCCTACCACTGCTCTAACCAGCTGATGCACCTTCTAAAACAGGATCCCCCCAGGGAGGCTTGACCACGGTGGAGAAAGGTGGATTACTACTGCCTCTGTGACATCCTCAGGCAGATGGAGCCGTGGTGGCTTTGCTGAGCCTCACATCACCCGCTGGCCCAGCTTCAATTCACTGTCCTCTGAAACTGTTCCCTGAGCAAACTATAAAGAAAAGGGATGTCGGATTCTATTGGTAAGCAGGGTGGGAATAAAAATGCGCCAATTCAATACTCAAAAGCACTGAATTGTATACTTTTTTTTTCCCTTGGCCGTGCCACATGGCATGTGGGATCTTAGTTCCCAGACCGGGGATCAAACCCGTGCCCCCTGCAGTGGAAGCACGGAGTCTTAGCCACTGGACTGCCAGGGAAGTCCTACTGAATTGTATGCTTTTAAAGGGTTATCATTTTTTGTATGTGAATCATACTTCAATTAAAAAAATCAATGTGAGTTCACAGAAAAGCAGACATACCAAGCTTTCCACAAATATAAAGAACACTGTAAGGCCTGAAAAAAAAAATGCACCAATTCAGAGATCTCCTTGGAGAAGAGAAACCAGAGGTGGTGGCCTTCCAAATCCATGGTCACAGAATCTGTGCTGCTCTTTGCCTTTTCTATACGTGCCTGGTCATCTTGTCCACTCTGCTGGCTCCAGTGGTTTCTCCAGGATGAGGATTCCCAAATCTGTCTCATGACCAAGAGCTACTGGGATTCAGCTCCTAAATGCCCACAGCATCTCAATGTACCAAAAAAACTCACCTGTCTGCCCAACCCTCTTCTCCTCCTCCATACTCACATCATCTACCTCCACAGAGTTTGGTGACATCTCCTGTCTCCCCTCTCTCCTTTTCCCTGTCACAGGGCCTTTGCCCATGCTGTTCCCTTGGGCCTAGAACACACTCATCCTTATCTCATCCCTTGCCCTACTTAAATCCCAGATCTGTCTGGGATCTGTTTTGCATACCCACTGCATTCCCATCACCAGTGCCTACCACATGGTAGGTGCTTAGTAAGTATGTCAAATATATGAATGAAGAAGTTTAATGGGCATCAAATCTCACAGAGTTTAAGCTCTAATATATTTCTTGACTCCCCCAATTCTTTTGAACTCCTCTTCCCCCACCCAATTGCAGCCATTACCATTTCTCAAGTGGGCTCCATAAACCCTTCCTATTCATCTCTCTGAATCTGTCTTTCTCCCTGCATCTATTCTACACGCACAGCCAGTATGACCTTCTAGAAGCATAAACCAGACCATGTCATTCCTCTACTTAAAACCTTCCCAGATCTCTTCAGGGCTCTCCATAATCTGGTCCCTGTCTACCTCTCCTTCCTCGTCTCTCTGTGCTCTCCACACTGCTTTTACACTCCAGCCATGATGAACTCTTCCAGATTCCCCAACATGCTGTATGCCTCCCTGTTCCCCAGGCCTTGGCATATGCCGTTCCTGCTGCCTGACACTCCTCCCCTCGCCTCCCCACCACCCCCTGTGGCTAACTCCCAGTCACCTTTACAGTCCCAGTTTGATGTCACTGCCTCTGGGAGGCCCTCTCGGACTCCCCAAATCTGGGTTATATGTTGGCAATACGCTTCTCTATATAGCACCCCAATTACCCCATCTGGGCCCACTACCACTGTCCTAAAATCACCTGTCACTTGGTTGCTTGTTTACCTGTCTTCACCATTAGACTGTGAGTCCATGAGAGTAAGAACAGCAAAATTATTCTTCCCCACTGCCTCCCAGTCCCTAGTACAGTGCCTGGGACACAGCAAGCAGTCGAACTTGGGTTCAACGTACTACAGTATCAAATTGTCTGCTGCCTAAAAGAAATTACACTGGTTTTTAGGGGACTGTTTTCCTAAAACTAATTAAAGCCAAGTTCATACTGTTGGATCAAGAATGGAGAATACAGGCCTGCTGGCCCTTTTCAACAGATTTCTATAAGAAATCTGGAGAGCCAGAAACAAAATATCTAACTTCCATCCCTGAAAAGAAGTACCCCTCTCCCATTGACCATCCCTTAATATGTCCAGAAAGGCTAGAAACATTGACTCAGAACACCTGGATTCAAATCCCAGTATCATCAGTTAGCTGCTGTGTGGTTTTTGGTTTTTGTTTTTTTTTAAGAAGATGTTGGGGGTAGGAGTTTATTAATTTATTTATTTATTTTTGGCTGTGTTGGGTCTTCGTTTCTGTGCGAGGGCTTTCTCTAGTTGTGGCAAGCGGGTGCCACTCTTCATCGTGGTGTGCGGGCCTCTCACTATCGCGGCCTCTCTTGTTGCAGAGCACAGGCTCCAGATGCGCAGGCTCAGTAGTTGTGGCTCACAGGCCTAGTTGCTCCGCGGCATGTGGGATCCTCCCAGACCAGGGCTCGAAACCGTGTCCCCTGCATTAGCAGGCAGATTCTCAACCACTGCGCCACCACGGAAGCCCTGCTGTGTGTTCTTAAGCAATTTACATAACTTCTGAATTTCAACTCCCTCGTGCATATAAAATAAGGTGGGGTGGGGGCTTCCCTGGTGGCGCAGTGGTTGAGAGTCCGCCTGCCGATGCAGGGGACACGGGTTCGTGCCCCGGTCCGGGAAGATCCCACATGCCGCGGAGCGGCTGGGCCCGTGAGCCATGGCCGCTGAGCCTGCGCGTCCGGAGCCTGTGCTCCGCAACGGGAGTGGCCACAGCAGTGAGAGGCCCACGTATCGCAGAAGAAAAAAAAAAAAGGTGCGGTGAGAACGGACTTGAGGTTATGGGGAGGGGGAAGGGTGAGCTGTGACGGGGCGAGAGAGAGTCATGGACATATACACACTAACAAACATAGTAAGGTAGATAGCTAGAGGGAAGCAGCCGCATGGCACGGGGATATTGGCTCGGTGCTCTGTGACAGCCTGGAGGGGTGGGATAGGGAGGGTGGGAGGGAGGGAGACGCAAGAGGGAAGAGATATGGGAACATATGTATATGTATAACTGATTCACTTTGTTATAAAGCAGAAACTAACACACCATTGTAAAGTAATTATACCCCAATAAAGATGTTAATTAAAAAAAATAAAAAAAATAAAAACGCACTTGACTTAAAAAAAAAAAAAAAAAAAAAAAAAAAAAGGTGCGGTGAACACCCTTCCTATCTCGCAGGGTCATCATGAGAGGAGAACCAGATAATCCACACCAAGTGCTCAGCCCAGTACCTGGCCCTTACTAAGGGCTCACTTTTTTATTTTCAAGTGAGACTGAAATGAAGACGTTCCCTTTTCTTCCTTCAAAGTCTTCACTCACTTCTGTCCATAACTTGTGATTCTTCTATTGGATAGATCCTTCTTACTTTGTCAGCACTGCTGGAAACACACTCAAATAAACAAAGGTCCCAGAAATGTTTCAGTCCTCTGCAGGCCCGTTAAGTGGCCGACAGTAGGACAAGTCATCCAAGGTACTGTTCTCAGCCCCCAGATTCAAAATACCCAAGACAGCCAGACTTCATCTCCACTTTCCCTTCTTCTAACATCAAACCAGGCCCCTGCTGGAAGGCGGGGGTGGAGGGTGGAAACCTCTTCAAAGGAATGATAATTCAATATTTAGAACCTCTTCCACTTGGGTGTGAAGACAGGCTAAAGCACAGCCTCATCGAAAAAGAAGTATGTTCATTTCATTTTAAACAGCTCAAGACAGGAAAGAAATCCAATTTTTTTTTTTTTTTTTTTTGCTAAAAGCTTTGTGGCAGAACCTCACTGATTGTCATTTTTCCCATCTATTTTTCCTGCACATACTTAACTAATTGCATTATATTCGTTTTTCTAAAAAAAAAACCTCAACTTTCGCCTACACACAATTCAGAATTTAAAAGTTAGCAACTCCTGAAATGAGACCAAGTTAGAACACTTTCATTAACCAAGAAGTTAACTAAGGTATCACTTAATCCTCAAGGGTGGACGAACAAGGGAAGAAATCAGAATCATTACTTTATGGCAGTGAATAGACCCCAAAACCACAGACTCACACATTTTTATTAACATGTAGAAGCAAGCCTCTTGTATTTCATTAAGATGAAGCCACCTGGCCCTTAGGGCTGAACAGTCTGACCTTCAGTAATCAGGGGACAAAAAGAAACCCACTAACACTGCCCTCTTAAATTCGGCCCTTCCAAGCCCTGGTGTCAGGCACTGAAGACCCCCGTCATGTCTGCCCCTGGTGCATCACCCACTTCCTGATGACCAACTGCCCCATGTGTTTTCCCGCCCACTTACTTTAATGTTGACAATTGTATACATCACCCAAGACACATGCAAAATACTCCCCAGAGACCTGGATTTGCACTCATTTACCCTACTGAAACACTTAAACTGACTAACATGGAATACCTCATCTACTTTTCTTTTTGGCCATGCCACGAGGCATGTGGGATCTTAGTTCCCCAACCAGGGATCGAACCCATGCCCCCTGCAGTGGATTGCCAGGAATTTCCCTCATCTACTTCTAATAGCTTCCACGTTGATGCTTTTAACACTAGTTGTGACAGAACCCGAGGAAAATAATGCTTCGAGACAATCTTATTTCTATCACAGGACACAACTTCATCCGAGGCCAACAGCTACAAGAACCACCAATGTAAGGGGTTGTAGAGTAACAGCCATTAAGGAAGTTGCATTTGAAGTGACTGTTTTCAGACATGGAGAGGAGAGGAACCTGCGCTTTACCATTTTTTACTGACCCCTCCCACTGCAGAACTTCTGGACTGGTTGGTGTAATCCTGCTCATCTGAAAAAGATGAACACAAGTACCATTGGCTTCCAAGTTCTCAGTGTTCCTTTGCAATGCAGGAGGAGCTTTAGCTGGGAAGCAATTTTGTTCTCCAAGAACAGCTTAAACGCATTAACATGCATATATTTCCGAACAGAAAGCTTTCCTCTCCCAAACGTTCCATGCCACCATGCAAGCTTCCAAATTACCTACCTATCCTATAAGCCAGTGGCTCTTAATGGTACCCCTGGGACCCCTGAGAGCTCCCAAGACCCTTTTGGAGAATCTTCAAAGTCAAAACTATTTTCATAAGAACACCAAGGTGTCATTTGCCTTTTCACTCAGTCTGTCATACATGTACAGTGGAATTTTCCAGAGGCTGCAAGACATGTGATGTCACAAGAGGCTCAAGGCAGAGGCAGGTATGTGAGTCCAGTTATCTTCTATTAAGCCAGATCTCAAAGCAATTTTCAAAAATGTAAAACAATGCCACTCTTCTCACTGAATTTTTTTTGTTTTGGAAAACACAGTTATTGTCTATTAAAAATATAGGTTACTGTGTTAATATGCAATAGGTCTATTTCTTATATTTTCTGTGTTAATTTTCTCAGGGTTCATTCTGAATATTATAAATACAGATTGGTATAACTCATGTCAACAGAAGTTCTTTGAGGTCCTCAGTAATTTTTAAGCATGTAAAGAGCTCTTGAGGCCCAACAGTTTGAAAAAACTGCTGCTACAAATTTTCTTTAAGATTTGCTCTGGCACTGGCTGGTCGTGTACTTAGGACTCATATCATATAAACATAAAAAACTGAATAGAATAGGATTAAAATGCAAACCATACAACTTAATAGCCAGGGCTTTAGAGAGGACCCCTTGATTCGAAACTTAAATCCTTTTTATTTGACACATTGAGTACCTACTATATATTACCCCTACTCCAGGCGCTGAGGATGTAGGTCAAATAAGACAGTCCTGGTCCCTGCTCTCATGATACACATATTCTAGTGAAGACAGTAAACAAACAAAAAAGATAAAACAATCAAGTCAGACAATGATAAGTACTATGCCGAGAATTAAAACTGTCACCCAATCACATCAGTTATGGCTGGTCAGGGAACAAGTTGAGACATGTAAATAAGACCTGAAAGTCAAGACAGAGGCAGTCATGCAAAAGAAATCAGGCGGAAGGGCATTTTAGGCAGAGCAAACAGCCAGTACAAAGGCCCTACAGCAGAAAAGGGCTTGGCACGTTCCAGAAACAGAAAACCAGTGCAAAGTCGGGAGAATTCATGGGGAAAGGAGGAAAGTACTGGGCAAGGTCAGAGAAAAGAGAAGCCTGTGCCAGTGGGACTTCACAAGGGTAAAATGCATGGCTTTTATTGTAACTGTGATGGGAAGTTCGGAACCTTGACCAAGTCACTTACTCTTTCTGGGCCTCAAACTACTGATCTGCAGAATGGGGATCCTCAGGGTTTACCTCATAAAGTTGTGTTGAGGATTAAACACAAAGAAAGGAAATAACGGACTTAGCACACTGGAGGCAAGACACAGGAAACATTCCTGTGTGCTGTTATTCTACCTTCTGATCTGCTCTCTTTTCTACTCTCATAAGCTACTCGTATTGAGGGCTTATGGGCTTATGATCAGTTGAAGATCAGTCTATCAACCAGCAAGTCCAAATGAATGCAGACAAGGGACACACTGTGACATGCGTTTACCTGAACATGCCAACACCAACTCCTACAGAATGGTCTCCCCAAGTAAGACCCAAACCACCCAAGCACCGCCAAGTGAAGAATAGATGACTGCACGACACCTATGGAACCCCAAGTTTTGCTACTTGGCCTGAAAGCACCGTACGCTTGGAAAGTCATTCTTCTGCTGAAAAACGTAGCCAATGGAAATCCATCAGCTTTTCCTGCTCTTTCTTGGCATAGCCACATCACCTCCAGCCCCTACAAAACAAAGGGCTTTCGCCAAAGTCTTTCAGCGCTGGTTTTATTGCTGCTCGCTTTAAAAATGACTGTTTAAAAAGAATGAAATCATAAAGCACCCTTTAAAGTTAGGCTGCAAAGAAGCGGGCTTATGCACAGAGACTTACAAGCGCCTGGAGGTCCAAGAGACCTCAGGGACTTGGGGGGGGACACACGGGGGGGACCATAGTCGCCACCAACACAAAATGGCATCACTTCACTTTTAGGTCAAGCAGCCCCCGGTGGGCAAAGCCAGGCAAAACCACGAGGCCTTTTAGAGGGAAAACAAGAGTATGCCCAGGAAAAGGAAGAGCTGCCAGCATTTGATCAATGTCCTGGCTGGAGGCCAAGGACACTCCCTCCAGAGAAGCACACGCCTCAGTAAGACGCCCTAGCCCAGGCACATATATGGTAACACGGCTGTAAATACGGGGGAGAGAAAACCCATCCTTTTCATGGTTGACTCTGCCAACAGAAGGAGAAAAGGTTCTCTTTCTAACCGTCTCTGCTTACTGGGGACTCTCACGGTTAATTCTGGAACTTCCTTTGAGCAAAGACACTTTGACGATATCATCTTCGTTGTGAAACGAGGACGAGCAGCAGCACGTTTTGCAGTCGGACACCCGGCTAGATGCTCCCACCCCCACTGCCATCCACGTCTCTGTGCAGCCCCCTCCTTGCCTTCTGGTTCCTCTAGAGTGTAATCAGACTGTCCTCAGAAATGCAGTGCGTCCCCATCAAGAGATAATTTATTTGACTGCACAAAGCACTTCTCTCTGGAGCTCGGAAGATCGCATTCTGCTTTCGTTTTCAGCCAGTGGCAAAGAAAGTCATCAATTCAGAAGTTTCAACTTTAAGCAGGGCCCTCTGTTACAATCTCAGAAATAATAATCGTAAATCTGAAGTTCGGAGCGATCCTCTGGTTTAAACTGTTGCTCCTTTTAGACGTCTCACACACACACACAGAGATAAACTGCTTGCCTTTTCACAAGCACATCCGCTAAATAAGCTACTCTTGAAACAGGTACATGATCTACAGAGTTATTTCTCAGAAAAGATGTCGGTATGACACGTGCTCCTGGCCTACTCCTAAAGGCCAACGTAAGAGAAGCCAATCAAAGTTGGCAGTCAGAGCACTTTACATTTGGTGGGGAGAGATCATTTAGCCAAAAGTCCTCATTTTGTAGGTGGAAACAAACAAACATCCTCTGAGTGACTTCTTGGAGGTCACACAAACCAACTGGTGGCCAAAGCCTGCAGACCACAGGGCTCCAGGAACCAAGACCAACGCTTGGAGGGATGGGGAGGGTGTTTGTTTTGTTAAAAAGTTAAAGTCAGTCCCAACCTAAGAAGACTCCCCTCCGCGCCCCCATAGTCTGAACCACAAATAAATAAATAAATAAATAATTTTAGAAAGCACGTTAGGTTAATATCCTCAGAGAGAGAGAAAAGTCTCACTAAGTTTGGGAAAAACACTCTAGGCTTTCTCAGCCTCAGGGTTACTGTCACTGGGGGGCAGAAAATTCTTTGCTGTGGGGGACCCTTCCTGTGCACTGTAGGATGTTTAGCAGCATCCCTGGCCTCAACTCACTAGATGCCACTAGCACCCTCTTCCCCTCAGCTGTGAGGACAAAAAAAAAAAAAAACATCTCTAGCCACTGCCTAATGGCCCCTGGGGGACCAAATCACCCCGCTGGAAAGGCCTGGTTGTTTTGATCTCTGAGACCTTTGGCTAGCATCTATTATTCTCTACAACTTGGCAGCAATGCCCCAAAGCAGGTATTTTTATACCTATTCTACAGAAGAGGAAACAGATGCACGTATGTTACATGTTTTGCCTGGACTGAACACGCAGGCAACACCCAGTTCTCGGGAGTCCCCATCCTGCGGCTCAGCAGGACAACACCATTTCAACCTGAGAGCAGCTCATTCACTACCGCATTCCTACCTCCACTCCCTCTTAGTAACCATCACCAACTTTCCAAGCCGAATGCTCTCCAGAGAGCTGTGCTGAGAAAGCACCTCAAAAGCAACCATGAGGAACTGCTGAAGACCTTTCTACCCGGTTCTCACTTCATTCTCCACGGCAAACGGGCAAAGCAACAGGCCAACTCAGGAAATAGGTCACCGGGACAGGGGTACAAAAAATTAGATGAAGAAGTAGCCTACAGACTTCAATGGGAGATAAAACATAGATAAATAACCTCATTCATGAGTATCTGTGAGCACTTACTATGTGCCAGGTACTCCTATGAGGGAAAAATCAAAAAGGCCTATAGATACGAAGTGTCACGGCGATTCAGATGACAAAGACTTTTAAGGTTCAGGAAAGATTTCCCAGAAGGAAGAACACCTGGCTGGGAAGAGAAGCACTTGGCAAGGTGGATACAGAGGGGATGAGGATGGGGTCAGCAGGCAGAAAGCACACGTGCAAACGTACAGAGACAGAACATGATCACACACGTGGCTGGGCAGTACATGAATGTCCCCAAGTCTAGGTGTTTTTGTGAGCTTTTTCTGTTCAGAAATATGTGCATGTGAAGGGGGTATGAGGAGCTTTTCAAGCTGTTTTTGCAAAACAAAATCACTTCCCAAAGAGAGCTGCTCCTGAAATGCAAATGAACACCGAGGAATTTGGAGGCTAGTGATATTTTTTTCTTCTGTTCATCTTTTTCTGATGAGCAACGCTATACCAAGCAGTTCAGAAGTTCTGCTGACTCGAAGGGTCATAGAACATTATAAAACGTAACTTCCTCAAAGTGTCTGACAACAGGCTAAAATGCAGCTTTCTGTATGTCTGTGGCTTCACAATCCTTAGTAGGCTTTACATGTAGATTTTGGTCTCTTTCTACCTCTATCCGAACAGCCAATTTAAAAAAATCCCTCAATGTAAGCATGAAAGCTCTCATTTTTATCAGAGAGAATCCTGCCAGACTTTTTTTTTTTTTTATCTTTATTGGAGTATAATTGCTTTACAATGGTGTGTTAGTTTCTGCTTTATAACAAAGTGAATCAGCTATACATATACATATATCCCCATATCTCCTCTCTCTTGCGTCTCCCTCCCTCCCACCCTCCCTATCCCCTCTAGGTGGTCACAAAGCACTGAGCTGATCTCCCTGTGCTATGCAGCTGTTTCCCACTAGCTATCTATTTTACATTTGGTAGTGTATATATGTCCATGCCACTCTCTCACTTCGTCCCAGCTTACCCTTCCCCCTCCCCGTGTCCTCAATTCCATTCTCTATGGCTGCATCTTTATTCCTGTCCTGCCCCTAGGTTCTTCATAACCATTTTTTTAAATTTTATTTTATTTATTTTTTTGTACAGCAGGTTCTTATTAGTCATCCATTTTATACACATCAGTGTATACATATCAATCCCAACCTCCCAATTCACTAATGATGAACAATCTGAAAGAGAAATTAAGGAAACTCCCATGTACCACTGCAACAGAAAGAATAAAATACCTAGGAATAAACCTACCTAGGGAGACAAGAGACCTGTATGCAGAAAACTGTAAGACACTGATGAAAGAAATTAAGGATGATACCAACAGATGGAGAGATATACCATGTTCTTGGATTGGAAGAATCCTGCCAGACTTCTATACCCTCACCTTAGTTGGTGATTTCGCCTACCCTTCCTCTTAATTGAACATGAGAAGGCTGCTAGGGGAAAGTACAAAGGTCAGTTTCAAGAGGTGACAGCTAGCCATGAAAAAACAAACTATAAAAATAAGTTCTGGGGGCTTCCCTGGTGGTGCAGTGGTTGAGAGTCCGCCTGCCGATGCAGGGGACACGGGTTCGTGCCCCGGTCTGGGAGGATCCCACATGACACGGAGCGGCTGGGCCCGTGAGCCATGGCCGCTGAGCCTGCGCGTCCGGAGCCTGTGCTCCGCAGTGGGAGAGGCCGCAGCAGTGAGAGGCCCACGTACCGGGGGAAAAAAAAAAGTTCTGAAAAAGCACAGGGGCAAGCACCCTCCAGCACAGATCTCACACTTTCACACGCATTAAGAACCCCCTGGGGACCTTGCTAAAACGCAGTTTCAGCTTCAGTGGATCTGGGGTGGGACCCGAGAGTCTGCATTTCTAACAAGCTCTCAGTTTGAAGCCAATGATGCTGGTCTGGTGACCACAAATGGAGTAGTAAAGATGTAGAACAAGGTTTCTCAAATTTTTGGCTGTGACCCACAGTAAGAAATACACTGAACTTACAATCCAATGTTTACTCTGTGTGTGTGTCAGAGAGAGGGGGGGGGGAGGGAGAGAGAGAGAAAGATTGAGAAAACTTGTTGCAGCATACACAGTTCTTTTAAGTATCCACGTGATATACTGTGACGTTTTCTATTCTGGTCTACTTTATCAAAAAATCATCTATCAAGGTCCACCAAACTGATTTCACAACTTCTTAATGGCCTGCCACACAGTTTGAAAAGCATGGCTATAGAACAAGAGTAACATTCCTGCTTGACTGGGGAGAACTCCTACATCCTAACCCCAGCCTACTAAAGCTAAAACTGAGACCAACTTGAAAAGTTAAGAGTATGTTCAGGGCTTCCCTGGTGGCGCAGTGGTTGAGAGTCCGCCTGCCAATGCAGGGGACACGGGTTCGTGCCCCGGTCCCACATGCCGCGGAGCAGCTGGGCCCGTGAGCCATGGCCGCTGAGCCTGTGCGTCCAGAGCCTGTGCTCCGCAACGGGAAAGGCCACAGCAGTGAGACGCCCGCGTACCACACACACACACACACACACACACACACACGAAAAAGAGTATGTTCAGAATTTTTTTTTCAAAGGCAAGGATGTATCGATTACATTCTGGAAAAGCTTTCATGAAAAATGTTCAGGTTTTACATTTCCTTCATTTTAATTTATTTTCTGACCCATAGGATGAGAGTGAGAAGAGTACCTATCTGGCCCTGAGCTCAGCTCTCTAAGTACCATCTCCCACTCAAAAGAACTAGGGCTTCTCGGAAAAAAGACTGAATTCAGGTCTGCGTCAAGAAATATAGAAGATGAGCCTGGAACATCTTGTCATACAAGAAGCAGGAAGTCTAAGACCACTGGGGTTGTGTCTTTTGAATCAACTTGAGTAGCCTCTCTCTGAGCAGAGATGGACAATTTGAACATCAATAAGGATGACTACACAAAATGAAACATAGAAAATATGTCTAAAGCCATGAGTTCATAATGATATTAAAATAACCATACCCCTTGGTCATCTCGGTACAGGGTTTCTCAACAGTGGCACTGCTGATGCTCTGGAATGGATTATTCTGGGTTGGAGAGCTGTGAGATGTATTGAAGGCTATTTAGCAACACCCCTGGCCTCTAACCATTGGATGCCACTAGCACCCTCTCCCCAGTTGTGACAACCAAAAATGTCCCCAGATATCGTCCAATGTCCCCCACTTGAGATCCATTGCCATGGATCATGCAAGGGGATCAATGCGTTATTTCTGAAAACTGATAAAACACAGAGAGAGACTGAAGTATTGATCCTGTCTTTTGTTTATATATATATATATATATATATATATATATATATATATATATATATATATATATGAAACTTTACCCCAGGGAACCAAACACTAAGTGGAGGAAATTTCATGTCATAAAATATTCCAGCTAATAAATGAACCAGAAATAGAATTAGGAGTGTTACAAGTCCAGCTGAACTAATAGATTGAGGCAATCAGCATCCCTGGATGCTAATCACAAGAAAGCATGTCCAGACATACCACACACGCCCGTGAGTGAAGCTCACAGTAGACTTGGGGGAAAAAAAGCGTGACTCTGATGAAGCCTCTGCATCTAACTATCAAATTAAACACAAATATAATAAATATAGAGGACAGAGGAACATGTTCAACTACACCACACTGATGCAGTCAGCAAAATGCAGACTATAGGAAAAGATATCACCCAGTTTCTTTAATAACAACCAAAAAATGCATGGAAAGAAAAGAGGGGTCGAGGAAATACATAGATTAAAAGACACAGTGACCATTTGCAATGTATCGACCTTATTTGGTTCTTAATTCAAACAAACTGCTGAAGTATGCATATCTGTTATTATTATATATATGTTGAAATAATAAATTTATTTAAATTAAGGAAGTGAGAACACAGATGCAATTTTAAAATTTGCTTTTTTTCCCCTTGAGATGGACAACAGTATCGTGATTGTTTTTTTTAAAAGAATCCCAATACTAGAGATATATACTAAAATATAGATGAACTGGTATATCTGAGATTTGTTTCAATACCATCCAAGAAGAGAGGGAAGAGTATATGAGAATGTGGATAAAACAATACGGGTCATGAACTGATAACCATGGAGGGTGAGTAAGGAGTAAAGAGGGGTTCATAATACTAAGATCGCTACTACTTCATGTATTTCCAATTTTCTAGAGTAAAGTTTTCCTGTTAAGTGCAAACAAAAGAGTGCCTGGCCCTAACCCCTCAGGGGATTAGGTTACTTTGCAGAACCAATGAGAAACTTTTTATTTAAATACATGATAACTAGGCTTTACCCCTGTAATGTGGTAACTGACATTTGAATAGTGTTTTACCTTCCATTTCATTCTCTTTTTTTATTCTTTTCTCCTTATTTCTTTTTGATTTATAGTTGATTTATAATGTGTTTCATGTGTACAGCAAAGTGAATCAGTTATACATATACACATATCCACTGTTTTTTACATTCTTAAAAACAGTACAAACTGAATGAGAAAACCTGGACTCTATGACAGTGATGAAACCTGAATGATATACTTTTTTTTTTTACCCTAGTGATTCCATACATGTCCTCATTCCAATGAAATCCCATCAAACGTACAGCCCCTTCTGGATAAATGACTCAGATGTCTATTTATTAAGAAGAAAATATGTTCACAATATAGAATGCAAAAGGCAAGGAATCAAACAGGAGGTATGAGTCCCTTTTCACAAAATTTAAACATACATGTATTTTTATATGTCTATACATAGAGGGAAAGTTTGAAACCCTAATCTTAGATGGTAGGATTGGAAGTGACTGCTTTTGTTTTGTTGCCTATACTTCCTAAGGTTTTACAACTGAATACGTACATCTTACACAATAAGTAACAAAATGTATTTTTGTTACACGTTTGTACACATTGAGGGGTCCACTCCACTCATCAGGGAGAATCACTTAGAAGGAACTTCATATCCCCGAAGGATATTAGATAGCAGAGCATGAGTGCTCTTTGTGTAATTCCTTAAAATGAGACTAGACAGACTGCAGGGTAGCCACAGGGCACAAAAGGTTTGTGTTGAAGATAAACCCCCAGGAATATCATTAGGTTCTTAGAATTTGTTTTGTTATCCAAGCTAACAGTACGTTCACCTCTTTTATCAAAGATGCCTTTCCTCCTGAAGTGAATTACAATCCCAAGTAAATCAGGTGATTAACCAGACAGTCTAGAAATCTGGGTTTTATCCCCCAGCAAGTTCCAAGCTGGTATGTGATCCTGCCAGCCTCACCAAAGCCTCTTTGGAAAGGACAAGGTGGTTTAGTGATGCCGAGAACCACTGAGAATTCTGTGCAAGTTTACAAATCCTCCGGGAAACAAATCATTGCATACCGGCAAACACCTGGCCCCTGCACAATCTTCCCGATTCCCTCTCCCACCTGAACACCTGGCACTCTCCCTCAGCTGCAGCCATCCTGGCCTCCTTGTCCTTCCTCTAACAGGCCCCACCTGCTCCCATCTCACGGCCTTTACACTGGCTGCTCTGGCCCTTTGGAACATCCACCCCCCAGACACCTACATGGCTCACCCACCCACTTCCTTCAGATCTCTGCTGAAATGCCACCGTGTTAAACAGCCCTTCCCTAACACAACATGGCAAATCAACAAAAATTTTTTAAAAAAATAAGAGAGAGAGACAAGGAGGCATAATAGGTAAATGAGTACAGTTTGAGCTGACCAATTAACAATCGATTTCCCTATTACCACAACCATAAACAGAGATGAGAAACTGATCACAACGTTTTCGCATTGCAGGTATAAATAACAAAACGCAAACTGAAAATAAAGAGACTGACTGAAGTCAAAAGAAGAAAAAAAAAAAGACCTTCCATGACTCCTGATCTCCCAGAGTACTCCCTTATTCCCTTTACTGTTCTGTTGCTGTTATCATTTTTTTCTTTTCATTGTGGTAAGATCTACATATATAACACAAATTTTACCATTTTAGCCATTTTTAAGTGTATGATTCAGAGGCATTAAGTACATTCACATTATTCTGCAACCATCACGACAATCCATTTCCAGAACTTTGTCATCTTCCCAAAAGGAAACTGTACCCAATAAACACATTCCCCATTCCCCAGCAGCCCCGCCCAGGGCAACCCCTATTCTGCCTCTGTCTCTAAGAACTTGATTGCTCTAGAAACCTCTTCTAAGCGGAACCATACACTATTTGTTCTTTTGCATCTGACTTGTTTCACTTAATAGAATGTTTTCAAGGTTCACCTATGTTATAGCATGTATCAGAATTTCATTCCTTTTTAAGGTCAAATAATACTCCACTGTACAGATATACCACATTTTGTTTATCCGTTCATGGGTCAATGGGCATTTGGGTTGTTTCCATCTTTTGCCTATAGTGAATAACGCTGCTATGAACATGGGTATACAAAAATGTTTGAATCCCTGCTTTCAACTCTTTGGGGTATATACCCAGAAGTGGAATTGTTGGGTTACCTAGTAATTCTACATTTAATTTTTTGAGGAACAGCCATACTGTCTTCCACAGCGGCTGCACCATTTTACATTCCTACCAACAGTGCACAAAGGTCCCAATTTCTCCACTTCCTCACCAACACTGTTGTCTTCCGTTACCCCTCACTCAGCTTTATTCTTCTCCATAGCATTTACTACGTATCACACTACAACACTTACTTATTATATTGGCTGCCTACCCCCAGTTAGGATTTAAGCCTCTTAGGAATAGGACTCTCATCGCTGCATCCCCAGCATCTAGAACACACCCTGGCACACAGCAGGTACTCAAAGTTTGTTGAATGAAGGAATAAAATATTTGAACCACAACTTAAACAGGCATTAGAGTTTCTAGAATAGATTTATCATACCAAGTGCCTTAAACAATGTCCAGTTTAGGGAGGAACCTGGACATAGTTCAACAGGAGGAATAGCTCAGTGGGTGATGGTTTCAGCTCATCCTCATTAGCAATAACCTCAGAACCACAAACACTATGACAATTGGTAGGAATCATGGAAATTATGTCATTCCTGTCCCTGGCTTCAAGCCTTAATTCATTTCATCAAAAGAGCCTGGCAGGGCTTCCCTAGCGGCGCAGTGGTTGAGGGTCCGCCTGCTGATGCAGGGGACACGGCTTCGTGCCCCTGTCTGGGAAGATCCCACATGCCGCGGAGCGGCTGGGCCCGTGCGCCATGGCCGCTGAGCTTGCGCACCCGGAGCCCGTGCTCCGCAACAGCAGAGGCCACAACAGTGAGAGGCCCGCGTACCAGAAAAAAAAAAGAGCTGGGCAAAAACTTAGTGAACTAAAAACTCCGTGTACTTCCAGTTACTAAAGAAAGAGCCTGTGAAAGCAATGTGTTTTATTTTAAAAGATCAAACCAACAGCAAAAAGATGGGGCACTGGCCTTGGGTAGACTCCTTAATTAGACGTGCCCAAGAGCAGCTTGACCTAAAAACCTAACTCCAGGCCTAATTTTAATTCTTTGACTTTTTTCTGTTGTTCAAATTTGGTGTTTGTTGCTTCATTTTGGTTTGTTTTTTAAGAGCTGCTTGTAAAGAAATCAGATTTTCCATGAAATCATTACAAATGAGCTAAAAAGCCATTTGGGTTTTTGCTGTGGAAGTCAGTTGTTAGTATACCATTGTATTAGAAGTTTCTTTCTCTCTTTAAGACTACGGTCTTCCTCAGCTGAAAATATTTTGAGATAAAAGGCAACAGATCTGTCTTTAGTTCGCCTATTTCTTCTCTAAGCAAACATTCCATCTCTCCTTCCTCAAGAAAAGGTGCTAACTCCCTCCAAAAGGCAACCGCTGTGTTTAAATGGATAACACCACTGTCAACCCCAAACAACTTCCATGAGTACCAAACTGGAGGCCAGGAGTAATTCATTACGAGCATGAAGAACTTTCCCTGCCTGATTAGGAAATCTTGATAGGATATTCTGTTCCAATTTGAATTATTCAAAAAGCAGATTATACTTTCAACACACACACACGCAAGAGAAAGAAACGAAAAAGAAAAGTGTTCTTACACAACTGGCCACAAAGCAAACTGAAGGATACATGAAAAGACATCAACATTTCACAGTTTAGACTCACTGCAATTTAAACTTTCGAAGTATTCAAATGGAGAAACACCTGATTCTTGTAACCTGCTCAGATGCCTTGATGTAGACAATCAAGATGGATTTCAGGTGTGAGATAAACCCAATGATGAACTTAAGCAACGTTCCTTGTGGTTTGGTTTCTTTTATTCTCCTCATGCAGACTTGCAGCACACAGCTTACCAAAACGAACTCAGTACAACACCTAAGACCTCCTCAAATAGCCACAGTCTTTTATTCCTACATCTATGGCTACATCGTTTTCTTCTTACATCAAGGTCACTTTGTTCCTTCATCGTTTGGTGGGACACAAGCAAAAGTTATTCATCGACAGCAATAAGTTTACCACTTTTCCCAGGTACCCCCTTATCGCCCCACAAACCTAGATGCATTTGTGGGAAGCAGCAGAGTCCCAAACCTTGGGGTTATATCTTGCATCCACTGGGTGCTAGTTACCGGACAAGTGATTTCACTTTCTGCACCTCAGCTTCTTCACCTGTACCTGACTCACAGGGTTTCTGTGATGTATGGCTCTGGACCTGGCTTACAAGTACTTAATGGGCATTATTATTTTTAGCAACCAGAGAAGAGACCACTTTCTCCCTGCCTGCACCTTACTCTGAAGAGGGGACCTGAACCCAATCCTTGGCCTTATGAGTGCCCACGTAGCCATACGAGTCAAGAAAACTCCAAGAAGGAAGTAGACCTCACATATCCAAATCCTTCCCACTCCACGAGCACTCCTGAGGAGCTTATCAACAGGAAACAAAAGCACAATACTACTATAATGAAATGTCTGACTTTTCTTTTCTAATTAGCAAAGCCCGAAGATTGTAGCCCAGGGAACAGCTAAATATTTAGAATGTTAAAGAAGTTACAAAGACCCAGGCCCCCCACCCATATTACCCTATCGTTTACCCTCTTCCTGACCATTTCAGAAGAAAAAACTTGTGATGCTCAAATCTGGAGCAATGAGGATGTATGTGCACCCGTTGAAACCTCCCTCTCGTGAAGTGCAGTCTGAACATTTGGGGAGGAAAAAAATAGGAGCTGCTTGTGTTTACAGTTAAATGCTGCTCTAAGCTCATATCCCATGACAGGCACCTAAACCATAGGAATCCACCAGATTCCTTGATGTTCAAGTGGCTTCAAGTCAAGGGCTGGATGCTATTATCTTATGTTTCAAGAACTTCCCTTTTTAAAGTTCTAATTCTTTCAGTTTGCCAGCAACCACTTTCATTTCTTGGAACCCAATCTACTCTGATTAAACACACGTTCACAGTAAGAAAAAAGAAAGTGACTATTTTGAAAGAGAGAAGCAGATAATTTTTGCTTACATATCTTGGCAGATGAAATACACTGTATCCTTCAGAATTTAAATCATCAGCACACCACCTGGCAAGTTCAATTCTCACGTCACCAATGGGCATCCCTTTTACTGGTCCGTTTAATGTTTTTCTTTTTTTCCCCTCCTCTCATAAACCTTCAGGCTGCTTCACTTCTGAGCTAGGGCCAAAAGTACTAGGCAGGACTGCCCTCTGGATCTCATCCGCTCCCTAAAGCCCTCACCAAAGGCAGTGACAAATTTTGGAGACTGAGCTATGAAGTTTCCTTTTATTTCCTATTCCCCATCTCCATGACTCTTTAGAGGGAACTTAAATAGGCTTAGGACAAAAACTCCTTATTGATTACAGCTCTCAGGCTTCCACACTCACCTGACCCGGGTCAGGCACTCTGTTGCCAAAACACGCCCAGCCAGGAGTGCGAGTCTGGCTCCCCCCGTAGTCAGCTCCTAAATAATGAGAAAGAAGGAAGACAATATGAGATTGGCCAGATGTGGGTGCCTAAGAGAAATTTTCAAATTCCACACTTCCACTTCCGTTAGACTCCTTCCTGGAGAGACAACCCCGCTGCCCCCGCAACACACACACACACGACCACCACCACCAAATCTGACAGGTAGGTTGGTGGGATCACTTAAGTGAGGATTACAGGTAACTTCGCTTATTTGTTTCCAATATATAACTGACAGGTGAGACTAAGTGCGCACAAACTTCGAACGCGCCGAGGGGCTGAAACTAAGCGAAGTGTTTGGCAGATCCCAAAGCACTTGTTTCCCAGAGCGGAGGCCAAGTATCCTCATCGGGCGTGAGCTTCGTCCACACTTCATCCCTCACCGCTCCCGGGGTTTTCTTCCGTTTTTTAAAACCTCCCCACTGGGGCCCCAGTACACGCATTATTCTCCCAACCGTGCAGCACGAGGGACGGCTACATTTTAAGAAAGATTGTTTCCTGCAGCGGACTCACACAGGACACCCCCGCACACACCTCCCAAAAAACAAAACAAAACAAAACAAAACAACTGTTTCCTGCAGCAGCTGCAACAGTTTCCAACTTGGGGGAATGCCATTCCAATCCAGAATGGGCAGCCCTCAAAGCCAGTCGATGGAGTTCAGAATTTTTTTAACCTCAGATGAACCCCCCCAAAATGCCCTCTGTAAAAGAACCTCTAAATGCATGCAAGTGCGTGCAAATCCACCAAGAACTCCCAGAGAGCGAGGCAAAAACTTCTGCCCCCGGGGGAACAGTACCAACTCCCCGCGCCCTCTGCCCGGCCCCAGCCACTACCTTGGTGCCCGGGGAGCCACGCCGCTTTGGGGGAGGAGGGCGAGGAGAGGGGTTAGCAGCCGCTGGGTAATCCCATGTCCGCGAAGAGGGAGCTCGTTCCGCGAGGATGGAAGCGGAACACCCACACCTCCTCTCGGCGTGGGCTTTCTCTCTCCACCCTCTGCCTCCTCCTCCACCACCACCTCCTCCTCCTCTCCTCCCACCCCAGCAAGCCTGAGGAAGCGCCTCAGCAGCTCATCCACATGGTTACTGCACTGAGAAGCGGCTCCTGGCAGCTTATATAGGCCGGGAAGCTCCCTGGGCAATGTAGTCCGAGTCCGGGGTCGCGGCGGCGCCTGGGGCAGGGAGGATGAACTACACGTCCCAGAATCCTATGGGCTCCCGGGCTGGGCTCTAAATAGACGCACGCCGGGGCAGGGAGGGGCGTCCGGCCGAGAGTCCGGGCTTCAAAACGAGCTCGGGTCTGAGAGGCGGCTGGGTTTGGAGCCCGCGACCCAAAACCATCTCTGGGGGCGCCCCCAACCCTTGGGGACTCTCCTCCTTCGGCTGCCCCCTTTCCCTAGAATCCAGGTGTCACTGGGAGCAGAGGGCGGGGAGGAGCTCGGATTTCTGCTTTGGGAAGTTTTTACAAGCTGTTACCCACCCTTCCCCCGCTTTGAGTCCCCGAGCCAAGAATTTCAGAAATCCAGGGCACAAAAACGCCAGTGTTTGCGGTCAAGGATTAAAGGCGCGAGGTTGTCTTTATTTAATCTGCTCTGCCCTGTTCGGGTTTGCACAGAAAACTAAGTCTGGGAGCAGTGCAAGCGGGGACACAGGCAAGTGGCTTGAGAACACTTTCCTGAGCCCGAGCTGCTTGTGTGTTTCCTCGCCCCGCAGGAGGTAAAGAAACGCAAGCCTCTCGGTGCACAAATAAAGGAGCCGGGTTGTGACTTGCCAGCGCTGAGATTGAGAGGCAGAAAATAAATACAAACCGCGACCTCGGTCCTGACCCTGCTACAGGCAGCCCCTCTGCTCCCGGGAGCTGTAAATGCTTAAGTAAATAAACCGCAAACCAGAAAAATAAGGGCTGTGGAGAGAGAAGCTCATACAAAGATGCGCGTCCAGGCGGGGCGCCTTCCAGCAGCTCCGACAGGGGCTTCAGGGACAAGGTGGCTTTCAGCTCACTCACTGCTAAGTGATGCCTGGCTATAAGCTTCTGGCTGCGGCTTTTACAGGGAGGGCAAGTCAGCCTCAGAAGATGTGCGTTCATTCCTCAAACGTTTCCTGAGAGTCTACTGGATACCAGGCGCTGTGCCAGGCACTGGAGTATGGTGGTGAGCCAAAACACATCGCAGTGTTCCGGACAGGCACTGCCTACTGCCGCATAGGATCTGCTACAACAGCAATAGCAATAATAATAATTGGGGAGACTGATTTTGAGCCCAGCCCACATGCACTTTTCATCAGTTTTAACAACCCTAGGCATATTTATTATCCCTATTTGACAGACGCGCAACTGAGGGCTCAAAGAAATCAAGTAACTTCCCAAGATGACACCGTCAATTAAGTAGTGCAGCCTGGATTCCAAGTCCAGCCTGTAAGTGTACTAAGTCCTTGTCTTTCGGGAAATCCATCACAACTGCCTTAAACGGCCTCCCTCCCCATTTTGGGAGCAGCCTCTGAGCCCTTGGGCAAGTCATTTTTATCTCTTTGCCCGAGTTTTGCCATCTTGGAGGGAGAAAATCATTAGAATTTGCCAACTTTCTGTCAAGTTTGCTTGATACAGAGTCAACAGTCTTATGAAACTTCAGAAACAAATTAGGGGAGCAGCATAGCTGATAATTATTACTGACATAATAATGCCAAAACTAATAATAATTACTGACATTTATTGGGTACAGGCCATGTGCCAGGCATTACTCTAAACTCTTTATGTACATTACCTCATCAAATCCTATTAATGAACCTTTTTTTACTTATGAGAAAATTGAGGCACAGAGAGGTTAAGTAACTTCCCCAAAGTCACACAGGGAGTAGGCTGTCTGACTCCCAAACCTTGGTTTTTTACTACTGCCCTCCACAGCTTCCCCAATGTAAACATATGTGTTGTATTTGTGCATATAAGCGTTTAATCATCCAGGAATAGTTATCACATTCACCTTTGTCCCCTCCTCTCTTTCAGCATCATCCTCTGGTTGCTGGACACCACAGGCTTCTGCCTAATGCCTCAAGCTACCCCTCCCATCAGCAGGAAGCTCCCCCACCTTGTCACAACAAAGGGGTTCACACCTTTCCCATCTGTCCCCTCTCTTCCTCCATGAAAACAATCTGTTCTATTTCTAAAGGGTTTTTTGTTCTGCTTTTCATATTCAACAAATCGCTCTATGCTGACATAACTGGTAAATAACTGGTAAATACTAAAGCACCCTACCCTGTGCTTCTAATTCAGAAACACAGTGGGATTTTAACGTGGATTTTCTGAAGGAAATTTGCTCAAGTCTGAGGGCTGGAGTTGGGTGATTTTCATCCTCACCATATAGTGGACACTTGACCTTTAACTGCTTTCTCCACTGTCTTCCCACCCAGACCACAAGTTTCATTAAAGGCACGGACCGTATTTTATTTACGCTTGTATTCCCTACCACTCCTAATGCAGCAGGCCTTAGTCCTCTGTCTGCGCATTTTTTTAGATATGCAAAAAAAAATGTTCATTTTAAAAAGGTGTTTTGACAGGAGGTGTGGCAGGCATGTGGAAAGCTAGATGAACATATTTTTTGAGCACACATACCTTGTAGCCCATTTGCGTCATAGACTGTTTCCTCTACCTGTGTGTATGAATGGTCCTATTCAACATTTTGCAACTGGCCTCAGGTTCTGGAAGCTACTGGATCACTAGAAAGTAGTTTTGCGAAATTTGCTATGCTGCACAGAGGTTCTCTATGATGGAGTATGACTGATGATTGAATTCCCGATAAAAGGACCACAGCCCATTTCATTCTCCATTATCCATAGAGGGAAGGGGGCTTCTTTGTCTTTGCTGTATTTTTTTTCCTGGTAGAAGTTTCTAGATCTGTGCTTTCCAATACAGTACCCACTAGGCATTCGGGCACTTACGATGTGACTACTTGTAACTGAGATGTGAAGTAGGTATAAAATACACACTGAACTTTAAAGACTTAGGACAAAAAAATCAAAATATCTCATTAATAATTTTTATATTGATCACGTGGTGAAATGATAATATTTTGGATATATTGAGATAAGTAGATTATAAAAATCAATTTCACCTGCTTCTTTTTACTTTTTTATGGTATTATCGCAATATTCAAAATTACATATATGGCTTATATTATATGCTACTGGACAGTGCTGGTCTAGAACACCAAGAATCTGATTCTTGAGATCCAACTTGAGAAGATGACTAGCCCTGAAAGTTGCCATTTATGACTTTGCCCTTGAAAATGCCCTATGCAGGGAAGTAGGAGAGCTTTACAGTCAGGATACTATCACAGATTGAGCAGAAGTCTGAAGAACGTCCAAAACTAGCACACCAGCCTACCCCAGGGAAACCCCGCAAATAGAAACAGGTTCTCGTCAGCGGTATTTAGCTGAAAACTGCAACTGGATTAATCTTCTGAGAAGCCCACCCTCAAATGCTACCCTGATTAACACAGCAAGATATGCTGGAGAAAGCAAAGAACGGAAAAAAAATGGGTGTGACACCCAGATGCACCATTAATATCCATGTAGCTGTGGCCAGTCACCTAACTGTGCAGAGGCTCAGTGTTTTTGATGAGTAAAGCCAATAATCCTTGCCCTGCCAAGTTCACCAGATCAAATGAGTCATTGGACATGCTTGGCGTTGCAAGCTCACCGTAGCTGTACCAAGAGAGCCTTACCGACAAGCATGGGGAAAATGTTGATGCGTCATGATATAGTACTCAGTTCCAAACCAAACTTCAGATTATTAGGGCAGCATTAGTCCCAGTTTTCTCCCAGGCAAATGTCACAGTGAGCCTTGAGTACTTTCATTAATAGCTCTCCAAATCACTCTTAAATGGCAACACAGAATGACTGACGCTGAAGTCAGAGAATTTGATGTATTTTTTCGGGCCCTGTTGTGTTACCTACATGTGTACTACGTTTACTATCGGTAAAGAGAACTAGCTACTATATAGACAATCTTCCAACTGTTCTCTCTTGGTCATTGGTCATTATTTACTTTTTGTGGTGGAAGGATGGAGTCACAGTCCTCTTTGAGAATCTTATAAAACCCATGGACATTTGCCCCAGCACAACACAGATGCTCACAATTTTAGCACCAGTTCTTGAAATTTCTTGTGCCAACACCCCCAGTCTCATTCATAGATACCCCTACAAGACTAGATTGTCTTTTAGCTCCGTCTTTTTGTAATGTTGTCTTTCCAACCAGATACACTGTTTGAAGGTAGCGACCAGGTCCTATATTTGTGTAGCATGTAGCTCAGCTCTGTATACAGAGTAGGTGCACAGCATTTATTGGCTAATTCACTGTCGAAACTATAAGGATGGCCAGAAGAAATGATGCACAAACACATAGCAGCCCTACCTGAGATGGAAAAAGTGCAGTCGGCATTTGGACAAGAGCAGAAGAGAGACCAATTTGGCATGGAGCTAGGAAAAGTAAGGTGTTTTTCCTGAGCCCAGGCTCTGGGTATCCTCTGAGGCTAGGAAAAGGCATGAACAGGGAGAGGCCCTATATTTGCTGTCCCATCTCTGGAATTTAAAAGAGAATCCTGGTCAGTAACCTTGCATGTGGAGGGAATCTGGGTAAATTGTCAATGATATAAAATCGGGGAGGCAGCATAATAGCCACAGAAGAATGCAAAAATTAAGCTCTCACTACCACTTTAAACTATATGAAAGTGACAGCTATACCATCTCTGATTATCGCTGCCAACATTATCAAGAACCACGTACGCAAATCAAGAGCACTATTGCTTTCTTACCCATTATCTTCCTGTGACACATGCAGAACCAGGGCTTTATTACCATCACAGACATTTCCCCCATCTCCTGCCTCCCATCTGTAGGACTATCACCCTCAACTACTCTGGTAGCCAAGCTAGACCTAGGGACTTGAAGAAATCTTGGGAAAGTCCTCATTATTTTACCCCAGTGTTTGAAATGAAAGGCAATCTGTCAAAAGAAAAACAGAAAGCTTTTCCTTACAGAAGATTTCAGCTAATACATGTAGAAGGAATAATAAAATTAGAAAATCACCGTTTTGCAGCTTCTGCTGTAAACATGTGTTTAGGCAGATATCAATAAATGCCAAACCTCCTGGGCGAAATGTTGATGGGAAGAAAGATATTCATATGGTCCTTAAAAATCACCTCCCACACTACTCACTAATTACGAAGTGGAAAGTGGACCTTTACGGTGAAGAAATATGTCAATCACCCACATTAACCAAGGAGTCAAATTTACCATCAAGAATACTGGAACAAGCAGAAACTATTTACATCCTGATATGATTCTATAAGAAACCCACAATATCACATGTGAAACGATCTTGCCCAAAGTGTTTCAGCATACAGTCAGACAAACCCAGAATATGGGGCATTCCACAAGACCACTGGTCTGGATGCTTCAAAGAAATCCGTGTCATGGAAAAACTAAATGGCAGGAGGACAATCTAGTTTTAAAGGACTAAAACAAACATTACAACTAAATGCAACATGTGACCAGTGATTGGATCCTGAATTGGAAGAAATAAGAGAATATATCTATGGAAGACATTTTTCAGCAACTGGAAAAATTTGAATCTAGATTGTATATTAAAGAATATTATGGAATTATTCATTTTCTTGGGTGCAATAATGGTATTGTGGTTCTGTAGGAGAGTGCCCTTGTCCTTAGGAGGCATACCCTAAAGCAGCGGTCCTCGATGGTTTTGGCACCAGGGACTGGTTTTGTGGAAGAATTTTTCCACGGAGTGGGGGAGGCGATGGGTCAGGCTGTAATGCGAGGGATGGGCGGATGGGGAGTGGCAGATGAAGCTTTCCTCGCCTACTGCCCTTCACCTCCTGCTGTGCGGCTCGGTGCCTAACAGGCTGGTGGACAGGAACCCGGCTGCAGCCGGGGGGTTGGGGACCCCTGCCCTAAAAAAGTATTTAGAAGTGGAATCTCCTGGTGTCTGAAACTCACTCTTAAAAAATGCATATGTATTTAATCTGAAAAAATTGTTTATGTATTTGTACTTGTCTACTTCCTCAAAAAACGATCTAAAATCTTGCCACATTTATAGATATTTCTATGACCATTTCTGTGATCATTTCACAGTTACGCTGGAGAATTATTTCATAACTTTGAAGGTGATAGTTAAGTGCAATAAATTATTTTAAAATTTCCATTTAAGTTTCTCGGTAAAATGTAAAACAAGCTAGTTCCTGTAACTAGGCATATTTGTGTCAAAGGTGTCCAAGTTATGAGTAATTCATTGCAATTACTTAAGGTCTTTTCAAGGCAACCAGAAAAGCAAAGCAAATGACGCATGAGAAAAGGGAAATGGAAAACTTGAGAATTTTTACAGACTTCATTTTTCCCTTCTCCTGGGCAAGTTATTTAATGATCAATAGACCTGGTCACTAAAGCAAGTACTGAAATCTACTTAATTCAGTTACCAATCAAGCAGAACCTGCAGCTTTTTCACTTCACATGTTATGTCAGTGTATCCAGACTCAAGAGAGTTAACTGCTTCCTTTTGTTCCCACTTAATTTTGTTCCCAGATTAAAGTAGTATTTCCCTCTAATTGTAGTTTTAGGACATGGGTAATCTGCATCATGAGTTCAACCCAGATGGAGAGTTTGAGTTTAATCCTTCACGAAACAGATCAGTGAGGTGGGGTCAGCCCAGGGAAGTGGGGTTGGAGAGGTGGGGAGTAGAGTAGAGGGATTTATATAAGAACACTTTATTGGCTACTTAAGTACCTGGCTGTCAGTATTAAACTGATATTTAATGGGTACCTACATACTCTACCACATGCTTAGCTGGGCACCGGGAAGCGTGGAAAAGACTGAGTAGAACGCAAAGTGTTTTGCTGTCCGCTTTTTCTGTATCATTACCTTCCTTCCAAAGGAATTTCAGACTTTCAAATGTGGTGTTTAGAGGGTAACAAAGAGGAAGATTGGCTGCTTTTTAATGGTTAAGTTGTAGCCCTTAGATGGTCTTTCATCCCATTTCCTTCATTGTCCTTCTTTCCAGTAATATTTTGCAGACCTAGCAGCTGTGACCTAGGAAATCGCCCAGATGTTGTCCAGGTCCTCCGGGCTTCTTTAATTACTTCAACCACCATCTAGGGTGATGAAGTAGTTAAAGAACGGAATATTTCTCCGTTAAAGATACACATTATCAAGATGATTCTTTGTCATGGAAACACTTATATTGAATATAATATAGCAAGTGAAGGAGAGGAATAGCTTCTTGTGAGTAGTTTCTCTATTCAACTCTCCCTCAAACAAGCCCTTTTAATTACACTTATAGCTGTGCTACCTCTCAGGGGTAGGAGGAGGAAGCAGAAAGTACATCTATTTTAAAGGCAAAGTCTCACTCAGCACCTGAGATGCCTCGAGAAGTAGATGAAGTTGGCAATCCTTGATGCAAATGAGCGATTCTATGCAGATAAGTGTTCACTAGAAAAAAAAATTAAACAAGCAAATTGTACTCTCATTATCAAAAATAAAGATATTTGGAAGAGAAAGATTGTTTCAAAAGAATCCCATTCATAGGAAAAGCAAGGCCTTTCTTTCTGAGTTTTTGAATATACTGTTTTCTACCTGAATGAAAAAAACTCGTAGTAAGGCTCAATGAAAATAATTCCATGTAGTAACAAATAAACAGAGCTGGTCTTTCCAAAAAATGATTCCAGTAAGAATTTACTAATTATTTTTAACTTGTGCATAATTGAATGATCATTTGACCTTCAGAAAAAGCAAACTATTTCAGATCATGTGGTTTTGGAAAACTACACTTGGCTTGAGAAGTAGGGTGAAAAGCTGTTATTAGATAGATCTTTGTATTATGTCTGTTGCCCTTGCTTTCAAAAAAAGAAGTGTACATTCTGACCCCAAATCAGTGTTAGAAATTAGGTTCTCAGGGCTTCCCTGGTTGCACAGTGGTTAACAATCCGCCTGCCAAGGCAGGGGACTCAGGTTCAAGCCCTGGTCCGGGAAGATCCCACATGCCGCAGAGCAACTAAGCCTGTGCACCACAACTACTGAGCCTGTGATCTAGAGCCCGTGAGCCGCAACTACTGAGCCCATGTGTCACAACTACTGAGCCTGCGCTCTGGAGCCCATGCTCCGCAACAAGACAAGCCACCACTATGAGAAGCCCACGCACCGCAAGGAAGAGTAGCCCCCTCTCTCCGCAACTAGAGAAATCCCACGCACAGCAACGAAGACCCAATGCAGCCAAAAATAAATAAATAAAACTTTTTTTAAAAAAGAAAAGAAATTAGGTTCTCAGATTAATAGCCTTTATTTCTCTTCCACTTAGCTTATTTTCAGAACATTATCACAAGGGAAGAGGCACCAATATTAAAAAAGAAAAGGGCAAAAAAAAAGGCTTCTTATAATGCTAACCTATTTTGGAACCATGTTTTGAAGCAATAGAGTGGCACTTGGTGACATGTCAATGCACATTCAAAGTAAAAGAGGGAAAACACTGTCATGTATTTCATGGAATAATTCTTAATCAGCAAGTAATTAAATTTTGATTAATTGCAGCCATTCAATTATAATCTTATTTTTTTGTCTCTATCTCATTTAAAATGTAGTAAAAGCAGAAACATCTTGAAGAAATGAGGAAACAGTGGAATTTGCCTTAAAACTCTATTTTGGAGGGGGGAAGAGGTCATACATTTCTATCATTCCCCCATAGGGAAGAAGCCTGTTTGGGAAGTTTAGGAAACTTTTTGTACATAGGATGGAACACCCTGCTAGAGACATGTCACTGGCAAATGTTGGCATCCATAAAGCACACAACAGCAAAGAGAGCTGGCAGATTTTGGTAGAATTTTGAACACTTGGGTTGTTTTCAGAGTATTTGCCAATGCTACGTTCTCTGATTCCATGGGTTCCCCAGTCCCTCCACAGCGCCTGGCAGATGGTGGATACTTGGCGTCTGTTTATTATATAAACATATGAAGTCAATCTATTTCTTAACATTATGTATATGCCTGTGATATCTGGGTCTCTAAGGATCAGTTAAAGTGGTACTGGAGACCCCTAAAGTATCATAAACAAACTAGGTAGCCCTGGTTATTTAATATTCATTTACATGTATTAAGAAAAGTGTACTCATTTAAAATTTTCTATTAAATTAAAATACAGCCAATACTAACTAGTAAGTTATCCTAGATAAGTCAACCACGCCTGCAAGTAGAGTCGAGTCAAAATGCCTAGATTTTTCCACTCCTAGTTATCTGTCTACCCAAGGAAAAGGAAGACATACATCCATACAAAAACTTGTGCACAACGTCCATAGCAGCATTACTCATCATTGGCAAAAGTGGAAACAACCCAAACATCCATCAACTGAAAAAATGATAAACAGAACACAGACTATCTATACAATGGAGTATTATTCAGCCATAAAAATTAATGAATTACTGGCACATGCTATAAGACAGATGAACCTTGAAAACATTATGCTAAATCACAAAAGGCTGCATATTATATGATTCTATTTATATAAAACATCCAGAATGGACAAATCTATAGAGACTATGTAGATCATTGTTTCCCGAGGCCTGGCAGGGAATGGGGGTGCTGGGACGGAATGGAGGGGACTGCTAAATGGCATGGAATTTCTTACTGAGGTGGTGAAAATGTGCCAAAATTGAATGTGATTATATGCCTCTGTGGTTATGCAAAAAGCCATGGAACTGTACACTTTAAAAGGGTCTATTGTATAGTAGATGAATGATTTCTCAATAAAGGTATTACAAGAGAAAAATGCTGGGTTTGAAACCTGGGGCCCTGCCACTTACTAACTTAGGTAAATTACTTATCTGAAAAGGGGCCAATATAGTGTCTCCCTCATGGGGTTGTTGTTATAATGATTAAAGGAGATAATTCTAGGGAAAAGCCTCAAATATAGCAAGCACGTAAGTGGTAGTATCAGTCGTTATTATAGGACATTGGCTGATCCACTGCCCTTGCTGCTGTGTTTTGAACCATTTAGTGGACACCACAGGACCATAGCCAGCAGTACAGCTGCATGTGAAAAGGTGACCTGAGCCAATGGCTGCTCTTTAATTAATTAACTAACTGACTTATTTTTATGTTTAGCTTAGTTCTATTTTCTTCTTCCAGTTTTATAATTGACTTAAAGCACTGTATAAGTTTAAAGTGCACAGCATAATGACTTTTACACACATCATGAAATGATTACCACAATGTTTAGTGAACATCCATCATCACATATAGATACAAAATTAAAGAAAGAGGAAAAAAAAGTTTTTCCTTGTGATGCCAACTCTTAGAATTCACTCTCTTAACAACTTTCATACATAACATACAGGAGTACTAATTATATTTATCATGTTGTACATTACATCCCTAGCACAATAGTTATTTATCTTATAACTGGAAGTTTGTGTTTTTTGAGTGCCTTCATCCAATTCCCTCTCCACTCCCCTCTGGTAACTACACATCTGATTGTTTTTCTTCTGAATTAGTTAGTTAGTTACTGAATTACTTAGTCTGTTTTTGGAGGATAATTGGCCTACAGCACTGTGTTAGTTCCTGGTACACAGTATAGTGATTCCATATTTCTATACATGGAATGTATTTCAAAATGATCACCACAATAAGTCTAGTTATGATCTGTCACCATACAAAGATACTAGACGATTATTGACTATACTCCCCGCACTATACATTTGGTACCTGTGACTCATTTATTTTGCAGCTGGAAGTCTGTACCTCTTAACCTCCCTCACTAATTTCTCTCCCTGACCTAACCTCTCGCCTCTGTCAACCACCTGTTTATTCTCTGTATCTATGACTCTTTCTGTTTTCTTTTGTTTGTTCATTTCTTTTGATTTTTTAGATTACACATATAAGTGAAATCATACAGTATTTGTCTTTCTCTGACATTTCACTTAGCATAATAATATACAATGGGGAAAAGACGGCCCCTTCAATAAATGATGTTGGGAAAATTGGACCGCTCCAATCAAAAGAAAGAAACTGAACTAGTCTCTCACACAGTTATAAAAATAACTGCAGGTCCCTCCATGTTGCTGCAAAAGGCAAGAATTCATTTTTTACGGCTGAATAATATTCCACTGTATTCGCCACTTTCTTTATCCATTCATGTGTTGTTGGACACTTAGGTTGCTTCCATATCTTGGCTGTTGTAAATAATGCTGCAATGAACATAGGGGTGCATGTATCTTTTTGAATTTGTGTTTTCGTTTTCTTCGGACAAATACCCAAAGTGGAATTGCTGGATTGTAGTGTAGTTCTATTTTTTATTTTTTGAGGAACTTCCATACTCTTTCCCATAGTAGCCACACCAGTTCCATTCCCACCAACAGTGCACGAGAGTTCCCTTTTCTCCACATCCTCGCCAACGCTTGTTATTTGTTGTCTTTTTTATTACAGCCATTCTGGCAGGTGTGAGGTGACATCTCATTGTTTTTTTTTTTTTTTGATTTGCATTTCCCTGATGATTGGTGTTGCTGAGCATCATTTTGTGTCTGTTGGTCATCTCTATGTCTTCTTTGGAAAAATGTCTTTTTAGATTCTCTACCCATTTTTTTTAAATCACTTTATTTCATTTTTTGATGTTGAGTTGTATGAATTCTTTGTATTTTTAGATATTAACTCCTTATCAGATATATAATTTGCAAATATCTTCTCCCATTCAGTAGTCTGCCTTTTCATTTTATTGATTATTTCCTTCACTGAGCAAAATGTTGTTAGTTCGATGTAGTCCCATTTGTTGAGATTTGCTTTAGTTTCCCTTATCTGAGGAGACATATCTAGAAAAAATATTACTAAGACTTATGTCAGAGAGTGTACTGCCTAGGTTTTCTTCTAGAAGTTTTATGGTTTCAGGTCTTACATTTAAGTCTTTAATCCATTTTGAGCTTATTTTTATAACTGTGTGAGAGACTAGTTCCATTTCATTCTTTTGCATGGAGCAGTCAAATTTCCCCAACACCATTTATTGAAGGGGCCGTCTTTTCCCCATTTTATATTCTTCCTTCCTTTGTTGTGGATTAATTGCCCATATAAGTGTAGGTTCATTTCTGGGCTCTCTATTCTATTCCATTAATCTATGTGCCTGTTTTTGTGTCAGTACCTTACTGTTTTGATTACTGTAGCTTTGCAGTGTAGTTTGAAATGAGGGAACATGATACCTCCAGCTTTATTCTTCTTTATTTTGATAGAGAGTACACTGAATCTGTAGATTGCCTTGGAGAGTATGGTCATTTTAATAATGTTAATTCTTCCAATACATGAGCCTAATATACCTTTCCTCTGTTTGTGGTGTCTTCAATGTCCTTCATCAATGTCTTATAGTTTTCCAAGTACAGGTCTTCTACCTCCTTATATGGATTTATTCCTCATTATTTTATTCTTTTTGATACTATGGGAAATGTGATTGTTTTATTAATTTCTCTGACAGTTCACTGTTAGTGTATAGAAATGCAACAGATTTCTATATATTGATTTCGTATCCTGCAACTTTACTGAAATTGACGTTCTTTAGATTTAAATAAAGAAACAGAGAGACTAGAGTAACTGACTGTGAGGCCTAAATTTTCAAGGTCACAGGGGCTGGACAAGCCCTGTGCAAATCAAAGTGATGAGGGAGCAGAAATAACTGTGAGGGAACAGAGAGGAACACAGAGGAGATGCCCACCAGAAGGTGAGATGCTGGGAGTAAAGTTGAGTTTGGCCAATACCCAGAACCGTCTGAAGTCCTGGTAATTTCCTTGTCTAATTCCAAGCCATTCATAGCCATGCAGTGTGCCACCACCACTGTGTGAGGCAGTGTAACCGAGTACTAAATAGTAGAGATACTGCCATCACATTGCAGAAGTCCAAGTCCCACTTTCCAATCTCAGCATTCCACTTACCAGCCCCATGACTGGGCAAGACCTACATTGGCCTCTTTTCAGGTAAGTAATTTACCTAAACTCTCTGAGCCTCAATCTCCTCATCAGCCAAATTGGTATCATTATAGAACTTCCCTCACTGCCTTGTTAAAGGAATGAAATGAGACAATGCATCTAAGTGCTCAGCACGTAGTAAATGCTCAATAAATGAGAGACTATTAGCTAACACTACAGTCTTTATTATTATTACTATTAATGCAACTTTGCTCCTTGCACGCAAAGGCATTTAATCAAATAGCTGGTTACGCAAAGCTGTTTACACAGTGAAGTCCTTTAGCTGAAAAGTAGTTTGTATAAAAGGATACTTGAAAGCGGAAATTTTTTTGGTGGGGGGGGGGCATGCCACAAGGCTTGCGGGACCTTAGTTCCCCAACCAAGGATTGAACCCGGGCCCTCAGCAGTGAGAGCATGGAATCCTAACCACTGGACCACCAGGGAATTCCCAATAGTGGAAATTTTATAAAGGAGTTATTTACTCAGTCCTTTCTTTTGCTGATGAAGGAACAGACATCTAAAGATTCAGTGGTTCTTCCAGTTCACAGAGACACAAAAAGGCTATGTGGGGTTGAGAAACCAGGCTTCCTGACCCTAGGCAGGAGGTAAGTCCACTGACTCTCAGATCTTTGGGATTGAAACTACTAAATTAAAGTAGCAAACTTTTCTACCTAGTCTCTTAACCAGCTCTTTATTTTTAGTTTTTAAATGGAAGTCAAGATTAAAATCCTAATGCTATGTACTTTTTATTATATCAATTTTTATTTCTGTAAATTTTATTATATACATTATAATAAATTAAATCCATTTATTTCAGTTAGGTTTTATTCCACTGAGCTTTTGGCTGATCCATCAATATAGCCAAGTTCCAACAGGAAAGAGACACTTTTCCGTGGTGAAATCACAAGAATGTCCTGGGTTCCCAGTGACCTAACCTGTTCTTCTGTTGCTGTGACCCAGAGAAAAAATTCCTGAAAGAGGAGCAACAGTGGAGTCATTCCATGGCTGACTTATTTTTTTTCACATGACAGTAATACCAATTATCCTAGAAATGGGAGGGGGGAAAAACCCAAAATCCTTACTTTTTTTGTCAGATTTCCCAGAGGAGCAAGCATGGCACAGTTCCTTTTTCTTTTCTGCAATTATTTTCAAATTAATTTGCTCCTGGCCCAGTTTACTTTTATTCATTTCTATAGCCATTGAATCACACCCAAATGAGCTTCCTCTTTCTATTGTTAGACAAATTTTCTCAAAATATTTTAAAACTTTCTGCTTCCTCTCCATTCTGTTTTGTGGGTGAAGCATTTTATTCAGACTCTTTCCTCTGAGTCCTCTTGAGTTACAAAGTTAAATGATAATCTGTGGGTTGGAGACTTTGAGAAAGTTTTGATAATCGTAGGAAGACAGTTTGTGAGATAACATTTATTGTCTCTCATTGGCTTATCTATGGATGTGCCTGTGGTGTCTTGTATGTTACACTTAGTAAGTTGTCATTAATAATAATGATGATGATGATAAACACATTATATTAGAGACCGTTTATTGAGATCTTACTATGTGTTAAGTGCTTTACATAGGTCATTCTATTTAATTCTCATCGCAGTCCTAAAGGGTGGATTTTATTAACCCTATTTGATAGATGAATTCCAAAATTTAAGTAAGTTGCCCAAGATCATTCAACTTGTAAGCAGCAAGGGTTCTCTGAATCCTAAGCTCTTATTCATTCTATCCATGCTTCTCAAACTGTGGTCGTCAGACCAGCAGCAAGAGCAATACCTAGGAAATTGTTAGAAATGCAAATTCTCACACTGCATCCCAGATCTGCTGAAACAAATTCAGGGAGTGGGGCCCAGCAATCTGTGTTTTAATCAGCTCTCTGAATGATTCTGACAGATGATGAAATTAGAGAAACAGCTGCAGCATGCTATGCTTTATAGGCACAAAGGCATCACACCTGTAAGGAGGGAACTGGGAAGTTTTCTGGGAAATGACTCCAGGAACTTTGCCTGGCCAGGGACTGGCTGGGACCTGTGGCTTCCTGTCTCGCACAGGGAGGTCCAAGACTTCCCCTGGTTCCAAAGGCCCACAGATCTCCAGGGGTTGGGCGGTTTGCCTTTCTCTGAATTCCCCTGAACAGCTAGCATATGAGCTCTGTCTGTGCCTGAACCCTAAGTGGTTATCATCACCCTCCAATTCCTCCATGATCCCATGCAAGACCACTCTCATACTTTTCCAGAGACAAGGGAGAACAGTGAGTGCTGAGGTTGAGGTGCAGAGTCCCCCTCTGGTGCTTAGACTCACCATGGTCCAGCTGTGCCCCCAGCCAAAGCACATCGTCTGACACTGCAAAGGATGCTCGGTACATCTGCTGACCTTCTGCTGTGAATCCCAGCCTGCCTCTAGTGATAATGCTGGAACTGAAAGATGTATTTATTAGTTTCCTATTGGTGCCATAAAAAATGATCAGAAAGTTAATGACTTAACAAACACAGATTTATTATCTTATGGTTCTATAGGTCAGAAGACCAACATGGGTCTCATTGAGCCAAAACCAAGGTACATTCCTTCCTTTCTGGGGACTCTAGAGGAGAATCTGTTTCCTTGCCTCTTCAATCTTCCAGAGGCTGCCCACATTCCTTGGCTTGTGGACCCTTTCTCCATCTACAACATCAATAATGTTGCATCTCTCTGACCATTCTTCAATAGTGACATCTCCCTCTGACCACAGCCAAGAGGTGTTCTGCTCACCTACGTAATTAGATTGAGCAGGGCAATCTCCCCATCTCAAGGACTTTAACTTAATCACATCTGCAAAATTCCTTTTGCCACATAAGGTAATGTATTTATAGATTCTGAAATTAGGACGTGGACGTCTCTGGAGCCATTATTCTGCCTACCAGAGTCTTCTCTTGTAGCACAGAGCACAGCATTCTTTTTCGGAGACTATAATTGCAAATTCCAAGAGATAGGAACAAGAAGAGAAAATGAATTCATATATTATTTGTTATTTAGAGGACCATACAAAGCCATGTTTCCTTGATTCCAAGACCATTTACTGAAATATATACCCTGCTTTGAAAAAAAAGCTTTTTGAGGGAAAAGGAAGCACTACGATACTATACGTATCCCTAGCTCACAAGATACAACCAGAATTCAGAAACAATACAATGAGATATGGAAATGTGTTGCAGAATCAAAGTGATACCATAGTAAAACCAGCTAGTGTTTATTTCCTTTCTTATACCTATATATTTGGTCTCAATAAAATATGATTATGAAGTAGGCAAGGTAGGAGACTCAGCCGCGTAGAAGCTTAATTACTAAACCTAAAGTTTCCTAAATAAATGCTGGGACCCAAAGCTAATCTTTGAGACTGATGCCAGGACCTCTCTACTACGTGAGGCACATCTTCCCAGAGAGACATTACTTCCTCAGTGATCTCCAATCTTTGGGCCACAGACCCCTGGGGAACCAGTGATTACAAGTATTGGGAGTTCATTCAAATGTTAAGCATTGCCTGAAGCCCAAAAATGTAATATATTTCTAAACCTTTCAAATATATACAGGAACTGATGTGATGTAATACACAGTTTCCTTTGCTAATGTACTGCCTTCAAAGCAGCATCTTGACGTTTCATTTTCCAAATAAGTGGATATTAAAAGTAAAACTTCTATTGTAGGAGCATCTGAAATATAAATGTATGTTTATACTATATATATATATTTATATATATATTTATTTCTATTTTCCAATTGACTTCTTGTTGAAAAATTTGGGAATCATTGTTCTCCATCATTTCATTTGATTTTCCATCTTTACAGCCAGGAGGGTCAGCCAGATGGATATAACAGCACCTCCATCCAGTGGTTATGTGATGATCCACTTTAATTCATCCAGCAAGTATTTATTGTGTATCCACTAGGTGCTGAGCACAATTCCAGGCACCGAAGATACAATAGAGAAGAAAACAGATGAAGATTATTGCTCTTGTGGAACTGACATTAAATAATTTAAAACATGTGAAATACCTAGAACATTGCTTGGTACCTAGGAATAGCTCGAGAATTATTAGTTCTTATGATTATTATAATTATCAACTTATGTAATATCTAAAATGAGCATTCCAGAGTATTTTTTAAAAATAGGACACATTCCTCTGTATATTTAGAGAGTAAAAATGAGAAGTCCAAAGAGGCAGAAACATTTTGCCACGGGGTTCTTTCATTAGGCATTCTTTAGCATCCTTGTGTGGTGAAATCACTGGTTTGGAAAGCCTGCTAACTGCTGCTTTTTAATTTTTGTGTGTGTGTGTGTGGCCATGCAGAGCAGCTTGCAGGGATCTTAGCTTCCCAACCAGGGACTGAACCTGCGCCCCGGCAGTGGAAGCACCAAGTCCTAACCACTGGACCGCCAGGGAATTCCCTAACTGAGCCTTTTTAGTTTTGCCAGTTTGTGCTGCAGTCAATGAGAAAAATTTATACCGAGAGAAATTTTCATTTTGTTTGCTTTTTTCTTTTCCTCTTATTCAGATAGTTTTATCTTGCTTCTCTCCCACCTTCAGAGCCGAATGATGTTGTGCACTAGTGTTGAGGTCGTGGACACTAGCCTTCTCAGGACACTTCGTGGCCTCACCACTGTGGCACAGCCCTTGTCCAGCTTTGACGGCTGCTGACACTCAGGGTATCACTGCTTCCCGTTCAGCTGTCACAGAGAGGAAACCTGGTTTCCCCAGCTCCTCTCTCTTTCCCCACAGCCCACCGCAGCCCCACAGAAGCCTATGGTTTAGCTGTGCTTGAGTCACATTGCCATCCCTGGTCCAATCAACTGTAACTGGAAGTTCAGGCAAAACCGGCTTGTACATCAGAACCACTTAAAGCAATGCTTGGTGGGCCCACCCTCAGACTCAGGAGGTCTTGGGGTGGGGCCCAAGAATTTGCACTTTTAACAGGTTCCCCAATGCTACTGATGCTGCTGATTCAGACACTTTATAGATGCCGGCTCTTGTGAAGCAAGCCGCTAGCTGTACTCCTTTGTACCTGTGCCGGGAGGGACATTTTTCTCTTAGCAATGCTGGAGGCAGGCATGGCAAGCTCCGTGACAATTCCAGTACAGCCTACCATTTTCCTTTCTCCAAACTTACCGTCCATTCATATTCCCGATGTTCCTGAACAGTGGTGATTGGAGAGAAAGATGGGAAGAAGCTAGAGTGCACTGAAAGAAGTTCAGGGCAAGTAAAAGATGCTTTATGGGCCTTTGGGAAGAGAAAGGAAGGAATAACATAAAAAATCACCGTCCTAGCTTCTCTTCTAAATCCTAACATTGATGCCCACCCACCCTGGAGAGGGCTTTACTCAGTCCACCAATTCAAATACACGAGACAGAGAGGTTTTCCTGCTCAATCACCTTCCTGCCTCCTTCCTTTCACAGGTTTCAAATATGTATTACGGTCTGGAGGCTTTCAATGCCTGTTCCTTTGTATTCCCTTGTCCCTTTAGTTTTCACAGGTGTTACCAACAATCAATCTCTTGCATTTCTGATTACATCTTGGCATCTGTTTGTTTTTAAGTTAATTTCTATTGGACTATAGTTGTTTTACAATGTTGTGTTAGTTTCTGCTGTACGGCAAAGTGAATCGGCTATACATATACATATACCCCCTCTCTTTTGGATTTCCTTTCCATTTAGGTCACCACAGAGCACCGAATAGTGTTCCCTGTGCTATACAGTAGGTTCTCATTAGTTATCTATTTTATACACAGTAGTGTATATATGTCAAATCAATCTCCCAATTCATCCCACCCCCCTTTCCCTACCTGGTCTGCATACGTCTGTTCTCTACATCTGTGTCTCTATTTCTGCTTTGCAAATAAGATCATCTGTATTGTTTTTCTAGATTCCACATATAAGTGATATTATGTAATATTCGTTTTTCTCTTTCTGACTTACTTCACTTAGTATGACAGTCTCTAGCTCTATCCACGTCTCTGCAAATGGCACAATTTTGTTCCTTTTTATGGCTGAGTAATATTCCATTGCATATATGTACCACATCTTCTGTATCCATTCTTCCGTCGAGGGACATTTAGGTTGCTTCCAGATCCTGGCTATTGTAAATAGTGCTGCAGTGAATATTGGGGCACACGTATCTTTTGAATCATGGTTTTCTCTAGGTATATGCCCAGGAGTGGGATTGCTGATTCATATGGTAGGTTTATTTTTAGATTTTTAGGGAACCTCCATACTGTTCTCCATAGTGGCCGTATTAATTTACATTCCCACCAGCAGAGTAAGAGGGTTCCATTTTTTTCTCCACACCCTCTCCAGCATTTATTGTTTGTGGATTTTTTTGGTGATGGCCATTCTGACTGGTGTGAGGTGATACCTCATTGTAGTTTTGACTTGCATTTCTCTAATGATTCTGTAATAATTTGGTTGGATTGTTTGTTTTGTTGATATTGAGCTGCATGAGCTGTTTGTATATTTTGGAGATTAATCCCTTGTCAGTTGCTTCACCTGCAAATATTTTCTCCCATTCTGAGGGTTGTCTTTTCGTCTTGTTTATGGTTTCCTTTGCTGTGCAAAAGCTTTGAAGTTTCATTAGGTCCCATTTGTTTATTTTTGCTTTTATTTTCATTACTCTAGGAGGTGGGTCAAAAAAGATCTTGCTGCGATTTATGTCCCAGAGTGTTCTACCTATGCTTTCCTCTAAGAGTTTTAAAGTGTCCGGCGTTACATTTAGGTCTCTAATCCATTTTGAGTTTACTTTTGTGTATGCTGTTTATTTGCTTTGGGAGAGTTTCTAATTTCATTCTTTTACATATAGCTGTCCAGTTTTCCCAGCACCACTTATTGAAGAGACTGTCTTTTCCCCATTGTTTATTCTTGCCTCCTTTGTCATAGATTGGGTGACCATAGGTGCATGGGTTTATCTCTGGGCTTTCTATCCTCTTCCATTGATCTATATTTCTGGTTTTGGAGGCATCTCTTTTTGACGTGAACCACACTGACAGAGTTGGTACTAGAAGCAGTCTGAGAAAGCAGGTGATAAGATGAGATTTGAGGACTGGGTCATCCACTGCCTGGCTGGCAATGAGGATGCCCATCTTTTTTTAATGAGATAGAGTTGATATACAATATTATATAAATTACAGGTGTACAACATAGTGATTCACAATTTTTAAAGGTTATACTCCATTTATAGTTATTATAAAATAGTGGCTGTTTTCCCTGTGTTGTACAATATATCCTTGTATCTTCTTTATTTTATACATGGTAGTTTGCCCCTCCTCCTTCCCTCTCACCACTGGTAACCACTACTTTGTTCTCTATATCTGTGAGTCTGTTTCCTTTTAGTTATATTCACTAGTTTGTTTTAGTTTTTAGATTCCACATATAAGTGATATCATACAGTATTTGTCTCTGACTTATTTCACTTAGTATAATATCCCCCAAGTACATCCATGTTGTTGCAAATGGCAAAATTTCATTCTTTTCTATGGCTGAGTAGTATTCCATTACATATGTGTGTGCACATATATATATATATACACACACACATATATATATGTATGTGTATATATATATATATATATCTTCTTTATCCACTATTGATGGACACTTAGGTTGCTTCCATATCTCAGCTACTGTAAATAATGCTGCTATGAACATTGGGGTGCATGTATCTTTCTGAATTAGTATTTTCATTGTTTTTCCAGATGTATACCCAGGAGTGGAATTGCTGGGTCATATCGTAATTGTATTTTTAGTTTTCTGAGAACCCTCCATACTATTTTCCACAATGGTTGCACCAATTCACATTCCCATCAACTGTGTATGAGGGTGCCATTTTCTCCATATCCTCACCAACATTACTATTTGTGTTCTTTTTGATGATAGCCATTCTAACAGGTGTGTGGTGATATCATTTTGTAGGTTTTTTTTTTTTTTTTTTCTGCAGTACACGGGCCTCTCACTGTTGTGGCCTCTCCCGTTGTGGAGCACAGGCTCCGGACGTGCAGGCTCAACGGCCATGGCTCACGGGCCCAGCCGTTCCGCAGCATGTGGGATCCTCCCGGACCGGGGCACGAACCCGTGTCCCCTGCATCGGCAGGCGGACTCTCAACCACTGCGCCACCAGGGGAACCCCTTTTTGTGGTTTTAATTTGCATTTCTCTGATGATTAATGATGTTGAGAATCTTTTCATGTGCCTGTTGGCTATCTGCATGTCTTCTTTGGAAAAGTGTCTGTTCAGGTCTTCTGCCCATTTTTTAATTGAGTTGCTTGTTTTTTTTGCTGTTGAGTTGTTTGAGTTGTTTATATATTTTGGATATTAACCCCTTATTGGTCATATCATTAGAAGATATTTTCTCCCATTCAGTAAGTTGTCTTTTCCTTTTGTTGATGGTTTCCTTTGCTGTGCAAATACTTTCAAGCCTAATTAGGTCCCACTTGTTTATTTTTGCTTTTACTTCCTTTGCTTTAGGAGACAGATTTCCCCCCCCAAAACACTGCTGCGATTTATGTCAAAGAGTGTTCTGCCTATGTTTTCTTCTAGGGGTTTTATGGTTTCCAGTCTTACATTTAGATCTTAATCCATTTTGAGTTTATTTTTGTATATGGTATTAGAGAATGTTCTAATTTCGTTCTTTTACATGTAGCTGTCCAGTTTTCCCAGCACTCCTTATTGAAGAGACTGTCTTTTCTCATTGTATATTCCTACCTCCTTTGTTGTAGATTAATTGACCATACGTGTGTGGATTTACTTCTGGGCTTTCTATCCTTTCTATCCTTTTCCATTGATCTATGTGTCTGTTTTTGTGCCAGTACCATACTGTTTCGAATCCTGTAGTTTTGCAGTACAGTCTGAAGTCAGTGAACATGATTCCTCCAGTTCTGTTCTTCCTCCTCAGAGGACCCCCATCTTGAGTGGTATGTGGGGTATGGACAGCCCCTGGCACAAGGTGGCAGCCCAACTGGTAAAATGTTTACTGGTGCTGACCTGGGAAAATGTCCATGTGGAAAGGAACGTCTACACCAGTGTGCTGATTTGGGGAATTTGAAAGATGTAGAGGAACAATGGATCCAAGAATAATGGGATTGGCTGGTTATTACCAAGTGGCATTGACATCCTACAGAGAGACAAAGAGAAACAAAGGCAGCTAAAAAAACAGTTAAAAAGTACATGTGAGACCCAAAGGGGCTCTTTGGTAGCTGTTTAAGAGCAGGTCGAGCTGAGTGTCAGGTTAATGATCTGATTGTTAGAATCCAGAGCTCCAGAGATGTTTGGATGCTCAGTCACGGCAGGTTTCCTATGCTAAAGTCAGGGATCAGACTGGAAAAACCTGGGACCCAAAACATGGGGCAGGAACATGTAGGTGGAGGCCCCTGAGAAATGTGGCTCTGCAGACTTCTCTGAGCCCCAGAGCCTGCAGAGAACTAGTATTGAGTTTGGAGAACTTAGCAGTTCCTCCACGTGGGAAGAAGCTGAAGGTCCCCCTCACCCCAGGCAGTGCCCTCACCTCCTCTGTGCCTGCCAGGCTATAAGGAGAGTTAAATCCCAGTATAGCCAAACTGAGGAAATGCTGGGCCTCAGAAAGGAGAAAAGACATTTTACTCTAAAGGAAATGCAAGAATTAACTAGCATGATGGAGAAAGTAGATCCCCTCAGGCATTGTTGATGGGAACGTAAACTGGTACAGGCACTTTGGGAAACAGTTTGGTAGCTCCTGCAAGAGGTTAGACACAGAGTTACCATATAACCAAACAATCCCACCCCTAGTTTATACCCAAGAGAAATGAAACATATGTCCACACAAAACTTGTAGACAAATGTTCATACGCTGTCCATAGCTGCATTATTCATCATAGCTAAAAAGTGGAAACAATCCAAATGTCCATCAACTGATGAACGGATGAATTAAATTTGGTATTTTGGCCATAAAAAGGAAAGAAGTGCTGATTTGTGCTACAACATGGATGAATCTCAGAAATATTCCAAGTGAAAGAAGCAGACACAAAAAGCCATATATTTTATGATTTCATTTACAAGAAATGTCCAGAATAGGCAAGGCTATGGAGACAGAAAGTCGAGTGGGTGTTACCCGGGGCAGGGTTGGGGGGATGAGGGAATGAAGAGTGACTGTTAATGAGGTTTGGAGTTTCTTTGGGAGGGATAATAAAAATGTTCCAAAGTTAGATTGTGGTGATGGTTGTATAATAATGTGAGTATATGAAAAATCATTGAATTATATACTTTAAAAGGGTAGATTGTATGGTGTGTGAATTATATCTCAGTAAAGCTGTTTTACAAAGGAATTAACTAGCACATATGAACCAAAGCCAGGGGAGTAACCTTGGGCCTGAACTGTGTGGGTATTTGATTAAGGGCCCAAAACACAAGAATGGATGGACAAGAATGTATTGACTTGGAAGTTCTCACTTAGGACTTGGGATTTCATACCTTGGCAAGGACCCCAGGGAAAGGGGCAGACTCATTGCTAGTGTGGATCTAGAAGCTGGGAGAAAGCAGTGGCTTACTCTAAATGAAGGTGAAATGCATGGGTTGCTGAGGCAGATAGAAGAAAGGACTTGATAGTTCAGGGAACTAAAAATGCTGTTTGGATTTATTCTGAGAGGCCAGAAGACCCACTGAGGACTGTATTCCCTGGGAGGGCCCTCATGAGATGCTAGGTACCAAGGCTGTCAGGCATGCATGGGGCAGAGGGGCACCAGCATCACTCAGCAATTCAACAGAGGCTCGCCTTGTCCTGGTCCTCAAAGGAGTACACTCTTGCTGTGCACAGGAATGATCCCATTGAACTACAAGCCATGACTGCTATCAGGGCTCTTTGGACTCCTTGTGTTCAGGGACCTCCAGGCAAGACAAGGAGCCTATAACTTGGCAGGGAAACTGACCCTGATTAGCAGGAAAAGTGTGAGATGTCTTCTCACAACTGTGTAGGGCTTCCCTGGTGACACAATGGTTGAGAGTTCGCCTGCCAATGCAAGGGACACGGGTTCGTGCCCTGGTCTGGGAAGATCCCACATGCCCCGGAGCGGCTAGGTCCGTGAGCCATGGCCACTGAGCCTGCGCGTCCGGAGCCTGTGCTCCGCAACGGAAGAGGCCACAACAGTGAGAGGCCCGCATACCGCAAAAAAACCAACCAAACAAAAAACTATGTAATGACACTGCCTTTCAGTTAGAGTAAAAGCTTACTAGATCCTACATAATCTGGCCCCCTGTTACTTTCTGACCTCCTTTGTTTCCCCCCCCTCCCTTGTTTATTCTACTGCAGTCACACTGGTCTTGCTGTTTAGTGAACACAGAAGTCACTGTCAGGTCTGAGGTCTTTCATCTAGCTTCATTAGATGGAAGGGGCAAGAAGACCAGCAGAAGGAACTTAAGTGGGAGTCAGAGCGTGAGGGAAAGTCTAGATAAATTGCCCTAATTGGTGTAGAGTTGATTGCTGAGCTGTACTTTTAACTCTGATTCCTAGCATGGCCTTCTCACCTATGGATTTCTCATCACTTTTTCCCACTTACTCATTGATTAGTGAGTGACCAATAAGAAATTATTTAATGAATTGAGAGAGAAGGTTGATACTTCCTGGAGAATCAACGAAGTTTCCATCTTTGATAATGATGGCTAATAATAGCAAACATTTTTTTTGAGGTATTGTGAAATGCTAAGACTTTTACAACGCTATCTCACTTAATCTTCATAAAATCTGTAAGAAGGTGCTATTATTATCCCCGTTTCACATATGAAGAAATAGTGGCTTAGAAAGGTGAATGCTTCTTGTAATTGGCCGGCTTTAAACACAGCTCTTTCTGAGTCTAAAATCTGTATTATTTTCTCAACAATTTGCTTCTCTTTAAGGGAAAGAGGTCATGATTACTGCCATTCATTTTTCCATTAACTCAATAAATACTCACTAAGAGTTTATTAAGTGCCAGGTCTTGGCCTAATTTTGCAGATACAATGGTGAACAAATAGGCAGGATCCTTGCCTTCATGAAGCTTATCGCCTAATAGTGTAGCAGGACCATCAATCAAAGGAATTCAGGGCTCGGTAGGGCAGCAGGCTTGTGCTGAGATTGAACACTTGCAAAGAGACTGACAAAGATTATCTCTGACCTGGAATCTATATTTGTGCACAGCTAACATGTAAAACCTTGGTTAAAGCATTGATCTTTTAGCCTCATCAGTTGTAAAATGGGTATAGTAATAGTAGATTTCTTGCCAAGGGGTTGTGATGTTAAATGAGAAAATGTGTGAAAGCTCTTGGCAAACTGTAAAATAGCAAGTATGGAAGGACTTAAAATTTTTTCACCTGTTTTTTTCATTTGAGATATAGTTGACATATTAGATTAGTTTCAGGTGTACAACAGAATGATTCCCTATTTGTATGTATTGCAAAATGATCACCACGGACTTTCCTTTATACTAAAAAAACTTCAAACATAAACTAGAAAGAATAGGACAAAAAACACTGAAAAATCCATAAACCAGCTTTAACAATGACCAACTCATGGCCGATTGTGTTTCATCTCTAGCCATCACCCCATTCACCATATTTTGAGAAGCAACTCCTTGGCAACAGCATGTCTTTTTATCTATCTATCTATCTATCATCTATTTCAATACATATATCTCAAAGGAAGGGATTCTTTTAAAAAACATACCCACAAATACCATTATCACTCTTAAAAAACTAAAAACAAAATTGACAGTAATTCTTAATTTTATCAAATATCATAACTTGATTTAGTGGCCATATTTCTCTGATTATCCTAAAAAATTTGAGATCAGTAGGTTTGAATCACTTTTTAGATAAGATTCATATATACTACAATTGTGTGAGATGTCATATTTAATCTATAGGTCCCCCCTCTTTCTGGTTTTTGTTTTGCCTTTTATTTCCCCCTGAAGAGATTGGGTCTTATGAAACAGTGGTTCTCAAACTTTAGTGTGCATCAGTATGCTTTAGAATCATCTGGAGAACTTGTTAAACGCACAGATTGATGTGTCCTGTCCCCAGACATTCTGAGTATTGAATTTCTAACAAGTTCCCGGGTCATGCTCATGCTGCTGGTCTGGGACGACACTTTGAGAGCCACAGTAGGGATTTCTCTACCTGTATCCCTTGGTGAGGTGTCCTTCAACACGTTCATCTTCCATTTTCCTGTTAAGGGAAGCTTATTGAATTGCCTGCATTACAGCATAATGATTTAAAACTCAGGGTTTGAAGGTATGTGTTAGAGACGCAGTGTGGCTGGGTTTAAATCTCGTCTTTTGACATTTATTTGCCTTGTGACCTTGGGCAGATCACTTAATTGTTCTGTGCACTCAACATTCAGGGTCCTCGTGAGGATTAAATGAGATTTCAAAAAATAAAGTGCTCACCTAGTGTATTGCCTGGCACACAACAAATGCTCAATAAACTCGATTATAATTTTTTCAACCTAAAAATAATAATGGGGCGCACAGGCTGCGGAAGGCCAAGACTTTTTGGGTTTTCTTGTTTTCACGTCAGGAGAGCCAAGGAGGAAGGCTCTAAAGGAGAGGTACCTGGAGAGAGGTGGAAAGAGGGCAACTCTTAGGGACACTGAAGTCAGCCTAGGGCTTGGCCCCTTTAAGGAGGGCGGGGCCACGTGACCCAAAGGGTCACATGGCTAGTGGGAAAACATGGCTGCGCCCGCGCTAGGGCCGGCTGGAGGACGAGGCGTAGGGCTCGGTCTCGTTCTCTCTTTGCCTCTGGTCTTGCTGCTGGGCCGGGCGGCGGGGGGCGAAGAGGTCGGGGCCGAGGCGGGCGCGGCGTCCCTCGCGGGCTCGTGCGGTTGTGGCACTCCCCAGCGGCCCGGGGCCCATGGCAGCTCGGCGGCCGCGCACCGATACTCGCGGGAGGCGAACGCCCCAGGCTCGGTAGCCGGAGAGCGACCGTTCCCGCCCACCAAGGTGCTCTCTTGGTTCCTTAACGACGGGTGGGGGGCGCCGGGTTCCTCGACAGGGTTGGGATGGGTAAGGCCAGGGGTTGGAGGAAGGCAAGTAAAGATTATAATTACATTGCCAAATCGCGCACTTGCAGATCCAGTTTGTTGAGAAGTTCTTCCGCCCTCCGAAACGGGTGGGTCTTGGGGCTCTGCGTAATGCTGAGCATTAGGGAGTTTGGTTTGAGGACAGTTGTCTTTCCTTTTCTTACCTCTTATCTCCTGCTTCCTCGTTCTTGCACCCTGTGTTTTTGATGAGGTTCTCAGAATTTTAAGTCAGATAGATGTGGGTTTAAGTCCTGCGTTCCTCTCATTAATTGTGAAGGAATCAGGACACTGGGTGTCAGTGTCTCTAACCTTGTTGTTTACTTATCAGTAGTCTCTGACAGTAGACTCTGCTTCTTGACGACAAGGACTTGTCTTATTTATTCTGCTATTCCTAGCACTTTAGTACATGGGAAAGACTAAGTAAACAGTAGTTGTTTTATTACTATCGTTTATCTATACCTTGCACAGTGCCTGAATGTTTTATGTGCTAGGATATGTAAATAATAACATTAATAATAACTATTATTTAGTTCTTAGTTAAAACAAAAAATCAGTAACTGTTCCTTAGTTCTTACCACTCCAGGTATTTTGCATATTGGTATGGTTGTGAAAACAACTTAGATCTGCTGACTCCCAAAGTTCTTCTTCTTGAATACTAGTACACCCTTTCCAGCTTTTTCTGTCCAAGTTTTTTTTTTTTCCTGTGGGTTAATTCTGACCAATTTTCAGTTCTTAGGTGAGAGGTAACATCCTCCTGCAGGCCTTACCTGACCTCTTTCCTTCCTTCCCCTTCAGTATTTCCATATGCTGCCGCAGTTGTACCTGTTTGCTCTGACATAACCATTACTGAAGATATTTGTCTGTTGGTGTCTCTCCCCAGCTAGGTTGTGAGAGGGAGGGGAGTCAGGACTATAATTTTGTGACTTGGGTATAGAGTGTTAGGAGGTTGGTAGCTGGACTTCTCATTGTTTCTCCATCCTGTATAATTACTGGCCTCTAAAATGTTTCCTGTTGTTCCTCAGAGGATTCCCTGCATTATTAGTGTTTATCTTTTGTGTTGTGGGGAGCCTTGGTTACAGTTGTAGTGTGTGTTGGCCATACTTGATTTTAGTTCCTCTATAACTTGAATGGTAATTGATAATCAGTTTCTCCCTCCTCCTGCAGGGAAAGCCCTCTGGTTATCTGCTTTGTAACTAACAGGGGCGCTGTCTTATTTGCATGTACATTGGTCTGTGTCAAACTTTTGCCGAGAACCTTCTGGCCAGTACTGAACATTCCTCATTTTAAATGCTCCAATGTCCTATTGATTCCAGAATCTGATGTACGTATCATTATAAGATATCCATTTTTCATCCCTTTAGAGTGGGTTCACGTCCGGACTGAGTATTGTGTGGGTCATCTTTGGCCATATCTTGCATTCATTTTATAAAGGGAAAAATATATAATTAATTAACTTATATTTTGTATATGTGCATTTATTTTATGTTTGTCTTCCCTTGCACTCAGTTTCTATAATGTTTGGCAGCATCCCAAGTTATTAGTAAACTAGCAGTTGTTGAGAACACAGCTCACAAGCCTTCAAGGACTCTTAAACTTAATGCTTGAACCTGAAGTAGACTTCTTATCAAGACAAAGGAATTCCTAGGAGGCTGTTCTTTGTCTCTCTGTTTTCCTTGGTTTCAGATGTTTTAGTTCATGTGCAGATGACTTTGGTCTAATTCTGACACTTAGCCATTTATTCTGAATTCAGGAAGTCCAATATTATGTGAGATACATGGTCGTAGTGATAACCTTTTATTTTCTTAATTTTCTTTCTTTTTTTAAATAAAAGGATTATTTTTTTGAGCAGTTTTAGGTTCACAACAAAATTGAGAGGAAGGTAAAGAGATTTCCCATATACCTACTGCCCCAACACAGGCATAGCCTTGCCCATTATCAAGATCCTCCACCACAGTGGTACATTTGTTACAATTGATAAACCTACACCGACATATCATAATCACCCAAAGTCTGTGCAGTTGACCCTTGAAAAACATGTGGGTTAGGGGCACTGGCCCCCTGCGTGGTCAAAAATCCTAGTATAACTTTACAGTTGGCCTTCCATACCTGTGGTTCTGCATTCCAGGATTCAACAAAGTGCAGGTCATGTAGTACTGAAGTATGTATCTATTGAAAAAATCTATGTATAAGTTGACCCTCACAGTTCAAATCCGTGTTGTTCAGGAGTCAACTGTAATTTACATTAGGGTTCACTGTTGGTGTTGAACATTTTATATGTTTGGATGAATGTACAGCGACATACGTCCATCACTATAGTATCATACAGAATATTTTTATTGCCCTAAGAATCTTCTGTGCTCTGCCTCTTCATCCCTCTCCCTCCTCCCAAGTGGCCACCACTGATCTTTTTACTGTCTCCATAAGTTTTGCCTTTTCCAGAATGTCTTATAGTTGGAATCATATAGTATGTAGGCTCTTCAGATTGGCTTCCTTCACTTAGTAATATTCATTTAAGTTTCCTATGTGTCTTTTCATAGCTTGATAGTTCATTTATTTTTCATGCTGAATAATAATGTATTGTCTGGATGTACCACAGCTTATCCATTCACCTACTGAGAGGCATCTTGCTTGTTTCTGAGTTTTGGCAATTATGAATAAAGCTGCTATAAAAATCTGGGTGCAGGTTTTTTGTGTGGACATAAAATTTTCAACACCTTTGAGTAAATACCAAGGAATGTGATTGTTGGATCATATAGCAAGAGTATGCTTAGTTTTGTAAGAAACCACCAAACTGTCTTCCAAAGCGGCTGTACCGTTGTGCATTCCTACTAGCAAGGCATGAGAATTCCTGTTGCTCCACACCCTTGTCAGCATTTGGTGTTGTCAGTGTTTCAGATTTTGGGCATTCTAAGGTATGTAATGGTATGTTGTTTTAATTTTGCATTTTTTGGTTGACATACTGAGCATCTTTGCCACCTGTATATCTTCTTTGGAAGGTCCTTGGCCCATTTTTAATTGTATTATTTGTTTTCTTATTGTTGAGTTTTAAGAATTGTTTATTTTGGATAACAGTCCTTTATCAGATGTGTCATCAGCAACTATTTTCTCCCAGTCTGTTGCTTGTCTTCTGTCTCTTGACATTGTCTTTTGAAGAGTGGTCTCTGTCTAGATTCTTTTTTTTTTTTTTTGCACGTGGATGTCCAGTTGTACCAGCATTTGTTGAAGAGACTGCCTTAGCTCCATTGTATTGTCTTTGCTCCTTTGTCAAAGATCATTTGATTTTATTTATGGAGGTCTATTTCTGGTCCCTCTCCGCTGTTCCATTAATACGTTTGGGTGTTCTTTAACTAATACATGTCTTGGCTACTGTAGTTTTATAGTAAGTTGCATAGTGTCTTTCCTCCAACTTCGTTTTTCTCATCAATATTGTGTTGGTTCTTCTGGGTCTTTTGCCTCTCCATATAAACTTGAGTATCGTATTGTTCATATTGATCAAATAACTTGCTGGGATTTGGATTGAGGTTGTACTGAATCTATTTTTGTTTTCCGTTTATTTAGTTTAATTCAATAAATACTTATTTGGTACACGTATTATATAAGACTCTGTCCTGTGTTCTGGGCTTATAGAAAAGAAAGACCTATGCCCTACCCTCAAGGCATTGACTTGTTGGTAGACCTCTCTCTCTCTCTCTCTGTCTCTCTCTGTCTGTCTGTCTGTCTCTCTCTGTCTCTCACTCACACACACACACACACACACAATCACAGTTATATGCAAGCATCATTTTTCTATAGTGACAGTCCTATAGGAGGAGTATGTACAAAGCACTTGGAGAAGAAGAAGGATTCTTGTTTCCTGGACAAGTCAGGAAGTGCTCAAAGAAAAGACCACATTAGGCTAGGCCTTGGAGGAGACATTTTCAGGAGTTAGGGATGGAAGGGCAGATTGAAGGACATTGCGAGAAGGAGAATAGCATGGGTACAAATGAAGCATTGTACAAGTGCATGGTGTGTTCCGGGATATGTAAGTAGTTTAAGGTTTCTGGGGGTGACATTTTCACCCTTTTTAATGTAACACTTTTTAGGTGTGAGTCTTTATTAAAAAATATTTTAATCAATTTAATGAACACTTGCCAAGTGCTATTTACAGAGAAGTAAATAGCACTGGGCTTTACCCTCAAGGAATTTAGGTTTCACCAGAAAGTTATGGCAGTAAGAATTGTCTGGGAAACAATATAGATATTTTCAAATTTTACTTAACTTCCCTCTGGTTAAAAACTATACAATGCTCCTTGAGAAAACTATTCTAACAATGTTCTGTACAGCTTATTATTTTATAAAAAGGTATCAAAATGTTTTAATCTCCATGTATCTTTTAAAAGAGTTGTTTGAAAAGGCATTGAAGATCATGAGACAATAAAATTGTACGTGGTATCTCTGTATATGTGGGTAAAGTCAGTCAGTTTCCTGTCTGAGGATGGTTTGATCGGGTAATGCTTACCCAGGTGTCAAGACACGATTGAATACCATCTCTTCTATGACCCCTTTCCTCCAGGAAGAAGTGGTGTTTCTATCCTCTAAATTCTCATAGCATTTTGTCAATGTCTGATGGAAACTTGTATATTTTCTGTAAAGTAGTGTTATTTGTGTAATTGTCTGATATCTCTTTCTACACGGGAAGCAATTTTTTAGACCTGTTTTAATGTCTGTATCCTCCAAGCGCTTTACACATTTAGGCATCGTGTAACAATTTCTGGAATGATCTTTTACCTTTTTTTGTTGGTTACAATATTGAGAAACTGCCAGGGGAATTAAGGGTATGAGTTACTTTTTAAAGAAACCTTTGGAAAGCAGTCTTTTTGCTGTATCTTATCCTCCCCAGGATCCTGTGAGATATTATCCCCCACTTTACAGATGTGACAACTGAGGCTGAATAGAATCATGAAATCCCCGGGCTTGAAGGAACTTTAATGCCATTTCATCTATGATTAGTGTCAGTAGAGTGACAGGATGATATAGGTAGGTAAGCCCTGCATAGATAGATAAGACAGCAGCTTGTGGGCAGATCCAGGGAGCTTGCATCTCTTGTTATTCACCCAGCTTTCTGCGGAGCCTTTACCTTTTTACTTAGGTTTGAGGAGAGGAAAGAAGGAAAAAGGAGAAGTGCTACACAAAAGAGTTGCCTGTAAACTTATTTCATTTTTGTGTGGAAAACAAAAGTCCCACAGAAGCAAGTGAAAGAAGAGATTCTTAAAACTAGCTTAGTAGGCTGATAAAGAAGTGTGGGTAGGGACGTTTATGGGCTCTCATGGCTGGGCAGTTCACGTGCAGATATGGTCCCAGACACAGCTGGATGCAGGGCCTCAGGCAGCATCTCCAGATCTCTCTTTTTGGCTCTCTCGGCAGCTCCTCTTTCTTCTATGTTGGCTTCATTTTTAGGTAGTATTCCTTCTAATGATCAAAGAGCTGGAAGAGAAAGAGTTTTCTTTCCCTCATAGCTCCAGCAAAAGTTCTGAGATTAACTTTGATTGGGTCGTGGGCCTATCCCTGATTACATCTCTGTGGTCAAAAGAATGTGGTAATTGGCTAGGCCTGAGTCATGGGGCAGGGGCGGGGTGTGTGTGTGGCGGGGGGGAGTGGGGGGCATGCAGCAGTGTCATCCAGCTCCACCTGAGACATGTACTTAGTTGAAGAAGTGGTTTTCAAAGAGATGTCACTTGCTCTTACAAGAACAGGAGGGAATGGGTGCCAGGTGGGCAAAAATCATAGATGTCCACTGCACCTGGCCAGAGTGTGTAGCTCAGATATGGTCCTAGTGATAAGAGAGTTGCTTTGACTCACCTGTCCTTTTGGCTTGCTTGGCAGTGGCAGAAACTGATGTGCCAGAAGGGGTTTTAACTTACCTCCAAGGACGAATGGATTGTTTGAATCTGGACCTTCATGAAGGTCCACACTGATCAAAACGGTTCTTTGTATTTGGTTTAGGAGTGTGAGACCTGATGCTCTGGATTTCACTAGAACGACATTCTACATTTGTAGGACAGAGACTTCATCAGTGAAAATTGGGAATTATGATACAGTCAGAGCCATGCAGGCTATTTTTATCTATAGCCTCCAGAATGGAAACTTGGCTTATTCATTGCTGGCTATCTCTGATGGTTAATGAAAGAAAAAAAATTAGGCCTGGAGTCCACAGTGGAAGTTGTGATTGTATTAGCATTGTTGGTGCTCACCTTGAGGGAGAGTGGGATGAAAAACTGAGATAATTGTAAAACTTCATTGGGAACAATGGGCATAGTTTCCTATAGGCCTTGTGTTTGCACCTTGGGATGAACAGCCGTTCTGAGAAAAGGACCTACTTGTCTGCTGCTGGAAAGCTTTTTTTTTTTCTTAAAGTCCTTTAGGAAATATGAAACCTTTTATTAGATCATTTTAATAATCATTTTAAGCTTTCGTCTGCAGGCTTCTATTTTTCTTCTTCTTTGCAGAGCTGCTTGAAATTCTGACTTCTCATCTCGATTGAGGAATCTTGTGTCCCAGATGCTTGGAGAATAATGAGAATAATGTGGGAACCTAGTTCAGTCTTCGAGCAGAGTCTCTTAAACAAGTTTCACTGTGATGCAGGCATGCTATCCATGTCTGGGATGGTGTTATAAAAGAAAGAGAATTTTTATAATTAGGAATAATTCAACTGATACATTTTTCATTGTATCCGTGATGTCACTCTTTCAGTCAACGAAGTTTCTTCATCCATCCATCCCCCCCACTCCCTTCCTTCCTTCCTTACTTCCTTCTTTCCTTACTTGCCGTGCACCGTACTAGGAGCTGGGGACATAGAAGTGAAAACTTTATTTCTGGTCCCCAAGGAGCCTGGGATCTAGGGCAGGTAAAAACAAGCCATTAAAGTATGTACAGTGTGTGTCGGTTGTTTAGAGAGGTGTTTATCAGAGGATCCCAAATGAGGGGGATATGCCCAGCCAGCAGAGGGAAATGTAGGCAGGAAAGGCCTTCTGTAGGAGGTGATCGTTGAGCATTGATGTTATTCACAAGAGATGAAGTGCAGGTGGAGTACAGGGTGAGGGAGGTGGGGAGAGATTAGGCTCTGATGCTGAGATATTTAACCCTCAAAGGTGCTGGGGAATCCCTGAAGAATTTAAGTAGGAAAGAGGTATAATCAGATTGACACTTTATTGTTTGTTATTTTGAATAGAGTACATGGTTTTAAAATTACAAAAAAAATTCTGTAGAAGGGTGTATAGTGAAAAATTTTCCACTTTCGTAATAACCTTCCCCTCAGACAACCACTGCATGAGTTTCTTGAATAACCTTCCCAGAGCCGTGTTCTGCAAATGTAAGCAAATACAAAAAAATATGTGAATCTATGTTCTCCTGCCCACCTCCTTTTCATGCAAATGATAACACACCATGCTTTCTAGGGTGCACCTTGCTTTGTTCACTTTGCTCTTCATCGTGGTGAGATCTCTCCATATCAATATATTAAAAGTGTCTTTTTATTCCTGGTGTTTTCCTTCTTTTCCTTTTCTTATGGCTGCCTAATTTTCCATTTTCTGGGTGGCCCACAATTTAGTTAATCATTCCAATATTGAAAAATATTTAGGTTGTTTCCAGTCTTTTTCTGTTCCAAGCAGAGCCTCAGTAAGTTGTGTGGGATACAGAAGACAGATATTTTGAAAAGTTCAGTAGGGGCTTAAATACTTGTATGAATGATTGAAAGGAAGGTTGATGGCTTAGAGAGGAGCCGGGAGAAATGTGAAGGGATGAGACTGGAGGCAAGGAGACAATTGTGAGGCTACAGCATTAATCGAGGAAAAGAAAAGGGGAGAGGACAGAGGGATATATATTTAGGATACCCAGTAAAACTGGATGACTGCTGTAATGTTGGATTTTCCAAGTGATGCTGAGGATGGACCTGTGTTTCTTAACTGAAAATTTTCGGTGTGATCCTCAGATCTTATGTTTAATGCTAGGAAAACATGTGAACAAAGCAGCCTCGGTTGCTACCCTCTTGGTGTTTAGAGGTTATGTGAAACAGTAGATAGGAACAATTAGAGTTTTAATAAGGTATTAAATAAGGACAAGACATGGTCCTCTAGTAAACCTTTTAGATTTTCCATTTCAATGATTTGTCTTTTCCATTATCATTGGGAACCTAGATTCACTCAGTGGGTTTTTTAATATATTATATATGGGGACTTCCCTGGTGGTCCAGTGGTTAAGACTGCGCTTCCACTGCAGGGGGCGCGGGTTGCCCTGGTCGGGGAACTAAGATCCCACATGCCGTGTGGCCAAAAAAAAAAAAAAAGTTAAGAAAAAATATTGTATTTGGCATTTTTATATTTGCTTTTAAAAATAATTTAAAAGAAATATGGACATAATAAAGGACAAAAATGCACAAATGTATAAAGAAGTGGAATATTCTCCCTGCCTCTGCACTGCAGCCATTAGCAGCTTGGTGACTGTTGCTCCAGACCTGTTTCCATGGCGTGTGCAGATGTGTATTATGTAGTGTTTTTCCTAAAGAAATCACTACCCTAAAGAATTTTCACTTCTTTTTGTGACTAATCATTCATTGGAGTACGCCATGATTTTACTTACTTCACAGTGGCTTTTGTGGCGGAGGTTGGCTCGCTGTTGGGTGCTTACTGTGTGCTGGCGCTCTACACTTGACCCAGGTTCACTCTGGCGGTGACGGCCTGACTTCCCGTGTTTCCCCTTTTGCTGCAGATGGTCCCCATCCCTGCCGGAGTATTTACAATGGGCACAGATGATCCTCAGATAAAGCAGGATGGGGAAGCACCTGCGAGGAGAGTTGCTATTGATGCCTTTTACATGGATGCCTATGAAGTCAGTAATGCTGAATTTGAGAAGTTTGTGAACTCAACTGGCTATTTGACAGAGGTAATGGGGTTGGAATGGGGAGGAAGAACTTTATCAGTTGACCGCTTTTTCCTATGTGCCCAGTGCTTTGACAGGCATTTTCTGTATATTTCATGTAATTTTTGTTCTCATAGCAACCCAGTGAGGCAGCTTAGTTTTCAGGTGGCAAACTGGGAATTAGCAAAGTGATTTGCCCCGAGTCCCACAGCTGGTTAGTGGCGGAGCTGGGATTCAGGCCTGGCCAGTGTGACCCCAGGAGCTGTCTTCTTAACCGTTATGCTCTAGTGTGTCAGTGCTTTAATCTTCCAAAGAGCGTCACTGTCCTCTCAGGCTTTTTGAGATGATAGCATGTAAAGTAAGGCCACTTCTCCCTCTCAAAACTTTATAGTTTGGGTGTTCCAGAAGCATTGCATAATTCAGAAGTAATAGATGCAGAAGTGCAGCTTTTCATTTTTGTGGTTTTATTCCAGTGCCTGACGACTCATAAGCTTTCCTTTGGCAGTTCCAGGCTTTATCCTGTGGTCACTGAATCACAGAGCAAGGTTCTGCAAGTGGATGTTTGTCCTAAACGGGAATAGGAAGAGAGAGGCTTTCTAGTTTATGAAAGTTTCTGTGAGTGTCTAAAATATCCTTGTTATGTAGGTTTCCCATTTTTTTCTTACCAAAGGACTCTACCCTACCCTTGCCTTCAGTTTGTGGAGTCCCTGTCCTTGTTTTTGTTTTTTTCCAGGCCAGAACATCTTCCTTTCTTTAAAAAAAAAATTTCAGAGCGAATGCTGAAAGCAAAACAGCATCCAAATTTGATTTTGCATTTCTTTGGAATTTCTTAAAATATACAAAGTAGTTGTCTTTTTGTACCTATTTGTAGTAAGAAGTTGCTGTTCCTTTTGTTTCATGAGGATACTCTCAGGTCAGGTTCCTCAGTAGTCTGATGAAGTTAGAAGTGGGCTTCTAAGGCAAGAAGCTTCCCTTAGACTAGGGTTCCCATCAAGACTAGATAGACTAAGCAGAGTTTAGGGCATCTAGGAGCATGGATGGGGAAATACTGCATCTGGATTTCTATTACCCTCTAACTGAAGTTCAGCATTTCCTTCAGTTAGGAATAGACAACATACCACAGTAGTGGCAGCAGTGCCTATGACTTTATCACCAATAGAAATCACAGACATTTTGTATCCCATTATTGTTGTTGCAGAGATCATAAAATATTGTTTGTATTCATCCTCACTTTAGAAATGATAATTATGAGGCCTGCCACTAGATCTTATTTAATGTATTATTTATACATATTTATATTTAATGTATAGATATATATAACATATATGTATATGTTACTATAGCACAAATTTGTTTTACTAATATTTCGATATAACTAGTTTTCTTTGTAATTGTATTGATTTTATTTTATACACTTAAACATTTCATTCTGAGAAGGAGATCCTTAAGCTTCACCATACTGCCAAAGGGGTCCAGGGCACAAAAAGGGTTAAAACCCCTGCTTTGGATAAAATACTTCATATTATTATGGCATTCATGTTTCTTTTCTTCCATTTCTCCAACTTCATTTTATATCACATTTCCCTTGCTCACCATGTTCTAGCCCTGCTGTTCTTGTTTCTATTCCTTGCAGACTTGACACTCGTTCCCATCTTGGGGGTGCAGCCCATACTTTCCCCCTGCTTGGAATTTCCTGACCCCGTTGCCTGTCCCCCTTTTGCATGGCTGGCTCCTTCTCATTCTCGAGTCATCTCAGCTTAAATATCCCTCTCAGGGAGGCTTCCTCTGCCCACCCTATCAAAAGGAGGCTTCTCTCTATACTCTCTGCCTTACAGGGTCAAGTAAAGTTGTAATTATATTCTTCCTTTCTTTGTTTGACTTGACTTTTGTTTGTGACCACATATGTGAGTGCTTTAAGGACAGAGACCATGCCTCTGTAATATTGACCTTGTATCTCTGTCATTTAGCCCAAAGCCAGGCTTCTGATAGGTGTTTGGTACATGTTGTTGAGTGAAGGAATGGTCTGGGTTCTCAGGCATGGTGATGCTACAAGGGAATACAGAAATAAGAGCTGGGGTGGAGAAAAGATGATGAGCTCTAATCAGCAAAAGGAGTTTGAGGTGCTCATAAAGCTGGAAATACAGGGATCTAGTAGGCCGTTAATATCATGTGGTGAGGAGAGGAGAGGACTGGAGGTGGAGATACGAACATCATTTGAAATGCTGGTGGTGGTTAAAATCATGGGATTTCAAGAGTTTGTCCAGCAGCAGGTCGGTGTATCTCATCGTGTGATCTCTTAGACCACCTGTGTTAGAATCACCAGCTTATCTGTTCACACGGGCAGGTTCCTTGGCCTCACCCCAGACCTACAGAATCAGAACCTCTGGGCTTGGGGAGCAGTGCTGTGTAGCTATAACAAGCTGGCCAGGTGATCTCAACTGCACAAAGCCTGAGGGCCACTGGTGTAGAGTAAGAGGAGCAGAGAGCCAGGGCAGAGTGCTGGGGAGGAACAGTGTCTTAGGGGCAAGAAGAAGTGCCCATGTATTTCAGGAGATGAGAAGGAGTCTGAAATGGAGGAAGAAAACTAGAAGAGTAGAATCATGGAGACCAAGAGACTACATTGGGTGTTTCCAGAACTGGGGTCATATGCAACAAAGAAAACCAGGTAGATATGGACTTGAGACAGTAATGGTAAATAAAAATGATTAAAATACAGATTTCCATCTGGTGTTTGAATTGGCCACTTGAGATGTATAAGCACAGTGGACACCTCAGTGGAGTGTGTCAGAATATCAACAAACAGTGCCATTTACTTCTTTTAGCTAGGTTCCAGGAGCAGAACAAAGGACAAAGGTTGATTATGTAATCTGACATGTAAAGAATCCTGTTATTTTCCAAAGTCATTTGTAATACTTGGGGAGATGTGTTTCCATCAACAGAAACAATCACAGTCTCAGTAGCTAATCTCTTCCAGTCTGCATTCTTATCAGCTAAATGAGCCTTAAATAAAAATGGTCTCTCTAAGTGACAGTAAACTGTTTTAACAGGAAGCCACATGCTTTTAGGTCATTTGGGAGGTTAGAAGACAAATCTAAGTTCATTGGGACAAGAAGAACCCCTTTAGTAGCGTACAGAGAAAATGGCACATGTGAAATATGTTACTACAACCTTTTCTGGATTTTTATTTCCTTCCTTTCCTTTAGGCTGAGAAGTTTGGTGACTCCTTTGTCTTTGAAGGCATGTTGAGTGAGCAAGTGAAGTCTGATATCCAACAGGCAGTAAGTAATGTTTAAACAGGCTCTCATATTTCTCTATTGCTCATTGGAAAGGGCTTGGGTGAAAAATCCAAACTACCAGCCCCGCCACCCCCCCCCCCCCCAAAAAAAAATAAACGCCTCACCATTTTCCTGCTATAGATTTGCCCGTAGAACAGGCCTATGGGACCAGGGCACCTTATCTTGAGGAAAATGGCACAAACCTGGGACAGTATCTGAAGTGTTAGGTCTGACGTGAGCTTCTGTCTTGTGCACCTGAGTATAAGTGGAGCTCAGCTGGGCTTTAGACACTTCTGGGTTTCTTTTGCTCATAGCCATTTCTAGAATGGAGGGTTAAATGTGCATGTTTTTTACTTCTATTCTTAAAGTCTTGGTCTCATCAGGTTCTGGTATGGAGAGAGAGCTTCCTATTTAAACATTCCTGAATTCACTTGATCAGAGTAGTAGTTATGAAAGGGGCCCTTTGCTGTGGATGTACACAGGAAATTGAGCCCAGGACCTGGTCCTTACCATCCAGGGTGTACCTTCTCTCATAAAGGGATCCAGGGAAATCATGGAGACTGCACTAGGTCTCCATAAGCCCCTGTGTGGTGAGTGGAACTTGGGATTTCTGTTCCAGACATTTTAGTAGGCTTGTGTATATTTGAGAATTTGTCTACTCACATGTCTCATGAGAAAGCAAAATATACAAGGAAAGGAGTGTGGGTAAGCTGGGAAGCTGAGGGTTCACAAAACAAGGATGGCTGAGGACACAGAAGAAGCAGGAGGTGGGAAGAGAGGAAAGGAAATGGGGTCAGCTGACCCAAGGGAGACTGATTAAGATACAGACATCGAAGGCAGGAATTCAGCACTAATCTTCCTTTGTTATACAAGTTCCCTTTCAACTCCTGCCTGAATCTCATCTTTATGTGTTGGGGTCGCTATTCTCTGGTGAGCAGCAGTGCCAGAAAAATTAAACATTCCTGGCTCGGGTTTGCTTTCTCTTCAAACTTGTAGCAAAACTTGCGGGGGGGGGGAAGATGAGGTAGAAGCAGATTTGCTCTCAAGTCGTTTATAGGAGAATCAGGCCACTTTTATGTATGTATTTTAGAAAAATGTTTTAAAAACATGACTGAATTCCATCTGAATTTCAGAGCTTTCTTTGCTTGCTACAAGTTTATGTTATAAGTCTATTATATAACCTGATTACCCCCCCGCCGTTTTTTTTAAAGGGCTTTGACAAAGGTCAGATTGGCTTAGTGCTGATGAGCCAGTAGCTCAGGATGTGGTGCCTTGTTTTATGATGGGGAGTTCAGCTGGGGGAGGGCCTTTGCACTTATTTTTGTAATTTGTGCTTTCCGATACAAGGCCTCCTGTCACTTGAGAACCTCTGAGCACATTAGGCGTAAAGGCAGAGGCAGAGGATTACCGGGCTCTGACGGTGCCCTCTTAAGTCCATAGTGAAGTGTGTGTGCTGGTAACTAGGATGAAGATAAGCAGCTCTTACCGGGTCGTAGTGTTGGTCTCTTGCTTAAATGCTCATAATGGAAAAGCAGACCTTTTAAGCATGTTTAGAAAGGGTTGGAACAAGTGAAATGAATCTGTTGGTGATCCGAGAGAGCTAAGTTTTTGTTTTTAGGTCTTGGCCCACCCTAATGCACCAGACCTGTTTTTAACCCAGTGTTTCCAGAAGTGTAGGATAGGAGATGGTCCATGAGGTGACTTGAAGTGAAGCAGGTGACTTAAGCTGGTACATGGCCAAACGTAAGAGAATCCTGAATCACATTGTCTCAGGGCTCTTTCAAGGCCTGATTAAGTTGAGAAGAAAGTCTCATTTGAGCGCTGGCATGTCACTAACACTCAGCGGCACTTGTTAATCTCCTTTCTAACACAGAAAATAGGCCTCAGAACCTTCCTCAGGCTTCAGTGGCTGGCTGGAATTTAATAATACGGTTTATGTTTGTGTACATTTTATTTACTTCTAAAATTTTTGTTGGAGTATGGTTGCCTTACAATATTGTGTTAGTTTCTGCTGTACAGCCAAGTGAATCAGCTACACGTATACATATATCGCCTCTTTTTTGGATTTCCTTCCTATTTAGATCTCCAGACAGCATTGAGTAGAGCTCCCTGTGCTATACCGTAGGTTATCATTAGCTATCTATTTTATACATAGTAGTGTATATATGTCAATCCCAATCTCCCAATTCATCCCACCCTCCCTTTCCCCCCTTGGTGTCCATATGTTTGTTGCCTACATCCGTGTCTCTATTTCTGTTTTGCAAATAGGTTCATCTGTATGTACATTTTAAATGTGATTATTTTATAAGATTGGTTACTTTCACATAGTTGTTTTACATGTTTACTATCGTATAATTATTTTAAATGTTTCATATAATTATTTAAAATAAATGTCATTATTTTAAATGTCATAAATGTTCTCTTATGATAGGTAACACTAGTGATATAACTTTTCCTTATTAGAAAAAGCCTTTTTATTGTAAAAGAAAAGTCAAATACAGAACATCAGGCAAAGCAAATGTGTAGCTTTACTGTGTTATTTTTAAACAAACATGATCGTAACCTTCCCTTAAGTCAAGAATTAGGATTTTGCTCCCTGCCCCAGCGATCCCATCCACGAGCCACATTCTTATCATCACCCCCTCTGTCCCTGAAGTAGCCACTGTCTTGCTTTTTAAAGTAGATGCTTCCCTGCCTTTCTTTATAGTAATATTGCGAGGTGTGCCTCTCAAGACTACCAATGTTTATTCTTGTCTATTTAAAGGAAATTTGTGTCTTTTAAGACTCTTTTAATCAATGGATTTCCCTTCCATTACTCTGCTCCTCCCCAGCCCCTGGCCCTTGCCCCCCTTTTTTTCCCTAACAATTTATCTGTGGAAGAATCCAGGTTGTTTTAGCGGTAGGCTTTCCCACAGTCTGAATTTTGCTGCCTGCACTGTCCCAGTACAGCTCACCTTTCCTCTCTGTCCTGCAAGTTGGTAGCTGGATCGCCAGGCCTGATCAGACTCATGTTTGGACCCTGTGGCAAGACCTCAGATAGTGACGTGTTCTTTCACTACGAGGCACCTAATGTCTTCTTCTTCCTCTTTTTGTGATGTTACCTGCTGTTAGTGCTCAGTGCCTAGACCCATTAATTCACTGGGAGTGGGAAGATTCTGATAATCTAATAGGTTTTTTTTCATTTATTAATTGAGATACTTTTATAAAGAGATGATTGCCTCGTCTGCTCTTTTCTTTTTTTTTTTTAAGTGACCAATTAGGTTTCTTTTTTAAAAAATTAAACATTTAAAGAATATTGTAAATTACATGCAGTTGTAAGAAATAATACAGAGATCCTGTGTACCTTCCCCCCAGTTTCCTTCAATGATAACATCTTGTATAACTATAGTACAGCTTTACAACCAGGAAACTGACAATTGACACAACCCACTTACCTTTGTCTGGTTTTAGCAGTTTTATATGTATTCATTTGTATGTGTGTATTTAGTTGTATGCAGTTTTATCACAAATGTAGATTTGTATAATCACCGGATTAAAAAATTATCTTCATGAACCTATGGATTTAAAAATATTTTACGGGTTTTGTTCACTTGGAATCATGATACCTTTTGAATGTCAAATTTTCCTATTTTGGGGTATTGAGTGCCTCTTTAAGTTCTTGTGAGTTCTTTTTTTCTTCTCTTTTTAAAACAGCTTTATTGAGATATTTATTATCCCACAGAATTCACCATTTAAGTGCACAATTTATTCAGCTTTTTCTGGTGCATTTATAGAGTCGTGCAGCCGTCACCACCATCCCAGTGCAAAACATATCCACCAGCCCAAAAGGAACCATGTGCCCATTTGCAGTCCCTCCTCATTCCCACCCCGAGCCTTAAGCAACTGTCCTGAGTCCTTTTGGAGTAACCCTAGTCGTCAGTGCTTCCTTGCTTTCTGTAATGACCCCCTGGCCTGGAATCAGCCATTTATTTAAGAAACACTAGCACCTTTTAGTAGAAAATACTATTCCAGGACCCTGTCTAGGTTCTAGGTGTGCTCATTGCCTAAGGTTGGTCATTGTTTCTAGGCCTCTTCAGTGGGCAGAGCTATGATAAAATGCTCTATGAGTTCATACCGATGTTTCTAGGTTAGGGTTTATAACTTAGCCGGTTTTTGTATTACCTGTATCTTCTTCCTTCCACATCAAGAATCCTGGTTCTCAAGGACACAGGGGATGATAGAATCAGAATAACCTATAATTACTCATTTATTTTATCCCAGCTCTTATACATGGCAGTCTCAAAATAACAAGACTAATGCTACCATCACCAATGGAATTACTGAGACCAGGTCAAAAAAAAAAAATAGCTTTTACATTTGCATTTCCTGTTTCTCTCCCAGTTTTAAAATTGTTGTACTATTTCTGTATTATCAGAGCATGTGTCCATTACATAGAGTACTCACTTCCACAAGTAACTATATGTTTAATGCTTTCTATGTTCAATGTCTCTCTAGTCATTTGGATTAATGAAGCTTTTTCTCTTCTAGATTCTTAAGGAAATGGTCTTGGGGACAGTATTGCCTAGTTTTTGCATATTGTTGACAGTTTGTTATTGCCCGTTAGACTTTGAAGTCAATTTTGCTGGATGTGAAATCTGGTTCACTTTTGTTTTTCTTGAGTATCTTATATATGTTATTTTGTTTTCTCTTGGAATAGGCATTACTGTTGAAAGTCTGATGATAGTCAAATTTTCTTTCCCTTGAAAGCTACTTGTTGTTTCTGCCTAGATACCCAAGGATTTTTTTTTTCTTTTTCTTTAGTATCTAGTGATTTTACCAGAATATATCTTGGTGTTTCTTTGTGGGTCAGTATTCTCAGGTATGGGGTGTGTTCTTTTAATATGTAGCTTCAAAAATTTTTTTTCTAATTTCAGGAAATTTTTCTTCAAGTTTTTGCTATTTTTTTCTGTGCCCTTACTTTTTTTTTCTTCTTTAGGAATTCTTAATATATCTGTTTGTAGGATTCATTTTCAGTGTTTATCACTTTTGAATATTTCTATCTCTTTTTTTTAAATTAAATTCTTCCTTTTCATCTTCTTTCTCTCTTAAGTATTCTTGTATTCATTTCTGAACTGACTTTTTCTTTTGTTTTAGTTGTTTCTTGAGTTCTCTACCTCATCTGAGTTTGCTGATTCTGATTTATTCTCATGAATCATTTTCTTAATTCCGCTGACCTCATTTTTTTTTTTTTTTTTTTTTGCGGTACGCGGGCCTCTCACCGCTGTGGCCTCTCCCGCCGCGGAGCACAGGCTCCGGACGCTCAGGCCCAGCGGCCACGGCCCACGGGCCCAGCCACTCCGCGGCATGTGGGATCCTCCCGGACCGGGGCACGAACCCGCGTTCCCTGCATCGGCAGGCGGACCCTCAACCACTGCGCCACCAGGAAAGCCCCCTGACCTCATGTTGAAATGGCCAGCTGCAGGCTTATTTTGAGCATGACTTAACCTTTAGAAGGAGGCGTGGCCCAGGGTAGCTTCTGTAACTTCACAGAACTCTTTCTTCAGTTGTACTCATGTAGGCTTCAAAAATATGGCCTCCTGGGACTTCCCTGGTCGTCCAGTGGTTAAGACTCCGTGCTTCCACTGCAGGGGGCACAAGTTCGATCCCTGGTTGGGGAACTAAGATCCCACATGCCCTGCGTCCAAAAAAAAAAAAAAAAAGTCCTGCTTCCTCAGATTGCCGGCATCTCTCCCCCTCCACTCCTTCTCCTTTTCTCTCTTGTCCCTTGTTTTCTGGAGTTTGATTTCATTCTCTGAGGTTTCTCCTTGGTGGGTCTCTTTTCTGGAAGGGAACCCTGGCAGGTCAGTGTAAAGAATTCATAGGGCAAGACTGTTCGAAGGCCTTTATACTCTCTCACTGCGGGCCCCTTACATACACTCACCAGCAGAGTGGGCAGAATTCCTTCCCGTTTTCAGTGCTTTCTCACACTGTAATTCTCTGCTTTCCGGTGATACCCATTGGCTACTTTGGGATTTTCCTCGTCACATCTCTGATGACTTGCTGTTTCTTCTGCTTTCTCCTGCCCAGCCATAGGCATCATGCAGGTTGTATGGCTATTGGCAGTTTTTCCTCACGTACTTGTATTCTGGCTTTGATTAAGTACCCTGTCACATAGATTGACTCTGCATGTTGTTCTTGGGTTTTTGGTGGTGTTATCCAGTGGTTATCTAGTTGCTCTGTCTTGTTTTTTTTTTTTTTTCTTTTCCGTACGCGGGCCTCTCACTGTTGTGGCCTCTCCCGTTGTGGAGCACAGGCTCTGGAAGCGCAGGCTCAGCGGCCATGGCTCACGGGCCCAGCCGCTCAGCGGCATGTGGGATCTTCCCAGACCGGGACACGAGCCCGTGTCCCCTGCATCGGCAGGCGGACTCTCAACCACTGCGCCACCAGGGAAGCCCTGTTTTTTAGTGTATACAGTTTTGAGGCAAAACATGGATCTGCCTCTCAGGGTTTGCTTGTAAAGATAAACTGTGAATTTAATGGTTAGAAATAGAGTACATGTGCATGCTGGAATTTTCTTATTCGTGATTATTCTTTGGATGCTGAATTTGAAACAGGGTCTTAAAAGCTATAGATATCAAATCCTAGAAAGGATTAAGGTTGTCGTGTTGTTGATTTTGTTGGGTTGGGGGTATTTTACCCTAGAAAACTTATTGTTGAAAAGGATGGTATTTAAAATATTTAATTTCTAAAAAGTATGTTTCATTTTTTTACTTGTGTCATTAATGTATCTCATAAATCTTTGACAGAGGAATGGCTGTGGGGTAGGAGAAAACAGTTCCTCTTGATGGAATCCTGAGAAACAATGATCACCTATTGGTTTGTAATTTTGTACTTTCAAAGTTGTTAACAGTTTAAGGAAACAAATTCCTGAATAAGTGTCCTCCATAAAGGAGGATGGGAGGCTATTTTGAGATGTTATTTTCAATTGAAAGCCAATTTCAGTGAGGATTCAGAATTACCAAGGCTGCTGCTTCTTTTTCTTCTTTCTTGAGTAAAAAAAAAAAATGTGTGAAAAAACAATGTCTCTTCTGCCTAAAGGATATCCTTTGGTAAATGTTTTTGTTATTAATTGTCTTAAAATATCTTTATTTTGCTTCATTACTGAAAGATATTTTCACCAAGTAAAAATTTTAGGTTGGCAGTTATTTCCTGTCAGTACACCGTAGGGCTTATTTCACTGTCTTCTGGCTTTTGTTGTTGCCATTCAAAAGTCAGCCATCAGGAACATCTATTGCTCTTCCCCTGTAGGTGATTGGGCTCTGCCTGCTTTTAAAACTGTCTCCTGTCTTTACTATTCTACAGTTTCACTATGGTATGTCTAGGTGTTGATTTCTTTCATTTTTCCTGCTTGAGTTTTATTGGGCTTCCTGGGTCTGAGGAGTGGTGTTTTTAAAACAAATCTGGATTATTCTTTTTTTTTTTTAATTTATTTTTTAGGCCACGCCATGCGGCATGTGGGATCTTAGTTCCCTGACCAGGGATCGAACCTGTGCCCCCTGCAGTGGAAGTGCAGAGTCCTAACCACTGGACCGCCTGGGAATTCCCTGGATTATTCTTTTTTTGGGGAGGGAGAAAAGAATGTTGTCTTTTTTTTAATTTTTATTTTTATACAGCAGGTTCTTATTAGTCATCAGTTTTATACACATCAGTGTATACATGTCAATCCCAATCGCCCAATTCATCACACCACGACCCTCACCCCCCTGCGGCTTTCCCCCCGTGGTGTCCATATGTTTGTTCTCTACATCTGTGTTTCAATTTCTGCCCCGAAAACTGGTTCATCTGTACCATTTTTCAAGGTTCCACATATATGCATTAATATACGATATTTGTTTTTCTCTTTCTGACTTACTTCACTCTGTATGACAGTTTCTAGATCCATTCACGTCTCTACACATTACCCAATTTCATTCCTTTTTATGGCCGAGTAATATTCCATTGTATATATGTACCACATCTTCTGTATCCATTCGTCTGTCGAGGGGCATTTAGGTTGCTTCCATGACCTGGCTATTGTACATAGTGCTGCAATGAACATTGGGATTCATGTGTCTTTTTGAATTATGGTTTTCTCTGGGTATATGCCCAGTAGTGGGATTGCTGGATCATATGGTAATTCTATTTTTAGTTTTTTAAGGAACCCTCCATACTGTTCTCCATAGTGGCTGTATCAGTTTACATTCCCACCAACAGTGCAAGAGGGTACCCTTTTCTCCACACCCTCTCCAGCATTTGTTGTTTGTAGATTTTCTAATGAAGCCCATTCTAACTAGTATAAGGTGATACTTCATTGTAGTTTTGATTTGCATTTCTCTAATAATTAGTGATGTTGAGCAGCTTTCATGTGCTTCTTGGCCATATGTATGTCTTCCGTGGAGAAATGTCTATTTAGGCCTTCTGCCCATTTTTTGATTGGGTTGTTTGTTTTTTTAATATTGAGCTGCAGGAGCTGTTTATATATTTTGGAGATTAATCCTTTGCCCATTGATTCGTTTGCAAATATGTTCTCCCATTCTGAGGGTTGTCTTTTCATCTTGTTTATGGTTTCCTTTGCTGTGCAAAAGCTTTGAAGTTTCATTAGGTCCCATTTGTTTATTTTTGTTTTTATTTTCATTACTCTAGGAGGTGGATCAAAAAAGATCTTGCTGTGATTTATGTCAAAGAGTGTTCTGCCTATGTTTTCCTCTAAGAGTTTGATAGTGTCCAGTGTTACATTTATGTCTTTAATCCGTTTTGAGTTTATTTTTGTGTATGGTGTTAGGGAGTGTCTAATTTCATTCTTTTACATGTAGCTATCCAGTTTTCTCAGCACCACTTACTGAAGAGACTGTCTTTTCTCCATTTTATATCTTTGCCTCCTTTGTCATAGATTAGTTTACCATATGTGCGTGGGTTTATCTCTGGGCTTTCCATCTTGTTCCATTGATCTATGTTTCTGTTTTTGTGCCAGTACCATATTGTCTTGATTACTGAAGCTTTGTAGTATAGTCTGAACTCAGGGAGTCTTATTCCTCCAGCTCCATTTTTTTCCCTAAAGACTGCTTTGGCTATTCGGGGTTTTTTGTATCTCCATACAAATTTTAAGGTTTTTTGTTCTGGTTCCATAAAAAATGCCATTGGTAATTTGATAGGGATTGCATTGAATCTGTAGATTGCTTTGGGTAGTATAGTCATTTTCACAATATTGATTCTTCCAATCCAAAACATGGTATATCTGTGCATCTGTTGGTATCATCTTTAATTTCTTTCATCAGTGTCTTACAGTTTTCTGCATACAGGTCTTTTGTCTCCCTAGGTAGCTTTATTCCTAGGTATTTTGTTCTTTTTGTTGCAATGGTAAATGGGAGTGTTGCCTTAATTTCCCTTTCAGATATTTCATCATTAGTGTATAGGAATGCAGGAGATTTCTATGCAATAATTTTGTATCCTTCAACTTTACTGAATTCACTGATTAGCTGTAGTAGTTTTCTGGTGGCATCTTTAGGATTCTCTATGTATAGTATCATGTCATCTGCCAACAGTGACAGTTTTACCTCTTCTTTTCCAATTTGTATTCCTTTTATTTCTTTTACTTCTCTGATTGCCGTGGCTAGGACTTCCAAAACTATGTTGAATAATAGTGGTGAGAGTGGACATCCTTGTCTTGTTCCTGATCTCATAGGAAGTGCTTTCAGTTTTTCACCATTGAGAATGATGTTTGCCATGGGTTTGTCGTATATGGCCTTTATTATGTTGAGGTAGATTCCCTCTATGCCCACTTTCTGGAGAGTTTTTATCATAAATGGGTGTGGAATTTTGTCAAAAGCTTTTTTTGCATCTATTGAGATGACCATATGGTTTTTATTCTTCAATTTGTTAATATGGTGTATCACATTGATTGATTTGCGTATATTGAAGAATCCTTGCATCCCTGGGATAAATCCCACTTGATCATGATGTCTGATCCTTTTAATGTGCTGTTGGATTCTGTTTGCTAGTATTTTGTTGAGGATTTTTGCATCTATATTCATGAGTGATATTGGTCTGTAATTTTCTTTTTTTGTAGTATCTTTGTGTGGTTTTGGTGTCAGGGTGATGGTGGCCTCATAGAATGAGTTTGGGAGTGTTCCTTCCTCTGCAATTTTTTGGAAGAGTTTGAGAAGGGTGGGTGTTAGCTCTTCTCTAAATGTTTGGTAGAATTCGCCTGTGAAGCCATCTGGGCCTGGACTTTTGTTTGCTGGAAGACTTTGAATCACAGTTTCAATTTCATTACTTGTGATTGGTCTGTTCATATTTTCTATTTCTTCCTGGTTCAGTCTTGGAAGGTTATACCTTTCTAAGAATTTGTCCATTTCTTCCAGATTGTCCATTTTATTGGCATAGAGTTGCTTGTAATAGTCTCTTAGGATGCTTTGTATTTCTGCGGTGTCTGTTGTAACTTCTTTTTCATTTCTAATTTTATTGATTTGAGTCCTCTCCCTCTTTTTCTTCATGAGTCTGGCTAATGGTTTATCAATTTGTTTATCTCCTCAAAGAACCAGCTTTTAGTTTTATTGATCTTTGCTATTGTTTTCTTTGTTTCTATTTCATTTATTTCCGCTCTGATCTTTATGATTTCTTTCCTTCTGCTAACTTTGGGTTTTGTTTGTCCTTCTTTCTCTAGTTCCTTTAAGTGCAAGGTTAGATTATTTCTTTGAGATTTTTCTTGGTTCTTGAGGTAGGCTTGTACAGCTATAAACTTTCCTCTTAGAACTGCTTTTGCCGAATCCCGTAGATTTTGGAATGTCGTGTTTTCATTGTCATTTGTTTCTAGGTATTTTTTGATTTCCTCTTTGATTTCTTCAGTGATCTCTTGGTTATTTAGTAACATAGTGTTTAGCCTCCATGTGTTTGTTTTTTTTACATTTTTTCCCCTATAATTCATTTCTAATCTCATAGCGTTGTGGTCAGACAAGATGCTTGATATGATTTCAATTTTCTTAAATTTACTGAGGCTTGATTTGTGACCCAAGATGGGATCTGTCCTGGAGAATGTTCCGTGCGCACTTGAGGTGGAAGCGTAATCTGCTGTTTTTCGATGGAATATCCTATAAATATCAATTAAATCTATCTGGTCTATTGTGTCACGTAAAGCTCCTGTTTCCTTATTTATTTTCATTTTGGATGATCTGTCCATTGGTGTAAGTGAGGTGTTAAAGTCCCCCACTATTATTGTGTTACTGTTAATTTCCTGTTTTATAGCTGTTAGCAGTTGCCTTATGTATTCAGGTTCTCCTATGTTGGGTGCATATATATTTATAATTGTTATATCTTCTTCGTGGATTGATCCCCTGATCATTTTGTAGTATCCTTCCTTGTCTCTTGTAACATTCTTTATTTTAAAGTCTATTTTTTCTGATATGAGTATTGCTACTTGAGCTTTCTTTTGATTTCCATTTGCATGGAATATCTTTTTCCATCCCCTCACTTGCAGTCTGAATGTGTCCCTAGGTCTGAAGTGGGTCTCTTGTAGACAGCATATATATGGGTCTTGTTTTTGTATCCATTCAGCAAGCCTGTGTCTTTTGGTTGGAGCGTTTAATCCATTCACGTTTAAGGTAATTATCAATATGTATGTTCCTATTACCATTTTCTTAATTGTTTTGCATTTGTTTTTGTAGGTTGTTTTCTTCTCTTGTGTTTCCCACTTAGAGAAATTCCTTTAGCTTTTGTTGTAGAGCTGGTTTGGTGGTGCTGAATTCTCTTAGCTTTTGCTTGTCTGTAAAGCTTTTTTTTTTTTTTTTTTTTTGTGGTACGCGGGCCTCTCACTGTTGTGGCCTCTCCCGTTGTGGAGCACAGGCTCCGGACGCGCAGGCCCAGCGGCCATGGCTCACGGGCCCAGCCGCTCTGCGGCATGTGGGACCTTCCCGGACCGGGGCACAAACCCATGTCCCCTGCATTGGCAGGCGGACTCTCAACCACTGCGCCACCAGGGAAGCCCTGTAAAGCTTTTGATTTCTCTGTCGAATCTGAATGAGATCCTTGCTGGGTAGAGTAATCTTGGTTGTAGGTTCTTCCATATCATCACTTTAAGTATATCATGCCACCCCCTTCTGGCTTGTAGAGTTTCTGCTGAGAAATCAGCTGTTAACCTTATGGGAGTTCCCTTGTATTTTATTTGTCCTTTTTCCCTTGCTGCTTTCAGTAATTTTTCTTTGTCTTTAATTTTTGCCAATTACATTACTATGTGTCTTGGCGTGTTTCTCCTTGGGTTTATCCTGTATGGGACTCACTGCGCTTCCTGGACTTGGGTGGCTATTTCCTTTCCCATGTTAGGGAAGTTTTCAACTATAATCTCTTCAAATATTTTCTCGGGTCCTTTCTCTCTCTTCTCCTTCTGGGACCCCTGTGATGTGAATGTTGTTGCATTTAATGTTGTCCCAGAGGTCTCTTAGGCTGTCTTCATTTCTTTTCATTCTTTTTTCTTTATTCTGTTCCACAGCACTGAATTCCACCATTCTGTCTTCAGGGTCACTTGTCCATTCTTGTGCCTCAGTTATTCTGCTATTGATTCCTTCTAGTGTAGTTTTCATTTCATTTATTGTATTGTTCATCTCTGTTTGTTTGTTCTTTAATTCTTCTAGGTCTTTGTTAAATATTTCTTGCATCTTCTCGACCTTTGCCTCCATTGTTTTTCTGAGGTCCTGGATCATCTTCACTATCATTATTCTGAGTTCTTTTTCTGGAAGGTTGCCTATCTCCACTTCATTTAGTCGTTTTTCTGCGGTTTTATCTTGTTCCTTCATCTGGTACATAGCCCTCTGCCTTTTCATGTTGTCTATCTTTCTGGAATGTGTTTTTTTTTGTGTGTGTGTGAATGTGGTTTTTGTTCCACAGGCTGCAGGATTGTAGTTCTTCTTGCTTCTGCTGTCTGTCCTCTGGTCGATCTCTGGATTATTCTTAACACTCAGGTTTTTTGTTTTTTGTGTTTTTTTTAAGTAGTTCGGCTTTAAAAGAATTTTTTTAATGTTTTTTAAAAAGTTTTTATTTATTTATTTTTGGCTGCATTGGGTCTTTATTGCTGCGTGTAGGCTTTCTCCAGTTGCATTGAGCAGGGGCTGCTCTTCATTTCAGCGCGTGAGCTTCTTACTCTGGTGACTTCTCTTGTTGTGAAGCACAGGCTCTAGGTGTGCGGGCTTCAGTAACTGTGGCATGCAGGCTCAGTAGTTGTGGCTTGCAGGCTCTAGAGCGCAGGCTCAGTAGTTGTGGCCTGCATATAATTTTTGCTTGCAGCACTCATACATATGTTTTATAATTTAAAGGAGAAAGCAATCTATTATATTTACCCAAACTATTTCTGTTGCTCTTCCTTCATTCCTGAAGTTCCATGTTTCCCTTCACCTTAAAAAACTTCTTTTAGTGTTTGTTTTAGAGCAAGTCTTATGGTGATGAATTCTCTTAGTTTCTCTTCATCTGCAAATGTCTTTATTTCACCTTCATTCTTGAATGCTATTTTCACTGGATACACAGTCCTGGGTTGACAGTTCTTTGCTTTCATCACTTCAAAAATATTTCACTCTTTTCTGTTCATGTGGTTTCTAATAACAGTCATTTGAATCACTGTTCTCTCATATGTATTGTGTCATTTTTTTTTTCCTGGATTCTTTCAAGATTTAAAAATTGTTTTGTCTGCAGTAGTTTGATTATGCTTTTGGACATTGTTTTCTTAGAGATTATCCTGTTTGGGGTTTGTTGAGATACTTGTGTCTGTAAATTTGTGTCTTTAACCATATTTGGGGGAGTTTTTAGCCATGATTCCAAATATTTTTTCAACACCAATGTCGCCTCTCATTTTGGGATACCAATGCATGAATGTTAGACCTTTGATTATCCGAGAGATGCCTTAGGCTTTGTTCACTGTTTAAAAATTTTTTTTCTCTATTCTTAGTTTGTGTACTTTCTTTTGATATGTCTTCAAGTTTCCTATTTTTTCTGTCATTTTCATTCTGCTCTTGAGCCTGTCCAGTGAATTTTGATTTTCATATATTGTATTTTGCAATTCTAAAGTTTCCTTTTTAAAAATAGCTCCTGCTTCTCTGTTGAGAATGAATGCCTGTCTTTTCATTCATTTCAAGAGCATTCATCTTTACCTCATAGCTGATGGTTATAATAGCTGCTTTGGTCTTTGTCTGATAATTCCAATATCTGGGTCATCTTGGGTTTGACACCTGTTCATTTTCTTTTCCCTTCAGTATTGGGACTCTGGGTCCTGTTATAATGCTGTGGAGAAAGTTGACTTTTTTTGAGGCAATCAACCTGATAACCTCGTTGAGTACAGATCTGAAGTTTTGTCTTGCCTACTGCTGGTAGTGATTTTGTAGCTCTGTTCATTCATCCCTTTCATGCTAGGATAGCACTGTGGTTATTTTTTTCTTTGTCGTAACTAGCATTTTACTTTTTTTAATTGAATTATATTTGATTTACAATGTTGTGTTAACTTCTGCTGTCCAGCAAAGTGATTCAGTTATACATACATATATATATATATATATATATATATATATATTGCTTTTCATATTCTTTTCCATTATGGTTTATCACATTTTACTTGTTTAATCAATTTCTTGCAGTTGATTAAAGGCATAATAATGCCTACCTAGTAGAGTATTGTAAAGACCAAATGAAATAATATACACAGAATCACCTAGTAGTACAATATCTAGCACATACAGAGCCTTTTAATAAATGTTGTTATTCTCGTTTCTTCAAATGCACGATCTCTTTGCCTGGCCTAACTGAAAATTTATTTAAATCTTCTTTGCTTCACTCTTGCCCATTTTCATGAATTGGAAATGCCACATAAAGTGTTCTACCAAATTACAATGATATTTTCAAAGGATTTGCTATTGTGGAATAAAGCCTCTTGGATTGTCTCAGAGTCCTTGACTGGAGGAATATACAAGTGATAAATCTGTTTTTGGTGGGGGAGGGAGGTAAAATATATATATAACATAAAATTTATCATTTTAATTATTTTTAAACGGGTAATTCATTGACATCATGTACATTCCCAATGTTGTGCAACCCTCAATCACCACTGTGCCTTTCCCGAGCTTGTTCACCATCCCAAACAGAAACTCTGTACCATTAAACAATAATTTTTCATTCTCTCCTCCCCTAGCCCCTGGTAACCTTTTTTCTACTTTGTGTCTCTTTTAATTACTCTATTCTAAGTGCCTCATAGATGGAATCATACAATATTTGTCCTTTTATGATTGGCTTATTTCACTTACCATAATGTCTTCAAGGTTCATTCGTGTTGTAGCATGTATCAGAATTTCATTTCTTGATAAGCAACAAGGTCCTGCTGATTAGCACAGGGAAACGTATTCACTATTCTGTGATAAACCATAATGAAAATGAATATAAAAAAAGAATGTATATATATGTATAACTGAATCACTTTGCTGTACAGTAGAAATTAACACAACTTTGTAAATCAACTATACTTCAATAAAAAAAAAGAATTTAATTCCTTTTTAAGGCTGAATAATATTCCAGTGTTTCTGTATACCGCATTTTGTTTAATCATCTGTCAGTGGATGTTTGGGTTGTTTTCAGCTTTTGTGTATTGTGAATAATGCTGCCATGAGCATTGGTGTACAAGTATCTGGCTGAGTCCCTGCTTCCAATTCTTTTGGGTATATACAGTAACATATCTTTTTTTTGGATTCATGCCTCCTTGATTGTCTGCCATCCATCAGTGGGGTCTGTTTTTTGACTTCTTCTAGTGATAGAAATGAGTCTAGCTCCCTCTGTTTGAAGATTTGCTTTCTGGCATAAAATATGGACTGTTTGTTTAGCAAACCATCAGAAATGTCCTGCTGTCTTCTAGGTACTGTGCTATTCCTGAGAATACAGCGATGAAACATAACTTCCCTGTCTTTTAGCTGTGCAAAGTCTAAGAGATACAGTGACATCAACTCTGAACTGATATGAGGTGTTTTTATTGTTTTGTTTTGTTTTTTTGTGGTATGTGGGCCTCTCATTGTTGTGGCCTCTCCCGTTGCGGAGCACAGGCTCTGGACGCGCAGGCTCAGCGGCCATGGCTCGCGGGCCCAGCCGCTCTGCGGCATGTGGGATCTTTCCAGACCAGGGCACGAACCCACATCCCCTGCATCAGCAGGCGGACTCTCAACCACTGCGCCATCAGGGAAGCCCGAGGTGTCTTTTTTTTTTTTTTCTGATTTATGACTTTTTAATAGAGAAATAAAAATGAAAACACATATATCATCTGTTTAAAAATTCTTGAAAAGAATGAGAGTATATGAAGTCCATCCTATTCTGTAGTGGAAGTACATCAGCAGGTGCTGTGATAAAGAGAAGTGGTGAGGAGTTGGGGTAGATGCCAGGAAAGCTGGGTTGATCAGAGAAGGCCTGTGTGAGGAAGAGCCATTTTAGGGAAGCCTTGCAGGTGAGGAAGAACTCATCTTGGGATGAACTAGAGCACAGTGTCTGGTGGAGGGCCTACTATGTCCGGATGTGTTGACCATCCGCCTTCAGCTTTACATGGTCAGGACTCAGCTAAGCTTACTCTGGGAAGTCCATTTGAAATGCCCTTCCGTTGTCCCACATTCCAGATTTAGATGCTTCCATTTATTTGTTCTTATGGCTTCTTGTGCCTTCCTTTTATGTCATTTACCTCCCCTATAATTACTTGTGTAGGTATTTGTTGAATGCCCTTTGCTTTACCTGATATGTCCTGTGATGGTGGGTGGGGATGCTTCTGTATTATTCACAATATCCCCAGCCTAGTAACTGTCACTTAATAAGCACTTAATAAACATTTGTCGAAAAATGAAAGAATGCCATTTGGGTATCACCTGGGGGAGCATTAGTTTTTGAGGGCTGAGGGGCTCAGACCTGGTATGACCTGTCTTATGTTGGAAAGGCAGCTTTTCCTTGGCACGAGAACACTGATCCAATCAACAGGGTTAAGGTCGGTTCACAGTAACTGAAGAGTTTTGGCAAGAGCGATCCAGGGCTGGCTGATTGGATAAGAAGGGAACATGGTCAGACAACCGTATTTTATGTCTGTTTTTGAAAGGAGTAGTTGTCTACCTGTCTTAGGAGTCAGTGTGTGGTGTAGGCTCAGGAAGCAAAGCATGTTAACCCTGGAAACTGAGAACCCAATATAATAAGATAACAGGGCACAATATTTTATTCCAGCCTGCTCCAAAACAAGGCACCTGATCAGAATGAGTGTGAGTGAGGTGTGTTGGGGTCCCAGGGGCTCAGATTCCAAATATCTGTTTAAGGTGTTCTTAAGTGTCTTTTCAAGTCATGGGTCTTTTGAGGTCTGTCTTGGATTAAGAAATAAAAATGATTCTCACATCCCCCCTACCTCCCAGCTGTTGGCGTTTGCGCCATAAAATCTCCTTGGTGAGACAAAGACAGACTATCTAGTAGGGAGTCCTGCTCAGGGGATATCCAGCATTAAGAAAAATTTATGCAAAAATGAAGGTTTAGAATGGAGGGAGCTTCCAAAATCTTCAGGCAAAAACCCTTCCTCTTGTAGATGAGGCAGCCATGGCCCAGGAGGGGAAATGGCTCCCCTCAGTTCTCAGTAATGTTTGAGGGGGGCCACGAAATAGTACCTGAGAACTAGTATAGTACCTTTCCCCTTACGGACCCCTGTGCAAAACCCATAAGACAACGGCTGATTCTCTCTCTCTTTAAAAGTATATCCCACTGAAAAAGCATATCCCACTGATAGACTATATTTAAAATTGGTGTTTATCCAGAAGATGGTCACGCAAGGTGCTGAGGGCTTTGGAAACCATGGAAACCTCAGGAAAAGGTGAACTTATTTGTAAAATAAATGTTGATCCTGTGTATGCTATGGGCCTGGCAGTGCCAGATGGCTGGCAGAAGACCTCAGACATCCCAAAAGTCAAGAATTTCCCATGTACCTAGGGAGGGCAAAAGAAAAAAGAAAAAAGAAAAAATGGAGACAAAAGAACAGGGACAGGACCTGCACCTAGGGGAGGGAACTGTGAAGGAGGAAAGGTTTTCACACACTAGGAAGCCCCTTCACTGGCAGAGATGGGGTGGGGACAGGTGGGAAGCTTCGGAGCCATGGAGGAGGGCGCAGCCACAGGGTTGCGGAGGGTAAAGCAGAGAGATTCCCACAAAGAGGATCGGTGCCGACCAGCACTCACCAGACTGAGAGGCTTATGTGCTCACCCGCCAGGGTGGGCGGGGTTGGGAGCTGAGGCTCAGGCTTTGGACGTCGGATCCCAGGGAGAGGACTGGGGTTGGCTGCGTGAACACAGCCTGAAGGGGGCTAGTGCCCCACAGCTAGCCAGAAGAGTCCAGGAAAAAGCCTGGACTTGCCTAAGAGGCAAGAGACCATTGCTTAAGGGTGTGCGAGGAGAGGGGATTCAGAGTGCCCCCTAACCGAGCTCCAGAGATGGGTGTGAGCCGTGGCTGTCAGTGCAGACACCAGAGACGAGCATGAGACTCTAAGGCTGCTGCTGCAGCCGCCAAGAAGCCTGTGTGCAAACACAGGTCACTATCCACACCGCCCCTCCCGGAAGCCTGTGCAGCCCGCCACTGCCAGGATCCTGTGATCCAGGGACAACTTGCCCAGGAGAATGCACAGCGCGCCTCAGGCTGGTGCAATGTCACACTGGCCTTTGCCGCCGCAGGCTTGCCCCGCTTTCCGTACCCCTCCCTTCCCCCCGGCCTGAGTGAGCCAGAGCCCCCTAATCAGCTGCTCCTTTAACCCCGTCCTGTCTGGGTGAAGAACAGACACCCTCAGGTGACCTACACGCAGAGGTGAGTCCAAATCCAAAGCTGAACCCCAGGAGCCGTGCGAACAAAGAAGAGAAAGGGAAATCTCTCCCAGCAGCCTCAGGAGCAGCGGATTAAACCTCCGCAATGAACTGGATGTACCCTGCATCTGTGGAACACCGGAATAGACAACGAATCATCCCAAAGTTGAGGTGGTGGACTTTGGGAGCAACTGTGGACTTCGTGTTTGCTTTCTGCATCTAATTTCTTCCTGGCTTTATGTTTATCTTAGTTTAGTATTTAGAGTTTATTATCATTGGTAGATTTATTTATTGATTTGGTTGCTCTCTTCCTCCTTTTATATATATATATTTTTTTTCTTTTTCTCTTTTTGTGAGTGTGTATGTGTATGCTTGTTTGTGTGATTTTGTCTGTATAGCTTTGCTTTTACCATTTGTCCTAGGGTTCTGTCTGTCCTTTTTTTTTTTTTTAGTATAGTTTTTAGCTCTTCTTATAATTGGTGGATTTGTTTTTTGGTTTGGTTGCTATCTCCTTTCTTTTTTTTATTTTTAATTAAAAAATTTTTAATAATGATTTTTTATTGTTTATTTTAATAACTTTATTTTATTTTATTTTATTTCTTTCTTTTTTTTCTCCCTTTTCTTCTGAGCTGTATGACTGACAGGGTCTTGCTGCTCTGGCCGGGTGTCAGGCCTGTGCCTCTGAGGTGGGAGAGCTGAGATCAGGGCATTGGTCCACCAGAGACCTCCCAGCTCCCCATAATATCAAGTGGCGAAAGCTCTCCCAGAGATCTTCATCTCAACGCTAAGACCCAGCTCCACTCAACAACCAGCAAGCTACAGTGCTGGACACCCTATGCCAAACAACTAGCAAGACAGGAACACAACACCACCCACTAGGAGAGAGGCTGCCTAAATTCATAATAAGGTCACAGACACCCCAAAACACACCACCCGACGTGGTCCTGCCCACCAGAAAGACAAGATCCAGCCTCATCCACCAGAACACAGGCACTAGTCCCCTCCACCAGGAAGCCTACACAACCCACTGAACCAACCTTAGCCACTGGGGGCAGACACCCAAAACAACAGGAATTACGAACCTGCAGCCTGCAAAAAGGAGACCTCAAACACAGTAAGTTAAGCAAAATGAGAAGACAGAGGAACACACAGCAGATGAAGGAGAAAGATAAAAACCCACCAGACCAGACAAATGAAGAGGAAATAGGCAGTGTACCTGAAAAAGAATTCAGAATAATGTTAGTCAGGATGATCCATAATCTTGGTAGAATGGAGAAAATACAAGAAACTTTTAACAAGAACCTAGAAGAACTAAAGAGCAAACAAACAGTGATGAACAACACAATAAATGAAATTAAAAATTCCCTAGAAGGAATCAATAGCAGAATAACTGAGGTAGAAGAACAGATAAGTGACCTGGAAGATAAAATAGTGGAAATAACTACTGCAGAGCTGAATATAGAAAAATGAATGAAAAGAATTGAGGACAGTCATAGAGACCTCTGGGACAACATTAAACACACCAACAGTCAAATTATATTATAGGGGTCCCAGAAGAAGAAGAGAAAAAGAAAGGGATTGAGAAAATATTTGAAGAGATTATAGTTGAAAACTTCTCTAATATGGGAAAGGAAATAGTCAATCAAGTCCAGGAAGGGCATAGAGTCCCATACAGGATATTTTCAAGGAGAAACAAGCGAAGACACATATTAATCAAACTATAAAAATTAAATACAGGGGCTTCCCTGGTGGCACAATGGTTAAGAATCCGCCTGCCAATGCAGGGAAAATGGGTTCGAGCCCTGGTCTGGGAATATCCCACATGCCACGGAGCAACTAAGCCTGTGTGCCACAGCTACTGAGCCTGTGCTCTAGAGCCTGCAAGCCATAACTACTGAGCCCATGTACCACAATTACTTAAGCCTGCACACCTAGAGCCCGTGCTCCGCAACAAGAGAAGTCACCACAATGAGAAGCCTGCGCACCGCAACAAACAGTAGCTCCCGCTCGCCAGAACCAGAGAAAGCCTGTGCACAGCAACGAAGACCCAATGCAGGCAAAAATAAATAAATAAATAATTAAAAAATTAAATACAAAGAAAAAATATTAAGAGCAGCAGGGAAAAACAACAAATAACATACAAGGGAATCCCCATAAAGTTAACAGCTGATCTTTCAGCACAAACTCTGCAGGCCAGAAGGGAGTTGCAGGACATATTCAAAGTGATGAAAGGGAAAAACCTACAACCAAGATTACTCTACCCAGCAAGGATCTCATTCAGATTTGACAGAGAAATTAAAACCTTTACAGACAAGAAGAAACTAAGAGAATTTAGCACCACCAAACCAGCTTTACACCAAATGCCACAGGAACTTCTCTAGGCAGGAAACACAAGAGAAGGAAAAGACCTAGAACAAGAAATCCAAAACAATTAAGAAAATGGTAATAAGAACATGTATGTTGATAACTACCTTAAATGTAAATGGATTAAATGCTCCAACCAAAAGACACAGACTGCCTGAATGGATACAAAAACAAGACCCGTATACATGCTGTCTACAAGAGACCCACTTCAGACCTAGGGACACATACAGACTGAAAGTGAGGGGATAGAAAAAGGTATTCCATGCAAATGGAAATCAAAAGAAAGCTGGAGTAGTAATTCTCATATCAGACAAAAGAGACTTTAAAATAAAGACTATTACAAGAGACAAAGAAGGACACTACATAATGATCAAGGGATCAATCCAAGAAGAAGATATAACAATTGTAAATATTTATGAATCCAACATAGGAGCACCTCTACATAAGGGAAATGCTAACAGCTATAAAACGGGAAATCAACAGTAACACAATCATAGTGAAAGTGAACACCTCACTTTCACCAGTGGACAGATCATCTGAAATGAAAATATATAAGGAAACACAAGCTTTAAATGATACATTAAACAAGATGGACTTAATTGATTTTTATAGGATATTCCATCCAAAAACAACAGAATACACTTTCTTCTCAAGTGCTTATGGAACATTCTCCAGGATAAATCATATCTTGAGTCACAAATCTAGCCATGGTAAATTTAAGAAAATTGAAATCATATCAAGTATCTTTTCCAACCGCAACGTTGTGAGACTAGATATCAATTACAGGAAAAAAATCTGTACAAATACAAACACATGGAGGCTAAACAATACACTACTTAATAACCAACAGATCACTGAAGAAATCAAAGAGGAAATCCAAAAATACCTAGAAACAAATGACAATGAAAACACGACGGCCCCAAACCTATGGGATGCAGCAAAAGCAGTTCTAAGAGGGAAGATTATAGCAATACAATCCTGCCTCAAGAAACAAGAAACATCTCAAGTAAACAACCTAACCTTACACCTAAAGCAATTATAGAAAGAAGAACAAAAAACCCCAAAGTTAGCAGAAGGAAGGAAATCATAAAGATCAGATCAGAAATAAATGAAAAAGAAATGAAGTAAACGATAGCAAATATCAATAAAACTAAAAGCTGGTTCTTTGAGAAGATCAACAAAATTGAGAAACCATTAGCCAGACTCATCAAGAAAAAAAAGGAAGAGGACTCAAATCAATAGAATCAGAAATGAAAAAGGAGAAGTAACAACTGACACTGCAGAAATACAAAGGATCATGAGAGATCACTACAAGAAACTGTATGCCAATAAAATGGAGAACCTGAAAGAAATGGACAAATTCTTAGGGAGACCCCAAATAGCCAAAGCAATCTTGAGAAAGAAAAATGGAGCTAGAGGAATCAGGCTCCCAGACTTCAGAGTATACTACAAATCTACAGTAATCAAGACAGTATGGTACTGGCACAAAAACAGAAGTATAGATCAATGGAACAGGCTAGAAAGCCCAGAGATAAACCTACACACATATGGTCATCTTATTTTTGATGAAGGAGGCAAGAATATACAATGGAGAAAAGACAGTCTCTTCAATAAGTGGTGCTGGGAAAACTGGACAGCTACATGTAAAATAATGAAATTAGAACACTCCTTAACACCATACACAAAGATAAACTCCAAATGGATTAAAGACCTAAATGTACGGCCAGATACTATAAAACTCTTACAGGAAAACATAGGCAGAACACTGACATAAATCACAGTGAGATCCTTTGACCTAATGAAACTTAAAAGCTTTCTCACAGCAAGGGAAAACATAAACAAGAAGAAAAGACAACCGTCAGAATGGGAGAAAAAATTTGCAAATGAAGGATTAAATGACGAAGGAATAATCTCCAAAATTTACAAGCAGCTCATGCAGCTTAATATCAATAAAACAAACAACCCAATCCAGAAATGGGCAGAAGACCTAAATAGACATTTCTCCAAAGAAGATGTACAGATTGCCAACAAACACATGAAAGAATGCTGAACATCGGTAATCATTAGAGAAATGCAAATCAAAACTACAGTGAGGTATCACCTCACTCCAGTCAGAATGGCCATCATCAAAAAATCTACAAACTATAAATGCTGGAGAGGATGTGGAGAAAAGAGAACCCTCTTGCACTGTTGGTGGGAATGTAAATTGATACAGTCACTATGCAGAACAGTTTGGAGGTTGTTTAAAAAACTAAAAATAGACGTACCATACGACCCAGCCGTCCCTCTATTGGACATATACCCTGAGAAAACCATAATTCAAAAAGAGTCTTGTACCACAATGTTCATTGCAGCTTTATTTACAATAGCCATGACATGGAAGCAACCTAAGTGTCCATCAACAGATGAATGGATAAAGAAGATGTGGCACACATATACAATGGAATATTACTCAGCCATAAAAAGAAATGAAATTGAGTTATTTGTAGTGAGGTGCATGGACGTTGAGTCTGTCATACAGAGTGAAGTAAGTCAGAAAGAGAAAAGCAAATACCATATGCTAACACATATATATGGAATCTAAAAATAAAAGGTTCTGAAGAACCTAGGGGCAGGACAGGAATAAAGACGCAGATGTAGAGAATGGACTTGAGGACATGGGGAGGGCAAAGGGTAAGCTGGGATGAAGTGAGAGAGTGGTATGGACATATATACACTGCCAAATGTAAAATAGATAGCTAGTGGGAAGCCGCTGCATAGCACAGGGAGATCAGCTCAGTGCTTTGTGACCACCTAGAGGGGTGGTATAGGGAGGTTGGGAGGGAGACTCAAGAGGGAGGAGATATGGGGATGTATGTATATGTATAGCTGATTCACTTTGTTATGAAGCAGAAACTCACACACCATTGTTAAGCAATTATACTCCAATAAGGATGTTAAAAAAAAAAACCTCCCCTTACTTAGAACTTAACCATAACCGTTACGTTAGCAGTTCAAAGATTTTGAGAAGTTCTGCAATTAAAAACTAGTATAAATTGATTAACTCGGTGCTTTCCTGGCTAGTTTGAATGCTTTGATTATGTTACTTTTTCTCCCCCCTGTACGTTCTAAAGTCATGTGGAAGACTTGGGAAACAGCCACTGGGAAATGCTTGGATAGTAGAACAGAGTTATAAATTGAATATCTGCGGCTGTAGGTTCTTTTCCTGGCTCTGTCACTACCTGCCACATTTCAAGGCTTATTTTTCCATGCTTAAAATGAGGGAATTTAAATACACGACCTCCCTGATCCTTCCCATCTTTAAAATCCTGCGGCACTATAATCCTGCGTCTGTTAACTATGCAGCCAGGCTGGGAAAGCATCTTATATGCCTTTTCTATATTCTGTCTTTTGTTTGACCTTTTTTCTCAGAAGCCTCAGAACTTGTAAGCCATGAAAAAAAAGTACAGAAACAATCAAATGGTAGTCAGACTTTCTGTAATTTCCCTGTTTTATACATTAAAAAAATGTCTGTAGTTAAGCCAGTAGCAATATAAGGAACCTAAATGGAGCCTTCTTGTGAAGAGTTGTAATAAAAACCTCTCTCTGGGGTGCCATGATTTTTACATATACTCATCCCTCTTTCCAGAGGGAAACTAGCCACACCATGTATTAATATTGGTAGATTTTTAAAAATCCGTTGTTGATTTTTTTAAAAAAAACACGATTTTTAGCAAGAGCCACAGAAACACACTCTTAGGTACAGTGATGCCAGTTCTAGAAATTTGGGAAAAGCAAAAACTAAATGAACATGTTTGAAGATGTTCACTGTAGTGTTATCTATAATAGTAAAAAAAGCAACAAAGTTGAATATAACCTGAGTGGTTCAATGTTAGGAGATTGGTTGGTAAATTACTGTACATCAACATGAGAAAATATTGTGCATCCTCTAAAAATGTTTGTTGTGAAGTTCAGATAAAGCATAAGAAAATATTTTATAAAGTAAATGAAAACAATCAATACATATAAATTTGGAAAAAATATGTAAAAATGTGTATGCTTATTGATGAAACTGGAAGCTGAATATAAAAACAAAGTTTATAGAGAATGGTGAATATGTTATTTTAATTAAATTAATAAATAATTAATATTGCTTACTTTTGTTTTTTCAATGTAAATTAACTCTCAGCTCTGTTAGCAGAACAAACTTAGAAAATCTGAATAAAAAATGTATTCACTGTAGATAATTTAGAAAAGAAAAATGACACAAAAAAGAACATTAAATATCACCCATCATCTCACCACCCAGAAATAATCATTGCAGACATTTCAGTATATATACCAGTAATCTTTTCTTGGTGGGGCGGGGGTGTGTCTGTGTGTGTCTCTTTCTAGACATATTTTTAAGCAGATTTGTACAGCCATACGTGCAACTGGCTTTTTTCACTTTAAATTGTGAACATTTATCCAAGTAGTTACGTTTTTTTCCTGCATATCATTTTTAGTTATTACGTTGTATTCCTTCATACAGATGCACAGTAAGGGACTCAGCCAGTCTCCCCTATGGGTATGCATGTGATGTAGCCTTTTGCTGAGTATTGTCAAATTGATTTCAAGATAGGTTATATCAATTTACTTGGTCACCTTGCCTAAAGAAGTAAAAAATTACTTAAAAAAAATAAAACATTGTTTTGTCTTGTTTTTATGAATTTTTTAAAAAGCCCCAGATCCTGGACCTAGACAGCATTATGCTAAGTGAAATAAGTGAGAGAGAGACAAATACTGTATTTTATCACATATATAGAATCCAGAAAGTAAAGCAAACAAATACATATAATGAAACAGAAACAGATTCACAGATACAGAGAACAATATAGTGCTTACCAGTGGGGAGAGGAAAGGGAGGAAAGGCAAGATACGGGTAGGGGAATAAGAGATACAAACTACTATGTGCAAAATAGGTAGGGAATGAGGATATGTTGTACAGCACAGGGAAATAGAGCTATTGTAATAACTTTAAGTGGAGTATATGTTGTACACCTGAAACGAATACAATATTATAAATCAACTATGCTTCAATAAAAAAATTGTAGTAAAAAGCTGCAAATCTACTTTTCCCATGTTTATGGAGTTCTCAACTGAGAATGAGTCAACTAGATCACTTTTAAAGGGTTTTTTGATGCTAAAGAACTCTTAGGCCGTTTTTCTTTTTTTTTATTTTTAAATTTAATTTAATTTATTTATTTATACAGCAGGTTCTTATTAGTCATCAATTTTATACACATCAGTGTATACATGTCAATCCCAATCACCCAATTCATCACACCACCACCACCACCACCACCACCCCCGCCGCTTTCCCTGCTTGGTGTCCATATGTTTCTCCTCTACATCTGTGTCTCTATTTCTGCCGTGCAAACTGGTTCATCTGTACCATTTTTCTAGGCTCCACATATATGTGTTCATATACGATATTTGTTTTTCTCTTTCTGACTTACTTCACTCTGTATGACAGTTTCTAGATCCATCCATGTCTCCACAAATGACCCAGTTTCATTCCTTTTTGTGGCTGAGTAATATTCCATTGTATATATGTACCACATCTTCTTTATCCATTCATCTGTCGATGGGCATTTAGGTTGCTTCCATAACCTGGCTATTGTAAATAGTGCTGCAATGAACATTGGGGTGCATGTGTCTTTTTGAATTGTGGTTTTCTCTGTGTATATGCCCAGTAGTGGGATTCACTACTGGGCATATACACAGAGCTGGATCATATGGTAATTCTATTTTTAGTTTTTAAAGGAACCTCCATACTGTTCTCCATAGTGGCTGTATCAGTTTACATTCCCACCAACAGTGCAAGAGGGTTCCCTTTTCTCCACACCCTCTCCAGCATTTGCTGTTTGTAGATTTTCTGTTGAGGCCCATTCTAGCTGGTGTGAAGTGATACCTCACTGTAAGTTTGATTTGCATTTCTCTAATAATTAGAGATGTTGAGCAGCTTTTCATGTGCTTCTTGGCCATCTGTATGTCTTCTTTGGAGAAATGTCTGTTTAGGTCTTCTGCCCATTTTTTGATTGGGTTGTTTGTTTTTTTAATGTTGGACTGCATGAGCTGCTTATATATTTTGGAGATTAATCCTTTGTCCGTTGAATCGTTTGCAGATATTTTCTCCCATTCTGAGGGTTGTCTTTTCATCTTGTTTATGGTTTCCTTTGCTGTGCAAAAGCTTTGAAGTTTCATTAGGTCCCATTTGTTTACTTTTGTTTTTATTTCCATTACTCTAGGAGGTGGATCAAAACAGATCTTTCTGTGATTTATGTCAAAGAGTGTTCTGCCTATGTTTTCCTCTAAGAATTTTATAGTTTCCAGTCTTACATTTATATCTCTAATCCATTTTGAGTTTATTTTTGAGTATGGTGTTAGGGAGTGTCTAATTTCATTCTTTTACATGTAGCTGTCCAGTTTTCCCAGCACCACTTATTGAAGAGACTGTCTTTTCTCCATTGTGTATCCTTGCCTCCTTTGTCATAGATTAGCTGACCATAGGTGCGTGGGTTTATCTCTGGGCTTTCTATCTTGTTCCATTGATCTATGTTTCTGCTTTTGTGCCAGTACCATATTGTCTTGATTACTGTAGCTTTGTCGTATAGTCTGAAGACAGGGAGTCTGATTCCTCCAGCTCTGTTTTTTTCCCTCAGAACTGCTTTGGCTATTCGGGGTCCTTTGTGTCTCCATACAAATTTTAATATTTTTTGTTTCAGTTCCATAAAAAATGCCATTGGTAGTTTGTTAGGGATGCATTGAATCTGTAGATTGCTTTGGGTACTATAGTCATTTTCACAATATTGATTTTTCCAACCCAAGAACATGATATATCTCTGCATCTGTTGGTATCATCTTTAATTTCTTTCATCAGTGTCTTATAGATTTCTGCATACAGGTCTTTTGTGTCCCTAGGTAGCTTTATTCCTAGGTATTTTATTCTTTCTGTTGCAATGTTAAATGGGAGTGTTTCCTTAATTTCTCTTTCAGATATTTCATTAGTGTATAGGAATACAGGAGATTTCTATGCAATAATTTTGTATCCTTCAACTTTACCAAATTCATTGATTAGCTATAGTAGTTTTCTGGTGGCATCTTTAGGATTCTCTATATATAGTATCATGTCATCTGCCAACAGTGACAGTTTTACCTCTTCTTTTCCAATTTGTATTCCTTTTATTTCTTTTACTTCTCTGATTGCCATGGCTAGGACTCCCAAAACTATGTTGAATAATAGTGGTGAGAGTGGACATCCTTGTCTTGTTCCTGATCTCATAGGAAATGCTTTCAGTTTTTCACCATTGAGAATGATGTTTGCCATGGGTTTGTCGTATATGGCCTTTATTATGTTGAGGTAGATTCCCTCTATGCCCACTTTCTGGAGGGTTTTTTATCATAAATGGGTGTTGAATTTTGTCAAAAGCTTTTTTTGCATCTATTGAGATGACCATATGGTTTTTATTCTTCAATTTGTTAATATGGTGTATCACATTGATTGATTTGCATATATTGAAGAATCCTTGCATCCCTGGGATAAATCCCACTTGATCATGATGTATGATCCTTTTAATGTGCTGTTGGATTCTGTTTGCTAGTATTTTGTTGAGCATTTTTGCATGTATATTCATGAGTGATATTGGTCTGTAATTTTCTTTTTTTGTAGTATCTTTGTGTGGTTTTGGTATCAGGGTGATGGTGGCCTCATAGAATGAGTTTGGGAGTGTTCCTTCCTCTGCAATTTTTTGGAAGAGTTTGAGAAGGGTGGGTGTTAGCTCTTCTCTAAATGTTTGGTAGAATTCGCCTGTGAAGCCATCTGGGCCTGGACTTTTGTTTGCTGGAAGACTTTGAATCACAGTTTCAATTTCATTACTTGTGATTGGTCTGTTCATATTTTCTATTTCTTCCTGGTTCAGTCTTGGAAGGTTATACCTTTCTAAGAATTTGTCCATTTCTTCCAGATTGTCCATTTTATTGGCATAGAGTTGCTTGTAGTAGTCTCTTAGGATGCTTTGTATTTCTGCGGTGTCTGTTGTAACTTCTTTTTCATTTCTAATTTTACTGATTTGAGTCCTCTCCCTCTTTTTCTTGATGAGTCTGGCTAATGATTTATGAATTTTGTTTATCTCCTCAAAGAACCAGCTTTTAGTTTTATTGATCTTTGCTATTGTATTCTTTGTTTCTATTTCATTTATTTTTGCTCTGATCTTTATGATTTCTTTCCTTCTGCTAACGTTGGGTTTTGTTTGTTCTTTTTTCTCTAGTTCCTTTAGGTGTAAGGTTACATGGTTTATTTGAGATGTTTCTTGTTTCTTGAGGTAGGCTTGTCTAGCTCTAACCTTCCCTCTTAGAACTGCTTTTGTTGCATCCCATAGGTTTTGGATCGCCGTGTTTTCAATGTCATTTGTTTCTCTGTATTTTTTGATTTCCTCTTTGATTTCTTCAGTGATCTCTTGGTTATTTAGTAACGTATTATTTAGCCTCCATGCGTTTGTGGTTTTTACGTTTATTTGCCTGTAATTCATTTGTAATCTCATAGCGTTGTGGTCAGACAAGATGCTGGATATGATTTCAATTTTCTTAAATTTACTGAGGCTTGATTTGTGACCCAAGATGTCATCTGTCCTGGGGAATGTTCCGTGTGCACTTGAGAAGAAAGTGTAATCTGCTGTTTTTGGATGGAATATCCTATAAATATGAATTAAATCTATGTGGTCCATTGTGTCATTTAAAGCTTCTGTTTCCTTATTTATTTTCATTTTGTATGATCTATCCATTCGTGTAAGTGAGGTGTTAAAGTCCCCCACTATTATTGTGTTACTGCCGATTTCCTCTTTTATACGTGTTAGCATTTGCCTTATGTATTCAGCTTCTCTTATGTTGGGTGCACATATATTTATAAGTGTTATATCTTCTTCTTGGATTGACCCCCTGATCATTATGTAGTATTCTTTCTTGTCTCTTGTAACATTCTTTATTTTAAAGTCTATTTTATCTGATATGAGTATTGCAACTCCAGCTTTCCTTTGTTTTCCATTTGCATGGAATATCTTTTTCCATCCCCTCACTTGCAGTCTGAATGTGTCCCTAGGTCTGAAGTGGGTCTCTTGTAGACAGCATATATATGGGTCTTGTTTTTGTATCCATTCAGCAATCCTGTGACTTTTGGTTGGAGCATTTAATCCATTTACGTTTAAGGTAATTATCGATTTGTATGTTCCTATTACCATTTTCTTAATTGTTTTGGATTTGTTTTTGTAGGTCGTTTTCTTCTCTTGTGTTTCCCACTTAGAGAAATTCCTTTAGCATTTGTTGTAGAGCTGGTTTAGTGGTGCTGAATTCTCTTAGCGTTTGCTTGTCTGTAACGCTTTTGATTTCTCCATCGAATCTGAATGAGATCCTTGCTGGGTAGAGTAATCTTCGTTGTAGTTTCTTCCATTTCATCACTTTAAGTATATCATGCCTCGCCCTTCTGGCTTGTAGAATTTTTGCTGAGAAATCAGCTGTTAACCTTATGGGTGTGCCCTTTTATGTTATTTGTTGTTTTTCCTTTGCTGCTTTCAATAATTTTTCTTTGTCTTTAGTTTTTGCCAGTTTGATTACTATGTGTCTCTGTGTGTTTCTCCTTGGTTTATCCTGTATGGGACTCTCTGCACTTCCTGGTCTTGGGTGGCTATTTCCTCTCCCATGTTACGGAAGTTTTCGACTATAATCTCTTCAAATATTTTCTTGCGTCCTTTCTCTCTCTCTTCTCCTTTTGGGACCCCTATGATGTGAATGTTGTTGTGTTTAATGTTGTCCCAGAGATCTCTTAGGCTGTCTTCATTTCTTTTCATTCTTTTTTCTTTATTCTATTCCACAGCACTGATTTCCACCATTCTGTCTTCCAGGTCACTTATCTGTTCTTCTGCCTCAGTTGTTCTGCTATTGAACCCTTCTAGTGTAGTTTTCATTTCAGTTACTGTATCGTTCATCTCTGTTTGTTTGTTCTTTAATTCTTGTATTCCTTTGTAAAACATATTTTGCGTCTTCTCGATCTTTGCCTCTATTGTTTTTCCAAGGTCCTGGATCATCTTTACTATCATTATTCTGAATTATTTTTCTGGAAGGTTGCCTATCTCCACTTCATTTAGTTGTTTTTCTGGGGTTTTATATTGTTCCTTCATCTGGTACGTACCCCTCTGCTTTTTCTTGTTGTCTATCTTTCTGTGAATGTGGTTGTTGTTCCACAGGCTGCAGGATTGTATTTTTTCTTTCTTCTGCTGTCTGCCTGCTCCCTTAGGCTATTTTTTACACATTGTCTATAATGAGTGAGTCTATAGGATTTCTGCTACTCTCTTAAGGAAACGTAATGAATGTTTAGAGTATACCGATTGGTGTCATGGAATGCAGTGTATTCTAGCATGAGGAATTTCACTACAAACTGAAGCAACAAGTATTGAGACATTTCAGATCTGCCTTAAATTTCTTAAATATTTGTACTCTGTTTGAAAAAGCATGGATTTTTCACTCTAATGTTTTCTATTAAGTAGTCGAGGTACCTGCTTTAGGATTTAATTTGAAATAAGCTGTCAGACTTGAGTACCTATCTATTTTCATGATGAATTTGTTTTTAGTCTTTATTTAAGCCTAGTTCTCAATTTTCTACATTTGTGTTAGGTGTTGAAGAAAGAGATTTTTACTCATTGTGTGCCTTCTATTCCATTTTATTCCTTTAGTTGCATTTGATTCTCATCCAGTTTTATTTATACTTCATGAATTTGAACAGATCTGTGATTTCTCATTGTTTCCTGGTGCCAGTTGAAAAATTCTCCCAGGCTCTTTTTATGGGGTAACTGTCATGTTTATACTGCGTTTCAAGAAATGTCCATCTTTTTAATTCTCTTGTCTAAATGCATTCAATTTTTAAAAGAACAGTTGTAAAGTCGTGAACTTGACATCTTTACACTTGAATGTGCATAATTACACAGTGCTCTTTTTCCTGTGCCGACTTCAATCTAGGCTGTGTGTGTAATGAGAAGCATAATTTACCACTTGGCAAGAATAAAGGCACCTTTGCTGTCTTCCCCTTTTCTTTTCTTTAAGCTGTTACTACATGTATGGTTATGTCCCTAGGGAGAGGTGGGAAAAGATGTCTTTGCTCTCTGAAGTCCATTTCTCAAGGGAATATCGATACGCACAAGGATCCTATTTACATTGTAATTGGTTTCTGGCTGTCTGGTACAGCTGTTTCAACTTAAACCCAAGACAGTCGCTATGGAGATGGTTGACTTGAAATAGGTCAAGTTAAGTCCTTTTCTCCCTGGATATGAGGGAGTGCTGTAACTCAGCTAGAAATGTCTCAGTTGAACAGAATATATGTAGATGGGCAACCACATTCCCCACCCCCCCAACACCCAAATTTCTCTTTTTAGGCTGAGGCTTGTCACATATGCTAGTCCGATCATGTTGCTGCTGTGAATCTGGAAACAACACACCTGAAGACTATTTCTGTTAAAGAAAAGGAATGAGAGGTGTCATAATTTGCAACGTAACCTTGAATTAACTGGCTCATATGACTCTCAAAAGGTGCTTATTTCATAAGTTCCTAGACATAGTAGAATAGCATTTATTTTCAAGACATGACCAGGCGTTCAAGGACAGTTTTTAAAAACATGGAGTTGAAGGGGACCTTCAAGATGGCAGAGGAGTAAGACGTGGAGATCACCTTCCTCCCCACAAATATATCAGAGATACATCTACATGTGGAACAACTCCTACAGAACACCTACTGAACGCTGGCAGAAGACCTCAGACCTCCCAAAAGGCAAGAAACTCCCCACGTGTCTGGGGAGGGCAAAAGAAAAATGAAAAAACAGACAAAAAACAGGGACAGGACCTGCACCTCTGGGAGGGAGCTGTAAAGGAGGAAAAGCTTCCACACACTAGGAAGCCCCTTAACTGGTGGAGACGGGGGGTGGTGGGGTGGGGAGCTTCAGAGCCACGGAGGATAGTGCAGCAACAGGGGTGCAGAGGGCAAAGCGGAGAGATTCCCGCACAAAGGATCGGTGCCGACCAGCACTCACCAGACCGAGAGGCTTGTCTGCTTACCCACTGGGGCAGGTGGGGGCTGGGAGCTGAGGCTCATGCTTTGGAGGTCAAATCCCAGGGAGAGGACTGGGGTTGGCTGCATGAACACAGCCTGCAGGGGGCTAGTGCACCACAGCTAGCCGGGAGGGAGTCCGGGGAAAAGTCTGGAGCTGCTGAAGAGGCAAGAGACAGTTGTTTCCAGGTGCGTGAGAAGAGGGGATTCAGAGCACCACCTAAAGGAGCTCTGGAGACGGGCACGAGCCACAGCTATCAGCATGGACCCCAGAGACGGGCATGAAGTGCTAAGGCTGCTGTTGCAGCCAGCAAGCCTGTGTGCAAGCACAGGTTACTATCCACACCTCTCCTCCCGGGAGCCTGTGCAGCACACCACTGCCAGGGTCCCGGGATCCAGGGACAACTTCCCTGGGAGAACACACAGCGTACCTCAGGCTGTTGCAACATTATGGCAGTCTCTGCTGCCGCAGGCTTGCCCCACATTCCATACCCCTCGCTCACCCTGGTCTGAGTGAGCCAGAGCCCTCTAATCAGCTGCTCCTTTAACCCCGACCTGTCTGGGCAAAGAACAGACGCCCTCAGGTGACCTACATGCAGAGTTGAGGCCAAATTCAAAGCTGAACCCCAGGAGCTGTGCGAACAAAGAAGAGAAAGGGAAATCTCTCCCAGCAGCCTCAGGAGCAGCAGATTAAATCTCTACAATCAACTTGATGCACCCTGCATCTGTGGAATACGTGAATAGACAACAAATCATCCCAACTTGAGGTGGTGGACTTTGGGAGCAACTGTGGACTTGTGGTTTGCTTTCTGCATCTAATTTGTTCCTGGTTTTATATTTGTCTTAGTTTAGTATTTAGAGTTTATTATCATTGGTAGATTTGTTTATTGATTTGGTAGGTCTCTTATTTTTATATATACATATATATTTTTTTTTTTCTTTTTCTCTTTTTGTGAGTGTGTATGTCTATGCTTATTTGTGTGATTTTGTCTGTGTAGCTTTTCTTTTACCATTTTTCCTAGCATTCTGTCTGTCCTTTTTCTTTTTTTTTCTAAGTATAGTTTTTAGCACTTGTTATTGGTGGATTTGTTTTTTGGTTTGGTTGCTCTCTTCTTTCTTTCTTTCTTGTGTTCTTTTTTTTATTACTTTTTAATTTTTTTATTTTTAATAATTTAAAAAATTTTAATTTTAATAACTTTACTTTATTTTTCTTTCTTTTTTTCTCCCTTTTCTTCTGAGCCATTTGGCTGACAGGAGCTTGGTGCTCTGGCCAGGTGTCAGGCCTGTGCCTCTGAGGTAGGAGAGCCGAGTTCAGGACACTGGTCTACCAGAGACCTCCCAGCTCCATGTAATATCAAACAGCAAAAGCTCTCCCAGAGATCTCCATCTCATGGCTAAGACCCAGCTCCCCTCAATAACCAGCAAGCTACAGTGCTGGACACCATCTGCCAAACAACTAGCAAGACGGGAACACAACCCCACCCGTTAGCAGAGAGGCTGCCTAAAATCATAATAAGGTCACAGACACCCCAAAACACACCACTGAACGTTGTACTGTCCAACAGAAAGACAAGATCCAGCCTCATCCACCAGAACACAGGCACTAGTCCCCTCCACCAGGAAGCCTACACAGCCCACTGAACCAACGTTAGCCACTGGGGGCGGACATAAAAAACAATGGGAACTATGAACCTGCAGCCTGCGAAAAGGAGACCCCAAACACAGTAAGTTAAGCAAAATGAGAAGACAGAGGAACACACAGCAGATGAAGGAGCAAGATAAAAACCCACCAGACCTAACAAATGAAGAGGAAATAGGCAGTCTACCTGAAAAAGAATTCAGAGTAATGATAGTAAAGATGATCCAAAATATTGGAAATAGAATGGAGAAAATACAAGAAATGTTTAATGACAATGTAGAAGAACTAAAGAGCAAACAAACAATGATGAACAACACAATAAATGAAATTAAAACTTCTCTAGAAGGAATCAATAGCAGAATAACTGAGGGCGAAGAATGGATAAGTGACCTGGAAGATAAAATAGTGGAAATAACTACTGCAGAGCAAAATAAAGAAAAAAGAATGAAAAGAATTGAGGACAGTCTCAGAGACCTCTGGGACAACATTAAATGCACCAACATTCGAATTATAGGGGTCCCAGAAGAAGAAGAGAAAAAGAAAGGGACTGAGAAAATATTTGAAGAGATTATAGTTGAAAAGTTCCCTAATATGGGAAAGGAAGCAGTCAATCAAGTCCAGGACGTGCAGAGAGTCCCATGCAGGGTAAATCCAAGGAGAAACACGCCAAGACACATATTAGTCAAACTATCAAACATTAAATACAAAGAAAAAATATTAAAAGCAGCAGGGAAAAACAACAAATAACATGCAAGAGAATCCCCATAATATTAACAGCTGATCTTTCAGCAGAAACTCTGCAAGCCAGAAGGGAGTGGCAGGACATATTTAAAGTGATGAAAGGGAAAAACCTACAACCAAGATTACTCTACCCAGCAAGGATCTCATTCAGATTCGACGGAGAAATTAAAACCTTTACAGACAAGCAGAAGCTAAGAGAATTCAGCACCACCAAACCAGCTTTACATCAAATGCTAAAGGAACTACTCTAGGCAGGAAACACAAGAGAAGGAAGAAGACCTACAATAACAAACTGAAAACAATTAAGAAAATGGTAATAGGAACACACATGTCAATAACTACCTTAAATGTAAATGGATTAAATGCTCCAACCAAAAGACATAGACTGGCTGAAGGGATACAAAAACAAGACCCATATATATGCTGTCTACAAGAGACCCACTTCAGACCTAGGGACACATTCAGACTGCAAGTGAGGGGATGGAAAAAGATATTCCTTGCAAATGGAAAGCAAAAGAAAGCTGGAGTAGCAATTCTCATATCACACAAAATACACTTTAAATTAAAGACTATTACAAGAGACAAAAAAGGACTCTATATAATGATCAAGGGATCAATCCAAGAAGAAGATATAACAACTGTAAATATTTATGCATCCAACATAGGAGCACCTCAATACATAAGGCAAATACTAACAGCCATAAAAGGGGAAATCAAAAGTAATACAATCATAATACTGGGGGACTTTAACACCCCACTTTCACCAATGGACAGCTCATCCAAAATGAACATCAATAAGGAAACACAAGCTTCAAATGATACATTAAACAAGATGGACTTAATTGATATTTATAGGACATTCCATCCAAAAACAACAGAACACACTTTCTTCTCAAGTGTTCATGGAACATGCTCCAGGATAGGTCATATCTTGGGTCACAAATTAAGCCTTGGTAAATTTAAGAAAATTGAAGTTATATCAAGTATCTTTTCCGTCCACAACACTATGAAACTAGATATCAATTACAGGAAAAAAATCTGTACAAAACACGAACACATGGAGGCTAAACAATACACTACTTAATAACCAAGATATCACTGAAGAAATCAAAGAGGAAATCGGACAATACCTAGAAACAAATGACAATGGAAACACGATGGCCCAAAACCTATGGGATGCAGCAAAGGCAGTTCTAAGAGGGAAGTTTATAGCAATACAATCCTACCTGCTTTTGCACAGCAAAGGAAAACGTAAACAAGGAGAAATGGCAACCCTCAGAATGGGAGAAAATATTTGCAAATGAAGCAACTGACAGAGGATTAATGTCCGAAATTTACAAGCAGCTCATGTAGCTCCATATCAAAAAAACAAACAACCCAATCCAAAAATGGGCAGAGGACCTAAATAGACATTTCTCCAAAGAAGATGTACAGATTGCCAACAAACACATGAAAGGATGCTCAACATCACTAATCATTAGAGAAATGCAAATCAAAACTACAATGAGGTATCACCTCACACCAGTCAGAATGGCCATCATCAAAAAATCTACAAACAGTAAATGCCAGAGAGGGTGTGGAGAAAAGGGAACACTCTTGCACTGTTCGTGGGAATGTAAATTGATACAGCCACTATGCAGAACAGTATGGATGTTCCTTAAAAAACTAAAAAGAGAACTACCATACGACCTAGCAATCCCACTCCTGGGCATATACCCTCAGAAAACCATAATTCAAAAAGAGTCATGTACCACAGTGTTCATTGCAGCTCTATTTACAATAGCCAGGATATGTAAGCAATCTAAGTGTCCATCAACAGATGAACGGATAAAGAAGATGTGGCGCATATATACAATGGAATATTACTCAGCCATAAAAAGAAACGAAATTGAGTTATTTGTAGTGAGGTGGATGGACGTTGAGTCTGTCATACAGAGTGAAGTAAGTCAGAAAGAGAAAAACAAATACCTTATGCTAACACGTGTATTTGGAATCTAAAAAAGAAAATGGTTCTGAAGAACCTATGGGCAGGACAGGAATAAAGACGCAAATGTAGAGAATGAACTTGAGGACAGGGGGAGGGGAAACGGTAAGCGAAGTGAGAGAGTGGCATGGACATTATACACTACCAAATGTAAAATAGATGGCTAGTGGGAAGTAGCCACATAGCACTGGGAGATCAGCTCGGTGCTTTGTGACCTCCTAGTGGTGGGATAGGGAGGGTGGGAGGGAGACTCAAGAGGGAGGAGATATTGGGATATATGTTTATGTATAGCTGATACACTTTGTTATAAAGCAGAAACTAACACACCATTGTAAAGCAATTATACTCAAATAAAGATGCTAATAAATAAATAAATAAATAAAAACATGGAGTTAACAGTGATATTTGGAAGAAGGCACCTGGTGACACTTGATGGGATTTGCCATTAGTTTGGCCAGAAAGCATGGCTTTCCCAGGAAAACTTGGCTATGTTCTGTTGTGGGTGACTTTGATTACTTACCTTTCCTTCTTCATGTGTCCTATGTGGAAATGGTTCCTGACTCTGCATCTGACCATTACAATGGGGACTTACAGTCTTTCTGACAGGTGGCAATGCCGTTAGGTTCCCTTATAGGACCCGTAGCTTTGTCTTGTTTGGGGCATGGTGAATATGGGTACAGTTTTGGTTGTCATAGTTGGGTTGCGGGTAGGATGTTACTGGCATCTAGTGGGGAGGGGTCTGCGATGCGGCTGAGCATCCTACAACACACGGGACAGCACCCCTCCAACAAGGAATTATGTGGCCTAATAAGTCAGTAGTGCTGCGGTGGTCTGTTTTCGATGGGTTGCTAAGAAATGTGAAAGATTTCATTCAAGAGTGATAGTGGGAGAAATGAAAAGCAGATATCTAGAAGGAGAGGCAAGTGTGTGTATATGACAGGGAGGAAGTTGAGTAGGAGCTATAGAAGTGATGTGTGTAAGGTGGTACCCGGACCCACCAATTTGAGTTTTGTAGATATTTTTGGAAGAAAATAAAATGCCTAGGTTCACACTTTGTATCCTGCTTTGTGTAGTTAACCATGTAAGATAAATATGTGCAATAAATAATTGAAAAACTCTCAATATACCGACTGTCTTAAGTCATACTCAGAGGATTCTGGGAGTTGAAGATCCCCTTTAGGAATTAGGCTTAGCTCCAGGCAGATAGTAGGTGCTCAGTAAATATTTGCAACCAGAGTGAGTTAAGGGGAAGAGGAGAGGGAAAGGGAATGGACTCAGAGGCCACTGGAGCAGCTGCCCTGGGTCTACCGCACACAAGCCAACTCCATGGAAGTTCCCTGTTGAAGAAGGTTGGGAACCGTGGAGGACTTCTGCCATTAAGGCTTGTGTTCAGCTGTCTTTACTAAAGCTGTGCCTGTGTCTACCCTGGGATCCAGCAGTTCCACTCCACAGTATGCAATCAGCAGAAATGCTTATGCATATTTACTAAGTCATGAGCTTTCAGGAATGTTCACAGAAGTAGTACCATTCATAGTAGCCCAAACTGGAAGCTACCCAAATGCCCATCAGTAATAGAATAGATAAATAAATTTATTTTAAAAATTGCTAATGGACTTGAGGACATGGGGAGGGGAAAGGGTAAGCTGGGATGAAGTGAGAGAGTGGCATGGACATATATACACTACCAAATGTAAAACTGATAGCTAGTGGGAAGCAGCCGCATAGCACAGGGAGATCCGCTCGGTGCTTTGTGTCCACCTAGAGGGGTGGGATAGGGAGGGTGGGAGGGAGACGCAAGAGGGAGGAGATATGGGGATATATGTATATGTATAGCTGATTCACTTTGTTATACAGCAGAAACTAACACACCATTGTGTTAGCAATTATACTCCAATAAAGATGTTAAAAAAATTGCTAATGATGAAATATTTCAAAGCACAATAGGGTATAAGAAAAATAGGCATTCTAGTTCCTACCACCCAGATTTAACAAAGGTTAACATTTTTCCTGTTTGTTTTTTTTTCTTCTTCTCTTTTTTTAAAAATTTTTATTTTTTATTTGAGAAATAGAACCTTCTGGTGGCCTTAGTGTTGGGGGTAGGGTAGAGGTGGGTGAGTGATGTAAAGATACTGGAATGTAAGAGTGGGATGACCTGGGCTTTCTCTGCAGGTCTTCCCTTGACATGGAATGAGTTACCTGTCACTGGCACCTAAACATCAAGCAGAGTAGTCAGCGAGAACATCTCCCCATTAAAGATTCCGCAGTACTACAGAAGGAATAGGAAGAAGCCATGGCTTTCACCTCTCCTGCTGTCTGAAAAATAAAACACTTTGCAGTAGTGTCCTTTAAGGACACAATGCCTCTTTCGTTGAAATATAAAAGAATTTGGCTTTTTCCATCAAATTGTGATTGGAATACCATGAATGTTTTGATTGCGCTGATGTGAAAAAAGAACAAGACAGGGTTTGGTGTTTTCAGTGATTGCTGTAATTGTTAGCAGGAACACATTCCCCCTTCTCTTCCACTCAGGCTGGCTCATCAGGACGCAGAGGATTGAGAGTAACATTGTCATGGGGATAACCTTGAGTCTGCTCTGGTTTATATTAGAAGAAACATTTGCAAACTTCTTTACTTAGTATTAGCATCATTGATGATGGTAATTTTTTTGTAACTCTCTTCCTGTCATGAGGCCCCTAGTTGAGACTGGTTCCCTTTACTGAGTGCTTGCTAAGTGCTAGGCATAGTCCTAAGCCCTGTGTGTATGTTCTGTTTCCTCCTTGTAATAACCCCTGAGGTAGGCATTGTTACTGTCTTCACCTACAAATGAGAAAACAGGTGTGGGGAGGTTGATTAGGTTACCAGGGGTCACCGTAGGAGTGGCAGAGCCATGAGTCACATCTCATTTTGCCTGACTCCAAAGCCACGTTCTCAATCAATCACTAAATGAGGGTCACTTGATTTTGGTATTTGGGTTAACAGAACTGTAAAGTAGGAGGTAAGGTTCTGGGAACAGGATCTGGGCTGACCACTTCCCAGTCCTATCTAATGCAGCCTCCTTTGAGTCTGAGGTAGGTGAGGCAGGCGGGCCTGCTCCCATTTCACAGATGAGGACTCTGGGGCCAGGCAAGCAGTGAACTTGCCCAGAGCCATACAACTATTGTCGGGCTGGAGATTAACCAGGGTCTTTTGAAAACACACTCCAGCTCTTTATGCTATGCTTCAGCTTGGTCTCTGGCTACCTCGGTTGACCTTCAGCCCGGCACTTAACTATAAGATTAATGCTGTTTCACCATCTTTTAAATAGGAGGAGTACTACCTGTCTCACTTGTTAGAGATTATAGAGGGTTAGCTAGCAGTGTGTCTTTTAAAATTCTTGGAGACACACACCATTTAGATACGTATTTATTTAATCACTGTGGTGCTTTATGATGGGAGATAATGCTTTTGTTTTTTTTGGCCACAGCGTATGGCTTGCTGGATCTTAGTTCCCCAACCAGGGATTGAACCTGGACCACAGCAGTGAAACATCGAGTCCTAACCAGTGGACCGCCAGAGAATTCCCGAGATAATGCTTATTTGTTAGATTTAGTTACATATAAATCTTTATTTTTGATATTCTGGTAAAGTTATTTGGTAAGTCAACTGGAAGTTGAAGACCTTAAGAGAGATATTTTTCTGCAGAGACTGAGTCAGTGTTTTTCTAGAGGCATCATAGCTAACCTCAGCTTATTCTGGGTTGCTTTGAGGTGGCAGCTGCTCCCTGGTGGTTACCTGTTAAAGGCGCTAACTGGAGACACCCAGAAGGGCCCGACTCTACTGTCCTGCACAGGTGAGGCTGGTGGGTCTTTCCCCAGATGACATGTTTCATTCCAAAATAGGTTCCTATGCTGTTGAAAAGAAACTCAGTGGCCGTCTTGTATAAAAGAGTGAGTATGAAAAACTCTACTGACTTGGTCGGTAGGAAAATAGGATGGCAGGAAATACTGTATGTACAGACCCAAACATAGCACCTAGCTCACAGAGAGCTCTTAATAAGTGGCCTTCCTCCTCCCTCATTTGGCCTGTCAGAGGGTTCCCTCTTGGAGATTTTTTCCCCCTTTGACAGGCCTATTACAAATCTCATGACATGTTTAACCTTTACAACTTGTCTGTTTGCTCTCCCTCATGAGTGGGTCATTGAGAGGAAGGAGACCATCTGTCTTACAGATAAGTGGTGGTGTCCTGCCAGGTGGCCGCGGTAGAAGCTCATCCCTTGGGTTTAGGACTCATGTTGTCTCCAGTCCTGGACTGACATACTTTGAAGCCACCGTCTGACCGAAAAACCACAGAGCTGCAAGTCGGTCAGCAAGTCTCCAGGGTGGCAAAGAAATAATTATCTCAAGCAAAAATGGATAGCACTTTAAGCCCTGAAGACGCAGAAAGGTTTGGGTCAGGACTCAGCATCTCAACAGCCCAAGAAAACTGTTCTCCTAACCCAATTTTTCAGATGGGATTTTCGAGCTTCTATTTTTGACAACATTCCCGGTTATTGACCTCATTGTCAGGAATCTGGAAGTGCATGAAGTTCAGCTTTAGGGATATAGCCCCTTGAAAACGTCAGAAATCTTTCAAAGCCTGAGGTGGTAGCCTCTGTGGTAGAAATAGGCCATGAGGTGGAAAGTTGTAGGATTCTTGGGTACCTCAGGTTGACGGCCTCTTAGGTCCCAATTATTATCTTCTTTCCTGAATTTAATAGTAGAAGAAAAAGTGAAGGGTAGAAGGAAAAGTGAGAGTGGAATGTATTATATCCACTGAGTGAGTCCTTCTTCTGAGAAAAGTGCATGTCTTAATATCAGTGTTGAAAACAGTGACTGGCATGTAATAGGTACTCAATAAACGCTTTTAAAGAATAAGTGAAAGTTGTGTAATTACTGTAGGGAATTCAAAGATGCTTAAGAAATAGCTTAGGAATGTAGAGTCCACCTGAGAAAGAGTGAGCAGGGAATTAAAGTTATCTGGTGCTGGGTAAATATGTTTATCCCCTTACTCTCAAACTTTCCCCCTAACCTTCCCTATCCCTCTATACTTTTAGAAAAAATAAAGATTTATTTGGAATCTGCTAGATTCCTCACTTGCTAGAGTGAGGCACATATAGCTGACTCATCTATAGCAGAAAGAGACAAAGTTTAAGGCCAAGTATCACAGATTGGATTCTCTGGAAACAGATGCTTAGATAGAGCTTGGTGTGAAGAATATTTGTATAAGGGGATCCACACCTGTGGAAGGGATGGGGAGGAAACAGGATTGGGCAGAGGGAGAAGCCAAGACTACAGTGCAGGTCCAGGACATCCCACCCAGTCCTTGGGGCTCTGGGGTATAAATGACACGTAGGATTTAGCTATGGTGAACTCACACGGCTGCGCCTTTATGCCCCTGCCATGGTTGGTCCTCGCTGGCTGTAAGGCGGCTCTTTGCAGCTCTCCTAAAGGAGCCGAGAGCTGGAAGCTTCTGCTGATGCCACGCCCAGCAGCTGGAAAATCATTCCTTCCTCATAGGGGGATCTGGCTGGTGCGTCTCCACACCTACTGCACCAAGTGAGATTCTCTGGGGGTCCAGGCCTGCATGCAAAGTGAAGAAATGTTTTGAGTCTTGTTCCAAGCGGGATCATAACCTCTTTGGGAGCCTTGGATGTCAGAAACCCGTGGTCGAGGGTGACAGATGTGACCCGGCTGGGGCTGGATTTGGGGACCAGGCTCACCTCAGCATCACAGATTGAGGTGAAGGTGCTGATGGGCACTTTGCTGAAGCCGGTCCTGCCGGTTCCTGTTCCTGTTCCTGTTCTGGTTCCTGCCCTGCTCACTCTGCTCTCGCTGTTCCCCAGGCCAGATCACCCGGTTCTTCACGTCTCCTGGAACGATGCCGTCGCCTACTGCACATGGGCCGGGAAGCGGTTGCCCACGGAAGCCGAGTGGGAGTACAGCTGTCGAGGAGGCCTGCAAAATAGGTACTTGGAGGGTCTCGTCTTTGCCTAACAGTATGTGGACCTTTTTCTAAATATACGGAACTTACTTTGGCTGGACAGTTGATTTAAAACCACAGCCAGATCGCAGCTTACTCCTGCTGGGCTTTCTTCCTGCCCGTGAAGTTACTTAGGAAACATGGATGCAGGGATCACCACCCCCTGACAGTCTCCCAAAGCCATGTGTGTGGTGAGGTGGGCTACGGCAATTGAGCCGCCATCCCCGTGTCACATAGTCCTCCTTAGAGCCTCCTGGCAGGCTGCCTTGCTTTTTGGATTTTCTTATTTTAGGCATCTCCTGAAGCAGCAATATATCTTTTGCTTCCAGAGCCATGAGACAGAAAACTCATGTTTGGGTCACATCTAGGAAAGTTTCCTTAAAATAACGAAGGCTTTATAAAGAAGTGCGGTGTGATGTTGCCTGATCATGCTTCCATATAAGTCCAGGATGATGTCTGCTTTCCCAGCCTCCTATAAGCCCTTCTTTTAGTTCTGTGATTTATTTCAGGCCTCCTGAGTCCTCGGGAGAGACCAAGGTTGTTGTGAACTTGACATGAACTGGTTGTGCGGAAGTTAAAAAAAAATCCTGATTAAAAGCTTTATGTATTTTTTTTTTTTTTAAAAATAGCTCACTCGGAACAAGCAAGCAATGTTCTCTCTTTCACTGCCTTCCTCCTCTTGACTTTCGTCCAGAAGCCTGTGTCTGTTTGACAGGCTGATGCCTGTGTCTCTTCTGACAGACTCTTCCCCTGGGGCAACAGACTGCAGCCGAAGGGCCAACATTATGCCAACATTTGGCAGGGCGAGTTTCCTGTGACCAACACTGGAGAGGACGGCTTTCGAGGGACTGCGCCTGTGAGTAGCGAGGCTTGTGACGGATGGCGGCGGCTGCAGCGCACCAAGAAACCACCAGCAATGAGTGAAAGCGCTGCTCGCTCTCTGCCCCACGTGCTGCCCCCTTCCTGCCTCCGTCCACCACCGCACGTAGCAAATACTAATAATTAACCAGACATTCTTTTTCTGTAACACCTTTTTCCTTCCGATTCCATAACACTTGTTGTGGAAACTTTGAAAAAACAAGAAGTGTACAGAGGAGAAAATTGAAAGGATCTGGAATCCTACCCCCCAGAGATAGGTAACCCCTGTTAACGTTTAGGTGCATTTCCCCCCATTCGTCTCCTATGTTGATGATGCTCCTAATGGCTAGTAGTTAGTGAGCACTTGCAGAGTGCCAGGCATGTTGCTGAGCCATTTGCATGAATTATCTCATTTAATGTCTCTTCAGCTCTGTAAGGTAGGTACTGTTATCCCCATTTTCCAGGTGAGCATTCTGAGGCACACAGAGGTTAACTAACTTGCCCAAGGTTATACAGCTGGAAAGCAGCACAGCTGGGATTTGAACCAGGTCGGTTTGTTTTCAAAGGCCATGCTCTTAACTACCATAGATGCCAGCATAAATGTTTCTGGTGTATATGTGCCTATATATTTTTTACATATTGCTTTTGGGTCATACTATAATATTTAAAATCCTACTGTTTTTCCCTGTGTAATATCAGCAACATTTTATCTGTCATTAGCAGTTCTTCACAAATACATGTCTTTTAGCAGCTGGATAACTTGTCATTTGAATGAACCCTAATTTATTTACCTCTTATTTTTGCAAATTTATATCTGTTTTTCTGCTAAACAACAATGAACATCTTATGCATAGATATTAAATTGTATCTCTGATGATTTTTTAAAACATTATTATTGGAATATAGTTGATTTACAATGTTGTGTTAGTTTCTGCTATACAGCAGAGTGAATCAATTATACATATACATATATCCACTCTTTTTTAGATTTGTTTTCCACGTAGGTCATTACAGAGTATTGAGAAGAGTTCCCTGTGCTATACAGTAGGTCCTTATTAGTCTGATGATTTTTTAAAAGATAGATTCCTAACAGTGAAATTAGTGAGTCAAAGACTAGAAAACTTTCTTCATAAGGGTTTCAGATATATAACCAAACTTTTCCAGACTGTGTATCGCAAGTTTCCCTCCATGAGTGTTCCTTTCTTTCTGCTCTTTTGTCAGCAAAACCATACATTAATGAAGCAATGTTAAAAGCATTTCGTTTTCTCTCTTTTTTTTTTAAACATCTTTATTGGAGTATAATTGCTTTACAATGGTGTGTTAGTTTCTGCTTTATAACATAGTGAATCAGCTATACATTTACATATATCCCCATATCACCTCCCTCTTGCATCTCTCTCCCACCCTCCCTATCCCACCCCTCTAGGTGGACACAAAGCACTGAGCTGATCTCCCTGTGCTATGTGGCTGCTTCCCACTAGCCATCTGTTTTACATTTGGTAGTATGTATAAATCCATGCCACTCTCTCACTTCGTCACAGTTTACCCTTTCCCCTCCCCATGTCCTCAAGTCCATTCTCTACGTCTGCGTCTTTATTCCAGTACTGCCCCTCGGTTTTTCAGAACCTTTTTTTTTTTTTTAGATTCCATATATATATATGTTAGCATACGGTATTTGTCTTTCTCTTTCTGACTTACTTCACTTTGTATGACAGACTCTAGGTCCATCCACCTCATTACAAATAGCTCAATTTCATTTCTTTTTATGGCTGAGTAATATTCCATTGTATATATGCGCCACATCTTCTTTATCCGTTCATCTGTTGATGGACACTTAGATTGCTTACATATCCTGGCTATTGTAAATAGAGCTGCAATGAACACTGTGGTACATGACTCTTTTTGAATTATGGTTTTCTGAGGGTATATGCCCAGGAGTGGGATTGCTAGGTCGTATGGTAGTTCTCTTTTTAGTTTTTTAAGGAACATCCATACTGTTCTCCATAGTGGCTGTATCAATTTACATTCCCACGAACAGTGCAAGAGTGTTCCCTTTTCTCCACACCCTCTCTGGCATTTACTGTTTGTAGATTTTTTGATGATGGCCATTCTGACTGGCGTGAGGTGATATCTCATTGTAGTTTTGATTTGCATTTCGCTGATGATTAATGATGTTGAGCATTCTTTCATGTGTTTGTTGGCAGTCTGTATATCTTCTTTGGAGAAATGTCTATTTAGGTCTTCTGCCCATTTTTGGATTGGGTTGTTTGTTTTTTTGTTATTGAGCTACATGAGCTGCTTATAAATTTTGGAAATTAATCCTTTGTCAGTTGCTTCATTTGAAAATATTTTCTCCCATTCTGAGGGTTGTCTTTTGGTCTTGTTAATGGTTTCCTTTGCTGTGCAAAAGCTTTGAAGTTTCATTAGGTCCCATTTGTTTATTTTTGTTTTTATTTCCATTTCTCTAGGAGGTGGGTCAAAAAGGATCTTGTTGTGATTTATGTCATAGAGTGTTCTGCCTATATTTTCCTCTAAGAGTTTGATAGTTTCTGGCCTTAAATTTAGGTCTTTAATCCATTTTGAGCTTATTTTTGTGTATGGTGTTAGGGAGTGATCTAATCTCATACTTTTACATGTACCTGTCCAGTTTTCCCAGCACCACTTATTGAAGAGGCTGTCCTTTCTCCACTGTACATTCCTGCCTCCTTTATCAAAGATAAGGTGACCATATGTGTGTGGGTTTATCTCTGGGCTTTCTAGCCTGTTCCATTGATCTATCTTTCTGTTTTTGTGCCAGTACCATACTGTCTTGATTACTGTAGCTTTGTAGTATAGTCTGAAGTCCGGGAGCCTGATTCCTCCAGCTCCGTTTTTCGTTCTCAAGATTGCTTTGGCTATTCGGGGTCTTTTGTGTTTCCATACAAATTGTGAAATTTTTTGTTCTAGTTCTGTGAAAAATGCCAGTGGTAGTTTGATAGGGATTGCACTGAATCTGTAGATTGCTTTGGGTAGTAGAGTCATTTTCACAATGTTGATTCTTCCAATCCAAAAACATGGTATATCTCTGCATCTATTTGTGTCACCTTTAATTTCTTTCATCAGTGTCTTATAATTTTCTGCATACAGGTCTTTTGTCTCCTTAGGTAGGTTTATTCCTAGATATTTTATTCTTTTTGTTGCAATGGTAAGTGGCAGTATTTTCTTGATTTCACTTTCAGATTTTTCATCATTAGTGTATAGGAATGTAAGAGATATCTGTGCATTAATTTTGTATCCTGCTACTTTACCAAATTCATTGATTAGTTCTAGTAGTTTTCTGGTAGCATCTTTAGGATTCTCTATGTATAGTATCATGTCATCTGCAAACAGTGACAGCTTTACTTCTTCTTTTCCGATTTGGATTCCTTTTATTTCCTTTTCTTCTCTGATTGCTGTGGCTAAAACTTCCAAAGCTATGTTGAATAAGAGTGGTGAGAGTGGGCAACCTTGTCTTGTTCCTGATCTTAGTGGAATGGTTTCAGTTTTTCACCATTGAGGAAGATGTTGGCTGTGGATTTGTCATATATGGCCTTTATTATGTTGAGGAAAGTTCCCTCTGTGCCTACTTTCTGCAGAGTTTTTATCATAAATGGGTGTTGGATTTTGTCAAAAGCTTTTTCTGCATCTATTGAGATGATCATATTGTTTTTCTCCTTTAATTTGTGAATATGGTGTATCATGTTGATTGATTTGCGTATATTGAAGAATCCTTGCATTCCTGGAATAAACCCCACTTGATCATGGTGTATGATCCTTTTAATGTGCTGTTGGATTCTGTTTGCTAGTATTTTATTGAGGAATTTTGCATCTGTGTTCATCAGTAATATTGGCCTGTAGTTTTCTTTCTTTGTGACATCCTTGTCTGGTTTTGGTATCAGGGTGATGGTGGCCTCATAGAATGAGTTTGGGAGTGTTCCTCCCTCTGCTATATTTTGAAAGAATTTGAGAAGGATAGGTGTTAGCTCTTCTCTAAATGTTTGATAGAATTTGCCTGTGAAGCCATCTGGTCCTGGGCTTTTGTTTGTTGGAAGATTTTTAATCACAGTTTCAATTTCAGTGCTTGTGATTGGTCTGTTCATATTTTCTATTTCTTCCTGATTCAGTCTTGGCAGGTTGTGCATTTCTAAGAATTTGTTCATTTCTTCCAGGTTGTCCATTTTATTGGCAATGAGTTGCTTGTAGTAATCTCTCGTGATCTTTTGTATTTCTGCAGTGTCAGTTGTTACTTCCTCTTTTTCATTTCTAATTCTATTGATTTGAGTCTTCTCCCTTTTTTTCTTGATGAGTCTGGCTAATGATTTATCAATTTTGTTTATCTTCTCAAAGAACCAGCTTTTAGTTTTATTTATCTTTGCTATCGTTTCCTTCATTTCTTTTTCATTTATTTCTGATCTGATTTTTATGATTTCTTTCCTTCTGCTAACTTTGGGGGTTTTTTGTTCTTCTTTCTCTAATTGCTTTAGGTGCAAGGTTAGGTTGTTTATTCGAGATGTTTCCTGTTCCTTATGGTAGGATTGTATTGCTATAAACTTCCCTCTTAGAACTGCTTTTGCTGCATCCCATAGGTTTTGGGTCGTCGTGTCTCCATTGTCATTTGTTTCTAGGTATTTTTTGATTTTCTCTTTGATTTCTTCAGTGCACTTCGTTATTAAGTAGTGTATTGTTTAGCCTCCATGTGTTTGTATTTTTTACAGATCTTTTCCTGTAATTGATATCTAGTCTCAGAGCATTGTGGTCGGAAAAGATACTTGATACAATTTCAAATTTCTTAAATTTACCAAGGCTTAATTTGTGACCCAAGATATGATGTATCCTGGAGAATGTTCCATGAGCACTTGAGAAAAATGTGTATTCTGTTGTTTTTGGATGGAATGTCCTTAAATATCAATTAAGTCCATCTTGTTTAATGTATCATTTAAAGCTTGTGTTTCCTTATTTATTTTTATTTGGATGATCTGTCCATTGGTGAAAGTGGGGTGTTAAAGTCCCCAACTATGAATGTGTTACTGTCCATTTCCCCTTTTATGGCTGTTAGTATTTGCCTTATGTATTGAGGTGCTCCTATGTTGGGTGCATAAATATTTACAATTGTTATATCTTCTTCTTGGATCGATCCCTTGATCATTATGTAGTGTCCTTCTTTGTCTCTTCTGATAGTCTTTATTTTAAAGTCTATTTTGTCTGATATGAGAATTGCTACTCCAGCTTTCTTTTGATTTCCATTTGCATGGAATATCTTTTTCCATCCCCTTACTTTCAGTCTGTATGTGTCTCTAGGTTTGAAGTGGGTTTCTTGTAGACAGCATATATATGGGTCTTGTTTTTGTATCCATTCAGGCAGTCTGTGTCTTTTGGTGGGAGCATTTAGTCCATTTAATTTAAGGGAATTATCGATATGTATGTTCCTATTCCCATTTGCTTAACTGTTTTGGGTTCGTTATTGTAGGTCTTTTCCTTCTCTTGTGTTTCTTGCCTAGGGAAGTTCCTTTAGCATTTGTTGTAAAGCTGGTTTGGTGGTGCTGAACTCTCTCTCCTTTTGCTTGTCTGTAAAGGTTTTAATTTCTCCATCAAATCTGAATGAGATCCTTGTTGGGTAGAGTAATCTTGGTTTCAGGTTTTTCTCCTTCATCACTTTATATTAGTCCTGCCAGTCCCTTCTGGCTTGCAGAGTTTGTGCTGAAAGATCAGCTGTTAACCTCATGGGGATTCCCTTGTGTGTTATTTATTGTTTTTCCCTGCTGCTTTTAATATGTTTTCTTTGTATTTAATTTTTGACAGTTTGATTAATATGTGTCTTGGTGTATTTTTCCTTGGATTTATCCTGTATGGGATTCTCTGTGCTTCCTGGACTTGATTAACTATTTCCTTTCCCATATTAGGGAAGTTTTCAACTATAATCTCTTCAAATATTTTCTGAGTTCCTTTCTTTTTCTCTTCTTCTTCTGGAACCCCTGTAATTCAAATGTTGGTGCGTTTAATGTTGTCCCAGAGGTCTCTGAGACTGTCCTCACTTCTTTTCATTCTTTTTTCTTTATTCTGCTCTGCAGTTGTTATTTCCACTATTTTATCTTCCAGGTCACTTATCCATTCTTCTGCCTCAGTTATTCTGCTATTGATCCCATCTAGAGTATTGTTAATTTCATTTATTGTGTTGTTCATCATTCCTTGTTTCATCTTTAGTTCTTCTACGTCCTTGTTAAATGTTTCTTGCACTTAGTCTATTCTATTTCCAAGACTTTGGATCATGTTGACTATCATTATTCTGAATTCTTTTTCAGGTAGACTGCCTATTTCCTCTTCATTTGTTAGGTCTGGCGGGTTTTTATCTTGCTCCTTCATCTGCTGTGAGTTTTTCTGTCTTCTCCTTTTCTTATCTTACTGTTTTTGGGGTCTTGGGGTCTCCTTTTTGCAGGCTGCGGGTTCGTAGTTCCCGTTGTTTTTGGTGTCTGTCCCCAGTGGCTAAAGTTGTTTCAGTGGGTTGTGTAAGCTTCCTGGTGGAGGGGACTAGTGCCTGTGTTCTGGTGGATGAGTCTGGATCTTGTCTTTCTGGTGGGCAGGTCCACGTCTGGTGGTGTGTTTTGGGGTGTCTGTGGACTTAGTATGATTTTAGGCAGCCTCTCTGCTAATGGTTGGGGTTGTATTCCTGCCTTGCTAGTTGTTTGGCATAGGGTGTCCAGCACTGTAGCCTGCTGGTTGTTGTGTGAAGCTGGGTGCTGGTGTAGAGATGGAGATCTCTGGGAGATTTTTGCTGTTTGATATTACGTGGAGCTGGGAGGTCTCTTGTGGACCACTGTCCTGAAGTTGGCTCTCCCACCTCAGATGCACAGCACTGACTTCTGGCTGCAGCACCAAGAGCCTTTCATCCACACGGCTCAGAATAAAAGGGACAAAAAGTAGAAAGAATGAAAGGCAGAAAGAAAGACAGAAAGAAAGGAAGAAAGAAAGGAAGAAAGAAGGGATGGAGGGAGGGAGGGAGGGAGGGAGGAAGGAAGGAGGGAAGGAAGGAAAGAAAGAAAGAAAAAGAAAATAAAATAAAGTAAGATTAAATAAAGTTATTAAAATAAAAAATAATTGTTAAGAAAAAAATTTTTATTAAAAAGAAAAAAAAAATGGACGGATAGAACCCTAGGATAAATGGTGGAAGCAAAGCTATACAGACAAAACTCACGCAGAAGCATATACATACTCACAAAAAGAGGAAAAGGGGAAAAAGTAATAAATCTTGCTCTCAAAGTCCACCTCCTCAATCTGGGATGATTTGTAGTCTATTCATGTACTCCACAGATGCAGGGTACATCAAGTTGATTGTGGAGTTTTAATCCACTGCTTCTGAGGCTGCTGGGAGAGATTTCCCTTTGTTTTCTTTGTTCTCACAGCACCCGTGGCTCAGCTTTGGATTTGGCCCCGCCTCTGCCTGTAGGTGGCCGGAGGGCATCAGTTCTTCGCTCAGACAGGACGGGGTTAAAAGAGCAGCTTCTTCGGGGACTCTGGCTCACTCAGGCCGGGGGGAAGAGAGGGGTACGGAGTGCGGGGCGAGCCCGCGGGGGCAGAGGCTGGCGTGACGTCGCACCAGCCTGAGGCGCGCTGTGCGTTCTCCCGGGGAAGTTGTCCCTGGATCCCAGGACCCTGGCAGTGGCGGGCTGCACAGGCTCCCCGGAAGGGGGGTGTGGAGCGTAACCTGTGCTCGCACACAGGCTTCTTGGTGGCGGCAGCAGCAGCCTTAGCGTCTCATGCGTGTCTCTGGGGTCCGCGCTTTTAGCCGCGGCTCGCGCCCGTCTCTGGAGCTCCTTTAAGCAGCGCTCTTAATCCCCTCTCCTTGCGCACCAGGAAACAAAGAGGGAAGAAAAAGTCTCTTGCCTCTTAGGCAGGTCCAGACTTTTCTCCGGACTCCCTCCCGGCTAGCCGTGGTGCACTAATCCCCTGCAGGCTGTGTTCACGCCGCCAACCCCAGTCCTCTCCCTGCGCTCCGACCGAAGCCCGAGCCTCAGCTCCCAGCCCCGCCCGCCCCGGCGGGTGAGCAGACAAGCCTGTCGGCCTGGTAAGTGCTGGTCGGCCCCTATCCTCTGCGGGAATCTCTCTGCTTTGCCCTCGGCATCCCTGTTGCTGTGCTCTCCTCCATGGCTCCGAAGCTTTCCCCCTCCGCCACCCACAGTCTCCGCCCACGAAGGGGCTTCCTAGTGTGTGGAAAGCTTTCCTCCTTCACGGCTCCCTCCCACTGGTGTAGGTCCCGTCCCTATCCTTTTACCTCTGTTTATTCTTTTTCCCTACCCAGGTACGTGGGGACTTTCTTGCCTTTTGGGAGGTCTGAGGTCTTCTGCTATCGTTCAGTAGGTGTTCTGTAGGAGTTGTTTCATGTGTAGATGTATTTCTGGTGTATCTGTGGGGAGGAAGGTGATCTCTGCGTCTTACTCTTCCGCCATCTTCCCGTCATCCGCCTGTTTGTAGATTTTTTGATGATGGCCATTCTGACTGGTGTGAGGTGATACCTCATTGTAGTTTTGATTTGCATTTCTCTAATGATTAGGGATGTTCAGCATTCTTTCATGTGTTTGTTGGCAGTCTGTATATATTCTTTGGAGAAATGTCTATTTAGGTCTTCTGCCCATTTTTGGATTGGGTTGTTTGGTTTTTTGTTATTGAACTGCATGAGCTGCTTGTAAATTTTGGAGATTAATCCTTTGTCAGTTGCTTCATTTGCAAATATTTTCTCCCACTCTGAGGGTTGCCTTTTCTTCTTGTTTATGTTTTCCTTTGCAAAAGCTTTTAAGTTTCATTAGGTCCCATTTGTTTATTTTTGTTTTTATTTCCATTTCTCTAAGACGTGGGTCAAAAAGGATATTGTTGTGATTTATGTCATAGAGTGTTCTGCCTTTGTTTTCCTCTAAGAGTTTGATAGTTTCTGGCCTTACATTTAGGTCTTTAATCCATTTGGAGTTTATTTTTGTGTATGGTGTTAGGGAGTGTTCTAATTTCATTCTTTTACATGTAGCTGTCCAGTTTTCCCAGCACCACTTATTGAAGAGGCTGTCTTTTCTCCATTGTATATTCTTACCTCCTTTATCAAAAATAAGGTGACCATAGGTGCATGGGTGTATGTGTGGGCTTTCTATCCTGTTCCATTGATCTATCTTTCTGTTTTTGTGCCAGTACCATACTGTCTTGATTACTGTAGCTTTGTAGTATAGTCTGAAGTCCAGGAACCTGATTCCTCCAGCTCTATTTTTCTTTCTCAAGATTGCTTTGGCTATTCAGGGTCTTCTGTGTTTCCATACAAATTGTGAAATTTTTTGTTCTAGTTCTGTCAAAAATGCCATTGGTAGTTTGATAGGGATTGCACTGAATCTCTAGATTGCTTTGGGTAGTATAGTCCTTTTCACAATGTTGATTCTTCCAATCCAAAAACATGGTATATCTCTTCATCTGTTTGTGTCATCTTTAATTTCTTTCATCAGTGTCTTATAGTTTTCGGCGTACAGGTCTTTTGTCTCCTTAGGTAGGTTTATTCCCAGGTTTTTTTTTTTTTTTTTTTTGCAGTACGCGGGCCTCTCACTGTTGTGGCCTCTCCCATTGCGGAGCACAGGCTCCGGACGTGCAGGCCCAGCAGCCATGGCTCAGGGACCCAGCCAGTCCGCGGCATGTGGGATCTTCCTGGACCAGGGCACGAACCCATGTCCCCTGCATCGGCAGGCGGACTCCCAACCACTGCGCCACCAGGGAAGCCCGTATTCCTAGGTATTTTATTCTTTTTGTTGCAGTGGTAAATGGGAGTGTTTTCTTGATTTCACTTTCAGATTTTTCATTATTAGTGTATAGAAATGCAAGAGATTTCTGTGCATTAATTTTGTATCCTGCTACTTTACCAAATTCATTGATTAGCTTGAGTAGTTTTCTGGTAGTGTCTTTAGGATTCTTTATGTATAGTATCATGTCATCTGCAAGCAGTGACAGCTTTACTTCTTCTTTTCCGATTTTATTTTTATTTCTTTTATTTCTTTTTCTTCTCTGATTGCTGTGGCTAAAACTTCCAAAACTATGTTGAATAAGAGTGTTGAGAGTGGGCACCCTTGTCTTGTTCCTGATCTTAGTGGAAATGGTTTCAGGTTTTCATCATTGAGAACGATGATGGCTGTGGGTTTGTCATATATGGCCTTTATTATGTTAAAGAAAGTTCCATCTATGCCTACTTTGTGGAGGGTTTTTATCATAAATCAGTGTTGAATTTTGTCGAAAGCTTTTTCTGCATCTATTGTGATGATCGTATGGTTTTTATCCTTCAGTTAGTTAATATGGTTTATCACATTGACTGATTTGCATATATTGAAGAATCCTTGCATTCCTGGGATAAACCCCACTTGATCATGGTGCATGATCCTTTTAATGTGGTGTTGGATTCTGTTTGCTAGTATTTTGTTGAGGATTTTTGCATCTGTGTTCATCAGTGATACTGGCCTGTAGTTTTCTTTCTTTGTGACATCTTTGTCTGGTGTTGGTATCAGGGTGCTGGTGGCCTCATAGAATGAATTTGGGAATGTTCCTCCCTCTGCTATATTTTGGAAGAGTTTGAAAAGGATATGTGTCGTTTTCTCTTAACACAGTCAGGAAAGATGTCTTGTGACGAGGAAGTAGCACCTTACTGGGTTTGTTGTTACAGAGAATAATTTTCTTTCAACAATCTTTCAAACAGTTGTCATTTTTAAAATATTTGTATTTTTGTTTCAGACAAATATGATTCTTCCAAAATTTATTTATGAATGTAGCACACATATGTTATTTGGAACATGACCAAGTGATTCCAGAATTTCAACTGAAATAGTAAACAAGTGAGAAAGACTGAGACACTGGAAAAGATGAAGGGTTAGGTGACACTTGACCTATGAGAACTTTTAAAATATTTTGAGCCATATAGTTTTTTTTTTTTTTTTGCAGAGTTAATGTAAAAAAAAAAGTTGCATGAGAATATGTTGCCCTTAAATAGGCACATAGGTGCATATGTGTGTGCTTCTAAAATTCTATATATATGAGTTAGGTATATGATAAAGGTACCGACACAAACCAGTGGGAACTGGATGTATTATTCAACAGGCAAAAGGCTAATCAGGCCATCTAGAAGTTGATTCTTCTCAAGTTTCCTTCAAGATCGCTTGTGCTCTCATGGGTGCATAATTTTTTAGTCAGTAAAATGAGTGATTAGAGACCTTGGGGTCTAAACTATCTCAACCTGTTCTCAACCATTTCCTGGGTAAGAAGCCCAGCCAGTATCTCATGGGCCACCTTTTGTTGGCAGAACCGTGCTGCAGGATGAACAGAATAAGGTGCCGGATGAGGTTGCTCATGACACCCCAGGAAAGATGATAGTTGGTGCAGAAGCTGCACAGTGGCCATCACGTGGTTTGAGAAGGGCCTCGGCAGCCTGGAGGTCCCTCTTCAATGGGAGTCTGTGTGAAGTAGGGCCACTGCCCTTAGCCTTGAGGCCTACGGCATGGGCTTCTGGTGGACCACACAAATTATACTAGCGCCTGCCAGTGTTCATAAAAGGCCATGAGCAGCTGTACTGGACAGTTATGAATATTTTACAGCACTTAATGGCTACAGAATTTCTTGTCATTATTTAAGCACATGAGCCTCCAAGGAAAATAGTCATTTATTCTCAAGTCAGTGCACCTTTTCAGAAAACACCAGTTTCCGTATAAAATAAGGATACTTTACAGATATTTCGAGTTGGAACATTTAACTGTGGGTTCAACAGATGTCTGTTTGGAGTATATTCAACAGAACTTACCTGAAGAAGTTGCCATAGAAGTTCCTAAGACAAAATTAGAACAGTTACCAGGAGCCCGCAAATAATCAATTGGAGAAACAGGACCCGTGGAGAAAAAAAGCAGCAAGTTATACAGAGGCCACTTCCACCTGTGTTTGGAATGAGACTAGACAAGATCTATACCTTTAAATTGGGACTGTTTACCCAGAGAATTATCTCAAGTCCTCCGTAGCTGCCTTGTTGTGTCCACAGGCCCTGGTCAGTTGAGAGCAGGAATTGAACTTTAATGATAGGATGGACTGCAGTGAAATAGCTCCCTCCCCTGCTATTTTATGTATTTTATTATTTTCACTCTGGTTGTAAACTGAGCAGACTGTTCTGACCACAGTGAATTTGAAGAATTGGATTTGTATTTGGTTAGGTCTCTGTTGTACAGTTGTTAGTATGTTTTGGTTTTCATGCCTATCAGCTCATTCACCTGAAAATAAGCATGTTTGAAGTATTTCTCATGTACATTTGTCTTTTAATGAGCTTTCTGGAAGGAAGCTTTGGTTGGTGTGATTAATTTAACCATGAGCGTTTAAAATTTTTATACTCTCGTGGTAATTTTGGGGGTGGTGACCTCCTGATTTTACCTCACTTAAACGTCATATTGTTTAAAGAGGGAAAACCCCTCAAACCTTTGAGTAGATGCTCTTATTTCCTCATATTATGGTTTAACCGCTCCAGATAGGCTAACTTGCTTGCCCAGTGGTTGCTGCGTGTTGGCACATAAAGGGGACCTCAGGCTGACTGACCTGAGAGCCCCTCCACTCGTCTGCTCTCTGAGCCTGAGAAATGATTCCTTCTTCCAGAACGTTCGTTCCATCTCACTTGCTCTCGCGTCCCTTGCTCCTTCCCTTCTTTCCCTGAAACAACTTATTTTCTCCTTTTCCTTCCTTCTCTTTCCAGCTGTTATTCTGTCTTGCTGTTCCTGATCATCTCCAAATTCTTGAAAGAACATTGTATCCTCTGGCCTTTCCTCCTTTACTGTCTCTCTGTCTTTTGAACTCTGACCTCAATTCCCACAAGGCACTTCTACCTTTGTTGAAGAGGGTTCACCTTCAGCCCGAAATCTCTCCCTCTTGGGAGTTCCTGCACCTTTTCTTTCATTATCTTACCTTACTCATCCCACCCTGCCTTTCAGGATTGGATTTTTAATTTTTGGTATCCTCCTCCTTTCTCCCTCATTAAAGCTCATTCATGTCTATGTCATCAAACCCTTCCTGCTTTCATTCGACACTCATGGAATTACTGAATGAAGCAATGAATAGGTACCACTGTTTCCATAATGAATGCTGAGTGAGGAAGCAGAGTGGTAAACGTTTTCAGCTTTCCACCTCGCCTGGATTAAGTTTTTTTTTCGGAGTAGCTTCATAACTTTGAAGTGCTCTGAATTGCCCAAGTGTGAGATGCTTCCATATTTATGTGTCAGTCTAAAACCTTCTGAAGCCAAGTAGAAGTGAATGGTATTCCTTTTAGTTCTATCTCATTAATTGGGAAAAAAAACATGGATTTAAAAAAATACTTTAAAAAAAAGAACCCCAAAGATAACAGTATTTTTTTCATTTAAAAAATAAAAGTTTTCTTCATGTATGAGAATTTCTATTACAATATGTTAGGAAAAATTTTGCGTCCCTAAAATAGCATAACTGTTCTGTACATATTTACTATTCAGTCAAAGATTTTTCTCTCCTCCTCCCCACCCTCCTTCTTACACAAGTGTTGCACTTTGGTACCATGTCTGTGACAGTATTATGTGGCAGACTGTCTGGTCTGCCTTTGAAATGTGATCAAACTACTTGCTGAAGAGCCTGTGCAGCTTACCTCATACTTCCACGTGCCAGAGATTGCAAACCCTCTATGTATTACAAATACGCTCGGTAATGAATTCACATTTTCTTTATAAAAACAAGTCCCCTCAGTGTTGCGATGATAACGACTGAGGCGTAAAGATAAGCTGGTGAGTTGGAAGGGGCTGGTGGAGAGGATAGAATTGGCTTGGGGTCTCTCAGTGCTAAAAAGACGGCCAGCAGAGCTCAGCTCTGATGACAAGACTGATACCGGGTCTAATATGGTGTTTCTGTTATGCTTTTGAAGGTCTGAAGATGGTTTACCCCTCACTCCCCAGTCAGATACAGATTTGACTTATGACCAGTACTAGTCTCTCTATTAGGAATAATTTCATTGACTGTCCTACTATGTAATGTGAACTCTTCTTAGGTTTCTAAACTCCCTTTGAGAGCTCAAAGCTGAAGAATATCTTTGTTTCTACATTGGCCAGATTGTATTTTCACTGTTGGAATGAGAATTAATATTCATACTTTAAAGTAAGAGTTTTTTGTACATGTTTGTACCAAAGAGGTTTTCTAGACAAGATGAGTACTTTGACATTTCCCCCTTTTTTTAATTTTTAGGTTGACGCCTTTCCTCCCAATGGTTACGGCTTATACAATATAGTAGGGAATGCCTGGGAGTGGACTTCAGACTGGTGGACCATTCACCATTCTGTTGAAGAAACGATCATTAACCCAGTGAGTATCAGTCTCAGAGTATGTATTGTGAAGAGGTTACATCCATCCCCTGGGCAGGCTGTGGCAGCAATTTCATGTGTTTCGGGTATTTCTTTTCTATTGACGTTAATCTTGGAATTTCCCCAAAGGGATACTAAGCACTTGTCTCTCATTTCAACCTTAAAGCATTGTGTAGACATGTCTATGGACATTTCATATGCTGCTGGATTGCAATGGTATTAATGATTTGAGGGAATCTGTCTATAACTTTAGAAATTATTTCAGCCTCATAAATGTGATCAAAGTGAGATATATAAATAAGTATGCAAGATGCATTAATGTTTATTAATAACTAGTGAGATCCGGTAGATGGTATTTATCATCCAGCTAATTGCCTGAGTTTTCATTGGTTGAAATTTTGATTGAAGAGCATTGTTTGGAGAAAATGAGAAAGGATGTTTTCTGGGTGAATGTTGAATCAGGAAGTTGAGTCATTTCATGATTATTTGCTGAACTCCACAGTATGAACTCCACAGTTCAGTGCATCATAAACCTTGGGAATTGAGACAACCATGTTTAAGTTTTACCTTTTCTGGCATGGGAGGAATGTTGACTGCAGTTAGTGGAGTACTGTGCCTCTAAAACCAAGCTCTCCCAGCAGAATATACAAAAATTGAGACGCTACAAAAACTGGGCATGTGGGTGGGAAGTACTTCCTTTAAAAAGAACATGACTGAATATTTCTTGTGTAAACAGATTGGGGGGAAAATACCATTTAAAAATCCTATCTCTAGCAAACTAGACATTCATAAGTCAGATCCAAGAATGTATATTTATACCCAAACTAGCTAGACTGGGAACTTAATATGTTTAATTTTAAACCTTAACCTCTTGAAAAGGCATAAAAGGTAGTGATAAAGAAAATTAATTCTTTGATCTCTTCTCAGTAGAGTGTTGAACAGCTCAGCGTAATTGAAGAAATTGTCAGACTCTGCCTCGGGCCATTTTTCAGAATACGGGGATAAATTTGTGTGATATGCTTGATTTTTCTTCACAGAATAACACGTGGATTGCTCATGAATAATCTAGAGACAGAAATCTACTTTCTTGGGGGCAGATGAAAAAGCTGAGTTTTTCGGAAACTGTCATTTCCTCCTTGTTTTCCTTGTACTTTCTGGCAGGACTGGTGGAAGTAGTGGTCAAAGACAACCCATCTCTCCAAAATGAGAATAAGGTTGTGAAGTTCTCAGTGGGTTTGTGGTTGGGAGACGCCATTCTCTACTGGCAAGATGTGACTTGGCGTTTGCTGTCAGAATCAGAAATAGAATTTTTTTCCCCCTCAGATTAAAGCATCTGCATGTTTGGAAGGGGGTGCACGAGGCTTCAAAATGCTGGCAAGTTGTGAATGTATCTCTCTGACCATCTGTTGTTGAGCTGAGTGCTTATTGGTTTCAGTTTTATAATTGCTTGTGTTTCTTCTAAGGATTTACAGAAAAATCCATATTTTTCTTGTTTTCCCCAGTCCCGGGCTCTATCTCAGATGTTGTCTTTGGTCTATAAATCATTCTCCTTGTAGGTTTATTCTCTGTCACAGAGGCCTCGTTTGCTTCCTTATTTGACTGGGATAAAATTCAACAGTTTTGAGAACTAAATCCCAACTCCCTTGCAAACTCAGACTCTTTCATTGAAATCTTCACAGCTCTCCTTCATTCGTAGAGCCACTGCCTGTCTCTCATCTGCATTACTGCATCAGCTTCCCAGCTGGGCTCCCTGCCGTCACTCTTTCTGCTCTACTGCAGCTGTAATGATCTTTATAGAGGACACACTTAATGCTGTCACTCCTCTGTTTAAAATAAAGTACAAACTCTTGAACATGACTTCTGAAGGCTAAAATAATTTAGCCCTTGCTGATCTCCCAATGGCCACAGCTTTTTCTTCTTCTTTCAACATTTAATTATGAAATGTTACAAAAATTCGGACAAGTACAGAAAATAGCATAACAGATACCTATGATATCGACCATTTTGATTTAATGTATATTGACAGTATATTGTATTTACTATATTTCTTTTAGCTAAAGAACAAGAACAAAAACTAGTCAACACTTGATATTTGTCAGTATTTTTAATTTAAGCTATTCTGGTCAGTGTATAGTGCTATCTCACTGTGGTTTTTTAGTCATCGTATATGTATATTAAAATTTATTTTGGTGAAGTACAGTTGATTTACAGTGTTGTGTTAACTTCTGCTGTACAGCAGAGTGATTCAGTTACACATAAATATACACATTCTTTTTCATATTCATTTCTGTTATGGTTTATCACAGGATACTGAATATAGTTCCCTGTGCTATACAGTGGGACCTTGTTTATCCATTCGAGATATACTAGTTTGCATTTAGTCATCATATATTAAAGTCTGTATCTGACAACTCTCATATCTGGTCACTCTGTTGATCTGCTTCTGTTGTCTGTTGTTCTTGAATTTTGGTCACATCTTGTTTTCTCACATGCCTTGCTATTTTTGATTGAGTACCAGATGTTGTTTAAGAAAAACTGTGGTGATTATTTGAGATCTGGATAGTGGGATCTTTCTCTAGAGTGGACTTACCTTTGCTTCTGGAAACTTCTATTTCATATTAGCTTATTCCAATCACGAATTGAGATGATTTGAAGCTGAGCTTCAGTCCCTGTGAGGGCTAGTTGGGTATAGTTCTTCAGGGTACCAACGAACAGTCTAGGGGTTTTCCATGACTTTTCTTCCTTGTAGGGCGCCGAGCTCCAGGTTTTTCTTCCTTGGCCTATAAGTCTATGCAAAGTTCTTTTCAGCTTCTCAGCATTATAGCTGCTGCCATTGGAATCAGTAGACCTCTGGGAAAATAGGCTCGTCTCTCTGGGCTTCCCTTCTCTCTGGGATTTGAGCCCTGCAGTTCCTCACAGCCCTGATAGTTCTCATCTGATCTGTTTAAACTCCCAATTGTCTTTGAGGTCTTTTTTCTTTTTTTAATTAATTAATTAATTTTGGCTGCGTTGGGTCTTCGTTGTTGCGTGTGGGCTTTCTCTAGTTGCGGGGAGTGGGGGCTACTCTTTGTTGCGGTGCGTGGGCTTCTCATTGTGGTGGCTTCTCTTGTTGTGGAGCACGGGCGCTAGGTGTGCGGGCTTCAGTAGTTGCGGCACACACGCTCAGTAGTTATGGCTCGCGGGCTCTAGAGCGCAGCCTCAGTAGTTGTGGCGCACGGGCTTAGTTGCTCTACAGCATGTGGGATCTTCCTGGACCAGGGTTCGAACCCGTGTCGCCTGCGTTGGCAGGCGTATTTTTAACCAGTGCGCCACCAGGCAAGTCCCCTCTTTGAGGTCTTAATTTATTTGCCTTCCTTCCCTGATGGCCTGTGTATTACCAGTGCCTAGCAGAGAACCTGGTACATAATAACTGGTCCTATAATAAAGCCAATTCCAGATACCTAGAATCAAGAGAGTTTGGTTACTCTTCATACTCCAGGTGTTTCAAAAGCAAAGGCTAGTTAAAAACAGATATTTTCAGGAAAAGCTTTGGACCAAAATACCCATGTGATTAGTAAACATTTCAACCCAGGAACTGACCTCTTCAGTGTCATGTGTATCTTTTAGTTCCAAGACTAAATCATAATGGCAAATCATTTTAAATCTTCTTTGGAGAGCTTAGGAAAAGTCAGTGCTCTGTATGCAGAGGCTATTCGGGGATTATCTTTTTCTTGTTCAGTGACTTCCAGGGAGCAAATGTTAATCATTAGTGTTTATTTTATTGGGTAGTCATTTATGGCAAAAGCAGGTGGTGGGAACACCTTGTGTGCTTTGTACACACAATCCTAGGAGAGACTGAGCTATTTGGCCATATGGAGTGAGGGTCAGTTTGGTCTTACCTGGTAGAAGGTTCTTGGGAGTGTGCATGCATGTGTGTGTGTGTTTTCTGGAACTACTTAGGGTGGCATCACCTCTTCCCACACAGATACAATCCAGAGTGTGGCTGTTGATACTACTGTTTTTTTTCACCCAATAATTATAATAATAAAAGATGATTTGTGGCTTTTTTCCTTTTCACTTACCTAACCCGGAGACCCTTATTAATCTGTGGCAGTGTGTGCTGCTTTCAATAAAAGACTATGTAGAGCTTATATAGCATCCTGATTTCCCACACCTGCATCCTCACTCGCACTACCCTGGTATCATGCTGACTTGTTCGCTGATGATGTGAAAGGATGGAGTGATCTATAATATCTTTCCCACTCTTAGAGGTACATGGTTTCATTCAGGCAGCTTTTTTTCCCTAAGGGAAAGAATTCTAGTCTTAGAATTAGTCACAGTAACTTGGATTATAGCTCTGCCACTTAATAGTAAAGGAATCTCTCTAAACTTAGAATATATCTTAAGTTTCCTTATCTACAAGCTGGGAATAACTATACCTATCTCATGAAATTGTTGGGAAGTTAGATTTGATAATGTTGTATATAAAAATACTTTATACCCCAAAAGTACTATTGTGGTGGTGGTTTACTCTTTTTGTTTAAATTATTTTTGGGTACCTAATTGGGATATTGTATGCTTCTGTTCAGCAGAATTAATGAGGAATGTTGGCCTTTGGAAGCAGAGGGGGGGAAAATGATGTTTATAAATAATGAATGCGTAATATTCCTCCTATCCTTATCTTTTGTTACCATAGTCATCCTTACAATGAAAATCTCACTTCACGGCCCATTAAAGTCCAATGGGAATAAAGTTTTCTAAAAAGTATTCCTCCTCTGAATGAATCCCTGCTGCTTGCCAAATTCTGTTAGCCAGAGATTCTGTTTGTTTTGTTTTTGTCAACGTGGAGTTTGGTTGTTCAGTTAGATTGTATAGCTCTAGACATTTTGGGAAGTGTATTCTGTTTTGCAAGTGTGCATTGCTGTGGCTGGGAATTGACCAAGAGGCTGTAAGCCCTCCTTGTGTGCCAGCCGTGGTTTGCAGTTTGCACTCTGCTCGTTTTGAAGGACACACATCTGAGCCCTTGCCCATCTCACAGGGCACATGCCAACCCTCTGACCTGAGGTGCTGGCAGGTGCCTAATGGCCAGTCCTGCTTTTGCCATTGGGTGACTGGACTTGGGGCTTGGACTTGCGTTTGCCCGTCCTCTAAACCAGCGATCCCCATCCTTTTTGGCACCAGGGACCGGTTTTGTGGAAGACAGTTTTTCCACGGATGGGGTGGGGGGCGGGGGGTGAGGGATGGTTCAGGTGGTGACACGAGCGATGGGGAGCCGAAGATGAAGCTTCGCTCGCTGGCCTGCCGCTCACCTCCTGCCGTGCGGCCCGGTTCCTAACAGGCCGCGGACCGGTATCGGTCTGTGCCCCAGGGGTCGCGGACCCCTGCTCTAAACTCCACATTTGGTTGTTTCTCTTCCCAATAACCCCTCCTCTGGCCTCCCACCACTACATGGATCAATGAATTTTGTACAGCAAAAATGTTAGACCCCTGGGGCTTCCCTGGTGGTGCAGGGGTTAAGAATCCACCTGCTGATGCAGGGGACATGAGTTCGAGCCCTGTCCGGGAAGATCCCACATGCTGCGGAGCAACTAAGCCCGTGTGCCACAACTACTGAAGCCCGCGCATCTAGAGCCCGTGCTCCACAACAAGAGAAGCCACCCAATGAGAAGCCCGTGCACTGCAGTGAAGAGTAGCCCCTGCTCTCCACAGCTAGAGAAAAGCCCGTGCACAGCAACAAAGACCCAACGCAGACAAAAAGATAAAAATAAATAAACAAACTTAAAAAAAAATGTTAGACCCCTGCTTAGCCTGTCTCCTAGCCCTCCTCTGCCTATGGCGTGAGCCTGTCCTTGTCTCAGCTGGGCAAGAAACAGTAAATGCCACATCATCCTTAGTTGAGATTGCCCCACCCATCGGCAGCCTAATCAGTGGAGCAGGCATACCCAGGATGTGCTAGGAGGAGGAGTTCACTGAGGATTTTTATCTGCCGTAAGGCCTTCATTCACGTATTTTCAATGAGGACAGTTTAGAATAAATCAGTTTGATGTAGAAGTGACCTGGTATTCAAAATGAAAAAGGCATGAAAGTGTTAAGGAAGTTGATTTAAACTTGATAATAAATTACTGTGGTTGTAAATTATATTTAATAAATCCCAAAGGGAAAGCAGGGCAGTCAAAAATCATCAGTCTCTAGAGGCTATGCTTATGAAAAGAATTTTATCTTCTTCTCCCTAGTGGAAGATGAAAATCATTCTGGAGGAAAAGCTAATGTTTATCCATTGCCACTGTTCTTCGTGGTTCTGGAGCAAGGTTGATCATTCAACAACAATAACAAAAAAAACTGTTGAAAAATAGAAGGAATAAGCTTGAATGTATGGCTCAGATATTTAGATCCTGTGAACACATTTTCAAACACATTATCCAAACACATGCTTCTTGCTTGAAAAGAGTGAATGCTAATTCCAGTTGCTATTTGGAAGGTGGTAAAAATGCTATTCACAATAATATTACCTTCACAATCTCATGTTACATCTCTGGACTCTTCCTGTTCAAATAGAGTGGGACACCCAAATGTACTGTGGCCTCCTCTCTTACTTTGGAGGATCAGTGGATCTTGGAGGGAAGTGAAAACTTCCAGCTTCTACCCCTGCAGGAACCCTTTCTTTGGTACCCATGACAGCTATGGTCCTGCAGCCTCGAGCTTCAAACTTCCTGGGGCCAAGAATGCCCTAAGGTCTGGGGCATCTGGTTGTGTTATCAGATGTTCTCATTGTTTGATGTTCTCCCACGGACAACCAAATATTCCATCCCTGGAGTTTCAGCTCCCTGGTACTCCTTCTGCAGTTGGTGGAATACAGAACACAGCTTCTGTCTTGTGCATGAAAGCTTTTCAGATACCTGAAGAGAGTCATAGCCTGTGCCCCCTTGTCTTTCTCTTTCTTGATAAACATCCCCACTCCTTCAGCTGCACCTTGAATAACTTGGTTTCCAATCCAGGGCAACCCAGGTTACGTTCCTCTGAATAATATGAGTGGTTAAAAAAGTCCCATTTTCTAAATGGGCATCTGGAAATGTACACAGCATTCTAGATGTTCCCTGATAGATGCAAATAATAGTGTGGCTGTCCTTTTTCCTCCTTGTGTGTCATCAGGTCCCAGATTGTGGTAGGACTTAAAGGTTGAGCCAGTGGAATTCAGCAGAGCCAGGTTTGGACTTTATCACTGTCACTTTGGTTTACCAGGTGTGTGACCCTGGGCAAGTCACTTAACTACTCTGGGACTCAGGTTTCCCTCTTTCGTAAAGGGGGATATAGATTCTTACTTCATAGAGTTGTTGTGAGGAACTGAGAGAGTGTTTGTAGCCACTTAGCACAATGTTTGGCAAATAGCAAGCATACAATACATGGCAGCTTCTGTTTTCAGCGTGACCGGTTCTGTCCTCCACTGCTGGTTCCTCTCACTACTATGTGTAGTAGTGGGAGTAGCAACAGGAGGAGCAGCTTGTAGTAGCCAAATAAGACTTCCCTTTCTTCCCCAGCATATTGATTTTAGGCTGGGTCTCCCTAAATATTGTTGTTATGCAGCTGTGTTTTTTTTTTTTTTTTTTTTTTTTTTTTGCGATACGCGGGCCTCTCACTGCTGTGGCCTCTCCCACTGCGGAGCACAGGCTCCGGACGCGCAGGCTTAGCGGCCATGGCTCACGGGCCCAGCCGCTCCGCGGCATGGGGGATCCTCCCGAACCGGGGCACAAACCCGTGTCCCCTGCATCGGCAGGCGGACTCTCAACCACTGTGCCACCAGGGAAGCCCTGCAGCTGTGTTTTATGCATTTATTTTTTAAAGTAGTTTTCAAACTTCTTTGAATCTTCTCTTTATGTTATGTAGCTGTTTTTTTAAAAAATTGATTTATTTTATTTATTCTTTTTTTTTTTTTTGGCTGTGTTGGGTCTTCATTGCTGCGTACGGGCTTTCTCTAGTTGTGGAGAGCGGGGCTACTCTTCATTGCGGTGCGCGGGCTTCTCACTGCGGTGGCTTCTCTTGTTGCAGAGCACGGGCTCTAGGCACGCAGGCTTCAGTAGTTGTGGCACATGGGCTCTAGAGCGCAGGCTCAGTAGTTGTGGCGCACGGGTTTAGTTGCTCTCTGGCACGTGGGATCTTCCCGGACCAGGGCTTGAACCTGTGTCCCCTGCATTGGCAGGCGGATTCTTAACCACTGCGCCACCAGGGCAGCCCCATGTAGCTGTGTTTTGAAATGTAATGAGGAGCCTATCTTTTCTGTCCATCAAATTCCATTTTTTTTTTAATGGGTTTCAACCTTCAGAGACTGCTTACAGACCTCATTGTGACTATCAGCTCTGTCATTTATGGTAGTGGTTTTCCCTTCCAGCTTCTTATAATCAACCAATTTGGCTGTGGTTTTGTCAGTGATACCACGTGAATGGGACGAGGCTCAAGGCAGAGGTCAGCCCCGGGGTCAGGCCGCATTTCCTGAAGACTTATACTGTATCATGGGGCCGTATCGGCTCTCGGGGATGCAAGGTGCATGAGACGGGCTGGCTATTAGGGAGCGCATAGGCCAGGGAGAGGGTGGGTAGTGATCAGGTACATCACGATGTGCTGCGGTGAGATTTGCTGCTGATGTGGTTGAGGTACGGCCTCCCTGAGCTCTTTTCTCTGCCAGTTGGAGCCGTGAAGCCTTCTCTGAGGAGGTGCCCTTAGAAAGGACGGCAGCAGTTGTGTGCCAGGTCCTTGGCATCCAGACACAGGAAGGACATGGCATGGCCTTGTGAGGAATTCATGGTAAGCAGAGAAAGGGTGTTCATTCCTTTATTTTCCTGCTGCTTTCAGTTTCTTGAAGCCTTGCCTTTTCCATACTTACGGTGAAAGTAAAAGTAAAAGCAGTGAGAGGGGTGTGTGTGTGTTTCTATTAGTTTTGCCGCAGTGTATTTTTCTTCTCCTTATGGGCACAGTCGAGCTGTTTCAAGAATTTCTGTTAGCTAACCAACTAGGGGCTTTGGAGAGTGACTTGTGAATTGCTTTCCTAGTTTGGCATGCCCTGTAAAAGGGCTTTTCTGAGCTGTCTTTTTCACAGTGTAGAGCACTCCTGGGAGGGGGGAGACATATGCTCTAAGATTGGGATGACAGAAGGTCGGCATAATGGGTTGGGGTTATAACAAAAACGTGACAGGCAAAGAGCAAAGCGTTTGCTGTCCTCAGTCAGGTTCTTCCTGCTGCACTGAATAACAGAACCGTGGCCTCGTGATGGAAGCACAGGTCAGCAGCCTGGGTTTCCGTCTGAGATTTAGCTTTAACATGTCAAGGGGCCTTAGGTGAGTCGTCGTGCCCTTGTCTGGCTTACTGCTTCATCTGTAAATTTTGCTGGGGATGTAGCAAGCCGTTCCTAGGGTACAGTAAATCTGGACAGCAGCCCTGGAGTCTCTTGCTGGCCTGGAAAACAGGCAGCGATGGATGAAGAAGCTGGTAGGAACATGGTTAAGAGGACAGGTTTAAAAATGATTCACACCTCGTTCTACATCCTAGTTTTGCCACTGATGGCATGGTGGCCGTGGGAGAAGGGGGTGACATCTTTTGATTTTGTTTCCTCATCTATAAAGTGGGAGTAACGATACAATTTAAGGACATTGGGTTGTTCTGAGAATTCACAAGAGATTCAAGCACATGGCACTGTACCTGCATGGTAAGCACTACGTAAACGAGAGCTGATTACTTTCCAAGCACCCTGCAGTTGGAACATTTCCATTTTGAAAATCCTTTCCCCTTTAGCACATCCTCTTGTTTATTATACCAGATTATGTTCTTTTCTTCCATTTGTTTAATAAGCATTTATTGAGCACTTGCTTTGTCCTAGGGGCAGACATAAATGTCACACCATCCTTGCCTACAGAGAGTTTGAGTTTCACAGTCCTTAATTACAGTTCCTTTCTCCCATGATACTAGGAAGGCTTTGCCCCACTGACACTTAGGAAATCAGAACTGAAGCCCAGGTTTTTGGCTTCCTTTCAGAGGTTGTTTATTCCTTCTCTGCCCTTCTGTTTACCTGGAAGCGGCCACGGGGAAAGGAGGGTGGGGCCTTGCAGAGTCTCTGTCACTTGGGTCCCTTATTTATTTGGGTCCACAGCTGACAGGCCAAGTCTGAGCAGCATTTCTGGACAGAGGCGAGTACTTGTCAAATGGAAGAAGCCTCCATTATGGGTCTGTTGCACAAGGTTTTTCTGTCCTTTCCTGGTGTGGTTTGCAGAATGAATCGACAGCCGGAAGTGCAGGTGCTGTATCCAGAGCCAGAGCCTCTGCATCAGGCTTGGCATCCTGGCTTCCACCTCCGTGGGCCTCCCTTCCCATCTCCTTCCTGCTCTAGGCCTTCCTGGACAGATCGTTTTTCTTGGTGTTGCAGTGACTCCCTCAACACTCCCCCAGGTATCTCAGCCCCTAATTTACGCTTAACATTTCCGGCTAAGGCCTCTGTCTCATCATGCTCGACAGTCAGCAAAGGTCAGTGCATGTGTCTATTCTGGCACAAGGAATAATTCTCTTCTTCACCATTTTTCACATACGACAGTCTATAGTTGTACACACGTTGACCACAGCACTCCTAAACCAGAGGTGGAATCATTGCACACTGTTTGGGAAGAAAAAGTGTGGTCTCTGTCAACCTGGAGACAGTCCCCCAAGCCCTTGTGCACTCTAGCTTTCTAGATTATTACAGTAAAATGTTTGGGTTGCAGAAGAAGAGGTATGCCTCAGACCCTTGTCCACAGCCTGAATTTACCCCAGGGCTGCCCAGTGCTTTTGTGAGGATCCAAGTCAACGTTCTGTATACTTTACATTTATATTTGGGTTTTTTCTCCTTGAAGAACTCAGAGTCGTCTCTGTCTCCCTCCCTCCCTCTTTCTCAGAGGCTCTTCTGTATTTCTCATACCCGCAAAATATTCCTGATTGTGGAAAAGGAGACATGTGGTTTTAGTCTCATTTCTTATGATAATTCAGGGAGTGGAAGAGAGGTTCTCGCTTTGCCCCAGATTTGGAATTTGATTTGCAGAGTCAGGATTAAATCCCAGGTCTTCTGATCTTGAGACTCATACAATATTTACCAGACTCCAGATGTTACTTGAAATACAAAACTTGAAAGGCTACTTACTTCCTTATAGTATCTTACCACGAACTCCATACACTAAGTCAGGAATTTCAGAAAGTGTTATAAATATGAAAGTTAATTTAAGAGATGTGAATTGCTGTGTCATGCAGTGGCTTCTTCCAGAGCAAGGGAGAGGCAGTGAATTATGCCTATGGTTTTTTATATCTTGAGATTTTAAATCAGTTTCTTGTCCTTTTTACCTTCCTAATCTCTTATTTCCACTAAATTGTTCTTTAAAAGTATTGATTCGGCGAGTCAGTTTTTGCACTGAACATTTAACCTGTTAATGAATTGTGAAGTAATGTTGCGTCATCTTCCACTTCTATAGCTTCACCTTTCATGCCTTTTCCTATGCCATAGTGTGACTCATTTGTTCTTTCCCTAAGGATCTGGAAATAAAAACATGTTATTGAGAAGAGAAAAATAGAACAGTTCAATCATCTTTTATATCAGGTTATTCTGGGGACTTCTTTCATGTGGATATGTGGACATATTGTTAGTATAGTTACATATATATCCACATGTGTGATTTCTATATAAATATATACTTTTATTCTTTCGGCAAAATTTATTGGCAATCTATTGAATACCAGACTTATGTGCTGGGTTCTGGGAATCCCACAGACCTGATCCGCTTGCCCGCGTGTAGCCTGCAGATGTTAAGCAGTCAAGCAAACACACCTCGTTATATATATGTGCTTATGTATTTAACTATATGTGAGGAGGAAGTATAGCATGATGGTTAAACTCAGGCAGTTTTGGAGTCCGACCTGGTTTCCTATCTTAGCCACTTACCAGCTGATTAACCTGGGGCAAGACACTTAAATTCTCACTCAGCTTCCTCATCTATAAGTGAGGCAATAGCAGTTACCCCTTGTAGAGTTACTGAGAAATTTCAATGAGGTACCACAAAGAAAATGTTTAGTGCAGTGACTGGTATGTGGTAAGCACTTGATAAATCTTAATTGTGGCTACTGTTTTTATGTGTAATGAAAATTCAAACACAATAAGCTAACAAGCTATGAAATGACACCTCACTCTGAAATCTAACTCATGAAAGACATTTATTCTGGACCTTTTTAGGGATGTGGAAAGGAGATAAGACATCTGGTAACATGCAACTGTAAATAACATTTCTTTCCGTGGACAATCTCTGCTTTACACTCACTAAAAAAAGTGAACACTGCTTCTAACGAAGTGACAGGACTTACAGAATTGGGCACTTAGTGCTTGTCTACTTTTGCAATGTACAAAATAAAATCATGGAAGTGTTCAAGTATTCTTTGCAAAAAAATGTTTAAAAATACTATTTGGTATAAACTAATTGCTTATACTCTCTCATAATTTGCTAATGAGTTGTCACTGAAGAACACAGTAGATTGTGAGTGTAAGAGAATGTAATAAATGAAATCCTCAGGAAGACTGAACTGTTTTTCTTATTTCTCGCAATGCTTTAGAGCCATATCTGGCTTTGCAAGCAGGACTGAATGGTTTCACACTATTATTCTGAGAGATGGAAGTGACTGAACCTGGAGTAGATCTTTCAGAAGATGTAGCTGGTACCCTGTGATCTTGGTGGCTTGGTTTTCATTGACCCAGAAGTCACCTTTCTTTAGGATCATGCTACTATATACCTTGCCTTGTTTAGGATGAAACAAACTGATTTCTCTATACTTTAGAACCAACCCCTCCAGGATTGGATAGACCATGAATATTCTTTTGTGTAGTACATTAGCATATTAAGCTTTCAGAAATTAAAGAACCATCTGCGTTATTAGACAACAAATATCATTTAACAGTGTACACCTATTAGCAGATGATAAGAAAGTTAGCTCTTCGTTGCAGAAATCCAATGTGCTACTTATTTTCTCTTAATAGTTGCTTCTTCTGTGTTTAGATGGACTGGTTTTTAGCACTTAGATATTTCATGGCCTTGTGTTGAAGACTACTGCTTATTTGCTCAATTATTATGGTCTATATCTCTGAAACCATATGTATCTACCGTTGTATAAGTCAGAGTATTAACCATTTTCCTGGACTTTGCTGCTCTTTCTTCTCTCTTTCCTTCCTACCTAGAAGTTTCTACCTAGAAGGTGTAGAAGTTGAGGCCCTTGGCCACCTCATAACCACTAGGATGCCTACTATTTAAAAAAATAGAAAATAACAAGTGTGGGTAAGGATGTGAAGAAATTGGAACCCTTGTGCACTTTTGGTAGGAAAGTAAAATGGTGCAGCTTCTTGGAAAAACAGCATAGTGGTTCTTCAGAATGTTAAAAATAGAACTCTGATCCAGCAGTGCCACTTCTGGGTATATGCCCAAAAGAATTAAAGCAGGATCTTATTTTTTTAAATTTATTTTATTTTATATTTTTTAAAATTGGAGCATAGTTGATTTACAATATTGTGTTAGGTTCAGGTGTACAGTAAAGTGATTCAGTTATACATATATATTCTTTTTCAGATTCTTATCCTTTACAGGTCATTATGAAATATTGAGTATAGTTCCCTATGCTATACAGTAGGTCCTTGTTGATTTTCTATTTTCTATATAGTAATATGTATATGTTGATCCCAAACTCCTTATTTATCCCTCCTCCTCTTTTCCACTTTGGTAACCATGAATTTGTTTTCTGTGTCTGTGGGTCTATTTCTGTTTTGTATATAAGTTCATCTGTATCCTTTTTTTTTTTTTTTTAGTTTCCACACTTAAGTGATATCATATGATGTTTGTCTTTCTCTGTCTGACTTACTTCACTTAGTAGGATAATCTCTAGGTCCATCCACATTGCTGCAAATGGCATTATTTATTCTTTTTTATGGCTGAGTAATATTCCATTGTATATATGTATCACATCTTCTTTATCCATTCATCTGTCAGTGGACATTTAGGTTGCTTCCATGTCTTGTCTGTTGTAAATAGTGCCGCATGAATCTTTTCGAATTATGGTTTTCTCTGGATATATGCCCAGGAGTGGGATTGCAGGATCATATGGTAGCTCTGTTTTGAGTTTTTTAAGGAACCTCTATACTGTTCTCCATAGTGGCTGTACCAATTTACATTTCCACCAACAGTGTAGGAGGGTTCCTTTTTCTCCACACCCTCTCCAGCATTTATTATTTATAGGCTTTTTGATGATGGCCATTCTGACCGATGTGAGGTGATACCTCATTGTAGTTTTGATTTGCATTTCTCTAATGATTAGCGATGTTGAACATCTTTTCATGTGCCTTTTGACCATCTGTATGTCTTCTTTGGAGAAATGTCTATTTAGATCTTCTGCCCACTTTTTGATTGGGTTGGTTGTTTTTTGATATTGAGCTGTATGAGCTGTTTGTATATTTGGGAGGTTAATCTCTTGTCAGTCGCATCATTTGCAGATATTTTTCTCCTATAGGGTGTCTTTTTATTTTGTTTATGGTTTTCTTTGCTGTGCAAAAGCTTTTGAGTTGAATTAGGTCCCGTTTGTTTATTTTTGTTTTTATTCCCATTACTGTAGGAGATGAATCCAAAAAGATCTTGCTGCGATTTATGTCAGAGTGTTCTTCCTGTGTTTTCCTCTAAGAGTTTTATAGTGTCCAGTCTTACATTTAGGTCTTTAATCCATTTTGAGTTTATTTTTGTGTATGGTGTTAGAGAGCGTTCTATTCTCTTTCTTGTACGTGTAGCTGTTCAGTTTTCCCAGCATCACTTATTGAAGAGCCTGTCTTTTCTCCATTGTATATTCTTGCCTCCTTTGTCACAGATTAATTGCCTATGTAAGTTTGGGTTTATTTCTGGGCTCACTATCCTGTTCCATTGATCTGTGTGTCTGTTTGTGTGCCAGTACCATACTGTGTTGACTGCTGTAGCTTTGTAGTATAGTCTGAAGTCAGGGAGCATGATTTCTCCAGCTCCATTCTTTCTCAAGATTGTTTTGGCTGTTTAGGGTTTTTATGTTTCCATACAAATTAAAAACAAAAATTTTATTCTAGTTCTGTGAAAAGTGCCACAACACTTCTGACACTAAATGTATAGGTTTTTTTCCATACCAACAGCCAAGTCCAATTCTCTGGACACCAACCGAGTGTCCTTCAATTCAATTTAGTCTGACAGTAACCACCTGGAGTCAGCACAGACTCCAAGGTTTAAGGGCTCAGTCCCGCAAGTCTGCTGCCACTTCACATGCCAGTCCAAGTATTGGGCGCTCTGGTACCCACACTTCTGCCTGAGCTGGCTCCTGAGTCGGGAGTTCCCACAGCTCCCCTCTTTCAGGTTTGATAATTTTCTAGAACAGCTCACAGATCACTTAACTTACTATCACGGGTTTATTATAAAGGATACAAATGAACAACCAGATGAAGAGGTACATAGGGTGGGGTCCAGAAGAGTCCCATGCACAGGAGCTTCTATGCCTGTGAAGTTGGGGTGTACCACCCTGCTGGCATGTGGATGTGTTCACCATCTCTGAAGCTCTCCAACCTCATTGTCTGGGTTTTTTATGGAAGTTTCATTACATGGGTATAATTGATTAAATCATTGGCCGTTGGCGATTAGCTCCAATTACCGGCCCTTCCCCCTCCCCAGTGATCAGGGAGTGGAGCTGAAAGTTCCAACTCGATAATAATGCCTGGGTCTTTCTGACTGACCAGCTCTCATCCTGAAGCTCTCTAGGGCTCTCCAGCTACCAGTCATCTTATTAGCACACACAAGCCACTCATCACTCTGGAGAACCAGTACAAAGACCAAATATATATTTCCCATTGTATCACAGGGGGCTCTCCCGTCTTACTCTTCTTTCTAACCTTCTCGCCTCTTTTTTTTTGGTGAATCTCTACTTTGGCCAAGAGTCATTACATAGAAGCTTAAGTGCAGGGTGATGATCTACTAGTTCAAATAGTGTTGATATCTACAATCCCAGCCACTATTTAAGGCTCAAATGATAAAGCAGTGAACAGAGCAAAGTCCATGCTGTCAAGGTGTCTGCTTTCTAGTAGGAGAAGGAAAGCAATTTGTAATTTGTCACCAAGTGGTAAGCGCTGGTGTATTTAATTATTTTAGCACTGTTCTGACACCAAATGTGTGTGTTTTTTTCTGACAGCAAATACGTGTCATTTTTCCACACCAATTCTCCAGCACCAGTTGGATGTCCAGAAATTCAATCCAGTTCTGATACTAACTCTTAGAGTTATCTCAGACACCGCAGATTAAGGGCTCAGTCCTTCAAGACTCGTCCACTTCAGATGCCAGCTGCAAATGGGGTACCCAGGCTAGCCACACTTCTGCCTGGCAGACTGTGAATTTGGGGGTTCACATGACCCCTTCCTCAGGTTTGATAATTTACCAGAACAACTCACAGAACTCAGGAAAGCACTTTACTTATGATTGCTGGTTAATTATAACGTATACAACTCAGGAATAGCCAAAAGAAAGACACATCTTTTCCAAGGGTTTCAGCTCTGTATCAGGAACTGGGGACAAAGACCAGATATTTTTGTTTTGATACCACAGTGAGGAAGAAGGGGGATATATATAGGGTATGAAGAGAGAGAGTGATGGTAGGTGGAGGAGGGTATGATCTTTCAGCCTGTCTGGAAGCTTGTCATTTGACAGAGACACTAAATGGAGTGTGAAGTCTGAGGGAAGAGGCAGAAAGAACTGTTAGTGCAAAGGACAGTGATGTCACGAGGGACCCAAGGAAAAGGATAATGGGAAACAGACCAACAACATCATGTTGCCTTAGGAAGCATGTCCACACGCAGTCTTGTGTGTACATAAAGACACTTTCTACCGACCTGACATTGTGGTTCATTGAGGTCTCATGGCACCTGTAGTTTATTTTGTAATGAAAGGAAGATGTTGGATTTCCTCCTTATCCCTTTATTTCTGGGGTGTGATTTTTTCCTTGGAGGTTTTTGAAAACCATTCCAGTTATACACAAGGGAAGATGAGACTTGACAAAGTAGGTCTATGAAATGGAACAGTTGCTTCCATGGTATGAGGTTGACACCCCCAAACCCAGGGGGGTTTGAGCCAGTGAAACCACTGAAGGCATCTGCAGTATCAGTGTAAGTATGGATGTCTGTTTAAATGGTAAGTGTGGCTACTTTAAATGTGTATTTATTCCTAAGTGAAAGAAGCAGATGTCATATGCCAAGAGAAGTACTTTAGGAGAGGCACATCTAACAAGGGGAGTTTTTTCAGCTCTATCCCAAAGCTAATGAATGTCTTTTATTTTTTAACAATGTGAACTCTCGACTCACAGTTTCCCACGGGTTTTAGCCATTTTCTTGCAGTGAGCTTGTGAAATACGGACAGCTTTGTGCTCTTCAAACTGGAACAGTGGAATAATTTATTAAAAGAATATGATACCACTTCAGCTCATAAGGGGCACATGGCCGAGTTGGCTGAGTGTGAGCCTGGAACCATACGGCCTGGGCTTGACTCCTGGCTCCTCCACCTACTAGCTGTGTGTCGTTGGACAGGCAGTTTAACCTTTCTGTTCTTTATTTCTCCATTTGTACTTACTCTTCTTTCTAACCTTCTGAAAGTGGGATCAGGAAATTTTATAATCCACCATCACTGTGAGTTTGCTCTGGGATGGTGCAAGCATGGCCTGTGAAAGGGGCTTAGAGGTATGATAGCTCCTGTCTGAAGAATGGGTCCCTTGGGCATGGGACTCATGTTACCTAAGTGCCCCCAAACCAAGTGTTTTTTCAACTTCTTGCCCACATAATCATGACTAGAGGTTTCACGGAGAAGACAAGAGCAAGTACTATTTAGCTTTGACTTTTGAGCAGATGTAACACCAGCTCTTCATCCTCGGCTAAAGACAGGCCTGTGTCCAAAGGCTCTGAGGTTTCTCACTTGGTCTTCTTTCTGTCATGACTTGTGGGTCCCACGTCTTCCACTTCACTGTCGTTCTTTTTCCTCATTGCTTGCTTCTTCTTGGTATCACTAATGGGGCTAATGATGGGGTGTCCAAACATTCCTAGCCTGTGCTCATGCCTGGCACAGTTGTTAATAGCAGCCGTGTTCACTTCCCAAATTATCCTTATTTGGACAATAAATTATATAACTGCCCTACCAATAATAGAACCTACATCAAAATATCTTTTTAAAGATGAAAAACATTAAAACAGTACCTGACTCTAATATGTGCTCAGTAAATATTAGCTGCTATTATTAGCTGCTACAACTGGCATCAGTGTTTTTAAATATCCAGTTTTATGTATTATCCCCCAAAGCAAAAATTGTTACTGTAGTCCTTGGGCTGTGAAAGTGACATCTTTTTTTGGAACATGGAGGACCATGGACACTGAGAGCGAGTTAATACAGCTTTGCGAATTCTCTTCCTTTTTACCCTAGATTGGGTGAAACAAGTAGCATGGAGGAAATGACTGTTTTCATTCATTTCTCTAACAGGGTAATCACCATCCAGCACATGCTGATTTTACAGAGAAAATACTGCAGGGGTTGTTAACTTGGACTGTGTGTTTAATGTGCTTTTCTTTCCAATCTGATCTCTAGTTTCCTTTCTTTGACCTTTCTCTGGGTGTCACCCTCCTTTTTCTCTCCTCATGCAAGGTCTAAAGCTAAATGCAGTCCCTTCTGTTGGACCTTATGCTGGGGGATGAATAAAATTACACATAATTGAAAAAGCTTTATTTGAAATACCGGTTTCAGCTACCCACTCTTAAAATCCCTTGTTATGTTCGACATCAGGTAAACAAAGTGAGTTGGTCAGAGATGCAGCTAGCCTGGAAGAGATTTGAGCTGGACAGGCACAGATGTGGGAGGGACCTTGACTCCTGGCCTTGTCACTTGCTAGCTGGGTGACCTGGGGCTCTCCATTTTTTCTGTGTCTCTGAGTTTCACTATTCCTCATCCCTAAAATGGGGATCATGACACTTCCTGCTTCCCAAGGTTATTGTGAGGATCAAATGAGAGAAGAGGTATTAGCCTGCTCTAAGCAAATGTGGGCAGAGTTCCTTTCTTTAAAAATGGTTGAGGTGATTGAAAAGAGATCCGTTTTAGGAGACACATGAGCAGAGGCTTGAAGGAAGAGATTGAAAAGCCTGCTCCTGTGTGTTTCTGAGCTGCCTGTTGCTATAGTACCTGGTGAGTTAACAAGGGCGCTGTTTTAGCATGCATGAAGTGCTTCAAATGGGCAGCAAGATCATTTTTGTTTAATCCTAAACTTCAGGCTGCCAGAACCATGCCTGTGGGAGCCCGGGTGATAAGATAGCTTGAAGGCTTGACTAGAAGTCAAGTGTGCAGAGAACCCAGCTTCTAGCCAATCAGGGCGAGGATGACTTAGCTCTCAAGGGAAGATGCACGCTTCTCAGGGTCCGAGAGTGGAGAATGAAATCTGTCCTTTTAAACTCCAAACCTGCTATACGTAAACTTCTAAGGAAACCTTTGACTCCTAGCATTTGGGGGCTCTGGAACAAGATTAGCCAACTCACGGCTAATCTTGTTTCATTTATATTTCCGTCCACTCATCCCCGCTCCCCTTCTCTCCTGGATTATTTGAAGCCAATCCCACTCCTCATATTTTATTTAAAATACCATCATTTAAAAAATTGGTTTACTTTCATTAAAAATAGTTTTATTGTGATATAATTGGCATAAATTGTACATTTCTAAAATGTACAGTTTGATCAGTTTGTATATGTATATATACGTAATTATAAATATATATACTGATCAAAAAATAAATATATAATCACACACATATCCATGAAACCACCATAGTCTAGATAGTGAACATGTCCAACACCCCAGAGTTTCCTTGTGCCCCTTAGTAACCCCTCCATTTTGCCTTCTCTACCTCTCATACACAAGCAACTACTCATCTGCTTCGTGTCATAGTAAATTAGTTTGTATTTTTTAGAGTTTTAGATAAATGGACTCATACAGTGTGTACTTTTTTTTTTTTTTGTCTAGCTTCTTTCACAATGGCATAGTCTTTTATTCATTCTACAAATATTATTGTGCTCCTCCTACTAGGTACCATTTTGGAAGCTGCAGGACGTCTTAGGAGGCTAGTGTAATAGTCCAGGGGAGAAGTGGTGGTTTGGAGCCAGGGTGGTTACTATGGAGATGGTAGCTGCCACCCATTAGCCATCTGCCTTGGAGGTAGAGCTCATCAGACCAGCAGGATGTTGGGGTGGGAAGAGGGAGGAGCTGAGAATTGCTCCTCAGGCTTCTGGCTTGAGCAAACGGGTAGGGTGTAGTGAAATGGAGGAAGACTCAGTGAGAAATAGGTCTGACCTTCCCCAATTTGATCCTTTACTGGGTGTCCGTTGCTTCTTCAGAGTTGCTCTTGTTATCATTTGTTGGTCTTAAGCGGTATCTAATATGCAGATGAAAACAATATTTAAAACACTTTAAGGTATTCACGAGATTTCTGGGTCTTCTCACAAATGTTATTAAAATAAAGGCTAGCTGCCATTGTCAAATTGAAAATAGTGAATCTCAGTTTTCTCCTCAGGTGTTTGTGGTATCGGTTGTACCAGGCAAGGGAAAGAGAAAGCGCAAAGTCAAATAATATTTTCAGACTTTTAAAAGTTTCTTGAGGAGAAGTTCTCTCCACTCTTTACCTGGCCCCCAGAATGTTTTTGTTTGGGTTTTACCATTAAAAATGTTAACGTTTTGCTAAGTCGGATGCTGTGGTGACAGCCTCTGCATGCTGCGACCAGCTATGTGAATTTCATTGTACTATACAATAGTCTGTCTTCCTTCTGCAGTGTTAGTAACAGGTCAGCTATTTTATTAGAACTTAGACTCCTTTTGGGGGTTTTGGCCTTAGAAAAAATGGGTCAAGTTATCACTGTGGTTTTGGAATTTTGGAGGTTACACGCCACTTGGTTTATGGGCGCCTTCGGGAAGTCTGAGTTAGTCATGAACTAATAATGTGTAATAGTAAACAATAATGACTGCACATTTATTGTGTATTATTTGCTCAGTGCTTTCTATGCAGTCTCTCTTTTAACCCCCACATCATTCCAGTGAGGGGATTTTATATGTGTATGTGTGTGTGTGTATAAATAACCTAAATGTCTTCTTTTCACCTAAAAAGCAATAAACATGCAAACAGGAAACTGTGACCAATACCAAGGAAAAAGATTAGTTAAATAGAAACCGAGTAATCACAGATACTGGATTTAACAGAGACTTAAAAGCAGCTATTATGTTTAAAGGTTTAAGGGAAAATATATTCAGAGAATTGATAAAAAATACAATGTGAATCAACAAATCACAGACAAACACAACAGACAAATGGAAATGATAAAAGAAGAACCAAGTGAAATTTCTAGAATTGAAATTATAATAACCGAAATGAAGAGTTCCCTAGATGAACCTGATAGAAGATTAGAAATGGCAGGATGGCAGAATTAGTGAACTTGAAGGTAAATCAAGAGAAAATTTCCAAACCAAAGCACAGAGAGGAAAAAGAATTGGAGACAGATCAACAGAGGCCTGTGTGACAGTATCAAACATTTCAACGTAATTTCAACACATGTGTAACAGGAGTCCCAGGTGGAGAGGGGAGAGGGAAAGGGACAAAACATTTTTGCAGAAATGATCTAAATACTTACCAAACTTGATGAAAATCATCTACAGTTCCAGGAAATTCAGTGAACTTCAACTAGGATAAACACAAATGAGAAATATACCTAGACATGTCATAGTCCCAGTGCTGAAAGACAAAGAGAAGATCTTGAAAACAGCAAGAGAAAAGCACTTCATCACATACAGGACAACAATGATGTGATTAATGACTGCTTTCTCATCAGAAACAGTGGAAGTCAGAAAATGGTGGAATGATACAGTCAAAGGGCTGGAAAAAAACAACTATCAGCTAAGACTTCTATTCGTAGCAAAACTGTCGTTTAAAAATGAATGTGAAGGAAGTCTGACTTGATTCTGGGAAAATGGAGTAGACATACATTTGCCTCTTCTTCTCGCTAAATACAATTAAAACTCCGGATGCTACCTAGAAAAGGAACATAAGTCCCTGAAGAGCGAAAAGAAGGCAGAGTAGCTGCAGACCTTGCGACCCCAGGAATGACATGGTGGTGAGTTCCATGGATTTTCTTTTGGCCTCATATATCCCAGACTTGGAGCTGAAGAAGCCAGCAAATGCCAGGGAATGTAAACCAAAAAAGTCCCAAGAAAAGCCTGCTCTCTCTAGCCAAAGGGGAGATAGGAAATGGACAGTCTAGCAATACTGAAAACTTCTAGTCAGTAGACCACCCTACTCCATCTAAGCATGACAGAAAAAAACTGTGTTTTCTCACGCCTGCAAAGGCCAGGGTGGGGAGCCTATACTTGCACCCTCGTGAGGCTGTATTGAGGTGACATAATACCTCTGCCAGGGTGGTGTCAGAGAAGGCCAGGTGGGGTGCCAGGCCTTTCATAGTTGCCTGGCAGTAATGAGGCCACCCCTCTCCATGGTGTAAGTGGCTACCATGTGGGGAGCCGAAACTCTCACCTTCTCTAGTAATGAGCATCCCTCATGAGGTGTCAGTGGAGGCTGAGTGGGGAACCCAGACTTCTGCTTCCACCTGGCAGTAACGAGATGGCTCCCTCCCTTCCCCTGCCAATGTGGCATCAAAGAAAGCCAGGGGAACAGAATATTTAAATAAGAGCCAGAGTCTTGTAACATAAACATTATCCAGGTTTCAAGCGAATAATGACTTGTCATATCAAGAACCAGGGAGACACCAAACGAGATGAAAAAAAGACAATCGATACTAACACTAATGACAGAGATGTTAGAATTACCCATTTAGCTAAAGATTTTAAAGCAGCCATGATAAAAATACTTAAGTGAGCAATTATGAACATTCTTGAAACAATTGAAAACAGAGAATAAAAACTTCAGAAAAGCGCTTCCCTGGTGGCGCAGTGGTTGAGAGTCCGCCTGCCAAGGCAGGGGACATGGGTTCGTGCCCTGGTCCGGGAGGATCCCACGTGCTGTGGAGCGGCTGGGCCCGTGAGCCATGGCCGCTGGGCCTGCGCGTTCGGAGCCTGTGCTCTGCAACGGGAGAGGCCACAGCGGTGAGAGGCCCGCGTACTGAGCAAAAAAAAAAAAAAAAAACAGAAAAAAAAAAAAACTTCAGAAAAGAAATAGAGAGTATAAATGGGAACTAAGGGCAAATTTTAGAACTGAAAAATAGAATAACCAAAATAAAGCTTTGTGAATTGGTTCAGCAGCATAATAGAAGGGACAGAGGGGGAAAAAAATCAGAGGGGGAAAGAAAACAGAAACAAATTATTCAATCTGAATGATGGAGAGAAAATAGAAAATGAATGAATGAATGAATGATGCCTCAGGGACCTTTGTGACTGTAAAAAGATCATCTAACATTTTTTTTCTTATTTTATTTTTTAAACTTAAAAATTTTTTTAACATCTTTATTGGAATATAATTGCTTTACAATGGTATGTTAGTTTCTGCTTTATAACAAAGTGAATCAGCTATACATATACATATATCCCCAAATCTCCTCTCTCTTGCATCTCCCTCCCACCCTCCCTATCCTACCCCTCTAGGTGGTCATTTGTGTCGTGGGAGTCTCAGCGGAGAGGGCCAAGAGCATGGGGCTGAAAGAGTACTCAAAGAAATAATGGCTGACAACTTCCCAAATTTGGGAGGAGATTAAACCTGTAGTCAAGAGGCTAAGTGAACCTTAAATAGGATCATCCCAAAGAAACCCATACCAAGACGTATCATAATTAAACTTCTGAAAACAGGAGACAGAGAGAAATCTTGAAAGCAGCCAGAGAAAACTGATACCTTATCTATAGGGGAAAGGCCAGTGTGAATGACAGTGGGTTTCTCATCAGAGACCCTAATAAAGGGCAGAAGAAATGGCATGATACTTTTCCCCTGTATTCCCTATGGGCATGATATTTTTTAAGTGTTGAAAGAACTGCCAACCCAGAATGCTTTATCTAGTGAAATGTCTTTTACGAATAGGAGGAAATCAAGACGTTTTCAAATGAAAGAAAACTGGAGAATTTGTCACCAGCAGACCTATCCTAAATGAATGTCTAAAGGAAGTTCACTAAACAGAAAGGAAATGATTAAAGAAAGAACCTTTGAACATCAGGATGGAAGAAGGAACATAGTAAGGAGAAATACGGGTGCATACAGTAGGCTGTCCTTCTCTCGAGATTTGTAGGTTTTGTTTGATGGTTGAAGCAGAAATTATAACGTCGATGTGTTTCTAAATGTATTTAGAGGAAGTTTTTTAATGCAGTTATAAACAGGGGATGCTAGAGGGTTGTGAAGGGAGGTAAATTTTCTATACCTCACTGCAATTGGTAAAATAATACCAGTAGACATCTTATCACAGTTATATGTATATATATAAATGTAAATATATATAAAATATTTTAAATATATATAAACAATATTATATATATAACTGTATATAAAATATATCCACATATTTTAATAAAAATATAAAATGTGTTTTATATATTAATATATAATATATATTTTTTATATATTTATAAATATATTGTGTATGTATTTTTATATATATAAAACTGTGATAAAGCATTATAGGTAAATAAAAATGAATTTCTTTAAAAAAATGTTCAGGTAACCCACAGGAAGGCAGAAAAAAGAAAACCAAAAAAAAATAGAGAACAGACAAAAACCAAAACATAAAATGACAGTCTTAAGTGCTTAGATATCAATAATTTCCTTAAAAGCTCAATGGTCTAAATACATCAATTAAAAGACATTGGCAGAGTGGATTAAAAAACATAACTAACTGTATATGGTCTACAACAAACTCACTTCAAGTATAATGATAAATAGGTTGAAAACAAAATGATGGGAAAAGATGTTTTAGGTAAACATTAATCAGAAAAAGGCAGGAATGGCTGTATTAATGTCATATAAAGTAGACTTCAAAGCAAAGAAAATCACCAGAGTCAGAGAAGCTCATTGTGTAATGATAAAATGGTTAATCTACCAAGAGGACATAGTAATACTAAATATGTATGCCCCAATGAAAAGAGCTGAAACATATGAAACAAAAACTAATAAAATTGAAAGGAGAAATAGACTAACCTGCAATTGTAGGTGGAGACTATAATGCTCCTTTCAACAATTGATGGTACAATTATATAGAAAATCAGCAAGGATATAGAAGAACTCAACAATATCATCAACCAATGAGATCTAATTGACATTTGTAGAACAATCTACCCTACAACAGCAGAATACCCCTTCTTTTCAAGTACTCATGGAACATATGCCAAGATAGACCGTATCCTGCACCATCAAATAAACCTCAACAAATTTTGAAAAATTGAAGTCACACAGAGTGTGTTCTCCAACTGCAGCGGAATCAAACTAGAAATCAGTAACAGAAATAAAATAGGAAAATGTCCAACACTTGGACAATAAACACACTTCTAAATAATCCATGGGTCAAACCATACACTGAAGTGAATGAAAATGAGCACATAGGGACGAGTGCATGCCTGACCCGTGTGGGGTGAGGCACCCTCCTGTGCCCCAGGGCCAGATGCTCACTCCAGGTAATCAACTCCCCACTGGGGCACAAGGTATAAGAAAATCAGAATAAATGCTTGATTCCATGTCATTTTCTAAGTGAACGTGACAGTACAATATACTCATACAGAAGTGCCTCGTTCTTATTAACAGCTGCTTAGTATTCCTCACTATGGATTTCATCACACATGGTTTAAAAGAAGTGCTGTTTGTCCCTTTGCTGACTGATGAAAATTTGTCAGACGCTCTGTTCCCTCTTTTGCTGTCCTTGTTGTTGTATTACATATGACACGGAGGGAAAGGGAAGCGTATCTCTTGACTACATAAAATGTCGTTGTTTATGCTCCTGTGAAGAACGACCTGGCCAGCCCCAGCACATTGGTCAGCCCTCTTCCTGCAGGCTTACTCCTCATTCAACAAGCCAGTCTTGCTGAGGAGTGGTTCTGTGGCATCTACTGTGGATTTGTTTCATCACTAAGGACTTCTGTGCCTTCCGAGGTGTTTTAGATGAGGCTCTATTCCCCTGCACTAGCACTCGGAGCATTACTCCTTCAGCTCTTGTCCTGAGAACTTGAGATGCACCTTGCTTAGCCTTTTGAGATTATTGGGGCTAACATTTAGAAACCTGCTTTTTAAATTTTTTTTCTTGCTGTCCTTGCAATCATCCAAGCATTAGAGACCTGTTCGTATTTTGCTGTCTGGGAGTAGAGCAGTTATGGGTAGTAGTCCCTTTGGAGACAACATTCACATGGGTTCTTGTCTGTTTCTGATCAGGGTCTCTGTGTTCAGTGTGTATTTTTACTTAGATTCTTGAGTACTGGTGGTGCAGGTTGTGTGGCACGGCAGCCTCTCTTCTTGCCAAGTATACAGGCAGAGAGGTGAGGTATTGACACTACCGTCGGTAGCTTCTCAAGTTGTTTTATTTATTTTTTATTTTTTATTTTTTTTGCAGTACGCAGGCCTCTCACTGTCGTGGCCTCTCCTGTTGCGGAGCACAGGCTCCGGACGTGCAGGCTCAGCGGCCATGGCTCACGGGCCCAGCCGCTCCGTAGCACATGGGATCTTCCCGGACCGGGGCACGAACCCGTGTCCCCTGCATCGGCAGGCGGACTCTCAACCACTGTGCCACCAGGGAAGCCCTCTCAAGTTGTTTTAACCTGCAGTAGCAAACTTGATCGTGAGAGACAACGTTAATTTTGACTTATCGATCCTTTCCTTAATGAAAAGAAATGGAGACATTTCCCCCTTATGTTAGTTTCCTAGGGCTTCCATAACAAATGACCACAAACTTCGTGGCTTGAAACAACAGAAATTTATTCTTTTAGTTCTGGAGGCTAGAAGTCTGAGACCAAGGTCCTGGCTGGGCCATACTCACTTCAGAGTTTCTAGAATCCTTCCTTGTCTCGTCCTAGCTTCTGGCAGTTCCCCGGAATCCTTGGCATTCTTTGACTTGTAGCTGCATCATTCCAGTCTCTGCGTCCATCTTTACATGGCCTTCTCTGTGTCCTCTCCTCCTGTTATAGGGACACCAGTCATTGGATTTAGGGCTCACCCTAATCCAGTATGACCTCATCTTAACTAATACAGAAAATTACAAATCTGCAAAGTTCCTATTTCCAAATAAGGTCACATTCTGAGGCTCTGAGTGAACATGAATTTGGGGGGACACTATTCAACCCACTACACACTCCGAGTAATTTTTCTGGGTTTTTTTTTGTAAAGTGGTAAGCATTTCAAACGGATGTAGCTGATCCTACATCATGTTGTCTTCTGGCAAGAATAGTTTTATTTATAAGGACCAGATGAGCAGCCACCTAGAGGACTGTGTTAACTGCTGTGGTCATATCAGCCCGGGATGACTCTCATGAGTGCTTGGGTCACTTTGAGGAGTGTCACTTTTATTGGTTGTAGACTTCCTTCATTGGAGATGGTGGTGAAAGGGAACTGTTCTGTTCTCCTTCCTGCCTTCAAATCAGCTCCTTTTTCTTGTTCTTGGATCTAACTTGACAAAAGAATTTAATCTTGCGTGATAGCAGATACTGTAATCAGCATTTAAACTGTCATTTTTTCCATTGTAACCCAGCATGCAGAGACCCCCCTGAAGCAGTGTAACGCAAGGATCCCCAAGCAAGAAATTTAATGTAGGAGAGAGCAGCCGTTCTATGGGATAGCTACACAGCTTTACATGCTTTCATTTCTGCTTCAGTGAATTCTTGGTGATTATGCTGCTTTTACAGGATGATAAACTCACCCAGCAGATTCTGTTGTAATGGCTGTCAGATTCCAGTTACTCCTGGGAAGGATGCTGTTTTGTGAAGTCATTATTTTCACATGTAGCTCCTCTCAATTATAGCTTGCCCATTTCTAATCAATAAAAGTTTGTTAATGTAACATAAAACATTGAAGGCCATGGAAATGCTGTGGCCTTGCAGTGGAATGAAAAATAACCAGTGGCTTGGTCTTTGACAGCTTTTAAGTACCTGTCTTAGAAGAAAACATGAACTTGTGCCCACAAGTTGACATTTGCGAGTCAGTGTGTTAGCCATGCTTGGAGAAAACATGGTTCTTTTAACTTCTGCCACTGACGTCTGGGCCTTTGACAAGCAAAAGGAAAACTAAGATAGGAGGCTCTGTTCAACCTTCTCTTAGTTTCAGTAAGCAAAGAACAGGCAGCTGTATGATTAGTTGACTTCTTGCATAACAAGGGAAAAGCAAAAAATTCTTGTCCCCCTCAGACTTCCCAGATGTGGCTCTGGTTTGTAGGAGTTTACTGGTAACTCTCAAATACTCTTTGCATGGCTTACCTGATGATGAGGCTTTTGTCCTGGCAGCTTTACGGTGTTCATTTGCATTGCACATTTATCCAGAGCCCTCTCTAGAAGTAATAGTCTTACCTCTTGGCTGGCTTTTTCTGCCTCCAGTTCTCATTGCAGTGGTAGCCACTGTTCCTTCTGTTTTTTTTTTTTTTTTTTTGGCCTGCGTTGGGTTTTCGTTGCTGTGTGCGGGCTTCCTCTAGTTGCAGTGAGTGGGGGCTACTCTTTGTTGAGGTGCGTGGGCTTCTCATTGTGGTGGCTTCTCTTGTTGCAGAGCACGGACTCTCGGCGCACAAGTTTCAGTAGTTGTAGCACGCGGGCTCAGTAGCTGTGGCACATGGGCCCTAAAGCGCATGGGCTTCAGTAATCGCGGTGCATGGGCTCAGTAGTTGTGGCTCAAGGGCTCTAGAGTGCAAGCTCAATAGCTGTGGCGCACAGGCTTAGTTGCTCCGCGGCATGTGTGATCTTCCTGGACCAGGGCTCGAACCCGTGTCCCCTGCATTGGCAGGTGGATTCTTAATGACTGAGCCACCAGGAAAGTCCCGCCACTGTTCCTTCTTGCTTTCTTTTAGGCCTTGCCCAATTTCCTATACTCTTGGTCTCTAAACTCTTGAGCCAGGCTGCCTCGGTGTGAATCCTCGTTCTCGCATTTGCTTAATCTCAGAAGTTGTTACAGAAATTACATGAGTTAATATTTGCAGAATACTTAGAACCCTACTTGGTTCATAATAAATACTGTATAAATCTTTTTGAAAAAGATAAAGTATGTTCTATATCTTGATTGTGGTGGTGGTTATACACTTGTCAAAACTCATCAGAAGTGTGCATTTAAAAGTTTTAAAAGTATAAAAGTTTACTGTATATAAAGTATACCTCAGTAAACCTGACCTAAAATTTTTTTAAAGGTAAAAAGCATATCCGTTTATTCAGTCAGCAAAGGGTTTATTAGGTGTTGCACAGTAGGATTTTAAAAACATAATTCAAAGAGGCTTGCCAGTCTAGTTGAGCTGGCCGGTTATAATGCAGGATAAATTTTCCCATCAGTGTGAGAAGGTGTTGTAAGAGGTGCTGCAAGGCAGCTTATTAGTCATCTAGGTAGGAAACACTGTAGGGGTTTGGATTGCTTAAGGCAGTCCCAAAGAGTTCACCAAATAGTCGGAACTTGAGCTGGACCTCAGAAGATGTAGGATTTGGAAAGATGGGCATTCGAGAAGGTGCATGGGTGCAGGTGCAAGACCCAGGGGCAGAAATGCATGTGGAGACGTTAGGCAACCATGTGAGAGCTGGTTGGATTAAAATAGACCCTCTGACTGTGGGAGGGACAGCTGTGCTTTATGGACTAACGAGTTCTCTTCTCTTCATCCACAGAAAGGCCCCCCTTCTGGCAAAGACCGGGTGAAGAAAGGTGGATCCTACATGTGCCATAAGGTAAGTCAAGTCACTAAACTCTGTTCTGGTGTTCTAACAGCAGGTTTATGGATCCATTGTAAACATTAGCCCCAAGATGTCTCATCCACTTCTGTTAATACATACCTATCTCCATCAACGCCAGAAAAAAAAAAGTTTGTGCACAGGCATGGGGAAAAGTGGTTCAAGAAGCAGAGGTTGTAAATGATCTGTTGTCAACCATATTCCATCTGTTGTATCTTGACCCTTTGAGACACCTTTGTTGTCCCATGAATCAGGGTGAGCTGTATATCTGGTTTCCAGCATGTAAGTCTGGAAGCACACCCTTAATTTATTTGAGACTCCTGTAAATTTCTGGCTTGTCTGTTGAGATTAAGTTGAGTTATAAATGGAGGGTAGTTTGTGGTATACTGGAATGGAAACATCCCAAGTGTTCTAGGTATATAGTGTGTGCTTTGTGGAATAAACATCTCTCTCAGACAATGATTCTTCTCTTTGGGCTATAATTTCAGTGTCAGAGTTGGTTGTTCTTGGCGAGTAGAAGTAACTCAGTGTTTCATGAGTAACCTTTTTAAGGAGTTCAGAAATCGAATACCAGTTCTCTCCCTTTTTTTCTTTAAATCATATATTTTTAGTATATCTAGGACTTCAACTTCTATCTCTATGTAAACATGGCATTTTGCAGATTGTTATTACAAGAAGCTTCCCATGGTAATTCAGTCAGTCTAGGCAGTTAGAGACTTAAAACTGTAATGGCTCCAAATTAAGTTATTAATTTGATAATGGAGGCATTGTCAAACTTTGCCTTAAAATAATGGTTCTCAAACTTTATTGTACATTAGAATCATCTGGGATCTATAAAAGATATTGATGCCTATTTCCTCACTCACCTCATTCTGACTTGATATTTCTGGATTGTGACCTGGGCATCAGGATTTTAAAGCTCTCAAGGTGATCATAACATACATCAAAGTTTGGGAGCCACTGGCCTAAAGAGAACCTATTTAAATTATGTATATCTGTGAGTTCGTAGGGGTGTGTGTCTTCTGCATTTCTTAGAATTTTTAGTGTAGTTATTTAGGTGGCAGTTCATAGAGTTGAGTTCACTTTATGCTTTACACTTACCTTTATAACAAGATGTGGACAAATTTATCTTTAAAATTCTAACTTTAATTTTAAATTAAAAGCATTGCCCTAGGTTTTCCCAGTACTTTTAAGTGTTCATATACCCATCTGTCTGTAGTCCCAGATTTTTTTCCTTTGATTCAAGCTGTTGCTGCAGGTGTATCTGAATCCTCTTGCTGGGAAACCAGACTTCCATGAAAAACAGGTGAATCTCTTTTTGCACAAGAGCATCTCAAAACCCTAATTACCACCAGTTATGTGTCTGACATATGGCACTTTTCATAATTGGGAGTCCATTTACTCTGTAAGAATTAAAGACCATAAGATTTTTTTTGCACAAATAAGTGGAGAAAATGAATCCTGTAAAAAACATTTTAAGCATGAACACCAAAATATTCCAGTGCCATGCATATGAATGTGTCTACTTTAACATTTCATTTTTCTTGCTTATTTTAAATGTTTAAAATTTTTATAAGCTTCTTAATTTATTCTTTTAAAATATCTTTTAACATGTTTTGTGTGTGTGTGTATATATATATATATATATATATATATATATATATTTTTTTTTTTTTTGGCGTATGCGGGCCTCTCACTCTTGTGGCCTCTCCCGTTGTGGAGCACAGGCTCCAGACCTGCAGGCTTAGCGGCCCTGGCTCACGGGCCCAGCTGCTCCGCGGCATGTGGGATCTTCCCGGACCGGGGCACGAACCCGTGTCCCCTGCATCAGCAGGCGGACTCTCAACCACTGTGCCACCAGGGAAGCCCTATATTTTTAATAAATACATTTTTATGGTGCAGTTGGTTTTTGTATATTTATGTTGTGTCCTGTAACCTTGTTAAACTCATCTGTATAAGTGATGTTTTTGTAGATTCTTTATATATATATATATCTTTACTGGACTATAATTGCTTTACAATGTTGTGTTAGTTTCTGTTGTACAAGAAAGTGAATCAGCTCTAAGTATATATATATCCCCATATCTCCTCCCTCTTGAGCCTCCCTCCCATCCTCCCTATCCCATCTCTCTAGGTCGTCAGAAAGCATCGAGTTGATCTCCCTGTTGTTTTTGTAGATTGTGTTGTATTTTCTACGTAAGTGGTTATACCATCTGTGAGTATAGACAATTTTACCTCTTCCTTTTTAATCTGGATATCTTTTATTGCTTTTTCTTACTGTATTGTGTTGGCTAGAACCTCCAGTATATCGTTGAATAGGAGTGGTAAGAGCAGACAGTCTTACCTAATTTTTGATCTTAGGGGAAAAACATTTGACTTTTCAAAATTAGGTATGATATAAGCTATAGTGTTTTCAAAGATGCCCTTTATCAGCTTGAGCAAGTCTCCTTCTAGTCCTAGATTTCTGAGAATTTTTTTTATCAGAAATGGATGTGGATTTTGCCAGATGCTTTTTCTAAAGCTATTGAGATGTTTATGTGGTTTTTCTTTTTCAGCCTGTTAATATGGTGAATTATAGTCATTGATTTTCTGTTTTCAAATGTTAAACCATCCTTGGCTTCCTGGAATACATCCACTTAGTTATGATGTATTATCCTTTGTATATGTTTTGGATGCAGTTTGCTAAAATATGTTCGTGATTGGTATTGGTCTCTTGTTTTTTTGTTTTTGTTTTTTTTTCTGTCTGATATTAGTATCAGTGTATTGCTGGCTTCATAGATTGATTTGGGAAATATTCCCTCATCTTGAATTTTTTGGGGAAGAGTTCATGTAGAGTTAGCATTTTTCTTCCTTAAATGTCTGATAGAATTTCCCCAGGAAAACCATTTGGGCCTAGAGTTGTAACCATACATTTAATTTAGTTAATAGCTACAGGGTTGTGCAGATTATCTGTTTGTTCTTGATTAAGCTCTGGGAGTTTGTGTCTTTCAAGGAATTTGTCCATTTCAGCTGAGTTAATGAATTTATTGACATAAACTTTGCCTTTTCACTTGCTGTTTAGACCATTTATATTTAATGTGATTGTTGATATGGCTGGATTTAAATTTGTTGTCTTGATATTTGTTTTTCTCTTTGTCTCATCTGTTCTTTTCCTTTTGCTTTTTTTTTTCTTTTTTTGGATTAAGTGGTTTTTTTATCACTTCATTGTCTCTCCTTTGGCTTATTAGCTATAACTCTTTATTTAAAAATTTTGTGGCTGATTTAGAGTTTATATTATACATCTTTAACTTTTCTTAGTCACCCTGAAGGATAAGTTTTAATTTAGTCAGGCTCAGAGTGATGGAGAGAGTATTCCAGAAAACAGAATAGCAGAGTGACAAAACTGAGTGGGATCCACAAGATTTTCCAGAGAGAAACGGCAGCTCTAGGATCTTTGGTCAAGTTAATTGTAGATGATGTAGGTTTTTAACCTCAGCCTGGTTATTTTGGTGTAGTCAAGAAAACAGCGCAGTGTTGGCTGTGAATTACTTTCAGTGCTTGTTGTTTACACTAGATTAAGAGTGGCAGTTTTAACTGCCACTAAGTATATTAAGATGTGGACTCTAGAATTAGATCTGGGTTGGAGTTCTGTAACTGTTCTTTGCTAGTCTTTGCCTGTAACATTAGGCAAATTACTTAACCTTTCTAAGCCTCAGTTTTCACACTTGTAAAATGTACATCATAACTGCACGTATTGTAAGGTTCTTACGAGGAATAAATGCAGCAAAGTAAATAAGCACTTGGTACAGTGCCTAGCTCATGGTAAAGTCTCCATAAGTTAGTTGCTGCTAACACCATCATTCTTAATCATCATCTTTATTATAATAAGATTATTTTCTCCCATTTTCTCTTTTGAATAAAAACCAACTAATGAACTGCTAACTAGACAGGCAGAATCCTGGAAATGATTACTGTAGCACAGGTAAAAATCAATAAAGGAAAGAAAATCAATAAAAAGAGAAAAGAATAATGTAATTCATTTTGAAAAAAAAATCATCTTGCTTAGAAGGTAACTTACTTTTGATCATGGCCCAGGGCCAGTTTGCATGACTAAAGTAAGCTCTGATTATTATTTTTGATTTTTTGAAAGTCCATCCAAAGTATAGCTTCAGTAAGGAGACGAGGCACAGAAAGAACAACTATGAGTCAACATGGTGTTAAGAGCACAGATTCTGGAATGGGACTGAAAAGACTGTAATCCTGGATTCACAGTTACAAACCATGTGACCTTAGGCACACTATTACCACACCTGTGTGTCGGTTTTTTCCTTGTGTATACATATATATATATTATTGTGTATACAATAATACCTACCTCAGGATTATTGAGAGGATTAAGTCACTTAATACATGTGAAGTTCTTAGAACAGTTCACATGGTAAGTACTCAGGAAATACTAGTCTTTCTTGAAGTTGTTAGATTAATCTCTGTGGGATCTTTAGCCCAACCTACAACATTGACGAAATCCTCACTCCCCTACCCCCTCAACCCCACCATTTTACATCAAGATTAGTAGCAAAAGGAGTTGTCCAAGTGTCAGTGGCAAGAGCAATGGATGGGAAATTGAGAGACCTGAGTTCTGCTGTGTCATTTTTCTATAATCATTTTGTTCATAATGAGCTACAATTACCTTAAAACTGTTCTTTATCCCTAAAAGTCTTCCTCTCATAAAAACCATATTGCCGTCCCACTTGACTTCAGAGCCCCAAGGCTGGTAAGCCATTATCTTAAATGAATTGTTCTTGAATCCAGGATCATATTCTTAGTGCAGATATCGAGGTCAGTTTCACAAAGTAATTAGCCATTTTGATGAAATGGGGCTAAAATAGGCCCTCACTACTACCTCTGTTCTTAATTAATAAAATGACCCATATTTCAACCACTCAAAGACCTAACATCATTAATAACCATTTTTAGTGCTAAAAGTAGAGTTGGAAAAAAAGAAAGCGCAATGAGGACATATGAAATCAGGCCATTTTTCTCTTTAATTACGTATTTCATTAGTTGCCGATTACTGGAATTTAAAATGAACTGCTTATTAATAAATGTTTGCTGAGTGAATGAGTGCATTTGCAGTGGAATGATAATGTGAATTGACTGTTTTCTCATGTGATGGTCCTGACCTTTCAACACTAACTTGTAGTGAGACTTGCTTTTTAGTGTTTAGTTCTTCATCATTTAGGTTAATGGAAGACTTTAGGTACTGCTATGGTCCAAAAAAGGACTAGCTCTTTTTGTTGTCACTGATTTTAAGCTTTTTTGTTATGTAAGCAAAACATTTTCATGGCATAAAAATTAGAAAATAAATAATAAACAGAAAAATGAAAAAAATCGTTCACGCTGCTTTCTGAAGAAAACTGTTAATAGCATTCTACCAAACTCTTCGGTGCACTTTTATTTTTTCTTCCCAAAATGGATTTATGCTGTATGTACCAGGGCCTTCAAATATGACTATGGTCAATAACTTCTTATACATCATGGATCTCTTTTCTGATCACAGTGCTCCAGGCAGGCACAATTCGTCACAGTTGCTACAGCCTGCATTTTGTGGCATATGAAAACCAAATTTTAAAACAGTTTGTTATAGAATTTGAGAGACAAGTTGCATATTGAACTATGCCATCGGACAAAGACCTCAGTCCTATGCCTTGTCACCAGAGATACCCCTTCATCTTTTCCATTTATATAACAAATAATTTTCCTATTTTTGTAGCAAATGCGTAACCGTATTCAGATGCTGGCAAGGAATCATCTTCCCAACACAAGATCACTAAGACCTGCAGAGAAGCTGCTTTTGTTTTAGTAAGGAAGCAGGTTAACCCAAGGAGGTCAGATAAGACAGGCAAAGTGAGTTCTTTTAATTAAGAGTGTTGTGTTCATTATAAAGTAACAATTACAATAATCTCCACATGTCTACTGCTTTACTTTTTCATGTAAAGATAAGATGAAGCATTTTGACATTATTCCATTAATAGCCCCATTTTATCGGAAGAGGGAGCAGATTCAGAAAGGCTTTGCCTAAGGTTAAATAGCTAATGAGTCTTGGATTTTGCCTTTTCAGGTGAGTAAATTAGTAAAATGTTTGTCACAATTTCCATCTGTGTCAAGCCCAACCTCTTTCTGCCAAGTAGACCAACTTTAATGTGACTCCATCCTATTTATCCACCCACGTTTCCTGCTTTTTATCATTTATCCTCTCTGTGCCACTCATTGCTTTTGCCTGGAATTCTCATTCTCTGAATCTTTGGGCAGCTCAGCTCTCGCAGCGCCTCATCAGAGGAGCCTTCCCAGGCCACCTTATCTAAGTCGCACCTAGTCACGTCTAGTCCTCTCTCCCTATGTGACTTTCTTCCAAGCTGACCACTGCCAGAAGCACTCTTGAATTTATCCGTTTATTTATTGTCTGACTACTTAACTCCTTGTTGAATGTGAGCTTCCCGATAACGGGTACATTGTTTTGTTCCGCATTGCTTCCCTCGTGCCCAGAATAGCATCTAGCATGTTGTAAACTCTCAAATATTCAATGAATAAATAAACCATGCTCTGACACTCTCAGGCTGTGGCCTTGCTATCCTCTTCACTTGCCTGAATTTTTCCATTTTTATGCCTCTGATGTTATTGTTTTCTCCACTTAACATACCTTCTTTCCTTGTTTCTAAGTCCTGTAAATCAGTGCTACTCAGTTTGTGGTCCATGGGCCCGTAGCATTAGCAGCGCCTGTAAGCTGGTTAGGAATGCAGATTCTTGGAACCCACACCAGACTTACTGAATCAGGATCTCTGGGTTTGTGGCCTAGGAATAGGTATTTACATGAGCTCTCCAGGCTATTCTTCTGTATACTCAAGTCGGAAGGCCACTGCCATAATCACGTAAATCCTGCTCTGGCCAAGTTCTGCCTTCAAAAGTCTTTCCTAAAAAATTAGACATTTAGTGACTATTTCCTCCCCTGAATTAATAGTAGCCTCAGAATCTTTTAATCCTAGCTTGTTTTGTAGCTTTTTGATGTGTAATCATTGTTTCCTCAACCAGCCTGTGATCTCCAGCGGGACGGTGCGCACAGGAGGCGATCAGGAAACGCTTGATTGTTTTTTGTCATGTGTGGTCCAGTTATGGAACAAGAATGTCCCTGTCTGACTGCCTGCCCCCCTGCCCCAAGCTCGATTCTTGCTCCAATGTAGAATTCACTGCACACACTGAGAGCATGGGGCCCTGCATTATCCACAGGAGCTTGATTCTAAAAATACCAAAGCACCTTGCTTCACAGCAGCCCAGTGAGTAGGCCCTACATGGAACAAAGCTTCTGCCGTGTCTTTCTGCATGGTCACCTCTAGTCATTTTAGAGCTTCCGTTGCATCCCAATCACAGGTAGTAGCAGATGCCATCACATCTTTCATTATTTCAGGCATATTTTTTTATTCATTTTCCCTCTGCCTGCCTGAATGTTGGTAATAGTGTTACATTCTTCACTGGCCACAGGGAAAATGAGAAAATTGGTTGCTACTGTTTTGCTATCTATAAAAGACAGAGCACCATGTGTTTTTTGTTTTTTTCATGGTGGAAGTGCTCCAGAGAATTCCTTTGTCAGCTCTAGAGATAATTTTTATGAAGATTAGAAACATTCAACTTTCGTGAGAGAAAGGAGAATAATAAGAATTAAGGAAAAAAAAAACATCTTTCATACTGCCCTATTTTGCCCCTCCACAAATTCTCTCTGCTTCATGAGTTCCAAAGTTACTCTACATGATTCTTTGTGCAGTTTCTTTAACCAGCGGCGGGGACTTGAGTTTCCCAGCGCCCACTCAGAGTTGATGCTCTTGGTACACAGGGTAACTAGTTTATTTTCATTGTCTGTTATTTTTGATCAAAGATCTTAGGACATAAGAGTTCCATGCATGGTTATTTTTGGAACGTGGAAGCTTTTGAAGTGTTTGAATCAAGTCATCTGTGGTTATTCACTGACTATCTAGTAGGTGACCAGGGATATGTGTTAGGTTTTCCCTGGTGTGTACATGCAGGGGGCTATAACAGGGGTGGGACAGAATCATGAGTTGTGATGCCTTTCCATCTACGAGTATCGACTGTTGCTAGGCAGGCAAGCACACCACAGTTAGACCTGGGTTCGAATTCTACTTCTTTTAACAACTGTGTCATCTAGGGTAACTCATTTAATTCCTCTGGCCATTATGATCAAATCAAATAAGTGATGAAGGCGCCTAGCACCATGCCTGGAGAGCTTGATGTCTGTGTGTTTGTGCATATGTATATACCATACTCTGCTCTTATAAAATAAAACAATACCAAACAAGTCCCCCACACAAAGATACATAGCTTTATGAATTACTGTGATTTAAACTCCAAAAGCAATGTATGAAGAAAAAATGTTTTCCACAGCCTTTCCTACTCTTGATGTTCCTGGGCTTGCTGTTCAATTTTTTGCCAACCTGTTGGATAGTAAATAATATCTTAATGTTGCTCTTAATTAATATTTTCTCAATTGCCATTTAGCTTTATTACTTGGTTTCTTGTCTACTTGTCAAATGCTATTCTAAATGTGCAAACGTGCAAATAACTCTTTAAATTATAAAAGTAATACATAGTTATCATCGGAAATTTGAAACCCCACTGCCTGAGGATAACTGTGGTTCGGATTATGGTGCATTTTGAATCTTCCAGTCTGCTTTTCTTTGGCGTACGTGATCATCTAGATTGAGATCATAGCACATACACAGTTTTGTATTCTGACTTTTTCATTTAAGATTGTATCCTGAGAAATTCCTGTGTCATTAAATGTTACATGAAAACATGCCTTTTAATGGCTGCTTACGAGTCTAAATTACGGATGCGCCATAACTTATGTAACCATTGGTTGTTACATTTTTTTAAACTGTTCTAAGTAATACTCACACCAACATCTTTGTACTCTATCTAGTCACGTTTATAACAGAACACTGGATAATGTGGTGAGCTCTCAACGCGCTACCCTTTTCGGAAACATAGCTGCTAAATGTGCAGGAGGCGGGTGCCTGTAGGCAGGCACTGTCTGCAGATAGGCATAACTCTCTACAGTTGGTACTTGGGTACAACGTCAATCTGACAGTTGAGAGCCTTCAGCCCAGAGTCCAAGAGCACTCATGTGTCTGGTTCTCTCCGCAAAGTCCTACTGCTACAGGTATCGCTGTGCTGCTCGAAGCCAGAACACACCTGACAGCTCCGCTTCGAATCTGGGATTCCGCTGTGCAGCCGACCACCTGCCCACCACAGGCTAACAGCCACGAAGAGCCTTCCTGAATCGGAGAAGTCGTGTCTAACCTGCACGCGGCTTCCCTCAGAAGGCTGAACAACCTCGTGTGAAGAATTCCCACCCCCAGGTGGGTTACCTACCTGCCCAATGGCCAAAGGAACCGTGTGGCGAGACCAAATAGCTGACCTGCATCAGCAAGTGTGCTTTATTGTGTGGTGCATTTCATGTTTTACGTTTGGAGTCTTTTAAAGAGGAAGGCGGTGGAGGGCACCCTGAACTAGGCCTCAGGAGGTCTGCGTTCTACCCAGGCTCTGCCCCTGGGTTAGACTCCAGGGTCCCACACTTGACCTTCCTGGGCCTCAGTGACCTCATCTGTCCAGTGAGGGGATGCACAACATGATCTCTGAGGCTGTCTCCCAACTCGCAGATTGTCTGAATATATGAGATTCTATTGTGATTTCATAGTGAGAGTTTATGGCAGGTTATTTTTTAGCTGTTTTTTCCCATGTGTGAACCTTGGGTAATACTAATCATGTAAAATAATCGTTCTCTTGTATATTATTTTCAGAAAAGAATGAGGGGGGTGGCGGTGATGGGTCTTTATATTCGTACTGCACTTTGTTTTTTCAAGGAAATCAGTGTCTTTTACATTGTTATAATGAATCCCACTTGGGCCAGTGATGGTGCGCTCAAGTTCAGCAGTCCGAACACGCAGGGATGTCTGTGAGGTGACTTTACTGTGCTTTATATTTTAACATTAAGTGCCTTTGGTTCAGGGGGGCAGTTACAAGCCCTATTTCCCCCTCTCCCCAAAGCCTTTGGTGAATGTGAAATGTTTGCTACATGGAGAAACCTGTTTAATTCTAAATGTAGGAGAAAAAAACCAAGAACCTTGAATTAACTGTATTCAGGGTATCCAGTATTTTGTAATAGGGAAGTAGGAAATCTTGTTGGCTGTGGAGTGTCAGATGCTTCAGATCATGCACTGTGTCGAATAAAGTGGTATCTGCTAAATCAGGCTTCACTCTCATTGTTTCCTTTTCTCTTTCCCTCTATTATGTTTTCTTTTAAAGAAATGACTTTGTGATATGTATGTGTTTTGTTTGCTAGAAAACTTTCTTGTTGTTTAGCTATTTGATAACTTGGATATTTGAGCAGTGTGTGGGAATTTTTATTCCAAAAAGCAAGGCTGTTCTGCCAGGAACCTGATTATGACCGTGCTTCTTCGTGCCTCAGTAGATGAGACAAGGTCAAGGGCGGCGCCTCCATCCTGTGAAACGCAACAGGTGCTTCACATGCCGGGAAAGCACCTTGACTTAGAGTGATGGCTTCCAGCCAGAAGTCCCTGTCATCACGATCCCAGCCTGATTCCCCAGTCCTCAAAGAACCCACATTTGCTTCTAGCATGTCATTTGAAAGGAGAGGCTTGTCTTTATGTTGGTTGTTCAAAAGCTAAGTCACAGAGTATTCTTAAGTGTTCAGCCAACTCTTGATTGCTACGTTTGCACCTGGCCTCCTAATGTTAAAACATTTATCCTGAGAAACAGTTGTGTTGCTGGGGTGTTTGGCCACATTTGTTAGTCTGTCACTTTGCGGATATAAAATGTTTCTTTACACGCTCTCATCAGTTGATGATTAATTTGGGCAAAACCAACAACAAAAAAGCATTTGGTTCATTGAAAAGGCTAATGGAGGAAATAAGGTATTTTATTCTTAAGTCACCAGTACTCAAGCACAGTTTTTGTTTTTACTTGTTACCTCCCACTTACTTACATTTTTCACATGGTTATACTTTTAGTGTGTGTATTTTGGATTCTTTTCTTGGTAATTAATGTTATATAGCATAAATATTTTGGGGTGTGTTTTGGCTTAGTCTTTAGAATTGCATTTTTAGCAGCAGCATAATGTTAGAAAGCATTTAAAGTGAAATCCTAACAAGCCCTTCATTTAAGAACCACATTTCTCGGTTACTGGCTGCAGAGCGTGCCAGACTACAGACAGCTGTGGCTACTGCGCTTTATAAAATTGTGTGTTGACTTAGGAACAGACTGACAGGATCGCAGTATACGAACTGCAGCTTTAATGCTGTATACGCATTTCTGAAAAATCTCACCTTCTGCAAAATTGCGTGTAAAAAATAGGGAGCATGAGGAAAAATAGAGGTAGGGGCAGACCACTCACATGTTAAGGAACTTTGCCGCTAGAGCGCTAACAAAAATAATACCTATCCTACTAAAATCAGTAGCTCAGTTAAATCTGCAGTGGCAGCATCACAGCCAGTCAGTCCTTTGCAGCCTTAAGCCCTGGGGCTCCTCCATCTTTCTTTTCTAAGCTGTAAGTTTTATTTATTTATTTATTTATTTATTTATTTATTTATTTTTGCGGTGTGTGGGCCTCTCACTGTTGTGGCCTCTCCCGTTGCGGAGCACAGGCTCCAGACGTGCAGGCTTAGCGGCCATGGCTCACGGGCCCAGCCGCTCCGCGGCATGTGGGATCCTCCCGAACCGGGGCACGAACCCGTGTCCCCTGCATCGGCAGGCAGACTCTCAACCACTGCGCCACCAGGGAAGACCTTAAGATGTAAGTTTTTAATGGCATTTGCTTTTAATGGAGACCACTTCCATCAAAAGTAAAGATCTGATTGGGGTTTTAGACTTCTGCATCAGTCTTTATAAGGTTAGGGGGGCAGTGTTTTTGTAGTATCTTTATTCAAACTCGCAGATTTTCAGAGAGTTTATTTAACATAGGGCAAATTTGAGCAATTTTGAAGCCACTAAATAAACCACTACTTGTACTTCCATAGGGTTAAAAAAAGTATTTTGGAGGTCTTCATATATCGCTAAAGTTTTCTATTAACTTTCAAGAAAGTTTACCCGTGATGGTTTCAAAACACATTTCAAATAACATACACCCCAACGTGACTTTCACATTCGACCATCTTCCAATCTCTGTTTACAAATCACTTACGAGCTATTTCTGCATTAAAGAAATATTCGTCTTAACAGAACAGACTACTTGGCTGATGTGCCAGTACCAGTATAGGAAAATCTGTGTTTTGTTTGTTTGTTTGTTTTGTTTGTGTTTTCAGGAACTCATTTATTAGGTGTGTGCTTCTAATTCATTTTTTGTCCCATTGAAGAGTGGAGGAAATTGAAGATCTGTTCTCAAATCTGCTTTGGTCCTGAATCTTGGGCAGTCTTAATATATATTCAGGGGTGTACATGAGGTTCTGAGTAGGGAGCAGGTCATCTTCTTTTAAGCCTGTAAACATGAGTAGAAGGGGGGAGTGACGGGGAGTGATGGTTGTGGTGATCAAGAGTGACCTTTCCTTCTTAGAAAACATCAGATTACTTAGAGGCATCAAACTTTGCATGGTTCAACCTACAGCTTAAAATGAAATACAGATCTCCACCAATGTAGACATTTTTTTTCTTTTTTTAACTCTTCCCTCCCCACTTTTTTTTTTTTTTGACAGAGCATCTCTGTTGTCCACATGAAAGGAAAAAAGAAATCGAAGATGCTATTTATTTTAGTAAGTGTTGGTTTGGGCTGGGGCGTGGTGGGGTAGTGGCTCCAAACTAATATGTTGGTAAATTCTGTTTTCCTTGGACCATCTTTACTAAGAATTCTGTTGTTGACATAAAATAAGGCAAAGGGCCTTTCATCCATGAGAATCTCAGGAACCTCTTGCTAATCACCTTTTCAAAACAGATCATGGGGCTTCCCTGGTGGCGCAGTGGTTGAGAGTCCGCCTGCCGATGCAGGGGACACGGGTTTGTGCCCTGGTCCGGGAAGATCCCACATGCTGTGGAGCGGCTGGGCCTGTGAGCCATGGCCGCTGAGCCTGCGCATCCGGAGCCTGTGCTCCGCAACGGGAGAGGCCACAGCAGTGAGAGGCCCGCGTACCGCGGAAAAAAAAAAACAAAACAGATCATGTTTTCAAGCTACACATAAAGTTGTTCTATGTGGTAAAATCCATAGTTGACCTAGTGAAAGGAGTATTTTGAGGAAAAAAAGACGTGGAAATATGATGTTTTCTGTTCTGAGACTTCAGGAATTTGATACAAGGGACTAGTGTAGGATTTATTTTTCCTTTATAAAATATTTGGTATGCATTTCTTCCCCCTTCCTTCCAACAGATATCGAAACTAACCTTACCATTGGCAATATTTATCACCAGGGAGTTAACCTGCAGGCTGGCTTTTAGGAGGAGCACTGGAGGTGCAGAGCCTGGCTCTTGTGGGAACGGGGGCGACAAGAAGCAGGCTGACTGATGCCCATTCTAAAGGCGCTGTCATTGCTCTGCCCTCCCTTGGCCGCCATGCAGAAACGTGAGCCCAGACTTTCTCGATTGTCCAATTTCTGGGAGTACATACCTGGCTCTTTGCATTTTCCTGTGAAGTCTTCTGAGTTTTTAATGTTGGCAACCAATTCAGATTAAAAAAAAAACACTGTGAGGACCTAATAAATTGCTTCTGTAGCCAGATTCAGCCTGTGGAGTGCTACTTTTCAACCGAGATTATGAAAAGTTGATTCATTTCATGGAGCACGAAATCCCATGTTATTTCTTTCTGAAAAATGACTGATCAAGTAAGTAATGTACCAGTTAGAAATGTCCGAGTTTGAGAAAGGGCAGTGGCTTGCCCAAGGCTATCATCTTGCCTAGAAATGCCATAGGGAACACCTTTTCTCCATCCCCACCCCATCCCACCTAAAATCATTTAATAGCCATAGGCAAGCTCAGCAGTGCTATCAACAGTTCATTTTCATTAACTTTGGCACTTAAGTTTGCAGACTAATATCAGAGAATAGCAGAAATGTCAGTTGCTTAACTGTTGGTTTCATTTATTAAAATTTAATTGTCTGTAATACGAACTACCCCACAGTAGGCATTGTTTTTATAGGTTTTGCCAGAAGCAGCCATGCTGTTAGTGAAAGCTGGCCTTTGTTGTTTCAAATGCTTAAAACACCATGGAAATTATTAACGCCAAGAGGCTCAGTTGGAGCCCTGGCAGCAGGCCAGAACTCCTTCCTTCCTCTGACTCTTGTGTTTAGACTATTAAAGCAGGAGTTTAATTAATTTTATGATTAAGAAAAATCATTACAGATAATATTCAGGTAGGCTGTAAAATGAGATAGGCTCTTTTCTGAAATTTGCCCTATTTAGGATTGGAAAGTTGAAGGGATTAGCACCAAGGGGGTGGAATTTTTCAGCTTCAGATCAGATTCTAATCTGCCCCCAAATGGTAATTGACTCCACAGTCATCATTATGAGAAGGCTGGTTGGGCCTTTGGAATTAGTCATCGTTGTCAGGCAAAAAGACACTTCCATTGCAGGGTAATTGAAGGCCGGGCAGGATTGTCTCCCATTGCTGGGCCTGGGCCATGTTTGACAAACTCCTTGTTTTCTTTGCTGAGGAAATGGAAGACCGATCAGACCAACCCGTTTCCAACATGTCAGTTTGGCACCTCAACAGGGTAAGGTTAGAAGCTCTGAATCAACACTTAGCAGGAAAGTGAAACCAGCTGACAGTCAATCAGGGGAACAGAGATAAGCCCTTCCTTGTCAGGTGGTGCTGATAAAAGGTTCACCTGCATTTAGTTTGGTGCCTGTTAAGAAGGGCCCTTTGTGGTTGCTTTGCTGAAGTCCACAATTTTTCTCTGCCCCAGACACTTGACAAATGAAATTTTATTTATTTTCTTTTAAATGACATGGAAGGATGCCCTTTTTAATCTCTTCTGTTATCTTCTTTAAAAGGCAGTTTATCATGGTGTGAAGAGAGCACCAGAATGAGATTATCTGGGATTGTTTCCCTGCCTCTCCACCTACTTACCTTGTGGCCTTTAGGCAGGTAATGTCCTCTCAGGTTAAATGGGGATAATAATAGTACCTACCTCTTGAGGTTGTGCGGAGATATGAAATAATACAAAAATAAAGTGTTTAGCACAAATTACTTGGGTAAGTGCTTGCTAGGTACTTGTTTCTACTATGAGTGTGATTATTAAGATCAGAGGAGCAGGAAGGTACTACCAGACAGTCCTGGTCAGTCATGGGGTTCAGCTTAGAACAGGGAGCAAAGTGGGCCAAGAGGCAGAAAACAAAGAGGCTGAATTTAAAAGCGTAACTTGATCTCTATCTCAAATATAAAAAAAGAAGCTGGCATGATTGACCCCCAAATCTCTGTTAATACTTGAATTTGAAAATGTTCTGACACTATGTGGTCCATCTGTTCCCCAAATTTTGTCTGCGCCGGTGCAGCTTGTGGGATTTTAGTTCCCCAACCAATGATCAAACCCGGGCCCTCGGCAGTGAGAGCACAGAGTCCTGACCACTGGACCACCAGGGAATTCCCCCCATCAAAGTTCTCTTTAAAGGAGAAAATTACATCTGACTATTGCAGCATAGACTGTATAATTCTGAAGCTTTTCCTCCTCAATCTGCCTCACAAAGAACCTCTGGCAGGTTTAATACCAATGAAAATGTCATTCATGGGCATAACAATAGTTAAAAATAGAAAACAAAAGGGAAGGCAGTCTGTTGTCTCATAATATGCTAGTCAGCCTGTTAAGGTTTTCTGTGGTGTTTTCAATGTTAATTTGCATGCCAGTTTTAGAGAATAGTTGTTTAGGTAATTCTGGGAACTCATTTAAATTATTTCTTCTTACTTAATTCTTCTCTGAGATTTTTGGTCCAGGATCTAGATCCTAACTTCATAAATTACCACATTCAAAACTCAAAACAACATCCAAAGGAGAATAGTTAAGGGTTTGGCAATGCTCATAGGGATTGGTGTAATGGGTTTTGAGAACAGCGACTGTCAAAGTGTGGTCTGTGGACCGCATTCAGGGGGTTGAGTCAGAATTATCTTCATAATAATATTAAGATGTGATTTGCCTTTTTTATTCTCATTATCTCATGAGTGTATGGTGGGATTTTCCAGAGACTACATGATAGGTAGCCTGATGGCTCATAGAATATGAGCTTGAATATTTTTATGTTTTAAAATGTTTCCAGTCTTAATTTTTAATATGCTAAATGTTAGCTCTAACCCACGTTACAAAAGCTCCTTGGGGTCTTCAGTAAGATGTAGGCATGTAGAGGGGTCCTGAGAGCAAAAAGCTTGAGGGCTGCTGATCTAGAAGAAAAGCAAGGTCTCGTGGTGACCAAGTCTGTCTTGGGAATAATGACCAGCCCTTCTCCAGCTCTTCCGAAGACAGTCAAGAAGAATTGAGTTTAAATGACCACAGGAGAAAGTTAAAATTATCTGCTAAGAGGTGCTTCCTTCCTATTCGTTTCTGGAGACCTGTTAAATGCAGAGGAGAATTTCCTTCCGTGGCTCGAAGAAAACCCACCAATGATTTAGTTGAAGTGGTCACGATGTGGAAGGGTCAGAAAGAGGAAGCCCTGGGGAGCAGCACAGGGAGATGGCCCCGCCATGGGTTGTCACATTTTCTCAGAGATGGTTATAATGGAGTTGGGTCCTCTGAGAGACAATTCTGAGTGGAGTGCCCTAAACAGTCCTGTAATTGGAGTCACTCTGATATACAAGGACTCCCCAGGAGGGCTTTGGAATATCAGGTGCACACAGTGTAAGTTCCCCCACTCTTGCAGCCTCTGTTCGAGGTGATGTGGTAGTGGGACCCCTGCTTGTCAACCATCTGCCCCCTCAGATGGTGGTTGTATCATAAAGCGAGTGAGGAGGGTCAAAGTGTTACTTTCATGAAACAGCTCACTTTCTGCTGGTGGAATTCATCTTCATTGTGCTGTAAATTGTGACTGTTTTACCTTCCTCTTGCCTGGTTTATCTTCCAGTCACAGTTTTAGGTTCTCCTTAGCCAGGCACTACGCTGAAGGCTTTATGTACATGATCTAATTTAATCTGCAGGCGATCTCGGGAGGACACGGTTATTTTTGGTTAGTATTCCCACTTTGCGCTTAGGAAACTAGGACTCGGTGTTTGCAAGGCGTCCAGGTGACACGGCTGAATGAGGCCGAACCAGGACTCCCACCATTTTTGTGACTTCTCTCTACTGCATCACTAGATCCACAGTTTTATTTTGAGTTTGGTGTGGGGAGGGGTGGATTGAAGAGGGGAGATTACTGAGGCAAAAGGGAGCCTGAAGGAGAAAAAAGGCAAAGAGCGAGGAGATGGAATGGATCAGTGGTGAAGAACATGGACCCTGGAGCCAGACTGTCTTGGTTTAAATTCTTACCCTACCACTTGCTAGATGGGTGACTTCGGGCAAGTTACTTATTTCAGATTTTGAAAATTAAAATTTACTTTCAGAAAAGGTAGAATCAAGGCAGGAGTGTTAAAATCGTCAGTATAGGGTGATCTGTGTGCAAATTTTTGACCTGCTTTACATCCCTTCCGTGTCATTCTCAATATGGCAATGAGACATCCAAGGTTAGGACCCACACATTTTCAGAAGGCGTGTTTTCATCACATCATTTTCTTTCCCAGAACGTGCTGCTTCTTTTTACAAAACGATCATGTTTCCGTAAAGAGGCGGATTTTTTTTTTTTTTTAGGGGCGAGGTGGGAGAAAGCTGGGTATATGGGAAACATTCACCTGCTAGCAGTAATGAAGATCAAAAGGTGCATTATCAGCTCATTCATACCAGGCTCAAATTCATGAAAAAAGTTACAGCTGATAAGACGACTGAGCTCATGTGTGAAGAGTGAAACAAGTGTCCTGCACCATGCTTGTTAAAAAGCGCTCTGAAAAAGCATACGGGAGGAGTTCCTTGATAAGAGTGAATCCCCTGGTCTTTGTGAAACTGGGCAGAAGTCTCTTAGTTGCTTCCCCTAACTCTGCTGAGGGACTGAAAACTGGGCATTGTTTCTTAAGATGTGGTTTCAGGGCAGCTTCCAACTCAGCATTGTCCTCTGTTCCAGAACATTGTAAATACTCAGTTTGGTGGAGAGGGGGAAAAAACGTCATTAATGTGGGAGTCACATTCCCACATTATTTGTTATATTTATTAACATATTTGTTATATTTATTAACAAAATCTTTTGCTCCAGAATATATTAGGCAAGCCAAAGGATGAATCACGTTGATTACTGCTTCTGGCTGTCAGCTTTGGACAGTCTCTTTTGGAGGCAGCCCTTGTATTGATACCCCCATCCCTGGCAACTGGAAGTGGTTTTATGTGTATTGTTCCCCCTCTAGTGGCCAGATTGGTTTTGATTTTTGCACAAATGATCTCTGGAGTTGGAGAACCTTTCGTTTAGGGGTGCTGTGGATTTGGGAAAGCCAGGGGGAGAGGATAAAGAAGAGTGTGCAAATCTTTATTCCATAGGAAAAAATTGTTCTGAAGTTTTTCTCCCGTCCAGTCCCTAGATTTTTAAAGAGCTGATGGAGATGGAGACTGACCTGCGGAAGGGAGGAGATCTCTCATCTTTTCACTCTGATTGTTTTCTGAATTTCTACTGTCTTTATTAAGAATTATGTTATTGGGACTTCCCTGGTGGCGCAGTGGTTAGGAGTCCTCCTGCCAATGCAGGGGACGTGGGTTCAGGCCCTGGTCCGGGAAGATCCCATATGCTGCGGAGCAACTAAGCCCATGTGCCACAACTACTGAGCCTGTGGTCTGGAGCCCACGAGCCACAACTACTGAGCCCCTGTGCCACAACTAGTGAAGCCCGCGACCCTAGAGCCCATGGTCTGCAACAAGAGAAACCACCACAATGAGAAGCCCATGCACCACAGCGAAGAGTAGCCCCTGCTCGCCACAACTAGAGAAAGCCCGCGCGCAGCAATGAAGACCCAATGCATCCAAAAATTAATTAATTAATGTTTAAAAAGAAGTATCTTATTAATAACTCTCCATCAAGTTTCAATAGAAAAATATTTTTTAATTATAAGAGCAATAAAATGCATAGGGTAAAACTAGAAACCCTAAAAAAATATTCAGAGTGTCCTTCATTCTGTGAGTTCTGGTCTTCTCCCAAGTCTGTGCCAGCAGGTAACTACTATCAACAGTACGTGTACCTTTCCAGGCCTTTTTCTATGCATTTAAAAACACGTATTGTACATGTGTCTATTGGTATATATTGAATACAGATGACTTATCAAAATGTACATAGATGCACACAGAAATCGCACACAATGTATTCAACTTATATTTGGTTTTCATGAAACAAAATCGAGTCATACTACAGATACTGTTCATTTAATATATTGTGTACATTCCATGAAAGTAATATATAGGTCTAGCTCTTTTTCAATAGCTGAATTAATGACATTCATTTATTTAAGCATTCCCTTATTTATGAATATTTGGGTTATTTTCAATTTTTACTGTTAAAAAATGTTCCAATAAACCTACCTGTACCTACTTATATCTCTGCCGGTTTGTGCAGATATTTTCTGTAGGACAAGTTCCTGGGAGTCCTGTGGAATAAAATATTCCTATGGAATAAAGATTTGCACACTCTTCTGATACAGGAGACAACTCCTGTATCAGAGCTTATGGTTATTTTAAATTGTGATGGATATTGACAACCCTCCTTTTTTTGGCTGTACCAATTTACGTTCCCACACAGGGTGAATCTGCAGCTTTTTAACGCTATTTTTTCATCCTAAAACGAATCTGAGAACAACCAGGGTAGCTCAGTGTAGGAAAATTCTTCTGTAGGATTCAGGAATAGTTGTCGGGGGGATGAATGAAATCAAGCTGAGGTCTTCATGTGGCCTCAGTACTGGAGCGTTCCCTGCTCTCTGTGGCTGAAATACAACCGGGGGGTATGCTAATCGGTCCAGTTTTGATGGCAGGTGAGTCCAGTCTGCAAAAATGATTCACTGTTAGTGGAATCAGTCTTGAGGAGTAAATTGTTTCCACTCCCCACCCCTGCCCACAATCCACAGTGACCTCTTTACTGCCTGTAATTTCCATGTTATTTTTCTCCTTGTGGCCTGGCGATCTGGAGCTCATCTCTGAGTTAATAATTCTGACCTTTCCTATGTATGGCTGGTTGCCCTTGAAAGTTAAAAAATCATAGTCTGAAGGTCAGACTATGACCTGCATGCTATCTAGCCTCATCAGCTTCCCCCTCCCCATCTCTCTACTCCATCTGATGTCCTCAGAGCTGGGCCCTGCGCCACGCCTGGCTTGTTGTGTTAGAAGTACCCTGGTGGTGGGGGGGGGGGGTTGTCACAAATGCACTTTCCTGAGCACCCCAACCCCCCACCCCCGCCAGAAGACTGAGTGAATAGGGCTCAAATGAGGCCTGGGATTACATACTTCTCAAAATCCCCATTCTTACCTCCTGGGCCTCTTACCCCTTGGGAGCTTTAGTTGCATTATCTGTAAAATGAGGGCTTGAAGTATATCAAACTCTCTCCTGTAGGGGAAAGGAGGAGAGGAGGTTGTCAGGAAAATTCTGCCTGAGACTTTCGATTAGGAGAATTGCTCCGGGGAGTCACTAGTGTGTCCATTTTGGTGGAAACATTGGCCAGCAGATGGTGCTTCTGCTTTAGGCTCTATTTTTTGGCTCCCTTCTGGAATGACATAAAACCAGATGCAAGGAAGGCAAGACTGAAAAAAATGTATGTGCCTCTATTGGCATAGACCTGCGGTAGATCCCTCATTTCACAATCTTTAAGGACCCTTCACTCTGGAATTCTGTGACTGGGGTCCCTGGTGAAGTAAACCCAAAAGTGAAGCCAGCGACACAAAACTAAGCAGTAGCTTTTGCTTTATAGTACCTTTGTAAAACAATAACAACAGAAGGCTTTCCTTGGTACTGCAGGACCGAAATGATAGCTGGTATGTTGTTTTATAAATATTTATAAATGTAAAAAGAGCTAAATGACCTGAGTTTTTGACATTTGCTGGCATTGAGGAACTAAAGTCAGCCTGCTAGCAGCTGCACGATGGTGTGTGGCTTTTTGGTTACCCTTGGCACATGCTTCCTCTGTTGGGACCTGTGGGTTTTGCAATATGAACTTGGAGCTTTGGAGCTTTTTTGTCCCATAATGTCTATAAGACTCATAATCAAGTTGGCTTGGTGGTAAGGGATAAATTATTACTTACTGCTTTGTATGTCCTCAGAGTGTCACTATTTAAAAACAAATAAGCTGAAACTGCAATTGGAGAACGCCAGCTTAATTTCTTCTTAGTTAAGAAAAAAATGAGTAGCATTTATTATCACCATAGACCTTTTATGGCAGTGTCAGGGGAGATGGAAAAGGTGTCGAACGAGCCACAAAAGTATAGGTGTATTGGTAAAAAAAAAAAAAAAAGTCTTTTAAAGGAAAAAAAATGTGAAACCATTTCACCTCTGTCCAGTAACAAATGCCTAATGAATACTTGTTGTGCCTAAACCGTTTTAACATGATAGGTGCCCAAAACTGCCTTATAAGTCTCCTAAACTTTAAAAAACATATTTTTATCCGGTATCATCATGAAAAAGAAAAAACAAAAAAGAAAGACAAACTATACATTCATTCATAGCAAGTGAGAAAGAGACTCCTAAATCTTAAAAAGTAAAGCATAGGGTTAAAAGATGAATAAGTTCTGGGGATCTAATGCACAGTTTGTGATTATAGTCAATGGTACTGTATTATATACTTCGAAGTTGCTAAGAGACTAGATCTTCAGTATTCTCACTGCAAAAAAGAATTGGTATTTATGTGAGGTGATGGAGGTGTCAGCTAACACTATGTTGGTAATTACATTGCAATATCAACACATTGTGCACCTTAATCTTACATAATGTTAAATGCCAATTATATCTCAAGTTTAGGAAAAGCAGAAAGTCTTAGAAAAGCCTAGATCTAAAAGGTACTGCAGAATGTTACCCATGTTTTTGAAGTGAATATAAAGTTACTATGAGGCACATTCATTTTTCTACAACCTTCTCATGTTAAAATATACTCTACAAAATACTAAACGTTAAATATTAAAATCATTTAAAGATATACTCTACAAAATACATAGTGATAATAATAATAACTGATTTAAATTGGAAAAATAGTAAAAACTGATTTGAATGGGAAAAAACCCTTTAAAAGTACCAAAATGTCCTTAATCTCCCAGAAGAATCATTATTCTAAGCACCTCTGTTTCATGGTGGGAGTTCTGCTTGAATTAGACCACAACGTCTACACCGTTTGATCATACTCTCCTTTGGTCATCCCTCCTATTATTCTTCTTTGTATGTTGTCATCAGAATGGCCAGAGCTTGTGTCTGAAGTGGGAGAATATATTTGGCAAGATGCTGATGTACTTTCTGGCAATAATTCCAGCCTATGTGATGTTCTTTGTCACCTTTTTTGGGGTACAGTCACTTGAGAACAGGGTGTTCTTTTATGAGACTTTAAATTGGTTTTTGATGGTCAAATAGTCAAAGAAGCATGGCTGAAGACTAAAGCAGCATCACATACATTCCTTTACACTGGGAGTATAGTGCGGCAAAATCACGTTTATGTGGAAGAAGAAGCAAAATGAAGCACCTCAGTGAGTTTTAAAAAGATATCTTTATTTATTTTTATTTATTTTTGGCTGCATTGGGTCTTAGTTGTGGCATGCGGGATCTTTGTTGCGGTGCACAGGCTCCTCTCTTGTTGTGGTGCACGGGCTCCAGAGCGCGTGGGCTCTGTAGTTGTGGCGCGTGGGCTCTGTAGTTGTGGTGCGCGGGCTTAGTTGCTCTGCGGCATGTAGGGTCTTAGTTCCCCGACCAGGGATTGAACCTGGATTGGAAGGTGGATTCTTAACCACTGGACCACTAGGGGGGGTCCCACGAGTTTTTTTTTAAAGCATGTGCAATTTGAGGAAATAAACCCCTCCCCCCGCAAACTTGTAAAAGTTTTGCATGTGAGAGCCTTGTGTCCTATAGGCTGTTTCTCTCACAGTGTTTAGGATATGGTGCCTCAATACATCCAGCTGTATACTCCAGAAACTGCAGTGTCATTCTTGAGCTCTCCCTGTCTCTCATCTCCCATATCTAGCCCATCTCCAGGTCCTGTCACTACTGCCTCCTAAGTACCTCTTTGAATGTACTTTTCCCCATTTTTAATAATCCAAGCTGCATATCTCTCCTGGACAAATACAAACCATCTCCTAACTGGTCCACCTGAATCTTCTCTCACAACTCCCTTCTGCCCTCCAACCCAAGTCGGGTGTCCCCATTACAGTCAATTCCCTTTTTTTTTTTGGCCATGCCTTGAGGCATGTGGGATCTTAGTTCCCCAACCGGGGATCGAACCCATGCCCCCTGCTTTGGGAGCGTGGAGTCTTAACCACTGGACCGCCAGGGAAGTCCCTTTTTTTTTTTACTTTTTGAAATATAAATAATATCATGTACCCATTCTGCTCAAACTCTACCAGTGGCTTTCCATGTACTTTCAGGAAGAATATTAGCTTGGGCTACTCTGACAAAATACCATAGACTGGGCTTAAACAACAGACATTTATTTCTCACAGTTCTGGAGGCTGAGAAGTCCAAGATCAGGGTACCAGCTGTTCAGTGTCTGGTGAGGTTCTCTTCCTGGCTTCATAGACAGTTGTCTTCTCCCTGTGTTCACATGGCTTTTCTGTGGTGTGTGCTAGTGGAGAGGGAGAGATACAGAGAGATGGAGAGAGGGCGAGGGCGAGGGAGGGGGGAAGGGGAGGGGAAGAGAGAGAGAGAGAGAGAGAGAGAGAGAGAGAAAGAGAGATTTCTCTTGTTATAAGGGCACTAATCCCATCATGAGGGTCTGACTCCTTTGAGCTCATCTAAAGTTAATTACCTCCCAAAGAGTTCTACTTCCAGATAATATCACATTAGGACCTAAGGCTTTGATGTATGAATTTGGGAGCAGGGGGGAGGGATGCATTCGGTCCATAACAAACATAAACCATAACATGGTCTGTAGAGCTTGGTGTTCTTAAAAGGATGAGACTCAAAAAGATGACACACAGAAATAACACAGCACAAGGCAGCACATGGTAAGAGCAATGTGAATGGTCAGAAATTACGCGGGTGAAGGCTTTATGTGGTTACAGCGTGTCGCGGTTACAATGTAATCATTGTGATCCCTCAAAGCATCATCAGCATCACCTGGCCACTTATTAGAAATGCAGATTGTCAGGCCCCACCCCAGATCTACTAACTCAAAAAACTCTGACTGACTCAAAACTCTTGTTTTGACAAGCCCTCTGGGTGGTTTCGATGGGTGCTGAAATTTGAGAATATTGGTGTAGTGAATGCTGTGTGCTCTGCGCACATCCCTCCGAAGGCTTGAAGGATTTATTCCTCGGCCGCTGAGAGTGCTATCAGCTCCCTTTCCACAGGCGGTCTGCGTCCAGTGACTGGCTGATGCAGGACTATAAAGGCTCTGCCTCTCACTACAGCTAGTAGAGGCAGCCCTGAAAGGCCACCCCAGCCTCAGGGCTCCTTGTGGGTTGGCTGTGGTCTTTGTTGAGATTTCATTACAGCCCAAGTTCTACTTTGCCCATCCCGCTTCCTTCCCTTCCATTCGATCACAGGTGCTAATCCCAGCGGCATCCCCTGCTAATCTTCCTGCACTCCAACCTTCCTCTGAGTGTGCTCTCCAGGGAACCCAAACACGTGCCTCACAGAGGAAGTGGGATTTGAGTTGAGACTTTCAAGAAGGATGGGAAAGAAGTCACTAAGCAATGAAGGGAGGGGTGGAAGGGTGGGAGAGGGGAGTTGTCCTGAAGGAGGAGAGCAGCATCAGCAGAACTTCCCCCAAGGCCTGATGAGGAAATGGAGAGCTACCCAGAGGGACTATAGGTCATAGAATGAGAAGTGAGCAGTGGGGGTTTGCTGAAAAGCTAGACTGTGGAAGGCATTAAGGTGCTCCCATAAAGAATTTGGACTTCATCCTAAAGATGTCAGGTTCATCACACTATATAGTTCATTCACTCAGTGATACCCATTAAGTATCTAGAGATTACTAGTATTAATACTACTAGTATTAATACTACTAAGTATTAAGTAGCTAGAGAGAAACTGGTGAGCAAAATTAGATCTGGTCCCAGTCCTCAAGTCCAACAGAGGAGCTAGGCATAAATCCATCACACAAATGCCAAATTTGTACACACATACCAAATTAAAGTGTTTCGAAGACTTAAGAAGTATAGACATAATGTGTAGACCCTTGAGACCCTCTCACTCTAATTTTTTTCCCCTTATTGGACTCTAAACACTTTGGGAATGAAGATGGCTTTTGGTCTCTATTTCTCCAGAATGTAGCATAGTAGGTGCTTGGAAACATTTGCTGAATTAAATATGAATTCAGGGACTTGACTTCACACCACCCAGCACATACTAGATACTTGATAAATGTTTGTGAATGAATGAATGAATTGAATTAATGAACAAATAACAGTTGTTTAGATGAGTGGGTGGATCAACCAGAACCACTTCCCAAGTACTGGTCTTGGCGAAGAAAAATAAGAACCAGGTGTCATGTTGTTTTTAAAGCTACACTGATTTCATTTTAAGAACTGCTGAGAGATTTTAAGGGGTATGTGTCCCCCTTCCCTGTGCCTTCTCTTTCTGAAAGGGTAGTGATACTAAATATTAGGTTATTGTAAGTTCTCTCACTAGCCAAAAAAAAATCAACAATTTAGTAGCTAAAATGGTCTTAAACTAGTCAAAAATTTGGGAGCAATTTCTGCAGGGCAAGTTAGGGTAGTGGGAGGTCTGGTGTTTGTTGAAGATCTAGGATTAGTCTTTGAACCATGCTTATTTCCACCCTCAAAAGAGCGGAGAATGCATTCCGATGAGTGTACAATTGGGGGAGGAGGTGTGGGGAAGAGGTAGGTTGGTTACTGCAGAGGAAAGGGGAAAGAGTTTATTTTTAAGTCTTGGGGAAAGCAGGAGAAACAGATTGGCAAGCAAGCAGACACTTCCAAAATAAACAACAAAAACAAACCCACTTTGCCTTGAGGGTAAATGGAAGCTCTAATTGAGGGAATTCAATTATATTTAAATACAGGCTAGGAGAACTATGTCTTAGATTTGTTTGGAGGCCCTTTTCTGTGTCTGCCTACTATGTACAAATGCTTTGAGCTGGTGGTAGGTTAGAAAAAGAAGACAGAAGTGGTCTAGGGATGGAGGGAGGGTGGAGGGTGGGCTGGTCAGAGAGGGACATGGTGAGCAGAGGCCATGGGACATGTGAGGTTGGAATCAGTGGCATCAGCACTGTGTAACTGGCTGCCCTTATAAACAGGGAGCATTGAGTATGTCTGGACCAGACGACTAACCAAAGTTAGCAGAGCAGTACACAGCAGGGATGGTATTGTGGTAGATCAAGTAATTTGTATTTTCCCAGTTCAGCTGTGGAGATTTGGCAGTGAGGACAAGGCTGGGCAGGTGGCCGAAGGAAGATGAATGACAAGGAGACAGCAGGCTGATGGAAGTGCTGGCTAGCCAGCTAGCAGCAAATAGAAATAGGAGAAGGGGGGAAGGAAGGAAGAAGAGACAGGGAAAAAAACAGAATATATTACTGGCTGTCTTGTTATTTTAGCTGCCTAGTAGCCATGTAAACAAGCAGCATAGGAGATGTCGTGGTTGGGAAGGGGAGGGTGAGAGGGCACATGGCTTTTCAAGGTGGACCTCGGAGTGAGAAGATGAGTGAGAGATGAGGCGGAGAGGGGGGCAGGGGCCTTCTGGTCATCTTGAGAAGTTTGGGCTCTGTCCTGAGTGTGATGAGAAGTCACTGAAGGCTTTAAAGGCAGAGGATGCACTGTGGGGATGGTGAGGCCGAGAGGCTGTTGCCGGGAAGAAATGATGGAAGCATGGCATAAAACAATAACGGGGCAAACCGGAACAGATTTGAGAGATGTGTAGGGCAGGGAATTTATAGGACTTGGTGACTGATTGGTTATGGAGAGGAGGAGGTAGAGGTACGGATGACTTGTAGCTTTGGGCAGTGAGGCAAAAACTAAGGCCATTAACCGACTAACAATATATACAAAACTAGCAAGGCTTTTTATCATCCCAGGGAAATCCCAAGTAGTTATAAAGTAAAAGGGAGCTCCAAGGATGTTCTTCAGATTCTGTTCATAATTTGGCTATAATTAAATGATCAAAGACAAGTATCCTTTTATTTAATTGATTAACAGAACTCCTTTGGGAGCTTATTCTAATACTTCCATAACATTTACCACCAAGAAAGACTTACCATTATATGGACTCTAAATGAATCTTGACTATGATAATATGATAACGTGTGCGTTCGGTTCTGTGTAGCAGAGTGTAAACCCAGAAATATGCCTGTAATGATAACCAAATTTATATAGTACTTTATAGCCTATATAAATCCATTATTTTATGTGAGTCCCTTAACAGCCTTACCAGGGAAGCTAGTTTCTTCCCTCCCTTTATAAGCATCGAGGCCAGGACAGCTTATGGGAAATCCACAGGCAATATGTAGAAATATTTAAAAGTTATAAATCAAGTTTGACAAAAATGTCTTCATAGCCACAAGAATGGAAAACATGTATAAAGTTAGGGTTTTTATATGAGTGAAGTTGGCAAAATATCATATGTGACTAAATTTAATTATCTTTGCTCATTCCTGGGCATCCAACTGAGTTGGCAATGTTTGGATGAATAATAAAATAATGAACTATGTGATTCATAATTTTTTACATATTTATGCCAAAAAATAATTCTTCTTATTGTCCTTTCAGTAAAATCATAAATTGTGCTGTTATAAACAAGATTTTCACATGGTTGATGTTCTGTTAACAATGATACCAAATGAGACCATCCTTTCTGAGTTATTGTAGCTCTTTGTTTTTTGCGGTACGCGGGCCTCTCACTGTTGCGGCCTCTCCCCTTGTGGAGCACAGGCTCCAGACGCGCAGGCTCAGCGGCCATGGCTCACGGGCCCAGCCGCTCCGCGGCATGTGGGATCCTCCCGGACCGGGGCACGAACCCGTGTCCCCTGCATCGGCAGGTGGACTCTCAACCACTGTGCCACCAGGGAAGCCGTATTAATGTCATTTTAAGAAAGCTTTACTCCGCTGAAACAGAGTTGAAAATAAATCATGAAATTTACTTATCATGTCCAAACATTGTAATGATATCATATCTGATGAATTATCATTGCAGAAAATATATTAATTACATCATATAAACTGCTATCACTTATGTTGTCATTTTAACTCTCTTAAATGTTATGAGAAGAACTAAGTAATGTGAAGTAATGTGAAGAACCAATATCAAACCTCTAGACGCACACATTTACAAATGTAAAATTAATATGAATTGCTTAATATTGCAAAATACTTCTGTCTCCATGTGCAACTGTAACGAATACTGTGCTGATTCGTGAGGAACCACACAAATCACTGGAACCACAAACTTGAACAGAAAGAGAGGCAAGAAAGTTGATATTCAATACTACAAGGAAACATTACTTTGTTATTTGAGAATTGCATTCATGCTGTCTGAGAGGAAGGATCTGACTAATTAATCCATCCATGTTCTTACCAAATTAAGCACTCCTACTGTTCAAAATCTCACTGGTCTCTGATAGTGGTGATAGCCACAAAAAAATCACAACCTTAGACGCGGTCATGTTTTGTTTTGAGGACATAAAGCAAGTGGAGAAGAATTTCCTTGGGATCTGAGAGTGTTTATTCGTGAGAGCAACGTTCACAGTTACAGGTTACCAGTTTCCAAGTGAGAGGCACCCGTATCTTCTTGTTTCATTTTCTTATGACAGCTTTATGGAGATATAAATCATGTAACACGACAGTCATCACATGAAAGGGGTTTTTAGTATATTCACCCTAAAAAGAAACTCTGAACCCATTAGCAATCACTTCCTATACCTCCCTCTCCACCAGCCCCTGGCAACCATTAATCTACTTTATGTGTCTATAGTTGCTTATTCTGGACATTTCATATAAATAGGATCATACAATTTGTGGCTGTTTGTGTCTGGCTTCTTTCATTTAACATAGTATTTTCAAGGTTTATCTATGTTGTGGCATGTGTCAGCACTTCACTCCTTTTCCTGGTTGAATAATACTCTGTGATATAGATACCACATATTGTTTATTCATTCATCAGTCAGTGGACATTTGGTTTGTGTCTACTTTTTCGCTATTACCAATAATGCCACTATAAAGATTGCATACAGTTTTTGGTGGGACATGTTTTCGTTTCTCTTGGGTCTGTTACCTAGGAATGGAGTTACTGGGACAGGTGGTTACTCTATGTGTAACATTTTAAGGAACTAACCAAATGGCTTTACAAAGTACTTGTGCAATTTTACAACTCTACCAGCAATATACGAAGGTTCTAATTTCTCCACATCCTTGTCAACACTTGTAGTTGTCTTTTTGGTTATAGCTGTCTTAGTGCTGCATCATTGTTTAAACGCTTTACAAGTGTTAACTTATTTGATTCTCCCAAAAATGCTGTATCCAGAAAAGGGAATTCAGAGTCAGAGGTTCAGTAACTTGCTGAACACTAACACACTGGAGAGGAATATGTAATAAGGAATATGTTACACAGGGAACATTATTTGAACACTCAAGGGAATGAAAACAACTTTGGGAGATTTTTTTCCCCCTTTTTAAATGAGATCTTCCTGAGTTTAAGATAAAATCCTCTGTTCTATGCAAATTAGTCTACCGTTGATGTACTTAATCCACTCCTGCCTTATGCTTCAGAGTTAGGCAGTATTGGGGCTTAATATTGAAAACAGGGAGGGAGAAAAATAATCTCTGAATATTCATTTCAATTAAGGCAAAATTTTCCATTTAGCCAAGAACAAAATCTATCAGCCACTGATATTTTGTGAATATTAATTTTAAATTTAAAAACATTAATTTAAAAAAGATTTGAAAAGTTTTGTCCTCCAAGTATGATCTTTATTATTCTTGGGCCAAAACAGTTTCCAAGGTACACGTTTCCACATTCTTAGTGAATTCAGTGGAAATTGACTTCAGAGCCATTTTTATGTTTTAATTCCATGAAGACACATAACACCTTTTAAAATTCTAATTTTATACTAATTTATAATTGTAAAAAAGTTATGTTTTTTATATTAGGATAATAGTCAAGCAGAAGTATATCTTTTAATGTTTGCTCTCAAAAGTAGAAGTGTCAACTTTCTTAGGAACATGGCAATTAAGTAAATGCAGCTAACTCACTACCTAGAAAAGACTTGGAAGAGTCTTCAACTCTTTCTTTAGGAATCTTATTTCCAGGCTACATTGCTATTTAAGAATAAACTTGTGGGGCTTCCCTGGTGGCACAGTGGTTGAGAGTCCGTCTGCCGATGTAGCGGACGCGGGTTCATGCCCCGCTCCGGGAAGATCCCACATGCCGCGGAGCGGCTGGGCCCGTGAGCCATGGCCGCTGAGCCTGCGCATCCGGAGCCTGTGCTCTGCAACGGGAGAGGCCACAACAGTGAGAGGCCCGCATACCGCAAAAAAAAAAAAAAAAGAATAAACTTGTGTGTGAGTACAAAAAACTCCAAGGGTCTATATTCAGTGAGTTCTGTCTTGGAAGAGACATCAAGATGGAGGATGCTGCTCGTGTCCTAACTGGAGTATTTCTGATACACAGACGGTGATATTCAATAGATACGGAGCACAAGGAAGAAGGAAAGGGTATCTGGAACATCAAACAGTGAGCCACTCATGTTCCTTCTGACCATTTCCTTATTGCCTCTTAAGTAGCTCAGTTACTAGAAGCCCCTGTGAGGAGGAGAAAGGCCATTTTAAAATGAGAGATACAAGCTGCCTTACAAAAAGCAGGACTGCTTCAGAGAAATCAGTTATAGAGGAAGGCTGGCAGGGAGAAATGATGAGTTTGGAGGAAAAATTCATTCTGTTTTAGACACTGCACATTTGTAGTTTGGGGCATTTTATGTGTACTCTACTATCATCTATTCACATGGAACCATTCCTGATAATGTTATGTGAATATGCAAACCCTAACATAGTTATTATTTTAACAGTTTTATTGAGATATGATTCACATACCATACATTTCATTCACTTAAAATGTACAAGTATCCTACTTATGATATCATACAGGAGTAGAGTGTTATATATAACATGGGTCCCTATGATATAACTTTGAAAGCACAGAGTCTCCTGGTGGTAGGGTCTAAATATACTAGAAAAAGAAATAATAGATTTTTGCCTCTCCAGAAGTTTAAATTGAATTATAAAACTCCCATCACCTTTGGTGGTGTTGACAGGGTTATTTTCATGTCGTTAATACATGAAGTGAGGCTGTTTGAAGCATAACTTCACAAGCCTTGAAGTACAGCAGGTATATAGCAAAAATTTTACAATTTGTTTCCTTTTATGACTTTTTGTTATACGTGGAAGTCATTCTCATGGTTATATTTTTCACTATTGGTGATAATCATTAGGGTTTTAGCAGGTGATAATTAATCATGCCGTTTTCCTTGATATATTTAGAAACAGATGAGAAATTAACTGCTGGAGTCATACAGAAATGAAAATACCAGCCTTATTACTGATAAAATTGACTGGAAAGGAAGGTTTAGGTATTCAGCCATCAGGGTTTCCTTGGATCACTGATTAGGTTTGGTGCTAGTACTAGAAAGTTCAAAATAACAGTGGCATAAATGACGAAGACACAGTTTCTCACCGAATAGTCCAGAGGTGTCAGATCAGGGCTGGTAGAGTGTTGGACAGTGTACAGCCTCCAGACTCCTTTCAATTTTGCTGATTTGCTATGTGTGGCTTCCTTCTCCAAGGTTATTTTGGGGTATGGCGTGGATGCTTCAGCTCCAGTTATCATGTATACATTCCAGCCAAGAAGAAAAAAGAGTGGGATAAGGGAAGGATAGCTCCACTTAAGGGCACAACGTTTTCCCTCATATCCCACTAGCTATGACATAGTCCCTTAGCCACATCTCACTAGGAAAAGTGAGCATTCTCGGCAGTCATGTACCCAGCTAAAAACCGAGAATTCTATGATAGAAGGGGAGAGAGAGTGTTGCTGGACAATCTGTAGTCTCTGCCACATTCCTAAGTTACAACCACTGGGCTCCCCTACAGTGAGGGGCAAGCTCCTTACCACAGAGCAGAGACTGACCCTGAGGGTGAGCTGCTTGTAAGAGGGGAACCCAGGAAGGGCTGAGCCAAACACGCTCGATTCCTCCTCATTCTCGTCCACTGCGAGGCCAGACACGCTTCTGCTCTACTTTTCCTTCCTCACTCGTGTTTGGCTTTTCTAAGGGGCAGTACAGTGAGCTGTCATAAGGCAGGAACGCAGCACATGATTCAGCACCACAATAACAAGGTTTCCTTAATTTCCCATTATCCAACCTTTCTTTGTCTTCACTATCCAGCAGATTAAGAAATCTTCCTGAATAGTCATAAGAGAGCTCTTCTTCTGGCACAATGTCTTTGGCTGCAAAAAGTGCCAACTTTGGTACCATCGAGTTGACTCGGACAGGAATCATCAATAGGTTTGGCTCACAAGAATGGTTAAGGAATCTTCCAATATTTCCTACAGAGGTAGGATCAATGAACGTTTCCATTACCTGCCCATTATAAACATGCTCCCTGACGGCTATAATGTAATTCGAATCGTGTATTGTTTGTAACTGAATTCTTCTCTGTACTTCCGGGAATCCTAAAACCTCGCCAGCATATTCACAGACAAACCGTCCTTTTGGTATAAAGTCCAAGGTACGAAGTCCCCAGCCTTTGCGATCTGTCTTGAACACCTGGAGGTGGAACTGCAGACCCCGCTGGACCACTCTGTTCCTGCAGTGGTCGCTGCACTGACACAGGACATTGCATTCGAAAACTGGCTCAGCGCACTTTGCTTCTGATCCTATGTGTCTGAGGCATAAATTATCATCATAGTTCTTCTCACGACGGAGACAGGAGCAAGTTCCAGGGAGGCAGGGAGTTTTGAGACAAACGCATCCGGGAAAGGTTATCAGAGTGGGATCAGTGTCTCCTCCAGGCCCGGCTACATGATCAGGAGTATACTGCAAAAAACAGAAATACTGTTAAGTCAGCACGGCAGGTCATATATCTCATCTGTATTCCAAGCAGCTTTTGGCTGAGACAGTTTCTAATTCCAACAAACAGAATGAAACAAAAATGACAAAATGCAATATATTACAATATTGCCTGAAAACATCTCTCTCCAATTTAAAAACCAGGGTTAATTTTTAGATTTAAAATTTGGTGGTTTCCTTTTAAGCAGTGGAAAAATTTATGTATTTTTCTCTTATCAGATATTGAAAAATTTGTAATCCATTTTGTTTCCCTGTTAGCTTTAGGTGTCAGGAAAATCAGTGCCGAATTTAGGTTTTGAATGCAGTTATGTGTTTTCTCCTTGGCTTTTACCTCTTTCACATTTATCTGATAATACAAATGCATATATGTATTTTTATTGTGAGTTACCTCAGATCCTTTTTGGGGATAAGAAAGTCATAAATGATAAATCAATGAAAAATGGCCTTTGGGAGAGAGTCTTCCATTGATTTTTTAAAAGAATTTTTAAATTTGAAGATTATCTGAATTCTTATATATTCTCTCATGTTTTTAAAAAATGCTATTACCTTACAGTTCTATTTGAGTCTTCACAAAGTTAAAAGCAGAAATTTGGCAAAAAACTTGCAGAGATAATTCCAAAAATTGTCACATAATATTAATAGATATTGAAATTTATTGTAGATATATTATGTACATGTAAAGAAATCCTGTTCTTATTAAGTGTGAAAGGGAGAATACAAAAAACTTTCTATCTTTTACATGTACCTGTATTTTCAAAATGTTACATTTATAAAATGTTATGATAAAGAAGTCTTAAGTCTAAAGTGTCTCTGTGAAACCTGACCTCTGGTTATTTCCTCACTGGCAGAATGAAGCATATTCTCAAACCCTGAAGATTACAGTATCTCTCATGAGCCCAGCATATTTCTTCATGTATAGAACAATTCATTTATTTATACTTGTTTTGTTCCAGAAAGGATTTAATGAAGCTTACAAAGAGGGAAGATAAATGAACAATAGGTAAGGAAAGTAAGGTGAAGGGAAAAATAAGTCGAGAGAGCTTAGACACACTAAGTGTGCAGCAGAAGTAGACTGGACATTTGGCTCTGCCCAAGAACCACCACTGCAAAGAGGGAAATATGATTAGATGTATGGCTTGTACTGTCTGTAAGGAATAATCTCACTGTTCAGAAGCATTGACTGTTTCTAGTAGGGAAATGGGAGAGAAATTTGACAAATGAGTCTGTCTAAACCATTCTTTTCCAGGACGCAGTTTCATGGGCTGTTTTTCATTTCATTCATTCCGACCCTCAATAAAGGCTGTTGGCATCCTGCCACATGAAGTCAGTAAGAGCAGTTCTGCAAGAGACCAGTCGACAGAATTTAGCATATCCAGAGGAACGTCAATTATTAGCCTTTCAGTCAATTATCCATTAACATTGTGTCAATACTTTTAGAAGAAGTATTGAGCAGCATGTAGTTATACTCCCTGTGGAGGCCTTGGTGGAGCTATGCAGTTAGGTGCAAAATCCTATACTTTAAAAAACCCTGAGCTAGCGAGGAAGGATTGACATCCTTCTGTGAAAGGGTGGTGAGTGGGCGTACCTGTGGGGGAGGGGGAGAAGGCCAATACTGCTTAAAAAGTGATTTGGGGGTGGAGAGTGGAAATAGCTTCTCCTGTTTGTGTCGGTTCTTACAGCTTTAGCTTAGCAGAGATGTCATAAAAGGATGAAGGATGGCTTAGAAAAAGATGCCCCATCAGTCAAATTCAATGACTGCTGTCTTTTACAGAATCTACTTCCAGACTTTAAGAGTCAACTTAGAAATGCTTACTGAGACATTTTAAGAAGTGCTTGTAAAATGAAGATTTTACTACCACTTTGTTAAACTTTTCATGAAGAATTCTTTTCACTTGATTTGTTCTTAAAGGTGCATAAATTTTAATGTACTATAGAAATCATTAAACTCTAAGGTGATTTATTTATTTATTTTTTGATGCAGATAACCACTTTTAAAATAAGCTCTGATTTACTGTAGTTTTCTAACCAGGAGAGCATATTATTCCTTGTTGAACTTATTTGCATATGGATAAATACTTTCTGGAAAAAATACTATTATTTGCTTATTTTTACTTTTACATTTAAAATAAGATTTTGGAGAATCTGGTGATACATTTTTTAAAATTCTTCAATTTAAACTTTTTGCACAATCTCAGATCCTTTAGAGACTTAGATTACAAATGGTAGCTGATTCCAAATGAGCTGCAAACACCGTCCAAAGGTAATAGAGACTTCTGGATAATCTTCCTGTTTAAAGAGAATATATTTTCCCCCTTGATCGATGTAATCATTGACCCTGATACCAATAATAATCACAAATCATTTTATCTCTATATGTTTCCACTTTCTCCTTCGTAAAAAGGTTGGTTAAATACCATTCCAAAAAGATATTTTACCTGATTTAGAAAAGTGGCTATACTAAAGAATAGTCTTTTGAAAACTGTGGTCTGATTTAACATATCATTATGTAATCATCTATCTTTTCAGGTATCTACATATTGAAAAGTTAATTATATTTTTCAGAAATAATCTGACATTTTATTCAAATATTTATATGCCATATAAACTTAAATTCTGCGTTTCAGAAAGCTAATGTTAAGTGTGTTACAAATTAGGAATCAGCTGGCATCAGCTTAAATACTGCCCATTTGTAACACTCTTTCCATAGTCTGTACCCTACTCCCTGGTACAAAGCCCAGGACCAAACTGATCCAAAAAGGGTGTTACCCTGAGGGGTTTTTGTGCTTACCCTAAGCCAAGGAGAGATCAAATCCTGGACATGTTTTAAAATCTATGCAGCATCTATTCTTCTTCTGATGAAAGCATCCTGAGTCTTCCCAGGGGAACCCTTCTCATTCTTGTCTTAATGGTTTGCATGGGGCTTCAGGTTGGGTGGGCCCTAAACCTGGCTAATCAGAACATCGCTGCTCTTTTCAACAGTATTTTTGGTTCATGGATGGGCACAGGACATAAGCCAGGTCAATGAAATATAGTTCTGGGACTCCTGCTGAAAAAATTAGGGAAGAGGCATTCTTTTTCCACTGGGTTTGCTAAACTACAGAGTATCCATCAGGCATTCCCAAGTTGTACGACACACATAAGACCTACTGAGTGTGTGGCCCCACACAGGAAAGGGGAGCAGGGGTGCGAAGCAGGGAGGTGGTAGAGAGAAATATCTGATGACACCTTGAGAGTTCCTGGATCCAGAGATGCCTACAGTTAACAGTCTCGGACTCTGCTGTTATATGAGGAAATTCCTTCCCTTTTTTGCCTGAGTCAGTTTGTGTTGTATTTACGTTTCTTGCAAACAAATGAGTCTTGACTAATAAACCCAGGGTGGAAGCTGAGAATGGTTCCAGGAAATGGCTGGAAAATTTAGTCAAAGATATAAACGGCTAATGAGCAATGAGGTCTCCAACCGGGCGGTGAGAATGGAGCAAAGCGTGAAGGAGGCTAGCCAGGAAAACTGTGACTGTGGCCTGAACACTGGGCAAGCAGTGGAGAACGTCTTAATGCAGAACATGGAATGTCCTAGAGGAGACACATACAGGACTAGGATCTTATTAGCACTGTGACCTTACAGCGAGTGACTTGCTAAAGTATGTGTTGGCAACTATAAAAGAGGGACACTACCTATATCTGAGGGGGGAAAGGTTCTCAAGAAATTTAATGAACATAACACTATACTCTGTGTGGGCCACTTTGTACTTTTAAAATAGTAACTTTCTTAAATTCTTCTAGATATTATTTCGAGATTTTATATTTAAAACATCATATATTTCTGGCACATTAAGCTCTCTAAACATTCCCTTTCTATTTCTCTTACAGGTTTCTGTGAAGGAAATAAATGTGAGAAACCACGTACAAAGCTTTCTCTAGTGGCTGGCACATTAAGTGTTCAATATGAATTATGCAGGCTATCTAGTAGGGTGGTGAAAAAAATAGGTTTCGAGTTAAACTTCTCAGGTTTAAACATACTCAAACCAAAATTATGTTTGGAAAACCGTATGATTATAGTCCTACCTCCATTATTTATCCATCTTGATGGGGGGAAACTGAGAGTTGACCCAGCACAGACTGCTTTCAATCATCAGTAAATATTACCTTATTGTGTATTGTATGCACATGCTGGGATTTAGAAAGAACAACTCAGAAAAATACAAAGGAGGACATGAAGAATGGGATTTTTATCATTTTTTCAGTAGTCATAACAAAAGCTTTACTTTTTCCTGGTACGTATCAAAGTGCAAAATTGATCATGTAAGAGTTGAGAATAAATACAAAACGATCAGTGCAAAATGCACTAGAAACCAGATCCTTGAAGAACTGGATGGAGACTTCACATTTTGTGACAGAAAACTTGAGAATTTTTTTATAAACTGTGGTCACCCAAGAAGCCAAAATGTAAACAGAGGACAGCATGTTAAAGTGCAATTATATTGTACCTCCTTGGCTACAATTAATTTCTCCCTTATCTGAAGTAGACCTGCACTTATTAATAGTATGAACTTTGGGATCTAAGTGGCATAGACTGTTGGGCTCTAAGTGTGTAGGTCCAACCTTTCTACCAAATGTCTTAAGGAAAGGCATGGTCAGGAGGTTTGGGGTATGGAGTGGTGATAGGGGTTGGGTTCCTATCCATAGTACTACGCACAGAGCAGGGGGCTCAGGAAATATTATTTGATTGCTTAACTGAAGCTCTTAATAATTTTTGATTGGAAGACTAACTTTTCTGAGTCACATTCTGTACCAAAACCCCAGAAACTGAAACATGACACTGCACAATATTCTGGGCTTAAAGTCTAGGCCTCAATTCTGAATTTTAAGGAAGTGCTGTGGAAATCTTCATTCCATTTTTGGTTGTTTTGAAACACCAGCTACAAGAATCTTTGTACTTGGCCTCTAGCCCCATGAGTTTGTTTTTGCTCCAAGCAGCTATTAGGAGACTGTGAGCCAGACAATTCTTGTCAAGGTCATGTTGAGACCTTAAAAAGGATATTTGAAGCTGGTTTCAGAAACCTGAAAAATGGCTAGATCCAACTCTTAGTTCAAGAAAATCAATCGGTTTATTTTCTACTTGTCTTTTGACCCCGATGGCATTATGATGTGCTTGTTTCCGATCTGAACATTTGAATGTTCTTTTTGCCTTTTCATACAGGACCCAAAGGCAAACTAGACACAAAGTTATTTTTACTCTGAGTTTTTCACGCCTTAATTCTTATGTGTGCACATGCCTGTGAAGGCAGGGTTTGGGGCAAGCAAGCTGTTTTGACCTTTTGTAAGACTGGTATTGTGCTCCATGAATATATGGAAGCAAACTAGTTGAAGGCCCTTTTAGGCTTGTTATTTACATGTTTCAAGCATGTTTTATCTTCTTGGTAAGACTATAAGCTCCTTAAGGAATGGATCCTGTCTTCTATTTGTAACTCTAAGTCTACCTAGAGCTGTGCATACAGCCAGGAAGCTAGAACACTGTGGGATTGAGTCTTAGTCTCCTGATTTTCATTTATGCCCATCAACTATAGGTATAAGGGATCAATCACAAGGCTTCCTCTGCCCCCCATATAGTGCTTTCCATATGCTCTTGTAAGCTCACATGGCACCATCTTATCTTCTATGCCTAGCTTAACACAGTGCCAGGCACGTTATAGGCACTCAATTATCTTTTGAAGAAAGAGAACATATGTCAGTGTTTTAGACCAGGCATTCAGCAATGTTTGGTCTTCAATAAGCTTTTAGGGATCAGTGTTCAATATGGCGCTAGCCACCTGTATTATTAATGATAAACTGCCTAATGTAGTTTGAGGAAAACTAACCATTTCGAACATTAATAGCCTGCTCTACTCTTTGAAAACTGCTGAATCTGTCCTCTTACTTGATTTTCAAAATAACCCTAGGAAGGACAGACAGGGTTTGATATCAATAATGGGTGTGACAAGGGCACTAAAACTTTAATTATTTTCATTTTGCAGATGAAGAAACTCAGGCTCTGAGACATGGCTAAGATGCTAAGCCCTGAACCTAGCTCTCCTACTTCCAAGTTCAGGGCTCTTTCCACTCCAACCAACATCCTTGTTTTTTTTTGTTTTTTTGTTTTTTGTCATTCCTTGTTCCTTGGGCAACATGCAGGCCAAGGTCAAAGGGGTGAGAAGGTTGGAGCACAAAGGTCTTTGAGGTAATAATAGTAGTTAACATTTATTGAGTTCTGTCAGCAAACCAGGAACTGTATTTTACTTGTAATTCTCGAAGCAATCCGGAGAGAGGTATTACTATTTTAATCGCACACGGGAGGACTCTAAGGCTTAGCTGAGGCTATTTATATTTGCCAAAGTGCTCACAGCATGAGGGAAACCTCAACTAAATGACTCTAGAAGCTAAGTTTTTAATCATGACACTAGGCTAAGATCCGTTAATGGGCCCCATGGCTTATCTTACAAACAAGACATTTGAGACCAGAGAGGCAACTGATTTGCCCCGGATCTCAACGAGTTCTGGGGACAGAACCAGGACAAAAAGCCAGGTTCTCACGGGTCTTTCCAAGGGACCTCATGAGACCTCTGGTTTTGCCTTCAGGGAACTGCCAGTCTATGGGCAGAAAAGAACATGTAAAGGTCATTGCGAAGGGTTAATGGGAAAAGACCGAAACCTGTGAACTATTTAAGAGCTTTTCCCGCTAGCAGATAGCTGTGCAATCGGGTTAAAAAAAAAGGTCTAGAAACTTGGAGACAACAATCGAAGCACTACCACGTAGGGTAATTGAGAACTGAACCCAGCTACCACTTACCCCGGCAATCCACCTGAAAGGGCGCCAGCCCCATCCCCGGGCTGCGCGCGCAGCGCTCGTGACCGCCTAGCTCCGCCTCCATAGAAAAGGGTACCGGCCACGCCCTCGGGGGCCGCGCGCAGCTCTTGGGCTGGCCGAGCCCCGCCCCCTACCTGAAAGGGCTCTGGCTCTGTCCCTGGGGGCCACGCGCTCACAGGCAAATTTTCCAGGCGGCGCGCGACGTCCAGCTGCTCCGTCAAGGCCTCAGGCTCTTCCTCAGAGGCCGCCATCCGGCAGGGCCAGTTCTGCACGGCTTTAGCGGCCGTTTTGCGCCGAGACGACGCGTCTACCACCTAGACTCTCTTGAACCTCGCAGAGGGCGCTGGGAGTCGGGTCCCGCGGCCGCACAGCCTCATGGGAGTCGTAGTTTTTATCTCCCCTATCAGAAGTTTGCCTGTGAGGGCGTCACCTCCCTCGACTCTCACTCTGCGTTCCTTGACTTTTTTTGGTCTGGCTCGGTTTTTGTTTCGAGCCAGGTGCACAACAGATAATACAAAACCTTGTAAGGTATGGACAAAGCTTTGGGAACACACAATGAAGTGCTTGAATTTTTCCTGTGAGCCCAGGGAGGGTTTTCGAGGCGAGGTCGTTTGTCCGTGTGACTGAGGGTTTGGAAGCGAGCTGGCGCGGGGGCAGGGGCGCGCCCTAAGCTGAGGGAGTAAAGCACCCCCGGGTCTCCGAAGTCCTGGAACTTGTGGGGCAGCTGGGGTGTGTGTGATAGTGTTTGCGTTCGGGGGCGGAATAGCCTGACTGGGCGTCGGAAGGCTGTGTGTCGAGTCCGCCGCGCGCTCCCAGACTGGGATCCCTGTTTCCTTTCGGCTTCCCCTGCTCTGAGGAAACCGATACCCGCCCCGCAAAGGATTCCGATAACGTCGAAATTGCTGAATCCAGTGGAATATTTTCAGCCTTCCCAAAGCTCGCTGACCCGATTGTTCTGCTGCTTCTATGTGAAACCGTCCCTCCTCTCAGCTTGTGGGCCCCCGTCCTGGGTGCGCTTGCCTTGCGCAGACCGTCCTCACTCTCCTGTCGTTCTCGGGCCTGACTCTGAAATGGGGGCGGGTGTCACTCAGGTTTCTTCCCCGGGCCACTTTCTCACCTTCTCCGGGTTCCTCAGTAATAGCATCCACTCCCTGGCTTCAGATACTATCACAAAGTATTAGGTCTTCATCTCCAGCCCAGCTGGAGATGGATATGCGGTTATGGTTTCTATTTTCTGTCTTATATGCACCTTAAGTTCAAAGTGACCTGAGTTGACTTATTCTTCACATCTTTCTTTTACCCCTTTAAAATAATGTAGGAGAATAAGTTATCCATGATCTCCAGAGCTACCAAAGTAACACACCAAAGCATTTTCCTGAATTCTTTCCTCTCCCTAGAGTGCCGTAGCCAAGAATTTCCTGGCCAAATCTTGTTGATTCTACTTTCATAATGTTTTTCATTTTCATTTCTTCTCACTCTCAGGCTCTTGTTCCTTGCTTGAACTCTTTTTTTTTTTTTTTTTGCGGTACGCGGGCCTCTCACCGTTGTGGCCTCTCCCGTTGCGGAGCACAGGCTCCGGACGCGCAGGCTCAGCGGCCATGGCTCACGGGCCCAGCCGCTCCGCGGCATGTGGGATCTTCCCGGACGGGGCACGAACCCGCGTCCCCTGCATCGGCAGGCGGACTCTCAAACACTGCGCCACCAGGGAAGCCCCTTGCTTGAACTCTTGAAGTGATATTTTTCAAATTTCACATTCTCAAAACCCTCACATTCCCTTACTGCTGCTTCTACAATGATCTTTTGAGCATGCACGTCCAATTACAGTATTTTGCTGCTTAAAACCCTGTGTTTGCTCCATGTTTCTCTCAAAGTCCACCTTCTTCTATATTGTGGCTTATCAGTTCCTTGAAGATCCAGATCCTACCTGTTTCGTTAGTCTCTGTTTCGAAAGTCTTGTTCTATTTATGTTTTGTCAACAAGCCATGTTGCTTGGGTTTCTGCCACCTTTGTTCATATTGTACTTGGGTCGCCAGTGCCTTTTCCCCATACTGTCTGCCCACTCAGCTCAAGTGTCCCCTTCTCTGTATCTTTACTGACCCTGTTTCCCATAGCATTGGTTACCCTTTTCTTTGTTCTCCCATTTTACTCTGTAAGTGGTTTGCATAGTTCCAGCAACTCTTTAGTATACTCATAGGGAAAGCTCTTCTATTGAAGTTGTAAAAATTATATATACATAGGAAGAGACAGACAGACAGATACAGAGAAAGAGACATGGAGAGGGAGATAGAAACATTTTGTTTTAACTTAAATACAGTTGCCCCTTGAACAACATGGGTTTGAACTGCCCAGGTCCGCTTATATGTTGATTTTTTTCCAATAAATACCACAGTGCTACACAATCCACAGTTGACTGAATCCACAGATGCAGAACCATGGATATGGAGGGCCTCCTATAAAGTTATACATGGATTTTCAACTGTGCAGAGGGTCGGTTCCCCTACCCCTGTGTTGTTCAAGGGTCAACTGTAATTTTTGGTACATTTATTTACAAGTCTTTTGATATAGGGCCAAGGTGATGGGGTTTTCTGTTTGTTTGTTTTGTGGGTCTACCGATTAGAATTCCATGTCATGGTTACTTTGAGTTCCAGTTTGGGTGTCTCTAAAGTGGGGCAGGAACTAAAAGATACTGCAGCAATCAGAGTTCATAGTCTGTTTTTTCCCCCCCAGTCTTTTAAATTTTTCTTACAGTTACTTCAATAGCAAAACATTTTTTATTAGTGATTTGCCTTTTTGTCAAGTCTTTCCAGAGTATGTTACTTAGTTTTCTTGTGTGGGGGAATCTCTTTACACTCATAGTTCATCATTATTCCCTCAGCTATTATAATAAATTGTATCTGGCATTTAACAGTGACTTAGTTTGGGCTGCTATAACAGAATACCATAGACTGGGTGGCTTAAACAACAAACATTTATTTCTCACAGTTCTGGAAGCTGGAAGTCCGAGATCGGGGTGCCGGCCTAGCTGGCTTCTTAGTGAAGTCTCTATTCCTTGTTTGCAGATGGCTGCCTTCTCTTTGTATCCCTATGTGGGGAAACAGAAAGGGTTAGCTATCTTCCTCTCCTTATAAGGATACTAATCCCATCATGGGGTTGTACCTTCATGACATGAAAGGTCCCACCTCCAAACACCATCATATTACGGCTTCAACATCTGAACTTTAGGGGGACACAAATATTTGTTCGGAAGCAAATAGGTTTGGGAATAGACACTTGGATCTGGCTTATGATGTGTATCCGTGCACGTAAAAAAGTCACTTAATTTTGCACTGAAGTACGCATGTCTGATATAAAAACCCATTTTTGAGAGCAGCTTTAGAGGGAAGGAGACAGGAAATTGATTTTATGTAGAAAAGTACCAAGGAGTAATGGTACCTAGGGTCTGGAATCAGACATGTCTAAATTCATAGTTCTACTTGGCTGGTTTCTGACTATGGGCAACAGTAGGTAACATTCATTGAGTTATTACTATGTGCCAGACACCGTTTAAGAATTTTACATATACTAATTCATTTAATTTTCATAATAAGCTATTAATACTTGAAACCTTATTGAAATGGTTCATCAAGGGTCATTTTAGATTCAACTAAATGTTCCGACTCACAGGACTCTCATAAGCCGCACGTGTCATTAGGTTCACTCAGAAGGTCACACCCTGCCAGCACAGAGGCTTCAGATGTTCTTTGGGAATAGTGCACACAGGCAGTTATCACACGGTAGGTTATTACACAGTAGGTTACAAAACTGCCTTGGAGTGTTCCTTGTCTTCCCAGAGGATGGCTCAAATGCAAGAGGAGATCCTTATTAATAGGGTGTGGGATCATCCTGAATTAGAAGCCTTAAACCCCATTGGAACCATAGGCTTGAAGGTAGTCACCTAGTAAATAGTTTATCAGACATGGCTGTGTACTTGCTCTAACTTAGGAGATAGTTACTTAGGTAATGCAACTGGCTATAGTATAATTGAGGGATGTAAGGAAGGTTTAGGTAAAGTGGAACTTCAACAGAAGGAAAGATTACTTGTAGCTGGGAAGATCAGAGAAAGCTTCATGGAGAAGGGACTACTTGTCATAGGCCTTGAAGAATGAGTAGGATTTATGAGATTAGGAAGGGGCATTGCAGGCAGAAGGAGTAGCAGGAGTAAAGGAATAAAGGCATGTGTAGAGAAAAGAGTATTTTCATGTTGGATAGAGGTCAGGTTCATTTCATTTTTCAGGAATTGTAAACAATGAAGGAATTTTGCAGAAATCCAAAGAACATGCTGTCCTTTCATTTTAAGAAACATTTTTGAACACTGAGTACGTGCACAGTGCTACATTTGCCAATTTGGGGAATGTACCATGAAGAAGACATAGTGTCCAAGGAGAGCTTCCAATCCAGTAAACAAAGAACTGTATACACCGAGAAATTAATAAGAACTATAAGAATGTTAAGATGGAATTATATGAGCAGTGAGGAGAACCACACTCGCTGCTTATTATGCTGTTTTTCTTTTTGACTCTTGGTAATATTGTTTGCCCTTTGGAAAAAGTGTTTTGAAGGATCCATTCTATTTTTTTTTTCTAAAGCTGTCAGTGATGGTGCTTCCAGAATAAGATATTCAGTTCATGTCCTGCCTTCAGTTTAATTTGTTTTTATCTTTCTGGCAAAGGGTCCCAAAGTATTTTATATAAGTGTGATATTAAAATAATGAGAGGGTGTTTGCAGGCTGATATAACCAATCTTCAGAGTGCCAAGCAGTCAGTCTTTCATTTTTTCCAGGTCTAAAAACCTATCTTATTTCCTCCAGACACCTGTTCTTCGCCTACTGGGAGCCCGAATCTTCAAAATTTGTTCTTAAAACCATTATAGCTACTTGGTGAAAAAAAATGTATCCGTGGACAGTAGTGAGTTGCCCAAATTGACTGTTATAAATAAGGCTTGGACCTGATTATTATAGTGATTATTCAGATTTCTTTTGGCTTTTTCACTGGCAGGAAAGAAAATAATCTGGTCAACAATAAATTTAAAAATTAAAGAAAAAGAAAATGCAATATAGTAAAACTCTAACATTTTATATATTCAATTATCTTTAGCTAAATTATGGAGTATGACCATATGACCTTCCTGTTTTTTAACAAGAATGGCCTTTAACTGACATGTTTTCCTTAGGCTTTTTTGGCCAGTGTTTTAATGAAGTTTTGCATGATTTTGTATTCAGAAGCCATTCTTTCATTAAACCTCACTAGCATTATCTGAGCTTAATCTGGGATATACTTTACAGTCAGTGATGAAAGGTCTAAAGTTAGCAGAAATTATATATTTATTGGTGTTAATGATAGCATGAATAAAATAGTTTGGAACATCTTAGCTTCCTAATAATAACTATCACTACCCGATATTAACTAGGCCTAGCATAAGCACTAGATCCTCTCATCAAAGAAAATTGTGTAAATGACATCATTTTGAAGAGAATAAAACATAGTAGTTGATACTTTGGAGGGTTTCTGCCCAACTTGTTGAATATTTCATTTCTGAGAACATGCCACCCCTACACAGCCCATCTCTTGGGGTGAGCTCACTGCAGTCATATTTATATTACACAACCCCTAAGCCTTGGCCCAGACTTTTGACCTCTGGATGCACACCTGATTCAAGCTAGACCAATCAGATTCACTTGATTAGTTGCGACCAAGAAACAGCTAAAACTATTTATAATTTGGAAGCCGAGAGGTAGCTTTATTCAGTATATTGATAAAGAAGCAGAGAAAAGTCAGTCTTCCAAGAGAAAAATAGAGCAGATGAGTAACAAGGAGAGAGGACTTTTTAGTTCTTGATGCCTGTTCATTTCTTGTTCCAGTCACTTTTTGATTCACACAACATATTCATATTCTTATAACAAATTCTTTCTTTGGATTTAGGTTAAGTCAGTGTTTTCTGCTACTTTAGTCAAAGAATTTTGACCAGTGAAAATGATGGCATTATTACAGGCATACTTAGGAGATATTGCGGGTTCATTTCCAGGCCACTGCAATAAACTGTATATCACAAGTGAGTCACACGAATTTTTTGGTTTCCCAGTGCATATAAAAGTTATGTTTACACTATACTGTAGTCTATTAAGTGTACAATAGCTTTATTTCTAAAAAATGTACATACCTTACTTTAAAAATACTTAACAGCTAAGAAATGCTAACCATTATTTGAGGCTTCAGCGACTTGTAATCTTTTTGCTTGTGGAAGGTCTTGCCCTGATGTTGATGGCTGGGATTCATCAGGGTGGTTGTGGTGGCTGTGGAGTTTCTTAAAATAAGACAATGATAAAGTTTTCTGCATCGATTGACTCTTCCTTTCATGAACGATTTCTCTGTAGCATGTTATGATGTTTGATAGCATTTTGCTCACAGTAGAACTTCCTTCAAAGTTGGAGTCAGTCCTCTCACATCCTCCAACTGCTTCATCAACTAAGTTTATGTCATATTCTAAATCCTGTGTTGTCATTTCAAAAATCTTCACTGCATCTTCACCAGGAGTAGATTCCATCTCTTCCTTTCAAGAGACCGCTTTCTTTGCTCATCCATAAGAAGAAACTCCTCACCCTTTTAAAATTTTATCAGAAGAATGCAGGCACACCTTCAGGCTCCACTTCTAACTCTAGTTCTCTTGCTATTTCCCCTACATCTATAGCTTCTTCCTCCCCTGAAGTCTTGAACCCCTCAAAGTCATCAGGAGAGTTGGAATCAACTTCTTGGAAACTCCTGTTAATGTTGATATTTTGCCCTTTTCCCAGGAATTAGGAATGTTCTTAATGGCATCTGGAATGGTGAACCCTTTAGAGAAGTTTTTCAGTTTATTTTGCCTGTATCCATCAGAGGAATCACTATCTATGGCAGCTATGCGTTACAGAACATATTTCTTTCTTTTTTTTTTTTTTTTAACATCTTTATTGGAGTATAATTGCTTTACAATGGTATGTTAGTTTCAGCTTCACAACAAAATGAATCAGTTATATATATACATATATTCCTATATCTCTTCCCGCTTGCGTCTCCCTCCCTCCCACCCTCTCTATCCCACCCCTCCAGGCGGTCACAAAGCACCGAGCTGATCTCCCTGTGCTATGCGGCTGCTTCCCACTAGCTATCTACCTTACGTTTGGTAGTGTATATATGTCCATGCCTCTTTATCGCTTTGTCACTGTTTACACTTCCCCCTCCCCATAGCCTCAAGTCCATTCTCTAGTAAGTCTGTGTCTTTATTCCTGTTTCACCCCTAGGTTTTTCATGACATTTTTTTTTTAAATTCCATATATATGTGTTAGCATACGGTATTTGTCTCTCTCTTTCTGACTTACTTCACTCTGTATGACAGACTCTAGGTCTATCCACCTCATTACAAATAGCTCAATTTCGTCTCTTTTTATGGCTGAGTAATATTCCATTGTATATATGTGCCACATCTTCTTTATCCATTCATCCGATGATGGACACTTAGGTTGTTTCCATCTCTGGGCTATTGTAAATAGAGCTGCAATGAACATTTTGGTACATGACTCTTTTTGAATTATGGTTTTCTCAGGGTATATGCCCAGTAGTGGGATTGCTGGGTCATATGGTAGTTCTATTTGTAGCTTTTTAAGGAACCTCCATACTGTTCTCCACAGTGGCTGTATCAATTTACATTCCCACCAACAGTGTAAGAGGGTTCCCTTTTCTCCACACCCTCTCCAGCATTTATTGTTTCTAGATTTTTTGATGATAGCCATTCTGACTGGTGTGAGATGATATCTCATTGTAGTTTTGATTTGCATTTCTCTCATAATTAGTGATGTTGAGCATTCTTTCATGTGTTTGTTGGCACTCTGTATATCTTCTTTGGAGAAATGTCTATTTAGGTCTTCTGCCCATTTTTGGATTGGGTTGTTTGTTTTTTTGTTATTAAGCTGCATGAGCTGCTTATAAATTTTGGAGATCAATCCTTTGTCAGTTGCTTCATTTGCAAATATTTTCTCCCATTCTGAGGGTTGTCTTTTGGTCTTCTTTATGGTTTCCTTTGCTGCGCAAAAGCTTTTAAGTTTCATTAGGTCCCATTTGTTTACTCTTGTTTTTATTTCCATTACTCTAGGAGGTGGGTCAGAAAGAATCTTGCTGTGATTTATGTCATAGAGTGTTCTGCCTATGTTTTCCTCTAAGAGTTTGATAGTTTCTGGCCTTACATTTAGGTCTTTAATCCATTTTGAGCTTATTTTTGTGTATGGTGTTAGGGAGTGATCTAACTTCATACTTTTACATGTAGCTGTCCAGTTTTCCCAGCACCACTTATTGAATAGGCTGTCCTTTCTCCACGGTACATTTCTGCCTCCTTTGTCAAAGATAAGGTGACCATATGTGCGTGGGTTTATCTCTGGGCTTTCTATCCTGTTCCATTGATCTATCTTTCTGTTTTTGTGCCAGTACCATACCGTTTTGATAACTGTAGCTTTGTAGTATAGTCTGAAGTCTGGGAGCCTGATTCCTCCAGTTCCTTCTTTCGTTCTCAAGATTGCTTTGCCTATTCGGGGTCTTTTGTGTTTCCATACAAATTGCAAAATTTTTTGTTCTAGTTCTGTGAAAAATGCCAGTGGTAGTTTGATAGGGATTGCATTGAATCTATAGATTGCTTTGGGTAGTAGAGTCATTTTCACAATGTTGATTCTTCCAATCCAAGAACATGGTATATCTCTCCATCTATTTGTATCATCTTTAATTTCTTTCATCAGTGTCTTATAATTTTCTGCATACAGATCTTTTGTCTCCTTAGGTAGGTTTATTCCTAGATATTTTATTCTTTTTGTTGCAATGGTAAATGGGAGTGTTTTCTTGATTTCACTTTCAGATTTTTCATCATTAGTATATAGGAATGCCAGAGATTTCTGTGCATTAATTTTGTATCCTGCCACTTTACCAAATTCATTGATTAGCTCTAGTAGTTTTCTGGTAGCATCTTTAGGGTTCTCTATGTATAGGATCATGTCATCTGCAAACAGTGACAGCTTTACTTCTTCTTTTCTGATTTGGATTCCTTTTATTTCCTTTTCTTCTCTGATTGCTGTGGCTAAAACTTCCAAAACTATGTTGAATAAGAGTGGTGAGAGTGGGCAACCTTGTCTTGTTCCTGATCTTAGTGGAAATGCTTTCAGTTTTTCACCATTGAGGATGATGTTTGCTGTGGGCTTGTCATATATGGCCTTTATTATGTTGAGGAAAGTTCCCTCTATGCCTACTTTCTGCAGGGTTTTTATCATAAATGGGTGTTGAATTTTGTCAAAAGCTTTCTCTGCATCTATTGAGATGATCATATGGTTTTTCTCCTTCAGTTTGTTAATATGGTTTATCACATTGATAGATTTGCGTATATTGAAGAATCCTTGCATTCCTGGAATAAACCCCACTTGATCATGGTGTATGATCCTTTTAATGTGCTGTTGGATTCTATTTGCTAGTATTTTGTTGAGGATTTTTGCATCTATGTTCATCAGTGATATTGGCCTGTAGTTTTCTTTCTTTGTGACATCCTTGTCTGGTTTTGGTATCAAGGTGATGGTGGCCTCGTAGAAGGAGTTTGGGAGTGTTCCTCCCTCTGCTATATTTTGGAAGAGTTTGAGAAGGATAGGTGTTAGCTCTTCTCTAAATGTTTGATAGAATTCGCCTGTGAAGCCATCTGGTCCTGGGCTTTTCTTTGTTGGAAGATTTTTAATCACAGTTTCAATTTCAGTGCTTGTGATTGGTCTGTTCATATTTTCTATTTCTTCCTGATTCAGTCTTGGCAGGTTGTGCATTTCTAAGAATTTGTCCATTTCTTCCAGATTGTCCATTTTATTGGCATAGAGTTGCTTGTAGTAATCTCTCATGATCTCTTTTATTTCTGCAGTGTCAGTTGTTACCTCTCCTTTTTCATTTCTAATTCTATTGATTTGAGTCTTCTCCCTTTTTTTCTTAATGAGTCTGGCTAGTGGTTTATCTATTTTGTTTATCTTCTCAAAGAACCAGCTTTTAGTTTTATTGATCTTTGCTATTGTTTCCTTCATTTCTTTTTCATTTATTTCTGATCTGATTTTTATGATTTCTTTCCTTCTGCTAGCTTTGGGGTTTTTTTGTTCTTCTTTCTCTAATTGCTTGAGGTGCAAGGTTAGGTTGTTTATTCGAGATGTTTCCTGCTTCTTAAGGTGGGCTTGTATTGCTATAAACTTCCCCCTTAGAACTGCTTTTGCTGCATCCCACAGGTTTTGGGTCGTTGTGTCTCCATTGTCATTTGTTTCTAGGTATTTTTTGATTTCCTCTTTGATTTCTTCAGTGATCACTTCATTATTAAGTAGTGTATTGTTTAGCCTCCATGTGTTTGTATTTTTTACAGATCTTTTCCTGTAATTGATATCTAGTCTCATGGCGTTGTGGTCAGAAAAGATACTTGATACAATTTCAATTTTCTTAAATTTACCAAGGCTTGATTTGTGACCCAAGATATGATCTATACTGGAGAATGTTCCATGAGCACTTGAGAAAAATGTGTATTCTGTTGTTTTTGGATGGAATGTCCTATAAATATCAATTAACTCCATCTCGTTTAATGTATCATTTAAAGCTTGTGTTTCCTTATTTATTTTCATTTTGGATGATCTGTCCATTGGTGAAAGTGGGGTGTTAAAGTCCCCTACTATGAATGTGTTACTGTCGATTTCCCCTTTTATGGTTGTCAGTATTTGCCTTATGTATTGAGGTGCACCTATGTTGGGTGCATAAATATTTACAATTGTTATATCTTCCTCTTGGATCGATCCCTTGATCATTATGTAGTGTCCTTCTTTGTCTCTTCTAATAGTCTTTGGTTTAAAGTCTATTTTGTCTGATATGAGAATTGCTACTCCAGCTTTCTTTTGGTTTCCATTTGCATGAAATACCTTTTCCCATCCCCTTACTTTCAGTCTGTATGTGTCTCTAGGTCTGAAGTGGGTCTCTTGTAGACAGCAAATATATGGGTCTTGTTTTTGTATCCATTCAGCCAATCTGTGTCTTTTGGTGGGAGCATTTAGTCCATTTACATTTAAGGTAATTATCGATATGTGTGTTCCTATTCCCATTTTCTTAATTGTTTTGGGTTCGTTATTGTAGGTCCTTTCCTTCTTTTGTGTTTCTTGCCTAGAGAAGTTCCTTTAGCAGTTGTTGTAGAGCTGGTTTGGTGGTGCTGAACTCTCTCAGCTTTTGCTTGTCTGTAAAGGTTTTAATTTCTCCATCAAATCTGAATGAGATCCTTGCTGGGTAGAGTAATCTTGGTTGCAGGTTTTTCTCCTTCAACACTTTCAATATGTCCTGCCACTCCCTTCTGGCTTGCAGAGTTTCTGCTGAAAGATCAGCTGTTAACCTTATGGGGATTCCCTTGTGTGTTATTTGTTGTTTTTCCCTTGCTGCTTTTAATATGTTTTCTTTGTATTTAATTTTTGACAATTTGATTAATATGTGTCTTGGCGTATTTCTCCTTGGATTTATCCTGTATGGGACTCTCTGTGCTTCCTGGACTTGATTAACGATTTCTTTTCCCATATTAGGGAAGTTTTCAACTATAATCTCTTCAAATATTTTCTCAGTCCCTTTCTTTTTCTCTTCTTCTTCTGGAACCCCTATAATTCGAATGTTGGTGCGTTTAATGTTGTCCCAGAGGTCTCTGAGACTGTCCTCAGTTCTTTTCATTCTTTTTTCTTTATTCTGCTCTGCAGTAGTTATTTCCACTATTTTATCTTCCAGGTCACTTATCCGTTCTTCTGCCTCAGTTATTCTGCTATTGATCCCATCTAGAGTACTTTTAATTTCATTTATTGTGTTGTTCATCGTTGCTTGCTTCATCTTTAGTTCTTCTAGGTCCTTGTTAACTGATTCTTGCAATTTGTCCATTCTATTGTCCATTCTATCTCCAAGATTTCGGATCAACCTTACTATCATTATTCTGAATTCTTTTTCAGGTAGACTGCCTATTTCCTCTTCATTTGTTAGGTCTGGTGGGTTTTTATCTTGCTCCTTCATCTGCTGTGTGTTTTTCTGTCTTTTCATTTTGCTTATCTTACTGTGTTTGGGGTCTCCTTTTTTGCAGGCTGAAGGTTCGTAGTTCCTGTTGTTTTTTGTGTCGGTCCCCAGTGGCTAAGGTTGGTTCAGTGGGTTGTGTAGGTTTCCTGGTGGAGGGTACTAGTGCCTGTGTTCTGGTGTATGAGGCTGGATCTTGTCTTTCTGGTGGGCAGGTCCACGTCTGGTGGTGTGTTTTGGGGTGTCTGTAGACTTACTATGATGTTGGGCAGCCTCTCTGCTAATGGGTGGGGTTGTGTTCCTGTCTTGCTAGTTGTTTGGCATAGGATGTCCAGCACTGTAGCTTGCTGGTCGTTGAGTGAAGCTGGGTGCTGGCGTTGAGATGGAGATCTCTCGGAGATTTTTGCTGTTTGATATTATGTGCAGCTGGGAGGCCTCTTGTGGACCAGTGTCCTGAAGTTGGCTCTCCCACCTCAGAGGCACAGCACTGACTCCTGGCTGCAGCACCAAGAGCCTTTCATCCACAGGGCTCCTTAATTTGGGATGATTCGTTGTCTATTCAGGTATTCCACAGATGCAGGGTATATCAAGTTGATTGTGGAGCTTTAATCTGCTGCTTCTGAGGCTGCTGGGAGAGATTCCCCTTTCTCTTCTTTGTTCTGACAGTTCCCAGGGGCTCAGCTTTGGATTTGGCCCCGCCTGTGCGTGTAGGTCGCCGGAGGGCGTCTGTTCTTTGCTCAGACAGGACGAGGTTAAAGGAGCCGCTGATTCGGAGGCTCTGGCTCACCCAGGCCGGGGGGTAGGGAGGGTCACGGAGTGCGGGGCGGGCCTGCAGCGGCAGAGGCCGGCGTGACGCTGCAGCCTGAGGCGCGCCGTGCGCTCTCCCGGGGAGCCGTCCCTGGATCCCGGGACCCTGGCAGTGGCGGGCTGCACAGGCTCCCCGGAAGGGCGTGTGGCTAGTGACCTGTGTTCGCACACAGGCCTCCTGGCGGCGGCAGCAGCGGCCTTAGCGTCCCATGTCCGTCTCTGGGCTCCGCACTCTTAGCCGCGGCTCGCGCCCGTCCCTGGAGCTCTCTCAAGCAGCGTTCTTAATCCCCTCTCCTCGTGCACCAGGAAACAAAGAGGGACGTAAAAGTCTCTTGCCTCTTCGGCAGGTCCAGACCTCTCCCCGGACTCTCTCCCAGCCAGCCGCGGCGCACCAACGCCCTGCAGGCTGTGTTCACGCCGCCAACCTCAGTCCTCTCCCGGCGCTCCGACAAAAGCCGGAGCCTCAGCTCCCAGTCCCGCCCGCCCCAGCGGGCGAGCAGACAAGCCTCTCGGCTGGTGAGTGCCGGTCGGCCCGATCCTCTGCGCTGGAATCTGTCCGCTTTGCCCTCCGCACCCCTGTTGCTGTGCTCTCCTCCGCGGCTCCCAAGCTCCCCCACTCCGCCTCCCGAAGTCTCCACCCGCGAAGGGGCTTCCTAGTGTGTGGACACTTTTCCTCCTTCACAGCTCTCTCCCGCTGGTGCAGGACCCGTCCCTATCCTTTTGTCTCTGTTTAGTTTTTTCTTTTGCCCTAACCAGGTACGTGGGGGGTTCCTTGCCTTTTGGGAGGTCTGAGGTCTTCTGCCAGCGTTCAGTAGGTGTTCTGTAGGAGTTGTTCCACGCGTAGATGTATTTCTGGTGTATCTGTGGAGAGGAAGGTGATCTCCGCGTCTTACTCTTCTGCCATCTTCTCGGAAGTCCCCAGAACATATTTCTTAATAAGACTTGAAAGTCAAAATTACTCCTTGATCTGTGGGCTGCAGAATGGATGTTGTGTTGGCAGGAATGAGAACAACAATCTTGTGGTACATCTCCATCAGAGCTCTTGGGTGGGAAGGTGCATTGTCAATGAGCAGTAATATTTTAAAAGGAATTTTATTTTCTGACCAAAAAAGTAGTCAGAGTAGGTCTCAACCTACTTAAAATATTCAGTAAACCATGGTGTAAACAGATGTGCTGTCATCCAGCCTTTGTTTTTCCATTTGTAGAGCACAGGCAGAGTGGTTTTAGCATATTTCTCAAGGGTTTTAGGATTTTTGGAATGGTAAATGAGTACTGGCTTCAACTTCAAGTCACCAGCTGCATTAGCCCCTAACAAGAGAGTCAGCCTATCTTTTGAAGCTTTGAAGCCAGGCATTGACTTGTCCTCTCTAGCTATTGAAGTCCTAGATGGCAACTTCTTCCAATATGAGACTATTTTGTCTCCATTGAAAATGTATTGTTTAGTGTAGCCACCTTCAGTAATTATCTTAGCTAGATCTTCTGGATAACTTGCTGCAACTTCTTCATTAGCACTTGCGGCTTTGCCTTGAACTTTTGTGTTATGGAGATGGCTTCTTTCCTTAGACGTCATCAAACTTTTCTTCTGCAGCTTCCTTACCCCTCTCACCCTTCATAGAATTGAAGAGATTAGGCTTTAACTTAAGGGAATGTCGTGGCTGGCCGGATCTTCTATCCAGAACAATCACACTTTTCCCATATTAGCAATAAAGCTGTTTCACTTTCTTATCATTTGTGTTCACTGGAGTAGCACTTTTAATTTCCTTCTAGAACTTTTCTTTTGCATTAACATCTTAGCAAATTGTCTGGCGCAAAAGGCGTAGCTTATCTCATCTTTCTACATGCCTTCCTGACTAAACTTAATCATTTCTCGCTTTTGATTTAAAGTGAGAGATGTGTGACTCTTCATTTGAAAGCTTTGAGGTCATTGTAGCTTTATTAATTGGCCTAATTTCAATATTGTTCTATCTCAGGGAATAGGGAGGCCAGAGGGGAGGGAGAAAGATGGAGGAATGTCCATTTAGGGAGTAGTCAGAACACACACATTTAGCAGTTAAGTTCACTGTCTTATTTGGGTGTGTTTAATGGCACCCCCAAACAATTACAATAGTAACATCAAAGGTCACTGATCATAGATCACTGTAACAAATACAATAGTATTGAAAAAGTTTGAAATATTGTGAGAATTACCAAGATGTGACACAGAGACATGGTGTGAGCAAATGCTATTGGAAATATGGCGCCGATAGACTTGCTTGATGCAGGTTGCCACAAACCTTCAATTTTGTAAAAAACACAATATCTGCGAAGCTCGATGAAGCGAAGTGCAGTAAAATGAGGTATGCCTCTATTACCATTATTATTATTAGAAAGTTTGGGCTGTATAATCAGCTGCTATTGCTCTGTACAGAAGTTGATGTTATGAATTTTTGTTCATTTAAAAAGTTGGTAAGCTATGCTTTTTTAACACTTTGTCTTGCTGATGTGTCTTCACTAAAGAACGTCTCCTCAAAATAATGTGAATAAAAATTTACATCAAAAAGTAGTAAAAAATATGAAATTTCTGTCTAGTGGAAGGGATAATAATATAGCGATAATAGCTAGTAGTTATAGTACTACTATATGCCCAATATTGTAAAAAGACAGCAAAATAGAAAGTAAACTGGACAGAAAAAATGTCTTTTTAGTACCTAAGGTTTTATGTCAGAGTATACTGCATGTGGATCATTGTGCAATAAGAGACAATATGGCAATTGATTAAAATAAGTTGAGAGTTATATTTTACAAAATCATGATCCTGTGTTACTTATGCTTTCCAAAGGATAGTAGTTTATGTTTTTGAGTTTGGACTGCTAGTAAATATATGTTTTCAGCAGAATAAAAAGCTTGCCTCTTGTCCGATGTTTTTATCATTGCATCGTGGTTTAATGAAATCCATAATTTCTCTCACTGATATGACAACAAAAAACATCAAGATATAATCACAATCAGAATGTTGTTAGTGTAAGTACTTTAGTTGTAAAGTAAATACCCAGGATTGATGATTATAGAATATTAACTCATAAAAGTATGCAATCAAATGGGGATTGTTTGATAATAGGTGTAGAGGTGAAAGAAGCCAATTATGTATGTATTTAACCTAAAATGTATCAGCAAGGAATAATTTCACTCACCAAAGACCTATGATCAAATTTGTTATCAGGTGTGTTCAACTGTTATTACCAAGGCTATGACAACAGACTTGCTCTGTTTTCAGCTTGATCTAGAAAGGCATAGCCTTTCAATGAGTTATGTTCACACATTTTTATTTTGACTTAGGAAGGAAGCTTTGCTTATTACCTATAAGGATACCACCTGTAGGCAGAACATCTTTTTCTTCTTTTTCTTTGCCATGCTGAGTGGCCTGCAGGATCTTAGTTGCCTCACCAGGGATCGAACCCGGGCCTTGGCAGTGAAAGCACCAAATCCTAACCACTGGACTGCCAGGGAATTCCCCATCATGTTTTTTTTTTTAAAAGTACTAGATGTTTCCTCTCCCCATTTATAATGAAGTACAGGGGCCAGCCTCTTCTACTTGTAGTTTTGAAAGGAAAGATGTGTATCCTTTGAAGTTTAGTACCACAAATGTCCTGCTACAGAGAAATTTACCCAGAACATTTAAGCCCAGATCTACAAGGGTCTATAGGATAATTTCATCAGATACCCCCAAGTATCATCTGAGATTAGAATTCTTAGAATTTCAGCTTCTAAATTTCAGCTTCTTGTAATTCCTCATTTCTTAACTTTCTAGACTCCTATTAGCATTTTTTCTCTAGTTATCTTCCCAGCTCCAATTCTGGTATTTGGAAGGAGAAAGGAAATGAATCCGAAGGACACAAAAACTAATGCAAAGAATTCTACTCAAGTGCCCAAGACTAACTTGGTTAAAGTAGCTCTGGGGAAATGCTGATGATTCATACTTATTTTTAGACATTTCAGCCAAAATTTGGTGTGAAAAGAATCCTACGGAGTAAAAAACCTTTTTGTTTTCCATTTTCTCAGTAAGAGTTAGTGTGTTAAAGTCTACGTTGTTGCTATGAGTAGGTGGATCTTTGGGTATGAACTGAGGGGTACTATGGAGATTCTTTTTCTCTCCCCACACTCATAGTCCAGAAGGACCTTCCCCAGTGTCTGCTGTAATGCCTGAAACCTCCATCGTTAGAATTTTTCCCATTTGTGGTAAGCATTGCTTTCTCCTTGCAGTGCTCTTTCAGAACTCCAGTATTCCTGGGAGAGAAAAAAATGATAAACACATATATGTCTTATCATATTGCTTTCCTTCATGATAAGGAGATAACTTGGGAGGCCTGAGAACTTAGAGGAACTGTAGAGGAGGAGAAAAAATTGCCAAACAGATCAAATGAACATTTATTGAGCACTTACTAGATTCTTTAGCAATGTTCAAAAATTTCTGTGATGATAAAAATGTTCTTTCCAGCCACATGTGATTATTGGTTACTGGAATATACCTAGTGTGCTGTAGAACAGATTTTTAAATTTTATTTAACTTTAATTAATTTAAATTTGATTTAAATAGCCACATTGGGCTTCCCTGGTGGTGCAGTGGTTAAGAATCCGCCTGCCAATGTAGGGGACACGGGTTTGAGCCCTGGTCCGGGAAGATCCCACATGCTGTGGAGCAACTAAGCCCCTGCGCCACAGCTACTGAGCCTGCGCTGTAGAGCCCGCGAGCCACAACTACTGAGCCCATGTGCCTAGAGCCCATGCTCCACAGCAAGAGAAGCCACCGCAATGAGAAGCCCGCCCACCACAACAAAGAGTAGCCCCCGCTCGCTGCAACTAGAGAAAGCCTGCACGCAGCAACGAAGTCCCAACAGAGCCAAAAATAAAAATAAATAAATAAATTTAAATAGCCACATGTAGTTAGTGCCTGCTGTATTGGACAGCACATTTCTAGGCAATATACTAAATACTATATACATTTCTCATCTAATTTCAACTCCATGAAGTAGGCAATATTATCTCTGTTGTACAAGATTCAGGAATTGAAGTTCAGATAAATTAAGTAATTTTTTTCACATACCCCACATGTATGAGTGGTAGAGTGTGATTTGGGCCCAGGTCTGAAACTGCCTCTAAAGACAAAGTTTCTCACCATTTGTTTTGAAAAATCTTAGCCATATTCAGAAACTGCCTTTCTTCCAGCTGCTATGGAGGAAATAAAGGATTAGAAATAACGGGATTAAAAATATATATACAATTTTTATTTGAAAATATAGTAATTTACGTAAGTAAGGGCATTATTTAACTTGAGAGTTTTTTTTTGTTGGTGGTGGTTTCGTTTTTTTTTTTGTTTTTTTTTTAGGTCTGTGCCCTTGGGCTTTGTAAAAACAATAGATAATTATTCTGCCTCAAAAGAAATCTTCATCTCAGTGCTGGGTCTCCTAGTCCTGAAGCCTGACTACTGAGAACAGTCTCTTAGGCTACTGAGGTCTCTGCCTTGTGACAGTCAACTCCTATTACTGTGATTTTACTAATTTTGAGTTACCTGAGAGAGGGGGCTGAATAATAGAAATCAATTGCATGTGTGATTCTGTCTCTGTCTTGGTACCAATCAAAGTGTAGAGAAAATCACCAATCTATGAAGGGCCATAGAAGAGATTTCTATTCTCTTTATCTTGTAGGCATTTTAAATAAGTAAATGGAGGCAACAAAATTCTCTATTCCTGTGCCACTGAGAAGAGGCAAAATAGGTGGCTGTTTGAATGGCAGAACCTTTCAGCTTAACAATAGAAGGCTAAAAGTTTATTTTTATGGGAGATCAAACTTTCTTTGTAATAGTAGGAGGGTTTTTTTCGTGTCATTCTAATTCTAACTCTTCCACTGCCAGTTATATATTATAACTACACTATGTGGTTAATAAGTGACTGGTTGTATCTTGCAGCTCTGAATTTCCTTCTCTAATTCTGATTCTAGCTTTAATCCCCTCAGTTGGAAAGTCTCACCTTTCATTTAGCTGTTCCCTTGTTATTTATTTATTTATTTATTTGCGGTACGGGGGCCTCTCACTGTTGTGGCCTCCCTCTCCTGTTGCGGAGCACAGGCTCCGGACGCGCAGGCTCAGCCGCCATGGCTCACGGGCCTAGCTGCTCGACGGCATATGGGATCTTCCTGGACTGGGGCACGAACCCGTGTCCCCTGCATAGGCAGGCGGACTCTCAACCACTGCGCCACCAAGGAAGCCCCCCTTGTAATTTTAATTTGCAGTGTTTTTTTAGTCAAATATTTTTAAAACCTATTTGCTTTAGTAAAGTTTTAGCTCTGAAAGATGATATTTTATATTCTGGAATTCACCCATGACCTCAGCTTAGAGGAACATTGAACATAATGTGCTTTTTTACAGAGCCTGAAAATTACAGAGTTGATGACACGGGAAACCACTTCTCTCTGAAGATGAAATCTGTGAGTCTTCTCATCACCTCTTAGCAAATTAATTAAGTTTTCCTCAAAAGTGGGTTTTTTGTTTTTACTTGGTAAATTAAACAGGAAGTTCAGATTGTGTTTTCTAGACCCTAGATTTTGTAGGTATTTGTTGCTGGGACTTTTGTCTTAATGAAGTCTGGCAGTACCTCTTTAGGTGAGACAACTAATTTTACCTTTGCCCTGGCACTGAGTCCAGCCATCTGCTCTCTGTCTGTATTCAAACACAAAGAGAAAATACAAAGGATAGCTGACTTGGTGGTGACAGCTGTTGGCAAAAAGAATCATTGTGTTTGACAGTGTCCTTTGGAAACAGACCAGGAGGTGAATCAAATACAATGTATTGCTTCATCTTACAGATGCCTGCAGGCTAGTTAGAATTTTAATTTCTGACTCACCCACCTTATTTCTACTTCTGGAGGAAGTCCCTCCTGTCACACACTATGTCATTGACATGGTCTTGGATAAGGGTAGACCAACATCGCAGTAGATATTTCACTAAACAAAGTGCTTGCATCAGCCAGTGCCTTGTGGGTGTGCTATTTGTTTCAGCCTCTGTATTTTTAAACCAGAAATGGACAGGATTTGTATATTCTAGGGCAAATGGTCATCTTAGTTTTATTACTAAGCCAATATTTTACTTTTTCCTCCATTAAAAAAAGTCTCTGTGTAGCTAAGTAAGGAAAAACTTATATTAGATGAATAAATTTACATTTGAGCAATTAGAGTTTTATTCCAAACCATCTGGAGTAAATCATTTTCCAGTCTGTTTTTGCAACTAATTAGAGCAAAACCAAAAAATTGAAACAACTAATTAGTTGCAATTAATTAGTTGTTTCAATTTTTTGGTTTTGTTTTTTAGCAAGCAAATGAAGCTATAGCAGATCTTTAAACAGTTATTGGAAGCAGCCTTATAGCTAAAGAAACACCATATTAGGATTGCAGTGAGGTAGGTAAAGAGATATGAGGGTGACATCAACCTTAAAGGATAAGGATATCTCTTGTGTTCCTTTTTGGAAAGTGTCTGGAATTCATGATAATTTGGTTTTCAACTTTGTGCTTGGAAACTTAATTTTGTCTTTTCCTAAAGGAAAGGGCCAGTGAAACAGGAGCACAGGATCAATGAAAGATGTGGTAAAAAGCTACTTTATTTTGTTTCCTTGGAGAAATTTAAAAAGCTTATTCGCTAAACATGAAACCAAGTTATCTATTATTCACAACAAATGTTTTCTGGAACAAAGTGAGGCATAAATTATATATTTTGCATTATGAAATAAACTAAAAAGAACAAGGAGAAAGGGAGGCACTTTAGACTGAATCAGAATGGGAGAGAAATGCAGAAGGAAACAAAGATCTGTATCTATATCTCTCTAGATCTATACTTATCTAGAAAATATATCTAGAATTTTTATCTAACTGAATATTACTAGAAATTTTCGAGATAAAATCTATGTATCAATTGATTTAGAGCAGGAAGAGGCAAAGAAAAAAAGTCTGGGTTATTTATAAGTAAAGAGCTTATGTTCCTGGTAATGATCTGTCCTATTGTTAACCTGGGACTGCTATCAGTGTTAACATATCTTAAAATATTCCATTGAAATTCTTGATTTCATTTGTCATTTAACAACTGAGTATTTATTGGGGGATTTACTACTTGCAAGGCACTGTGATGGGGTATGGAGAATGATTCTAATATTTGGTTGGCACACACGATATGCCAGACACTAGACACAGCCTTTTATGTGGGTTATTTTGTTCAGTCCTTACAGCAGTCTTGAGGTAGGAGCTGTCCCACCTCTCCTCACTACATATTACAAGTAGAGAAAATGAGGTGTGGAGAAGTTAAAGATGATTAAAAATATATTTTTTAAAGTATCTTGATTTGTGGTGTTTCCTGATTTCTGTTATATAAATGTACCTACCATGACCAATTTCAAGCTACCAACAGTTTAACAAATGGTTTGCAAAATTTCTGAGTATTAAACTGTTGGTGAGAGCAGGTGTGAGCCCGTTTCAGTACACATTGTCTACATGTCCTCAAAATACTTACAGTGAGTATAAGACTAAGTAATGCCAGCTAGAAAATAAGAGGAACCAGATAAGGTGGCATGGAAGTTTAGAGCAGAGATGCATTTTCATTTAGCCATTTTCTTGTAATTGTAATTTGCAGTTAGAGATGATTCTATGATGCCGACATTTAAAAAAATTAACATTGGTTTTATTCGTTAGAATTATTAAATTCAACCCAAAGTGCATATCTATATAACATTATAAAAATCTGTCCTCTTGTTAAACGTTTGAAAATTCCTCAGTCTATCATATTTTACAACAGTTACTTGTTTTTAAACTACTCTATTTTCCAGCAAAGATCTAAAATATCATAAAATAACATTTTTAATATTTTAATATTAATTGCAATTTCATGTTTAAACCAAATGAAAATAATCTTCTTGTGTTGCATACAGAACAATTGCTTTCTGAATTTTCTCTCATATATCCCTATGAGATCCCATACCATTCACATTCATATTTGTTCATTTAACAAATATTTATTCATTACGTGAATGCTTATTAACTGCCTCCTGTGAGCATGCTGCGGTGCTAGGCCATAAGTTTGTATATTCACTGTCTCCAAATAAGGGTGAGAGATAGGCAAACAAAAATATTTAAGTCAGAAGTTGGTCAAAGTTATAACAGAAGTAATACCCAGAGTAAAATTACTTACAGGTAGTCTATAATTTGGTGATAAATAAAATGTTTCATGAATAATGGTGGGAACATTTATTTATTCATTTATTTATTATTTATTAATTTTTATTGGAGTATGGTTTATTTACAATGTTGTATTAGCCTCCACTGCACTACAAAATGAATCAGCCATACACATACAGATATCCCCTCCCTTTTGGATTTCCCTCCCATTTAGGTTAACACAGTGCATTAGGTAGAGTTCCCTGTGCTATACAGTATGTTCCAATGATGGGGACATTTAAAATGCATTTTGAGTAATGGGTAGGATGTGAAGATGTGGAATTAGGGGCAGAAGAACTGAAGGCGGTAGGAAAGCACGAATAACCACTGTTCAGTGTTTTCTATCCTCTCATTCTTAAAATGTGCTTTTGGCTCTGAAAAAGCAATACCCTAACAGTCCACGAGGTGGTAGGATAACTCTATCCTTTTCTCCATTTAAATGCAAATAATAAAATACTCATTTTACTTAAGCTGGACAAGATATTTTTCCTCTGTTGAAACTAAGAATTTGCAAATACTTGCAGGAATTGTGATGAGGAGTTTCAGAGAAATGCTTCCTTATGCCGTGATATGGTTAGATTCACATTTATATGCAATCTAAGAGAAATTCACATTCGACGTATAACTTCTCTAGGTATGGAATTCTAAGGTGACTGAGTGAATAATTTTGACAGATATAAAATACTATGCAGAGGTACTAAACTTGGAAACATGTTTTATTTGTTTGAAAGCTAAGAATTAGGTTTCTAAGTTTCAGTGTGATTAAAAAACCAAAACCAACATAATTTAAATTTATTCACCTGGTTTGAATGGTTAGATGTGCCAGTCATTATGACATGTATGATTCGTGTATTTTGCTTATATCTGGGTCTCATTATATCTAGATCTGCCAATAGTTGCAAAAATGCAACTCAGTCAATTATAGTATAAGTTTTAAAACATGTTGTTGTTTTTATCAATACAATTTACTTGATGTTAGAATCATTTCTAATAACAAATATTCATTTGTAGCATTTGTTCATTTAGCTATTCAACACATGTTTATTGGGAACCTGTTGTATGTTGGCCATTGTGCTAGGTGCTATTAAATTAAATTAATTAAGTTTCATGTTTGGTTGCTTTATTTTTTATTTTATTTTATTTTATTTTTTGCGGTACGCGGGCCTCTCACTGTTGTGGCCTCTCCCGCTGCGGAGCACAGGCTCCGGACGCGCAGGCTCAGCGGCCATGGCTCACGGGCCCAGCCGCTCCGCGGCATGTGGGATCCTCCCGAACCGGGGCACGAATCCTTGTCCCCTGCATCGGCAGGAGGACTCTCAACCACTGCGCCACCAGGGAAGCCCCGAGTTGCTTTATTTTTTAAATTAACTTTAGTGTTTAGAACAGTTATAATTTTACAAAACAAAATGTGAAGATAGTACAGAGTTCCCATAAACCCCCATCCAGCTTCCCCTCTTATTAATACTTTACATTAGTAAGGTATGTTTGTTACAACTAATGGACCAATATTAACTAAAATACATATTGTATTCATATTTTCTACTAGAGAATGTTATTAAAAATGAACATCTGGGCACTAGGTGTGCTTCTTGCTTCTGGAGTGTTGTTGATGTTAGGCCCTCTCAGATGACAGAGCAAGAGAATATATGTATATTTGAGTTAGTATACATACATACGTGTGTGTATGTACATACATGAATTCATACTGGTTTTTCCATTTCTAATCTAGTACCACATGGATCATTCATTCACATGTCTCCTTCCCTGCGTATCTTTATTTATTTATAAATTTATTTATTTATTTTTGGCTGCATTGGGTTTTCATTGCTGCGCATGGGCTTTTCTCTAGTTGTGGCGAGCGGGGGCTACTCTTTGTTGCGGTGCACGGGCTTCTTATTGTGGTGGCTTCTCTTGTTGCAGAGCACGGACTCTAGGCACGTGGGCTTCAGTAGTTGTGGCTCCTGGGCTCTACCGAGTGCGGGCTCAGTAGTTGTGGTGCACGGGCTTAGTTGCTCCACGGCATGTGGGATCTTCCCGGACCAGGGCTTGAACCCGTGTCCCCTGCATTGGCAGGCAGATTCTCAACCACTGCGCCACCAGGGAAGCCCAAGTTGTTTGTTTTTTTGATGTTGAGTTGTATGAGTTCTTTTTACATTTTGGTTATTGACACCTTATCGGATATATTGCAAATACTTTCTCCCATTCAGTAGGCTGGCTCTTCATTTTATTGATTGTTTCGTTTGCTGTGCAAAAGCTTTTTTGTTTGATGTAGTCTCATTGTTTATTTTTGCTTTTGTTTTCCTTGCCTAGGAGACAGATCCAAAAAAAATATTGCTAAGACTGATGTCAAAGAGCATACTGCCTATGTATTCTTCCAAAAGTTTTATGGTTTCAGGTCTTACATTTAAGTCTTTAATCCATTTTGAATTTATTTTTGTATGTGGTGTGAGAGAGTAGCCTGGTTTGATTCTTTCACTTGTAGATGTCTAGTTTTCTTGACACCATTTATTGAAGAGGCTGCCTTTTCCCCATTGTATATTCTTGCCTCCTTTGTTGTAGATTAATTGCCCAGAAAGTGTGCGTTCATTTCTGGGCTCTCTATTCTGTTCCATTAATCTATGTGTCTGTTTTTGTGTCAGTATCATATTGTTTTGATTACTGTAGCTTTGTAGTATAGTTTGAAATCAGGGAATGTGTTGCCTCTAGCTTTGTTCTTTCTCAAGATTGTTTTGGCTACTCATGGTCTTTTGTGGTTCCATAAAAATTTTAGAATTATTTTTTCTAGTTCTGTGAAAAATGTCATTGGTATTTTCATAGGGAATGCCCTGAATGTATAGATTGCCTTGGGTAGTATGGTCATTCTAACAATATTAATTCTTCCAGTCCATGAACACAGTATATCTTTCCCCCTGTTTGTGTAGCCTTCCATATTTTTCATCAGTATCTTGTAGTTTTCTGAGTATAGGTCTTTTACCTCCTTAGATAGATTTATTCCTAGGTATTTTATTCTTTTTGGTGCAGTTGTAAATGGGATTGTTTTCTTAATTTCTCTTTCTGATAGCTAATCGTTAGCATATAGAAACACAACAGATTTCTGTATATTAATTTTTGTATCCTGCAAGTTTTTGAATTCATATGTTCTAATAGCTTTTTGGTGATGTCTTTAGAATTTTATATATATATATATAGTATATAGTGTCAGGTCATCTGCAAAAAGTGACAGTTTTACTTCTTTTTCTCCAATTTGGGTTTCTTTTATTCCTTTTTCTTGTCTGATTGCTGTGGCTAGAACTTCCACTATGTTGAATAAAAGTGGTGAGAGTGGGCATCCTTGTCTTGTTCCTGATCTTAAAAGAAATTCTTTTATCTTTTCACCATTGATTATGGTGTTGGAAGCGGACTTGTCATATATGGCCTTTATTATGTTGAGGTATGTTCCCTCTATACACACTTTGTTGAGAGGTTTTATCATAAATGGATGTTGAATTTTGTCACTTTTTCTCCATTTATTGAGATGATTATGTGATTTTTATTCTTCAGTTTGTTAATATGGTGTATCACATTGATTGATTTGCAGATAATAAACCATCCTTGCATCCTCCCTGGGGTAAACCCCACTTGGTCATGGTGAATAATTCTTTTAATTTATTGTTGAATTTGGTTTACTAATCTTTTGTTGAGAATTTTTGCATGTACATTCATCAGTGATAATGTCCTGTAATTTTCTTTTTCTGTGGTGTCTTTGTATGGTTTTGGTATCAAGGTGATGCTGTTAAGTTTGGAGGCATTCCTTCCTCTAATGTTTTAGAATAGTTTGGGAATAATAGGTGTTAACTATTCTTTAGGTGTTTAGTAGAATTCATCTCTGAAGCTGACTTGACCTGGTCTTTTGTTTTTTGGTAGTTTTTAAAAATTACTTATTCAACTTCATTACTGGTAATTGGTCTGTTGTATTTTCTATTTATTCCTGATTCAGTCTAGGAAGATTGTGTATTTCTAGGAATTTATCCATTTCTTTTAGGTTGTCCAATTTGTTGGCACATTATTATTCATAGTAATCTCTTATGACTGTATTTCTGTGGTGATGTTTGTAACTTCTTGTCTTTCCTTTGTGATTTGTTTATTTAGGCCTTCTCTCTTCTTTTCTTGATGAGTCTGGCTAAAGATTTATCCATTTTGTTTTATGTTTTTGAAGAATCAGCTCTTAGGTTCATTGATCTTTTCTATTTTTTTAGTGTCTATTTCATTTATTTCCTCTCTGATCTCTATTATTTCCTTCCTTCTACTAACTTTAAGTTTTGTTTGTTCTTCTTTTCCTAGTTTTTTTAGGTGTAAGGTTAGATTGTTTATTTGAGATTTTTCTTATTTCCTGATAGGTATACTTGTATCACTATGAACTTCCCTCTTAGAACTGCTTTTGTTGCATCACACAGATTTTGGAACATTGAGTTTCCATTTTTAGTTGTCTCCAGGTATTTTTTGATTTCTTCTTTGATTTCTTCAGTGGTCAATTGGTAGTTTAGTAGCATACTCTTTAGCCTCTACCTGTTTGTGGTTTTCTGCAGTACTTTTCCTTATAGTTGATTCCCAGTCTTATACCACTGTGGATGGAAAGGATGCTTGAAATGATTTCAATCTTAAACTTATTGAGATTTGTGGTGGTCTATCATGGGATCTATCCTGGAGAATGTTCCATGTGCACTTGAAAATAATGTGTATTCTGCTATTTTTCAATGGAATGGTCTATATATACATCTATTAAGTCTATCTGGTATGATGTGTTTTTAAGGCCAGTGTCTCCTTATTGATATCCTGTCTGGATGATCTGTTCATTGATGTATTTTCATTATTAAAGTCCTTTACTATTATTTTCTTCCTGTCAATTTCTCCCTTTATGTTTTTGCTTTATGTATTTTGGTGCTTATATGTTGGGAGCATAGATATTTACAGTTCTTACATCTTCCTGTTGGATTGATCCCTTGATCATTATGTAACGTCCTTCTGTGACTCTTGTTATAGACTTTGTTTTACAGTGTTTTGCCTTTTATCAGTATTGCTACCCCAGCTTTCTTTTTGTTTCCATTTTCATGGAATACCTTTTTCCATTCCCTCACTTTCAGTCTGTGTGTGTCTTTACCACTGAAGCGTGTCTCTTGTAGGCAGCATATAGATGGGTCTTGTTGTTTTTATTGTTTCGGGTCCATTCAGCCACTCCATGTCTTTTGCTTGGAGCATTTAGTCCATTTATGTTTAAAGTAATTATTGATAGGTATGTACTTATTGCCATTTTAATTGTTTTCAGGTTTTCTTGTAGTTCTTTTGTTGTTGTTGTTCTGTTCTTCTTTTGCTTTTTCCCCTTTACATTTGATGACTATTTTGTGTTATATTTGAATTCTCTTCTCTTTTTTGTGTGAATGCATTTATTATAGATTTTTGTTTGTGGTTACCATGAGGTTCATATATAACAACATTTATAAATGTATTTGAGGGACTTCCCTGGTGGTGCAGTAGTTAAGAATCCACCTGCCAGTGCAGGGGACACGGGTTTGAGTCCTGATCTGGAAAGATCCCACATGCTGTGGAGCAACTAAGTCTGTGCACCACAACTACTGAGCCTGCGCTCTAGAACCTGCAAGCCACAACTACTGAAGCTCACGTGCCTAGATCATGTGCTCCACAATAAGAGAAGCCACCACAGTGAGAAGCCAATGCACTGCAACAAAGAGTAGCCTCTGCTCACCATAGCTAGAGAAAGCCCATGCACAGCAACGAAGATCCAACACAGCCAAAATAAACAAATAAACAAATAAAATTTAAAAACAGTAAAAAATATATATATATGTGATTATTTTAAGTCATTGATTTCCTAAGTTCAGACACATTCTAACAACCCTGCATTTTACTCTCCAACCATGTTATTGTTTTTACATCATATTTTACAGCTTTTTTGTTTGCGTATCCCTTAACTACTGATTGTGGATATAGATGATTATACTACTTTTGTCTTCCTACTAGTTTTATAAGTGGTGGATTTACTATCTTTACTGTATATTTACATTTATCAGTGGGATTTTTCCTTTCATAATTGTCATATTTGTAGTTGTAGTCATTTTTTTTTCCTCTTATAGAAGTCCCTTTAACATTTCTTGTAAAGCTGATTAGTGGTGCTAATCTCTTTCAGCTTTTGTTTGTCTATAAAACTCTTTATTTCCCCTTCAAATCTGAGTGATAGCCCTGCCAGGCAGATTATTCTTAGTTGTAGGTTTTCCCTTGCATCACTTTGAATATATCATGCTACTCTCTCTGGCTTGCAGTTTCTGCTGAGAAGTCAGCTGATACTTTTGGGGAGTTTCCTTATACATGGCTAGTTGCTTTTCTCTTATTGCTTTTAAGATTCTCTATTTATCTTTAATTTTTACATTTAAATATATTGTGTCTTTGTGTGGACTTCTTTGGGTTCATCTTGTTTGTGACTTTTGTGCTTCCTGGACCTAGGTGTCTGTTTCCTTTTGCATGTTGGGGATATTTTCATCTATTATTTATTTAAATGAGTTCTCTGCCCATCCCCCACCTTATCCTTCTGGGACCCCTAAGATGCAAATCCTTGATGTTGTCCTAGAGGTCTCGTAAACTGTCCTCACTTTTAAAAATTCTTTTTTCTGTTCAGCCTGGGTGATTTCCACTATTCTGTCTTCCAGTTTGCTGATCCATTCTTCTCTATCATCTAATCTACTCTTGATTCCTTCTAGTGTATTTTTCATTTAGTTATTTTATTCTTCACCTATGCTTGATTTTTAAAAATATTTTCTAACACTTCGTTGAGCTTCTCACTGTGTTCATACATTCTTCTCCTGAGTTTGTTGAGCATCTTTCTGATGATTACCTTCAACTCTTTATTGGGTAAATTGCTTATCTCCACTTTGCTTTGTTCTTCTGGGGTTTTGTTTTTTTCCTGCTTGGAACTTATTTCTTTGACTTCTCACTTTGCCTGTTTCTTTTTGTTTATTTCTATATATTAGGTAGGTTGTTTATTTTCCCAATCTTGAAGTGGCCTTATGTAGAGTTCCTATGGAGCTTAGTAGCACACTCCCCTCTAGCCACCAGAGCTATATGCTCTAGGAGTGTCCCCGATGCTGGCTGCGTGGACCCTTCTGTTGTGGGACTGATTACTGTGTGTGCACTGGTAGGCAGTGCTGGCTCCCTGCTCAGTTGGCTGCCAGGTTCTCCCTTGTATGGTGACTGCTGGCCTGCAGATGGGCAGGGCTGGGTCCCAGGTTGGCTGACTCTGGTGCCTAAGGATCCAGGGCTAGTGCTGGCCCACTGTTGGCCAAGGCTGGATCCTGGGGTAGCTGGCTGCAAGCCTTGGGAGATGGGCAGTGCTAGGTGCTATTTTAAATGGTCATTTATTGCACATTGTGCTCTAGCTAGAAACTTTACAACTAGACATTTACCTTGTATGGATGATAGCACCAAAGAAGATGGGTTTAAGTTAAGAGAGATGGTAGTTCCAGTCTATAATAGTGTAGGAAGTACTGGAATGAATGATGGAAAGTGGGTATATGTGGGAGGGTGGTACTTCCCAGGAAATCTTCAAGAACAGGTGAGGCGTAATTAAGGCCTATACTTGCAAGAAGGCATGTATTTAAGCCCTGTCTCTTAGGTTCCTTCCAGTTTTATTTCAAGTTTCTAGATGTTGGAGCAGTAATGCGAGAATATTCCCTTAACACGTCATCTGTGAATGACCAATGTACACCAAAGTGGCCGAATATGCTCCTTGTTCTCATTGATCATTTCCTCAGTTTCATAGGATAGGCCTGACGATTTAATTAGGCAGGAAATGTGGGGCATGTTTTGGGAACTGGAAACTGCTTTTTAAGTTCTAAGACGGGAAGGAGAGCTGTAGATTCCTGACCCCCATGCCCAGGTGAGAGTGTCCTGGCCTCCAGCTGCTCTTTTACCACCAGTCTGAGTTTTACAGGCTTCCTTTATGTCACTATCCTCCTCCCCATCTGCACCTCAACTCCCAGTTGTTGTTTTTCACCTAGTTCAGTTCTGGCTTCACTGGGATAAGGTTAAAATAGCCCTCCCTCTGAATGTGATGTTATTGCAGCCCACCAGGAGAAAGTTATGCTGCATACTTTTTCTGCTACAGAGCTGAATAGCAATGAATATTGGGATAGCACTGGTAGGAAGAACAAAAAGCACTCTATGGGCCTGAGGTTCTTCTTGATTCTCATAGATAAATACTAAATAAAAAAGGAGTAAAGTAAAGGGAGATTTGCAAAGTTCCAAAACCATTCTTATTGGTTAAATTTAAAGTTAAATTTTTTTTTACAAACAGAAGGCTGCGTAACTTCTAGTTTTTGAATGAGATGATTATATTGCAACACTAAGCTAGGTTAGCAGGACTAACTAGATGCTAACCCTACAGGAATAGCTCACTGTTTTGGGATGGAGGCCAATCATAGTTCAGTTAACCCTTGAACAACATAGTTGTTAAATAGCACAAATCCACTCATCAGCAGATTTTTTTCAGTAAATATGTACTACGGTACTACATGATCCAATTTGTGGTTGTGTGACTCCATGGATGTGGAACTGTGGATACAGAGGACAGACTCTGCAGTTATATGTGGATTTTCAACTGCATGGGGGGTGGGTGGTTGGTGCTCCTAACAAGCTCATTGTTCAAGGGTCAACTGTAATTCTTTCAGAATCCTTCCCAGAAGTTTTAGAGTGTTTATTTTTTAAGTGGAAAGACATACAGAGCAATAATTTCTGCTTCTTAATTCTTTGCCTGAAGCCAATGATATTTTTGTGCTACGCCAAGAGGGAAATTCTGTCTATACATAGTTTCTCTGCTTGTCAGTACTATTTGCGTACTGCCCAGATATATTTGCCGAGATTAGGAAACTGGCATTTATGCATCAATGATGAAGCAATTAAGAACCTGGTTATATCATTGGACGTAATAACCTCAGCTTTCCTGGGGGTTTTCTGATGAAGTCGTTCTAAATGGTCACAAACCTGTATTGAAAATAGCAGGTGCCTGAACTCTTAGGGGTCATTATTTTGCTTTTATACAGAATCATCTTTAAATTTTTCATGCCATCGTAGAGTTGGGAAAGGGAGCTCAGAAGATGAGGAGAAAAGAAAGCATGTACGTCAGAGCAGCACTGTGAATTATCCAAATCCATGAATTATCAGAAAGACTTCCAAAATCATCCTATTTTCCTATACTGGATGATTTGCTAATTTACTTTAAGCTCTGCTTAGTTGATAATAATGGAATTTTCTAACCACAAGCAGCTGGCTAATGCAGAACTAACCAAGGTGACAAGGAAAAGCGCTCTATGTTTTAAATCTGTTGTTCCCAAAATGCACTGAGGCACCTTGGAGAGCCTAAGGGGAGCTCACAGGGGTACTGCAGGTTATTTTAAATATTCCAGGGGAACACAGTATACTCAACATCTGTGCAAATTATTAGCTCTACGGTAGTTCAGTTTCAACCTTAGATCCTGCTATATTCCTTTTGATTAGGTCTTATCTTTGTGAAGTTGGGTTTTGGTGATTACTGTGATAAAAAGCAAGTACCAGTGACAATCAACAGGAAGTTAGAGTGAGTTTTCAACCTGATTCTAAGGTTTGAGGAGTTGTGTAGTGACCAGGAGGCACACACATCTCATTAGTAAGTAACCGTCCTTAAGAAGAAAATTAAAAAAAATTCAAGTTATGTGAATTACCCTTCCAAATGGCTATTAAGTTGTCAGGACATAAATAATTTTTGGATCTAACAGAATTCATATCTTCTCCTGGCTTAGGGATGTCATGAAAAAATTAGTCAGGCACAAAGATTACCATGATCCAAAAAAGTTTGGCAACCTATAGGTTAAATGATTTTTTAAAATTGGTTTTGGTTTTCCTTTTTCTTCTTAAAAGCTTTTGTACTTTTCCCCCATCATTTTATCTAAATGTACAAATGTAATCATATACCTATTTTTTAAGGTATTTTTTGTTTCTGCTAGCTTTCCTCTACCTCCTCCTTCTACTCCCCACTTCCCTACCAGGTAGGAACCTGATATATGTCATTAGCAACCTAGTGTATATCTTTCTATATCTGTCAAGGACATGCTTCTATAAGACATATATGCATATTTATTTAAATGTACAAGGCTGGTAGGTGTTACTATTTTATGAAAATGGGAGAATGTTAGTTATGAAAGGCAAATATTATGAAAATAATTTTAACCTTGCAGACCCACTGTAATGGTCTCAGAGATCTCAGGGCTTCCTAGGCCACGGTTTGAGAGCATTTGCAATAGATATAGTTTTACAGCAAGTGAAAACCTAGATCTGGATTGCAGTGATACACCCATAGCAATGTTTTTTTTAAGTTGTATGTAAATACTTCATGTCTAAAAATGCTTGATGATTTTTATCTACAGTACATAGTGTTATAAATGTATATTAAGTGTCATGGTATGTTATGGATTTTTCTTCATATTTTTCATTTACTTTATTGACACTGATAAAATGTCTTTTGAACTTATAATTGTTTTAAGTACTCTAGGGTATGAAACTTATTTGTAATATTGTTTTGATTTTTTTTTTTTTTGCCACGCTGCGTGGCTTGTGGGATCTCAGTTCCCTGACCAGGGGTTGAATCTGGGCCACAGCAATGAAAGCTTGGAATCCTAACCACTAGGCCACCAGGGAACTCCCATATTCATAGTATTCATTTATATTTTCTTTTTAATTGGCATTGGCTTGATGGCTAACAATGATGATGTGCTTATTGATTATTTGTATATATTCTTCTATGAATTTTGTTCATGCCTTTTGTTCATTTAAAAAACCGAGCTGTTAGATTTTTATTGTTAATTTGTAGTAGTTCTTTATATGTTTTGGATAGTATCCCTTTGATATATGTGCTATGTTTTTTCCAGTCTGTGTGTGTAGGGTTATTTTGAGATTCAAATGAGGAATTATACATTAAGGACAGTGCCTGGCACATAGTAATTATTCAAAATAGAGAGAACAGAGGTTACCAGGCTATGAACTCCTCTTTCATATTTTCCGTATTCATTTAATTTTCTTTCGGGGACCATGGGCTTAACATAATTGCTGTTCTGATGAAAATAAATTATAAACAATAACACATTTGAGCACCATTTTTATTTAACATATTGTAAAAATGAGTCAATCATATTTTTTGTTCAAGTAAGTCATTTTTCGTTTCAGAATTAAAATTTATTTCACTTTGCACTGTTTCCTGCTCAGCATCAAAAGACATTCTAGGCTGTACCACTTCGTACAGGATTAGAAGATGTTCCCAGCCTTATTTCTTTAGTAACATGGTTTCTGCTTTGTTTTCCTCTTTATTCATAAAATTCATGTTTATAATATTCAAAAAGAGCATTAAGAAACTATCATAACTTTATAGTCTTTTTATTCTGAGTACTTATTTTTAATATTTTATTATAGTTTTGCATTTATAAATGCCAAAAAAAACTGTGCAGTTATTCCTTACACAAGACTAGTAATACACTGAAATCAAAACTAAAGAAATAAACTAAATAATTTAGAAATAGAAGCAACTATATAATTTGGGAATATTGTAAACCGGTGATGCTTTTAAGGTGTCTTGTAAAGAATATGCAGTATATTCTTGCTGCATACTGTGATGTGGGCCAAACAGATGGGTATTGCAACTATTTCTTATCTCTCACTAGTATGGGAGGCCCATTTAGGATTTATTTTTATGACATACCCTAACAATTGGCTTGAATTAATGAAGTGAACTTATAATTTATATTTTTGGTTAATCTTCCTGCTTATTACTTTACCATTATAGCATTTACCAATCAGTATGGAAGTATGTGAACATTTTAACAGAACGATGTGTATCAGATGAATATATCAACTCTAACTTTTGCATTCTTGGAAGTATCATTCATTCCTCAAACAGCTACTAATTACTTTCCAAATATGAGGCGCTGTGAACCACTGTAGGAGAGTATAAATATGTAGTAAGATCCAGAATGTGTCCTCAGAGAGCATGTAATCTATGATACATCTATACAAGTAAATAGAACATGTGGAAGAAAATGCTAAAGACTAGGAAAGAAGTATTAATAACATAATGCGTTCACAGAGACATACTAGTTTTGTTTGAGAAATTTCATTGTCAAAGATTGAAATTAACCATATATACAATATTTCTTCTTATAGTCATGTACCCTCATTGTGAAAAATTCAGAAACTCTATAGACAGTCACAAAGAAGAAAAATTGCTTGTAATTTCACATAACAATTGCCATTATTAGTATTTTGGTGTTTGGCTTTTGCCACTTAATTATTTTAAGTAGACCCTTTGGAAAGTAAAGATACTCATTCTGGGTACAGTTCTAGGAGTATGCAAATATTACATACAGCCCTTGCTATTGGTGGTTCTGGAAGAGGAAATGCTATTAAGTTATTTTACGTACAAGTTGTTTAATGGACAATAGTGATTTGGCCAGAGATTATGGTTGTAACTTTATAGTTGTGCCCAAGAGATCTGAAATAGATATTGCAGCTCCCTTACTGGTGGATTAGGGACAGAAGAATCTCATTCATGGAATTCTAAGAATGTGATAGGTTCTACTCAGAAAGAGAAGCAAGCCTCATTTTACTTCAGAGGAGAGAAGCTGATTCTTAGAGACAGTATTATACATACATGAGGAGTAGAAGCTTAGCAAATCCACTATCAAAAGTATGTTCACATAAAAGTTATCAGTTAAATCTTAGTATTTAAATTAACATGGATTTATCTTTCCTCCTTATTTAGAAATTTTAAGCAACTGTTGAAACTAGTGTGAATTCCTTAGAGGAGCTAGGTTAAAGACATTTTTGGTAGCAAGAAAATAATCACACTGGAGCAAAAGTTATGTCAAAGATATTTAAAATGGGTCATTCACACGTAGGTAATGGAAAGTTGATAGCAGGGCCACCTGTGTGCAAATAGAAAAGTGGCAAGCCCACTTTTTTGTACTTTTCCATTTTCTCTTTTATCATTCTTCATTCTTAGCTCCCCTTACTATTTTTCTAGGGTCCCTTTCCGGTGGGTAACACTTACACCTGTCCTCATTATGTGGTGTCCAGTACTTGGGCTTATCCTGTTCTTTCTCCCTTTATCAAAGATGATGTGTATTATCAGCCATTTTCTCTGTTATCATGTTAAAAAATAAACTAATGTACTGATCCTCCCCAAAATGTTAGTTTTTTTTTTTTAGGATATTTTAATTTATTAATCATTCAGTCCTATTTGCATTTTAACAATTTTTAGAGAGGGAAATTTTAACCAAGAAAGAGCAAATACTTAATGTTAAATTTTCAGGTGGGTTGGAGAAAATATTTGGAGACCAGGTTAACATTACAGACGCCTCAGTTCATCCTATAGACAGCCAGACAGTTCCAGTTGAATATATACTTCTGTTGTGTCAAGAATAGAAAAGTGCTCTTTGTGTCTTTTAATGCAAATAGGCATGTGGAAATTCCTTTTCCACGAAGTTTTATAGACTTTATTGTTGCCTCCAGAAGTTAAATGTGGGGGCAATTTTCTGGAAGAGATTTAAACTAATAGGAGCACACTTGTAGCGGATTTGCAAGCCTTCTCTCCTTAGCGATTTCTCTCTCTGAGAGTTTAAAGATCCTCAAGGGAAAGGTACCACATGCAGAAAGTTAGTTCCTTTCAGACCCACAGTCTGAGCTCCTAGAATGGCATAATACTCCATCTGAAAAAGAGAGGCAGTCATCTAATTCATTTTGTACTCAAGAGTAGAAAAGTGTAGTACGTGATTACAGATTGAGCCTTTAGGAGAGCAATAAAAATAGTTCTGACAGTCATTTCCAATAAAAATTTTTTTTCATTGGGCAGAATATTCAATCTATAAAGACATTTTTGGAGTTCTTATTTGGTACTATGTTTGAAGATATTATGTCTCCAAAAGTAGTCATGGGATAAAGGAATACATGATTGATGCAGGACAAAAAACAGACAGCTTATTTTAAGGGAACTGATTTATGACCTTTAATTTTTAAAATAAGATTTCCTTTTAAGATCTTTTTCTAAATAAGAATTGACTGAGCAACAGTTCTCTCACCTTATACTCTTGTGCGGGTATTATTATTTTCAGTGAAAGTACCATTTAGTATAAAATGGTTGAAATTTTAACAACTGTGGCTAAGAGCCATTCATGTTGCCATAAAGATTTTTTTCCCACTCTTGGGACCAAGTAGTTCTGTTTGTTTGCTTTGATAAGTCAAGAATTGGGGAGTAGCGATATTGTGGAAGATTTGTATGCAATGGTTTTTGATTCTAATTAATTGACTGTAGAAATTAAATAGAAATAGCAGTCCATTAACTGTACATACTTCCCCTCTGTGTGTTTCTTCTTTCTAAAAAGCAAGGTTTAGAATTCTTACCATTGTGTCTTATTAATGGCCTGGTATTCCTTCTGGTAACACTGCAAAAAACTTCCCCTACCTCCCCACTCATTTGAATGTGATTTCTTTCTATGGCTAGATAAGTACATTGATTTTGTGTTTCATGGAGATTAGTGGTTTAACAAAATGATAATAGGGATTATTGATTCTAATTTTTGTACATTGTTATTGGACTTAGTAGTCTTTTTAACCAATGCAGAGTCTTTAAAGATGTTTCCTCTTTGCTCTAAACAATATTAAATGAAATGTATAATGATAATCCAAATCAGGCATGTTAAGTAAACAAAATTAAGATTGTGGGTTTTTACCGAAAGGTCAAAGCCAACTTCTAAGTACTTATATAATCTTCTGCATTCTGGCTCGTTTTTGCTATTCTACTGAATTGTTCTTTCTTTATAAAGTGTTTTATGCTGCTTTTTGAAAAGGAAGTATGTTCAAATGGATAAAAAAAATCAAAACAATATAAAAAGTTTGTGGTAAGGATTCTCATTCCTACTCCTGTTCCTACTTTTCTTCTTTCTCTGTTCCTACATTCTATTCTACATGTAATAACTTTTATTAGTTTCTTTAAATCCTTCCAATTTTTCTTTATCTAAATACATATAATTTTTCTCCCCCCATTTTCCCCCAAAGTTTACTTAATATGTAGACTATTCTGAATTTTTCTAAGTGTTATTTTTTCTAATTATTTTCTCTCACCCCTGAACTATAAACATTTTCCCCAGATGTTTTGGTTTTCTGGTCAGACCAACCTATATATGAGTGCTGGCTCTACTACTTACTAAGTATGTGACCTTGAGTTAAACTTGAGGGTCTCAGTTACTTTACTTTTAAAATGGAAGTATCATTACCTATGGGATAGGGTTGCTGTGAGTATTAAATGAGGTAATCTATGACTAGTAGCCTTTGGTGGGCAATCAATGTATATCAGTTTCTCTTCCCTTTCCTCTAGCCTTTTCTCTCTCCCATAGTACAATCACCCTTTTCCATCATTAAAGGTACAATAACCTCACAAATTGTCTGTGTCTCCAGTATAGCCCCTGCCCATCTATTCTTCACACTGCAAGTTAGAGGGGGTGTTTCCACAGGTTGTGTCACCTGTACAGAGTATGTACTTCAAAGAGCATGTGATACTCTTCATGGTCTAGGTTCTTCTTACCTGTCCAGCCTCATTTTATGCAATTCCTCTTTTCTGCTCTATAGCACATAATTTTCTCCCTGCCCAGAGGATATTCTGAATTCTTTGTCTGACAGTTCATAGATCTCCTTTTCTTTAGGGTCAGTTATTAGAGCTTTATTAGTTTCCTTTGGTGGTGTCATATTTACCTGGTTTTTCATTGTCCTTTGTTCCTTATGTTGGTATCTGTGCATTGGGGCTCCTCTTCCGGACTTTACAGGTTTTCTTTTCAGAGACAGTTCTTCACCAGTTGGCTTAGTTTGGGTTTCTGGGTGTGTCTACTGGTAACGTCTTTGGGCAGATGGTCTGTTTTTGAGTGAGGCAACTGTGTGAGCTCTGAGGATGGAGATGGAGTGTGCCACTGGCTGAGAGCATTTGGATAAGACTGCTGGATGATCTCTGTGGTTGCTTGAATTCTCTGGTCAGGCTCACTAGATGGTCAGGACTGGCTACTATAGTCAGTAGTTGGTGGGACTATGACTTAGCTTCCCTCCCCTGACAGGGCAACAGGCCAGGGCTCAGGGCCTGTAGATATGGACAGTTTGGGGGCCTGATTCTAGCTTGAGTGAGCACTGAATTCCCTGGTCAGGTGTGGCCACCGTTTTTTTCCCCCTTAAATTAATTAATTAATTTTTGGCTGCGTTGGGTCTTTGTTGCTGCGTGCAGGGGTACTCTGTTGCGGTGCGCGGGCTTCTCACCGTGGTGGCTTCTCTTGTTGCGGAGCATGGGCTCTGGGCACGCGAGCTTCAGTAGTTGTGGCTCATGGGCTCTAGACCGCAGGCTCAGTAGTTGTGGCGCACGGGCTTAATTGCTCCGCAGCATGTGGGATCTTCCCGGAACAGGGCTCGAACCCGTGTCCCCTGCATTGGCAGGCGGATTCTTAACCACTGCGCCACCAGGCCAGCCCTGGCCACCGGTTTTGCTCTGCAGACAAGGAAAGTCATGGGCTGTGCTCCGTGTTCAAGAGCCACTATATGTAGGGCTGTTGAATGGGCTATGCAGCTCCTGGCGTGCTCTGGTTAGATTCTGTGGTCAGACAGCTGAAGGATGTATTCAATAATGAGTGGGGCTACAAATTAAATGCCCTGCCTGGGTGCAATGAAAGAAGCAGCTCAGAAACTGGTAAAGCTCTTTGTTTGTTGTCTTAACTCAAGCCGTCACACACCCCATGTTCCCTGGCCAAGCAGGTCCACTAACTTTGCTGTACAAACTATTGGCTCTGTCTGCCCTTCTGTCATCTAAAGCGCCACAGGCCTGCACAGCTTCTCGGACTTGTTGCCTGCCCTCCTGGTCGGATGGGGCCAGAAGACTCTTTACTGCAGGTGGGGCTGTATCTGAGCCCCTTTGCCCGGGCACGAGTAGGAGGGGTCACTCCAGGCTACTCTGAATTTCCCAGAGAGGATCTCTAATTGGGAAGGGCCAGGAGCTACCCTCAGCCTTGGCTGTGGGTTAACCCCACTGCCTGTGCATAGCATGGGAAGTCTCCACACCTGATACTGGCTTTGCTCTGGGAGCATTGGCTCTGCCTGCTGGCCTCGTGGCACGAGGCCTGCTGGGCTGCACAGCTTCTAGGAGTTGTCATCAGGCCTTCTGCTTAGATGTGCCTGGAAGGCACTCTCTACAGCAGGTGGAGGTATGACTCAGCAGCTTGCCTGAGTGTGGGAAGCTGGGATCTAGGACCGGCAAAACTCCTCGTTTGAGGATCCAAATCAGCAGATACGCATCCTGCCAAGTTCCCTGGTCAGAGGCCATCCCCGACTTGGTTCTGCAGATGAGCAAAGCCACCAGTTGGGATTACTACTTGGACACTACAGGTATGAACTTGGTCTGACAAGATCCTTGTGCTGGTTGTTGCAAGCCTCCCCCACTTCTCTGTCACGATCGGATTCCCAGTGTTAGAGCCCCACAGATTCCTCCGTGGTCTGTGTGGTGAGAAATCAGGGTAGGGCTCCCCACAAAGTGACCCACAGCGCTTTGGAAAGCTGGTTGTCCCCCCCAGCACTCTCTTTTCCCACTGGAGGAATCGGAAACTGAGGGGAGGCCTCTGTGTGTGGTGCTGCACTGGCCTGGGGGGGCAATGTGGTCAACATGGACCTGCTTCTCTCTCCCTTCTAATGCAGTCTGTCTTGGTGTGTGAGGTGCCAGGGGTGCTTCAGCCTCACCCCTGTGTTCTAGGATTCTCTCATTGGTGTTTTGGTCTTGAATAGATGTGAGTTGTCCTTGTGAGGGAGAGGGAATGACCTGTATTTCGCCATTTAGTCCATATATAGTTGTTTTTTTTTATTATGAGCTTTTTATTATTGAATAAAAAAGAGATTAGTATCAGATTAAAGTGAATTAGCTTTAATGGTGATTCACATTTTTTCCTATGTCACTAAGCACACTGTTTAATACTGCTGAACTTTTTTTTTCTTAATAACAAGACTTTTTCAATGAAGGAAGTAGCACAGTGGTTTACATTTTGGCTCAGACTCCCTAATCTGAGTAACTATTCCAAAAGCACTTCCTGTCATTGGAACTGTGCCATCTGAACACAGTCATATACAAAATTTAAATTCCAAATCATGTGTTGACAAGGTTGACAACTTCGAATTTTATACAGTTAAGAACTAGTGCTTATAAGCAGTGTAGCTGGAAAAAATCATAAATATACTAAAAAATTGCTATATTAACAATGAAAAATACTTTACTGGCTATATTTGTTCTAAGAGTTGAGCTTCCGTATTATTAGCCGGTGCCTGGCTATTTTGGGCTGTTGTGTCATTGAAAAGTAGTTTTTGAGCTACTTTCTTTGCCCTAGATTCACCTACATTTCCAAGAAAACATTTTTGTGTTTTTTCAGTCTTAGCAATCTAAAGTGCTACATAAAAAAAGGCCGAGAAGCACTCATATTTATATGTGAGATATTGAACACCTGCTTTATTAGCTTTTTAATTCAGCTCCCTTTCTTTCAAAGAATTTTTTGGCTTTGAGCTTATTTCTTTATGATTTATATGTAAGATCCAGTCAATTTTTGACCACTCAGTACATCTTCACAAATAATACATTGTGATTTTAGTACTTCACTCTCAATTATGGCTACATGACAGAAGTCAATATACAAGTATCGTATTCCTAATAGAGTTAGAACAGACTTGTTTTGTCCTCATTTACTCGGAATAACTTGCATCGTTATCATTTGACTTAGTACCACTGCTGCATGCAGAAAAATGAGTGTCTATTCTTGACAAAACAAAACTTCAGTGAGGTTTATCTTGGCATATGTAAATTAGAGTTAAAAATAAAATAATTTTATATTCTTAATTTAGTTTACTAAAGTGCATTTAAAAAAATAAGCTTGATCTAAAATCATAATAATTGTAAAAATAACAAGTTGTAAAAATAAACAGATATCTGAATTTTATCAGATTTTTATTCCCTTGTGGGTTATAGGTGAAAAATTCACCTGAGATATCACGTATTATAAGGTCTTATTGTGCTTAACTAGCATGCAGCTTATGCCCCATGCGGCTCACCACTTGAGTTTAACAGCATCCAAACTTGTGTATACCTTATTTATCAAAACGAGTCCACTGATTCCAGGCTTGGATGTTGTGGCAATGCCAAATGGTTAAAGAAGTTTCTAAACACTTATTGTCATATTCTATAGTTATCCTGTCAAGGACCAGTAACAAACAGCACTGGGTCAGAGACCACACTTTGAGTAGTACTGACCTGGTAGAAATTAATGTGCCATAATAATACTAGCTAATATATATTAAATTTGTATTGTATGCCAGGCTGTTTGACAAGCAATTTACATGTTTGTCTCATTTAATCTTCTCCACAATCCAGTAAGATATAGGTAGTGTTATCATCGCCACTTTACAGAAAACAAGAATAAGGCTCAGAGTAATTTAGTAAATTTCCAAGATCATGCAGTCTTCCCAGCTGGAGCTGGGATTTAAGCCCAGGCCTGTGGACTCCAGAACCTGAGCTCTCAATCTCTAATTAAAATGCCAGAAAGCATTGTCTTAGAACTTACAGGGTGAGTTATAGTGGAAAAAACGAGGAATTAGGTTCTATTCTTAGTTTTGGTACAATCTAGTTGTGAGGCCTTTGACAAGTCACTTTATCTCTCTGGGCTTTGGTTTTTCTATCTGAATGTGACATGGGGAGGGTAGAGGCATCAGTTGTATGGTTTTTAAGCAGTGGTGTGCTGGAGGCAGCTTATACCATCTCTGAAGAGCCAATTGTTAAATTTATAGGTATTTTGTTAGCTGGTTGATTTCATCCTGGTAGCTTGAAACTGACCATCATGAGAGTATTTATACCATGGAAATTGGCAAACACTGTAAGTGTTTAATAATGTTTAAACACTTAACCAAGGCTTTCCCTTGGTTGTTAAACATTTACCAGCATAACACTGCTTTCAGGTCTCTTTGAGTTAATTCTGTTTCTTTTCAATCTTCCCTATCAAACAGGGAGCAAATCCTCTGTCTCTTTATCTCTAGCACAATGGGTGGGTATGTAGTACATATTTGATGATGATGATGATGATGATTAAATCACCACATTTATATCTTAAAACTTTGGATGGGCCCTGCTTGAAGGTACTTGCCTGGAAATAGTGGACCCTCAGGGGAAGCTCTTCCTATGGCTCCAGTGAACTATGTATTGGCCTAATTTTTAGTGGAGATATTCTAACACTGCTTACAGCTTTCTTTTGAAATCTGACTGCCCCTTATCATATTATTACGCTGAATGAGAAAGTATAGCACAGAAATGGTACATATGAAGTCATTCTCTTTTGTGCTCGTTTTCTTGAGTTGTTCTGGATGTAAAGAATATTAGTGTTTTTCATTTTTAAGGTCCTACTGTGTTGGTCTATTCTCCTTTACTAACTTGGAGAGCACCCTGCCGTTCCTATCTCCTTTTCCTCCAATTTCCTCTGTCTTTTTGATTAGCTCTGTGTCTCTCTATGTGCATTAACTCATACCCTGTAGCTGTTTTCCTATAGCTAATCCTCATTTTCATGCTCTCTCTTGAATAGTCTTTCTTCTTGGATCCAACGAGTTACAAACTGGTACTTAATGTAATGTTAAGCATACTGTTTTAACGTAATTATGATGTATATTGATGAGGTAATGGAAAGAATCCCAGGCTTTTGGTAAAGGAGACCTAGATATTTTGCTTCTGCTTTTTTTCAACTATTTGCACTTTTTCTCATTCATTAAATAATGCAATTGGTCTATACTGTGATTCCCAAACCTGCCCATGCTTCAGTATCCCTCAAGGAATTTGGTTAAAATATAGATGGCCAGTCTCACCTTACTCCAGAACTAATGAATCTCTTTTGGGGTTGGGGGACAGGGAATTGTTCGGAGAGTTTATTTTTCCATTCAATGGGTGGCAGAACTAGAGTTACTGACAATTTCCACAGGGATAAAATTTCTTCTTTTTTTTTTCTTCTTATAGTGGAAACAAATAGGACTACAACAAAGTATTGGTGGAATGTTCTACTGATAGTTAATTATACTCAGAAATTCTCATTTCTCATAGTAAAAGAAATAGTTACGTTTTTAAATGTAATAACAGCATTTAGGGAAATCAGTTAAACATTTCTTGTTTGGTGAGTCACATAATGTCTTTTAAGTCTATTTATTCATTTAAATCAGTTTGCATATTTATAATGTGCTGCCATGATCTTAGTTTTAGGAAATCCAATAAATAGTATTTTCTGCCCATTCAGTTAAGCATCCCTGCTGTCTCCTGTATAAGATTCCTTCAAATCTCTTGCTAGAGAATGATGTTGAGCTATGAGGGTGGATTCCTGGTCATTGAATTCCCCCAGGGGACTTGGGATCTGAGAGAAATTACTGTCCCATGCTTGCACACCTGAATTTGGGTGCCAGGCACCTCAGGGTTCAAATATTTTATTTTTCATGTGTAAGGTAACCAGACACAGTGAAATGAAACTGATTTGTGAAATTAGCTTCCTGGGAGTTGTTTAAAGATACAAATTCTCTTAGGACACTAGGATATGAGCAGAAATAAGCCAATGTGATTTTTTCTGTTCTTGTTCCCAAGCTCCTGCTTCTCCTACTTCTGACCTTTACGTCATAGTTGCTTGGCAAGGTGACACTTGCTGATTTCAGCAACTAGATCACTTATGCAGGGAACAGTGTTGGTTGTACACCCAGCCAACATTTCGCCTTTTACTTCTTCCTGAGAGAATTCTGACTTTGTCTGTATATCCACCCCTCCTCTCCAGAGCTTTGTGCTTTAGGGGTAGTTGGCCTCAGCAGTAGGTAAAGCAGGTAGATCCTGATTAGAATGAGCCAATCATGATGATTCCAAATGGATCACATGCCAGTGATTGGTTTAGGGTTGATACGTGATTTTTTTTTGGCCAATAAGATGTGAGGGAATGTCTGCTCGGGTGGAAGTAGGAGGTTTTGGGAAAGGCTTTCTTGTTCTTATACCCCAGAATAGACCGTCCCTCTTTTGACTCTTGACACTGTCCATTTGTATATTTTGTCTGGAGCTACCTTCTCTTTTACCACCAGCCTAAGGATGAAGCCAACACAGAGGGGAGAAGAAGCAAGATAATCACAGGGAGGTGGAGCTGCAGCCCCAATCATATAACCTGTGAAATCTCTCCACCTCTGAACTTGCCTGCATAAGAAGCAGTACATATTATTTCAACAAATTGAATCTGTCTGTACTTGCAGATGAAGTCACTCTAACAGCTACATCTCTCCTGTCTGTTATTCTAGCATGGTCACAGGTTCTTTTTCTAATCGCTCATAGCACAAACTAAGGCCAGACTCTAATGAAAAAGATGCGCAGTGTGGAGAATAATTTTCAGCTGCTCATAACACATATCAAACCTGGGGTCTCTCTCTAGGGGTAGTAGACACGGAGATGTGACATATAAGAGCTCTAATGGTCAGTGCTTGCTCCAGAGATTCTCACCAGGCTAGTCAGGGCTTTATCAGGCCTGTGTCACAGTCGAACTTCTTCTTTTGTCCAATCCTGCCTCCTAGTCCTTCCTTTCACTGATGTTCTTTCCTGATAAACACCTTGCACCCCCAAAACCATCTCAGCATCTGCTTCTGGAGAACCCAACCTGTGATTCCAGGCCAGCTTCCTATTCACTTCTGTCCTGTCTCTATGGGGCCAGGAGCAGCTCATCTCCCACCATCATTCCCGATCTCTCTGCAATTTTGTGTCCAGATAAAAGGACCAGAAAGAAGTTTTTTTTAAAAAAATTTCCAGTTGCAGGAAAAACTTCTCCCCAGGATATTTTTTAGTGGGGTATTCAGTTTTTTTAGGGGAAACCCCATTCCCATTCATAGGGTGCAGATGCAGACTAGGATGTTATTTTAACCCCATGGTTCTAAATTCAGAAAAAATAAAAAACACTGATCAGGTCTTGTCTCTTAGTGCACGTTGAATGAGGACATCCAACCTCCCTCCCTCCCTCCCTCCCTCCCTTCCTTCCTTCCTTCCTTCCTCTTTACTGAGTATAATTTACTTACTATAAAATTTACTCATTTTAGTAATTTAGAGATTTTTAGTAAATTTACAGAGTACTGTCATTGCTACAATCCAATTTTAGAACATTTTTGTCACTTCCAAAATATTCCTGGTGTCCATTTGCAGACACTCCCTGTTTCTACCTCCAGCCTCAGGCAATCCGTGATTTACTTTCTGTCTCTCTAGTTTTGCTTTTTCAAGACACTTCATATTAAGGGAATCATGTAATATGCAGTCTCTTTTGGCTGCTTTTGCTTAGCATAATGTTTTTAAAGTGTATCCATGTTGTAGCATGTGTGTATCAGTACTGAATTCCTCTCTATTGCTGAATATTATTCCACTCTATGAATATAATACATTTTGTTATATTATATCCATTTACCAGTTGATAGACATTGAATTGTTTTGATTTTTGGGGTCTATGTTGAATAATGCTCTTATGAACATTCCTGCATAAGTCTTTGTGTAGACGTATATTTTCATTGTCTTTCACCCAGGAGTGGAATTACTAGTTCATATGGTAAATTTATATTTACTGTTCAGAGAAACTACCAAACTGCTTTCCAAAATGGTTGCACCATTTCCTATATTTATTGCCTTTGATTTTTGTAATTATTTTAAGATTAATTGTATGGTGTTTATTAAGAAACAGAAAGTTATTAACAACAGTACAGAGTAATTATGTAGCAGACACTCAAATATGACACCCAGATTCTCCTTTAGGACTGAAGGATCTATTCCTCTATCTTCTGGAAGTGCTGCTAGCTGACAGTCCTCAGGTGTCAGCTCTCGCCAGAAGCTGCCCTTGGCTAAGCAGTCACCTTGTCCATGGTCATGACTCCTTCCTAGGGGCAGCCTATATCCAATGACTAGTTGATATGAGGCATGAAAGCACTTTTTGCCCCAACTGAGGACAACTGAGGGGGCCATCCAGCTTCAGGGTTCTCTGTGGGGCTGACTGAGGCCCTTGTAGAAACTGCATTACAGCCCCAATCCCTGTCTTCTTTCTTCCCTTCCTCCAGAAGAAGGGTTGCTCCTCAGACTACTCTATTAAACATTCTGCACATTATTGTGCACCTGTCCATCTGAATTGCCTCTTGGAGGAAACCAGTCTTGAAAGCAACAAACTGTTACCTTTTAAATAATATAGATTACATTTACGCTTGTCTTATTAAGTAGATCCCTCTGTTGGCAAGAATCAGGGTATCTTATTGAAGCCTAAACAGAGTTCCAAACCCTGCATAGAAATCAGCTTCTGTTATCTCAGTATCTACCAAGAGAGGGCAGTGAGATGCTAGTTAAACTAGCAGCCCTGTGGTGAGAGTAAAGCAGAATTTAATTATCACAGAAATTCCCAGCACTTTGTTCTCCAAAAAAAAAATTTTTTTTTTTTGTTGGCTCTTCCTATATTATCCAGAGATCTGTAGGATGTGTAGGAATAAACTTCATTTAGTATGCTCTAAATAAAGCAGAATTCCACCGAGCTCCTTTTCTTAAGGACAATTCTGACCACAGACTGTGGTTTTAATTTTTAATTAATTAATGTTTCATTTGACGTATTTGAACAAAGTGGATTCTTTTTAAAATATAGTCATGGATGACTTATAAAATCAAATAATGTTAGACTCCAGAGTTTCTTTAGTTCAGCCTCCTTATTTTGTAGGTAGAAATACAGGGCATCAAAGACTTGGAGTGGTTAGTTCAAGAGCAGCAAGGAGAACTACAACTAAAATTTGGTCCACCGTTTTTTTCCACTATACATTACTCCTTTTCTTCTCTTATAGGACTTTGGTTATTTATAGTTTTTCAGGGAGTTAAAAACACTTATTCATAAAGAAAAACACTACAGAATGGGATTAGTGATGGGTATGAATGTCAGAGAATTAGGCTGACTATATTTTCAGTGACTGAGTTTGGCATGTTCCAGGATTTGTTTTCTTTCTCTGAATTTCCAGTCATTTTAAATACTACTGTTATCAATATTTTTGATATGTGTAACTATTAATATTTAACAATATTTTCTATCTGCTATCTTGATAATTTGCATAATTAGTTCAGTCAGATCTAGTTGACCAGTTACCATTCTGCATGATTTGGTTTCACTTTGTGGTGTCCAAAACTCTTGTATTGGGTGAAATGGTATTGTTTAAAAATATAAAACCCTCTAGGGAAGTTCTTAACAAAGTGAAAATCAAATAACCATCTTTGTTAATATCAAGTTATCTAATGTCTTTGCTTGGCAAAACCAGGAAATATCCTGCACCAGACTTGATTCATTTTTAATACTAGTTATATTTAGGGAGCTTCCCACATGCTGGTGTCCTTTGTTAAAATCTGAGGCAAAGTTCAGTGCCATTTATTTTTTGATGACCTTCCTCTTGCCATGAATTAAAATTCCCCTTATACTCAATTCCCTTTGTCTCTGTAAATACGTACCCTTATTATGGCAGAATCCTAAAGAATTAGGAAGTGTGATTATAAATGATTGCTTATTAGATAGTTTAAGTTTTCTGTCTCTTTATCAATGTGCTTTGAATTTAAGTGGTGTGTGTGTTTGATAGAGGGAAAATTGAGGAAGAAGGAGAGGGGGAGAGAGAGGGGGAGAGAGAGAGAAAGAGAAAGGAAGGGACCTCTTCTCTGTTGGTCTCCCTGCTTGTTTTCTTCTAGACCTGGGACCCCTTTATCACCTGCAGAGTTGGTTGTGCTTCAGCTATTGATTGTTTCTATACTGAGGTTTCTTTTTAAGGATCCCACAGCTATTTACTCAGCTTCAGTTTAGCAACAGTTTAGCTTTAGCGATACTCCAGCTCTGACCTCCAGTTCTTCATTTGTTTTCCCTGAAGTTTGGGTAAATGATCTAACTTTTCTGAGCCTTGGTTTCTTTTTTTTTTTTTTTTTTTTTGTGGTACGCGGGCCTCTCACTGCTGCGGCCTCTCCCGTTGCGGAGCACAGACTTCGGATGCGCAGGCCCAGCAGCCATGGCTCATGGGCCCAGCCACTTCGCGGCACGTGGGATCCTCCCGGATCGGGGCACGAACCCGTGTCCCCGGCATCGGCAGGCTGACTCTCAACCACTGCGCCACTAGGGAAGCCCTTGGTTTCTTATATATATATAATATGGTTAAGAATACCCAACTTATAGCATCAGTGTGAGGATTAAATGAGATGGTGGGTATGAAATGCTTAGCACATAACACTCATCCCATATGTGTATCATTACCTCATTGTAAGCTCTTCACCTTCGAAAATTTCCCTCTTTTTGACTGCTAGTTACATGGAGTGTATAAACAAGAGCAGCTTATATAATATGCTCTATGTTTCCCACTCCATCCCCAAAAGGATGAAACTCTAATAGGACCAAATCCTCAAACAGAAGGGATGCGTGTCTGGTAGAATTTCAGGCATTAACCAATCAAATGGAAGAATACGTTGGAGTGTCTTTGTTAGCTTTTTCATGGCTTCCAAAATAATTCCACATTAGGAATATTGCTATTTTGCCTTTGGGCATAACTGTTGGGTTTTGGGAAACTTGAAGTTTTGATTGTCAGGATGACTACTTCATTCATTCTTCCTTTCCCCTGCTTCAGGCCTTTATCTACTCTCTTCTCCCCTCCTAGTGATGCCCTATCTTCTGCTTATACCAACTAATTTGAAATATGGCATTTTGTTAAGACTGCTTTATATTTGCATGTATCTATTAAACATCCCTTAATTATGATATATGACTAAACTAAATTAAAATTTTATTTCTGCATTTGTCTTGAAAATTTGAATGCTTGGGCTTCCCTGGTGGCGCAGTGGTTGAGAATCTGCCTGCCGATGCAGGGGACATGGGTTCATTCCCCGGTCTGGGAAGATCCCACATGCCGCGGAGCGGCTGGGTCCATGAGCCATGGCTGCTGAGCCTGCGTGTCCGGAGCCTGTGTTCCGTAACGGGAGAGGCCACAACAGTGAGAGGCCCGCGTAACGCAAAAAAAAAAAAAAAAAAAAAAAAAAAAAAAATTGAATGCTTTAGTTCCAATAGTTTGATAAGTGTGTGCTGCTAAAAAAAGACTAGTTAAGCTCTCAGATTTCTAAAATACGATGTTGTAATTCTTTCATTCTTTAAAAGAAAAAAATATTTTACTACTTAAAAATAAGTTGGGAAGATTTAAAATATTTTTGTCTTTTTACGAAATACTATAATTTGGGGGTAGTTAGGTAAGCTTGGGGCAGTTAACAGAGACACTACTGTGAGAATTTAAATAACATCGTTTGTGAAAAATGTTTTGTAAGCCATAAAGTGTTATTTATATGAGGAATCATAATCGTTACTGCCAAAGAAGCCGACAAACCTGACTTGAAGTCGCTGTTATAAATAACAATAGGAATTTTAGAGGAACAAAACTGTGGCCCACAAGTTTGATCTCTGGGTTCAAGGTTTGGCTACATTGTCTTTAAGATAATCAACCTTGGGATTCTCTGAAAACACAAGCAGGAATTCAAAAATAAAAAATTAACACAACCAGGGCTTTCCATGCTCCCACCAGATGCAGAGGACACATTTTTGTCCTATTTATTAACTGATGAGAGTTGGGGTCAGATGTGTTAGAAATTGCTGCTGTAATGATGTCTGATGTTGGTTAAGTATCACTTTTATAGTCTGAGAGTCAGGGTACTCCTTCTCTGACATACCCCTTCCATTTACAGTGGGTCTATTTTCTGATGATATACTTTTTAACAGTATCCATTTTATCACCCAATTAATCAAGCTTGATGGAAAACCTAAATGGAGTGTTCTTTTTCTCAGAAGAAAAGCACTTTAAAGGTATTTAAAGGGCAGCTGAGTTAGACGTTTGCAAGTCATATCTATGGAAAAATAAAACATGTGCCTTTCCCTGCTGTCTTTCCTTTATAAAAGTGTTCTGATGCTCCAAATTACAAAAACATTTATGGCTTATGAAATTTTCATTACCCCAAACTCCCCTTTCCCCTGGTTTTTAGCGTGGTAATGCTTGCTGGCAAGAGAGGGACTCTGACATTTTGAAGAGGCATAGTACCAGTGCTATGGCTTGTGGTGGCTCTTTTATTTAAAGTCTCACTGTTCCTTTCCAGTGACTCCCTAATTAGCTCAGGCTCTGGCCCAGAGGACTGTGCATGGCGGTATTTAACTGCCTGGAAAGTGGCTCTGGAAAGATGCTGGCTCAGCCTAAGTAACTGGGTTGTATCCTGGCTGCCTTTTGGGTGAGAGCTTTATTTTTAACTCTACTCCCTAGTTCAGATGATCGCTAAAGTTAGATCATAGTGAGGAGAACTTGGTTTCATTCTTAGATCTTTGTTTTGTATTTGTTAGCGTTCATAACTGTTTTCTTCTTCTCTTTTGCCACTAAGAGGAGGAAATAAAATGATAGGCTTCTCTGGAAAATGATTTACTAAAGATTTGCTGTGTATTTTTCTGTCTATAGCTTTTGGAGGAACAACTCTATCTTTTCTTCAGGTCTTCTATCACCGAATGATATAATAAATAAACAAAATAAGCTATTCAGTTGCAATTTCAGGGTGGGAAAGAGGCTATAAATATTTAGAAAATGACACATCCTTGCCCACTAAGAGTGCATATCTAAGTATAATATAAGGTAGACTGAAATAAGGTCAGAAAAGGGTATTAATAATATGCTTTAAGAACTCTGAGAACTTAATAAGAGGATCAGGGAATTCTCCCTGGAAAATGTGATGTATGAGTGGGGTTTTTAAAGATGAGAAGGGTTTTCTAGGCAGAGAATAGGTTGGGGGCATTTCCCAGTCAGTGAACTGAGTGGAAGAAGACAGGAGTCATGAGAATGCTGGGTGTGTTGCTGGAACAGAAACAGATGCGTGTTGATGAGTGTGGGGTACACGGTTGGATGTACTAGGAGACAGAGCTAGAGAGACAGGTGTGGCTGGGTCAAGGTGGGGTCTGGAATCTGCTAGGCTAGGGAATTTTATACTACTAGATCTCTCCCCATAGTGTTTGGAATTAGTTTACATTTTTTTTCTTTGTTTTTTGAAAAACATCACACACCTATTCCTTGAATTATTTTGCAGTCATACTCTTGGTTTCAGAGCCATACATCTTAGTGAAGCAGAAATCATTTGGAAGACAAGTTTATGATGTCATTTGTCTTATTTAGTCATCTTCAGGAGTGACTTTTAAACTGATCAAATGAGATAATATACATGGAAGCTTTAAAAAGAATAATGTCTTATTACAAATGGTAGATTCTCTTATTCTGAAGAAAACCCTTGACCTTTATTAAAACTTAGCATTGCTTTTCTTTTCCTTTACTCCATGCTTTCCACCTTTATTGGAAAAATAAAGACAGTATAATAACATTAAAGAAAATTTGAAAACAGAGGGGAAAACATACCCCTCCTTTCATTGGTCCTGGGTTAGAGCAAAGTTGGAATTTGGTTGTTTTTGCCAGGCTTGCTGGCATATGTTCTCTTTTTTGCTTGAGTAGCACTCTGACTTTCCCTGGAGAAACAAGCCACTCTTGGACCATGTGGCTGGGGTGGGACTGACCTGTTGCTACAGCTGAAAGGATCTTGGCATGGCCAAATGGGCGGTTGCATCATCCTGGTTACGATGATTAGTTTAGGGATGGGCATGTGGTCCATGAACCATAGACTCAATTCTGTGACTTTCGTTGGAACTTTTGGAGAAGAAGCGTGCTTTTCCACTGGTGTTGCTAAGACAATAGAATATAAGTCTAAAGCTGCCGGTAGCCATCTTGCTACCACTTGAGTAAGAATGAGGCCAACTTGGGGGAAAGCAGAACCAAGAGCCAGAGAGAGAAAGAGGGAGAGCTTTCTGATGGCTCTGCTTGAGAACCAGCCACACCAGCAATTGCATTATAGTCATGAATAGTTTTTAGTTATGTCTGCCAATAATTTTCTTTTTTGGTTTGGTCACTTTGAACTGTATTTCTGTCACTGATGAACACAGAAATACTTGAGGTGTTAAGTATTTGAGGTGGCATTTATAAAAGCTTTGAAGGATGGCTAGGATTGCTTTGTTTTATTAGGCTCAGCTCTCTCCACCACACTATGGGGGTTGTGCTGAGTAGTGTGCTTCCTCTTGACCTGGCCCAGGGACAGGGCACTTCCATGTACCCTCATGTAGGAAAGGAGAGCCACCCTACCTTTACTCTGTCTGCCTGGGATGAGACATGGCTTAGACACACTTTAGCTTACAGCAGCTCTGAGTGCACAGAGAAGATTGGAGACACCATCAGTTTTGGCCATTTTGATAAGAAGAGGGACAGACTGTGTTATGTACTTGGTTTCTCCCTTCGTTCTCATCCCAGAATATTTTTTCTGGTGAATCTGGCTAAAATGAACATCAAGGACAGCCTGAAAGGACAACCTGTAGGCTGCTTGCAGAAATGGAGTGGGATACTTGCTGTGGACCTTTAAAACCAAAAAGTAGAAACGTCTCCTATCCTTCCAGCTGTCTCTATGCATCAGTGCTCAAGTGCCAGCAACACAGGCACTAATTGTGGCACCTTTGGAAGAAGTCTTTGTGTGGCACCAAGGCTGTTCTTTTACTACACACTGGAAGGGGAAGCAGAAGTGAAAGTGGACAGATTTTTCCCGGCAGGCTTAAGCTCTGATGTCCTTCACGCTGCTGACTCTGGCACCGCTCTTGCCGTTGAGCTGTGATGGCAATCATCATCTCGGCAGGCATATCACAGCTCCAGTTATACTGCAGATGGTTCACACCCAAGCCAACAGAAAATGTGCATAATCCATGGGCTAACAGATCCTTACAAATCCTCCAGAGACAGCAGGACATGCAACCCATGCCCAAGCTGTTTTAATTTCTGCAGATTCCAAACTGATTAGACAGCAAAGAATCAAAAGCAGGCATTTAGGTAACAATAAAAAGGTAGGCTGATTATGTAGTGGAGTGGCTTTGCATTTTAAACTGAATATATCTCTTTCTTCCTTTCACTTACCCGTCCTTTTAACTAGTTCTGAATCCCAAACCAAATGTTACTACTCCAGTAAGTCCTAGTTAAACAGAATGTCTCTCTCTCTTTCTTTCCTTTCTTTTCTTTTCTCTTTCTTTCTTCCTTTCTCTCTCTCTCTCTCTGTCTCGCTCTCTCGCTCTCCTCCCCTCACCCTCCTTCCCTCCCTCTCTCCCTGCTTCCCTCCCTCCCTTTCTCTTTCTTTTCTGTGCATGTTATTGATTCTGCCCTTATGAGAAAATCACGTAAAGCAAACCCAAAAGCAATCAGGGCACGCTGGTACAGAGGGAAGATCACCAAATGTATTTTTTTTCCCAGCTTTGTCTTTATGCTCTGTGGTCCTTAGTTTCCAAATCTATGAAATGTCAAGCTAGGACTGCAGTATTATTTTGCTACTGTTGTTCTAGCAAATGATCATAAACTTAGAGACTTAATACAAATTTATTATCTTACAGTTCTGTAGGTCAGAAGTCTAACATAGGGCTCATTGGGCTAAAATCAAAGGGTTCATTCTTTTCTGGAGGCTCTAGGGAAGAATCTGTTACCTTGCCGTTTCTAGCTTCTAGAAGCCACTACCTTCTTTGGTTTGTGGCCCTTTTCTTCCATCTTCAAAGCCAACAACAGCAGGTCAGGTTCTCATGTCCTGTCTCTCTAACCTACTCATCTGCCTTCCTCTTCTGTTTTTAAGTACTCATGTGATTAGGTTGAGCCCACCAGGATGATCCAGGATAATCCCCCTATTTCAAGCTCCTTAACCATAATCACATCTGCAAAGTCCCTTCTGCCACGTAAGGTAACATATTCACAGGTTCTGGGATTAGGGCATGGACATCTTTGGGGAGAGTTCAGTATTAGTCTGCTTACTGGTTAGTGAATCCCTAAGTCTCTGTCAATATTGAATTCTCTTTGTGGAAGCTTCTCGTCTTCCCAGCATTGTCCTATAGATCAAGACTATGATCTGGGTCTAACCCAGGTTCAACTCAATCTCTGATAACCAGGGCTACAAACTGATAATCGATAGTCCAATTTAGGTTCATCATCATGTAAATTAGCCTACATGTTTAAAAAAATATCTGTTTAATTGAAAATTTTTTCAATTGGGAAATTTCACGTAAAGACACAAATTTCCAGCTTCTCTCGAAGGAATAAAAACAACAACAAAACCAACAACAAAATAGGAGAATTCGATAACACTAGGCTTTATTTTTTCTTCCTTTGCATGGCAGCCCTTGGCCAGAATTGAGTAGGTGCCCATTGGTTTTCTTTTACAGACAGGAATTTTGTACCTGCGTATTTATATAACCTGCTTGGTCCCTCTGTGAGCATTTGAATTTTCAAGCTTTGTTCTATCCCTTCTATGACTTCAGCCCTACTCTACAATTGATCTTCACCCTGATGACCCAGAATTGCTGCAAGTTTCTGAGTCATTCATTATACTTTATCCATTAATTATTGAGTTAGACAAACAGATTACTGTATTTTATCTCTTTCATTTTTTTTCTGGTTCAAACACTATACATTTATTATGGCATTTGAGAAAACTTTCTCACTCACCACAACTATACCTCCTCCCTTGAGGCCTACAGTTTATTGAGGTTTTCAATATTATTGGCTTCCTTCTGTTTATAAAAGAAAAGTTGAAAAACGGTAACTGTGTTTTATAGGTAGTAATTTATGGGTTTTTTTTGGGGGGGTTGTTTTAACAGCCTTCTTTTTGAAAATGTACTTTCCGACTATCCAAAGTACAGGTGATACTTTTATAATCTGAAAAAATTTAGTGGAAGTTATTTATTTCATTAACAACCTTTTGCTACTAGGTTTTGTGTGGCTACTACTGAGCTCTAGGCAAAGAGAGCTGAATGGAAAATTATTCATTGCTTGGTATTTTGAGACTCGCAACTCCCTTCCTAGTTTATTCAAGGCCAGTTATAACCTAAAAGGCCAGGTGCTGAGATTTATTGATAGGAAAAAAAAAAAAAAACAAACCATCGTCCCCAAAAGTCACATATTCTGCATCTAATCCAAATATTACTTTGATGAAAAGGCAGAAACATGTAAATAATTCACTTCTGAGATTTTACTACTATGTCGAATGATCATGTCATCTTAAATGATTGCAGACTCAACAAAAGCTGTCTTTTTGCCTTATGAAACGTGGGTCAAATAGGGTACTACTCATTTAAATTGTGATAGCTGTGAAAGTTCAGGAGCAATGGAAAGAAACTGCTAGAGATAAGCAATGTTCATCCTCAATTTTTTGAAGGGAACAAAAGAGTTGGAATGTAAACCAAGAATTAGTTACATGAATTGAGTTTATGTCTTAAAAGCTTTTTAACAGTTTCTTTTTTTCTTAGACTACAACTCATTAGACATATAAAATTTAGCTGGATTAAAAAAATTTTAAACCTTTATGGAAATGCACATAATTAAGTCTAATTGGTGATGAAATACATTGAAAGTAGATGATGTAAATCAAATGTTCCGTAATTCTGGTTTCAGAAGAGCAATGAGCCAGTGGAGAGGTTGGCATTTTATGAAAGAATACACCATGAACGCTTTTGTATAGGGTATCTTCTTGTGTTTAAATATCAAGAAACAGGTGCAGGGCTTCCCTGGTGGCGCAGTGGTTGAGAGTCCGCCTGCCGATGCAGGGGACACGGGTTTGTGCCCCGGTCCGGGAAGATCCTACATGCCGCGGAGCGGCTGGGCCCGTGAGCCATGGCCGCTGAGCCTGCGCTTCCGGAGCCTGTGCTCCGCAGCGGGAGAGGCCACAACAGTGAGAGGCCCGCGTACCACAAACAAACAAACAAACAAACAAACAAAAGAAACAGGTGCAATTTCAGGTTATCTGTTGACTGCCTGATATTCACCAAATCAGGCAATTTTCAGTTTTTCATTTTGGAGGTGGAGTTCCTTCCTTTGCCATGATTTTCCACTGTACCTGGTGAAAGAACAGATTTTCCCTTTATTGAAGGGGTTGGCTGGGTGCCTATAGTAAATTGGAAAGAAAGTGGTTTGATGGAAACTGCTTGAGGTTGTAACTTTCAATTTTCCTACTTTTCGTTCTCTCCCTGAGACCTTTGAGTTCATTGTACCTGTAAAAAAGGCGAAGAAGCAGGATGGTAATGAGTTTGGCTGCCTTCATTTCCCCACTTCTGCCACTCAGCGTTTTATTTTTCAATATTTGAAAATTCAGCAGTTTCAAAAGGGTAAATCTATTTAGGGATTACTTTGTTTTTGTATTTTGGGATAATAGATAACGTGGGAGGTTGTACAGATATTTTTTAAACAGTTCAGGGTGTGTGTGTGAGCGCATGTGTGCATGTTTGAAGAGGAATCCAAAACCTTCGAAGGAACTATTATTTGTTACTTTCTTGCTTGACTTCTCAGGGGATTTGGTTGTCCCAGAAATGACACTTATGTAGCCCAAAGAAAAGAAAAGGACATACTTGAAACATTTAATTCTCTCTCCATTTTGCAGATACTGTTTATTTTGTAGGAGATTAGGATCTTTTTCAGAAATGTATGAATTTTTTTCAGGTAAAACATCCCAAATTACCCATTTATTCATTTAATTATGTCAGTGGTGTAAAGACAATGAGGAAATTAGTATGGAGACTACCACTCTATATATTTGGAGGCTCAGTAGAATGCATAGTTTATGAAACTAAAACTAAATTTTAGTTTAGTTAACTAAAATTACCTTGCTATTTGGTTTGCTAATTGTCAGTGACAAACGGCCTCCAACTCTGTGAGGGGACGCAGAGCTTATTTATCCCTGCTAATTTTCCAAGCCAGTCCATTAGGAAGACACCTCCTGAATTAGGGGCAGGGACCCCCTCTGCCATGTGGGCCTAGTGGCTTCAGGCACATGAGCAGATGCTACTCAGTGAGAAAGGAATAAATGGGACGAAAGCTCCTGCACATGAGCTGCCATGGCTTCTGGTGGTCTCTGTGTCTCTCTCTTTGGATGTGTATCACACCTCTTTGAAACCGAGGATCCTTTCAGCAAGTCTGCAGGTCCCAGTGGGGCAGTTTGGGCATGTCTGGTTTTCTTCCATACCACATGTAGGTTCTAGGAACACATTACTTTCAGAGACCTTTTCTCTGCCTAGATCTTGTCTCCCTCTGTCTATAACCACTTCTTCTTCTACTACAGCCTCCCCATGTTAGCCATACTAACACCACCACCACAACTTTACATTTGTGTCAATTTGCATCTTACAAACCATTTTCTGATGAAATGCTTAGTTCCTTCCACAGCTTTGCAAAGTACTATAGCTTTTTAAAATTCCTTGTTTTGTATGAGGGGTTTAAGACAGAGACATCAAGGGGAAAGCCCAAGGTCACCTATGTTGTGAATTTTCGAATCTAGACTGGGACTGAGGCATTCTGATTCCAGGTGCTCTTTGCATTTTATCAGTCTTGGTTTCTGCATTAATAGGTCTTGTGGCAGCTTGTCTGGGTCATTACATTCTTCTGCTTCATGCTTTTCTAGGCCTAGTAGGCCACTACTCTTCCTTCAGTTCTGACTCCTTCTGTCTATACTGAAACTTGCTCCTCTTCTTTTAGTCTGGATGTCAGCTGCTTGCTCCAACTCATGTCTTGCTTAGTCTCAGATCAGCTAGCATTCCAGATTTCCAGCTGGGCTTCTCACCCTGTCTAATCCTCTTCTGCCTGTTTACTATAGGAGATTATAATCAGATTTCATGAACGATTAATGTAGTGAATAGTGAATAATGCCACTTTCTAAAATCCTGAATTCTAATTTTAGAACCTAATATTGAATTCATAGCTTTACATAGAAATCTTTATTGGTATTTTGTGTCCTGTTGATTTCACTCTAGCAAAGAGTTGAGTTGAATTAATGATTTTTGCTGTTCATGGGACAATTGAGGACATATTGGCTCTGAGTAGACTGGGCCAAACGTGGAAATTGTAGAACACATATTCCTAAGTACTGAATCTTTTATGCAATGGAGGATGCACAGTAAATTAATTAGTTGGCCTTGACTCTGGTCCCGCTGCTGCTGCCAACTCACTATTTCACCGTCTGAGCAATGGGGCAGTGCAGACCATATGCCTCCTTTGCCATGTATCGTTATATTGTTTTACTATTTGCATAGACTCCATTTAAGTAGCAGGATAGAGGATAATACTTAAAACACAAAGTCAACTCATAGATACACCTTGAAATCAATTTCCCATGATACATGCTTAAAGCTCCGTAGTTGCTAGGGACTCATTAACCCTGAAACAAATTGATTGAACTTAACCAAAAATGAATTATGTGTTAAGAAATATGTAATAAAAAACTGTGGATCCATGACCTACAGAATTAGTGTTATAATTCTTCAGGTTACTGTTATATTTGCCCTTATTCTTCTGTCATAGGGAAATATGGAAATGTCAGGAGTTAGGGGGCATTTGTCTAAAGCTGGCAGCTTAACCACTTCTCTTGGTGGCTTGTAAATAGCTTCAGTTAAAAGGCATCAGGAAACAGAGAAAAACAATCTCAGATGACAATGCCAGCTAAAAAGGAGTGGGACTTTCTAATGAATCTCTGTATCATAAGGTCGTATACCAAGGCCAGCTTTTATACAAATTGTGGCCAAAATGTGAGAATGTAATTACATCAGTGGACAAAGTAGCAAAAGGTTGTGGGGTCGGGAGGATGTATTTTAACAGGATTCTCTATCACAGAAACAAAGGCAGATGTATTTAGCAGAAATAAAACAAATCAGCAACTGGTTCCCATTACGTGCCAGGAGAGATGAGGTCCTAATAATTACCGAAAATTTGAGTAGACCTCTGAAAGATAGACTCAACTCTGCTAAGAGAACAGGATCATGATTTAAGTGAAATAGTTATCAGAATTATTTAACTCCTGTAGGGACTAGGGATTTGAAATAGATGGTGAATGAAAGAGATACACTGTCACTTGGGGTAGTTAAAATAATTTAAAGTATTTTGGTTCTTTGGAGTACTGTGTTTTTCATTTTTTTTCTCTTTGGACTCTCAATACACTTTTGCTTTTACGTTTCATCTTTTAATTTGAGGGACAAAATTATAATTTGTTAATACTACAATACTATGTATGTGGTAGGCACTCAATAACTATTTGTTAAATTGAATGATTGAATCAATCAATAATTACAGTGAAAATGCAGAGATTACGTTATTGTAACACCTCATAGTTTTGTATTTGCTGTGTTTATTGATGGCCAGGCTTAAGGCAAAAATTGATTGAGGTTGTGGAGCTTTCAGAGCTGATTTTAGGGTTTGATGTTTCAGAATGACAGTTTGTGGAGAAAGGGATGTACTTACTATTAAAAAGTATAGATGGGTAGCCCCCCAATCACCTTTACAATGAAACTATTTTTGAAATCCTTCATCTTTTATATGTCTTTCTGAAACCTTTTGCTCCGAACAGGGCCAGTTTAGACACTGCTATCATTCAACTGACATTTTCCATGAGTTATGCTCGTCTGCTAATTTAAAGCCATTTATACAAAGATTGGAGCAGTTTAAGTTATTTCAGAGGCAGCAGGGATTTGAGGTTGGTATAATCTGGCTGTTTGTCTTGTCTGTCATTTGAATAAGAGGTGTGATTTTGGTAGACAGGCATCCTAGAGCCAGTTAGCTACTTTGAGCATTGAAGCCACCATGGCAAAAAGGAGAGTTGCAGACCAACGAATCTTTTCAATTACCCCCCAGGTAACACACTTCAGTTAGTGACCAGATTATTTCAAGCAAAAGGCACTCATTTCTAAGACTAAGAATATTGTTCAGGGCTTCCCTGATGGCGCAGTTGTTGAGAATCTGCCTGCCGATGAAGGGAACACGGGTTCGAGCCCTGGTCTGGGAAGATCCCACGTGCCGCGGAGCAACTGGGCCCGTGAGCCACAATTACTGAGCCTGCGCGTCTGGAGCCTGTGCTCCGCAACGAGAGGCCGCGATACTGAGAGGCCCATGCACCGCGATGAAGAGTGGCCCCCGCTTGCCACAACTAGAGAAAGCCCTCACACAGAAACGAAGACCCAACACAGTCATAAATAAATAAATAAAATTAAAAAAAAAAGGAATATTGTTCAGTCATGACAACATGTGTAGAAAGGAAAGAAGCATCACATAAACTCAAGGGAGGAAATAACAAATACATGTAGAAAAGGCTACTGTGCCTTTCTAATGTGCACGTGGAACACAAATCAGCAAGACTTTAGCAGGAGCTGGGAGGACAGGCAGGGATTGAATAAACTGACCGGAGGAATCTGATGGTAAAAGTTAATAGGTGTCGGTAGACACAAGGCAGAAGGTACAGAAATGGATATTTGTTTTCCCAGGTTCCATGTTCTTTCACTTGTGTTCTCTCATTTAATCTCTGTAACAGCTTTGAGAAGTGGGACTTATTAGCTCTATTTATCTTGTTGTGTACAAAAAGAAATTGAAGCACACAGAGATTGAATAACTGACCTAAATTTGAGCTGTTGGTAATAGAGCCAGGATTTGAATCCAGGGGTGATTCCTCATCCCCACGTCTGAAGCATCTCACACGATGAATGTGTCCCAGTTGATGCTCTGCTCTTTGTAGTCTTCCCTGACGTTTCTTGAGTCTGTAAGTCAGATTTCCTGAGAAGCTTGAACTTTCTTGTCGCAAGAACTATATGCCTCTTTCTGGCTACCAGTATATACCTTGTCCTCCTGCCCTGAGCCAGGGGCACACGATCCAGACTAAGGTCAGGTTCATCACCACAGTGTTCCTCCTGTCAGTTTATTTAACCCCTGCCTGTCCCTTCGAGCTCCCTCTGAAGTCCTGTACTCTATACTTTCAAGGTTTCGTCTCTGGCTCTTTTTATTAGCTTCTTTGAGCCTGGATTCTTGTTACTCTCAGTGTCTGGGTCACTTCTTCTGTGTTCTAACTAAAATTCTTGCTCCTTGTTCCCTGTACCCTCACTGTGTGTTTATACCACCCACACTGTGCTAAAAGCCCATACCTGTGAGGTCCTTTGTTCCCTCCCTGCTCCTGCTCACCTGTGCCAATCTCCTGCCTCTCTAATCTGGGTCACATACTTCACTTGCCTTTGCCAAGGCCCCTGGACACCAGATGTCTCCTGACATGATGCATGAGGATGGGTGTTATTCCTGTGCATATTATCCTTCCACAAGTGCACGCAGATTTGGATAAAAATACAATGTAATTTGGGCTTCCCTGGTGGCGCAGTGGTTGAGAGTCCGCCAGGGGATGTGGGTTCGTGCCCCGGTCCGGGAGGATCCCACATGCCGCGGAGCGGCTGGGCCCGTGAGCCATGGCCACTGAGCCTGCGCGTCCGGAGCCTGTGCTCCGCAACGGGAGAGGCCACAACAGTGAGAGGCCCTTGTCTACCTGAGAAGGACATCTGCCTTTTGGATTGAGATTCAGTAGTGCTGCCCATGGAGTTGCCAGGGAGGAAGAGGTTGCTTGCCTTGGCATCCAGAATGTCTGTCAGTTGCCCTTTCAACCAAGGATTCAATTTTTGATCTTTGAATTGCTATTGGAAGCCAAACAATCTGTTGTTGATAGGGCGAGAATTATTTTATTATTAAATACATTCTGTTTGTTTAGCACATCTTAGGTCTCAGTTGTATGAACTCATTTAGTCTTCATGACCACTTGAGGATAGAGACAGAGCTGGTATCATTAACAAATGGAATAACTGTTCCATATTGGTTATGTAACTTACCCAAATTATGCCCTAAATAAGCAGTTAGGGGCCTTCAGACTTCAGAACCTATTATTTTGGAACAGGAAGTCAGTGAAATTTCATTTGGTAGCTCCTTGCCCCCTAGTGAACATAAATGACAAATGTTAGGATAAGCTAGGTGTAGTTTATATTACAGGGTTTCAGAAATTGAAGATCCTTTGCTCTCTTTTGAAATACCGTGTTACACAGAGATATTTGAAGAGCCCTTTCTGGTTTCTGACAATAATTTTCTCATGTATTCTTCCTAACCCCCAAATCTCTCTTCTAATTATCTCCCTAAGAAACCAAACTCTGCTAATTACTTTCCACTGATTTCTGCTCTGGAGTTTTATGTGTGTTTTGGATGCTTAAGTCTACTTCATGATAACAATAGGAAAAGGCATTTTATCTGTATTTTGGTCCAGTGTCCTGAAAAATATGTCATTTGTCACTATAAATCTTATTTTGAGGGCTTTTATGAAAATCTTAAATCTTCTCGCATTATAAAATTAACATACATCATATAAAAAATATAAATAATTCATATTCCATATTTGAATTTATAACATTTTGTATAATTTCTACCAGGAAATTAAAAATTATTTTAAAATATCATTTTTAATAGCTTTATAACATTTCATCATCTGAGTATAATATACTTTATCTAACCATCCTTGTAATTTTTTGATACTTAGATTCTTTCCAGTTTCTCATAATCATAAATAAACATTCAAAGTGTTGAATAAACATCTTTGCCCAAACCTCTGGTTATTTTCTTAGGATAATTGCTTAGAAGTTGAATCATCAGTTTCATCATCCTTCTAAAACATGCAGTTGGAAACAAAAATAAAATAGTACCAGTGGGTTCAAAGTAAAAATTGAAAGCATTTTTTAACCTTCCTAAAAAAAACTCAAAATGAGTCATAGGCCTACATGTAAAATGCAGAACTATAAAACTTCTGGAAGGTAACATAAGAGAAAATCTAGATGACCATAGGTTTGGCAATGACTTTTTTTTTTTTTTTTTTTTTTTTTTTTGCGGTATGCGGGCCTCTCACTGTTGTGGCCTCCCGTTGCGGAGCACAGGTTCCGGACGTGCAGGCTCAGCGGCCATGGCTCACGGGCCCAGCCGCTCCGCGGCATGTGGGATCTTCCTGAACCGGGGCACGAACCTGTGTCCCCTGCATCGGCAGGCGGACTCTCAACCACTGCGCCACCAGGGAAGCCCTGGCAATGACTTTTTAAATACAATACCAGAGGCACAATTCATTAAAGAAATAATTGATAAGCTGGACGGAATTAAAATTATAAACTTTTACTCTGCAAAAGACATTATCAAGAGAATAAGGTAAGCCAGAGACTGAGAGAAAATATTTGCAAAGGACACCTCTGACAAAGGACTGTTATACAAAATATACAAAGCACTCCTAAAATCCAATAATGAGAAAATGAACAATCTAATTGAAAAATGAGCAAAAGATCTGAACAGACACCTCACCAAAGAAAATACATAGTTGGCAAATAAACATGTGAGAAGATGCTCAACATGTTATGTCATTAGGTAATTGTAAATTAAAACAACGAAACACCACTACATGCCTATTAGGATGGCAAAAATCCAAAACACTGACAACACCCAAGGCTGATGAGGATTGGGGGCAACAGTAACTCTTATTCATTGCTAGTGGGAATACAAAATAGTACAGCCACTTTGGAAGACAATTTGGCATTTTCTTACGAAACTAAAATACTCTTATAAGATCCAGTAATTGTGTCCCTTTGTATTTACCCAAAGGAGTTGAAAACTTATGTCTACAGAAAAATCTACACATGGCTATTTATAGAAGCTTTATTCATAACTGCCAAAACTTGGAAACAAACAAGATGTCCTTCAAAATGTGAATTTATAAACTAATTGTGGTACATCAAGACAATGGAATATTATTCAGTGGTAAAAATAATTGATTTTTAAGCTATGTAAAACCATGGAGAAGTCTTAATTGCTTATTACTGAGTGAGAGAAGCAAATCTGAGAAGGCTACATACTATAAAATTCCAAATATATGATATTCCTGAAGAGGTAATACTATGGAGACAGTTAAAAAATGAGTGTTTGCCAGGGCATAAGAGTGGGAGGAGGGATGAATAAGTAGATCACAGAGGACATTTAGGGCAGTGAAACTATTCTGTATGATATTGTAGTGGCGGATACATGTCCTTATACGTTTGTTCAAACTCATAGAATGTAGAATGCCAAGAGTGAACCCTAGCGTAACCTATGTACTTTGGGTGATAATATGTCAATGTTGGTTCATCAACTATTATAAATGTACCACTCTGGTGCAGGGATGCTGTGTGTGCATGGGGTGGAGGCAAGGGGTTATGCAAACTCTTTGAACTTTCCACTCAATTTTGCTGTGAAGCTAAAACTGCTCTAAAAATAGAGTCTATCTGAAAAAAAGCTCCTTCCCCTTTCCCCCTTTTTACAGGCTCATTAATTAGAAAAAAAAAAAAATCCATCTTTGGCCATTTCTCATTTCTCTTCTTAGTTTTTCTGGTAGTTGTAAGATGCTTATATCTTTAGTCTTCAATTTCTCAGCTTGGGAAGTTTCTATTGATGCTATAGTAAGAAAGATGAGGAATTCAGCTCACATTATTATCCCCTGCCAATTTTTTGGGGTATATGGTTTTCCTATTAGTTTCCTTTGTAGCTTTTAAACTAAATTTTGGTAACTTAATTTTAATGTGTTGTACTTTTTGGGGTAGCGTTATATTTGTCTTTCCTCCTCAATATTTTCCCCATTGTCATGAAAACCACCTCAGAGATGAATAGGCATGGTGGTGGGGGAGGGATGCAGTAACTCAGGGCAGCTCTGTGTGGAAAGAAGGGAGGGAGATGGCACTCTTAGCTTCTAGCAATGTCAATTCAAAACAACAGTTACACATAGAAAAATAGTAGGGGACATAAGTAGTACTTCCCTTGCCTCCTGTCCCAGCCTTCCACTACCATGAGAAACATGTGGTTCTGTAAGAAATGCCCAAAGGAGGGCCTGGGATGCCCCCGTATACGTACGTAGTGATAAACACTCAGTTTGTGGTATACCTTTTAAATGCAACAGAATATCATAAAGCATTTCTCCTAATCATAACTTTTAGTTCTTGCTTAGTTTCTACAGAATTGTATAAGAGTTTATTTAGCCATTTGCTGATTGATTATCCCTGAGAGCTTTCTTCTGGGCCCTGTTTTCTTCTTTCTTAGTGTATTCTCTGTAGTTGGTCTTACCTTCAGTATGCTGATGACTCCCAGATCTTAACTCTAGTCTAGTCTTTGATCACACAAGTGCCTCAACCTTATGAAATTCAAAACTGTACTTATCCCTTCTTTCCAGAACTTGTTAATCTTCCACATTATATAATGAATGACACCACCATCAAATAATTGCGTAGGTAAGAAAATTAAGTGTCAACCTTGACTCTTCCATCTCCTTGATCCCCCCACATCTACTTGGTCATCAAGTTCTATTGATGCTCCATGCTACTTTTTTTTTTTTTAATTGTTTCATTCACGTTTCTCTGTCTCTATCATTGTTATCCTTCCTTGCCCAGGCCACCATTGTTTCTCAACTGGATTGTTGCAGCTGCTTTCTGTCTGGTTTCTGTGCCTTCAGTGTTACTCTCTTGAAATTTATTCATTGTGCTGCAGCCAGAGTGATCTTCCTAAAATACCAATTCAGTCACTGTTAGTCTCCTTCTTAAACCGTATGTATGTATGTAACTATATATGTAACATATATATACATATATATGTGTGTGTGTGTCTCTCTCCTCTCTCTCTCTCTCTCTCTCCCTCTCTCTCTCTCTCTCTCTCTCTCTCTCTATATATATATATAGAGAGAGAGAGAGAGAGAGCGAGCATGGTTCTCCAGAGAACAGAGCTAATAGGATATATGTAGATATATAAGAGGAGATTTATTATAGGAATTGGCTCATATGGTTATGGAGGTGCTCTCTGCAAGCTGAAGAACCAGGAAAATGGTGGTGTAATTCAGTCTGATCCTGAGGGCCTGAGACTCAGGGGCCTGATGGTGTAAGTCTCAGCTTGAGCCCAAGAGCTTGAGAACCAGAGGCACTGAAGAATGAGGGCAGGGGAAGGTGGATGTTTCAGTTCAAGCAGAGAGAGTGAATTCTCCATTCCTTTGCCTTTTTGTTTAACTTAAACCCTCAGCAGAGTTGATGTGGGTCATCTGCTTTTCTCAGTCTACCGATGCTAATGCTTATCTCTTTTTGAGACACCCTCAGAGATGCACCCAGATGTAATGTTTTACTAGGTCTCTGGGGATCTCTTAGCCTATCAAGTCAACACATAAAATTAGCCATCACATTATGAATACACACACACATACACACATGTGCACCATTGATGACAGGTGCTTGCAGACCTCGTTAACCTCATTTCTTGCACTAAGAATTTCTTTCTTTTTCTTCACTCTACCATGCTCTTTTGCTTCTGGAGTGTAACACAGGTTATTTCTTTTGCCTGGACTATTCCTCCTTTGCCTCTTTAATTGTTAATTCTTTCTCATCTTTAGTATCTCAACCTGGCTTACTTATTTCTTTGTCCGTGAATGCTTTCTTAATCAGTAAAGTCTGGAATGGGTACCATTCCTCGGTGCTCCAAGGGAAGTATTTCTACCTCTTCCATCAGAGCACATCTCATGCTGTGCAGTAATTGTTCACGCATTTGATCCTCCTGGGCTGTGGGTTCTGTATATATAAATGAATATACACCAGTATTCATTTTCATATATTCATGTTGTTGAATGAACACTTGGATATGCATGAGAAATGGAAAGATTCCATCTAGCATCTATGCAGGGCTTTTGGTGTTACAAAGAAATCTGTGGGAGGAAAAGCAAGAAAAACAGGAACATGGATGTAAACATTTAATAAGTAAAGGTAAAGTTTTCAATTGCTGCTTCTACTTGAAGTGAAAAGGTGTGTAATAAATAATATTCCCCTTGAACTTTGATAAATTAATTAATTTCCCTGAATCTTAATTCATAAATAGAAATATTTAATTGTGAACATCATTCATGTAGTCCAACACCTAATTTTAAAAGTGAGAAAACAGAGGGTCAGAGAGGTTAAGTGACTTGTTTTAGAAACAGAATCAGAACCCTATTCCAGTTCTCTTGACTCTCAGGCACTATGTACGATTTTAAACACCCATAAAATTTCTAGCATTGTGCTTCCTATACAGAATTATTCAAGTTTCCAATTTAGGCGCTATGGAAAAATAGCCATAATTCTTTTAGGCTAGGAGGGAATCACTTCAGTACATATAAGATATTGATGAACAACAAAATGTTAATCACTAGTTAGGCAGGAGTGATCTAGTTAGTTCCTGGGAGAATCTGGTGAATGTTGGGACACCTCTGCATACAATGAAATATTTATTAGTACATCATTGGAAACACTGTGCTTTTATTTTGGGGAAGGGAACATCAGTACACAGCTTTTCCCACATATCGTTCTTTCTGGGGCTCATTTAATATTGACTTCAGTTTTATAATTTATGTCCTCACCTAACTCATACAGGTTCAGAGACTCCCTCTAGAAACTTGTATAACATTATTTCATGTCTGCTCATCTGTGCCCAAATAATTTTTCATAACTCAAACTTTTTGAAACCGCAGTGTGATATTTTAAGGCCTTACTGAATTACATACTTTATATTAAACAATTCAGATTGGTTGTGTGTTCTGTTAGTAGAACAGGGTGGATGTTTCTGGATGTTCAAAAACACACCAAATTAAGTTGGTACTTTTTTATAGTTTAGTAATCACTGACTGAAAACATGTAGGCTGACTCCCTCCTCAGGGACTAGGAAGAACAGCTTGTGATCATTTTATATTAAAAAATGAAAATTGGTTATAAAAAATAAGAAAATTGCCCACTGTAGGTAATAACTCCCTACACGTTTTATTATTATAACTTACTCCTCATTGTTCTGTGAAGTAGGAAGATTTGAAGTAGATGGTTTTTGAAGCATATCAACTCACGCTGACATGATAGGTCATAATGACATCCCTCATGATGCCATCTGCAGATCTCAGAATAAACGCTGGCAGAGCTCCCACATAAGGTGTAGTGTTTACTCATTGATCTACAAAGGGTATGCTGCTGCCAAACACCCATTTGTGCCTGGGTCTGAGCATGAGTCTTCCTAACTCCAGATCATTTGATTTGGATTCACCGTGGAAAACCTGGCTCAGGAGAGGGTATTTGCATTACTTCAATCCACAGGCTTTTGTTAACTGCAGCTGCACATACGAAGTAATTGAATTTGAGAGTTAGGAACTCCTGGTGAGACCTATGGAATCTCCTGCATTTTTTACCCTTCTTTAGATGAGGAAGGAAATAAGGACAATAACCCACTGAACTTGTGGGATTTTGTCCAGCAACCAAGTGTTTGGACATTCTTGTTTGGAGCACAGGTATAATAACCACGTTGGAATGACTTTCTGAATGCACAACAGCTTGGGTATCTAAGGTAGTGAGAGTGTACCTGAGATTGTACTTTTTGGCTGGTGAGGTCTTTTATGCACTGAGATTGTCTTCTTTATTATATCATATGACCTTGAAAGCCTTCTTAAATGAAACACAAACACATATACATGCTGTTGTTTATAGCCTTCTTTTTCCTTCTTTATTTCTTTTGGCCACGAGCAAGGATATGATACCCTGATTTCCGTTGAGAGAACTGTCCTCTCTCATTTCATGTGGTGTTGCTGGGATGGTAAATTTTCAGGTGCCTGTCTGCCTCCATGGAATCTGAAAAAGCCTCCTGCCCTCTGCTCCTAGGGGCTGACAAGTGACCTAGCCCTGGCAATCAGTTTCTTTCTCTCTCTTGAGTGAGTGATTAAAGGACACAAAGTACAGTTGGACATCATTCATCATGGGGAGCAGCTGCAGCAGCATCCTGGTCCAACTGCAACAATGAGCTTGCTGTGTTTCCTACTTCTTGGCTCCTGGGATTCCCTTGCTTGCTGCATGGTGCTAAACCTGCTCCTCCAGGCTCCTGTTGGATCTGTGACACCCTCCCCCCACAATATGGTTGCTTTTGGTTAAGTTAATCAATGTCCATTCTGTTGCTTACAATCCAGAACACTGATGCATGTGTCCAAGTCTGGTGGTGTAAAATGAGCTCCACTTATATTTATCAGTGTGGTACTGGGAGGAATTTTCACTGGACATTTGCTAGTTTTAATTACTCTTCCAGTCATTCCCATTAAATTAATTCTCTCCAGCAGCACCTATACTCTTTGCCACTCAACAGATTAAGAAATTCCTGTCTTGGGACTTTCCTGGTGGCACAATGGTTAAGAATCCACCTGCCATTGCAGGGGACACGGGTTCGAGCCCTGGTCCAGGAAGATCCCACATGCCGCGGAGCAACTAAGCCCGTGCGGCACAACTACTGAGCCTGTGCTCTAGAGCCTGCAAGCTACAACTACTGAGCCCGTGCTCCACAACTACTGAAGCCCATGCACCTAGAGCCTATGCTGCGCAGCAAGAGAAGCCACTGCGATGAGAAGCCCATGCACCACAATGAAGAGTAGCCCCTGCTCACTGCAACTAGAGAAAGCCTGCGCGCAGCAACAAAGAACCAACACAGCCAGGAAAGAAAGAGAGAGAAAGAAGGAAGGAAGGAAGGAAAGAAAGAAACGAAGGAAGGAAGGAAGAAAGAAAGAAAAAGAAAGAAAGGGAAATCCCTGTCTTCCCTGGGCTCAATAAAACATGGAATGAATTCCTCTCTAATGAGATCACTCTGAATGTTGATGATGTCTTTATGACTGTGACATAAAGAAAGGTAGGGTGATTTTTATATCCCAGATACCCATGAGCACACATGTACGTACCTCCTACTGCCATGATTCTCCCTTGCCTGGAGAGTAGCGTGCATTGTTGACCTACTGCTCCAATAAATGCAGCGATTTTCTAATATGAAGAAGTATATGTTATCAAGGTATGGTGTTTTCTTAAGGGAAGGCTGTTACACCTGCCTACCTGCCCTTGACTCCTCAAGAGGATATCTCTTTCCCAGAACTTATTTATCAATAAAACTGGAGAGAGAGAGAGAAAACAAGATCCATCCTCCTTTGTATGTAAAAGTACAGGGCCTATCAGTGGGGCTGTCAGGATGGCACACACCTCTGGGGCCTGCTCCTCACGGTCCCCAGTTCAGGTTTCATGTCTGGCAGACCAAGTTGTTACCTGGTTTGGATAACAGTCAGGGACATGGTGAGAGGTTGAAGTAAAATAGCATGCTTTCCATTTGAAGAGTAGTGTTATTTGAGACAAGTTCCCCATATTAATTTCCACTGGCAATGGTAGCCTTTCTAGGCCATAAAAAGGAACGAAATTGGGTCATTTGTAGAGACGTGGATGGACCTAGAGACTCATACAGAGTGAAGTAAGTCAGAAAGAGAAAAACAGATATTGTATGTTAACGCATATATGTGGAATCTGAAAAAATTGGTATAGATGATCTTATTTACAAAGAAGAAATAGAGACAGATGTAGAGAACAAATGTATGGATACCAAGGGAGAAAGGGAGAGGTGGGATGAACTGGGAGATTGGGATTGACATATGTACACTATTGATACTATGTATAAAATAGATAGCTAATGAGAACCTGCTGTATAGCACAGGGAACTCTACTTAGTGCTCTGTGGTGACCTAAATGGGAAGGAAATCCAAAATAGAGGGAGTATATGTATATGTATAGCTGATTCACTTTGCTGTACAGTAGACACTCACATAGTATTGTAAAGCAACTATACTACAATTAAAAAAAAAAAACTACCATGAAATGGATTTTCGTGTTAGGATAGTTGATCAAGTAAAAATAAATTTTATAAACTTCTGTTTCTGCAACTGTTTATCAATTCACATTTAAAGAGCTAATAAAATAGTTTTTTCTTAAAAAAAATAGGGTTATTGCATTTGAAAGCAAAAGGGGCCTGAAAATCATCCATGTACAATTATCTCATTTCATCAGCAAGAAAAGTGAAGTCCATAAAGGTTATGTGATCTAGCTAATATTGTATGGTTGGTTACATAACCCTTGTCCTTCTCACTGTCTTGTAATAAACTCATTCTCGCCTCTCAAAACTGGGTGATGCCCAGCTACTAACAGGCCAGCTCTCCAGTTGCTTCCAGGGTAGAAGATTTTGTGTTCTGTCATTCTCTTGCATGCTGAATTGTTAGGGAATATCTGTCAGCTGGTTTGATATCTAGAGAGAGAAATGGGTGGGTCTTTTTTGTTAATATTCTTATCACTTCTAGAAATTATTTGTGGACATAGGGTTATTAAACACTATAATTCAAATGTACTTCCCCTTACCCCACAGACATTTTTTGAAACTGTGCTGTCAGCTTTTAGGTACCCAAGTGTGATACGGTAAGAAATATTTGGTCTTTCTTTCAGATTCCTGGCACATAGCTCCTAAAACCCTTATTATCTGTGGAGTGATCAGAGTATCTTTTGTCTCCTAACAAAATGACTGATGGCTGGGGATCCCAGAGAGCTTCAGGTTGGGGGTTGGTCACCAGAAAGACCAAGGCATAATTAGAGGGTTGCAACTTTCAGTCCAACCCCCAACCTTCAGGGAGGGGAGGGGGTTGGGATTTGAATCAGTCACCAGTGGTCACCAATGGCCAATGATTTAATCAATTGTGCTTATGAAATGAAACTTTCATAAAACTGCTAAACAACAGAGTTTGGAGAGCTTCTGTGTTGGTGAACACGTTAAGGTACTAGGAGGGTGATGCATGCGGAGAGGGCATGGAAGCTCTGCGTCCACCCACCCCTATGCATCTCTTCCATCTGACTGTTTCTGAGTTGTATCCTTTATTATAAACCAGTAAATGTAAGTAAAGTGTTTCCCTGAGTTCTGTGAGCTCTTCTAGCAGACTACTGAACCTGAAAGGGGGCTTTGTGGGAACCCTCAGCTTTGTAGCCCAAGGGACAGAAGTGTGGGTACCCAGAGCACCCAGTCCTTGCAACTGCATCTGAAGTGGGGGTAGACTCCAGGGACTGAGCCCTTAAACCTGTGGAGTCTGTGCTAACTGGGCGGTTAGTGTCAGAATTGAATTGCATTGAATTGCAGGACACCCATTTTGTGTCTAGAGAGTTGGAGAACTGGTTAGTGTGAGGAAAAACCCCACACATCTGGTGTCAGAAGTATTGTGAGTAGAAACAGCATAGACCAGTTCCCGTTTGTAACACTCTAGGGAAATTTTCTATCTAAAATTTTTCTATCTATGGGAAATACTTGTAAAAGGAAGGTTCTTTCAATATTGTTAATAATCTTTATCTATTTGAAAACTCTGACTTTTACACATTATATTTTCTTGGAGCAGATAATACATAATAATATGGTCAATAGGACCTGGAATTTATTAAGTGTTTACTATGTGTCAGGCACAATGCCAAATGCTGTGTATGAATTATTTCATGCAATTCTCAGAGCAACTCCATATGGAAGGTAATTTCACAGATGAAAGAACTAAGGTTCAGAGAGGTTAAATAATTTGCCTCACATTACCCAGTTAAAAAGGAGCTGGAGCCGAAACTCTTAGGAGAAATGACATGTCTAAGACAAGCTGTAGTGGTTTCTCTTCTTGGCTTTTGGGGCTGTAGACATTTAAAAGAAATGCGGATTGTCAAAGGCTCACAGAGGATTTTAGGGGAATAAAATGTATGTAGCCAGATGCTAGATTATTAGGGAGGATGATTGGTGGGGTGGGCAGTATATCTGTGTCCGTGTGACAACAAGGGAAGAATGCTGGAAGGAATAGGGCTTCCCTTAAGCCCTAAATTTAGACCAGCCAGGGAGAAATGGGCCACACAGAGTGTGTTTATTTGTCCAGCATTTTACTTATTGCTCTGTATGTCCTTTACTTGTTTTATTTCATCTGGAGCTTACATTCCTACAGGCTAGTTGTTGTCTTGATCTAAATTGCTTTGAACACCAATCAGCACAGTTTCTTGATAATGAATTTCACAAAACACAGTGGGTATGGACATTCTCTTTGCATTTGGGTTTGATTCTTATTTCTTACTTTTACCTGCTGGGTGTCCTTTGTCATAAAAATTTATCATTCAGGGCCTCAATTTCCCTCTTTATAATTTGGGAAAAATTGTACCATCCACTTCATAGGCTTGTGCCTGACATGTAGTAATGGCTATAAAAAGCATCTAGTGCTACCGCTGCCCCCACTGGTGCTTCTGTAATGAAATAAAGTGGTCCGTTTAAAAGAATTGATATGTCAGGGACATGTTTGGGACCTTGGAAGGCTGGAGGAGAGAATATTGAACGTCCTTTACTTAGAGGGAGCAGGTGTTTGAACTCAGTAACCACGTTTTCTACCATCCTTAAATTCCCCTTACACCCGATCTAGAGAAGCAATGAAGCAGAGCTGCGTAAAGGTGAGGGCAGATCAGAGAATACGGCTGCCGCTACTAGTTAAGATTTGGATATTGGCTCTAATTGGCCCCGTGGCGGCCACTTTCCATAAACGTATTTATTGGAACAGCCGTGTTATCCTGAGTATTCTGTCCCCTGCCATCTGCTACCAGAGGATGTGTACTTTTTCCTAGCAGAGGATGAGAAGAATTTGGACCAAGAAACAGCTGAATGCAGTAGCAAAGTGTATATTGAAAGAGTCAAGGAGACAAGGTAGAGTGGCTTGGTGTGGGGATAGTTGTATTTCAGGTTAGAGCAGATTTCTAGGAGAATTAACATTGGCTGAAGTAATCTGAGTTTAACTCATGCTGTTAAATGTAGATTTATAGTCACGTATTATATACAAAAAATGAGTTACGAGGTGTGCCACGTAGCCTGCCTGATCTGACCCCGTCTACCTCTCCCACCACTCTCGTTCCCCCACACCACGCCTGCTTTTAGTTTCTTCAGAAAGCTCTTTCCCGCTTCAGGGTCTTTGCATATCTTGTTCTCTGTGCCTTGAGCCTTGACCTCCAGCTCTTCCCTTGGCTACTCCTTTTGCTTATTCTTCTGGTCTCCGCTCAAATATTAGTTCTTCAAAGAAGCATTGGTCTCAAATATAATTCAGGTTTCTATACTTGTAATGGTTATTTCTGATAAAATAATGAAAATGAGGCAGAAAAAGGAGTTCATTGGTCTCTGAACCAGGGAGCCTAGGGATGGATCTGGAGCTTCAGGCATGACTGGGTCTAGGGACTTAAAAAACGCACCTCTTAGGTTCTGGCTCTCTTCTGCCTCTCCCTCCACTCAGCTTGGTGACACACTGTTGAACTCATTCTTCCCATCTGGGGACTGACTCTGTCACGTGGTTGGGAGACTGGAGGTCACAAACTCCTTTCTGGAGACCACTCCACAGCCCTCTTTTATGGGGCTGCAAGACCTGGGTTGGGGGTTGGGCACGGAGCCCTGTTTTTGAGGCATTCTCCCAGGATGGTGTGGAAAACATGCTGGTGTGTGTGAATGGGGTGGGGTGGGGGAAGGGGTATGGAAGGAAGGAACAGGGAAGAATGCATATTGGAAAGATAAATGCAACACATCTCCACTCTTGTTTCCCTCATGTTTTTTTCTCATAGAATACAGTTCTTTTTCTTCACAGCCCTTGTCCAGTTTGAAATTTAGCATACTTTGTGTGTTGATTTGGTTAATACCTGCTGCAGACTCCTCCAAGTTGGCTGTGTTCCCAGTGCCTGTGACTGGCACAAAGTAGGAGCTTGGTAATTACATGTAGAATGAATTAAATAGTCAAGGAAGTCAGAGTGTAGCCAAAGGAGGGAGATGGGTGTGTTGTAACCATTACTTTATACCTAAAGAAGCTCTGGAGTGCTTTTTGGGCAACTTGGTCATTTCATTGATTGACAGACACGTGAGTTGAGGGCTAGAGTAGGGCAGGTGTTGCTAAAGTGCGGTGCCCAGACCAGCAGCATCAGCATCACCAGGGAACTTGCTAAAAATGCAAATTCTTAGGCTTAGGTGGGCTAAGCCTCCTGAATCAGAAACTCTAGGGATAGGATCCAGAACTCTGTGTTTTAACAAGCTCTCTGGGTGATTTTGTTGCTAGGTAATGTTTGAGAATCGCTGGAGTAGGGGATAGGAAGGAGCAAGGTCACACTTACACAGTTGTATCCTATAAAAATTACTGGCAGGGGCTTCTGTCTGGGTTGTTTGAAACTCCTTTTGAGCAGAAAGAAGGCAGTGGAGTATAATGTTTAGGAGCTCTTGAGCCAGGTTCTGTTTTAGAATCCTGGGTCCTCCGTTAATTATTTGTACAACTCACTCAATCTCTCTAAGCCTCTAATTCCTGATCTATAAAATAACCATAACAAATAGTACCTAACTCACGGAATTGCTATGAAGATTAAAAATGGTAATGATGACGGTAACTGACATTTTTTAAGACCTTACTAAGTGTCTAAACACAGTGTCGAGCTTTTTACAAGTGTTACCTTACTCATTGCATACAAAGCACAGTGCCTGGCACATGGCTAACGTTTATTGAATGCTTACTGTTATTGCTTATAAATGGAAAGTGAATGGACCTTGTCTATTTGGGGAAGGCCAAAAGCTCCCCTAGTCAAGGGGATCATGGTGAAGGCTGATCAGACATCTGTGTGACCTGTGAGAGCGTGGGTTTGATATCCAGCCTCCTGCTCTGTGTCTGCTTCTGCCATCCTGCTTTCTCATGGACCATCCATCCTACATGTTCCTGACTTATTGGCTTCCCTTGATACACAGACTTATAATAAGCCACAAACACTTGTAAACCTAGTGATGTCTTACTGGGGATCCTCACCATTATAATGAAGTCTTACAGGTGGGATTAACTGAAGGCCTTCTCTGTATAGGCATTACCTAAGCTCTGCATTTCTGAATATTTGTGCTTTAGGAATTTTTCTTAAAACCTACTGAGACTTTCCTAACCTCAGCTGACTTTTCCCTACTCACTGTTCATGATCAAGGTCACCCAGATATGGGTCTGATAAGCCCATGGATATTGGTCATTTGAGCTCTGGTCCCCAGGGATTTCGACCCTTCAGCCAGTGCTGTTTGCTTGCATGCGTATAAGCTGGACCTGTACACCATGGTCTGAGGCAACTCTCCTGCCTGGTCAGGCTGGAGACTGAGGAGCTTTGCACTGTGTTTAGTGGGCACTTTTGTGACCAAAACATTCCTTGGGTATTTACTGTGTACGAAGCCCAGAGCCTCCATTTCTGGGGGATGCTAAGGAAGTAATAGCTTGTCACAGTGGAATTTGCTTGTTGGAAACAACCTGGGGACGGTGGTATTATAGCACAGAAGAAGGTGCCTGTTAACTTGAAGCAGACTGAAGACCTGAGACCTGGGGCCAGGGAGGGGAGTGGGAGGAAGTTAGCATGGGCCAGGGTTGCTGTGACACAGAGGGGTATCCTGGGGACTCCTAGGCATAATTTTCAGCAAATACTTATTTAACGGTAACTATCACTAGTGGCTAAATGTGCTGTGGGTGGAGCTTTCTTCACATCAGAGCCAATGCCCAGATTTAGGGTCTTTCCCTCCTTTCTCCTTCTATGGTCTTTCTACCATAATTAATTTGGTACATGGTCACTTCTTGTGCACAGCTTAAGTTTGCCTCAATGAGAAGAGGAGTTTTACTCAGAGCCCTTGATTGTATGTGACAAACCCAATTTGAAGAAGCTTAAGGAAAAATAGAGTTGATTGGCTCAGGTAACTGGGAAGGATGATGGTAGAGATCACAGAATTAAAGAAAGAACTGCAGGACCCAGGGACTTGGGAATCAGGACACAACTTCACTGGGGTTTTCTCTTTGCTCATCTCTCATTTCTGCCTGTCTTTGTTTTCATTCTGCTTTCGTATCTCAGGTTTCATGTCTTAGCTACCCTAATGTAAAAAACTTTGCTGCTTTTTCCTCCGGTCTGTTTGTCATTCCGAGAGAAGCATTCATTTGGCCCTATTTGATCATGTGTCCACTGCTGGACTCATCATATACCCAGGGGAGTGGGCAGAGTTGGTTGCCCACTGGTTAACCAGTACACTGGTTGTACTGGTTAACCATGGTAGGAGCTCATCCTGACTGGTGGTGCCCTTGCTGTGCTGATTGTGAAGTATTTTGAGTAGCATCAAACAGAGCACCTTAGAAACAAGGTGCTCTGTCTGCTTGGACACATCTGGGTCATCTGTCCAACTCTGTGATCCTGGGGGAGGGAGCGGTACACATGGCATGATTTGTTATAAAAATAAGTGATGGGGGAAACATGCTAGGGAGCCCAAAACTATTGTCATTGTAATGTGTCTCAAACATTAGGTAGCTGAATTCAATATGAAACAACCCATAGTTACATAGCTTGTATCTAAGCACCCCATCTACATCATCTGTTGATACTTGTAAAGCTAAGTTCTTTTCCTCCCCTTTCCAGGTCTTTCCTGATGCCAGGCTCACCTGCTTTCCTTTCTGATAGAAACTATTATCTTCATCAATCTTGCGAGATGAGCCCTCTGACTCTGTCCCTAGGAATCATGACTGTCTTTGCTCCTAATGATGGACTTTCCAGGTCTTTCCTGATGCCAGGCTCACCTGCTTTCCTTTCTGATAGAAACTATTATCTTCATCAATCTTGCGAGATGAGCCCTCTGACTCTGTCCCTAGGAATCATGACTGTCTTTGCTCCTAATGATGGACATGTGGTTCTCACACTGCTCCCCTCATCAGCCGCTGTCCATCTTCATCAGCCCTTAGCACTCCCCACTCCCCACCCTTTTGTCTACCCTTGATTCTTCCTTTTTCCCCCGTTCTTTTTTTTTACTTGCTTTTATCCTTAATGCTCTTCTGTATTGAGCTGTTCCTGACAGAAGGAATGGCTGAGGGGATTATGATGCTTACTTAACAGATTGAAGAAATGAAGGCTCAGAGAATTTAAGGTGATTTGTTTGTTCCAGATCCCACGGCTGGTAGTTGGCAGATTAGCAGTTTTTAGTCAGAGCCTTCTGACACCAAATCTTAGGACCTTTCCTCTCCCTCAAGTTCTCTCACTGTGTTTGCTCATTTAATTTAACTGTATTGCCACCCTCCCAATAAATTATCCTAATTTGGAAAGGGGGATTATTTGTGAGAGTGACTTAGGGGTAGTTTTGGAGTAGTGAATCTTGAGTCTGGAAAAAAACTCAGGGTTTTGATGGATAGAATGGGGAGGGGAGGCCATTCCAGGGAACAATAGCCACCTGAGTAAAGCAGCTGCATGAGAAGGAGCTTCTGTCACGTGTCAGAAAAACAGCCTGGGAGTAGTGACAGTAACAACAGTAGCCTCAAGGAATGTGATGAAAAAACAGTGGGCAAAGTGAGCAGCTCCTCTGCTCCAGGCCCTTTTCTGTGCACTTTCATGCACTTCTTGTCTAATTCTTAGGGTAACCCCCTGAGCTATGTAATATTATTATCTTCATTTTCCTGCTGAGGAAACAGAGGCCCAAAGAGGGTATTAACTTGCCCAAATCACACAGCTAGTAAGAAGCTAAGTTTATATACAAACTTCAACCTCTTTGATCCTGAAGTCCATTTTCTTAACCAGGAGGCTCTGCTGCTAGAGGCTGTGGCAGGAATTTGATAAGAGGCCAAACAAGCAGTCCTAGGTCTGTCCAGAGACCTGATGCTATGAGTAAAAATTGTTGCTTGTCAGATATTTTTATCTTAGAAAGGTGTATCTTTATTAGATTTGAGCTTTAATAATGAATTTAGAAATATTATGCAGTCTGCTTGTAAAAGATTCAGACAGTATAGAATCAGAGGCAAATGTGAAAGCTTTCCTTTACTGCTAGTGTCCCTTCATTCTGTGCAGAGTATTTCGTATTTTAATTTATCTCTCAGGCTTGCTGCAGTGGGGGAAGCGACTCTATCACCACCTTGTTGGAGGACCTGGGGCATGTCGCTCATCTCTGTACCCCATTTCTTCATCCCTAGCTTGATCTTCTTGCTTGCCTTCCTTCCAGACTCAAGATTCTCTGAATCTCTCTTTTCTTGCCGAGCAGCAGTGACTCAGGAATTCTGTGGGTAATAAATTATGTTCTATAGTAACGAGCCTTTCATTCTGTTCTGTCTGCTGGTTCTCCTTTTCACAGTGAACCTTGATGGGTTGAAGCAGAAAATCTCAAGAGTTTAGAAATGAGTTCCTACCCCTTGGAGGTGCCCTCTGTGTGAGGAGGTGAACATGAGAGGCCCTCTGGAGAGAGCTAGGAACAAGGTGTGAAGGCTGTTGGGGACAGTGCTACTGCCTGCATAACTCACAGCCCAACCCTGAACACTGGTGGCGATGTGTGCTGCTAGGATTTGAGACAATCACTGAAGCTCCCAGTGTTTGCTGACCATGATCAAATACTAGTGTGGGCGAAAGAGCTCAGATACCTGGTACCTTCCTCACAAGAAATATAATTATGAACAGTGTCTCACGCTTGGTGTTAAAGTGGCAATAGATTCAACAAAATTTATAGGTATTCAGCAGAGTGAGATTGTGTGGGCTGAGGGTGGAGATGGTCAGTGAAGTTTTCCCAGAGGAGGTGAGATTCCAAGGATAAGATAAGTAAAAATTACTACATGTTCAATGTAGAAAGCTTGGATAATTTTAAAAAAGCATAAAAGACAAAATGATCTATTATGCCACCAAAGATAATTGCTATTAGTATTTTGGTATATGTGTTTTTAGTTTGTTATTATTACATTATATAATCAAAATGAAATCTTATTGTACATGCTTTTTTGCAACTGTAATTTTTAGCAATGCCATTTTTCTATGTCAATAAATCTTTAAACACATGAAATTTTTGCAATGGAAATGGCTTTTTTTCTTATTATAAAAGTGTAATACTTGCCAAAAAAAAACAAACAGAAAAAACCAGAGGCTATATAAGACATTATAAGGAAGAAAAGAAAAAAAGCACATAATCTTACCCCCTGGCAATTACTACCATTAGCATTTGAGCATATATACCTCCTGACTTTTTTCCAAATATGTGTGTGTATGTGTATAAAATACATATGTATAATATATATTATGTTTTATTGCTGTACATATTTGATTAATATCTTTCATCCACCTTACCCCCACAGATTTTAAGCATCGTGAAGGCAAAGACTGTGTCTTTCCCATTCACGAGACTACTGTATTCCTAGCTTCTTGCATAGTGCCTGGCACATAATAGGCAATTAGTAAATATTTATGACGTGAATGAATGACTGAATGGTAGGTCCATATTGTGGTGGATCTTGAATGAGGGGATAATTAGAGTGCTGTCTAATCACTGGGAAATGAGCAGGGCTTTCAGAACTTTGGGCATCAGGTTATGACTCTTTGCTTATATATGGTCAACATCTGTGCATTTTTTTTAAAAGCCAAAGCAAAAAAAATAAATAAACCCAAACCAAACAAAACCCAAACTCTTTGCTGCTTTTAATTTGATGAAAAGTTGAATTTTGACTGTTAATATTCATGGCAACTTAAATCACCTCCTTCTCTCACTGTCCTCATCTCTCTAGCTAGCCCTAGGAAGCCAAGGAACATGTCTCGTTCATCTTAGTACTGCTAATGCAGTGCCATATGTGTCCTTGCATCATTGCATGTTTCTTGGTGAGTGTGATGGTAGGAGGAGGAAGGCGATGGAAAATTATCCACAGAGAGACCTGTGGTGAATAAAAGGCATGCAACACTTCTCTGATGTGACCGGATGCTAAGATGACTACTTATTTCATTAAGATGCCTTTCCCTTATCTAGTTTTGCTAGACCTGATTAAAGAAGTTGCAGTGAGAAATATGTGTGGGCAGATAGTTAAGTAGCTAAACCAACTTTATTATAGCTCCACTGCTGTAGCATAAGACTCTAGTGCACATTCTGAGAGACATTTTAAATGCTCTGAACTTAAATGAACCGAAGAGTAATTTGGATCCAGAGATTTTAAACTTTCATGTTGTTGGGATCCAGAGTGTTCAACTTAGAATTGTAGAATATTTGGATTGAAGGGACCTTGGATACCCACTAGTGCAGTCTTCTCATTTTACAGGGGAAGAAACTGAGCTCCAAAGGGAGAGTTGAATTGCTCAAGGTCCAGTAGCAAGTCAGTGGAAAAGCTGGAACTAGAACTCAGTCATTCTGAGTTCCAGGCCCATGTGATTTCTGACTGTTTGCTGTGAGAAAGATAAAAACTTAAAACATCCAAGAACAGCTAGTGACCACCATTTGAATGTGTTTTATATATAGATAGAAAGGAGGCAGGAAAGAAAAGGGGGGTAAGTGAGGACAAAGGATAAAGAAAACAAATGCAAATGAGAGCCTTTCTAGGTAATGCATGTTGTGGTTTCAACTCCTAGGGAGCAAAATTTGAGTCACACGAAACGATTTGTAAAGTGTTGCTCTCATGAACTTCTCTGGTGTGCATGAAAAGCACGGAGGGTTGTAGTTTTAAAAATGAATTTGAAATGCTTTGGACATCAGTAGTGGAAGCTCACTACCTTTTCTTTGAATCTAAATGAATTTAGCAAAGGAACTCAATTTTAGTCACAGGAGACTAATTAAGCCATCTTGCTTGAGCCATAGCTAAATCCCCTTGTATGAAGAGTAGCACACAAGGGGGAGGGGAGCTGAACTATGGCACGATGTAATATGCTCACAGAATCAACTTGGCCTCGTAGTAACAGGCAATGGAGCCTCAGTGACATGAAAGGAATAAAGTATAGACATTTTGTAGAAGATGAAGAGAGGAACTTATAGTGACTTTTGTAGTGCTCCTTGCAGTTTTCCTTTCTCTTCCCAGATTTACCCTTCCCTCCCATCCTGCTCCTCAAACTGGGCTACTGCAGTAATCTCAGACTCATAGATTCTAGTTTCTTTCCACTCCAGCACAATCTAAACACTGCTTCCACGGTTATCTTCTTAAAATAATCCTTTGATGATTCTCGTCTCTGACTCAGAACATCTCAGGGTTTTCATTGCTGAAAGCAGTGGCTCTCAACTTTAAAGCTGGTAACAACACATGGGGAAGCTTGTTAAAAATGCACATTCCTAAACACACCCCTAAGAGAATCTGATTCCATGGATCTAGCATGATGCCCGGGAAACTATTTTCCCAGTGTATTTCTCATGCAGTTACCTCGGGGACAGTACTGCGAAAAATTTGCTTACATGGTCAAGTCCAGTTCTTTAGCCAGAGGACTGACCTTTAATGGTAGAAATTCAGATCTAGGGCAGGTAAAAGAAGGGGGAGAGAGGTTTGGGGAGACTGGTCTCCAAAATATCCATAGGAATGAGATACGTTGGCAACCATGATTATGGGAGGATTTGCAGCTTATGGATGGAAAGGAATTTGTCAAACCATCAGTGTTTGGGCTTAAGCCTGCCAGACAGCTTGCATAGTGGGAAGTCTGGAATAAATGCAGAAGATATAGGTGTAGCCCCTTGACTTCCCTGACCCTCAGCTTTCTCATCTGTGAAATGGGAATGTAAAATGCCCTGCCTCCTCATAGTTATAAGGATCAAATATATGAAAATGCTTTGAAACTTGGAAAGTGTTGAATAAAATAAGGTAATTGTTTATATTAATAGTCTGTTCTCTTCACCCTCTGTTCTCTCTCTTCACCTTTGCCAAATGACAAAAAGGGTCTCGCTCAGGAGAGTAATTGCAGTTAAATAGGCTAAGCCTGTGGGGGGGAGTGTGTGTTGTTGACATTAATCCTGCTACAGCTATTTGTAGGAGAAAAGATAAAAGTCATATAGCAGCCAGCAGAATGTTTTTGATTACCCCATGGATTTGGGTAGCTTGGAGGTCTGCTGTTGAGCTGTAGAGCTGGAATCTGACTTCCTCTGTGAGTATGAATTTGGCTGAGTTTAGCAGTGAGAAAAGCTTAAGAAAAGCCACACATGCTGAAACCCAAAAGGCTAATGAGGAGAATAAACAGCTTGTGTCACTAGACCTTGTGCATTTCCCTAAAAAGAAATCATGAAGTATGAACAAAATGTTGCCTCTGAAGGTTTCATGGTTACTTGGTCTAGTTTTTAATTTGGTAACTGTGCTCATTGCCTGCAGGAATTACAAGAACAATAGGCTTCTGGGTGTTTATGAATTGATGCCCTCGCCTGAATTCTGACGTGATGTCCTGGCCTTGGCCCCACTCGCAGCAGCGGGGCGCTCATGCAGGCCAGGTGTTGCTCTGTTCTGAACACTCACAGCTTAGCGAACTTAGGGGGCTTTATATTGTGTCTTCTTGATGAACCAGAGCCTGTGATTTTGGCTTCAAACATGTTTATTCTTCCCTGTATGGCGTGTCCACAGAAAATAAGGAAATGCTTTGTTTTAAATAAATTCTCTTGTTCTTCTCAGAGTCCCCTGGTGTTTTCAATAAAAGGACACAATTGCAATTTTTTTCCCCCTTACCACCCAGGTTTGTCAAATCTCTGCATTTTGCCACTTTTGCTCCATGTCTTTTATTATATAATAAGTATATATATTTTTAAAAGAAAGAAAATGTAGATGCAGTTGAAGCCCCTGTGAAATCCTTCCCACCCCATTCCTGTTTCTCTCCCTCCCTTTCCAGACCACTATGCTGAATTAAGCAAGCAACATGATGTTCAACTGAATGTTTTGACCAAGTAATAATATTTCAAAGTGAAGTTCCCATCCCTTGTGGAAATAGGAAAGTAGGTGTCCCAAATCAGGCCATATGAAAGTCATATGAAATCTTGTTTCTTCTGTAAATCATTTCTCAGCTGGTATAAACCTTCATTTTTTTTCCCTGCTGAATTTCATTAGCAGTACTTCTTTTTAAAAAATAAGTAAAACATTTACATGGTTCAAAATTCAAAATAATTCCCAAAGAATTAATATTGAGCTTTCTTTCATCTGCTTTATTCCCCTCCCTCCCAACCTTGTGGTTAACAATTTTTATTAGTTTCTTGTTTGTACTTCCAGTGTTTTATTATACACATAGAAAAAAAATGTGAATATACATTCTTATTTTCCTGCTTTCTTTACTCAAAACATTGTATTCCATATTCATTGTTTTACCACATATTTTCCACTTAATAATGTATCCTGGAGGTCTGTACACCAGCATCCCCCCTTCTCTCCCTCTCTCTCTCTCTCTCTCTTTTTTTTTTTTTTACAATTTTGTATTTTTTATAGTTGTATAACATTTCACCCAGTACATATTAATATGTAGGACTTTATTTATTTTACAGTTACATAGAATTCTGTTGCATGAAGGGAAAATATTTTTTCAACTAGTCCCCTATTGCTGGACACTTGGGTCATTTAAATCTTTTCCTATTTCAGGTAATGTCCTGAAGATTAATATTGTATATACGTTACTTCATATGTATGCAGGTATGTGTATGCAGTTCCAGAGTGAGATTGTCAAAGTGTAGATGCAGTGCTTCCTATGGGTTGCAACATTTTGCATTCCTGAAAACAATGTTAGTTTGTGCTTCCCCACAGCTTTGCCAAGAGAGCATATTAAATAATTTTTGGAGTTGACAGGTGACCATATATGTGTGGGTCTATTTCTGGACTCTTCATTCTGTTCCATCAGCACACACAGCACATAGCTGTAATTATTGTATTTTTTTAAGTTGAAAAGATATATGCACCCCATGTTCATTGCAGCATTATTTACAATAGCCAAGATATGGAATCAACCTGAGTGTTCACTGATACATGAATGGATAAAGAAGATGTGATATACATACATATACACACACGATGGAATATTACTCAGCCATAAAAAAGAATACAGTCTTGCCATTTGTGACAACAGGGATGGATCTAGAGGGTATTTTGCTAAGTGAAATAAGTCAGACAGAGAATGACAAATACTGTATTATCTCACATGTACATGGAATCTAAAAAACAAAATGAATATACAAAACAAAACAGAAACAGATACAGAAAACAAGTGGGTGATTGCTAGAGGGGAGGCCAGTGGATGGATGGGCAAAATCAGTGAAGGGAATCAAGAGGTACAGACTTGCAGTTATAAAATAAATAAGACACAGGGATATGCTATACAGCATAAGGAATGTAGTTAATAGTACTGTGATAACTTTGCATGGGGATAGATGGCTGCTAGACTCGTGGTGATCATTTTGTAATGTATTTTAATGTTGAATCACTATGTTGTAACCTGAAACTAATGTAATATTGTAAATCAACTATATTTCAATAAAAAATTATCGTAAAAAAATTATCGTAGTTTTTTTTTTTAAATATTGACACCTGGTTGTGTAAACTCTCCAGTTTTATTCTTCTTCAAGATTGTATTGCTCTTCTAGGTCCTTTGCATTTCCATGTAAAGTTTAGAATGTATGGAAAATCCCAACTGGAATTTTGATTTGGATTGCCCTGAATGTATGGATAAATCTGGGGGTAATTGACATTTTAGCATTTCTCAGATTTTCAGTCTGTGAGTATTTATTTAGGCCTTCTCTAATTTCTTTCAGCAGTGTTTTGTAGTTGCACAAAATCAATTTGATGAATTCCTAGATATTTTACATCTTTCATTAGTATTTAAATGTTTATCTTTTTAAAATTATGTTATCTATTTGGTTATTGTTAGTAGATAGTTGATTTTGATATGTCGAACAACTTTTCATGTATTTTAGGACCACTTGTCCTTATATGGCAACTGGATTTTCTTTTTCTATTGCTTTTTTCTTTTCTATTGCTTTTATTCTTCTTGATTTTTAGGATTTCCTTATAAATTAGGAATAACATTTTGTCTGTGCTATGAGTTATAAAAATTTTTCTCAGATTGTCATTTGCGGTAAAGTTCATTTTTACGCTTTCATCATAGACCAAGTTAGTTAAGTACTGAAAGGATCTTAGAAACCTTCTACTCTCTCATTTTACAATGAGGAAACTGTGGCTTAGGATGCCTGAGTACTGAGGCCCAACTACCAAGTAAAGACAGAAGCTGAATTTGAATACAAGTCTCAGCCCAATGCTTTGTCCACCATTGTGCCTGTATATAATCAAATAGTACTCTTTATTGTGGCATGATTGACTTGTGTAAACTCCATGCAAATAGGAATTTATGCTTCCTGAAAGACAGCTGTGGAGCTACAATGCATATATCATAGTTCCCCAATGATTTAGTTGAATCATCAAAAGAATATTTTCCCGTGAAGAAGTATCCAGGCGTAGATGGTTCAACCAGGGAATTCTATAAGATATTTAAGGAAAATACAATACTAATTCTGCACAAACTCTTTCAGAGAATAGATGCAAGAGACCTTCTTCCTAATTCATTTAATTAAGCCAGTGTTACCCTAATACCAAAGCTAGACAAAGACATCCGAAGAAAAGAAAACCATAGACCAATATCTCTCATGAACATAGAAGCAATCATCCTTAACAGAATAATAGCAACCTGAGTCTAGCAACATGTAAAAAGGATTATCACCATGAACAAATGGTACTTATTTTAGGAATGTAGGTTGATTTATCTCTTCCTTCTCCTTTAGTTATTCTCATGTGTTATGTTATACCTTTTGTAATTGTCCCACAGTTTTTTGGATTTCTTTTCTGTTCTTTTTTCAGTCTTTTTTTTTTTTTCTCTTTGCTTTTCAGTTTTGGATGTTTCTATTGTCATACCCTCAAGCTGAGAGATTCTTTCTTCAGAAAATTAGTCGCTGTGTCCAGTGTACTAATGAGCACATCTAAGACGTTCTTCATTTCTGTTACAGTGTTTTTGATCTTAAGCATCTCTTGTTTATCCTTTCTTAGAATTTCCATCTCTCTGCTTTCATTATTCATCTATTCTTGCATATCGTCTACTTCCATTAAAGCTCTTAGCACATTAACCACAGGTTTAAAAATTTCTGTTAATTCCAACATTCCTGCTGCATCTGACTCTGGTTCTGATGCATTTCCAGTATCTTCAAACTGTGCTTTTTGCCATTTAGTATGCCTTTTAATTTTTTGTGCAAGTGCCTATGATATACCGGGTAAAAGGAAACCATGGTACGTAGGGCTTTAATGCAGTGATAAAGTGTGGGGAGAGGGGAAATATTCTACAGTCCTGTGATTCGGGTTCAGTTTTTTGGTGAGCCTGTGCCCCTGGATTGTGACCTCCCACAGTGCTTCCTAGTGCACCCCGCCCCCCTCCCCCACCATTTAGGTGGGATGGGATGGCTAGAGGGAGCTGGAGTTTGAGGCTTCTCTTCTCACAGGTAGGTTAGGCTCTGGTAAAATTGTTTCTCCTGAAGGCAGGCCTTGTTAAGGAAAACAGAATGGTCTAGTGTATTTCAAAATGATTCCTTTTTCCCTTCCCATGCTGCAAGCACAAGAGGGTTTCTCTCCGATAGTCACCGCGAGAACAGGGTGAAGCTCTTAGAGGTAAAACTTAGAAGTGTGCCTCCCACCCCATGACTGGGTCCCCCTGGAGTTTTTCTCTCTCAGACTTTTGCACACTGAGCCTCCAGCAGTTGTCAATTACAGTTCAAGTTTTCCTACCCCGGTATTGGTTTCTATGGATGTTTCTGCTCCAGTAGGTTCCGATTCTCTGTATCTGCCTGTCTGTCTCTCCAATTTTTGGAGCAGCAGTTTGTCCTGTTGTCTCACTTCTCTGATGGATCTAAGAAGAGCTGATCTTTCAACTCGTTCATCTTTTTACTTGTTGTTACGGTGGAGTGGTAACTTCTAAGTGCCTTACATTGCAAAGTTGATTTATTGTCCAAAAATCAATTTGGGTGAAATAATATGTTAATAGAAAAAAGGACAAAAACCATGTGATTCTCTCAGTAGACATAAAATGTTTTTTTAAAATATCCAACATGCATTCTTGATAAAAGTTCTCAACAAGTTAGGAATAGTTGAAAATTTCCTTACCCTGATAAAGAGCTACAGCTAACAACATGCTTAATATTAAAAGCTTGAATGCTTTTTCTCCTTAAGATTTAAAAGAATATCTGCTCTTGCCTCTTTTATTCAACACTGCTCTGGAGATTCTACTCTTTAACTTCTTATTCTTGCAATAAGGCAAGAATAAGAAATTAAAGGCATACAGATTGTCAGGTAAGAAGTAAAATTATTTTTATTCACAGATGATCTGATTTGTATGTAGGGAATATCTGTCAAAAAGCTACTAGAAGTACTAAACAAGTTTAGGAAGGTCACAAGTTACAAGATCAGTATCTAAAAATCAACTATTATTTTCCTATTTATTGGCAATTCACAATCCAAAATTAAAATTAATACAATAATATTGTTTACTATGGAATCAAACAGAATAAAATACTTAGGCATAAATTTAACAAAAGGGAGAAAAAACTGTATGCTGAAAACCGTAAGACGTTGCTGAGAGAAAATAATGAAGAGCTAAGTAAGCGGAAAGATAAACTATGGTCATGGATTTGAAGATCAGTTTAGTTAAAATGGCAATTCTCTTCTCAGATTGATCTATAGATTCAACATAATCCCTGTCAAATTCCCAGCAGGCTTTTAAATATAAATCGACAAGTCAATCCTAAAATTTAAATGGAAATTCAAAGTACCTACAATAAACAGAACAATTTTGAAAAGACAATGTTGAAGGATTTGTGCTACCTGATTTTCAAAGCTTACTGTGAAGCTACAGTAATCAAGACAGTGTGGTATTAGCATTAGACCGTAGATCCGTGGAACAGAACAGAGTCCAGAGATAAACCCATACATGGTCCCTTGATTTTTGACAGACTTGTAAGGTAACTCAGTGGAGTTAGAGAGTCTATTCAACAAGTGGTGCTGGAACAATTGGGTGTCTCTATGCAAAACAAAAGCAAAAACATAAAACCCCTGGACCCTTACTTCATACCATAACACAAAGTTCTACTCAAAATGGATCATAGATCTAAATGTAAGAGCTGAAATTATCATGTAACTAGAAATAAACAGGGGAGAAAATATTTGTGACTTTGAATTTCTTAGATAGGACACAAAAAATATGAACACCAAAAGATAAATTAAAATGTTTGCTTTTCAAAAGATAGCACTGAGAAACTGAAAAGACAAAGATAAGTAAATGGAATTGCAGAAAATATTTGCAAATTATTTATCTGATAAAGGACTTGTGTTCAGAATATGAAAAAAACCTCTTACAGTAAATAGTCTGAAAGCACACAACACAATTAAAAAATGGGTAAAATTTTGAATAGAACCTTCAAAAAAGATCTATGAATAGCAAATAAGCACATGAAAAGGTGTTCAACATTGTTAGTCCTTAGGAAAATGCAGACTAAAATCCCATTGAGAATATACTACACACCTCTAAAATATATGTAATCAAAAAAGATTGAGAATACTGTTCCTGAGGTTGCATAGAAACCAGAACTCTCATGTGTTGCTGATGGAAGTAGAAAATGATACACTCCCCTTTGAAAAATTGCCTGGCACTTTCCTAAAAAGTTGAACTTATATTTACCAAATGACCAAGAAATTTATTTTCCAGGTATCTGCCCAAGAGAAATGAAAAGACTTGTATCCATATGTTTGTTAGGCTCAATATCTCCAAATATTTGGAAGCAATCCAAATGTCCATCAACTGGGGAATAGATAAACAAAATGTGGTATATCTATACAGTGGAGTGCCATTCAGCAATAAAAAGGAGTGAACTACTTATACATGTAAGAACATGGATAAATGTCAAAAATATGCTAAGTGGAAGAAGCCACACAAAAGAATATATACTGTGTGATTGCATTTGTATGAAATTGCTAGAACGGGCAAAACTGTAGGGACAGCAGGTTTCCTGGGGCTGGGATTGGGAGCAGGAATTGACGGCAAAGGGACACAAGGGATTTTGGGGGTGATGAAAGTGTTCTGAAGCTTGAGTGTGTTGATGGTTACACAACTGTGTAAATTTACTAAAACTGACTTGATCTGTATACTCCAAATGGGTAAATTTTATGCTATTGTAAACTATACTTTAAAACGTGGTTAAAGAAGGAGAAATCTCTAAAGAGGAAGTTGTATCAGATGTTAATAGCTTGGAAGGTATCTTTTTTAAAAGATTGTTTCTCGTTTTTTCCTTTAAAGTGAATAGGGTTTAAATTTTTAAATTTTTTGCTTTTTGAACAGGCTACTTCCTGGTGGCTCTAGGGAGGGATTATTCCCTAGAGCAGTTGTACATTACACAGCTCAGGCTGAGTCTTCCTCGATGGAGGCAGTTGCCAACAAAGAGTGAGACTCAGCTGGAGAGGGCTGAGTGAGGCTTCTGGGGTAGGGCCCCTCAGGTTTTGCTCTAATTACTCCAGCTGAGCATACAAGAAGAAAGGCAAAGCCACAGGGAGGCATATTAATTAAAATGTCTCCTATTTCAGTGGGCCATTGTGATTCTCTTAACTTTTAGGAGGTTACAGTTGTAAGTTTACAGTTTGTTATTTCCTTCCATGTCCAGCATAATTGCATGATGAAAGAATCCCACATTTTAATATTCAGAAACAGTCACTTGGGTAGATTAATAAGAAGGAATAGCTAATTACCAATTAGGGTCAGATAAGAAAAAGGATCTACTTTTAAAATGAGACTATTGGGAACTATCTTGAAGGGGGACTTTGACTGTAGATTTCCTTCTGGTGTAGTTACTTGGACATAGCAGGAAAGGTCTTGGTCCCCGAGCTTTTGGTGTCCAATTGCCTGTTACTGCATAGGAGGTATAATTAGAGATGTGAAAGAGCCCCTCTCACTGGTTTTATTTCCACTGCTTGTTTAGACCTTTGCTTCCAATTAAAGAACAGGAGAAACATGCCTTTTAGGGAATATAGAGAAAATTTTGCTTTGATCTTATCTGCTGCAATTATTGAATACATTTTCCCTTTGACCAGTGCCCCTGTCTCTCTTCCCACACAAGAAAGCCTAAAACAAACAGAAAGAAACCATTAACTTAAACTGTTGTTATTCAGAAGTGTTTTTGATTTGATGCTTTAATTTTAAGATTACTCTGTTAATTGTAAGATCAGAGGCTTATATTTTTAGGGCCATATGCTGCTTTGGTTCTATGAACGGATACCCTGTGGATCTCAGTGGGAGTTAAAGCAGAGCTAGTTGCAGGATGGTGGTTTCTTCCTTTTTTTGCACAAGGAATTTTTCACTTGCTTTTTCCAGAGTGTAATCGGCATGTATTAAGGCCACTTGTTTGGCATAAATGTTTACTGACATGTTTGGCGAGACAATAGCAATTGTTTAATAGGCATTTCTTAGTTTACTTGCTAGCACTAGATGTGCTAAAGATTCTCCCATAGGAGTGGCTTCCCCATCCCCCTGATGGGCAACTGTGTTCTATTTCCTGAATTAAAACACTCTTTCTCCTATTTTCAGAAGAGCGGGATGTTCCTTTCTCTGTCCTAGGAGCTCATTTCTTCCGCAAAACCTTTCCTTAGTCTGTTTAGCCCATCTGTCATGCCCTCTCATCTCCAAACTTTATCTATCTTTTAGAGCACAGTTTAAAGTTTAATCTCCTTTATGAAATAATTTCCTTGTAGCTCATAGCAAACTTCTCTCTTTTCTGAACTCCTGAGCTTATATTTTCCCCATAGAACTCATTTCCAAATTATGACAAGCACTGATGGTTTGTTCACCAACTGCTTTCTCTTTGTAGACACTACTCAGAATGCCCATGTGTATCTCAGTTCAGGCTAATAAGATGGTAGCAGTCTGCTGTAGGGTCTCTGGGAAGATGTATTTTTCTGATGTAGGTGACGGGCTGCCAGGTGTTGAGGTGGTCAATTAAGACAATGAGCCAAACTAAAAGTATCGGTCAAGTCTTTATTTATTTATTGCGGCAGTGCAAGCAAGGGGCAAAAAGTGGCCTGGCTCCCTAGTGCTCCATTTTTTTTCCTATGGAGCAACACCTGGCAAGGGTGAGATGCATGCAGTGCAGATGAGGGGAAATGTTTTATTGCTGAGGAGCCTGGAACAGAAGGCTCGTGCCTTTTCATGGTCTGGTAGAGGGGGAGGAGGAAGGCTAAGGAGTAGAAAAATACTGATTGAGCATGAAGAAAATGCCTTAGTCAAGCTCCCTGGTAATGAGGTCTTGGTGGAGGTGTCCAAAGTGCCTCAGCCAAGGCCTCTGATAAGGTGGCGTCTGAAGAGAAATGCTTGGGCTAGATGTATATATGCTGATATGTGTATGAGCATGGCTGGCTCAGATGGGTGGAGTGGAGGTGGGGTTCCTTGAGTGCAACTCTCCAGAAATCTGCAGTGCAGTGGCTGTAACCAAGTCTGGTGTGGGGACGGCAGCTTTTCACTGTGACGTCTGTCGGGCAAAGCCTTGCAATTGCCTATGGTCGGGTCTGAATGATCACACGCAGGCTTTTGGTCTAGAGATGGACTCTTCAATAAGTTCCACCTCTTTCCCTTTTTATTTTCTTGAAGCTGGAATGTGACCTTATGGTTGAAACTGTAGCAGCCAACCTGTGTCCATGAGGGAAATATCAAGGGAATTCAAAGGCTCTGGAGTTAACTAAACCAGAAACAACAACTGCATGCATCTGGACTTCCCATTATGTGGGGAAAAGTAAGTTTCTAATATTTAAGCCACCAAAGTAATGTTTTCTGCTCCTCATAGCCTAAAATATTCCTAATTGATACATCATTTAATCATGCAGTGTTTTTAAATGTTATATAACTAATATTGATCTAAATGATTACATATTGCTTGAGGTACCTGAAAGAAACAATCTCAGCCATCCCCTGCTACCATAGTCCTATTTCCTTTTAATCTTATTGCAATTCAGAATTGGTGGTAAGTAGACTTTGAAGCTGTCATTGTTTCTTTTTTGTAGATGAAAAACCATAGGATTCTCAGTTTATTTGTTAGTGCTCATAGAAGAGTGATGCTGACAAAACTCCTAGCATCAATTACCTGGAAATTGAAGACCTGACTCTGGGTCCCAGTAACAGTTTCTGATTAAATAAAGCCCCAGGTAAAGGTCATTTGCCTTTGGAATATTCAGCACTGCTTACCATGATGGGCTTAGGTCCTTGTCTACTTGTTAATCCTATTGCCTAGAAGTCAACAAATGCCTGGGATCATGTATAGGATGATTCTAGTAAAAAATGCTTTATGATGTCTCTAAATGATTCCATATAGATGTAGGCCAATTTCCCTTTTGATAAGTTGCTCCTCTAGGTTTCTCAGGACAGTATTTTTCAGGAGTATCTGGGTCTTAGGCACAGCTCTTGTCTTATTGACCAACATTACATAAGCTTCATCAGTTTGTGAATACATTTCTTAGGAACCTTGAATAAACTTTGATTTTATTGACCTTCTATCAGCCCTTGGCTTATGTACAGGAATGGGTTATGCTCCAGATACACAATCCTAGCTATTGATACATATGTGAGACCTGTAAAACCACTGCCCATATTTCAGGTCATTAGAGTAAGTTTCTTGGTAGATTAGATAATTTTAAGGGAGACAAAATACAATATGTTTCAAACTCTCCTCCTTCACGTGTTTCTTAATGACTTGATATTATTCCTGGATGAGCGAAATTCATGCTTCCCTGCTATAAGGAATAGATAGATAAGCATTTGCCTAAATGCTGATGATATAGTTTATTTTCTCAAATTTAGAGTAGCCTCCACAAACAATGGCCCTTCGATCTCATTATTTCACTTTAAATCAGTTACTTCAAAACCCAAGTCATCAGTTTTGGCAGAGGTCTTCAAACATTTAATTGGTCAAAATCTAAGAACCCTATATAGAAGGTCAGCTTGTTCACTTACCACTAGCTTGTCTTAAAGAGTTACTCAGTAAATAATACTGTTTGCAATTCAATATTACATGGGCACTGTATTGAGATTATTAACATCTCCAGTTGCAGTTATTAGAGGCACATTTTATAGCACAGAATAATTCTGATAATGATGATAAAAGAGGTAAAACTGATTTAGTGTTTGCTGTGCAAGGCATTGTGCCAAGCAGTTATATGCATTTTCTCTTCTAATTCTTGCCATGGCCTGTTAAAGTAGGTAGAACTTTGGGGCCTGTTCTCATAAACTGTAGTCAACTCTGGGCTGTTTTCTGAGGAAAACCTTCCTTTATCTGCAAATATTACCTTGGCCCAACTCCATGTCACAGTCAGTGGGCTTTTCTCTAGGCTCATGCCTGATCGGTAGGCTTCTTGATTATATAACAAAATCTTAAACCTGTTCTTTTTTGGATGCACACTGAACACACGATACCGCCTTTAACCAGTAACGTAGAGTTAAGTGGGCTTGAATTCTCATCTGCAGTCCTTGCTGGAAGCTTGGCTGTGAGGAATATTGTTCATGAAAGAGCACCTGAAGGGCGTGTGGGCTGGCTACTACACCCTGGTCGTCTTCAGTGTCCAATATATGGTAGCCACTAGCCTCGTGTGGCTATTTAAATTTAAATAAATTAAAAATGAAATAAAATAAAAATTCAGCTCCTCAGTCAAAACACCCGTATTTCAAGTGCTCAATAGCCACATATGGCTAGACGTTTTCATGCTGGACAGCACAGATATAGAACATTATGGTCACTGCAGAAAGTTTTATTGGGCAGTGCTGTGATAAGAGTTTCACATCTGGACCGCATTTTCTTTAAAAAAATTATTATTTTCATTGAATTGTGCTTTGATGTGTTGACAGTGGCCTGCACTGTGGCCCATTCTAATAATAAGTATTGAGTGTTCTTATGTATCAGAAATGGTTTTAAACACTTTTTATGAATTAACTCAATTCTTATAACAATTTTGTGAAGTAGGCATTATCATCATCTCCATTTTACAGAGCTCAGAGAGTTAAGTGACTTGCCTATAGTCACCCAGATGGTAAAGAGTGGTGATGGAATTTGCATCCTGTAAGTCTGGCTCAAACCTTTGTTCTTCACCACTACACCATGCTGCCTCTGAATTCCCTATAACGCTGTCTTGGATTTCATTCTCAGGATACGAGTAGTAACCTCATTACTTTTATCACATTATTTTTGTATTCCTGTTCCTCCTGGCTGTAGCTCTTCATTTATTTAATTTCTGTTATTATAATGTTGCAATGAAATTCTGATGCCAGCCACCTGGAGTTAGCACAGGCTCCTCAAGTTAAGGGCACGATTCCCTAAAAGATTACCCTCACTTCTAGTACCAGTCACAATTTCAGGAGTCCCCAGACCACTTGCACTGCTGACCAACTGGCTATAAATTTGGGGGTTGCTCTAACTCTCTTAGGTCTGATAATTTGCTAGAATGACTCAAAAAATTCTGGAAAGCACTCTACGTATGATTACAGTTTTATTAGAAAGGATGTCAATCAGAACCAGCCAAATAAAGAGACAATGAGGATGAGACCTGGAAGGGAAGAAGAATGCATCACCCTTCCCATTCATCAATGTGTTCAGCAACGGGGAAGCATATCTGAGAGTTGTCCAGAGTTTTTACTGGGGTTTTATTACAGAGGCACGATTAATTGAATCATTGCCCAGGTGATTGAACTCAATCTGTAGCACCCCCTCTCCTCCCTGGAGGTTGGGCTGGCTTAAAGCCTCAGCGCTCTAATCCCATGGTTGGTCTTTCCGATGACTAACCCCCATCCTGATTTATCTCACTGGTATAAATCAGGTATGATGCAAGGGACTCATGAGTAACAAAGTCACTCCTATCACTCAGGAAATTCCAAGGATTTAGAGGTTATCTCCCAGGAACCAGGGACCAAGACCAGATAAATTCTTTATTATACAACGGTACGTATTTTTTCCTTTTTCTTGAAGTACAGTTGACTTACAATATTATATTACTTTCAGGTGTACAACATAGTGATTCAATATTTTTATACATTATGAAATGATCACCACTGTGAGTCTAGTTGCCATCTGTCACCATACATACACCGTATTACAGTGTTATCGACTATATTCCCTATGCTGTGCATTACATCCCTGCGACTTATGTCTTTTATAACTGGAAGTTTGTACCTCTTAATCCCCTTCACCTTCCTTTATCTGCAAATACCCATCCCCCTGCCCTCCTCCTGTCTGGAAACCAGGAGCAATATCTATGAATCTATTTCTGTTTTGTTACGATTGTTCATTTGTTCTGGAAATCTATAAAACTATGATTAATAGTCCTTTTTGCACCTATATAAAAATATGCATTTATACATGTCTACATAAATGTTTATGTTTTTACTTATACTCACACACACGTACATAAATACTTCATTTCAAAAAATATTTGAGACAGTCATGTATTTACTTAGGCTGACTGAAATCCATTTTGAAATGAGGTGGAAGATTTATGTGTGTGTGTGTGAGTATAAATAAAAACATAAACATTTTATGTAGACATGTATAAATAAACAGTTTTTAATTTAGATGCAAAAGGACTAACCATAGTTCTATTAATTTCCAGATCTATAGATTGCCTTAGAAATGGCTTCATTTTACACTCTTATTTTTCTGATGAAGAAGTAAGCCCAGAGAAGTGAAGTGGCTTGCTGGTTAGTGGCAGAGTAGGGACTGGAATTCAGGGTTTTTAATCTTAAATTTAATACTCTTCTTGTCTTCATAATCTCAAGCTTCTCCTTTACATTAGTCATATAATTATCACCTCATACTTTTCTCACCATTTTGCCATGCCCAGAAACCTCAGGCTGCCCTCAGGATACAGCTTTGGCGCAATGGGTGAAGCTCTGCACAGACTCCATTTTTGTACTTTCTGCCTTTACATATGTGCTATTCCTTCTGCCTTAAGTGCCATTCTCACTCACTGGTCCTTTCTTAATTGTTTTTAAATGTACATGGTAAACCTCACTTCTCTGACCTTCTCTCCTCTCACAGAGTTAATCTTTCTCTTCCTTTTCACATTATTTAGCATATGCCTTTATCTCAGTGGCACTTATCACACTGTATTTTTAATTCTTTTTCCACATCTCAAACCTTAACAGAATTATTGATTTCACCCTTGTTGCCACTAAACCTATTACTCTCTTTGTCTTCCCAATCCTGATATAGCATCATCAGTGACTCAGCTGCTCCATCCAAAAATCTGGAAGTCACCTTGATTTCCCTCTTGTCATCATCTTGCACATCTAATTAACAGCAAGTCCTTTGGTGCTACAGCCTAAATATATACCAAAGCTTTCACCTCTCACCTTTAAACTGGTCTGTTTCCACTCTTGCCTTCTTTCAATACATTCTCCAAACTGGGGCCAGAGTTCTTTCAAAATGTAAAACACTTCATGTCACTTCTAGCTTAAACTCCTCCATTGGTTTATACTTTCAGTAAAATAAAATCCAAACTTCTATTGTGCCTGGAAGGGACCTACGTGATGGAGCCCATTCCTCCTGCGTTTTTACCAGGCCCTCTCACTGGCTAGGTGCTGGATTCTCTAGATTTCTTTCTGTTCCTCAAACACACCAGGTTTGTTTCTTTCTCAAGGAGGCAGCAAGGTATGGCTTGTTTTGTGTACGTGATGGGAGGGAGGGAGATTTGGCAGCTTTTCCTCCCCCATATTTTCCATTAGCTTCCCCGAAAGCCACTCCAACAAGAGTTGGCTTGCTGTACAAATGCAGCCTCAGGACAAGAAACGAATTCCCTGGTCTCTCCCTTCCAACCATATTGCTGCCAGGATCTTTAGGTTTGTTTCTTTTCAAGCCTTGGTTAAAATGTCATCTCTTCAGAGGGACTTTCCTCGATCCATTATAGCTTCCTAGATCCTCCAAACTCTATGATATTACCTTGTTTTACTGAGTTTGATAGCACTCAATAAGTTGTCTTGTTTATTTTAAATTGCGTGTTGTCTGGCCTCACCAGAATGCATGTTTCAGGGTGGCAGGAACCATGTCTGTTTTGTACATTGCTTATTTCCCAGTCACAGTGGGCACATGGAAGACCCTCAACGGTGAAAAGCTACTTAGTGGATGAACACTCCCTCTTGTCTGCAGCAGGCTGTGCACCCCCTGAAGGCAGGCTTTATGACATTTTCTGGTATCCCCAGTGCTCAGCACAGAGAGTTGCGCAGGGTGAGAAATCAGTAAAAGTTCACTGAGTAATATTGAATAAAATTTGGCTTCTACCATTTATTACTTATGTCACCTTGGTAAGTGCCTTAACCTCTTTTAACTTCATTTATAATGCCCATTTCTTAGGGTTGTCAAGATTAAAGGAGGTCAATGGATACGGTATTCTACAAATGTAGGGGATTGTTATTGCTGTCACTGGTCACTTTTCTGCTAAACATGCCATTGGGGCTTATATTACCAGTGCATGCCTCAGTATTGCCAAAGCTACTCCTTACTGGCCTTCATAGGCCTGAGATGCCTCATATGGTAAATTCTAGAGAGGCTGGAAGGATGTTATAATAAACTCTTTTGCTTCTGTTCTGTTTGTAGTAATGCAAGCCTACTTGGTAACTTGGAGTTGCCTATAGACAAGTTGCTGTTGCCAACATGTAGTTCTTATTTATCCCGTGCTTCCCTAGTGTTTCCATTAGCCATGTAGTATAGTTTTTCCAGCTAAATGATTAGCGTCCAGCTGTTCCTGTGTTAATGCTTGTGTTCAGTTCATTTAAAAAAACTCCCAATAAGGATTGTTAGTTCATTTAAAAACTGTTTAAAACTCAGAGAATATTTGTTTCTTATTTTTAAAGAAGTAATCATTCAGTTCAGGGACTTCTTTTTTTACGGTGGGACTAAGAATCTTTACAGATATCAATGATTATTTGGAAAAGTCAAATTAGAGTGCAATTCACTGATGTTTTTAAGCACAACAGCTACTGGAGCTATATTTTAAAATGTGTTCCAAAGTGAAGGGTGAAGAAAATTGATTTTGCAGATGCTCAGATGAAAACAGTCACTTCATATTAGGCAGAAAAAGGCAGTTTGAGATAATCTCAGTATGAGGGAAGTGTGATGTTTAGACCAGCCAAAGAATAGGAGCACACTTGGAAGGCTGGAAGTGTGGAAGGTGTGTGTATTCACTGATCCAAAGGGTTTAGAGGATTAAGGGGGAGAGTGGGAAGATAGTGTCAGCCTAGGTAAGGGTGGATAATGTATTTTTAGTTTTCTCCTGACTTTAGTTCTTAGACACCCTGAGTCTTTAATCCAGGCCTTCTGTTCTGTTTCCCTACCTTGTATAATTTAACCTTTTTCATCACTCGCTTCATCACAATGTATGCATCCTCTCACCTATCCCATCAGCCATCTGTTAGCTAAGCTCGGAACCTATTTAGTGGGTACTAAATGAGCATAGCATGAGGTTGTTCAGTAACATGTTTGCATATTTGTCAGGAATCCCCCAGGAATATCATTCCTGACCCCAAGATGATGATGACTGCTAACTTGGAAATTTACGCATTTCATTTTAAGATACCTATCTTTTCAAAATTTCCCTGGACAAAATTAGCCTTGAGCTGGACCAGTGGGAAGTCAGTTGTGGGTGATAATCAGAGAAGTTTAGAAATGTGTTGGTGTGGAGTATTCAGGTTCCTGCCTCCCCCAATTTCATTCCTCCTAAATTAACTTTCTCTGTCCTGAGACCCGACTAGTGATACAAATACAATATGACCCCAGCTTATTACATTCAGAGACTCTTACTAATGGATTAATATTTTGGATTTGTTTGTACAGACAGCCGGTTTACCTCATTCTCACGTTTTCTGATTTAACAGAACTGACAGACTTGACCAAATCATCTATGTGTTTTAAGCTCATAGAATGTCATACCAAATCCATTGAAATTGTTGTTTTTATAGGTCAAAATGGTGAAATATTGGTAATTTTATACAGTCAAACCTAATAATAATCACTAATAATAGCTAACATTAATTACATGTGACATTGTGGTATTTATTCAAATTAATACAAATAAGCATTTCTGAGAGCTCCTGGCAGAAGAGGGTGACACCATGTGCTTTATTCTAAGTACTTTACATGGATGACCCCACTTAATCCTCACAAACACCTTCTGAGGAAATGGTTTTTATCAACCCTGTTTTATACATGAAAAAAATGAGGCTCAAAGAGTAACCTCTTTGAAAGTGCTCTAAGAGATGGTCCAGCAGTGTGTCTCCCAGCCTGCTCTCTTTTTTTTTTTTTTTTTAAATAAATCTATTTATTTATTTATTTATTTTTGGCTGTGTTGGGTCTTCGTTTGTGTGCGAGAGCTTTCTCCAGTTGAGGTGAGCGGAGGCCACTCTTCATCGCGGTGCGCGGGCCTCTCACTGTCGCGGCCTCTCCCGTTGCAGAGCACAGGCCCCAGACGTGCAGGCTCAGTAGTGGTGGCTCACGGGCTTAGTTGCTCTGCGGCATGTGGGATCTTCCCAGACCAGGGCTCGAACTCACGTCCCCTGCATCGGCAGGCAGATTCCCAACCACTGCGCCACCAGGGAAGCCCCCAGCCTGCTCTCTTAACTTCTACACACATAATCTCAGATGCCTACTGTATGCCTATTGTACTTTCATTAAACAAATGTTTTGTTGAAAACCTGCTGCCTAGAATTCTGCCCTGGGTGAGGTTTTATGGAGAGATAACACATGTGCATAAAAAAGTTTTACTATCAAGGGTCAAGACCAATGTCAGTACAAGATAGCAACGTTGGAGGTGCATGTTAAGGTCCAGGTGCATGGTCAGAAAATACTATTAAGTTAAAGCATTATTTGGCAATGTGAGGTCCAGAGGAAGTTTAAGATAAACTACCAGTAGACATTAAATTCAAAACTAGAAAAAATTATTGATTTCGATTCTTCTATGTTATTAATAAATCAATAAGTTTCAATTATCGTTGACACACATACTCAAATACTATCACCTCCATATACATATGCTATATTACCAGTGGTTGGTGAGTATAGATGTGGGATTACTTACAGTTGCTGCATTGAAAGCAACTTTGATTTTCATTTATTCAGAACCTCCTTCAAATTATGTCCTCTTCAAGTTAAAATCCACAATTCTGTTCATTCTTTAAAAACTTATTGAGCATCTATAATGTACCAGGCACTGGATATTATATACCAGTAAACAAGACATAGTCCCAGGGCCTAAGAGCTCACAGTCTTCTGAATGAAAAAAAAATCACATTTGAACAAGAACTCAAATGTCTGAAGAAGAAAAATCAATGTTTCAGTGCAGCACAAGTCTTAGAATTAACACAGGTTTGCTCAGCTGCTTCCTGACATAAAGGTATATTGTCTGTGTTGCTTCATAATTAATTCTTTTATCAGTTCAGAAGATCCATGGTCTACTATCCCACTGTACAGTCACAACGGTTCAGGTCCTGCTGGAAGGTACTAGTAACATTGGTTTGTATCTGTTACCTTCAGAGTGATTTTCAATCGATGTCTGATTTTGGAGTAGATGTAAACTTCTACTGGAATCGGGTAAAATTACACCAATGTAGTATAGAGAAGAAAGAGAAGAGTTTGACTCAGTACATTTTCAGAAACTTTGCTAACCTCATGAATTCCTGACATGATGGGAACAGACAACTTAACTTCTCATTTTCTCCAACTTAACTTCTTATTTTCTCCAAGGAGAAAATTTTATTTAAGTTTGAGTAGTTAATTTGCATCTTTATAGAGAAGTTACCTTCTGCAGTCTGTGTGTAAGACAGAATTTGGGTATAATAAATATTACTTCTGACTACTCAATAAAATTGGTCTTAATCATAGGGACATTCTTATATTTCAGCACAAAGTAACTGAGATTGGTTAAGAAATGGTAGATCAATGCATTTCACTTCCCACTCACTCTTGGCCATATACTTACTGAATGAAATGGTGGACAGAATTGCCTACATTATTTAAATTAATTTTTTTAACTGAGCAACATATATTGGAACTTGTCTAGGTTTGAAGAGCATATAATGATAATCCACTGTATTGGCTATGCCCTTGCTCCATATAATAGAATTCTCTTCCATTTCACTATCCCCTATTAGTGTAACAACCCACATGAGAAGAGTCTTACTGGAAAAAAATGGAAGGATTGAACCTCCAAACACACACTTGACCCCAAGTTGGAGGTGTTGGTCTTCAGGTTCTGATTATTGTCTTGTAGGTTCTTGGTATTTTGTGACATACAGTATCTGCCCATAAGCATGAGCTTCCAGGTTGATCCAGACTGTCCTAATGTCTTGGTGCCAAGGATATAAACTCCCTCAGTGTTTGTTAAACGTAGAACTCGCAACATCTTGAGTGTATTTAAAATTACCCCATCACAAATGATGACACAATTGGTCATCTTAAAGGTACTATCCATACGGACAGAGAAGGAATAAAGATGGGTTTGAGATATCCATTTGCTTCTGGTATGTCCAGTGTGGCTTCAATCCTAGCTGAATTTCAGAATTCCTAATTTTAGTCCCACCTACCATAAACAGCTTTCTCCATGGGAAAAACATTCCTAAATAAATAAGAACAAGGAGATCCTATTTAAGCCAGCATAATTCACAATCCTGGCAATTAGCACATGTTTGTGGTTATCTATATATGTACAAACACTTTTTCTTCTCTTATTAATATTTTATCATAAAGTTATGCTCTAACTTACTACAACATTTATTACAATAGATCTATTAATTTATAATTACTGTAATCATTATTGCTATTATTAACTGTGGCATCCCTTGTTGTTATTGTTGTTTTTGGTTCCAAATATTAAATTTCATTTGCACAGTTTTGTTATTACTGACTTTGTAGTTACCTTCAGTGTGTGCTGTCCCAGTTTAGAGAAAGGAAGCATTTCTGTCTGCTAGGCCTGAGGCTTAGAACATCGGAGACTCTCAGTAGATTTTCTGTTGAGCACAGAAGACATGGGAGCTTTCATGTTGGTTATTGGACTGGAGTAGGATAATGTATCTTGCATTAAGTAATTCACAAGCATCTTTAGTTGTCATTAGATTCAAAGAAACAATGAAAAATAAAATAAGCCCATCATCATCTTCTACAGCTGAAAATCATTTTTCACCCATTATTGGTTATTGAGTGTACATGTGAACATTTTGAACATACAAAATTCTGTCTTTATAGTAAGATGGGGTACATGTGATGTTCAGATGCTCTCTTTGGAGCTTCAGCTATGGATTCTTCAGTAAGCAAGGACCATACCTTCTGCATACAACATGACTTCTCTAGGGAAATATGTAGATATAACAGGAGCATGATATGTGAAACTCCTAACTTCTTGCTTCATAGGACTGCTTCATAGGTCTGACTGTCTCATAGTCAGATTTTACCAACCGAATCTCCTTGTATATGACATAAGATGATCATACCTTATTTTAAATCACAGAGAAGTTTACAGAACTGTTTAAATGTGTTTTAAAAAGCATATGGGAAAGTGTCTGGCATATTTTAAACCAGGGAAAATTATTTTTCTGTAAATACCTGAAGAGGTGAAATTGGATTTATTAATTATTTCATTGTGAGATCACAGAACATTAAAGTTGAAGTGACCTTCAAAACAATCTTGAGACCAAGTCTTTTTACCATTTTTCTTTAATGCCTTTTTTGATGGGGTATTTACTTCTTATAAGGTAGCCCATTACATTGTGGACCACCTCCCAATTATTTGCTTTAATTAATGAGAATTCTATTTCCTTTCGACTTCCTCCCATTGGTCTTGGATATCCTGAATCATATATGCAGGTTTCAGAAGAATAGGAAAATCATATGCTGATTTTCAGTGTGAACACTGATTTTTTCCTTGAATCTTTTTTGTCTTTAACACCATAGATTCTTTAGGTGCAGATCCTGCCAAAGAAGTGAGCATGTGACACTTTTTCCTCTAATTAGTTAGCTCTGAAACTAAATTAAGTCTGAATCAGCAATCTGCAAATAAGTACATTAAGCTTATTATCTGGTGAGCACTATCAGTTTTCCTTCTGTCTCTGAATTATTAGCCTCTTATTTGTTTACATTACAAATTCAGTAGGAGTAATTATGTAATAAGAAAATGATACTGTCACTTTAAATAAACCGCTCAGCAACTGAAACATCAGGACTATAATTAAAGGCATCACTCACAGCTTCCATTTTAATACATAAAGGAGAAGGACATGATTAGATTTTAATGAACTTGCTTTTGTTTTAGCTTTATTATTGTTTTATTTTAATCTGGATGTGGTTATTTCAAAACACCACTAAATGTTAATAAGCATTCTTAATTTCATATATCGGGATTGTAGTAAATTTAACTGTCCTTGCCTCAGACATCAAGCTTTCAGTTTGTAATCTGTTCCTTAAATGTAAGCACAATTCCTTCTAGTACCTGGAATGGAGAAATTCTCCAAGGCGGTTTAGGCAAATTTCCAGACAACTAAACTCCCTTATTCCCAGCTGACCAATGGTAAAAAGGTGTCAGGTTACACGACTAAACCCTCAAGCAAATGCCATTGTCTACTGCAGTCTAAAATAAGCCTAGAGTTGGGGCTGCCTGAGGAGTAATGGAAGGAGTACTGAGCAGGAGTAATAGAAGGAATACTTGGAGACTCATGACTGGGGCTGAGTGTATGAGCTGCTGAGTTGCCCCCTCTTTCACCCTCAGATTCCTCGTATGTAAAATGGAGATAATAAAATCTACCTGTGGAGTTGTTGTGAGGAGTGTCTCAGATTAAGGATTTGTGTCTGTTTTGTTAACTATAAAGTATGGTACTGGTTTTGACTATGATTACTATCTACTAGTACAAACTGAAGTGTTTGGAAACTATACCTGAGATTTCCCCCCAAGTCTTCCCCATATCCTGCCATTGTGCCTAAAATTTGCACTACAAAAATACTTTTTTTGAAATAAGTTACTGTTTCTCAATGTGCCATCTGTAGGCCTCCTCAGGTGTTTTTTTAGAACATTAAGACTCTTGGACCTCACCCCTGGCCTACAGAATTAGGGTCTCTGGGCTGGGACTCAGTAATCTGAATTTTAAACAAGCTTTCTTGGTGATTTATAGGCATATTAAAGTTGAGAACTCCCCAATAAGGCATTGAAACCTCTGTTAAAATATCAATACTTTGAAAGGGTGATATGGGTCAGCACTATTAGCCATTAACATTTTAAAATTAATTAATTAATTTATTTTTGGCTGTGTTGGGTCTTCATTGCTGCACGCGGGCTTTCTCTAGTTGCGGTAAGCGGGGACTACTCTTGGTTGCGGTGCACGGGCTTCTCATCGGTGGCTTCTCTTGTTGCGGAGCATGGGCTCTATGTCTGTGGGCTTCAGCAGTTGTGGCATGTGGGCTCAATAGTTGTGGCACGCAGGCTCAGTAGTTGTGGCACACAGGCTTAGTTGCTTTGTGGCATGTGGGATCTTCCTGGACCAGGGCTCGAACCTGTGTCCCCTGCACTGGCAGGCGGACTCTTAACCACTGCGCCACCAGGGAAGTCCAGCCATTAACATTTTAACATGAATTAATGTATTGGAATATTTAAGCTTACAAGGAATAGGAGCTAGGCCAGGAAAAATCAAAACAAAAAACTGGAGGTAGAGGGGTGGGCAAAAATCTGGTTTTAACTGAAACTTATAGAACTCTGAAGACCTGGACTCTTGCATGTGAATCTCTAGGGCAACCTTTCATATTTTCAGGGCCCAGGGCAAGAGTACAAATGATAGCTCACTCACTATGTGTCTAAATATTTAAAAGTTGTAAATCACACTAACAAACCTCAAATATATTCTTTCCTCCTACATTAACAAATTAATATTGTAATGACTTGGAAGGCTAGGTTCTGGACTCCTCGGAGGTTGGTGCCAGTATATGGTAGTAGAGGCAACCACTCAGTGGCCTGTGCCCCCTTCCACCAGCCCTCTGCCCATCTATGCGTGTGGATATTTCAGTATGCATGTCATACCCTCTGCAGACAGCAGCCTCTCTGGAAGCTGGCTCAAGGCCATTTGAGCAGAGAATTCTAGTGTCCTGGATGCTTGGAGCTGGGTTCAAGGGTAGGCTCATCTGTTTGGTCCTAGGGACTCTCTCAAGTATGGGTCCCAGGACAGGAGTCCTTCTTGCCCAGGTATAAGGGAGATTCTGGGAATCTTGCAAAATATTGCAGTTATAAAACTGAAAGGGAACTTGGAGATCATTTGATCCAAGCCCTTCATTTGCAAACAAAGCAACTGGGATGCAGAGATTTGATATGACTAGCCCAAGCTCCCACAGTAGCTAATGGCAGAACTAAGACTAGAGCTCAGATCTTCTTTCTCCCTTTCCTTTCTGTGTACAACACTTTTATATATGGTGACATCCCCGGGTAGAAGTATTTTCTATTGCTTCTTCGGTCAGAGAATGTTGTTTAAGCATCCTTTTAAATAACCATATTCCTCAGTGTAAGTAGTGACTTACGGCGGGAACCTTGGTGGCAGTGGCATTTCATTAACCAGGAAGGAGGAAGGGGGTGAAGGTGGGGAGACGGGGGTTCCCTTGAACAAAAGCTTTAATGGAAACTAGAGCTAGGGAAAACAGACTTAAGAACTGGTCCTTTTACCAAGCATAAGTCAGAGGACCACCCTCACATGGGAGCACAATATGAGACGTTCTTAGTTGTACACCAGTGTTTTTCCTTCCTTTATTCTCTGTGTAGAAATTCCTATGACACCTTCTGGTATAGATAGCAGTTACATAAAATATATTTTCACTCTTTCTACTTGATTTTGTAACCTCCCAAACTAACAAAATATTACTGTTTTAGTTAGGAAATAATTGTAAGCTTATTTTCCTTGAATATCCAAAGAGAGGTATGTTTTAGTAGTAGAATTCTTACCAACCACATAGGGAACCCAAGTTTAATTTCCAGACTGGGTAACCATAATCTAATCCTGGCTAATAATTGCTAGTTATATGAATTTGGGTAAATAGCAATTTCTCATTTGTAGAGTGAAGGTTTGGCTAGATATCTTAGAGATTAAGAAAGTGTGCTATTAAACCCACTCTTAGCTGTGACGTTAGGCAAGTCACTTAACGTCTCTGAACCCAGTTTCCTCAGCTGCAAAACAGCTAATAGCACCTATCTTACAGAGTTGTTATGAGGATTAAATGAATTGTATAAGGAAAGTGCTTGGAAGAATGCCTGCATTCAGTAGTTTGCTGTTCATTATTCTTGGCTGGGCTTTAGGCCCTATTTTTGAGCATATACCTAGAAAACGCACATGTTAAATACTATAGCTTTACAAACTCCATGTGTCCAAAATCAAGCCTATCATCTTTCTTTCAAAATTATCTTCTCCCCCACATATTTAATCTTGGTACTGACACTACCATTCACTCAGTTTCCCCAAGCCAGAAATCTGCAAATCATTTTAGACAGCTCTTTTTCCCCCCTTGGCTTAAGTCTAATCAACAATTAAACATTGTGGATTGAGTTTTTCAAGCACTTCAAATCAAATCAAGATTTAGATTTAAGTACATTCTGTTCTTTGCCCCCTTCTTGCATTGCCACTGTCCTCTTTGAAGTCTGTGTTCTGTGGAAACTTTCTACCTGATCTCCCTGCCTCCATTCTTGCTGCATTAAACACATCATCTTGCTTTCGACAGGATCTTTCTAAAACACATATTTAATAACATCACTCCTCCAGTTGAAGGTGCTTACAAGGGTGAAGTGCGCTTTCATCAGCTTGGCACAAAAGGACGTCATGGTCTGACCACAATCGCATTTCTCACCACATCCTCTGGCGCCTCATGTTTCAGATATACAGAAGAACTAGCTTACTCCTGAACTTTGTGCTTTCTCTCACCTCCGAACATGCTGTCCCCATTGTTTAGCATGTACTCCCCAACCCACAACTCCATCTCCTCCCCATCTTACAAGCCCATCTACCTGCAACACCGGTCATTCTTCAGACTCGGTTCTGAAATGTGAAGCCTCCTTTGGCAAGGAAACAATTTGCTAATTTATGTTTTGATACAATTGTCTGGTCTAATTTAGATAAAATCATGTAGCCTGAATAATTCAGATAATTCTTGGATTTGTCTGGCACATTTAGATACATTTATGAAATTCACATTCAACTATCACCTAACTAACACCTCAAAGTCAATTTACCCTTGACTTCTAGCTTTATCGCCTGTTCTGGGGACCTACTTCTCATAAACTCCTGTGTGCTAACATTTCGTTAAATGCATGATGAGGGGATTTCCCTGTGTATTAGAGAATCCTGGAATAGATTACAGAGCATCTGTCAATACTTCTTGCTGCTGATGGTGGCAAAATCACTAGGAGTTGGCAACATTCTGTGTGGTGGTATGGAGGACTGTCACGTGGAGCAAGGTGTTCATTCAGCAATACTTGAAAATAGGGTGTCTTTTCTCCTTAAGGATGGATGTTTGAATATTCTTTTACAAAGTGTGAATTTGAGGTTAAGATTCTGTTTTTCCACCTTTAGGACTAAGTAATCTTCATATTAGAGCCTCAGAAATATTCTCATGAGGCTAATCAGAGTTTGGGTGAATGGCATAGAACACATATGTTATCACACTCTTCAAACTTCTTTTAAATTTTCTCTGTTATAAAAACATTGAGGTATAGACCAGGCCCCAGTGTCTGACTTAATATGCTTCTGGGTTTATCCTTTTTACAAACCATGATGAAAAAGCTGCTATTCTTTTGGTGTATGAGTGTGAGGAATGGATTAAAGTTCATTTTTTTGCTTATGGATATCCACCAGTTCCAGCACCATTTGTTGAAAAGGCAACCCTTTCTTCATTGAAAGAATTTTCACCTTTGTGAAAAATCAGTTGACTATATGTGTGATGGCTTAATTCTAGACTCTCTATTCTGTCCAGTGACCTGTAGTCTATCATTTTGACAGTGCAACACTGCCTTGATTACTTGCGTTATAGTAAGTTTGAAATCAGGTAGCTTAAGTCCTCCAACTGTCTTCTTGTTTTACAAAATCAAACACATTTTTAAATCAACTGTCCTTCTCTCTCGCCTCTCCCTTAAATCACTCTTAGTGCATCTGCTCATCGTAAACTTAAAGCATGGTTCTCAAAATGTGGTCATTGGAACTTGTTAGAAATGCAAGGATTAGGCCCCACCTCAGATGTTTTGAGTCAAAAAATCCAGGGGACTCAGCAATCTGAGTTTCAACAAGGCCTCCAGGTGATTCTGACACCTGCTAATGTTTGAGAACCACTGATATAGAGCATTCTACTTCAGAGTTCAGCAAACTTTTTGTATAAAGAGCCAGATAGTAAATATTGTATGCCTTATGGACAATATGGTCTCTGTTGCAATGACTCAACTCTGCTGTTAAAGCACGAAAGCAGCCATAGACAGTTTGTAAATAAGTGAGCATAACTGTTTTCCAGTAAAACTTTATTTACAAAAACAGGTGGTGGGCAGATTTGGTCTGCAGGCCACAGTTTGCCCGCCCCTGCTGAATTCCATTCCCACCTATTCCACATCTAAAACCTTGGCCTTTGTCTCATTTCTCTTGCAGATCCATGTTCTCCATCATTGTGGGCCCTCTTTGTTTTAAAGCTCCTCGAGGAAGACTTTCTCAGTGAAGCTATACGTAGTTCTTTTAACAGGGCTTTTTCAGTGCTGAGGTCAGATATTTCACCTATTCCAGTTAACCTTTAAGGCCTGCTACTATATATCTACTTTTTATTGTAAAAGCAGGCCGTTTGTCATTTAGCCTCACTCTTGAGCATGCTACTTGCTTGAGCACTGCATGTTGTCCATATACAGGAGCTTCTAATTTTCCTCAGATCAGCAGCCCCAAAGAGGGTAATGGTAGTTATATTAGTTTGTTAGGGCTACTGTAATAAAGTACCAAAAACTGGATGACTTTACATAACAGAAATTTGTCTCACAGTCTAGAGACTAGAAGTGTGAAATCAGGACAATGCTCTCTCTCACAGCTCTAGAGGAGACTCTTTCTTGCCTCTTCTAGCTTCTAGTGTTTGTCAGCAATCCTTGGTGCTCCTTGTTTTATAGATGCATCACTCCAGTCATATGGCCCCTTCTTTCTGTGTGTCTTTACATTGTTTTCTCAGAACATGTCTGTCTCTCTGTCCAAATTTCCCCTTTTTATAAGGATACCAGTGGTATTGGATTAAGACCCACCCTAATGACTTCATCTTAACTTGATCACCTGCAAACTTTTTCCAAATAGAGTCCCTTTCACAGGTACCACAGGGCTTAGGACTTCAATATCTTTTTTAGGGTTACAATACAACCCCTAACAGTGATGAAAGTGGGAACTGAGATTTAATAGCAGCCGTTCTAGATAGAATCTTTGCTCATGAATTTGCAAGCCTTATCTGTTCCAGCTGTTACAAAGTGTAATATTTACCTCTGGGAAAGGTGTAGAGATATCTCTTTGCTTTATGTCAGTAAAAAAGACAATAGTCACATTTTGCTAATCAAAAAAATTTTTTTTTGAGAGAGAGATCATTATTACCTGTATAACAAATGTTAGGGGGGCTTCAAGTTATCAAGAGGAATTTGACAAATGAGTTCTTTGAACGATATCTAACATGGTTGCTGACACACAGCATGTGCTCGTAAGTGGAAGAAATGTCTGGAGTTGAGACGGAGATTAACATTCATTCATCCATATTAACTGCAGTCACCATGTGTTAATCTCTTCCCGTGTGTTTGGCACTATGCTAAATGCTTCACATGCACCTCACTGAACCTTTACCATGACACTGGCTACTGTGACATCTCCTTCTTACAGACTAAGTTTAGAGAGATGAAGTATGTAGTGACTTGCTCAATGTCATGATGGAAGGTGGCAAAACAGGGATTTTAACCCAGTCAAAATAATTGGAAAGCTCATTAAAAAAATCTTTTTTTTGAAGTGCAGTATGCACACCGAAAAGTATACATATTTTAAGTGGAAAGAAAGACCATGTTTTAACCACTGTGCTGTTTTTACCTTTCTGTAATTTATTTGCATAAAGCTTTTATTGACTACCTACTGCATAAGTTTAATGACAAGTAGTGTGGAGTCCATTTTGCTGAAAAGAGCTTAGGAGGGCAGATATCCTCATCTGTCTTCAGATCACAAAAGACCCTGAACTGCAGGCTAAAGAGTTCATATTCATCCTTAGGCAAATCAGTGTCATTATTGATTTTTAAGTAGAGACATGATTAAATTGAAATTTGAGGTATGTGCTTTGGGCAGGGTTGGGACAGTAATAAGTAGAGATTTTGTCCACTACTTCCAAAATCTGTCATATGGAGGTTGTGATCATATTTGGAAATGGAAACCTTTCCAAATAAAAACAAAATTAATTAAAGTTCTTGGTTCTTATTAAGAATCACCTTGTTCTGATTGAAGGCATATAGTCTGCTACACTGTAAACTTCTTAAAGCAGAGGCTCTATGTGTTAGATAATGGTTATTGCTAAGTGTCCAAGATAGTATTAAACCTCTGTGAGCACATTAAATACTCCTGTGAAAGACTGTGGGCAGAACTGGGCAAGACTATGGTCCTTCATTGTTGGACTACTGTACTTCATGCTGGGATTTCAGAGAAGCAAGGGATGAGCAGATGCGAGAAGCAAGGGATGATCAGATGCCTGCTTTGCCTCTTCCCTATATCTAAAAAGTACAGTTTCCTTCCATACAAAGGAGCTGGAAGACTGTACAGATATGTCTGAGGAAGTGAGTCCAGGAACAGTATCCCAGGATGCCAATGCAGGAAAACCAAAATGTCATCAAAGAAATTGAAGGAAGATCCTATAATAGGTCTTCAAGAGGTATTTACGTAGGTCACTAGATAGATTTTCTTAAGTCTTTACAAACTTCTTTTCTTTCCTCTCCCTCCCTTCTCCCCCGCACCACACCCTTTCTCTTTCTTATAATGAGAATCCCCATGAAAAGGAATTCTGAAAAAATGACAGGAAGAAGATTGACATTGCTTTTTGCTATGATGAAAACAAGGAGAGAGAATCGGTTGGTTGATTTTCTTCCTCTTCTGTTCAGTGAGCTATGTGCAGTGACCTGGAAATCCTGGCGATCTACTAGAAGGAAGGTGGTGGCTACATTTCCTTGGCATAGAGGTTCACAGAGAATTTTCCAGACTGCTGCTTAGTTCAATGCCCAGTGACTTTACATCAGACCTTTGTAAGTTTTTGACCCATACTGGGCATTCTTTCCCCTTCAGCTTGCCCACCTGGGGTAAATACTTACGTTTTAGTGGGCCCTAAGGTGATGAGTTTGCAGCTCTGTGAAACATTACACATTTTTCAGTTTTTCTTCACTACTATTCAAAAGCTTTATGTATATCTTTATTGTAACTTACCGCATTCTTTCTTGTATATTTAAGATTATTTATGTAAACATCTAAGACCATAATAAGCTCCTTGAAGGTAGAGGCTGTGTTTTGGGCCTCTTGGGAATTGTGAAGGATGCCTAGTGCAATATTTGGTACAGAGCAGATACTCCCTGATTTGAACTCAACTGGATTGAATTCTCCTGGGTTGTCTAGCAATTAGGGCAATAGCTTAAATAAAATCAGTGCTTTCCTGTAATATGTTCAACTTACCTGCTCCAAGTATTGAGCAGGGCTATCAGACCCAGAAAGTGTAAGTGCAGAATACAGTATTGGATGCATGACCTAAGTATGGATATATCATTGTTATGGGCTTAGTGCGCAGAAAGCTAGACAGTTTTTAGGTTGGTGACAGGGTGGAAGTGGTAAATTCTAGAGCTTAGGTGTGTTGTAATAGAAGCAGTTACTAAGAGATGCCTCTGTCTCACTTGTGTAGCAGGAACTTAAAATCCTGATTGCCTCATGTTGGAAAAGGGAATAAATAGAGAAGTATATAGAAATAAGCAGAGTGATAAGGGAAGCAATATAAATCATCCTGATGATTAGTGGGTAAAACACTGGGAAGAGAAGGTACATGGGCCAATTACAGCAGAATGTTCCAGAAGTCAATGCTTGCTCTCTGATTCATACTTTGCCAGTTATGCAAATGATTCTGAGAAAGTGACCCTGAGGGTAAAAATATTATGATATAAAACTATGAAGAGAAATGTATATTTTTAAAGAGGTCCTATTGTTTATTTTTAACATCTTTATTGGAGTATAATTGCTTTACAGTGGTGTGTTAGTTTCTGCTGTATAACAAAGTGAATCAGCTATATATATACATATATCCCCGTATCTCCTCCCTCTTGCGTCTCCCTCCTCCCCTCCCTATCCCACAAAGCACCGAGCTGATCTCCCTGTGCCATGTGGCTGCTTCCCACTAGCTATTTATTTTACATTTGGTAGTGTATCTATGTCCATGCCATTCTCTCACTTCATCCCAGCTTACCCTTCCCCCTCCCCATGTCCCCAAGTCCATTCTCTACATCTGCATCTTTATTCCTGTCCTGCCCCTAGGTTCTTCAGAACCATTATTTTTTCTTTTAGATTCCATATATATGTGTTAGCATACAGTATTTGTTTTTCTGACTTACTTCACTCTGTATGACAGTCTCTAGCTCCATCCACCTCACTGCAAATAACTCAATTTTGTTTCTTTTTATGGCTGAATAATATTCCATTGTATATATGTGCTACATCTTCTTTATCCATTCATCTGTCGAGGTACATTTAGGTTGCTTCCATGTCCTGGCTATTGTAAATAGTGCTGCAGTGAACATTGTGGTACATGACTCTTTTTGAATTATGGTTTTCTCAGGGTATATGCCCAGTAGTGGGATTGCTGGGTCATATAGTAGTTCTGTTTTTAGTTTTTTAAGGAACCTCCATAGTGACTGTATCAATTTACATTCCCACCAACAGTTCAAGAGAGTTTGCTTTTCTCCACACCCTCTCTAGCATTTATTATTTGTAGATTTTTTGATGATGGCCATTCTGACTGGTGTGAGGTGATACCTCACTGTAGTTTTGATTTGTATTTCTCTAATGATTAGTGATGTTGAGCATCCTTTCATGTGTTTGTTGGCAATCAGTATATCATCTTAGGAGAAATGTCTATTTAGGTCTTCTGCCCATTTTTGGATTGGGTTGTTTGTGTTTTGATATTGGGCTGCATGAGCTGCTTATATATTTTGGAGATTAATCCTTTGTCCGTTGCTTTGTTTGCAAATATTTTCTCCAATTATGAACATTGTCTTTTCATCTTGTTTATGGTTTCCTTTGCTGTACAAAAGCTTTGAAGTTTCATTAGATCCCATTTGTTTACTTTTGTTTTTATTTCCATTTCTCTAGGAGGTGGGTCAAAAAGAATCTTGTGGTGATTTATGTCATAGAGCGTTCTGCCTATGTTTTCCTCTAAGAGTTTTATAGTGTCTGGCCTTACATTTAGGTCTTTAATCCATTTTGAGTTTATTTTTGTATATGGTGTTAGGGAGTGTTCTAATTTCATTCTTTTACATGTAGCTGTCCAGTTTCCCAGCACCACTTATTGAAGAGGCTGTATTTTCTCCATTGTGTATTTTTGCCTCCTTTATCAAAAATAAGGTGACCATATGTGCGAGGGTTAAACTCTGAGCTTTCTATCCTGTTTCATTGATCTATATTTCTGTTTTTGTGCCAGTACCATACTGTTTTGATTACTGTAGCTTTGTAGTATAGTCTGAAGTCAGGGAGCCTGATTCCTCCAGCTTCGTTTTTCTTTCTCAAGATTGCTTTGGCTATTCAGGGTCTTTTGTGTTTCCATATGAATTGTTAAATTTTTGTTTCTATTTCTGTGAAAAATGCCATTGGTAGTTTGATAGGGATTGCACTGAATCTGTAGATTGCTTTGGGTCATATAGTCATTTTCACATTTTGATTCTTTCACAATTTTGATTCTTCCAATCTCTCAATCTGTTTGTATCATCTTTAATTTCTTTCATCAGTACTTATAGTTTTCTGCATACAGGTCTTTTGTCTCCTTAGGTAGGTTTATTCCTAGGTATTTTATTCTTTTTCTTACAGTGGTAAATGGGAGTGTTTCCTTAATTTCTCTTTCATATTTTTCATCATTAGTGTATAGGAATGCCAGAGATTTCTGTGCATTAATTTTGTATCCTGCTACTTTACCAAATTCACTGATTAGCTCTAGTAGTTTTCTGGTAGCATCTTTAGTATTCTCTATGTATACTATCATGTCATCTGCAAACAGTGAAAGTTTTACTTCTTCTTTTGCGATTTGGATTCCTTTTATTTCTCTTTTGTCTCTGATTGCTGTGGCTAAAACTTCCAAAGCTATGTTGAATAATAGTGGTGAGAGTGGCAACCTTGTCTTGTTCCTGATCTTAGTGGAAATGGTTTCAGTTTTTCACCATTGAGAACAATGTTGGCTGTGGGTTTGTCATATATGGCCTTTATTACATTGAGTTAAGTTCCCTCTATGCCACCTTTTTGGAGGGTTGTTATCAAAAATGAGTGTTGAATTTTGTTGAAAGCTTTTCTGCATCTATTGAGATGATCATGTGGTTTTTCTCCTTCAATTTGTTAATATGGTGTATCACATTGATTGATTTGTGTATACTGAAGGATCCTTGCATTCCTGGGATAAACCCCACTTGGTCATGGTGTATGATCCATTTAATGTGCTGTTGGATTCTGTTTGCTAGAATTTCGTTGAGGATTTTCACATCTATGTTCATCAGTGATAACTGGCCTGTAGTTTTATTTTTTTGTGATATCTTTGTCTGGTTTTGGTATCAGAGTGGTGGTGGCCTCACAGAGTGAGTCTGGGAGTGTTCCTCCCTCTGCTATATTTTGGAAGAGTTTGAGAAGGATAGGTGTTAGCTCTTCTCTAAATGTTTGATAGCATCTGCCTGTGAAGCCATCTGGTCCTGTACTTTTGTTGTTGGAAGGTTTTTAATCACAGTTTCAATTTCAGTGCTTGTGATTGGTCTGTTTATATTTTCTATTTCTTCCTGGCTCAGTCTCAGAAGGTTGTGCTTTTCTAAGAATTTGTCCATTTCTTCCAGCTTGTCCATCTTATTGGCATATAGTTGTTTGTAGTAATCGCTCATGATCCTTTGTATTTCTACAGGGTCAGTTGTTACTTCTCCTTTTTCATTTCTTAATTTTTTTTTTTTTTTTTTTTTTTTTTTTTTTTTGCGGTATGTGGGCCTCTCACTGTTGTGGCCTCTCCTGTCACGGAGCACAGGCTCCGGACGTGCAGGCCCAGCGGCCATAGCCCACGGGCTCAGCCGCTCCACGGCACGTGGGATCCTCCCGGACCGGGGCACGAACCCGTGTCCCCTGCATCGGCAGGCGGACTCTCAACCACTGCGCCACCAGGGAAGCCCTCCTTTTTCATTTCTAATTCTATTGATTTGAGTCTTCTCCCTTTTTTTCTTGATGATCTGGCTAATGGTTTATGAATTTTGTTTATCTTCTCAAAGAACCAGCTTTTAGTTTTATTGATCTTTGCTATCATTTCCTTCATTTCTTTTTCATTTATTTCTGATCTGATCTTTATGATTTCATTCCTTCTGCTAACTTTGGCATTTTTTTTTTTGTTCTTCTTTCTCTAATTGCTTTAGGTGTAAGGATAGGAGGTTGTTTATTTGAGATGTTTCTTGAGGTAGGATTATATTGCTATAAACTTGCCTCTTAGAACCACTTTTGCTGCATCCCATAGGTTTTGGGTCATCATGTTTTCATTGTCATTTGTTTCTAGGTATTTTTTGATTTCCTCTTTGATTTCTTCAGTGATCTCTTGGTTATTTAGTGTACTGTTTAGCCTCCATGTGTTTGTATTTTTTAAAGATATTTTCATGTAATTGATATCTAGTCTCATAGTGTTGTGGTCAGAAAAGATATTTGATACGATTTCAATTTTCTGAAATTTACCAAGGCTTGATTTGTGACCCAAGATATGATCTAATCTGGAGAATGTTCTGTGCGCACTTGAGAAGAAAGTGTGTTCTGTTATTTTTGGATGGGATGTCCTATAAATATCAGTTAAGTCCATCTTGTTTAATGTATCATTTAAAGCTTGTGTTTCCTTATTTATTTTCATTTTGGATGATCTGTCCATTGGTGAGAGTGGGGTGTTAAAGTCCCCTATATCATTGTGTTACTGTCTATTTCTCCGTTTATGGTTGTTAACATTTACCTTATGTATTGAGGTGCTCCTATGTTGGGTGCATAAATATTTATAATTGTTATATCTTCTTCTTAGATTGATCCCTTGATCATTATGTAGTGTGCTTCTTTGTCTCTTGTAATAATCTTTAATTTAAAGTCTATTTTGTGTGATATGGGAATTGGTACTCCACCTTTCTTTTGATTTCCATTTGCATGGAATATGTTTTTCCATCCCCTCATTTTCAGTCTGTACGTGTCCCCGGGTCTGAAGTGGGTCTCTTGTAGACAGCATATATACGGGTCTTGTTTATGTATACATTCAGCTAGTCTATGTCTTTTGGTTGGAACATTTAATCCATTTATATTTAAGGTGGTTATTGATATGTATGTTCCTATTACCATTTTCTTAATTGTTTTGGGTTTGTTATTGTAGGTCTTTTCCTTCCCTGTGTTTCCTGCTTAGAGAAGTTCCGTTAACATTTGTTGTAAAGCTGGTTTGGTGGTGCTGAATTCTCTTAGCTTCTGCTTGTCTCTAGAGGTTTTAATTTCTCCATTGAATCTCAATGAAATCCTTGCTGGGTAGAGTAATCTTGATTGTAGGTTTTTCCCTTTCATTACTTTAAATATGTCCTGCCACTCCCTTCTGGCTTACAGAGTTTCTGCTGCAAATCAGCTGTTAACCTTATGAGGATTCCCTTGTATGTTATTTGTTGCTTTTCCATTGTTGCTTTTAATATTTTTTGTTTGTATTTAATTTTTGATAGTTTGATTACTACGTGTCTTGGCGTGTTTCTCCTTGGATTTATCCCGTATGGGACTTTCTGCATTTCCTGGACTTGATTAACTATTTCCTTTCCCATATTAGGGAAGTTTTTTTTTGTTGTTGTTGTTGTTTTTTGGTTTTTTTTTTTGCGGTTCGCGGGCCTCCCACTGTTGTGGTCTCTCCCGTTGCGGAGCACAGGCTCCAGACGTGCAGGCTCAGCAGCCATGGCTCATGGGCCCAGCCGCTCCACGTCATGTGGGGTCTTCCCGGACCGGGGCATGAACCCGTGTCCCCTGCATCAGCAGGTGGACTCTCAACCACTGCACCACCAGGGAAGCCCCAAGGGAAGTTTTTAACTATAAGCTCTTCACATATTTTCTCAGTCCCTATTTTTTTCTCTTCTTCTTCTGGGACCCCTATAATTCGAATGTTCGTGCGTTTAATGTTGTCCCAGAGGTCTCTGAGACTGTCCTCAATTCTTTTCATTCTTTTTTCTTTATTCTTCTCTGTGGTAGCTATCTCCACTATTTTATCCTCCAGGTCACTTATCCGTTGTTCTGCTTCAGTTAGTCTGCTATTGATTCCTTCTAGAGAAGTTTTAATTTCATTTATTGTGTTGTTCCTCATTGTTTGTTTGCGGTTTAGTTCTTCTAGGTCCTTGTTAAAGGTTTCTTGTGTTTTCTCCATTCTATTTCCAAGATTTTGGATCATCTTTACTATCATTACTCTGAATTCTTTTTCAGGTAGACTGCCTATTTCTTCTTCATTTGTTTGGTTTGGTGGCTTTTTACCTTACTCCTTCATCTGCTGTGTGTTTCTCAGTCTTTTCATTTTGCTTAACTTACTGTGTTTGGGATCTCCTTTTTGCAGGCTGCAGGTTCATAGTTCCCATTGTTTTTGGTGTCTGCCCCTAGTGGCTAAGGTTGTTTCAGTGGGTTGTGTAGGCTTCCTGGTGGAGGGGATTGGTGCCCGTGTTATGGAGGATGAGGCTGGATCTTGTCTTTCTGGTGGGCAGGACTGCGTACGGTGGTGTGTTTTGGGGTGTCTGTGAACTTATTATGATTTTAGGAAGCCTCTCTGCTAACAGGTGGGGTTGTGTTCCTGTCCTGCTAGTTGTTTGACATAGCGAGTCCAGCACTGTAGCTTGCAGGTTGTTGAGTGGAGCTGGGTCTTAGCATTGAGATGGAGATCTTTGGAAGAGCTTTCACTGTTTGATATTAGGAGGGGCTGGGAGCTCTCTGGTGGCGTAATGTTCTGAACTTGGCTTTTCCACCTCAGAGCCTCAGGCCTGACACTTGGCTGGAGCACCAAGACCCTGTGTGCCACTCTGCTCAGAATAAAAGGGAGAAATAAAAACAGAAAGAAAAAATAAAATAAAGTTATTAAAATAAAAAATAATATTAAAATTTTTTTAAAAAGTAATTGAAAAAAAAGAAAGAATAGAGCAGCCAAACCAAGAACCAAATCCATCAATGACAACAAGTGCTAAAAACTATACTGAAAGAAAAAAAACCCTAGGACAAATGGTAAAAGCAAAGCTATACAGAGAAAATCACACAAAGAAACATATACATACACAGTCAGAAAAAGAGAAAAAGGAAAAAAATATATATATATATAAAAGAGAGCAACCAAATCAATAAACAAATCTACCAATGATAATAAGCTCTAAATACTAAACTAAAATAAACAAAACTAGAAATAAATTAGATGCAGAAAGCAAACAAGTCTGCAGTTGCTCCCAAAGTCTACCTCCTCAATTTGGGATGATTCGTTGTCTATTCATGTATTCCACAGATGCAGGGTACATCAAGGTGATTTTGGAGATTTCATCTGCTGCTCCTGAGGCTGCTGGGGGAGATTTCCCTTTCTCTTCTTTGTTCGCACAGCTCCCGGGGTTCAGCTTTGGATTTGGCCCCGCCTCTGCGTGTAGGTCGCCTGAAGGTGTCTGTTCTTCACTCAGACAGGACAGGGTTAAAGGAGCAGCTGATTAGGGGGCTCTGGCTCACTCAGGCCCAGGGGGAGGGAGGTTACGGAATGCGGGGCGAGCCTTCAGCGGGAGAGGCCGGTGTCACATTGCACCAGCCTGAGGCGCACCGTGCATTCTCCCAGGGAAGTTGTCCCTGGATCACTGGACCCTGGCAGTGGCGGGCTGCACAGGCTCCTGGGAGGGGAGGTGTGGAGAGTGAGCTGTGCTTGCACACAGGCTTCTTGGTGCCTGCAGCAGCAGCCTTAGTGTCTCGTGCCCGTCTCTGTGTCTGTGCTGGTAGCTGTGACTCAGGCCTGTCTTTGGAGCTCATTTAGGCGGTGCTCTGACTCCCCTCTCCTCACGCACTCTGAAACAATGGTCTCTTGTCTCTTAGGCAGTTCCAGACTTTTTCCCAGACTCCCTCCCGACCAGCTGTGGTGCACTAGCTCTCACCACCCCCTTCAGGCTGTGTTCACGCAGCCAACCCCAGTCCTCTCCCTGGGATCCGACCTCCGAAGCCCAAGCCTCAGCTCCCCGCCCCCGCCCACCCCCGGCGGGTGAGCAGACAAGCCTCTCCGACTGGTGAGTGCTGGTCGGCACCAGTCCTCTGTGTGGGAGTCTCTCCGCTTTGCCCTTTGCACCCCTGTTGCTGTGCTCTCCTCCGCGGCTCTGAAGCTTCCCCCCTCCGCCACCCACAGTCTCCGCCCGCGAAGGGGCTTCCTAGTGTGTGGAAACCTTTCCTCCTTCACAGCTCCTTCCCAGAGGTGCAAGTCCCGTTCCTATTCTTTTGTCTTTGTTTTTCCTTTTTTCTTTTGCCCTACCCAGGTACGTGGGGAGTTTCTTGCCTTTTGGGAAGTTGACGTTTTCTGCCAGCATTCAGTGGGTGTTCTGTAGGAGCTGTTCCATATGTAGATGTATTTCTGATGTATTTGTGGAGAGGAAGGTGATCTCCACATCTTACTCCTCCGCCATCTTGAAGGTCCCTCTATGAAGAGAAATATTGACTTAAAAATATTTTGGAGAAAGAGCAAATCACTTCTTCCTGCGTGAAATGAACAGAGCATCATGACCAGAGTGTTGATAAATACTCCATCATAAGCTCAGGGATGATAAATAGCCCACTTGGAAAGCAGCCTCAATTGACTGTCAAGGGCTGATTGTCTACGGAGTGGGAGGAAAGACAGAAGCCCCTTCTCTGAAGTGCTACGGCTCAAAGAACATGATGACCACACCCAAGTAATTGGTCTTGTGGTACACTAGAAAAGTGAGGATATTGGGTTGGAGATGTCTGTGATGCTAAATGACCTACTATTGTTCTGTGAATTACCTCCGTGATAGGACCAAATGCCAAGCAATTAAATGGGGTGGGCATACCTGAGGGTAAGGGGATTATTGATTAATTTAATAGCCAGTAGGATGAATGGTAAGAAGTTGGTCTCCAGACACTGAAGGATGCTTTGGGTACTGAAAAGCAGGTAAATTGACTCTGGGGCTTTTTTCTGCATCAACTTTGGAAAAATAAAAGGATCTGTACATGTTTTAGTGATGGCATGTATTTGCATGTGAAGACACATGCATTTTGTGATTAGTAGCATTAATCACTCAAGTTTGCACTTAGTTAGCTGGAATCTAGGAAAAACTATTTTAAAATATTTATTGAGCATCTGTTCTGTGCTAGACACTGTTCTATGCACTGAAGGTGCATTGCAGGAAAAAAAATAGAAAACCTCTGCCCTCATTGAGCCTTCTTTAGTGAATACATATAACATTAGATTAGGTACTAATTAGTACTATGAAGTTAAAGTATGGTAGAGGATACAGAGAGAGGGTGTAGGAGTGTTGATAGGAGGTGGGGAGAATTTTCATTCTGGTTTCTAGAAGCTGTGTAGCCTTGTACAAATTGCTTCCCCTCTCTGGGCCAAATATTCTTTATTTGCTAAATGAGAGGGACAGGCTACATGCTGCATTCTACAGGAACCCTTATATCAGATGTACACAACCAAGTTACTTTATGCTGATAAGGAGGCAGTAGCACTTTGCCATTTTACATTTCACAAGCCAAGTTACTACTGTAGTCTGGTGTACAAGTTTTCTTTCTTAGTTGTAGATAAAAAACTAAAATCCAGGTCAAACTGTTGGAGCTCGCTCGGGTCATGTGTCATACCTGGACTAATTATTGTATTCGGGGGAACATGATTAGCTTGTGTTCAACTGTAAAAAGTACCTGTGGAGGGCCAGGATGGGGGAAACTCTGTGATAAGCAAACTGATTTTGATATACTCTTTAATTTGGGATCAGGCCAATTACCCTAACCAAATGTTGTAATGTTACTAGAAGAAAAGGCTGACAGGGATGCTGGGCAGACTACACTTGCAAATGTCCATGGTATCAGTTAGAGTTCTTATCTGCAAGTAAGGGTGGCCGACTCTGGTTGGTTAAGCATGAAAGAGTTTATTATGTTGATGTTGGGGAACAAAGATTTGCTGTGAAGGCTGGGACCAGGTTTGAAGCTGATTCCCAAATCCTGCCATCACACTGGTCTGAAGAGAAAACTTCTGCCACCACCCACTAAATCTTGGGAGTTCCAGTTTGTACCGCTGCTATCTCCTCACTATGAACGTTGCTTTTCTGTAACTTACTGCTGCCAGGAGGGAAGCAGCGCTCCCTAATTTCTTGCCTTTTGCTTCAAGAGCTCCTAAGTTAGTGTCTGCCTTGGGAAGCTTACAGGCTTGTGGCAAGGGAGTTGGGAAAAGCAAGTTTGTAGTATTTTGAACTCTTATGGAAGAGAAACTTTTGCTCCCTCCCTTCCATAAAGTGGAATTTCTCCAAACATGGAAAGGGATTCTGAAACTGGGCAGCCTGAATGAACAGTAAACATCCACCACATCTGCTACATGTCATTAATATTGCAGGATTTTCTCCCTCTGTCCATGAGCCCTAGCACAAAGCCTTATTCAGCACAGATGTCGGCTTTCAGAAGTGAGGAAGAAGTTAGCTCCTCCATCACAAAAGAATGCTTCGTGTCAGGAGTTACAGAAAGAAAGTTGAAGTCTCAAGAAGACGGCAGGTCCCTAATGTTTTCCCAGACAAACATTGTAACCCCTTTGAATAAATGTCACCTGTGTTCTTTTCAAATAGCCTTTTTGAAGTTTGCCAACGTAAAACTGAAAGGTCCATCTCCCCTTCTCTGCTGAGTATCAGAGGTTTTCTTTCCCTTACCAGAGTTCACAATGACCTTCCTATTTTGCTGACCCCAAGGCAGTTATCACAGACAGTCTTACTTAAGCTGTATCCACATATAAAAGAAAGCTGTCATTTTGATGTGTTCTGGAATGGGGATGTGGTGGTTGCCCTGCTATTTGCAGGTGAGCATCCTTTCCTTTTCATAGTGCAGTTCTTAGAAAACTCATATTTTCAAACTCTGAGTCTATGGACCTGTTTTCCACAGCAATTCATAAGGTAACCAGTAAGATAGTGGGCAATCAATAAATTTTTTTTGAGTAGATAAATGAAGTAGTGTGGAGTCCTGAAAAGAGTTCAGAGTTTGGGGATAGGTAGATTGAGAGGTTGAATTCTCTTTCAGCTACTTCATAGATGTGTGACCCTCAACAACTCATTTAATGGCAATGAACCTAATTTATTCATTGTAACATGGAGATAATGGTCCCCATCTTGCGTGTATGTTGCCAGGATCAAATGAGATAATGTACATAAAGTGACAGGCACATAGTAGGTGCTCAATAATGTTCTCTGTTTTATTATTCATGATAGCATGGTAATTCATTAAATGTTGATGAATGAAGAAATGAGTGGATGTCATGAGAAGTTCCAGTGCTGGGTGTAGAGCTTTCTAGTTTTTGGTGGGGGGAGGTTCCCAGGGATTAGGATAATCTTATGTGAAGGCTTGTGAAGGAGAATAGAAACACTTAAATTCAGGCCCAGAATCTGCCATCATGCTTTCCCACATGCTGCCAATTCTCTCTAGAATATTCTTGCTCCACTTCACCTGACTTCTTCCTCACATTCTACAACATCTAGCTCAGGAGTCACCTCTTCCTTTGAGAAGCATCCTTTGACTCCTCAGTCTAGTTTGGGCAGCATGCCATTTCATGTTCACTTCCACCATATCCCTTGTCATAGCTCTGAGTTAGACTTGTGTCACCAGCACCATCTGCAGTGCCTGATTCTTTGCAAGTTGAAGAAATGAATGGATGGATTGTTGTCTCGATTTTATCAATACAGTCAGATGTGATTCCTTAGGCAAGAGTCTTAACCTAAGCTCCAGTTTCCTTGGTAGTAAGATGAGGATGGAACGTGACCTCTCTGCCTCCCAGCCATAGTTGTGAGGATCAACTGTGACTGTGGATGTAACCTAACAGGGCCCTGAGAGCTTGTCTGGGGCATTCAGAAGACCAGGGTTTGGTGAAAGAGCAGGTTTTTGCTTAGCTTATGCTGTACAACTAGCTTTTATTGTATTGGGTGGGGATTACAAGCTAACAGGATTTTAAGCATCTCTAGGGAAAAGGTAAACTGCAGAAACTGGAGCAATTGTCAGGGAGAGAGACTAGGGGTTTAGAGAGAATTCTAGAAATATTTGTTCTATCTACCCATGAATCCATGACCAACAGTGATGTTACTCAACAGTGCTTTTGGAGTTAAGTTTCTGAGGTTTTGTTTGAGGGAGTGGGGACCAGGCAGAATCACTGACTGTTATTACTGGCTTCAGGATGGCCATGGGCCACAGGAATCATTGGCCCAGTGAGGTGTAGGCAGTTGTAAAAGATGTCAGAGTGGTCTGTGTTGAAATCCATCTCTGAGGTGGGTGGTGGAGTGGATCCATATACTGTCCCTTCTGTTTTAGAAACTGAACTACCTTTCCAGGCGATCTGGCAAATGATCAAATGCCTTCTTGGACCAAACCCTTTCTTCCTTTTCCATCTCTTACTGATTCATCCCAGGTAAGTTAGTAAATGAGTCTAAGTTTATTTTAAACATCCGAATTCTTCCAATTCTTTGTTCTTTGCAATGCTCCAGTTTAGTGCTTCTGCATTATCTTAATGCAACTGACTGCTTCTGTATGATCCTAATCTTTACTCACGTTTGTGACCCATAGGCTGGTCTCAGGAATAATATCAGCTATTTAGATGTTTATGTGATGTTAGATCATAAATGCTTACATTTTAATCATACTAATCCTTGAATTGAATTAGGGAACAATAAGCAGGGTTTTGGAAACTACCTAGCAAGTAGAGGAGAATTTTGAGGGTGACAGATGATAAAACCTAGCTAGTTATCTTGCTTACATGAGAAGGTCATTTATGCTTAGAGTTGTCCCATTCTAGTCCCAATGCATCTTTTCATAGGGCATAGAGGACTGGCATCACTGTTGCTTCCTTCTTATTGAAAATAAAGTTGAGGTAATTATAAGTAATTCCTAATCTACTTATTTTTGTTCAGCAGTGGAATGCACAGCAGTTTTTGTTTTTTTTGTGTAAATCAGTACACCAAATCTCCAGAGGCTAAATTTTAATGTCTAAGACATCCAATTGAAATCCACTGTTAGAAATATGAGCCTACTGAAGTGATGAGTTTCTCACAGGCAGAGCAAATAGATAAATGGTTCAGATATAGCATCAGTTGAAGCAAGCAAAACTCTATTGACCTCTATCCATCAACACTGCTGTACCTCTCGGCACCAAGTAGCACTGCAAACCTATAGGCAAGGCAGCAACCCCATGTGTGAGGACCACCTGGTCTTCCTCACCCAAAATTGCAATATTAGTAAAATTTCAAAATGATTGAATATGGCCATAGATTTCAGTGGTGCCAAGTGGGAACACTTGCTTCCTGTTTGGGGATTATCCATAGTACCTGCAAAGCTTTGGGAAGATAAATATTTTAGCTCAGTCTGAGGAAGAAATTCCTAATGAAGTGGTTCAAGGAAGGAATGTGTCACCTCCAGAAGTCATTAGTTACCTCTTATGGTAGATATTTTGTCATAGGCTCAGTGAACTGTGTGGGGATGTGGTAAAGGGATTTCAAGCATTGAATAGGGCTGGGGTAGGTGTACTGGCATTTTATCTTATGCTGAGGTAGATTTTAAGGTCATTAATCACAGTAACCCTTGGAAATCAATTATGAAGACACCATTATAGAGAGTCACAAACTCTCTCAGCTAGTTCATTGCTTCTCCTTTCCCCTCCAGCCTTGGTGTTTTTTTAAGTTGGGCTCCAGATTAAGTAATTTGTGAGTGCCGCAGTGAGAAAGTAAAATAGTGCCTTTAAATGCTATAGCTAGAACATCACTCTGTAGGGCAAGGTGCTCATGTGATGAAAGTTCTGGTGAGTTTCCGAATTCCTCCGGAACTTCAGAGGGACCAGAATCAGGAAAGGTGAGTAATTAAGGAAATGTGACATTTCTCCCCTCTTTCCTCAGATCTTTCTTCCTCACCAGTCATAGGTTAAACTAAGTAGAGTGGTAGGTTAGTTGTCTGTAGTATTTAAATTGTTAATCTTTTCCTCTTCCCATCTCTCTTTTTGAACTCATAGCATGTAAAGTTGAATTTGAGTAAGTAAATGCACAGTTGATATGCTTCCTGTGTGAAGGTCCTTCCAAACATGAGATTTTGCAATTTCTACCCAGTGGGCCTCTAGAGATCTAGTTTGAGAAGTTGCTAACCCTTCAGCCCAGGGCTGGCAAACGATGGCCCAGTCTGCAGACCGGATCTGGTCCATTGCCTGTATTTATAAATAAACTTTTATTAGAACACAGCCATGCCCATTTGTTTATACATTATGGCTGCTTTCAAGCTACTGTGGCAGAGTTAAGTAGTTACAGTAACAAGTGTATGGACTTCACAGGCTAAACTATTGACTATGTGGCCCTTTACCGGAAACAGTTTGCTCACCCCTCTAGCTTTTTTTTTTCTTTCTTTTTTGGATAAGGAAGCACACATGCACTATTCATTTGCACTTGCATACACTTATCCCCTTGCACACAAAGTGGCTTCCTGTAAGGCTAGAGTTTTCTAATGGTTCTGGGAAATAGCTCACCTGCCTAAGCACTCTGACCCAGAAGATTATTAGTACTTGTTTTTCCACTGACTAAATTGAAGCAAAGAACTTGTATTAAAAGAATCCATGAAACACTACTTATCACTACATCAAAATTGTCAGTAAAAATCAACCCCCTTCTCCTGGGTGAGAAATTCTGCAAATGATTATGGCTTAACAGAAAGATATTTATCTCATCCCTTGCCTCAGCAGCAGCCTTTCTCTGCCTGATTAGCTAGGGTGGAATTTAATTCTGCATTTGAAGATGTCAGATTACATTAAAAGAAATGTTTGTTCAGAGTAGTGTGTAGGAGCTATACCTATGTGTGGAAATGGCTGATATTAAACCTTGTGATTAAACTTACTTAAAAATGCTTTATTTAGTTTTTTAAATGTGCCAAAGGAGGTTTATATTTCATCTGACCTCAATTTCCCTGAATAGAGCTGAGTGAGATTTCCTAGCATAGTGCAGAGCTGCTTATCTTGAGGTGGAAAAAAAAAAGTGTCGTTAGCTGATTCGTGCTGAAGCCATAATTAGAAGGCCTAATGGTTAGCTGGCTAACTTAAGATCAGGGAAGGGGAAATTATTGCTTATTATAGGACTATTTCCATCTCTGATATGGGTCCTTATTTGATTTGAGAATTCTGCAGACTTAGGAACATAGGAAAAGGGGATGGTGGTGCTAGTTCTTTTTATATATATCCTATATCACAACTGTTATAGGGAAGCATCTGGTTCCACACAGCAGTAAGTTAGTCACAATATGTGGCCATAGTTTATATTCTAGAAGAATTTTTATGTAGGCTTGGCATATAGCTTTTGTCATTTTCAAAAAGGCTAGAAAAAGCCTATAAATTCTGTCAACAAACAACTTTTTAGGTGAGGCATTTATTATCTCAGCTCCAGTACCAATCACCTGCTAGCTGAGTTGAGAAACTTCCATTCTCTAAGTCTATGATTCCTTACCTGTAAAATGAAAGGTTAGATATATGATTTATGTGGGTCTTTTATTTCTGATCTTCCAATAATCAGTGCTATTTAGGACTATCAGTTGTGGTCTTTCACTTCTTCATATGCTGTCAGTGCTGACTGCATGTGGAAGGTTGGAAAATGGTACAGACTTCTCTGTTCACCTCTCCCCCTCCCCTCTCTCTGCAGGAGTTTCCATCACTCTCCATCTTTCCTCAGACTGAAGCTCCCCACTTCCCGGCTTTTCCCTCACCTCTTCCTTACTCTCTAAAAGCTCCCCAGTTTTGCTCCCTCTTCCATTCTCATCGTATCTATTTATTTCTGCATATTTTCACCATTGCCTTCCTTCCCTGCCTTTTTTCCTTCCCCTCTGTCATCCCACCCCCCCACCCCGCCAACTTTTTCACAGGCTTGTTTTGAAACCACCTCCCAGAGCATACTTGCGATTCTGTTTCTCTCACAGTGCTGAGGTCCTCAGGTGAAATGCCTTTGCTGGAGTTGTTAGGCAGAATGCTAAGTGTTTTAAGGACCTGCGAAGGTCAAGTACCTGTCTGCTGGAATAAACGGAGCCTCACAGTGAGACCAAGCTGACACAATGGGAAGACCCAGTGGATTTTTCTTTTCTGTTAGTCCATGGTGAAATCAATCATAATATGCCTCCCTGAAAACTGAACTCAGGGAATTGGAATCAGTGAGGTTCTTTTTAACTGTACCTGAAGGGGTAGGAGGGGAAAAAGGGAGAGGTGAATGGGCTGGGCAGCCTTTTACAGTAAGTACCTTAAAATACTTTTCCATTGATGATTCATCCTTGTCCTCTGCCCCCATTGTCTTTTATAAAGAACAGCTAGAAACCATTCATCATGAAGCCCAAAGCCCCCAAAACTCCTTGATTGTGATTTGAATATGAATTCCATCAATATTTTGAGGCAGTTATGAAGAAGGCATAGAGAACTTGTGGCAAAAGTTGACTATGAACTTCAAATGTGAGTCAAATGCATTATGTACAGAGATGAAAATAATCCCAAAGTAATATATGTGTAGATTGGAAAAGCACTGTAATTGCTTACAGCTGAAGGGCAGTCATGTAGAAGAGGAAGCAGATTTGTTCTCTTCTGAACCACAGAGCGATTGGATATGAATTGCAGGAAGGTAGGATTTAGTAGAGTGTAAGGAAAGACTATCTAATAAGCATACCTTCCCACTAAGTAATGGGTGTCTGAGTTTCCAGTTCAGGAGAAGCTGGAAGGAAGACAGCTTGCAAGGGACTTACTCATTCATTCAGCAGATATTTGCTGAGTACCTATTCGATGTCAAGCACTCTTCTCGGTTCTGGGACCCAGCAATGAGCAGAGATATCTGGAGGATTCAGACATTACATATGTGACTTTAAGATCCCTCATACCTTGAGGATAATTCTGGGATTTTTTCAGCTTTTAGGATTTTAATTAGCTAAAAATAAATGAAGCCATCACATATGAACTATCTGTTTTTCAAGAATTAGAATGAAGTAAAACTTACTCAGAACTGAAATTACACTATACAGAAAACTCAGATGAACTCGTCTCTAGATTTTAAGTGCTATAGGGTCATCATTCCAAATACCAGTTACAAGTACCAGAAGAAAGCTGATTGTTTGTGCTTTGGAGTGACTTGGATTATGAGTAAGTAGACATTCACATCTCTTAGGTTTTTTTGAAGGCTAGTATTGAAATGCATTTGTATTCCTAATGATAGACCTGTAGAGGAAATTGAAGAGAAGGGGTAATTTACTTTTAGTCCCTTCCTTCAATTTTTGCTTTCCTCTCCCAGCTGCAGAATCTTCTTATTTGCTTCAGGGACAGTGGTACTCTCAGGGTCCAAGGCTCCCATAATTCACTTTGTCTCCTATCTTCCAGCACCCTTCAAAAAGTGTCTAGAGCTTTCCAAATCATACATTTCTACCACCTCTCCTCTCATCTCTCAAATAAATATTCTTTTCCTCAATCCTGCTTCCCAAACTATCATCGTAGCAATAAGAATGCGGCTGCATTAAGGAGCGCACATTGTTTGGTGCAGTATTTCTCAAGCGTACACATCATTTAATGCATACACGTCAGTGTGGCTCTTGTTAGGATGCGGAATAAGTTTCAGCAGAACTGGCGTAGGGCCTGAAATTCTGCATTTCCAGCAAGCAACCAGATGCTGCTACTGCAGCTGCACTGCAGATCACAATATGGGTAACAAGGGTTTGGCGAATTAGGTTTTGGAACTTTCTTGCTTGATTTTATGACATTGGGAAAGTTACCTACCTCTCTGGGCTTAACTTGTCTTATATAAGAATAGGGATAAGCCAGTCCCCCCTTCCTCTGCATATTCTCCGGTATGAGTTCAACTAGTCTTCATACAAAGAAAACTACTTCCTGTTTCACAAAGTGGGCTTGTGAATGCAGTTTGGTCACATTTTATATCAAAATAATACAGACTGTAAGCTACTAAATGATTATCCTCATTGGGGTGCATTGGAATATCAAGAGTGAACTCACTGTTCAGGCATAACGGCTACTGTTGTTGATCAAAATCCTACCATCTGACCTTCTCCTTATGTTCCCTAGGAAAAAACAAAACTTGCTTCCTGTGGGGTACATTTGACATTCTTACAGTCAGAGTCACCTGGGAAAAGCTATTGCCATGGAACTCAACTTATCCCTGGCACGCTTTGGGGGCAAATTTGAACCAAGTTTTCTGCATTGGTTTGTTTTTGAATCTGGCACTTAGCATCTCTCTAAATTTAGTGGTCATTTTCTGCTTTAATGAATATCTAACTGTGTAAATATAGATGTTGTTTGGTCAGCATTTTCCCCAGCAGTATTTTCCAGGGATAATTTGCCTGCAATAAACTCCTGAGGCAAACATGCTTCTCCTCTACCAGCCTTGTACAAACCGCTGATCTAGGCCTGAGGACATAAATAACCTTTTTGCAGAGAGACACTTACCTCCAGAGAGTCCCAAACTTTGTCAGAGAAGTTTCTGTCTTGGAAGCAACTGCCTTTCACATTTCTATTTGTTGAGTCTCTGAGTTCCTCTTGGGACTTGATATAGGCAAGCGTGGCCATCCTTTGTTAGGGATTATGGATCGTTTTAGAGCTAGAATTTCTTTGAGATGACCTGGTCTAGTCGTTCTCTCTCTCTCTCTCTCTTTTTTAGTTCAAGTGTAGTTGGTTTACAATGTTGTATTAGTTTCAGGTGTACCGCATAGTGATTCATTTCTTTTTTTCAGATTATATTTCATTATAGGTTATTACAAGATATTGAATGTAATTCCCTGTGCTATATAGTAAATCCTTGTTGCTTATCTATTTTATGTATAGTAGTTTGTATCTGTTAATCCCATACTCCTAATTTGTCCCTCCCTTCCTCCCTCTAATCATAGGTTTGTCTTCTATGTCTGTGAGTCTGTTTCTGTTTTGTATATGGATTCATTTGTATTGTTTCTTAGATTCCACATATAAGAGATATCATATAGTGTTTGTTTTTCTCTTTCTGATTTACTCCACTGAGTATAATATTCTTTAGGTCCATCCATGTTGCTGAAAATGGCAATATTTCATTCTTTTTATGGGTGAGTAATATTCCATTATATATATATGTATATATGTGTATGTATGTGTGTGTATATATATATATATATATATATATATGCCACATCTTCTTAAGCCAGTTTTCTGTTAATGGGCACTTGGGTGGTTTCAGTGTCTTAGCTATTGTAAGTAGTGTTGCTATGAACATTGTAAGTAGTGTTGCTATGAACGTTGGGGTGCATGTATCTTTTCAAATTAGAGTTTTCTTTTTTTTGGGGTATATACCCAGGATTGGGGATTGCTGGATCATCTGGTAGCTCTATTTTTATTTTTTTAGGGAAACGCGGTACTGTTTTCCATAGTGGCTGTACCAATTTACATTCCCACCAAAAGTGTAGGAGGGTTCCCTTTTCTCCACACCCTCTCCAGCATTTATTACTTATAGATTTTTGATGATAGCCATTCTGATCGGTGTGAGGTGATACCTCATTGTGGTTTTAATTTGCATTTCTCTTAACAATTAGTGATGTTGAGCATCCTTTCATGTGCCTGTTGACCATCTGTATGTCTTCTTTAGGGAAATGTCTATTTAGGTCATCTTCCCATTTTTTGATTGGGTTGTTTTGTTTGTTTGTTTGTTTTCGATATTGAGTTGTATGAGCTGTTTGTATTTTTTGGAAATTAACCCCTTGTCGGTCACATCGTTTGCAAATATTTTCTCCCATTTTGTGGGCTGTCTTTACGTTTTGTTAATGTTTTCCTTCGCTGTGCAAAACCTTTTAAGTTTAATTAGGTCCCGTTTGTTTATTTTTGCTTTTATTTATCTTGCCTTGGGAAACTGTTTTAAGAAAATATTGCCATAATTTGTGTCTTAGAGTGTTTTGCCTACATTCTCTTCTAGGAGTCTTATGTTTTATAATACCATATATAATTCCGGACCAGGGCTTGAACCCATGTTCCTTGCATTGGCAGGCGGATTCTTAACCACTGTGCCACCAGGGAAGCCCCATCAGATTCTAAAGAGTCTGTAATTAAAAAAAATTTAAGAACTTCTGATTTGATCAAGGTTCCTCTTTCCTAAGGCACCTTTCAAATACATAAACTAATAATTAACCTTTATCTGTATCTTATAGTCATTAAACAAGCAACAAATTTGTTGTGTTAAGTACTGTGGAGTGTGCAAGGAGATGCAATGAATAATCACTGCTTTCCTATATCTTAAAATATATTATTCATTTACTTATCAAATAATTAAGGATTAAAAATTGCATGGCATCTCCTATTTAGACTGGGGATTCAGAGATAAAAGACACTTCCCCTGCTCTTAGTAACACTTCAGTGCAGATAAAGACCTGTGACCATACAGCCATATGTGATAAACATCAGTGTATTTTATGTCCTCCAACTTCCCAGAGGAACTGTAGGATACATGATAGAACTGTCAAAAGTACTGATTCCATAATCAGGTTATGTGAATTGGGAAACCTAAGTGACAATTCTATTTATTCTGCAACAGTATGAAAAATTTTTTTAAAAAAATAACTTGTTTCTCATTAAGAGAGAAAATAAAGGCAGACCAACTATTCCCTGGGAAAGTTTGGGGAGGAATTAGCAGTATCCAGGAGTGGGGGAAATAACCATATCCATTGAATAGTTTTCAAATTTGGCTGTACATTAGAAAAACCTGGAGAGATTTTTGTTCTTTAATACATATCAAAGTAATTCGTGCACAGTTACGAATATCCAATAGTAGTCAAGGACTGATTGTGAGGAAAAATGGTAGCTGCTGCTTCAACAATTTTTACTGCCTGGTCTTGCTTGAGCAGCTTTTAAAAACGTACAGGCTACCGAGATCTAAAGGTCTCCTAACTGTTTGGATGAGTGGGAAAGGTCCCAATTTCTTCTCTCTTGACTATTCCAGCAGAACTTCTGTTTATCATATGCCTAACTGCAATATGCGCCATGCTTACTGATGGGTACCTCCAGATGAGGGGGAAAGTGACATAAAAGGTCAAGGCAGTACCCTCACTGCAGCGTTTTCTTGAAGGCAGTACACATTGCCTTGTAAAATGCTGTGGCAGAAAACACAGTGAACAAAAATGAAAATATGCTTGTGACTAACCTGACCTATTCTCATAACAATCTCTAAATACTAATTTCTTTATGTGTTTCTAATGTCGTACATGAGGATGTATGTTTCTAAAGGTCAATAATAAGTGAATGTATTAAAACAGTCTCTTGTCTGCTTATCAGGAGAAAACCCGAGAAATGCAAGCTTTTAGTATTTTCTAGAGACTTCGTTTTTTTCCCTCTTCCTTGTTTCTATTATGTTTCTTTGACTTTAATCTCTACAGGTTGCTAATAATCTCAGTTCCTTGAAAGATTTATGATCTTCAATAAGACAAAAACTTTTTTGTTTTCCACTTACTGTTGGAGTAAGTGGATACCTTTTCTAAGAGTATCCCTCTGCTTTGAGGACAACCTGACCTCTTCTCTGCTGAAGGGATAAGAAAACTAAATATTGTATTAATGATAAAGTAATTTGAAATTCTTGGGAGAAATATACTGTGTAAAATACTATGTAAAATAGTGTCATTTTGTTTCAAAGGAGAAGTAAGTGCAAGAATTAGGTTAAGTCAAGAAATGGTATAAAGTGTTACAGAGCAATAGAGGAATAGAACAATAAGAAGTAGTTTATCCACTACGGGAGAAAGAAATATGTTTCCTGTTTATTTAAGTAGGAAGGAAAGCAAAGAACAGCTGATTCGAAAGTGCACTGATTTTTCATACTTTACAAAGAGCTAAACTCTTCTTTGAAAACTGAAATAGACAAATAATGGCATTCCAGGTTGCGATAGCAGGGAGTTACATAAGAACAGAGTAGGAGTCAGTTTTCTGAATCCTTTTAGAAATGATGTTCAAATCAATTTTGGTTGGGGGAAAAACCCTAGAGAAAACCCTAGGCCTTGGGAATGCTTACAAATGCATCAGAGGTGTAAATAGAACTTCTGTTTTACAGTACATTCAAGTCAGGGTTACATTTTGGGAGAAGCTGATAGGTGTGAATTCTAGAAGGGGAAAGCCAGAAGGGCAAGTTCATGCCCAGGTGTCCTATGGAGAATTAAGTCAACTGCAGTGGAAATTAGGATATATTCCTGTCCAAGACCTGGGATTAAGATTAGGATTAGTGATAAGAAGTGGAGCCAAGAATTTGTTTGAAATATATTTTATTTATTATTTTTATTTTTCTTCGTCCAGTTTTACTGAGATATAATTGACATACAGCACTGTATAAGTTTAAGGTAGGTACACAGCATAATGATTTGTGTACCTACATCATGAAATGATTACCACAGTAAGTTTTGTGAGCATCTATCACCTCATGTAGATACAAAATAAAAGAAAAAGAAAAAAAAATTTTTCCTTGTGATGAGAACTCTTATGACTTACTCCCTTAACTTTCATATATAACATTCAGCAGTGTTAATTATATTAATCATGTTGTACATTACATCCCTAGTACTTATTTATGTTAAAACTGAAAGTTTGTACCTTTTGACCACCTTAATCAAATCCCCCCTCTCTTCATCCCTGGTCTCTGGTAACCAGAAATCTGATTTCTTTTTCCATGAGTTTGTTTGGTTTTTGGGGGTTTTTTTGTTTTTAATTATAGTTGACCTACAACACCATGATATTTCCTGGTGTACAATATAGTGATTTATTATTTCTATATATTACAAAAATCATCACTGTAATAAGTCTTATTACCATCTGTCACCATGGAAAGTTGTTACGTTATTACTGACTATATTCCCCACTCTGCACATTTTGTCCCAGTGACATTTATTTTGTAACAGCAAGTTTATACCTCTTAATCTTCCTTACCTGTTTCACTCATTCCCCCACCCCTTTCTCGTCTAGCAGCTACTTGTTTGTTCATTGTACCCTTGACTCAGTTTCTGTTTTATTATGTTTGTTCTTTTGTTTTTCAGATTCCACATGTAAATGAAATCATATGGTATTTTTCCTTCTCTCACTGACTTATTTCACTGAACATAATACCCTCTAGGTCCATCCATGTTGTCGCAGGCTACAAGATTTCATTCTTCTTTTTTTTTAATGGCTGAGTAATACTCATATATATATATATATATATATATATATATATATATATGCATATGTATATATATATACACACATATATACACATATGTATATATATACATATGCATATATATATACATATATATATACATGTGTACATGTATATATATACATATATATGTGTATATATATACATATGTGTATATATATATATATATATATATATATATATACATACATACATACACACATACACACACCACATCTTCTTTTCCATTCATCTACTGATGGGCGTTTATGTTGATTCCATATTTTGGCTATTGTGAATAATGCTGCAGTGAACATAGGGGTGAATATATGTTTTTGGATTAGTGTTTCTGGTTTCTTTGGAAAAATACTGAGAAGTAAAATTGCTGGATTGTATGGTTGTTTTATTTTTAATTTGGTGAGGATCATCCACACTGTTTTCCATAGTGAGTGCATCAGCTTACATTTCCACCAACAGTGCACCGGGATTTGCTTTTCTTCACATCCTCACCAACACTTGTTATTTGTCATATTTTTGATAATACCAGTCTGACAGGTGTGAGGTGATTATCTCATTGTGGTTTTGATTTGTATTTCCCTGATGATAAGTGATGTCGAGCATCTTTTCATGTGTCTGTTGACCATTTGTATGTCTTCCTTGGAAAAATATTCAGGTCCTCTGCCAATGTTTTTAAGCTGGTTGGTTGTGTTTTTGATGTTGAGCTGTATGAGTTCTTTGTATATTTTAGATATTAACCCCTTATCGGATATATCATTTGCAAATAGCTTCTCCCATTCAGTAGGTGACCTTTTCATTTTTGTTGATAGTTTCCTTCGGTGTGCAAAAGCTTGTTAGTTTGATGTAGTCCCATTTGTTGATTTTTGCTTTCGTTTTCCTTATCTAGGAGACAGAGCCAAAAAAATATTTCTAAGACCAATATCAAAGAGCATACTGTGTTTTCTTCTGAGAGTTTTATGTTTTCAGGACTTATATTTAAGCCCTTAATCCATTTTGAGTTTATTTTTATATATGGTTTAAGAGAGTAGTCCAGTTTGATTCTTTTGCTTGTAGCTGTCCAGTTTTCCCAATACCATTTATTGAAGAGGCTGTATTTTCCCTACTGTATATTCTTGCTCCCTTGTTGTAAATTAATTGCCCATTTAAGTGTGGGTTGATTTCTGGGCTCTCTATTCTGTTCCATTGACCTATGTATCTATTTTTGTGCCAGTACCATACTGTTTTGATTACTGTAGCTTTTTAGTATAGTTTGAAATCAGGGAGCATGATACCTCCAGCTTTGTTGTTCTTTCTCAAGATTGTTTTGGCTATTCAGGGTCTTTTGTGGTTCTATACAGTTTTAGAATTACTTGTTCTAGTTCTCTGGAAAATGCCCTCGCTATTTTGATAGGAATTGTATTGAATCTGTAGATTGCCTTGGACAGTATGCTCATTTTAACATTATTAATTCTTCCAATACCATATCTTTCCATTTTTTAATGTTATCTTCAATTTCTTTCATCAGCATCTTACAAGTTTTCCAAGTACAGGTCTTTTACCTCCTTAGATTTATCCCTAGACATTTTATTCTTTCTGGTACAGTTGTAAATGGGATTGTTTTCTTAATTTCTTTTTCTGTTAGTTCATTGTTCTTGTATAAAAATGCAACAGATTTCTGTATATTGATTTTGTATCCTGCAACTTTATGAATTCATATATTAGTTCCAATATTTTTTTGGTGGTGTCTTTAGGATTTTCTATATATAGTGTCAGGTCATTTGCAAACAGTGACAGTTCTACTTCTTCCTTTCCAGTTTGGATTCCTTTTATTTTGTTTTTTTGTCTGATTACTGTGGCTAGGACTTCCAATACTATGTTGAATACTATGGCAAGGTTGGGGGCATCCTTGTCTTGTTCCTGATCTTAGAGGAAATTCATTCGACTTTTCACTGTTGAGTGTGATATTGGCCATAGGTTTGTCATATATGGCCTTCATTATGTTAAGGTACGTTTCTTCTATACCCATTTTTGTTGAGAGTTTTTACATGAATTGATGTTGGATTTTGTCAAAAGCTTTTTCTGCATATTTTGAGGTAATCACATGATTTTTATTCTTCAATTTGTTAATGTGGTGTATAACATTGATTGATTTGCAAATAATAAATCATCCATGATTCCTGGGATAAATCCCACTTTATCGTGGTGTATGATCCTTGTAATGTATTGTTGAACTTGGTTTGCTAATATTTTGTTGAGGATTTATGCACTATGTTCATCAAGGATATTGACCTGTAATTTTCTTTTTTGGGGGTGTTTTTGTCTGATTTTTGTATCAAGGTGATGCTGGCCTTGTAGAATGAGTTTGGAAACTTTTTTCCTGAATTTTTTGTAATAGTTTGAAAAGGATAGGTGTTAACTTTTCTTTAAATTTTTGGTAAAATTCACCTGTGAAGCCATTTAGTACTGGACTTTGTTTGTTGGGAGTTTTTTTTTTTTTTAATTACTGATTTAATTTATTCCTGGTAACTGATCTGTTCAGGTTTTCTCTTTCTTCCTGATTTAGCATTGGGAGATTATATGTATCTAAGAATTTATCCATTTCTTCTAGGTTGTCCAATTTGTTGGCTTATAATTGTTCATCATCACCTCTTATCATCCTTTGTATTTCTGTAGTGTTGATTATAACTTTTTTTATTTCTGATGTTTAAAATTTGGTCCCTCTCTCTTTTTCTTGATGAGTCTGGCAAAAGGTTTATCTATTTTGTTTGTCTTTTCATGGAGCCAGTTAGGTTTCATTGATCTTTTCTATTGTTTTTATTTTTTCAGTCTCTATTTCATTTTTTTTTTTTTGATCTTATATTTATTCTTTCTCTCTATTAGCTTTGGGTTTTGTTTGTTCTTCTTTTTCTAGTGCCTTAGGTGTAAATTTTGGTTGTTTATTTGGGATTTTTCTTGTTTCCTGGGGTAGGCTAGTAATGCTGTACAATTCCCTCTTAGAACTGCTGTTACTGCATCCCATAGATTTTGGATTGTCGTGCTTCCATTTTCATTTGTTTCCAGGTATTTTTAAATTTTATCTTTGATTTCTTCAGTGACCCATTGGTGCTTAGTAGCATATTGTTCAGCCTCTATGTGTTTGTTTTCCTTGCAAATTTTCTTTTTTATGGTTGATTTCTATATCATAGTGTTGTGGTCAGAAATGATGCTTGATATGATTTCAGTCTTCTTAAGTTTACTGAGATTTGTTTTGTGGCCTAGCGTGTGATCCGTCCTGGAGAATGTTCAATGTACAATACAATGTGAAAAGAATCTGTGTTCTGCTAGTTTTGGATGGAATGTTCCATATATACTTATTACAGCCATCTGATCTAACATGTCTTTTATGGCCAATGTTTCCTCATTGCTTTTCTGTCTGGATGATCTGTCCACTGATGTAAGTGTAGTGTTAAAGTTCCCTACTATTATGGTGATACTGTCAATTTCTCCTTTTATATTTGTTTCTGTAGTGCTTGTTTGTTTTTTTCTTCTTTTGCTCTCTTCCCTTGTTATTTGATGACCATCTTAGTGTTACGTTTGGATTCCTTTTTCTGTTTTTTTTTTGTGTGTATCATAGATATATGTAATTATTTTTAGTTGATCTCTTAAGTTCAAACACATTCTAACAACCCTGCATTTTTACTCCCCCACCCTGTTTAATGTTTTTGATGTCATATTTTACATCTTTTTGTTTTGTGTATCTCTTTACTACTTATTTCAGATATAGATGATTTTACTATTTTGCCTTTTTACTACTAAAAGTAGTAAAAAAGAGCTGTATGTCTTAGTTTTATAAGTGGTTGGTATACTACCTTTATGTGTATTTGCCTCTACCAATGAGATTTTTCCTTTTGTACTTTTCATATTTGTAGCTGTGGTCTTTTCTTCTTAGAGAAGTCCATTTTGTGTGAAGCCAGTTAGTGGTGCTGAACTCTTCTAGCTTTTGCTTATCTGTAACAGTCTCTCTCTCTCTTTTTCAAATCTGAGTGGTAGCCTTCATGGGTAGAATATCTCTGTTGTAGCGTTTTTCGTTTCATCACTTTGAAGGTATCATGCCACTCCCTTCTTGCCTGCAAAGCTTCTGCTGAAAAGTCAGCTGACAATCTTATGGGAGTTCCCTTGTATGTAACTAGTTGCTTTTCCCTTGCTGCTTCTAATACTCTCTCTTTAAGTTTTGCCATTTTAATTAAAGTCTTGGTGTGGTTCTCTTTGGGTTGATCCTGTTGGGGCTCTCTGTGCTTTCTGGGCCTGGATGTCTGTTTCCTTTCCTGGGTTAGGGAAGTTTTCAGGTTTTTTTGCCTCAAATAAGTTCTCTGTCCCTTTTTCTTTCTCTCTTCTCTGGAAACCCTAATGCAAATATTAGTATGCTTGCTGTTATCCCAAAGGTCTCTTAAGCTGTCCTCATTTTTAAAAATTCTTTTTTCTGTTCTGCCTGGGTAATTTCCACTACTCTGTCTTCTAGTTTGCTGATTTGTTCCTCTGTATCATCTAGTCTACTGCTAACTTCTTCTAGTGTAATTTTTATTTCAGTTATTGTATTCTGCAACTCTGTTTGGTCCTTCTTCATATTTTCTAACCTTTTGTTAAATTTCTTACCGTGTTCATGTTTTCTTCTGAGTTTGTTGAGCGTCTTTATGATCATTATGTTGAACTCTTTTTCGGGTAGGTTTGTTATCTCCATTTCACTTTGTTCTCCTTCTGGAGTTTTGTCTTTTTCCTTTGTTTGGAAAATATACCTTTGTTGCCTCATTTTGCCTAATTCTCTATATTTATTTGTATGTACGAGGTACATGGGTTACGTGTCCCCATCTTGGAGAAGTGGTATTATGTGGGAGATGTCATACGGGGCCCAGAAGCACACTCCCTTCTGGTTACCAGAGCTGTATGATTTAGGGGTGCCCCCTATGTGGGCTGAATGGACCCTTCTGTTGTGGTGGGACCCACTACTGTGAACGTGCTGGTAGAAAAGACTGATTCTCTATTTATTGGCATGTCGTTCCTTGTGTGGAAGCTGCCAGCCGTGGGTAGGCAGGGCTGGGTCCTGGTGTAGCTTCCTGCATGGCCTGGAGAGTCCTAGGGCTGCTGCCAGACTGCTGATAGGTGGGCAAGGTCCCAGGATAGCTGGCTCCACGGCTCTGTGGTTTGGGCCTGGTGCTGGCCCACTGGTGGGTAGGCCTGGGGGGGTTCTGGGGCAGTTGGCTGCAGGGCCCTGGGGGATCCTGTGGCTGATTGTGGCCTGCTGGTGGGTGGTAGAGCCAAGAGTTTTGAGTTAGGTTGGAATAGTGGCTGAGCAAGAGCTAAGAGAAATGAGTTAAGAGACTTCAGAAATGCCTTAGGGTATTTATGACTCAGTCATTTGGGGTTCCTGCAAAGGATGTGTGGTCCTTTGGGGTGTCTGAGTGGCTGAAAGAGATAGAACATTCTTGTAATTGAAGCACGTATGCCAAGTGTACATGTTTAAAAAGCCCAAATAAACTCTGCACTGTGTCTATAAAGAGTAGGTTGGAGTCATTGCAGAACTGGTCCATATCATTTTTTAAGAAATAATGGTGACCTTGGAGGTTGAAAGAGCAAATGTTTTACTTGTCAACCTCACTTCTGTGTCTAGAATTTACTAAAGCCAGTTGTGTAATTAGACTTACTGTACAATTGTTTGTCAAATGACTAGACCTGTCTCCTTGAGGATAATAACACTAAAATCAGTAGTGTGCTGGTAAATGAATTAACAGCTGGATCTCAAAAAAAAGTGTGCAGATACATATGTACTCAAGTTTATTACATATTTTACTGACATAAAAGATGTGTAGCATACAATTCACAGTTAATAATAAGTTATACAGTACTTTTTATTGTAAATTCCATAATAGCCAGCTGATTCTTACAGAATGCTCTTGTTGATTTTTTTTCCAAATTTGCTAATTCTATGGTATAAATACTCTCATGGTCAATTGAGAATTGACCATGGTGAATTTCAAGGTACCAATGTGAATCAGTGCACATGGAGTTGGGAAGAGATCTTCATTACCACACCATGATATAATAAATCCAGTATACACATAAATTACACATAAATACCTTCAAGAGCATCAGACCAGCTGTATAAAATTGCGGGCTCCTACAACCACCTTCAGGTTTGGTAATTCATTAGAACAGCTCACAGAATTCAGGAAAGAGCTATACTTACGATTATAGTTATATTATAGCAAAGGATACAAATTAGAACAAACCAAAGGAAGAAACGCATAAGATGAAGTCTGGGGAGTGTCCAAACGTGAAGCTTCTGATTGTCTTTTCCTTGTGGAATCCTGGGTGCCATTACTTCCTCCCAGCTGTGATGTGTGACAATACTCAAAACCCTCAAAATTCCCAACCTGGAAAGCTCACATGAGCTTTTGATATCCAAAGTTTTTATTGGGCCTTGATCATATGCTGCTCACATGGCTGACCTTTAGTCTCCATCCCCTCCTGAATATTCAGCCTATACTTTAAGTATCCATTTCCTCCAGAGGTTAAAACTGATAAGGCATATCCCACATTTCCCATTGTCAATCAGTGTTAGATTATTCAGTGGTTAAAGCCCCAGGCAGCCAAAGACACTCCTCTCAGGCAGGGTATTCCAAGGACCTAGAGATTACCTCCCAGTACCTGAGGGCAAAGACCAGACCTCTTTTTAGGTAAAGTTAATTTTTCACTCTACGGATTTTGATAGGGATTCTGTTGAAACTGTAGGTTTTTTTGGGTAGTATTGTCATCTGAAAAATATTATGTTTTCCAAACCACGAACACAGAATATCTTTCCATTCACTTAAGTCTTTAATTTCTTTCTACCATTCTTTGTAGCTTTCATTGCACATTGCACCCTTCTTCTTTTAAATTTTTTCCTAAGTATTATATTCCTTTTGATGCTATTATAAATGGAATTTTTTTGTTATTTTATTTTAGCATTATTCATTGCTTAGTGTATAAAAATACAATTGATTTTTGCGTATAATTTGTATCCTGCAACCTTGCATAACTTGTTTACTAGTTCCATTGTGTGTATATGCATGTGTGTGTGTGTGAGTGTGTGTGTGTTCCTTAAGATATTTTATAAACAATATTGTTATCATCTGCAAATGGAGATAGTTTTACTTCTTTTCTAATTTGGATCTTTTTGTTTCTTTTTCTTGCCAAATTGCCCTGCCTAGAACCTTCAGTACAATACTGAATAGAAGTGATGAGGGCAAACATCCTTGTCTTGTTCTTGATATCAGGGGGAAAGCTTCAGTCTGTCATCACTAAGTATGATGTTAATTATAGAATATTCATAGATGCCCTTTATTAAGTTGAGGAGGTTTCCTTGTATTCCTCCTTTGTTGAGTATTTATGTACTTTAACTTTAATAATTGTTGTTTAACAGCCAGATTACAAAGTTCTTCATAATGTAACAGTTTGTACTCTTGAGCCAATACAAGCCAGCTGTAGCATACTACAGTAAAGTCAACCTTTTTACTTACTTTAACATGCCATATTCAACTGTGGCAAATGAGACCTCCCACATGCTAATTGAATGAGTGCTAATGTGGTTATAATGCTAACGAATGCCTTCAAGAAAAGATTAAATAAAAACATTAATTTCCATAATAAAAAGCAGTTACCCCATACTTTTTTGAAAACGCAAAGTATATCTTATATTAAATAAATAGCTTGCTTTGGGAGTAAAATTTTTCAAGTACCTAGTATATTCATTTATGTAATTTAGTGAGATGATTACTGTATAAAATTAGCATATTCTGGTCAATTATCTAGTAGCCTGGCTGTCCTAATTCAAGTTTAATTTGCAAAAGATGCTGTCAATGAACATCACGTCTGTTTTGATCAGGGAGGTTTCTGCAGTTGTGAAAGTATTAACCACAAAGCAATATTCAGTAATGACAACAAAAGCATTAGTACTATAGCTGTGGAAAATGTCTCACTGAAAAACACATTTCAAGGTGCACTGTTTTGGTTTTGCCTCATTACATGTGCAATTAAGGAATAAACAATGAGAAAAAAAGTTTTCTTCTCTCTTCTACCCCAGTTACCTTTAGGAAGTTTAATTTGTAGAAGTAAATTTGAATATGAAACTTTGTCATGTAGTCTGAAAGCATATTAGTGGAACTCCATAATGCTTTATACCTGCTATTATTTCCATGAAAATAGAAAAAGATGGCATCAATGAAGTCAGAATCTATCATTTATGGTCTTTACTTATACTTAATCTTTGTTTTCTATTGCTAGATTTTATTAAACCGTCAATTTAATGATGTGAATTGGTTAGACAAAGGCAGTTGAGACATATCTCCATGATTTTATAGCCTTTGAATGTTCAAATTATTGAGATGTTTTCTGTCTTTTGTATTCTTATTGAACCTAAGTCGCCCTTTTTAGCACTTAGCAGGGCCCTTGGGGGAAATGTATTGTTTCTTCTTTGAGTATGAAATAGAGAATAGAAGTTTGTTCAGAGTCAGATATGAACCCCAGAAGTTAAGAAGTCACATATAAAAAATCCTCATTTAAAGCATTTTGAGCTAAAAGATGGCTTAAGAGGGTTGACATTTCTCAAAAAAGTTTCTAATTATCATAGTGTGAACAAGAAAAGGTATTAGGATATAAAGAAAAGTCACCAACTCAAAGAGTGCTCCCTTATCAGTTTAGGCTTATTAGGATAAATAAAATAGATGTATTTGGGAATGTCTTTCCATCTTACAATGATGTCCTTAGCCTTTTATTGTGTCCATGGAAATAGCTTCCTGGCAACCATCTTCATACAATGTGATTGTACCTCCTGGAGCAGCAAATTGCAAGTGGGAAGGAAATCTGACCCAAACATTATTAGACATTGATTTGTGAGAGAATGAGTTTCTCTGTGTATCTGGAACTATACCATAGGGACATGGGGATTCTGGGCAGCTATCTTCTCTCTGCCTTGTTTACTGAGGGGCATAGAAAGCCAGTTAGAAGGAATGAAGCAGATGCACATGCAAAGAGAAGAAGAGAAAAGGTAGAAAAATACATGCTGTTTCAAATGCCCAAGGGATTTTGAGCATGAGAAGGAATACTCATTATTCTTTGTATTCTTTTCAATTTTTAATCTCATATTCATGTAGAAAACTATTTTTTCTTGAATTCACATTTAGATATTGATTGCAAATTTTGATTTAAGTCCTCTAAACAATTTAAACTAAAGTTATACATTTAGTGTAGTTGATTCTTTTCCTCAAACTCCTTGAACAGCAAATGAAGCATAGGTAATATAATGATTACAGATCTTCTGAATAACCCTTTACCAAGGATAGTTACAAAAATACTAATACCTTCTAATTAACTTTGTTTCTTATTTTTTTGTATCATCTCTTTTTATGGTTTCAAAAACTACAGTTTCTTAGGGTTTTAGAAGTTCAAATCGAATATATTTTTATATCTTCCTCAAGTTGTTTTTTGAAATCTTACCAAAACAAAAGTTAAAGAATATCTTAGACAAGCTGGGGTGCAGGTTTTGTGGTTTTAATGGATTGTATTTTACAGACAAAAGTTTTTCAGAACTAAGCCACTGGTCAAACAATTTTAGCTTTTCATTGAAATGTGACTTATATTCAGAAAACTATGCAAATCATAAGTGTATAGCCTAGTTACTTTTCACAGTTGAACACTCTTGTGTAACCAGCACCCAGATCAAGAAACAATACAGCAGAAACTAACACACCATTGTAAAGCAATTATAATCCAATAAAGTTGTTTAAAAAAAAAAAGAAACAATACAACAGGCATCCCTAGAAGTCCCCTACCAGTTATACCCCCTGGTAACAAGTATAGTTATTTTAAAGTCCTTGTCTGCTAATTCCAATATCTCAATCACCTATGGGTCTTCTTTCATCAATGTTTCCTTTGCGTATCAGTTATATGATCTTGCCTTTCCCAAGTCTCCTAATTTTTGATGGTCCAATGATCAAACACTAGTTCTCCAGTTCTCTGAAACCAATTGGGTGTCCTCCAATTCAGTTCAGATTTTACACTAACTGGAGTAAGTGCAGACTCCACAGGTTAAGGGCTCACTCCTACAAGATTGCCTCCATTTCAGACACTAGCTGCAAATGAGGTCCCTAGGCTACCTACACTTCTTCTCAGATTACTACAACTTTGGGGGTTCCCACAACCCTCTCCAAGTTTGACAATTTGTTGCATTGATTTACAGAACTCAGGAAAGTGTTGTACTTATGATTACAGTTTATTGTAATGGATGCAAATGAATAGTCAGTTGAAAAGGTACATAGAGCAAGTTATGGGGGATACGGAGCCTCCATGCCTTCTTTGAGTGTACCATCCTCTAGTATATCAATGTGTTTACCATCCCAGAAGCTATCCCAAACCTCCTTTATCCAAGTTTTTTTTTTTTTTTTTTTAACTGAGGTTTTGTTATACAGGCACTATTGATTAAGTCATTGGCCTTTGGTGATTGAACTCAACCTCCTACCTTAGTTCCTTCCTTGGAAGTCAGGGAATGGGGCTAAAATTTCCAACCTTGTAATCACGTGGTTGGTTCCTCTGGTGACTAGCCCTCATCCTGAAGCTATCTAGGGGCCATACCTTGAGTCATTTCATTGCTTAAACTCATGCATAAATTCATGCTCAAAAGGGGCTCAAAAGACACTCCTATCACTTCAGGAAGTTCCAAAAGTTTTAGGAGTTCTGTGCCAGAATGCAGCAGTGGTGCAAAAATAAAATATATTTTTTATTATGTCACAAATGATATTGTGAATATTATACATAAGAGAACCAAAAAGGTTCTAGATGATATTATCTTCCACCACAGATAATTCCTCTTTCCTCTCTTAGGCTCACAGGGCAGAGGACTGATCATGTCAATCCATTCAGTGTTTTCTTTGAGTCCGGCCTAGGTAACAGTTTTGGTAAGACTCTATATACTGCTGGTTCACCTACTTTTCTAGGGTGGCATTCAACTGAGTGCCTGCCAGGCCTTTGTTTCCTTAGCCCTGTAAGACTGGGAAATTCAGCTCTTCAGCTTCCTGTCCCATGCAGCTTCAAAATTTTGCAAATATCTTAAGGGATAGATTGATCATGTGTTTCAGGACTCCCAAGTATCCAATTTTATCACTGTAGCTCAAAAGAAATACCAAATTGTCTGCTGGTTTCTCTTTTTCCAACAGTGGCCTTCAGTCAGGGGTCAAGCCTGAGCTTCTGGTGAGCCGGGAATTGATAAGTGCCTCTTTATGAAAAGTGGCTGTGGAGCTCAGGGTCAGTTTACCACTCCCTCTAGCGTTTTCATCTCTTGCCTGTTTTGTTTTCAATCTCCCTAGTCCTGGAGGTTTTTCATTTCTTAAGCACTGCAGGATTTCAACCTGCGTTTTAGAAGACTTTGGCCTTGCTCTTTAGCTTTCCACATAAACATCAGAATTCAACAAATACTATTGAGACTCATTTGGGGCCCTTTAATTCTCCAAGTTTTTCACTCCAGCCCTGTGCAACTGCTAAAAATGATGTTGATTTCTTTTATTCCAGTTGCATCTCTGTTTAGACCAAACCTAGATACTCAGTTTCATTTGGTGCTCTGAATCAGTAAGCGCCCCCAGGGAAAAAATATCTGCCACAATTTTTAATTTACCTCTAAATAGTTCTCTTGTAGCTGGAATTTATTTCCTCTAATCCTTATTGTCTTTATAGTTTCATGCAGTTTCCATATACTTTCTTGTAATTTATCTGGATTTTTTTTTTTTTTTTTTTTTTGCGGTACGCGGGCCTCTCACCCGTTGTGGCGTCTCCCGTTGCGGAGCACAGGCTCCGGACTCGCAGGCTCAGCGGCCATGGCTCACGGACCTAGCCGCTCAGCGGCATGTGGGATCTTCCCGGACCGGGGCACGAACCTGTGTACCCTGCATCGGCAGGCAGACTCTCAACCACTGCGCCACCAGGGAAGCCCTATCTGGCTTTTTATTCCTTGTTGTCAGTAGGAATATTGCCCTGACCTATTACATGGAACCTAGAAGTGGAAGTATGGGTTGCAAAACTTTTATCAAAAATGTGCCAGTTGTAGGGCTTCCCTGGTGGTGCAGTGGTTGAGAGTTCGCCTGCCAATGCAGGGGACAAGGGTTCGTGCCCCGGTCCGGGAAGATCCCACATGCCGCGGAGCGGCTGGGCCCCGTGAGCCATGGCCGCTGAGCTTGCGCGTCCGGAGCCTGTGCTCCGCAACGGGAGAGGCCACAACGGTGAGATGCCCGCGTACCGCAAAAAAAAAAAAAAAAAAATGTGCCAGTTGTTAATCATAGAACTCTTTTATATTTGTTTTTCCTACAGATTTTGATTTTTTGAGACTACATACATTTTTGACAAATGATCTGTTCTTTATTTTATATGGCATGACGTTTATAACTCATCATATTGGCATGCTATATTGTTAGATAACCATTTTTTATAATTAGTATACTTTATTATAATTAGTGGCTTTGTTCCTGGGAGGCAAAGATGTGATTATGTGTCATTTTTTTGCTTCTTTAGGACATTTGGCTAGTTGATCATCTTGGAAGATATACTTTTGCCAGAGCTAATCAACTGCAGGGCTTTCACTCTTCCTGGTTATAACAGTGAACCCTGTGGATTTGTTCTTCCTGTTCTTGCATAGATACTACTTTTTGTTGTGCTCTTTGGCTCCCATGTGTTAATTCACTCTTGAAGAAACTGGTCTATATCTATATTTTTTAGACAGACATATGCTTAACAAAAGAATAAATATCCATATATATTTTTTTTCTTTCCTACTTGTTAAAATCAGTAAAAGTTCAGTAATCTGTTATATTCACTCTAAATTTGTATCACTGCATTTTTGTATTCTTTACATTAATTTTTTTCTCTTCAGCATCATTATGGGCTCATAGCCTTTTACACATTCATGGTCTTTTATACATTAAATTATACATTAACTTGTTTCAATTTATTATTATTATTTGCTCAATTTGACATATCTTGGTCAGTGAGAGATCTCTAAATTGTCTCATTTGACTTCTGGAGTTCTTGGAAGCAATCTTTACTTTTTGGAAATAGTGGATTTCTAACCCATTTTAAGTTTGTTCTTCCCAAGATATGGAATCAATTACCCTCCACTGAGTGTTGGTGACATCCTAGGGAAGAATACTAGAGATCAAAGAGTTTGCATGAGATTGAAGGTGGGTAAGAGAGCCATTACTTTCATTAAGTCTCTCTTGATAGTGACAGGACTGAAAAAATATTTATTTTTATGATCTTTCAACACACCCTTTCAATTTAACTTATGGTTGTTTCCTACTTTTCTTATATTATGAGTTTTATCAACCGCTATTATTAATTTTGCCCTCTTTGAAATGTGACACCCTTCCACTTGCCAGTTTTAGTCCTTTCTGAGAAGTGGTTGTTTTCGTACCTTATTTGGGCTTCATATCCCTTTATTCTTAAACTTCTATTGCCAGAATTAGCTCCAGTGAGCTTTCGCTTCTTGCAACCAAAGGTCTTGACCAACACAAGCTTATTAACTAAAGATGAATATGAGTCTGGCAGATGGGCTAGAGGATAAGATTTACTGAAATTTGTTAAAAAAAGTTATAAGAATAAGATGAATAAGATTCTATTTATAGTTTGTCTAGAGAAAGAAGAGTAAGCAAGGGTGTTTTAATGGTGTAGCAATAGCAGAAAAAATAGGGAAGGCTACAGAGAAAAGAGAAAAAACTGTCAGGGAACATTATATTCAAACTTGAATAAGTAGAACATTCATGGAGAAGTAAGTTGAAATCCACAGGGAACACCTCATTTTAACTGAGTTTAAAATTATCTAGGTTGTAAAAAGTATGTCCATGGATACAAAGAAATGACTGGACTATCGTCAGTGATCTTTGTGGAGTCCTGGTTACAAGAGTGACATTAGAAATGGAAGGGAAGCATCTACAATTCTCATTTTTTTATTTGAGAGGACATTGATGGGCAGGGCAATGGTTGTAGGTGAGACTATAGAAGATGTAATTCTAGTAATGGTTTGTTCATGCTTAGAAAAGATGGCACAAGGGACTGGCATGGGTTTAATAATCAGTGACCCTGACAGTAGAGCCTTCTATCCTCTATTTCCTTCTACAGAGTTACGGATATCCATTACAACAGACATTGGCACTTGGATTTCAGCAAGGCATTTGATAATATCTCTCATGACATTCTTATGAATAACAAGAAGAAAGTTAGTTGGTTAATGGCAAAAAGCAGGCAGATTTATAACTGGTTAAAAACTGTACTCACGAGCATTGATGTACAGATTGTTATCTGTTGGAATAATCAGTTAAAAGAATGAAAGAAACGTTTCTTTTAGGGCTGCACAAAGATGATATAGCCCGGTGCTTTTTTTCTGTCCCTTCATACCAGCACTGTCCAATAGAATGTTCTGTGATGATGGAAATGTTCTGTATCTATGCTGTTCAGTACACTGGCTACATACGGTTTTCTGAGCATTTGAAATATGGCTAGTTCAACTAAGGCACTGAATTTATATTATTTTATATTTAATCACTTCAAATTAAAATAGCCCCATATGGCTAGTGGCTACTCTATTGTACAACACAGCTTTAAACTATCTCCAGATTTTTAATGAAACACATGCAAAGTGTATATTTTTTATTAAGATTGATTTAAAGATACATTTTATAGGATTATGAAATGGTTTTGCTAAGAGAATCTTCAACTATATTACAGCTGTTTACAGATGATAAAAATGAGGCCCAAAGTAATTAAATGATTTATTCAGAATCACAGTTATCAACTGAACAGGGACTCAAACTAAGGTTCTTTGAATCTCAGTGAATACATTTTTCACATGTACCATATTGTAGAAAATAGCCCTTTATAGGTATATAAGTGGGTATTAGATATTGACTTCCAGTGACCAAGCAGTAAAAAATTTTCCTTCTGAATTTTTTTGATAATGAGTAAAGATAAGTAGTATCTGCAGTCAATATATTGATTCTTTGTAGATAAGGATTCCTAAAAATGGAATGTTGAGATTCTTTTCTCAGTTATGAAGGCCAAAGCTAATTAACGTTAGCTTACAGTGAGTAAATGTGTATCCTCTTGGGAAAACTGTTTTTAGGTCCCTGAACTTAAGAGTTGATTTCCTCTTTTTTTTCCTCCACTCAATTAAAAAATATATTATTTAGGACTATGGCACTGTGCTAATGTATTTCTGAAAAAAGAAAGAGGTGACCTGCTGCTCTGTGAAATTGTAGCAAGAAATCAACAGGGAAGGGATTATAACAATTGAAATCTTACATTCATAAAGGGAGGAAATGAAGTTTGATTAATAAGATTTATAGTCTGTATTTATAGGAAAGAGAACAAAACTGTATTTCAAATATTATTTGTACCAAAGTAAACTCATTATCTTCTTCCATCTTCGAAGATATAAGACAGTTCCTCCTTCTAATACCAAATTGAATGGGCATATGTGTGCTTGTATAATTTTCTTAAGAGTAGAAATGAATTGTCTTGATGCCATTTCTTTTTTTCTTTTTTTTTTTTTTTTTTGCGGTATGTGGGCCTCTCACTGTTGTGGCCTCTCCCGTTGCGGGGCACAGGCTCCGGACGCGCAGGCTCAGCGGCCATGGCTCACGGGCCCAGCCACTCCGCGGCATGTGGGATCTTCCCGGACCGGGGCACGAACCCGTGTTCCCTGCATCGGCAGGCGGACTCCCAACCACTGCGCCACCAGGGAAGCCCTTGATGCCATTTTAAAGAAAAATCTGTTTGTTCTGTCTCCTCAAGTGTAGGGAGGTGATGTGTAAAGTGGGATTTTTATTAATTTTTTTTTTTTTTTTTTTTTTTTTTTTTGCGGTACGCGGGCCTCTCACTGTTGTGGCCTCTCCTGTTGCGGAGCACAGGCTCCGGACGCGCAAGTTCAGCGGCCATGGCTCACGGGCGTAGCCGCTCCGCGGCATGTGGGATCCTCCCGGAGTGGGGCACGAACCCACGTCCCCTGCATCGGCAGGCGGACTCTCAACCACTGTGCCACCAGGGAAGCCCGGATTTTTATTTTTCAGAGAGGAAAAAAATCCCCTAAGAAATCGATGTAGTTTTAAACTCTGGTTATTGGTATATTTAAACCCTCTTGTTTTATTCTGGTAGGTAAAGGGAGGGAGGGAGAGATTTTTAAAAAAGGAGCTGAATCTGAGAATTGCCAGGGTGGAGGTAAAGATGGGGAAAGCAATTTATGCCGCACAGAAATCATCGCCCATGTGGGTTAGCCATTCTTGAGTCCCCATATCTGGTCAATGTCTGCAGTACCCTGGCTATACCTCTCTCTATGATCCCTACTCTCCCTCTGCCCCCGTATGTATCGAATACCAGAAAAAGACCTCAGAGATTTTGTAGTCCAGTTTTCCCATTGTACAGAGGAAATTGTCTTGCAAGTAGTGAAGTGATTTTCCCAGGTTTGCACAGAATGTTGACAAAGTTGGGGGTCTCATAATTCCCAGTTCAGCATTATTTTCTCTCTACTGTGCTACTCTTCCAGTCCTGCTTATGTAGAAGTTTGAAAATGGCTTAATTCTTGCTTCCAACCATTTAATATTAATATTGATTAATATAGCAAGTACAATACCTGTGTTTCACTCTGGGCTTCATTGTAAGTTACGTGTGTGTAGAAGACAATGTTTTAGGGCCAATGATTTGCTTCCTACAGACAAAACTCAAAAACAAAACAACCCCTATCCCCCCCCCCCAAAAAAACCATGGTTGTATGCCATTTAACCTCTTCCTCTTATTCTGATTTACAACAGTATTTGTTGTGTCCTTCGTATGCAGAATGTGGGACTTAGCTCTGTAAGGAGTTAGCTCGTGAGATAAAGTATCTGTATTAGTAAAGCTAGTTTCTGCAGTGCTCCAGTATCACTCTCCCACCCCAGCCCTCACTCTGAAGATTAGGTCTCACTCACCTAACATATCACTTCTTCAAAGATGCTTCCTTGTCCGCCTTCTCTGATGCTGCACCTCTTATCCCCTTTACTCACATCTGTCTTCTTTTCTCTATCTTCTTTTCTTCGTTGCTGTGATCTTATGTGAATTTATTCTCCTTCTTTTCTCATCATTTGTGCATCTTCCTCAATATTATGTAAGTTTCATGAAAACAAGGATCATCTCTGTCTTACGCAAACTATAGAATAATGCCTGGTACTAAGTAGATATTCAGTAGATATTTATGCAATGAATGAATTTGCCACTGACTGGGCACACATCCACTTTCCCCCTGGTGCCTGGGTGGTTGATGCAGGGGTAACATCAACTTCACCAATGCCTGGTCTCCTCCAAAAGCAACTGAGATCCTGCTGTTGAAGTGGGGTAAACAGTCTCAGATTCTACCCTCTGTTCAAGGTAGTTTTCCCTTTCAACCCCTGGGGTTCTTTCCTCCTAGTTAACCAGTCATAGCCATATTAGTCCCTCTCAGCAGGTTTTAGTACCTTGAACTTAGGTCTTGATAAGGACTTCAGATTCCTAGGACTAGTTTTCCTTCATTCTCATGTCCAGTTTTTCCTTTTCCTCATATTAGTAGGCATGTACTTTTTTTTTTCTTAAGGAGAAATTCACATAACATAAAATTACTCATTTTAAAATCAACAAATCAGTGGCATTTAGCATATTCATAGTGTTGTATAACCACGACCTCTATGTAGTTCTAAAACATTTTCATCACTCCCAGTAAAACCATGTATTCATTAAGCAGTTATTTCCCATTCCCCACATACCCTCCCCTAGCCCCTAGCAAGCACCAATCTGCTTTCTGTTTGTATGGATTTGCCTATTCTGAATAGTTCATATAAATGGAGTCATACAATATGTGGACTTTTGTGTCTGGCTTGTTTCACTTAACATGTTTTTGAAGTTCATCAATATTTTTAGCATGTATTAGTACTTCGTTTCTTTTTATGATTAAATATTACCCAATGTATAGATATTCCACAATTTGTTTATCTATTGATCTGTTGAACATTTGAGTTGTTTTCACCTTTTGGCTACTTTGAATAGTGTTGCTACGAACATATGTGTACAAGCATGTGTTTGAGTCCCTGTTTTCAATTCTTTTGGATATATACCTAGAGATGGAATTGCCAGGTCATATGGTAACTCTATATTTAAATTTTTGAGGAACTTGGTATTTACTTTTAAAACTATGTCTTTAGGCCACAAGGAGCCTCACAGGTGGTTGATGGCAGAAAGAAAGGTCTACCTTAAGTTGACATCCCAAATTCCACCAAATTGAAAACAACTATCATTTTTAAAAGGTAGTTACCCTTGCCAAAAAACAAAAACCCAAACGTTCCCTGCTGTTCCCCAAACAGCTACAATGCCTGTTATGAGAATATTGAGATCCAAGAATCATGCATGGAATCTAATATATAGTAAGGATTAATATATATTAATTACTGTCTTTCATAATTTATTAGTCATTTGACCTTAGGGAGGTCATATAATCATTCTGGTCTCAGTTCTTTCATTGTTAAAAATAATCTTATTCATGAAATTGGGGACCTGGGGAAAAAAAACTCAATAAATGGAATTTAGAAATTTACTGATGGCTAGAAAAAAATCTTTTTTAAAAAAATTATTTTATTTATTTATTTTTGGCTGCATTGGGTCTTTGTTGCTGCACAGGGACTTTCTCTAGTTGTGGCGAGCGGGGCCCACTCTTCGTTGCAGTGTGCGGGATTCTCATCGTGGTGGCTTCTCTTATTGTGGAGCATGGTCTTTAGGCGCACAGGCTTCAGTAGTTGTAGCACGTGGGCTCAGTAGTTGTGGCTTGTGGGCTCTAGAGCGCAGGCTCAGTAGTTATGGCACAGGGGCTTAGTTGCTCGACAGCATGTGGGATCTTCCCGGACCAGGGCTCAAACCCGTGTCCCCTGCATTTGCAGGCGGATTCTTAACCACTGTGCCATCAGGGAAGGCCTAGAAAAAATCTTAATAGTCAAGTCCAATTTTCTGAAAATACAGTCGAGGAAGCTGTATCCTTGAATGATTATGTGACTAGCCCAGGGTCACAGTGTTGTCGCTGAGCTTATCACCCTGGTCTGCAGTGTGGTCCAGGGTTTTCCATCCCATAAAGTAAGTTCTAGTTCACTTACTTCCTATTTGTTTCCAACAATTGATTACCCAGTATAAGCTGGAGACTGGGCCTGGCATCTAACATACTTTAACTCATGTCCTTGCAGTAATCCTACATTTTACCAATGAGGAAACAGAAGTTCATGGAATTTTGTCAGTTTACCCATGGTCATACAATTAGTAAATGGTAGAGCCAAAATTGGCACTCAAGTGTGTTTGACACCAAATTGTGAAATTTCCTGACACCACAAGTTGGAGACCTTAAAGAAGGGAGGGGTAGAGTGTAGAATCAGCAGCCTTCCCAGCCCAGCTAGAGTGATCTACCTAGAAGTTGTCTTGCCCAAACATCCTCCTTGTAGCATTCTAGAAATCCCCTCCTACACATATCTCTACCTGAAATCTCTGGTGAGAGAGGAACCTTTCTCTTCTTTTGGCCTGCCATTTGGTCTTGAATTTCCCACAGGTATAATTGTGACTCCAGGTAGCTAGGTGATTTCATGATTATTTTCCCCACAGGGGAGACAGAAGTTGGTATTCCAGATCAGATTTGTGCAAGGATATCACAAATACCCTGTAATTGTAGCTGCCCCAGAGTACTTCCTTGAAATACCTTTTTCTAAAGTGTATACATCCTTTGCCAAATTATAGAAGCCTAAAATTGCAAATAGGTTCTGAGACCTGAAAACATTTTCAGAGAGCCTGGTTTTGAAAGACATATTAGGTTTGCTCATTCAACAAAATTTATTGAGTGTCGTGGTAGGTGACCAATGCTGGGCTTGTCACTGAGTATATAAACATGAATAATATATGACCTTTGATTTCAGAAAGCTCACAGTCCAGTGATAGAGATGGAAACATAAATGTATCAATTACAATACAAGCTGGCAACTTTTATCTTAGTGGTGTGAGAAGACAGACTTTCTGTGTCTGGAGATCTGCAGGCACACACATTATTCAGGAAAATTGTGTCCTGACTCAGCTTTCTCCCCTCTGTGAGGATATGCCTATGCTGGTGCTGAGTTTGGATTAAGAACCAGGAGGGCCTGTTATTTGTTAACATTTCCTAAAAAGCAAGATCATAGCTTGTTAGTAGAAACTCTTCTGGAATGGTGATTATAAGCCCAAGTGTAAAAGGGTGGTGGTATAGCAAGATTTCAGCTTCTGGGACTTCCCTCGTGGCGCAGTGGTTAAGAATCCGCCTGCCAATGCAGGGGATACGGGTTCAAGCCCTGGTCCGGGAAGATCCCACATGCGGCGGAGCAACTAAGCCCGTATGCCATAACTACTGAGTCTGTGCTCTAGAGCCCACAAACCACAACTACTGAGCCTGTGCCCCACAACTGCTGAAGCCCGTGCACCTAGAGCCCATGCTCCACAGCAAGAGAAGCCACTGGGATGAGAAGCCTGCGCACTGCAACGAAGAGTAGTCCCCGCTTGCTGCAACTAGAGAAAGCCTGCCAGCAGCAACGAAGACCCAATGCAGCCAAAAACTAAATAAATGAATGAATAAAAATTAAAAAATATATATATATTAAAAACAACAAAACGATTTCAGCTTCTTTCTCAAAGATGGCTGGATCCTACCAGAAGGGAGAGTGTCAGTGGCAGCTGCACAACCTGTGGGGAACCAAACAACAAAGAAGAAGCTACGCAAGAATAAGCTGCATGTGCTCCTGCTCTGTGCAGCCACTTCTGTTAGGTTCTGTGTTTAGCCATTAGGGAAATACATTGAAAACTCTGTGTGTGTGTTTGTGTGTGTGTGCATGTGCATATATGTGTCCTCTTCCTGCAGCTCCAGAGCCGAACCGTCAGTGCTGCAGGCAATAAGAACACAAGGCTGTGAAAGCACTGAGGAAGATGAATCTACTTTGTGTGGCTTCACAGAAAAGGTGACATTTCAACAAGGTCTTGAAAATTAGTATGAGTTTTCCAGTTGAAGAAGTTGAGGAGGAAATGCCAGACAGTGGGAACAGAATGTGATGAAAGTAATGAAAGAGCCTGAGGCATTCAGGGACCAGTAAGGAGTCCAGTGTGTTTGTGCAGCAGTGGTTGTATGTATATTAAGGCAACATTGACTGGAGTGTGGATTGTAGTCAGATTGTGAAGGACTCTGATGCCAGGAAAAGAAAATTGTACTGATAATGAGTCATTGAAAGGTTTTAGGCAGGGGTAGGATGTGGTCAATTTTGGTTTTAGGAATATAAGAGGCAGTAATGCAGAGGATTGGTTAGCATGGGAAAAGAATGACATTTGAAGAGAAAAAGTAGGACTAAGATAAGGCAGTGGCAGTTTGAATGAGGAGGGAAGGCTGAATGTGAAAGATCTTTCTGATCTGTAGGTTGAGGGAGGAATTGAGAATGCCCACAGTTTCTAACTTGGTCAGACCATTAAGCTGGATGGAAAATGTAGCAGAGTGGATATGGGTTTTGGAGGTGGGGGGAAAAATGGGAAAATAAAGAGGTCAGTTTTGCACATGTTAAGTTTGTGGTTTTTTTAAGGACATCAGGTGAAGATATAAACAGCTGGAAATATAGCTCATGAGATACAGATTTTGGAGTCATTGGCTTATAGATTGGTAATTGAAACTTGATAGTAAGGTCATCCAGCATGAGTACATGGATTAAGAGTAGGATAACTAAAGATGGAACCCTAAGAGACATCAAAGTTTAATGTAATGTAGAAGAAAAATCATGAATGGTGATGTTGACCTTAAAGCAAGAGAACTAGGTGAGACTGCCCTCCCAGAAATTAAGAGAAGATTGTGGAGTGGTCAGATGCAAATGTTGCATACTTCTCCAATAGTATGAGTATTGAAAATAGCTCATTAGATTTGGCATTTAGGAGATCAGTGTTGACTTAGTAAGTGTGGTTACTATGGAGTGTTAAGGAATAAATTAGAAATGACAATGTAGGATATAGTAGGTGTAAATAATATTTTAAAATTAATTTTTGTTTTTATCAAGGTGATACATGTGCATATGAAGAAAATTCAGAAACTACTAAAAGGCTACTAGGAAGATTTTCTTATCTTTTCTCTTATTTCCATTAAAAAAATATTTTTTGTTCTATTTTCTGGAAATTTCCTTGATTAAATCATGAAATGCTTCTATTGCATTTTAAATGTAGACAAATGATTATGCTTTAAATCATCAAGGTTCTTCTTTGTTCTTTGATCGTTTCTTTTTCAGAATACCCTGTTCTTGTTTCATGTATATACTATCTTCTTTTATCTTTCTGAGGAAGGAGAGACAGGACTAGAAGTAATGATGCTGAGAACTCCAAAGAATTCAAAGTAGAACATTTCTTTGTGTTGTTGGGGGAGGAGGGTCCTATTCACTCATGCAAATGGAATTCTCATGGGCCCAGCCCACCAGGCAGATTTGTCCTGACGTGGTTGAATATTAAGCGTAGACACAACTTAGTTTCAAGCCAAGAATCCTGCTACAAAGACATATATGCAGGCTCTGTTTTGTATGCTGAACAAAATTCAGACCCATACCAAACTATTGGAGGGAATCATGTCTATTTTGGCCCAGTGGGATGATTAGAAAATCATAGCTATTGTCAGATCCTAATTTGAATGTCAGTTAGAACCAAGTAGCTCATGGGAGTGAGATCCAAGAATCTTATGACCTAATATATCTATTTCTATTTCAGGCAGAGCAGAAAACCAAAGTGAAGATCAGGGCAGAGATTTATGTTTAAGTTGTATTTTTTGAGTTCTAACTCCATGCTCCAAATTTTCATACAAGTTTTCTAATGGAATTTTCACAATAACATCATGAGTAGGTATTACTGTCTCATTCTTGACAAAGAAATAGAAACTCAGAGAGGTAGTGAATCTTACCCAATTAAGAGAGACTAATGGGATAACCAAGGCCTTCTTACTCCAAGTCCAAAATTTTATCCACTAAACCACCTATTTGTTCCCAAAGCAAATAAGGAAGAGAACCAAGAAAGTAAGTTGCAGAGAAGAGGAAGAGGCTGCCCGCAACGCCTTGTTCACCTATTTGTAATTTCTTGAGTATTAATTAGCATGTATCAGAATTTTCATTTCTCACTAGGAATAATTTGTTATTTGGTCCCATGCAATCTTTTCCTTTACACTTATTTTACTCTTTAACCATTTTCATGTTTGAAAGTTGGGAAAGGGTGGATCATGGCTCTGATAACCTTTGTTTTAGTTAGCTTGCCACAGGTAGGATTTGACTTTTCCATATTATTATAAGGTAAGAAATATAAGTTTATTGTGGAAAAACTAGAAAGTATAAATAAAAATTTAAAAATTAAAAAAAATCCATAATTCCTCTACCTAGAGGAAGTCACAATTTCCACACTCTCTTTATTCATGGATAGTTTTAAATGGAGCCATGTTATGTATAGTTCCATAAATTATTATTTTTTTTTTTTATTTTTTTTTTTGCTGTACGCGGGCCTCTCACTGTTGTGGCCTCTCCCGCTGCGGAGCACAGGCTCCGGACGCGCAGGCCCCGCGGCCATGGCTCACGGGCCCAGCCGCTCCGCGGCATGTGGGATCCTCCCGGTTCGGGGCACGAACCCGTGTCCCCTGCATCGGCAGGCGGACTCCCAACCACTGCGCCACCAGGGAAGCCCCAATAAATTATTGTGAACATCTCATGTCAGTAAATGTAAATCTATACAGTTGCTTTTAATGATTTAAGAGTTTTTCATTATATGATTATAAGTAAAGCTTTGTTTTGTTCACCCAGCATTCATTAGCTGTTCACAAGCTTTGTTGTATACAGAATTCCAAATAGATTTCTTTTGTCTTTTGCAATCCCATGTCCCTGAACTTACTGACCTTCTAGGTGCTGGTAGATTTGGACTTATGATTTTATAACTGCCAATTTCACTAGGCATTGAATTGACTTGATAGAAATTGCTGGAATTGTTCAGTGAGAAGTAAATTGTTGTGTAGTACTTATTTTCAGCATGATACCCTAAGTGAAGACACCAGATAAGAAGTGATTAAAGTACAGACCACAGAGGGTCTGAGTGAAAAGCAAGGGTCACTGCTTTATTGCTTTTCATATAAAAAAGGGAAGGGCTTCCCTGGTGGCGCAGTGGTTGAGAGTCCGCCTGCCGATGCAGGGGACACGGGTTCGTGTCCTGGTCCGGGGAGATCCCACATGCCGCGGAGCGGCTGGGCCCGTGAGCCATGGCCGCTGAGCCTGTGCATCCGGAGCCTGTGCATCCGGAGCCTGTGCTCCGCAACAGGAGAGGCCACAACAGTGAGAGGCCCGCGTACCGCAAAAAAATAAACAAATAAATAAATTAATTAATTAAAAAGGGAATAAAAAGGAAAAAAATTCGGGGACAAAGTGTAAATGAATTTGACTTGCTGACTCTTGAGAAATTTGGGATTTGAGCACTGAATCTTAAACACCTTCAGAGAATCACTGAGTTAAAAATTTAATAGATCAAAATGGAATATGAGAAGATAAAACCAGAAGGTTCCTCATACCTCCATGTAGCAATTGATATATCTTTTGAAATTTTCATGTCATGCGAAAACTTTACAGGAAACCAACTACATGTGTTAGTGGTTGAAAATTGCTTATTTTGAGCAAAGGAGAAAGCCAAATCCAGGAGAATAATAATGAGTGTTTCTGCATTTCTTGAAGACGTCTAGGAGATGTAGGTGATGTGGACCCTGATGTTGGGAAGTCAAGTGATGTAGCAAATCACTCTGTGATGTAAACAAATGAAATTATCAACCAGGAGGTCTAGTTGATCCCTGTTCTACATTAACTTTTTGTGTTACTGTGTACGGGTCACTTAACCTTTTTGTATCTCAGTATGTTCACCTATAGATTTGGGGATGGTTTTAACTCTGGTCTGATCCACCTTGTAGACATTGTGGGAATCAAATGACAGAATGATATAATGACTTTGAAGACACTTTGAAAAGGACCAAGCTCTCCAGCTTAGGGGTTCCTGAGCAATAATAATAACTTTCATTTACTTCTGTTCAATCAAGTGCCTGGTTTTCCCAGAATATAATTCTTAAATATCAGAACTGTTTCCCTCATTAGAGATCCTCAGTAGAAGACCTAATAGTTCAAACAGTTAATCCTCCCAGAGTTAAGCATTATTTGTTTAGAAGATAGATTTTTTCAGTTGTGTATTTTAAAATCTAATTTCATGTCTAGAAAATCTGTATCAAGGTATGTAGTCTAAAACATAAGATCATTTCATTAAAAAGTTAGACTCAAACATGGAGAGAATTGGTTAGCTAAAACAAAACCCAGCAAGGACACAAATTAAAAACCTGCTCATCCAGTCCAAGAACTAGATTATTTTTCCCCACAAAAAAGGCTACATATTTTAAATAAGTGGAAAGAATTTTAAAGAGGCAATGAAAGCAGTACAGTAAGGACTCTGAAATCATGGGAACACTTACACTTTACCTTTGATAAAACTGGGCTTTTTAAGTATCTTTCCTTATTTGGGAAATTACACCCAGAATTTAGAGGTACTTACATTATATGGGAGTCTAGACTTGTTTTCCCTTTCTTTTGTCCTAGGAGTTTGTACTGTAGATCACACAGGGCTGTGATAGAGAACATAAAAGCCTCGATTCTGCCATTGAGAGCTCTGCATGGCACCTAACTCACCCAAAAGACTTAATGTCCTTCCCCAGTGTGAGTAATTTTCTCCCTATTCGTTGGTAGTATCTGTACTAGCTCAAAAAGTTCAGTGGTATAATGGGAAAGCTTGATTTTGATTTTAGGCTTTTGGTTCCTTAATTTAACTGTGGAACATTTCCCAGCCCCCACCTAAGAAATTTGCTTATAAAATTTCTACCAAGAATCAACAGATGAAGTTGAATCTGGGGAAAGTTCATTTAGCACCTTTTGATAGTAGCTTTCAGAGAAGGAATAACTTTCAATCTGTTTGCTATATAGGACATTTTATAAATGTCTATATTCCAAACGTCTAAAGGAAATTTAGAGAAGGCGTATATACTTTGTCCATTACTTCACCTTTTTGGGGAGGCATTTGAATCTGTAGGATAACTTTGAGTGGTTTGTTCTCATTCTCCTACCCAGAGTCAAGGTCGTGATGACCTTTTTCCTGACTCTGATCTGTGAGTGGTGGTGGATCTAAATTGTCCCACATAAACAGAGACTGAGGTTATTTTTTTTTTTTACATCTTTCAAACAAAGCATTCTCTTTTATTGACCATCTCTTTTTGCATTATTAATTTAAAAATCCTCTCTTGTTAGTTAGCTTTACCAAACATGTCTTTTCAATCCGTGATGAGAACCAGAAAGAAATAAATGGGTGTGAGGGTGGGAGGGAGGGAGACGCAAGAGGGAAGAGATATGGGAACATATGTATATGTATAACTGATTCACTTTGTTATAAAGCAGAAACTAACACACCATTGTAAAGTAATTATACCCCAATAAAGATGTTAAAAAAAATAAATAAAAATAAATAAAAAAAAAAAAGAAAAAGAAATAAATGGGTGTGGAGTGAGAAGACCCCATGCTGCCACAAGCATTAGAAATTATAACCTTTTATGCAGATTGGCACTCAATATTTGATTGATTGACAAGCAAGATCAATTTAGATTCTGTTGGCTAGCAAGCACTATAATAGCTTTGAAAATTACTTGGGTGCATTGGTAAACATCTAGAGCTTTTAATGTATGAAAGCGCACATTGTTCTCACTTTATTGGGTCATAGAGTGAAGCGGGTAATAAGAAATCTGGAGTTCACTGTTCTGCTTTCACTAGGTGTAGTTTCTACTTATGCTGATTACAGCCGTTTCACCTCCTGTCCCCCTCTCCCTTTCCTTTCCCCATCTAGCCCCTGAGTTTAGCCTCTTCTTAGCCAAAGTAACTACAGACTCCTTAAGGTAGCTTTATGAAGTAGTTTAACTTGATACAAGTCTCATTCATCTTTATGTTGGTCACTTAAGGTATTTCTCTATAAAGCACAGGTAATTTTAAGCAAAATCAAGGAGGAAAATTGTAAATTGAAAAGAGATACTAGAAGGTGCTGAAGACAAACAAGTCAGCACTTTCTAATGACCCTTTGACAACTTCTTCTCACCTCTTTAGTAACCATTAGCAGTTTCATCTATTCTTGAAACATGCTAACTCTTTTACTGGAAGGTACCAAGTACACTAATGCTAAGGAGTAAATGAACAACAGAGAGTTTAATCTGTTATCCCTCCCACCGCATGTGTGTGCATCGTCGAATGTTTGAACAGAAAGATGTTCTTGGTCCTAGAAAGCAGGCACTTGGTCCATCCAACATGCACATTTTATGTATCTGGTGTTTCAGGTGTGCGTTTTATGTACCTAATGTTCTACTTCCATTTGTAAGTTTCCTTAGTAGTTGGTTTCTTGCTTGCTTGGTGTGTATTTTGATTTGTTTTATTTACTTGAATTCTTGATAGAGTCTAAGGCAAGTTTGAACTCTAGTTAATTGTAGCATAGCTCTGTTTGTCTCAAGTTAGAAATGAAAAGTAAAATGAGAGTAATAATAACATACATCTCCCTAGGAGAGCTACTGTTTTCTTTTTTGCTCATGTCTTTCCTGTTATTTACCAACATACAGTCATATTCCTACAATTGCCACTCTAACATCTGTATCACTTTGGAACCTACTTTTCTCTTAACATTATTATAAACATTCTCCAGGATTTCTTGCAAGTAAATTTTAAGGAATGAATGTACCTAGGCCAGTACATGTCAAAATTTTTTGACCATGCCCCAGTCTAAGAAATATATTTTATATTGTATTTTGCAAACATACATAGATGTACATATGCACATGTACACATACATATGTACATAGAAATAAAGGTTTCAGGAAACAATACTTGCCCTCACAAAGGGTGATGCAATCTGATATTTTCCATTCCATTTCACTCTCTTTTCTTTTTTATCCATTTCATTTAAAAAAACAACTGCTGGCTTTGACCAAGTAAAATATTTTCATCACTCCCTGTAGACTGATATACTACCATTTACTCTCCTATTGTTGGGCATATGGATTATCTCTAGAACTTTTTTCCTCTTCTTTCCTGACCTTCCTTTCTTTTTCTTTCCTTTCCTTTTTGTTTTCACAGAACATATTACACCAAATGGCTCATGTATTTAGTAGTTTGCTTTTGTTGAATTATTCCCAAGAATGGAATTACTAGTGCAAAGATTTAAAAAAGTATGGTCTTTATATTTGCACTTTAATAGAGAATAGTTTCCTAATGCCAGGCAGTTCTGATAGGTGATTAGGAGACAGGTGGGACAGAGAGGTCTTTATTTACAGACATCCATTAAGCACCTATTAAGACCTCGGCACCATAGTGTTGTTGGGGAAGGGATCAGAGTCAGAAGCCCTGAATCTCTCAACTTTGTCATTTGCCAGTTTTGTCAGTTCTCTGATCTGCAGTGAAAGCTACCTCTTTGGGCTGTTGTGTGGAGTAAACGAGATAGTACATCACTGCAGAATGTCATTGTTTCATTATTACTGCCCATATTTCTGTGGCTAACTCTGTATACCTCTCCTAAGGAAAACTTTATTCTGCATTTAATCAATTGGGGCATCAGCAGTTTCTTAATTGTTGCCCTCGATAGAAACTGGGTGGCCTCCTACAGAGAGAGGCAGAAAATTTGGCAAATCGGAGTTCCTGGACGGCTTATTCCATGTCTTACAGAGTGAGGGTCACCTCAAGTCAGATTTTAGTGACACCAGAGGCACTAGCTTCTGCTTCTTGTCCCTGAAGCTCCTTTTATCCCCGTTGGGGTATTGATCTGAAGAGCTAACAGAAGGATGAAATTGAAAAGATAACAGAACAAAAAACAAAAGGAACCCCACAAATCTCCCTACGTAATTTTGTCCTTCCTTTCTGAATGGGTTGGAGGGACATGTGAATTCTTTAAATTACATTTTTCCTTTGCTCTAAAATCATCATGGAAAAATAAAGTTTATTTATCTGATGGTGTATCTTTATTGTTAAGATTCTAATAGATAAGGCCCATGTTTACCTAGGGTGAATCATAATTTATTTCACCTTCTTGAGGGCTTCTGACACAAGTTTGACATCTGCAGTTAATTGAAGAATAGATCTTTTTGCCTCAAATCAGGGAACCCTCATTGGGAGGACAAATTAATTTTATAAGTTCAAGTAGAGTCAATTCCTGATTTCTCCTGGGGTTGACTAGTTTGTAGATTATCCAACTTGTACTTTTCCCACCTCCTGCAAGTTACTTGTTATTTGTAGTGACTTTACTCTTTATTTGCACTGAAAAACTGATTTTTAAAAAGAATACACTTAAGACAGTTGGAATTTTCTATTTTTTAGATTATTCTCATTAAAAAAATGTAGTTGGAGGGCAGTTTTAGGGCATCAAGATACTGTGTTATGCTACTGTGCTGATAGATACATGTATATTTGTTCAAAGCCATACAATGTACAACACCAACAGTGAGCCATAATGTAAATTATGGACTTTGGGTGATTGTGCTGTGTCATTGTAGGTTCATCACTTGTAACAAATATACCACTCTGGTGGGGGATGTTGATAATGCGGGAGCCTGCGCATGCGTGGATGGGGGTGGGTATGAGAGAAATCTCTGTATCTTCCTCTCAACTTTGCTGTGAATATAAAACTGTTCCTTAAAAAAGTCTTTAGGGGCTTCCCTGGTGGCACAGTGGTTGAGAGTCCGCCTGCCGATGCAGGCGACACGGGTTCGTGCCCCAGTCCGGAGGATCCCACATGCACCGGAGCGGCTAGGCCCGTGAGCTGTGGCCACTGGGCCTGTGCGTCCGGAGCCTGTGCTCCGCGGCGGGAGGGGCCACAGCAGTGAGAGGCCCACGTACCACACACACACACACACACACAAAAAAGTCTTTAAAAAATGTAGCTGTAGAAGAGATTGAAACTATTACCTAAAATGAGGCATTTGTGAATTTCAGTCACCACCTGAAGTGTAGGTGTGAAGATTAAATGAGATAACGATTGCAAGATACCTGATTTAGGGCCTGGTGAGCAGTGCTATTTTCATCTCCTAGTTGACAAAAATAGAAATCTAGCTGCTGCAAACAGAAATACCTTTATCTTCATTTCTTCTTTCTTATTTTGTTTATGACTACCGTTAAAATTTAATTTTGGCAACCAGTAGCACAGCACTTCAAAGTCAAGGTATCTAAATTCAGTTTTCTTTGGGTCCAGCCATGCCACAAGAGCCCTAGAGGTAGTTCCTAAGGAGATTTATAAAGGAGATTCACTGAAGCATTGTGTGTTGTCGTGAAAAGTCTGTCAATAGAGGAAGAGATAAAGAAAATGTGATGTATTCATATGATGGATTATTGCATAACTGTTAAATGACAGATCTATATATGTCAATACAGATAGATCTCCAAAGCATAATTTTGAATGAAAATCTCAAGTTACCAAATTATGGAAAGAGTAAATGTAACACATAAAATGTTATAATTGTATCATTATAAATAATAATAGTATGTAAAATATAAAAATAGTTTCTAAGGGTATATATTAAATTTATGATAGAGAGTTCTCTGGGAAAGAGGGCTACCAGGAGAAAACTGGAGTGTGGAATGGAGGGTACTTCAATTTATCTGTCTTGTTTAATTTCTTTTTAACAAAAAAGGACTTGTAGTGCCTCAAACAGATATTCAAATGAAGAGACAGATAATCAGGGTAACATATAAACTCCTAAATGTTTATTAGTGTCCTCATTTCTCTCATTATTGTTTTCTAGATTACCTGGGCTCAGAAATCTAAGAATAAGTTCTATTTTTTTTGTTTTATTATCTGCATCAGTCTTTCATCCATGTGTGTTACTTCTTTTAGAATGTATCTCAGAATTGGACATTTTTTAATGTTTTTAATATCACTGTTTTAATTCACAAAGTTATCACCTATATCAGTCCAGCTCCCTGCAGGAAACAGATGGCACACTTAAATGTTGTGATTGAGGAGAGTTTAATAAAGGGATACTTCATAAATGTATGAGCATAGAAAAATCAACAAGTGTGGGTATAGACTGGTAACACGAAAATCATACATCACACCACCTGTAGACCTGAAAGGTTAAGAGGAAAAAAACTATTAAAATAAGAGAGAGAGTGTGTGAGAGCGAGAGTGGGGTTGAGAGAGCACGAGAGAGAGAGAGAGAGAGAGAGAGAGAATTACCAGGAGTCTTCTCCCTTTAGTAGAGGTCATAACCAACCTGAGGGGGTACATCAGTAAGGCATCTCGGGAATACAGGCCCTGACTTTTCTCTTTTCTGATTCTCTGTCCATGCGTTTCTCTGGATAACCTCAGTGGGAAGCCACAGAGCAGGTGCATTGCTGCAGGTCCTCCAGGTCAGCAGCTGGGGTGCAGAGCAGGGTGGAGAAGAGTAGGAAGTGGATCTGGAAGGCTATATGGGAATATCCAGCATGCCATCTCATCTTCTCATGTCTGGAATTTTGAAAACACAGATGTAGGATGTATAGAGAAAAACTAATTAAACAAGGTAAACTTTGCTGTCAGGTAAACTCTGTGTTATCATTAAAACGAAAAATGTGTGAGGCAATTGAAGGCTCTGTTTCTGCTCTTCCAGGTTTTCTAAGCACCAGATGTTGATTCTTACATTAGCTGCTTTCTAACTGTGATCTTGAGCAAGATGCTAAGCCTCTCTGTTTCAGCTTTCTTATCTGTAGAGTGGATATAATCATAGTGGTTTTCCTACAGATTAGGTTAAATAATTTATGTTCAGTTCCTAGCACAGGGCCTGGTACATAATGTACCCATTTAATATTAGGATTTATCCTCTATTGTTATGAAAACTATTCTCCAAGCCCAAGAAAGTCAAGCTGCAATCACTGTATTAGTCAGATCACAAGTCACTAATTACTAATGGCCAATAAAAGAAGTGAGGTTGAGTATCAAGGAACATTCTAGGACTGGCCATCCTCTTTCATTTTTGCTTATCCAATTCTCCACTTCAAGTTCTAGCCAAAAAAGCACCTTTTTATAAAGCGTTATCTGAGTTCTGCACCCCACAGACTATCATCTTTCAATCTATAGCATTCTTTTTAGAAGCCAAATACTATATTGTGTGGTTATAGACCACCTAATACAGGCTTCCTGTAGTACAAAAATATGTATTTCTATCTACCCAGCTAGATTAGAAGCTTTTTGAAGATAGACATAATTGTTTTAAAAAAATTCTTAGAAGTATTTACTAATCTATCCATCTTTCCTTCCTCTTTCCCTCCCTCCCTCCTTCTCTTCCTTTCTTCTTTCTCTCCTTCCCCACTCCTTTCTTCATCCTATCAATTAAGCTATATTAATTTATTGAGGACCTAACAGGTACTATGGTATTGCTGCGGGGATGCACATGGATGGAAAAGAAACAGGCTCTACCTTTATAGAGCTTAAGATATAGTTGAGGAGATAGGACACATGAATATATTAACTACAGTCATAATTATTCCATGTATAATACTATACAATGTAGAAAATAGTAAGCACTTTTAGAAAATTACAGTTGAAGTCTCTGGATATTTAAAATACAGAAAGATAAGCTTTGAAGAATAGGGAAGACCTCAGCAAGAAAAGAGTTGATGAAGGGCCAGAAATTAAGAGGAGGGACTTCCCTGGTGGCACAGTTGTTAAGAATCCACCTGCCAATGCAGGGGACATGGGCTCTAGCCCTGGTCTGGGAAGATCCCACATGCCACTGAGCAACTAAGCCCGAGTGCCACAACTACTGAGCCTGTGCTCTAGAGCCCGCAAGTCACAGCTACTTAGCCTGCGTGCCACAGTTACTGAAGCCCGTGCACCTAGAGCCCATGCTCCGCAACAAGAGAAGTCACTGCAATGAGAAGCCCACACACTGCAACGAAGAGTAGCCCCCGCTTGCCGAAACTAGAGAAAGCCTACACACAGCAACGAAGACCCAACACAGCCAAGAATAAATAAATTTATATATATTAAAAAAAGGATAAGAGGATACCCTCACTGCTGGCGAAGAAGGGAATGAGCCATAACGGCAAATGAAGGCTGGACTGTACCATTACTGCTGTGGGTTTTCTGGGATATTTGCTGCAGTAACGTTAGCCTGGAGAAGCTTGTATTCCAGCTCAGGGCTTGGGCAATGACCTGTTTACCGGAGCTTTCCAGATGAAAATCTTCTAGTATTAAGATGTTTCCGACCATGATTACTGATGTTTCTGACAAGCTCCTGATTTTTCACAATCAAGTTTGGAGTGATGAGTTGGTACCAGTGGATGTCTTTGTATGGATTTAATGATGTTAAGGAGCATAGCCCAGATATTATTATGTGCAAGTATCACATTTTAAGTAAAACTCACATTCTCTGCCTCTTTCTGAAAAAAAATCTATATCAGAGTCTATGGAGCTAAAAGAACAGGAGGGGGGTCACATGGCTCTGTGATGCAAATTAATTATATAATAATTATAGCTGGAAAATAATCAGATCTGTACTATCAAATGAAAACAGAGAACAGAGGAGGAAACACAGGTAACTGACTTGATAAACATCCTGAGAACTTCTCCAATTATAGCATTTAATATGCAACATAAAATATGTATGCAACTATGGAGAAAGAGAAGGTGCTTCGTGCTGTTGCCCATCTTTTATTAAGCAATTTATTAGGTAATGCCTATTAATGATATTAATAGCTGACATTTCTGGAGTATTTAATATATATTGGCCACTGTTAGCCAACACACACAATAGCACTGTGTACACATATAATAGTATTTAATTGATTATTGAGACAACGCAACTTTCAGTTTTTGTAAAGCAAATTCCTTTACAAATTTGTAAAGCAAATTCCTCATAATAATCCAGTTTCTCTTAAAAATAAGGAAAGTTTGGCAACACCCAGCATGGTCTCTTGCATGGCAATACTCAACTAGAGCTAAATAGTGTGGCTCCCTTCAAAACAGTATGCTGCCAGCCTACCGCACTTACCACCCAGCCCAGTTCTCTCACTGCTATCGGCCTGATCTCTATAGACATTTCCATTTGTGACCCATTCTTCAGCCATGATACCCCTGGGGTTATTCTCGTGGCCTTATATTTATAGGATTCATCTTTTCATTTTGGTCTTGTGCCCTGCTGTAGACCATGGTTATCATGGTAATCTATAAAGATTTCTTTGCATTCTGAGAACTAATCCTTACTTAGGTGTAGATATTAAGTGTGCACAGACAAGCTGCTGTGTGTTATGGCAGTATGAAGACTGAGCCTGTAAGCTGGTGTTTGCTACTTTGAAAGGGACCTACGAAAACTGTCCCTGCCCACATTTCACCCATTTTTGACTAGGTGAATATAACTCTTTATGTTATCATTTATTTTAAAACTTAGTGTGAAAGAGGCATGTGCCAGTTTTGGTATAGAGGAGAAAGTGTAGAGAACTTGCTTGCTTGTCAGCTATAGTGTTGGAGAAAGACCATTAGATAGGGAATTAAGGTCCTTGGGTTATAATCCCAACTCTTCACTTACTGTTCATTCTCAGGTGTGATGACTAAGTTGGTGATGCTCAGCTTCCTCGTCTTATGTGGATTATATCACCTGCCTGTTATATCTCACAAACTCCCTGAGAATCTCAACTGTAATAATACAAAGAAACCAGCTTAGAAAACCATAAAAACTTTACAAATTTAGGCATCATGTTCATATGAAATCCTAAAATGGTGGGTTATGTCTAGGTAATTCTCTTTCACCAATATAATCTCCACTACAGTTAATTATATTTCCTGATAGTGACATAGTTTCCGTTTTTAAAGACTGAAGAGAGAATTCAGTTACAACAAGATGTATCTTTATTGGCCAAGTAGGGCCTTAAAATGATAGAAGAGTGTCTTGCTGTCCCTTTTTAAATGAATACCAGAGTTATTTACCACTAGCTCCAAACAAGAAATAATAAAGTTATATAAAAATGTGTTGGAGTTTTATAGGCTTGGAGGTCACTGGGATCCAGCTTTATAGTCATTATTTGCTAGCACCATTTTTCTTTCATGAACTGTGAATTTGTGAGGGCCTTTTTCCTTTCAGGAAGTCAGAAATATGAATTTGTTTTATACTGGTCTGCTTATGGTAGCTGGTGTAACAGCATCTTGTAGCAGACATACTGCAGGTCATATCTTCTTTTACCTTTTATAAAAATTTTAGTGTTTCTTTTCGGTGGCAAAAAACATCAGTGTTTCTCCTTGAACAATTCTGAACAAGCCTTTTGATGTTTTCTGGTTTAGCTCTTAAATCTTGTGTGGTGTGGATTACAAAGAAAAGAGACATTGGGGATTCTTTCATCAATCTCATTCTTCAGAGATTTCAAAAGAAAACTTTGAAAGGCACCAGATTTTCTGCAGCTAAGGAGGCTTCTGGCATGTACATTCATAGAGATGGCTTGCACAATAATCCTTTTTAACAAGAAAGCAGAACACCATTTGTTCTGTTACTCATGGTGTCCCATGGTTGGCATTTTAAAAGCCATTTTAAATCTTGAAACCTAGAGTCTAGGACCTATGGATACACTATATCCTGTACAAAATCATTTCTTTTTAAATTCAATAATTATGTCTTTGAAAAAGCCAAGAAATTGTTAAGAGATTTGTATTTTATATAGATTTGTCCTGTATAAGTACTTTCAAATTACATTGTAGGTGACACAGAATTACCCTAGACTCTCGTATTTAGAAATACATTACTTATGATCAGTACCCCATTCAATGTTTATTTTCCTGTTTCAACAGTGCTGCTATTTGGTCATATGGTCCTGTGTTTCTTTTCTTTGCTTTTTTTAGAACATCTTTATTGGAGTATAATTGCTTTACATTGTGGTGTTAGTTTCTGCTGTGTAACAAAGTGTATCAGCTGTACATATACATATATCCCCATATCCCCTCCCTCTTGCGTCTCCCTCCCACCCTCCCTATCCGACCCCTCTAGGTGGTCACAAAGCACTGAGCTGATCTCGCTGTGCTATGTGGCTGCTTCCCACTAGCTATCTATTTTACATTTGGCAGTAAATATATATCCATGCCACTCTCTCACTTCATCCCAGCTTACCCTTCCCCCTCCCCGTGTCCTCAAATCCATTCTCTACGTCTGCGTCTTTATTCCTGTCCTGCCCCTAGGTTCTTCAGAACCATTTTTTTTTTTTTTTTTTAGATTCCATATATATGTGTTAGCATACGGTATTTGTTTTTCTCTTTCTGACTTACTTCACTCTGTATGACAGACTCTAGGTCCATCCACCTCACTACAAATAACTCAATTTCGTTTCTTTTATGGCTGAGTAATATTCCGTTGTATATATGTGCCACATCTTCTTTATCCATTCATCTGTCAGTGGACACTTAGGTTGCTTCCATGTCTTGGCTATTGTAAATAGTGCTGCAGTGAACATTGTGGTACATGCTTCTTTTTGTATTATGGTTTTCTCAGGGTATGTGCCCAGTAGTGGGATTGCAGGGTCATATGGTAGTTCTATTTTTAGTTTTTTTTTTTTTTTTTTTTTTTGCAGTACACGGGCCTCTCACTGTTGTGGCCTCTCCCATTGCAGAGCACAGGCTCCGGACACACAGACTTAGTGGCCATGGCTCACAGGCCCACGGGCCCAGCCGCTCCGCAGCATGTGGGATCTTCCCAGACTGGGGCACGAACCTGCGTCCCCTGTATCGGCAGGCGACTCTCAACCACTGCGCCACCAGGGAAGCCCTATTTTTAGTTTTTAAGCAACCTCCGTACTGTTCTCCATAGTGGCTGTATCAATTTACATTCCCACCAACAGTGCAAGAGGGTTCGCTTTTCTCCACACCCTCTCCAGCATTTATAGTTTGTAGATTTTTTGATGATGGCCATTCTGACTGGTGTGAGGTGATACCTCATTGTAGTTTTGATTTGCATTTCTCTAATGATTAGTGATGTTGAGCATCTTTTCATGCGTTTATTGAAATCTGTATATCTTCTTAGGAGAAATGTCTATTTAGGTCTTCTGACCATTTTTGGATTGGGTTGTTTGTGTTTTGATATTGAGCTGCATGAGCTGCTTGTATATTTTGGAGATTAATCCTTTGTCCATTGCTTCGTTTGCAAATGTTTTCTCCCATTCTGCGGTCTGTTTTTTTGTCTTGTTTATGTTTTCCTTTGCTGTGCAAAAGCTTTTAAGTTTCATTAGATCCCATTTGTTTATTTTTGTTTTTATGTCCATTTCTCTAGGAGGTGGGTCAAAAAGAATCTTGTGGTGATTTATGTCATAGAGTGTTCTGCCTATGTTTTCCTCTAAGAGTATTATAGTTTCTGGCCTTATATGTAGGTCTTTAATCCACTTTGACTTTATTTTTGTGTATGGTCTTAGGGAGTGTTCTAATTTCATTCTTTAACATGTAGCTGTCCAGTTTTCCCAGCACCACATATTGAAGAGACTGTCTTTTCTCCATTGTATATTCTTGCCTCCTTTATCAAAGATAAGTTGACCATATGTGCGTGGGTTTATCTCTGGGCTTTCTATCCTGTTCCATCGATCTATTTTTTTGTGTGTGTGCCAGTACCATACTGTCCTGATTAATGTAGTTTTGTAATATAGTCTGAAGTCAGGGAGCCTGATTCCTCCAGCTCCGTTCTTCTTTCTCAAGATTGTTGTAGTTATTCGGGGTCTTTTGTGTTTCCATACAAGTTGTGAAAGTTTTGTTCTAGTTCTGTGAAAAATGCCATTGGTAGTTTGTTAGAGGTTGCATTGAATCTGTAGATTGCTTCAGGTAGTATAGTCATTTTCACAATGTTGATTCTTCCAATCCAAGAACGTGGTATATCTCTCCATCTGTATCATCTTTAATTCCTCTCATCAGTGTCTTACAGTTTTCTGCATACAGGTCTTTTGTCTCCTTAGGTAGGTTTATTCCTAGGTATTTTATTCTTTTTCTTGCAGTGGTAAATGGGAGTGTTTCCTTAATTTCTCTTCCAGGTTTTTCATCATTAGTGTACAGGAATGCAAGAGACTTCTGTACATTAATTTTGTATCCTGCTACTTTACCAAATTCACTGATTAGCTCTAGTAGTTTTCTGGTAGCATCTTTTGGATTCTGTATGTATAGTATCATGTCATCTGCAAACAGTGAAAGTTTTACTTCTTCTTTCCAACTTGGATTCCTTTTATGTCTCTGATTACTGTGGCTAAAACTTCCAAAGCTATGTTGAATAACAGTGGTGAGAGTGGGCAACCTTGTCTTGTTCCTGATCTTAGTGGAAATGGTTTCAGTTTTTCACCACTGAGAAAAATGTTGGCTGTGCCTTTGTCATATATGGCCTTTATTATGTTGAGGTAAGTTCTCTCTATGCCTACTTTCTGGAGAGTTTCTATCATAAATCGGTGTTGAATTTTGTCAGAAGCTCTTTCTGCATCTCTTGAGACGATCATATGGTTTTTATTCTTCAATTTGTTAATATGGTGTATCACATTGATTGATTTGGGTATATTGAAGAATCCTTGCATTCCTGGGATAAACCCCACTTGATCATGGTGTATGCTCCTTTTAATGTGCTCCTGGATTCTGTTTGCTAATAGTTTGTTGAGGATTTTTGCATCTATGTTCATCAGTGATATTGGCCTGTAGTATTCTTTTTTTGTGACATCTTTGGTTTTTGTATCAGGGTGATAGTGGACTCGTAGAATGAGTTTGGGGGTGTTCTTTCCTCTGCTATATTTTGGAAGAGTTTGAGAAGGATAGGTGTTAGCACTTCTCTAAACGGTTGATAGAATTTGCCTGTGAAGCCACCTGGTCCTGGGCTTTCATTTGTTGGAAGATTTTTAATCACAGTTTCAATTTCAGTGCTTGTGATTGGTCTGTTTATATTTTCTATTTCTTCCTGGTTCAGGCTTGGAAGGTTATACCTTTCTAAGAATTTGTCCATTTCTTCCAGGTTGTCCATTTTATTGGCATAGAGTTGCTTGTAGTAGTCTCTTAGGATGCTTTGTATTTCTGCCTTGTCTGTTGTAACTTCTCCTTTTTCATTTCTAATTTTATTGATTTGAGTCCTCTCCCTCTTTTTTTTTTTTTTTGCGGTACGTGGGCCTCTGACTGTTGTGGCCTCTCCCATTGCGGAGCACAGGCTCCGGACGTGCAGGCTCAGCGGCCATGGCTCACGGGCCCAGCCGTTCTGTGGCATTTGGGATCTTCCTGGACCGGGGCATGAACCTGTGTCCCCTGCATCGGCAGGCAGACTCTCAACCAGTGCGCCACCAGGGAAGCCCCCTCCCTCTTTTTCTTGATGAGTCTGGCTAATGGTTTATCAATTTTGTTTATCTTCTCAAAGAACCAGCTTTTAGTTTTATTGATCTTTACTATTTTTTTTTTGTTTCTATTTCATTTATTTCTGCTCTGGTCTTTATGATTTCTTTCCTTCTGCTAACTTTGGGTTTCGTTTGTTCTTCTTTCTCTAGTTCCTTTAGGTGTAAGGTTAGATTGCTTACTTGAGATTTTTCTTGTTTCTTGAGGGAGGCTCGTATAGCTATAAACTTCCCTCTTAGAACTGCTTTTGCTACATCCCATAGGTTTTGGATCATCGTGTTTTCATTGTCATTTGTCTCTAGGTATTTTTTTATTTCCTCTTTGATTTCTTCAGTGATCTCTTGGTTATTTAGTAGCATATTGTTTAGCCTCCATGTGTTGTTTTTTTTTACGTTTTTTCTCCTGTAATTTATTTATAATCTCATAGCATTGTGGTCAGAAAAGATGCTTGATATGATTTCTGTTTTCATAAATTTACTAAGCCTTGATTTGTGATCCAAGATGTGATCTATCCTGGAGAATGTTCCGTGCGCACTTGAGAAGAAAGTGTAATCTGCTGGTTTTGGATGGAATGTCCTATAAATATCAATTAAATCTATCTGGTCTATTGTGTCATGTAAAGCTTCTCTTTCCTTATTTATTTTCATTTTGGGTGATCTGTCCATTGGTGTAAGTGAGGTGTTAAAGTCCCCCACTCTTACTGTGTTACTGTCAATTTCCTCTTTTATAGCTGTTAGCAGTTGCCTTATGTATTGAGGTGCTCCTGTGTTGGGTGCATATATATTTATAATTGTTATATCTTCTTCTTGGATTGATCCCTTGATCATTATGTAGTGTCCTTCCTTGTCTATTGTAACATTCTTTATTTTAAAGTCTATTTTATCTGATATGAGTATAGCTACTCCAGCTTTCTTTTGATTTCTATTTGCATAGAATATCATTTTCCATCCCCTCACTTTCACTCTGTATGTGTCCCTAGGTCTGAAGTGGGTCTCTTGTAGACAGCGTATATATGGGTCTTGTTTTTGTATCCATTCAGCAAGCCTGTGTCTTTTGGTTGGAGCATTTAATCCATTCACGTTTAAGGTAATTATTGATATGTATGTTCCTATGACCATTTTCTTTCTTCTTTTTTTTTTTTTACATCTTTATTGGAGTATAATTGCTTTACAATGGTGTGTTAGTTTCTGCTTTATAACAAAGTGAATCAGTTATACATATACATATGTTCCCATATCTCTTCCCTCTTGCGTCTCCCTCCCTCACCCTTCCTATCCCACCCCTCTAGGTGGTCACAAAACACCGAGCTGATCTCCCTGTGCTATGTGGCTGCTTCCCACTAGCTATCTATTTTATGTTTGGTAGTGTATATATGTCCATGCCACTCTCTCTCTTTATCACAGCTTGCCCTTCCCCCTCCCCATATCCTCAAGTCCATTCTCTATATGACCATTTTCTTAATTGTTTTGGGTTTGTTTTTCTAGGTCCTTTTCTTCTTTTGTGTTTCCCACTTAGAGCAGTTCCTTTAGCATTTGTTGTAGAGCTGGTTTGGTGGTGCTGAATTCTCTTAGCTTTTGCTTGTCTGTAAAGCTTTTGATTTCTCCATCGAATCTGAATGAGATCCTTGCCTGGTCGAGTAATCTTGGTTGTAGGTCCTTCCCTTTCTTCACTTTAAGTATATCATGCCACTCCCTTCTGGCTTGTAGAGTTTCTGTTGAGAAATCATCTGTTAACCTTATGGGAGTTCCCTTGTATGTTATTTGTCCTTTTTCCCTTGCTGCTTTCAATAATTTTTCTTTGTCTTTAATTTTTGCCAGTTTGATTACTATGTGTCTCGGCATGTTTCTCCTTGGGTTTATCCTGTATGGGACTCGCTGCGCTTCCTGGACTTGGGTGGATATTTCCTTTCCCATGTTAGGGAAGTTTTCGACTATAATCTCTTCAAATATTTTCTCTGGTACTTTCTCTCTCTCTTCTCCTTCTGGGACCCCTATAATGCGAATGTTGTTGCGTTTAATGTTGTCCCAGAGATCTCTTAGGCTGTCTTCACTTCTTTTCATTCTTTTTTCTTTACTCTGTTTTGTAGCAGTGAATTCCACCATTCTGTCTTCCAGGTCACTTGTTCGTTCTTCTGCCTCAGTTATTCTTCTATTGATTCCTTCTAGTGTAGTTTTCATTTCAGTTATTGTATTGTTCATCTCTGTTTGTTTGTTCTTTAATTTTTGTAGGTCTTTGTTAAACATTTCTTGTATCTTCTCGATCTTTGCCTCTATTCTTTTTCCGAGGTCCTGGATCTTCCTCACTATCATTATTCTGAATTCTTTTTCTGAAAGGTTGTCTATCTCCACTTCATTTAGTTGTTTTTCTGGGATTTTATCTTGTTGCTTCATCTGGTACATAGCCCTCTGCCTTTTCATCTTGTCTATCTTTCTGTGAATGTGGTTTTTGTTCCCCAGGCTGCAGGATTGTAGTTCTTCTTGCTTCTGCTGTCTGCCCTCTGGTGGATGAGGCTATCTAAGAGGCTTAATGGGAGGGACTGGTGGTGGGTAGAGCTGACTGTTGCTCTGGTGGGAAGAGCTCAGTAAAACTTTAATCCACTTGACTGTTGATGGGTGGGGCTGGGTTCCCTCCTTGTTGGTTGTTTGTCCTGAGGCAACCCATCACTGGAGCCTACCTGGGCTCTTTGGTGGGGCTAATGACAGACTCTGGGAGTGCTCACGCCAAGGAGTACTTCCTAAAATTTCTGCTGCCAGTGTCCTTGTCCCCACGGTGAGCCACAGCGCCCCCCCCCCCAGCCCGCCTCTGCAGGAGACCCTCCAACACTAGCAGGTAGGTCTGGTTCAGTCTCCCTTGGGGTCACTGCTCCTTCCCCTGGGTCCTGATGCACACACTACTTTGTGTGTGCCCTCCAAGAGTAGAGTCTCTGTTTCCCCCAGTCCTGTCGAAGTCCTGCAATCAATTCCCACTAGGGTTCAAAGTCTGATTCTCTAGAAATTCCTCCTTCCGTTGCTGGACCCCCAGGTTGGGAAGCCTGACGTGGGGCTCAGAGCTTTCCCTCCAGTGGGTGGACTTCTGTGGTATAAGTGTTCTCCAGTCTGTGAGTTACCCTCCCACCAGTTATGGGATTTGATTTTACTGTGATTGCGCCCCTCCTACCGTCTCATTGTGGCTTCTCCTTTGCCTTTGGATGTGGGGTATCTTTTTTGGTGAGTTCCAGTGTCTTCCTGTCGATGATTGTCCAGCAGCTATTTGTGATTCTGGTGTTCTCGCAAGAGGGAGTGAGAGCACGTCCTTCTACTCCACCATCTTGGTTCCTCCTCAGTCACCCTGTGTTTGAAGAACTTACTTTGTCTTCAAAGACTAGCTCACATCCTTACCTCTCCATAATGACTTTTCTGGTTTCCTCAATTGAAAGTAATTTTTCACTACACTGAAATCCCTCTTTTATTAAGTGTATCATTTTCTAAAGAATTTGAAGAAGAATAGGTACATGTATATGTATAACTGAATCAGTTTGCTGTATACCTGAAACTAACACAACATTGTAAATCAACTATACTCTCCCCCACCCAAAAAAAAAAAAACCTAGGAAAAAAAATGTATCATTTTCTACCTTGTCTTAATGGCTACTAAGGTACATTTCATATCTCCCCTATCTATATTTATACCATCTTTCTATCTCCAGTACAGATTCATATTACTTTGTCCTAATAAGTATTAATACATAGTTTTGAATGAGTGAGTAACATAATGGATGAATAAATGAGATTAACACCAAAAGTCTGATAGCCTTCTCTACTGTTATCTTTTTCTCCTCTTAAAATAAATGGTCTACAGTCAATGTATTTCACCATCACACATCCCTCATAAATTTTATTTCTTCCAGGCCATTTTGACTCTCCCTCTTATTTATTTGCTATATCCAGATTTATTTAGGCATAACTTGGATTTGTTTCCTTCATTCCCACTGTCAAAATCCAGGTCCAGGGCCTTATTGTATTATTCTTGGATGTATGCTGCAGCTTGCTAGCTAGTTATCTTGTTTTGAATTTCTTTTTAATTCCTATTTTGGACGTACATCAGCCTAATCTACCTAAAATAGAATTTCAGTATTTCTCCCCTATTTTAGAACTTAGAATGCTTTCCAACAGCCCATAGACTAAAATTCATACTCAAACTGGCATTTAAAGCCCTCCAATAACTGGGTATAATTTACAGATTCAACCTTGCCTTTGGAATTTTTGATTCCTCTTTTTAGAATTCTTAGTCCTCATCATCTGATTCCTTTGCCTAAAAAAAAAGTTCAAATCTTGTTTTCTATCAGTTTTCCAGCCTTGCTCCTTGCTGTTTTCTCCTCCATACCCTGAACTCTGTCCATCACTAAACTGTTTGCAATTCTCAGATCACTTAAACATCCATGCCTTTGCAAGTTATATTTATTCTACCTAGAGAAACTTCTCTCTCTTATGACTTATATATTCCTACTCATTCTGTTAGAATTATCATAATCATTACCCTCTTTGTAGTATTTTTTCCTCATCCTTCTCTACTCCCCAACCATTGTTAGGCATTCATTCTCTGTGCTTCTATTTTCATAGCTGTAGTACAATATGTATCACAGTGAATGATTGAGTAGTCTCTTTCATTTTCAGATTGAGAGTTTTTTGAGGTCAAGGGCATAGTTTTACTTTATTTGTATCTCTTGGGCCTAAGGGTGATTAGTACACAATAAGTTATCAGCAAATATTAATGTACAGTGCTATCAATATAGCTAACATTTATTGCATACTTGCTTTGTGCTAGGTATTACTTTGTGTGATTTCATATGATTTAATCCGCATAACAACCTTCTGAGGTAGGCCTTTTTAATATCACTATTTTACACATGAGGAAATTTAGAGGCTCAGGGAGGTTAAGTAACTTACCTAAAGACAAAAAGCTACATGACAGAACAAGGATCAGAAACCAGGCTACCAAACTGCAAAGCTCATACTTTTAAGCATTGCACATATTTATTCATTCCTATCTCTAAACATTGGCATGTTTGTGGAAGAACTTCCTCCCTAATTTTTTCTTTTTTATCAAATTTAAGGCACAGGTCAAAATCTAATTCCTACTCATTCCTTCCATGACTGTATCAGCCTTACCTTCTTGCATTTACTTATTTGGCCATATGTTGCACAAAGTTCAGTACTTTAACATGAATGGCTTGACATGTATTAATTTAAAAATCCATTTCTTGATTCTTTCTGAACTCGGATTGTGATCTTTATTTAAATGACACTCTACCCCCAGCCCCATGTAACACACACTTGTCACCGTTATGGATACTTAATAGCACTTAGCTAAAAATTCTTGGTTTAATACCACATGTAGTTGGGGTTTTTTTTGGTTTTTTTTCCTTCTATGAGTCTCTCTAAGTTGGAGGTAGGTTAGGAATCTGACAGGGTTAACTACTTTGAAGACTCATCCTTGTCAAATTCTCTTTACTAAGGAAAGGGTTACCTATTTTCAACAATGAGGAATCAGAAAGAAAAATAGGACTGGCACATCAAAACAGTGATCCCACCAAATGCATACACTCTCTGTTCTTGAAAGAGTCCTTTGAAGTCATATACTTCACCTCCCTCTGAAAGCAGAAGGGGAACTGAGGGAGACCCTATATTGCTACCTGCCATGCTCATAATCCCCCGGCCTGTACAGCAGAGTCTGGCCAGTGAACTTGGATCTCCTGGTTATTTCACGACCTATGCTCTGCTATGAAAAGAGGCATCTGTGAGTGAACATGTAAAGGGTCAAATGCAAATACTTTGCACTTAAGAGTGTTCCAGAATAGAACCCTAGCCCTGTGTGGAATTGTTTTTTAGATGCCACAGGGTTTCATAGGAGACTATGACAGCGAGCTATGGAGCAGGACAAGCAGCCAAACAGCCCTAGGAGGGGATTAAGAATTGATTGTTGATAGTTGGTCTGTACCACATGTCAGGCCACGTGGCTGCAGCTGGCCAGGGTGCCAGGGAGGATTTTCCAATCTCTTCCTTTACTCTATGCTGACTTGGCCTTTTGGGAGAAGGGGTGATAATTGCATGAGAAAGTGACTAAAATATATTACATCTGTCCTTTGAAGGGTCCAAGGATTACTTAGTCATCTCCTGAAGATGTTTTCTTCTTAAAGAAAATTACATGCTCAAAAAATACAGTTGGGGCTTCCCTGGTGGCGCAGTGGTTGAGAGTCCGCCTGCCGATGCAGGGGACATAGGTTCGTGCCCCAGTCTGGGAGGATCCCACATGCCGCAGAGTGGCTGGGCCCATGAGCCATGGCTGCTGGGCCTGTGCGTCTGGAGCCTGTGCTCCGCAGTGGGAGAGACCACAGCAGTGAGAGGCCCGCGTACTGCAAAAAAAAGAGAAAAAAAAAAGTTGAAATGAAAATGGAGTATTCAGAATAATGAATGTGTTTGAAGTAGCTGTGATGTTTATGTCCTTGTGAGTAAATGATGGTCCCGAAGGGCATCCTACATAACCACTATTACCAGTGAATATGTTGCACATACTGGTCCAGCCAAGCTGCCAATTGTGGCAGAATTATTATTTTTTTCTTTTAGATTCGGATAAATGCTGTTTAATTTCAATAAAAATGGATTTTTGTTTAAGTGACGAAGGGCTGTTATCCTGTTTGAGGTTGTTTTAAAGGCTGCAACAGGTTCTTTTGTCAACAGCATAACACCTTGTAATGGTTTAAATACGTGTTCAGTTTGAACACACATACAAAAAGAATTCTCTTGAAGGAAGATGGAGGCCAAAGACAGAAAGCAGTGATGAATTCTTAAAGCTGCATTTAGTTCCTTATGTATCGCTTTTCTTTTCCCTGCCACATAGATGCATATATATTTTCATGCACATATACACAGCTTTTAGGAAACTATATCCTATGTTAATATTCATTAAGCCATTTTCATGTGTATAAAACACATGTTATGAGAGATATAAGGAGCTTAAAATCTTTAGGGAAGATACTACATATATATAAATTACATATTAATTATTAATTTATTAATTTAACAGGTGTTAATAGAGCAGCTACTATAGCCAGGCACTATGCTCGTGGTGGGAGTACATGCTGAAATAATATGTGGTCACTAGACTCATGCAACTTAAAGTTTAGTGGGGGAGACATTTCCAAATTAATTGTTCCTATAGAAAGATGTGTAACTAGAGCTGGCATAACTGCCCTGAAAGAAAAGAACATGGTTTCATGAGTATGTATAACAAAGGAATCAGTCCAAGATAACAGAAGTGGTCAGGGAATGAAAAGACTTTGGAGCTGAAATTGAAGGATTTCCACAAGGTAAAATGTGGTGGGTATCTTAAGGAAGATACTAATAAAACATGTGATCAAGGGGTAGGAAAAATGAGGTTTGGGTTGGGAAAGTGAGAGAGAGTTTAGTAGAAGGTAGTGGCTGAGTCTTGAAGAATGAGTTGTGAGCTATGTAGGTTAGGGGGCCTTTAGAATCTCTGGCATATCAGGTAGTAAAAAATCCATTATTCTTAGTTTGTTCTGCAAAGGAAGCTTTTCATCCAGTGATTTATTTATTTATTTGTAAAACCCTGTGGTTCCAGGTATATGACAGGCATATAGAGAGGCACTGGGGGATAGATAAAGAAGAATAAAAGTTCACATTCTGAGACAGATTCAAGAACAATGTCCTGTATTTTTCCTGTATCATCCAAGTGTTTTCCAATTACTTACTACATATTCTAATAGGCCAACTAGCTTCTCTTATTTCTCAAGTGACATTCTTCATCTTGTCTTCTAGACAAGAGGTTCTGTAAGGCACAGTTAAAATTCTGGAATGTTGCCAACACTTGTGATTTATGTCTTAAGTAATTGATTACTAATCACAATGAAAGTATTACATTTTAGGAAAAATTACTTTACAAAATAGAACAGATTCAGGGTTACCCATGTAGAAATAGTGTTCACCCTCTTGAATTCCTTGCTCCTAATGCTTTCTTGAGGAGGAGCAAAAGAGTGTTGTTTCAGGACAGGACACTAGAGAATTACACATATACAAGTAGTTCATTTTTTTACTGCCAGAGTTTGTAATGTTGGACATGGCTGTGGAACTGTCTGACAGGTGTGAATGTCATCTGTCACATGTGCCTGGTTGAGAGTCACTGGTAAACCATGAGCTCCTCGAGAGCATAGTGCATGACTTAATTACTTGTTTGTCTTCCCACAGAGACAGAATGTTACGTTCATTTGTTCATTCATTCACTCACTCATTCATTCAAGAAATGAGTTTCGTGGTTTTCGCTCCTCACATCTATCTATTTAGCATTAAAGAGCTTGTAGGCATTAAGGCGGCTGGGGAATCTGACTAGGACAGCCAATTTGAAGACTCTGCTTGTCACATTCTCTTCAGTAAGGAAGGAGCTATGTGCAGTAAAGTCAGAAATCAATTTCTGTGTGTCAGGATCCATCGTAGGTGCTGAGGACTCAACCATGAGAGAAGCATACAAAATAATACCTGTCTTCATGGAACCTACACTTTAGTTGGGGAGATAGAAGTAAATAAAATGAATAAATGAAAATTTTAATGTGCTAGTGGTAAATATCATAGAAAAAACTAGAGAACAACAAGAGGAGAGGGACGTAATAAGGAAGAGGTAATGTTGGTGGGGCTTGCAATTTTAGATGGATGTCCCTGGAAGCCCTCACTGAGAAGGTGATATTTGCATTAAGACCTGAAGGAGATAAAGGCAGATAATCGTTATTCACAAAGCATTATGAATAAAGTGAATAAAATGAGTGAATAAAGATTGTCTCATTGTTAAGTGAGGTTTACCTGATGGCTCAAATGGGGAAGGGAATTCAGAATATTATTTTTGCCTGTTTCCTGAGGTGAAATGTCAAGTTCATGGCACCATAAAGAGCAGACTGGCCCTATTTGAGTATGGAAGTGAAAGGGATAGATGGAAAGAAGGAATGGCATGGCAGTGGCTGGAAGAAGGAAATGGTGGAAATAAATCACAGGTGTGCAGAAAGAATGCGCACTTAGTACTGAGTTCAGATGCTGCCTCTAACCCCATCTTCTCACAGGAATCAAACTATGTCTCCCTGCTTTATTAGTCCTTCATTTGTCATCCTTTCCCCTGCTTAGACCACGCTTCTGCTTAGGAGAATTTGTATTAGACCTTCTTAGAATCAAATAGGCGTATACATTTTTTTTTCCTAATCAAACTCTCGATCGTTAATTTCCCTTCAAAAACTTTTTCAGGCTGTTAACAAAAATAAATTATCAGTAATTGCCAGTAACGGCTGATTTGTCTGGGATTATCACTGAAGTATAAAATGCAATTTAGAATCTCATTATGATTATTATTCCATTTCATTCACTAAATGTGGTGACCTTCTAATTTAGAAATTTTAAGATGCTTATTAGATAAATGTTAAAATGGTGCTTGTATAATTGTAATGATCTTTTTCTAGTTTCTTTTCCATTTGCTTATATACTATTTTGTTTTATTGCCACTGGGGCATGGAGGTGGGAGGTAATCCATTTCTCTCACTGTCTCTTATGAAGCCAGACATTAAAGAGACTCCCAAACTGTGAAACAGTGCCACTCTTCTCATTATTTTAGTTTTTGGAAAAATGTAATTTTTTTCACAAAATATTTTATTTACGTTAACATGTAATGGGTTTATGATTCTTATTTTTAAATGAGTTCATAAAGTTTTTCTCAATTTAAATTTCTAATATAGTAAATATCAACAGATATAATTCTGAATAAAAGCTCTTTGGGCTCCTCAGTAATTTTTGAGTTCTCAGACCAAAAAGTTTGAGAACTGTTGATTAGAGGTCAATAGCTTAGATGCTGAAATCAGACTGTTTGCCTGTCACTGAACACCAGGTGACCCTAAGCAAGTTAAGTCCCCATGCAGTGCCAGTTACTTCACCTGTAAAATGAGAATGATGATATTACCTATCTCATAGGGCTATTTTGAGGTATAACAGAAGGAAGGTATGTGAAGAGCAATGCATGGCAAGTATTAAGCATTCAGTAAATGGTAAGTATTATAATTTGCCCAGCTCTGTGAGATCTGGAAGCTGAGGGAAATCAGACTAAGTACCTTGCTTGAAGTCACACAGAGTCTGTGTGGGAATTTGTCTTCTTGAGTCTCATTACTCCACACTGCATCTCCAATACTTCCTCAGCTATTGGCTCCAAAGTTGCTCAGAGCAGTAGAATCATCACATTTTGTTTTACCTTTGGAAATTAAGAAGGAAAGATCTTTTCTATTAGATGTTTTGATCATAATCCTTCTACTTAATTATAATTGTATAACATTTACAGTTCTCTAGCCACTTTCAATCCAGTTATCTTCAGCCACGTAAGGTAGGCAGAGCAGGTGAATTTGTCTCCATTTAATAGATGAGGAATTATGAGGCTCAGGGAAGGTTAAATGACTTGCCCAACACTTTATGACAGGTCAGGCATTGGACCCCAGGCTTTATAACTCCCCTGTGTTATATTATGTAGCTGTTCAGCATTGTAAATATCGTCTAATCTAACTTAATTTCACAGAGGAAAATTAGTCCCGGAGAGGTAAAATGACTTTCCAAGGGTACAAAGTTCCCAAATAAGGTGCAGAAGAAGCTAAAATAGTAAGTGTGGTTTCCAGGTTCTTGTGTTTCTTTGTTTTAGGTTTTAGTTTACCTAAATTTAATAATGGTGATTCCATTTTCTTCTGATTCTGGGTTGTATAAACACTGTGGGGCTTATTGGTTTAGTGTTTTAAATACATATCATAACTGGGGTGATGCATATTTTGCCTCACCAGCTAGGTTGTTTAATGCCCCTTATTCTTGTGTTCTCTGTGTTTAAAATCTCAGCCTCATTTTGTTGTGGATCTCGCTGGAGGCAGTCAGCATTAACTTGCACCAAGGGAATACATTGACTGCTTCCCAGATTGAGCTTTATTTCAGACATTTGCAAATTTCAGTTTTGTACACTTTTTGTGTTTGACTGGTGGTCTGTGTATTTGTTTGTTGGTTTTCTGGGAGAAGGAGGAGGGAAAGAATTACTAATTCCAATGTCAAATCATTGGGACATCATCTGTTTTTGTAGGAGGAATGTCTAGTGTAACATAAAAATAATAATATTTCTGTCCCTTTTTGGGCTTTATATCAAAACAGCTTCATGTCTCATATTTGTATTTCTTTAGTTAAAAAGCAATTTAAAAGACAAAGGGGAACAAAGAACGTCAAGTCTCCTTAGCATTATTGTTTTTTCCATGTATTGTCATATGGCATCAGTCCTGTCTAAAGTGGTTTTAGAGAAGTATAAGAAACATGGATATGATTGAATGTCTAAAAGAATGAACTTTGTTTCACTTATAGTTTGCGACTTTATAATGGTGTAGTCCTTCAAACAGGACTATTCACAACTTAACAAGACACATGGGGATCTCTTACAGGCCAATAATTTGGTGCTTGTTTGAGTAGATGTACTTAAGTGTTTGTTCATTTCGAAGTGAGTTTAAGCACTATATGAAATAAAGTAGAGAAAAATCACTATTGGTAGCAGCCCCCCACCTCATCTCTATTGTCTAATCTCCAGCCCCCAAGTATATATTTTAAACTTAGCAAAGTCCAAGCCCTCAGCTTCTCACATCTACCTTTATTTGAAGGCAACCATTTTTTTTTCTATTTTCTATTTTACTGATCAAAGTATATAGAGTTGCATAAATTTCTCTCATCTTCAACAATAAACAGTAGCAACAACTACAGCATATTGATCCTACATCAGTCTTCATTGACCATCCCCCATTACTCTGCTCCCTTTTTAGCAGAACTCTTCAAAAGAGTTGTTTGTTCTCACTGTCTCTAGTTATCTTCCCATTCTCTTGAACTCACTTCGTTCAGATTTGGAATGTAGTCATTTTGGATGCACCTTTGTAGGGTCTCACAGAACATCCAAAGCAGTTTAGTAAGTAATTGTTTCCAGCCATATATATTTTTGCCCTAATTGGAGTTCTGGTAAACACGTGTTCTTTATCTTATTACATTTATAATAATTTAGTGCCACAAAGACTATATTTCAGCTTCCCCTATTTGATATTGCTTGGATTACCCAAGTGGCTGGCCCACCTCTAATCTGTTTCTGAATCTGTGGTACAGCAATAGATCTTTATATTAAAATGCATACGGTAGATAGGCAATGTCTATTTCTTGAATGAATGAATCAAGATACACAATATAAAACTTGTATTTCATTCACTTGTAGTCACTTGAAAATTCAAGATGGTCTTTTTGACACCTTCCTGTTATGTTAAAGTCCAGGAAAGATGTGGGATTGGTGTTTCTGGAGGAAAAAAGTCCTCTCCTCATCTTTAAACAAGATAACCACACACTATGTTTTTCCAAAATATAGGGATCATAACTATAATCCTTTGTTTTTGCAAGGTATAAAAAATGTTAACAAAAATTATTTACCAATCTCTAAAATAACCTTGTAAAGTAGTAAGTGCAAGGTGATAACATTCTTAATTTAGAGAGTAATGTTGCTAATTGAACTCAGAAGAGGCTCCGTGAATCAAAGGTTGCACATTATGCTGTGTGCCAAAGTAGGGAAGAAACTTATGTCTTCTGTTTCTCAGTCCTGTGTTCTGTCTGCTTCATGATGTTGCCTTGTTTTGGGAAAAGGTTTGGTTCTCACCAGTCAAGCAATTTAAGCATAGACTGTTCTGGGTTCTGGGATGGGAGAGTTCCATTGTATGCAGATTCTCTACAGCGGGGGGTGAGTTATTTCCTCTGAGAAGACATCATTCCATTGGCTGCTATGACCGACCAGTGAGTATACAGTTGCTCACAGGCAGGTCAGAACCATGAGCTGGTTCTCATTAGCTGATTTTTTCTCTTTGGCAAATTACAGCATTTCCTGAAACATCTGCTCCTGTGTAGCCTCTTCTGTACTCATTCCATTGGAACTGCTGGAATGACTACAGAAAAGAAAAGAGCCTTGCCTTTTGTGCCACTTGCATATTCCTGGACTTTACTGAGGGAATAATTAGGAGCAAGTAGTGGGGAATTGTGAATTTGCTCCTGCTCATGGAGGAGGTGCCTCTCTTCCTTTAATGATTTCCCAAGGAGGTAACGTGGGGACCAGGCACCCAACAAATTTACTATTATTCTACCAAATAATATCCATTTAAAAAGTACCATTTCCTCCATGCAGTGCTTTTTCTTTTTTGAAATAGCAGTATTGTTTTCGTAAAAATGATTCATACTTACCAGAAAAATCCAAACAAGGTAAAAAGTACTAAGAAGAAGGCAAAGATCAACCCAATTCCCACCACTCAGAGAAAACAAGTTAACATTATGGTGAACATTCCACAAAATTCATTTCTAATCTCTTTCCTTTTGGAATGTCTGTGTGGCCAAAGATGATGTCGTACTTGTTTCTGGTGTATATTTATATGTCTTATCTTTCCCATAGATTGTAAACTCTCTTTAAATAGAGAGATGGAGATGGTGCCTCATATATTTCTGGGCAGTGTCTAACAAGGCATTGCATACTTGGTAGGCTTTAAGGACTACTTTGTAAAATATAGAAGTCAGAGATTTAAGTTCTACTTTAAGACCCTAATTTTGGGTAGTCTGTGCTCTCCTTGGAACAGATTGCAAATGGAAGACAGTGATAGCAGAAGACTGAGGAAATTAGATGAAGTCATGAGGCATGTAGATTTTTCTTTGTGTCTCCTGGGTGCTTCACAGTCACAGTGGGGGGCAGCCCACAGATGCCCTGGTGATAAGCTCTGGTCTGCTGATGCATCCTCATAAGCCTAAATGAAACTTCCCACTGTGGGCACTGAGCAGTGACAATCAGCATTTGGGGTTTGATTGCTGAACTTCAGTGCCTTCAGTTTCCAGTGATTTTTAGTAGTGTGTGTCTTGGCAAAAGGACAGGGTATTAGCTCAAATGTCATGTTTAAAGGGTAGGCGGCCTGTCTGCGAGGTTCTAATTGTGTAGCCACCAACAAAGTTTGAATTATAATTTTAATAACAAGTCAGTTTGCAATCTCTTAATCAAAAGTGATGTGTTCGAACAAAGCCACATCCCAGCAGATGGCCCCAGATTTCAGCCTTTTCATCATTCATTTTTCTCTAGTGAAATCATACCCATTCTCCCTAAGCAGAATATAATCTTTTTCTCTTTTGAACCTCTACTTATTAATAGTTCATAGAGATATTGCACAATTAATATGAGAAATTGAGTTGGTTATTAAGTAATATCTGCAATTTAAAAATAGGCATCGTATACTAATCTCTTTCACTCCACAGCAGCAATCCTTGCCTCAGACCTTTGGTTGTTGCCAGAGTCAATCTGTTGGAAAATTTTAATTTAATTCTATTAATTTTTATTATTTAAAAAATTTTAACTTTTTATTTTAAAATGATTTCAGACATAAAATATTGCAAAAATAATGCAAAGAATTCCTATATATTTTTACCAGGTTCCCCAAATGTTCATATTTTTCCATATTTGCTTTATCATTATCTATCTGTATACAGTTTTTCTACTTACTTGTTGCAGGCATCATCCTTAAGGAGAATTTTAGACAAAGACGTATTCTTACACTTAAGAGTCATTTTGTTGAAGGCTTTTTCTATGAGTTCAATAAATAATATTTTAAAAATAACAAAATACTACTAACACTATTAGCAGTTAACATTCATTGAGTAAATGCTGTGGGCCAGGTATTTTATCAATCAGGGTTCCACCAGAAAAACAGAACCATATATATAGTAGAGAGAGCGAGAGCGAGGAATTGGCTTAAGTGATTATGTGATTGTGGATGGGGCAGTCCAAAGTCTGTAGGTTAAGCCATTAGGAAGCCTAAAAACTCTTGAGCAGAAGCTGACACTGCAGTCCGTAGGTAGAATTTCTTCTTAAGCAAGAAAACCTTGGTTCTGCTTTTACTCCTTCAGCTGACTGGATCAGACCCACTCAGATGATTGAGAATACTCTTCCTTACTTAAAGTCCACTGATTAACGATGTTAGCCACATCTAAAAAATACTGCAGCAACAACTAGATTAGTGTTTGATTGAATAACTGAGTATTTATTATAGGATAGTCAAGCTGACACAAAAAACTGACCATCACATATTATCAGTTTATTACTGATAACTATGACAGAGGCGTTATTATCCCCATTTTATAAATGAAGAAACTGAGGTTAAGTAATTTGCCTGCAGTCTAATAATTAGTAAGTGGTAGAGGTGCATTTTGAGCCCATATGGTCTGACTCCAGAACACTTTCTCTTGACCACTACACTAGACTGTCTCTCTAAGAACTAAATAACTGGCTCTTAGTTTATTTGCAACATCTAAAAAGAACTCCAATGTATAAAAAACGGACAACTTAATTCAACTCAATAGATATTATTTAAGTTTACTATGTGCCAGGAACTATGTCAGGCAATAAGAATACAATGACAAAAATCCTCCTCTCAAGAAGCCCATCTAAGTAGAACCAGGTAGTGAAGCATTACTTATATGTGTATCTACACCAAATGAGGCAGAAAGAGCACTGACCTGGGGAAAGCAGGGTCTGAGGTTTGGGAAAGTTGGGTTCTGCTCCTGGCTGTGCTATGAAATAGCATCCTACCTTGGTCCGCTCAACTTTAGGCAAGTAACACAGCTCTTTTCTGAACTTGTTTCTTTATCTACAAAATAAGAGGAAATAAATAAATTGATTGCTAAAGTCATCAATCCAAGAGGCTTGCGCTCACCGTTGTCTTGAAATATGTGCAATCACTGGGCTAAGCACTTAATTTGCATTATCTCACTGAGTCCTCACAACAACTCTTAGTCATTATCATTCCCATTATACAGATGAGCAAACTGAGGTAAGACAATTTAATAACTTGCTCAAGGTTGGAAAATGGAAGAGTCTGGATTTGAACCCAAATAATTAGCCTTTTGAGTCCAAATCCTTAACCTCTATGTTATACTACTCTGAAATACATTGGGAAGGTCTTAATGAATTCTGAATATGTGATTCCTGGTTTACAAAACCAGTACTCTAATAATCCTTGAGCTGGGAAGCCTTTAAAACATGTATACAAAACCGTCAAATATAAATATGTGTTTTTTTTGTTTTGTTTTGTTTTGTTTTGTGGTATGTGGGCCTCTCACTGTTGTGGCCTCTCCTGTTGTGGAGCACAGGCTCCGGACGTGCAGGCCCAGCGGCCATGGCTCACCGGCCCAGATGCTCTGTGGCATGTGGGATCCTCTCGGACTGGGGCACGAACCCACGTCCCCTGCATCGGCAGGCGGACTCTCAACCACTGCGCCACCAGGGAAGCCCCAAATATGTGTTTTATGACATATATATGCTTGTTCCTAAGTCTATATACTTTTTCTTTCTTTTCATACCATTGTTTGTGTGTTTATTAGAATTTAATGCCTGTCAGAAAATTAATAAAAACCTGGATTTTGCCCAGTGGTTTCAATTCAGTGTTGGATTTTGCAGCAGGGCATCCAGCTGTGCTGGACTCAATTGAAAAAGAAAAGAGTTGGTTAAAGTAATATCATAGGTCCATTTATTTGTTAAGTATACCTCAATAAAAATATTTTTTTAAAAAGTATTAGAATATGTCCAGAAAGTCTGAATTTAGGGAGAGAGTTGGAGAGAGATAATCTGGGAAGTGCACCACAACACCACCTTGGCTGAGACTCTGGAGGAAGTGAAAAGCTGCTGACATGATCATTGTGGGTCATAGCCTGTTAGACCCCCTGAGGCATGCTGAAGACATAATTGTGTAATCTTTTGGTGTCCAGCTGTGGCCTTCATTACTAAAAACCTGAATTTTCAGAACAAAGCAAATGGAACATATATTCTGTGAAAAGAGCACCTTAGTGGGTAGTTAATACCAAAGTTGTCAAAACTGGAAAAAAAAGAATTGCTGTTTGTAATATCCATTGAATTATGGGAAAAGTGTCCTCACCCCCTGGAAACACAGGACCATCTGGGTGTGACTGCTTTGTGGAGATCAATTAGATTCTAATTCCTGAATTTTGTAAATAAGGAAGCTGAAGTCCAGAGAGCAGTGATGTGCCCAGGGTTGCACGTGGCTCGTGAGCCGAGTCAGGGCAAGAACCCGGTGTTCTTTGAGGGCCTCTGCTTTTGAGGAAGACAACACATGTGATTTGGAGAATGTCCCCAGATTGTTACAGCTGCAGTTTCTCCATCTGTATGTTTAAAGAGATGGGACTAGATCAGAAATGACGTATGCATGGCACTGTTGCTGCCCGTCTCCTCTAGGAACCATGCCAGACACAACAAATGGCTTATGGCCAATATGTAATAATAATATGCTGAGTATTTAGTGTATGTTATTTGCTCTAGCAATCATGTTACATATATTATTTTGTTAAACTCTCACAACCAACCTGTGAGGTAGATTTTATTATCCCCATGTTACAAATAAGTGAATTGATGGTTAGAGAGATTTAATAACTTGGTCAATGTTGCCCCATTAGAGAACAGTGAAGCAAGACTTGGATTTCTGGAAATCTAACCTGAGAACCCATATTCTTAAGTGCTCTACTATATTGCCAGGATAGCATATGAGCCTCTGCTGCTCCCTCTCTATACCCATCACTTATCAGATATGTACTCTATCCCAATATGCTCCAAAGTGGCCTCAAAATCCTGTCATCAAGTTGCTCCAGGCATCTACTACCAACTGATCAGATCAGAGTGGGCATGTGACATAAACCTTTCTATTACCCCTGGATTAGATGATCTCTAAGGACTTTTCTGGCTCCAAAATTCTAGTATGTGATTTTAAGGATTAAAGGAAGATATTAAATAATAATATTTACAAAAACTGGAATACAAGATATTTGATTGGCTGAGCTGATGTCCTGAATGTTCTTATTTCTTTGCTGAGCTTGAACCCTTTGGTTAGAGTAGGAAGGACTAAAACAGGTGAAATTGTTCATCAGGTACTTTATGAGGCAGCTTCAAATAGAACTGCTCTGGAGTCCAGATGACAAAGAATGTCAAATGGTAGAAGACCTGAGACTGCAAGACACCCATGCCACCAAGAGCATCCAGATGCAGTATCTTTTACAAAATCTTGCCATGTTTGTGATGGACACATTCTGCAGAGACTCCTTCAAGAGATTATAGTAGTACAAACTCTATATCCATGCTGCCTTGGTTCAGCTGCTGGCTCTGCTATTGATTAGCTGATGACTGTGGGCCAGTTATTTAACTCCTCTGTGTTCTAGTTTCCTCACATATAGAAATGGCATAATCACAGTACCTAGCACATAGGGTTGTTGTATGGATTACATGAGTTGATATACACAGATCACTTAAAACAGAACCATAGAATAATAAACACCATAGAAATATTGATCAGTTTATTGCATTATATATTTTTCAAAGGTTTCTGCTCTAATGTAGTTAAAAAGAGCTCTAAATTGTGGGCCACTTCTGTAACTAATGAGATATGAATCTGATTACCTCGTTTATTAAGTTGACTTTTGTTATGTTGTCTCATACATGGAGATGGAATGGTGAGTTAACAGGGAGTTGATAGTTCACAGATAGTTTAGCAAGCTTGGCCTATTCTTTACCATCATGCATACCACCCAGTATTTTCTTTGCCTGGATTGCCACTCCCCTTCTATCTGCATGGTTTGGTTTTGGGGGTTGTGCATAGATTTAACCTGTGTACCTGCTTAGATTGCTCCTTGGAGCACTGCTTTGAGAAGGATTGTGATGTCATGTATGGGCTCAATGAGAAACAGTGCGGTATGTGATAACATTTGCCTTAAATGTATGAAAGGGGAAAGCTGCACGCTTGATTTCGGGGTTGGCTACATAATTTGTGAGACCCAGTGCAAAATTAAAATGTGGACACCTGTGTTCAAAAGCAGAAAAAAAAGTGTCATTACACGTGGTAAAATATAAAGCTTCTTCCTTTCCTCCATGGTTTCTCTCTCTCTCTCTTGATTTGTCCCGGTATTTTTATTTGCTATTTAATATTGTTCTAAATTTTTTAAAAATTAAAAATTTAAATTATTAGCAGGAATTTTACCATTCATGTAATATTGTTCAATGGGAGTTTTAAATGTAAATATAAGGCATTTAGCTTGTATGCAGAATCACCAAAATTACTCAATTTGTTTTTCATAGCTTGTACATACATATTTTATTCTTATCAGAACTGTGAAAATGCTGCACAAAACTAAATCAGTTGTTATTTCTTCAGTTCTTTTTTTTTTTTTTTTTTTTGCGGTACGCAGGCCTCTCACTGTTGTGGCCTCTCCCATTGCGGAGCACAGGCTCCGGACGCACAGGCTCAGCAGCCATGGCTCACGGGCCCAGCTGCTCCGCGGCATTTGGGATCTTCCCGCACCGGGGCACAAACCCGTGTCCCCTGCATAGGCAGGCGGACTCTCAACCACTGCGCCACCAGGGAAGCCCTTCTTCAGTTCTTGATAAGCACATGTTCTACTGACACTCTCTACCTTAGACTTACTGATGAATAAGAAAGGACTAGAAGGAAAAGAAACCATGGTTAGCTCTCTGTCTTTCCCTTTTCTTCTATGTCCTCATTTTCAGTATGAGTGGTTGGCTAATACAGGGAAGTAACCAAATAGGAAAGATATGATAGGGTTCATAGGTTGTTCATGTTTCTCAGAATGCTACTGTCTTTTTTGTGTTCAAAGCAAGTTTTTGTTCAAATGAAAATTGTGGCCTCTTGGGGCTATCTGCTTATTCAGTTGTAGTCATAACATACTTACCTTGTACTTGCTTTGAGTTTCTCTGAACTCCCACACATTGTAGGTCTACTGCAATTCTTTGCTCATAAGGCATCATGAGCACAATATGCAAACAGAGCGGCAAGAAATGGAGGTGGACACTTAACATTGCATATTACGTGTATTTATTCTGCTCATGCACATGCTTCATTGTCCCAGCACACTTCACTTAAAAACACAACTTCAGAGATAAAATTATTAAGAATTTCAAGACAGCATTAAACCAAGTGTGGGGCCTTTCTGATTATAGGACCTTGTGTGATTGCACAGGTCACATGTTCATGAAGTTGACCCTACTTGCATTTGCTGGTCATAGCCTATTTCTCCCATATGGGACCCTAAGTACCAGCTCTTTCTGGAAAGACTATCATGACTATGACAGCCCATGTTGATCACTACCCTGAATTTCTGTAGAGTTCACCTTTTTTTGCCTGTTACCTGCTATAAACTGCCTTAAATGATGAGTAATTTCTTCCCCTGTGTTCTTTCTCTCCACATTATAAGCTCCTTGGCACAGTCATAATAATGGCTCCATATATCATGCAAGGTTGGCCTTGTTGAGGTTTGAATTACAATTGTCATATCTTATTAAAATATAATACTTGGTAGCTGTCATTATTATTGCTTTTATTATTATTATTCTCATAAAAGAGTCCAGATGCTGAAATCAGATTGCAACTGCTCAAATTGTTACTTCCTAGCTATGTCCTAGGGCAAGATACTTAATCATTTTATGTCTTGATTTTCTTTATATTTTGTTATAAGAATTAAATGCCATAAGTCCTGTAAGAGTTAGTAGTGCCTGTCACATGACAAATAAATCTAGCTCTTCTTCTTCTTATTATTTTGTATTACTATTATTGTTATTATTCACTTAATTCCCAAGTGTATCATTATTCCCAGTTTCAAGATGAGGAATACAAGAGATGTTTTGAAGCCACAGCCAGCCAGTGGAAGACCTTCTTGTCTCCAGAATGGTGCCATCCAATGTGGCAGGCGTCAGCCACATGCATCCACTGAACACTTGAAATGTGGCTGGTCTGAACTGAGATGTGGCATAAGTATAAAGGACAAACTGGATTTTGAAGACTTAATATCACATAAAGGATGTGAAAATCCTATGAATATTTTTATATTGATTACATGTTAAAATGATATTCTGGACATACTGGGTTAAGTAAAGTACATTATTAAAATTAATTTTATCTGTGTTCTTTTTACTTTTTAAAATGTACCCACATTTTAAAGAGTAAAAAGAACAACTTAAAAATTGCTGATATGGCTGCGTTATGTTACTGTAAGATAGTACTGCTTAAGGGCTATGGTGTGAGGGCTGACAATTGGAAGTCAAGCCGTCTTTAAGAACACATTCCACTGAGCATGCTAATAAAGCTCTTTGAATTCCTTCTTATCATAATCTTTAAGATTTAATTTTAATGACCATAGGAGGCAATGTGGATTCTACTTATCAATGTAGAAAACATTTTAAGCTGGTAATTGGTTTGCATCTGAGATGAACCTAATTCTCCGAGACAGGAAGCTGAGAGGCTTTCTTTTCTTTCACGTGCTGTAAATGGCCTAAGGAAGAGCACAAGCTTTAGAATGGAAGATTTGAATCTCAACTTCCTCATCTAGCTATGTGACTTCAGGCAAACTACTTAGCCTTTGATGTCTCCGTTTCTTTATCTAAAAATGGGATGATAATATCTACTGAGCCAGATTTCTTTGCCTTCTGGAAACAGTCTTCATCATTCTCTAGCTTGTTCTGCACTCTGGGAGGATGACCTATGAAATATGTCAATTTCTATCCTTACCCACTGGTTTCAGGTTCACTTTGGACAATGGTAGTGGGCACCCTCTGGATGTCAAAATTTTGTGGAAGAAGTATGTGGATGGACTTTTTTGGAGTAAGCATAGATATTTGTGTTCTATGTTGATGACCATTGAAAGCACCCACTGTGGATGATGCTCTAGATAACCAGGTGGATGAGATACCCATTCTGTGGACGCTCCAGTGCTTGCTCAATGGGTTCCTGAATAAATGGCCATGGGGCCAAGAAGGGATTATCATTCATGGGCTCAACAACATAGACTTCTCTCAAAAAGGCTAAGTGCTTAACAAGCCCACAGCAGAGGCTAATGTCCCAGCTACATGGAACCATTTCCTAAAGGGAACAGTGGTTACTTGGTGACAGATTTATTATGTTGGACCTCTTACTTCACAGAGGGGACTTTTATTTGTCCTCATAGGATAAAGACATATTTCATATGTATATTTACTGTCCCTGTTCTCTGCTCCTCTGCTATTACAATGGTATCTCAATATCATCTCTGACTCAGAGTCACATTTTCCAGCAAAAAGCATGCCATAGTCAGCTCATGCCCATGGAATTCATTGGTCTTCACCTAGAAGCAGCTACTTAACAGAATAGTGGACTGACTAGTACAAAGATAATCTACAAATTTGGAGTGCTTCCTTCATGATGTGGTATACATGCCTCACAACAAATGGTCAGGATATAGTGTCATTCCCTATAGACACAAAGCCTAGATCTTGGAACTGTTAAAGAAATAAATTGTTTATGATACTTGTCAAAGATGGTAAGGAATATTTTATGTAAGAGAGACTTCTACAATGGGGTTTTGCAGTAGGGGAGAGACATTAGAAAACAATGAGTAAAAGTGAGAATTTATAGCCAAGAAGCAGCGTGGGGGTGATTGGACAGAAAATTACTAGGAGGAAGCATCCAGGATAAGGGGGATTCTGGCTAAACTGACCTAATAGAATTCTTGCCGAAGGCAGGCCAGGGACCTCAGACATCACCTGGGGGAAGATGGAGGATGGAGAACCTGATTAGATTTGAGATGATCAGATATTGAGGATGGGGGATTAGGTTAAACTGAGTTAGCAGAGTTCTTGCTAAAAGTGGACAATGTGGAGATGAACACAGAAGCCCAAAAGTCTGGGCCTTGTTGAGAAGAGCATTCAGAGGAGCCTGACTAAAGTTGGGCCAAGGAGAGACTCTTTGTCAGAACCAAGGGTGGAGAATGGGAGTTGCTGTCTTACAAATACACCCAGTAACCCATGGGAAGAACTTCTGCTTCATGTTACAGAGATCCTGATGTTCAAAGAGAGAATGCTTCCAAATGGGATACAGTCGTAGTTCTAGTGAACTGGAAGCTGCCTGTGCACCTGGCCATTAGGAGCTCCATGGGCTGCTGGACCAGCAGGTAGAAAAGAGTTCAGTTTACTTAGCAGGGTGACTGATCCTGATCACCAGGGGGAGCCCAGTTGCTGTAACACAGTGCAGTGAGGAGGATTATGTCTGGGACTAACAGGGTCTGCTGTGGTACCTCTGGCCCAGTAGTCCTGGTCAGTGGACGTCTGCAACAACTCAATAAAGACAAACCTCCAAGAATTCAGATCCTTCAGGGATAAAGATTTGAGTCACCTTATAAGTAAAGAACAGCATCCATTTGAGAAGCAGGCAGAGGGTAAAGGGAGCATGCAATAGTGGTGGGTAAAGACTGGCTGCTCTGTTTACCAGCTGAGGCCTTAAGCTCAAATATAGAAGCTGCAGAAACTGTTAACAGTTAGATTTTATGTTCAATAGTTATCTCCCTCTCTTACTCTGATATATTTTATGAAAAACACTGATGGTTGCTCATGTTTTGGGTTTCAGTTGGAAAGATGACTGAAATTGACATCATCCCATCCTGATTTGTCATCTTTTCAATTGGATTGTGAAACAATAATTAGTATATTAGTAATAACAAAGAAACAAAGAACAAAGAGCTTTACTTGAGGTCTTAGGAATTGCAACCTGGGAGACACAAATTCGGGTAAAACTGAAAGAGTGTTTGTGGAAGAGAAAGATTCAGAAGCTTATAAAGGCAAAAGCCACGAGGCTGTTAAAGTTGTCTTGGAAGAATTATGATTGGCCTGATGTAAAAAGAAAATATTTGTTCTTAAGGGATAGGCTGTCATGAGTTATTTAGTGTAAGGGTCCAATAAATATCTTGAGTTTCTGGAACAGATGTTCTGCAGATGTTCTGGATGCCTGCACTAGACAGTAAGTGGTCAATAGTTCACATTTCATCCAGGCTGAGACGTGCATTAAGTCCCACTTCCTCAATGACCTCCAGGCTTCATTTTAGAGAGTTCTCTTAGCAATACCAACACCCTTTTGATTTTCCTTTCACAGGATTAAAGGTAAAAGTAAATCATGAGGGAACAAAAAAGAGTGGTCTGTGCTGGATAACCTCTGTTCTTCCCTCTAGATCCACTTTTCACCGTTATCCATCCTACTCTGTGCCCAGGCACTCAGATAGGTTGCACCAGTGGGATCCCTTGCCTCTGGTTCCAGTTGTGTTCAGTCAGTGGAGGGTGAAGGCGGGGGTAATGAGTAAAAGATGAGAGGGCAGGTGAACAGTGAGTTCAGAATATCTGTTTTCCTGGCCATCTGCCTACTGTATCACAAAGGGTTGACTGCTTCACTCCACAGAAAGCCATGATTCCTGTTGCCATTTGCTAGTTTCTCTGAGTCCCCAGGTGCTGCTTCTAGCCTCAATTTACTACAGCGCTCCTTGTTAGATGACTTTAAACTCTGCTGGGACCCTTACTGATGTGCCTGCCTTGCTGGGTTGTTTTGATGTTTGGACATAATGAATGCAAATCACTCAGTAGTATGACTAGCACCTGGTAGGCACTCAAAATGATAATTTTTTTCTCCCAAATGCTTGAAAATTCTAAATTCACATGATTGCTTAAAGAATTACCACTGTTTTAGGAAATAAATAAGATAATGTATGTGAAGGTGCTTTGTAAAGTGTAAATCGCTATCCAAATGCAAGGTATTCTTATGTTAGACTTCCTAAACCTTAAAAATATTATTTCAGAAACAGTCATTCATGTCTGTCTTGCCTTAATCAGATGCAATTACGTTTTTCTCAGACTTGGAGTAGGTAGAAACTTTAACTGCAGATTTCCATGCCAATCTCATTAAATTAAAAACTTTGTTCATCTTTGGTTTTAGATTTCCCATTCCCATTTCCTTTTCTTTCCAGCTCAAGGAAGCCTATGTATCAAGATGAGCAGACGGAGAGGTAATTGCTTCTCTGTCTCATTGTAGAAAAGAAGTAAAAAAGCAATAGAAAAAAAAAAAAACATCTTGAAATGTGGAAGAACCTATTAAGGCTGCCTTGTGGCTTTCCACAGTACCTTCTGACACGGGAAGGGAGATGAGTTCCTCACTTATCAGGCTGTTATCTCAACCCCAGTTTCTTTCTGTGTCAAATGGGGCTAATAATTGTATCTTGTTGAGACAAACAAATGCAACAGTGACTGCTGACGTTTATAAAACGTCAAGCGCTGTGCTGATTTAAGGGGTTATTATTTCTAAGGTAACAGTCTCTCCATAAATGAATTTGACTTTCATTAAGCTGTATTCACCTTGAAATAAGGTCCAAGAAACACTTAGTAATTGAATAAGACATGATGATGTTCACAAAAGTAAGATTTCTGACTATATAACACATTTAGAAATATCTAGAGTAGTCTTTGGCATATGGTAAAACAATCCTCAAGGCATTTGGGGGTCTTATGGAACTTGATAACTAGAAGGACTTAAGAGGTCATCTTTTTCATAACTTACATTTTATAGATTAGGAATTCCTACATTCATGCAGGTAGCTAGCTTTGTACCAAGAGCTTTGTTTAACAAATTTTTCTATAGCATTTACTATGTGTCAGGCACTGTCCCCAGTGCTTACAGACAATGATTCATTTATTCCTCATAACAGCCCTAGGAGGAAGATAATAGAGGTCTACAGTCTCTTGCTTGCAATTCTGAACTTTAAAAGTCTCTGAAAAAACATAACTTTCTTTTTTTTTTTTTAAGGTTTGTGCAAACTCATTGGTAGCAAAACCTGATCTGAATTGACATAGCTGACCTCTAGTTATTGTCTTAATTATCCCACATAGTGTTAATAGCTTTACATTTTGCTTTGAAACATATCAATGGTTTGATTATGGGGTCCTGCCCAAAAGTCTGCTGGGGATGGTACTGAATATTTACTATAACCTCATACCTTTAAAAAAGTGCAAAAATTCTGAATTAAAAAAAAAATCTGACTCTGAAGACTTTGGATAAGGGATTGTGGAAACTGTTTTATTATGCCCATCTTACAGATGAGAAAACCGAGGCAAGGAGATTTCTTAAGTTGTGCAAGGGTATACATTGGCATCCTGGGATTCTAAGCCAGAAAGCCTGGCTTCAAAGTCTGTGCTTTAAACCAGCACAAATTCCCTGATACCCACCACACAGTACTCTCCTGACAAGGCCAACCATACAGATTGAGACTGCCCTTAATTGCTCTGCCCAGGTACTTTGTGTGCATATGATATCATGTAAATTCAGACACCCCTTAATGTCCATCTCTACCCTCACCACTTGAGTTCTGCCATTAGCTCTTATTTCCACCCATTTGTTTACATAGAACAGCTAGGGTATTTTCAAAATGCAAATCTGATTCCTATCACACCTCTCTATCAACCTGTGCTTCAGTGCCTTTCCATTGCATTTATAAGAGCCAAAATTTTGCACTTGGCTTGGTTTGACCCTGCCTGTCTCTCCAGCTCCTACCACAGCCCCCAGGCTTTCTGTGCTCCAGGCACTCCCACCTTCTTTCAGTTCCTTGACTGCATTGTGGTCCGTCTTGCTGCAGGGCCTTTGCATGTGCTGTCCCCTCTTCCAGGAACACTCTCCTTATCCAGATCTCTTGCCTCCGTCATGCCATAAACAGAACTATCCCCACCATCTTCTTGGGTATCATAGAGTTGAAATTTTAGGCGTTCTTTAATAGTTAATGACTGCCTGGAAGATTTAAGCTTTCATTTTCCGAATGGCAATTTCCAAGGACCTTCTTTTCCTGCTCTTACTGACATAGAAGGGCCAGTCAAAATGGGCAGCAGTAGAGAGAAAGTATATCACTTTCCTATAAATACAGATAACAAACCAAGTTGTGTTAGGTGCTCAGTTGGCTGTAGCCTTCACACTGAGTCAATATTACAAGAGTGGCAAAGGCATTTGTCTGTGCATATTCTAGCTTTATGCTGAAGCTGGTGTTCTCTGGAGGGAGTTGAGCTGCCTTTTTCTTTATTTAGTGCAGGCATATTTGTGGTAGTATTATAAAGGCCTCTAGGAACCTGTCGCATAAAAGCTTACTGTATATTTGGAGTGACCAGCTTTTCCAGTATGTTGTCCCAAATTCCCCCTTTTCTCTATAGCTTATTCCCCCTAATGAAAAGAAAGGGATTTTTTTAAATTTACAGGTTTATCAAATGCAGTAATCCATTATTTGGAAGGAATTGCTGGAGTAATCTCACCTCATTGGTTTCCAACAAAGCCTCCCAGACTGACATCTCACAAATTGAAAATTAAATGCAGTATAAGAGCTATTAACTAAACCTGTATGCTAAAGGGGTATTAGGATAACAGAATTAATGAGTGTTTTTTTGCTTGTATTTTCTTGAATGTGTCTTAAAAACCTTTCTTCTCCCAGAATCTTTTCCAGGAACCATGCTTGTCTAAGTTTATTTTTAATAATACTATTTTTCCTCAGCTTTGCTTTTTCTTTTGCATAATTAGAGATATAAGGTCAGCATATTATCTTGAGAAATGCATCACCTGTACAGTCACAAAATGGTTTCCCTAGCCCCATGTTTTTTCTTTTAACTGATTTCCCTCTTACCTTCCCAGACATCTTTCAAAAGAGCTTCCTTTCCATCCTGGGAGGATCCAGCCAGTTCCCTGGTTCCTTAACCTAGGCACTTTCTTGACCATGTTTCTCCTTGATTTGCCATATCCAGTCAATCTCCCAGAATGTCTGCTTCTTCCCCTCCCCACCCTGCTCCTTATCGTGACCCTAAATATCACTGCATTCCAAGGCTTTTTCTGAACTTAACAAATATTAAAGGAGCATTTACTGTGCATGTGACCCTTTATAATGGGTGTGGGTGTGGGGGCAGTGCTTAAGGGGGTGACAGGGCAGTCTGGTAGAATATACGTGCGTATCTGCTTTGGAGCAGTGTCACCTAGTGGTTATGGACACAGATTCTGGTGCTGTACTGCCTTGATTGGAATGTTGGCTCTTTCGTCTACTATCTCTGTGCTCTTAGGTTGTATTCAACCTCTTGATACCTCAGTTTTCTCATTTTTAAACATGGGAACAATTATCTCACATGGATATTGGTGAATTTAATAAACTACTATATTCAAAGTGCTTATTACAGTGTCCGGGACAGAGAAAACACTCAGTTATAACTACTGGTACATCTAGGCTCCAAAGCCTGCCCTGCCATTCTCTTAACTCCTTGAATCTCTAGTTTCATAAGGCAATATAGACAGAGAAAAGAGCACAGAATTTAGAGGCATAGGGTTCAAACTCTATCATTTATTATTATGTGACTTGAGACAAGTTAATTAAATTCCTGGAGCCTGAGTGTTCATCTCTTTAAAAGTCATCTATTCTCAGAAGCTAGTTCAAATGCCAGACTACCTTCCACCTACCTGCAATTTCTACCTTCACTTGCCTGGGCCACTTCAGCTGCTGCTTTACTGACGATTTCCTCCTTCCTGCCCCATGATGAGTCTTTATATTTTTCAAAGTGCTTTTCACAAACACCATGTAATTAATTTAGTCCTCATCACAACTGTGTGAGGCACGTGGGCATTGTTCTCATTTATATTTTATTGTAGATATGGAAACTGAGGATATCAAATATCATATGATATTGCTTATATTTGGAATTTAGAAAAAGGATACAAATGAACTTATTTACAAAACAGAAGTAGAGTCACAGATATAGAAAATAAACTTAACGTTACCAGGGGATAAGGGGGGAAGGGATAATTTGGGAGACTGGGATTAACATATACACACTACCATATATAAAATAGGTATCTAATAAGAACCTACTGAATAGCACAGGGAACTCTACTCAATACTCTGTGATGGCCTATATGGGAAAAGAATCGCAAAAAAGAGTGGATATATGTCCATGTATAACTGATTCACTTTGCTGTACACCTGAAACTAACACAACATTGTAAATCAACTATACTCCAATAAAAATTAAAAAAAAAAAAAAGAGCTAAAGAATATGGGAGGCCTCTAGAAGCCAGGAATGTCAAAGAAGCAGATTCTCCCATAGAGCCTCCAGAAAGGAATAAAGCCTTACCAACACCTTGATTTTGGCCAACTGAGACCTGCTTGAAATTTCTGAACTGTAGAACTGTAAAATAACAAATTCGTGTTGTTTTAAGCTGCTAAGTTTGTGGAAATTCGTTACAGTAGCCATACAAAATGAATACACGTGGTATATGCAAATAAATAGAGTTGTCGTGAGGGGTCAATGAATACAGAAAAATAGCTCCGAAGATGCCTAGATCATAGTAAACAATAAAGGCTAGCTAACATCATTTTGCATGTTTGTAATGTTTTAAAATCTGCTTTTTCCTTTTCACGTTTTTCCACTTCTTTATATTTTTGCTATAACATCATTTGTACCAGAGCATTTTTCAACCATTCCCTAACTCTTCACCGTGTGCAGTGATTTGGCTTAGCAGATGAGTATCAGCAACATTCTGAATAAAGAAAGGGCACCCTCCCTCCACTGTAGTATCTAGTTCTCCAGCACCACTGAGGAAAGTGAGCTGGTGAAGCTGTGCAGTGTATTGATTGAGTGCTGTTCGTCAGGTGTGGGAGTCGGGGAGACCTTCGTTTATATCCCTTTCGTGGTCTTGGGGATGTTTCCTAACCTTTCTGTGTCTCAGTTTTCTTCTTTGTAAAATGGGGTTAATTATAATACTTAGAGCCATGTTTAATGTGCAAATGACAAAAATTATGTGTATTAGCCCTTAGCATAGTGCCTGGCCCAAAGCCAAACCTTGATACCTGTTAAAGGGTATTATTATTGTTGGTGTTTATTTATCAGTTTCTATTGAATTCTGGGTCAAGAAGGTTGGGTATGGAGATGTCAGACCTTCTGTGTGTTATTTGCAGTGAGCACAGTGTGAGTATCTCATAAATATTACATAGTATTGGGAACAGGCATGCTCTTGATGCTAAAAGATTGTGACAGATGAATGGAGGGTAGAGGGTAAAGAAGTCTTTAAAAGCAGGCAAATAAAAATACATCGGTATAAAATATTTTAACTGTTTGCTACAGCATTTGCAGAGGTTTCAGAGGATGGGATACTGATGTCAGAGAGATAATAAAAGAAAAATAATTTAACAAGGTGGTGGATTGTCCTGGCATTTTTGCTGCAGTCAGCAAATTTTTCAGTTTCTACTAATCTTGTTTCCTTTGAGGATTACTGGACCCAGCATTGACATTTCAAAACATTTTATCATTTATATGATAAATTCTTTAAATTGAATCTGTGTTGTTTCAGGTGAAGGTATGTTTGCTTTGAAAGCCATATTAGAGATCTGCTTTGAAGTTCTGCTCATATACTAGTCTTTTTATCACTGCTGACCTGCATTTATTTATTTAAAAGTTAGTTATTTTACAGAGTGTCAGCTAAACAAATGGTATTGCTCAAAAGGTCATGCTTGAGTCCTCTCTGATGTGATTAGTTTTATTGGTCTTTATTAGTTCTCAGACATTCTTTTTTGAATGTGTTACTATTGATTGTTTTGGTAATTGATTTGGTAGAGACTAATTTTGTGGAAGGTGGCAGTTGTTAACCCACGGAAAAGGTGATTGTAAGGCTTCCAAATTGTTCTAGAGACAGTGATTATGGTGAAACTTTACTTTTCATTGGAAGGATTTTATAGGTATTATATTACTTCCTAAGCTTATGCATATTTCATATTTCTCTTCCACTGGAAAGGTGAAATTATTAACTGACACAGACCACATGGAGGCAGTGACAGGTATTCGATGTTTTAGTGTGTGTCTTGCGAGTTGTTTGTCCTCCCCTCTCCCTTCTATTCTACTTAATAATATTAGTTTCCTTCCAGTTCTGGAATCTTATGACTGTTCTTTCCCCCAGTTTTAGAGGCCATGTCAAATGGATAGGAGAGGGCAGTGGGGACTCTGTAGGTTGGGAGAGGAGGTTCTGGGATTCTAGTCCAGCTTTTAAATTGTGCTGTAAATTTGTGCATTCCTCTTAGCCTTTTTGATCCTTATTTTTCCATTTTTCAAATAATAATTGTTCTACCTATCTCTCAGAGGTATAGTGAGGAGCAGATTATGTGTGCAAAAATAGTGGACTAAAAATTCAAAGAAAAGGATGGATTGTTATGTAGCAGTTTCAAGTAAGCACCTAGGTCAGTAATACTGCATTTGAGAGAGGAGCTTCTCCAGCAGTTTTTTGGTAGTATAGTAGTTCTACTGGAAGCATTTATGAGCTGCAAGTTCCCTGGGAAGCGCATGATGGGGGGTTAAGCATGTATGTACAGAGCAGTGGGCTAGCTCTGAGACTAGCCTTGGGTCAGTTCCAGGAAGGGGAGGATAACTACTTATAAACCCCTCATTTGTAGACCTGCCCTCCTCTAACTGGAATATTCATTCTCTTTCACTAATGATGTATGGAAAGGATATATTTGGAGGCTACACCTGTCCAGTCAGCCAAAACTACTGAATCAGCAAGGTGACCTTTACAGAACCAAATCACCCACCACTCCCCCATCCTTTCCCTTCACATCTGTAACTTACCGTCATGTTACATTGAGGAGCTCATTTCATTACTGAGTCAGTTTTCTTATGTAGAGAATGAAGAGATTGGACTATAGATCTAGAAATTTTTAATAAACTCTTTCAACCCATTAACAAAAATACCTCCTGAAAAACTTATTCATAGGGTTGTTTTATGGGTGGAATTGTGTTGTGTCCCCACCTTAAAAAAAGATAAGTTGAAGTTCTAGCCTCCAGTACCTCAGAATGTTACCTTATTTAGAAATAAGGTACAATTGTAAATGTAATTAGTTAAGACGAGATCATAGTGCGGTAAGTTGGCCCCTTAATCCAATATGACTGGTGTTGTTGTAAAAAGATGGCCATGTGAAGACACAGGGAGGATGCCATGTCATGATGAGGGCAGAGATTGCAGTGATACAAACCAAGGAGCGCTAAAGATTTCCAGCAAACCACCAGAGGCTACAAAGAGGCAAGGAAGGATTCCCTTACAGGTTTCAGAGGGAGGATATCCATGTTGACATCTTGATTGCAGACTTCTAACCTCCACAACTTAGACACAATAAATTTCTGTTTTTTTTATAAGCCGCTCCGTTTGTGGTGCTTTGATGCAGCAGCCCAAGGAATCTCATGCAGGTTGCCTTGCAGATAAAGTGAGACAGAAGATGAAATATGTTTTGAAAGTTAAAATGCCATGTGGTGATTAGTTGATACTCTCTTGTTTTGTGTCAGTCATGATCCAAAGTGAAGTAATGGCCTTTCTCTGGGCCAGTTTATCACTTATGCTGCAGGGATAGAAGTGAAGGAAGAAAAACTAAGCTTAGAGGGCCAGATCTCTTCCCATGTGGGAGCATGTCCACAACCTTATAATTCCAGTAGCGTGAAAGGGAGAAAAGACAGAAGGCAGCGCCTAGGCAGTGGTGTTTTATTGCCCACTAGCCCGCCTTCAGTAGCAAACATGGCCCAGTGTCCTGGAATCAGGCCGTGTCCTTGAGAAGCATCAATGAAGGTGTGGGTAGGGAGGGAAAAAGTGGAGGGCTTCCTCCCTCTTAGGTATTTACATAGCACATCTATTTAGAAACAATACAGCTTTAACATGTGCTTATCCCCTCATCCTGAGAACACTTGTATGGAATAGGGGGTATAGTAATATTTAATTTGGGGGTGTTTACCTTTTAAATCTCCTTCAGTCACACACTTGGATGAGTGTGGACTGTAGGATGGTGGAAATGCTGTCCATCATGGGAAGTACTACGAGCTTGTTGGACCTGGTCTTGAGTCTTATCTATAAGGAGGCAAGCTGGGAAATGTACAACACGGGTCCTCCACTGAGCCCCGTGCGGGGAAGGGATATGAAGACAACGCAGAAGGATAGAGAAATCATGGCAATTTGCGCAGCCCTTGGATACAAGGGCTTGGATACAAGGTACAAACCCTTGGTTTGGTTCTGTCTGGGAAGGACAGGTAGTTTCATTATTTTAATGGTTTTCTTTCACTGCCTTCCTTCCTCCTTTGCCATATACAGTTAGTCCTTTCCTAATTATTTGAGTTCTGGTATTAGAAGGGTGTGTGGATGAGTGTTTGCAGCAAGTCATTTTAACACGTAGACAACCAACAATATCAGCCAAATAAAATTGCCAGGCTTAAGGGAAAGTGGGTGGTTTTGTCTCTCCAAGATCTGGAGGAATTAATTTTTCCTACACTTCACAAGAGAGATTTGGATTTGTGTTTGTGTGTTGTGGATTTGGAGATTGTGTTTCCCCAAAGTCTAATATTTAGTGATCAGCTGTGCCAGGCCCTTGATGGGTGCTTTCACATACATCATTACAGTTTACAAAGAAGTTCTGAAATTCTACTTTTTTCCTATTTTACAGATTAGGACACAGAGGGCCAGAGATAAACTTCTAAAGAGCTGATGGAAAAACTACCAATTTCATCACTTTCGTAACAGTAGATCGCTTTTAGAATATGTAGCGGTTTTTCTGGATGGTATGTCAGGTTCTAACTAAGTCATTTCTCAATGTTTTCTCCTGAGCAGTCTGTTATTGGGGCAGTCATTAGAGCCATTCACCAGTGTTTTTGCTTCTCCTCCCTGCTATGGGATAGGAAGGCATTCTCACACCTTCTTTGTGTGTGTGTGTGAATTCAGGTTTATCCTTCTTTTAAAAATTTTAAATTAATTAATTAATTTTTAAAATTTATTTATTTTTGGCTGTGTTGGGTCTTCGTTTCCGTGTGAGGCCTTTCTCCAGTTGCGGCAAGCAGGGGCCACTCTTCATCGCGGTGCGCGGGCCTCTCACTATCGTGGCCTCTCTTGTTGCAGAGCACAGGCTCCAGATGCACAGGCTCAGTGGTTGTGGCTCACGGGCCTAGCTGCTCTGTGGCATGTGGGATCTTCCCAGACCAGGGCTCGAACCCTTGTCCCCTGCATCGGCAGGCAGATTCTCAACCGCTGAGCCACCAGGGAAGCCCTAATTAATTAATTTTTAATCGAAGTATAGTTTATTTACAATGTTGTGTTAGTTTCAGGTGTACAGCAAAGTGATTCAGTTTGAATATATGTATTCTTTTTCAGATTCTTTTCCCTTATAGGTTATTACAAAATATTGAGTATAGTTCTCTGTGTTATACAGTAGGTCCTAGTTGTTCATCTATTTTATATAGAGTAGTGTATGTATGTTAATCCCAAACTCCTAATTTATCCCTCCCCTCAACCCTTTTGGTAACCAACCGTAAGTTTGTTTTCTAGGTTTGTGAGTCTATTTCTGTTTTGTGAATAAGTTCATTTGTATCTTTTTTTAAGATTCCACATATAAATAATATCATATCATATATTTGTTTTTGTCTGGCTTACTTCACTTAGTATGATAATCTCTAGGTCCATCCAAGTTGCTTCATATGGCATTATTTCATTCTTTTTTATGGCTGAGTAATATTTTATTGTATGTGTATATGTGTATACACACACACACACACACACACATACACACACACATCTTCATCCATTCATCCGTTGATGGACATTAGATTGCTTCCATGTCTTGGCTATTGTAAATAGTGCTGCAATGAACATTGGGGTGCATGTATCTTTTCAAATTATGGTTTTCTCCAGATACATGCCCAAGAGTGGGATTGCAGGATCATATGGTAGCTCTATATTTAGTTTTTTAAGGAAATTCCATACTGTTCTCCATAGTAGCTGTACCAATTTAAATTCCTACCAGCAGTGTAGGAGGGTTCCTTTTTCTCTACCCCCTCTTCAGCATTTATTATTTGTGCACTTTTTACTTTCTTGTAGGTAGCTAATGAAATGTGAGTAGAAGTGACACAGCGTTACTTCCAGGTAGAAGCTTTAACAGCTGCTATATGGTTTTTGCTCTCATTTACCTTCTGCCATGGCAACCAGTTATGCTCTGTTAACTTGTGCCCTGGAGTTAGGATGATGTAGAACAGTGCCCTCAGCCTACAATATCTTATAGTGAGAATGAAAAATAAAAACTTTTCTTTAAGCCACTGAGTTGGTCAAGTGCTTATCACAGCAGCATAGCTTAATGTATCCTGACTGATAATATTGTGTGACTTGAGTTTCACATTACAGATTTTTTTTTCTTGGCTTTCAAACCTATACCTGTTAGATAATAAACTTCTCCTATAAAGAAACTATGTGGTGATTTTATCTAGTGCCTACTTAGGAAGCTTCAGTGACATAGGGTTTGAAATGGTACAGACCTATAAGTAAAATGCGTTTTGCAAATGTTTTTTGAACTCCTACTATGTACACAGCATTATGAAGGATGCAGAGATAAATTAGGTAGGTAACCTGCGTGAGGGAGCTTACAGTCTAGCAGAAATGGGCTAAATTTACATATGAAGTATATACAGTGAAATGTACATAGTTCATTCATTTATTCAGGCATATTTGTGTAGGTCCATTACTGCTATATTTGTCAAGCTCTGGCTATTTAGTAGAGCAAAAAGAGATATAGTCATTGCCTCCTGGAGTTAGGGGCCAAAAGGGGAATTAAAATTAATCATACAATTATAAATAAAATATTAACTATGGAAAAGAAGAGGTATATGACCCTTTGAGGGAAGGATTTATTTAGTCTAGGGGTGTAATGGAGAGCTTAGAGTAACTTTGTGAAAATGCCTTGGGCTCAGGCAGGTGTGAAGCCAACCTGGGTTTAAATTCGGATTTTGCTGCTTTGAAGCTGTAAGACCCTGCCCAGGGCATTTCGCCTTTCAGAGCAGATTTAATGCCTACTTCATAGGATAGTTGTGAGAATGATACAAGCTTTTATTGTGGCAGTGCACATAGTATATTCTTCCTTTTTTTTTTTGGTGTGGGGGGGTATAGTTGTTTTACAATGTGTGTTAGTTTCTACTGTACAGTGAAGTGGAGTTCACTGTGCTATACAGAAGGCTCTCATTAGTTATCTATTTTATACATATTAGTGTATATTTGTTAATTCCAATCTCCCAATTCATCCCACCCCCCCTTACCCCCTTTGGTGTCCATACGTTTGTTCTCTACATCTGTGTCTCTATTTCTGTCTTGCAAACCAGTTCATCTGGACCATTTTTCTACATTCCACAAATATGTGTTAATATACGATATTTGTTTTTCTCTTTCTGACTTACTTCACTCTGTATGACAGACTCTAGGTCCACCCACATCTCTACAGATGACCCAATTTCATTCCATTTTATGGCTGAGTAATTTTCCATTGTATATACGTACCACATCTTAAATGTTAGTTAGTGACCCTCTTTCCCCTATATGATTGATTCCACATGACCAACGCAGGGAAAGGTGAGGTGCGGGATAGGTGTATCTGCAATTTAATCAAGTCTTCATGGAAGAAGTGGCATTTGAGCTCAGACTTAAAGAATGGAAATGGCTTTGATAAAAATAATTGTAATTATATGATGAGATGATAATTATAAAAAACAGGTGGTGTTACTTAGCGGCCAAGATCATAGGCTTCAGAACTAGACAGACCCCAATTCAAATCTAGGATCCATTACTTATTAGCTTTGTGATCTTTAGGCAAGGTGCTTCTTTCCTCTATATGGAAGTTTTCCCTTCCATAAAATGAGTTTATGAATACCTATTATTTAGGCTTGTTGTGAAGATGAAATTAAAAAGGTGTGTAAAATATGTAATACCAATTTTAGTAATTGAGGAAATGCTCAATATAACGAGCAATCAGTATTTACTCTTACAGGTAGGGAAGGGAGAAGGTCTGGGTTCTTTTTTTTAATAAATTTATTTATTTTTTGCCTCTGTTGGGTCTTTGTTGCTGCACATGGGCTTTCTGTAGTTGCGGCGAGCGGGGGCTACTCTTTGTTGCGGTGCATGGCTTCTCTTGTTGCGGAGCACAGGCTCTAGGTGCACGAGCTCAGTAGTTGTGACATGCAGGCTCAGTAGTTGTGGCTCACGGACTCTAGAGTGCAGGCGCTGTAGTTGCAGCCTGCAGGCTTAGTTGCTCTGCGGCATGTGGGATCTTCCCGGACCAGGGCTTGAACCCATGTCCCCTGCATTGGCAGGTGGATTCTTAACCACTGCGCCACCAGGGAAGTCCTGGGTTCTTTTTTGTAATGTTTAAATTCAAAGTTCTAATGCTTTGTCTGAGTGCCAGGGGCTGATGTCATTGAGTTCAATGTGAGATTTACTGTCTCCTTAGAGTATTAATACCCACCAATTAATAGTGACAGTCACTAAACATTTAGTACCTAATGAGCTGCATCTCCTCAGTATGGGTGGAGTGGCATGGCCAAGAAAATGTGTAATTCAGCTCACCAGACTTCCTTCTTGCTGGCTCTCCATCACCTCCCCACTGGGCTGCCTGAGGGGGTTGACTTCATCTGAAAAATGCATTTAGAAATGTCAGTGTCTGGAAAGCCCTGAGCTCTAAAGCCTCCTTGGAACTGTGGGATGCAAAGAATGTCAGAGCCGGTCCCTAGTAAACTGCGAATGCCAAGTCCTCATTCTAAAAATGGGAAAATAAAGGTTAGAAAGGGAAATGAAATGGCCCAGGTCACACTGTTGGGGATATAATAATGAAGAAGTTAGGCAAGGTCCCTTCTCTTGTGGAGCTAATGATCCATTGAAGAAGAGAGACAAAATGCAAGAAAGCAAATAATTCCAAAAGCGAACAGGTTATAGTGACAAAGAGTAATGAACTTGAGGGATGTTTTACATAAGATAACGAGGGAAGAGTCACTGAAGAGGTGGCATTTAAGCTGTGACTTGAAATATATAAAGGCAGCAGCCACACAAAGATCTGAGGCAGGAGTTTTCCAGACAGAAGGAACAGCACGTTCAAAGTTTGTAAGGCAAGGATACACTTAGTTTATTGGCATCTGAGTGTGTCAGAAGCCCACTGATCTAGGGTAATATTGGACACAGAGAAACAGTGATCAATACTATAAATTATAAGTCAAAATTTCTAGGGTTTTAGGCCACTAAAAGGAGATCAAATTTTATTGTAAGTACAAAGGAAAGGAAGGCTACTGGGAAGTTTTAAGTAGTGGAGTGACACAATTTGATTAATGATTTAAAAAATCATTCTGCTGTTGTGTAGAAGATAGCCTGCTAATGATAAGAATAGAAGCGGGGAGACCAGTTAGGACTTTATTTCAATAGTCTTGGATGAGAGGTGGTGATGGAGTGAACTAAGGTAATAGTCTGGAGGAGAGGGAGAAAAATGGACAAACTGGGAATATATTTTGGAGAGAGAGTTGGCAGGATATTAGGGGAGATTAAGGTAAAGGGAATGGAAATCAAGATTGACTTCTTGATTTTTGCCTTGAGCAACTGACTATATGGTAGTGTCATTTACTGAGATGAGGAAATCTGGGAGAAGAGAAGAGGTGGGAACCTATGATTAAGCATGTAGTATTAGATAAAATAAGTGTGAGATGCCAAGGTGACATCCAAGTGGCGTTATCAAGTACATACTTGGCTCTAAAAGCCTTGAGTGTTCTAACCACCACTCATTGGCTATATAAGTCTATGGAAAATACTAGAACTTCATGATGCCACTCCCCTATCCAGTGCCATACAGACATTGCTATTAGATTACAGCACTCTCTCCTGAGGAGCCGCAGTGCTCCAGGCAGCCACACTACTCCATTGGTGTTGGTGTTCGAAAGACATCTATTGGCCACTCCTTCTGTGTTGTATTAGCATCTTTTCTTGATCAACCATCTCAGCTTATTACTGGTTTTATTGTAAAAGTTAGAGCTAGTGAAATATGATTCATTTTCATCATTTACTAAGAGCCACTGTGTAAGTCCATTGCTCTGCAAGGTGCTGTGTTCTAGTAAGTTAATCAATATATGGATTGGTCCTTCCCTAAAGAAGTTTACAGGGCACCCATGGCGGGTGGGGGTGTGGGATCAAAGGAAAGTGCAGGACAGTGTATGATTAAATGTCCAAACAAATGGTCTAAGCAGTGTGTTTAGAGGAGGGCAGAATGACCATGTATTAAAGCATTTCTTGAAGTGCTGGAGAGAGATGAGGCTTGATCTGGCCTTGAGGAAGAAGAGGATTGGGATGGGAGGATGGCGCCATCAGATGGGATAAGCAGTCTGATTAAAGGACTGAAGGAGAAATTGGTGGAAAAAAGTTAGAACAATGGTCATATTATTGTGCTGACTTCAGGAAAAGCCTGTAATCAGTGGTTGGCTTAAGTGCTGGGTTGTTTACTGTGTAGCATGAATTCCCATTTCTTCGTTTCCATTCTCAGTTTCCTTGCCACTGGCTACCTGAGTAAGCCAATGCTGTATACTTTTATTACAACAGCATGGCAAATTCGGTCACAATTTTTGTTAGCTGGCTGATCTAGCAGATAAACCCCCAAATCTCAGTGGCTTAACACAGTCCAAATTCTTATCTTGCTAAGATAATAATCTGATGCAGTTGTTCTCAATCAGTTGGCTCTCCTGGAATCTCTCTCCTCCAATCAGTGATTCAGGGACCTGGGCTCTGTATTGTATGGCTTTTCCATCTTCAATATGCGGCTCTTACAGCTGCCCTGGGAATTGGCTCCATTCCAGCCAGACAGCAGGGGAAAAGAACAGGAAGAGTTGGGCATGGGAGGTGTTTATGAGCCAGGCCTGGAAGTGGGAAACTCTGTTCTCAGCCCACTGGCTAAAATTCAGTCTTACAGCCATATCTAAGTGCAAGGGAGGCTGGGGAATGTAATTTAGCTGGGTGGCCTAAAAGAAAAAGACATGAATTTGGTGATTATCTCTCTCACAAGGTGCCACTGGTCACCTGATTCTTTGGTATGAGAGCTCCTGAGCCTGAGGGTCATCTGGCACACAACTTGGGTCAGGCATTCCCTTCCCAGCCCATCAGCTCACCCAGCCACTGGGGAGCTGAGTCAGCCCAGATCAGGTAAGACCAGAGCTAGTGTCTGGAATAGCCCCTGATCTCCTCCCCATTCCACCCTTCCCTCCTGTGATTTCATTTAACTTTTTATCCTTTAGTTCTGACTCTGAATGCATTCTTCATCTTGGGCATGTCTAGGCTCCTGTTTGAACACGGACCTTACTCCTCTTTTCTTGACCTCTGATATCGATGCCCACAGGCTGTCTCATGTTCATTATCGGTTTCTCATAAAGAGTAACATATCTGGATGGGGTGCTTGTGGCTTTGAGTATGATTGTCTTAGTCTTTGAGACTAAGGATCTAGTAGTGTTAAAAAAATAGCCTTAGAGTGTAAGAGAATTTGCAATATCTAAAAAGCGCAATGGTTTGGTAAGGCCTGTTAGGAAAGAATGGCATTTTTATGGAGTTATTAGCTAGATTGGAGTTAGTCACATCCAAAAGTAATACTGTGTATACTTCGTTAAATTCATTTTGTGTTAATTCACTTTTATGCACATAATCTCATTATCTCATTTTATTCATGCAGCATTTCTACAGAACAGGCGTTATTATCCCCATGTATCAGTCATATATAACCAGAAAAACAGAACCACTAGGGTGGATAGATAGATTGATGGATTGTTTGCAAGGAACTGGTTCACACGAGAGAGGGCTGGCTAGGCAAATCTGAAATCTGTAAGGCAGGCTGTCAGGAAGGGCAGTTTGGGACTCTTAGGCATAAGCTGAAAAGCACAGGTAAATTTGCTTCTTCAGGGAAGCCTCAGCTGTGCTTTTAAAGACTTTCAATTGATTGAATCAGGCATATTCAGATTACCTAGGATAATTTCCTATACAAACGTCAACACCGACCTTACTCCTATGTCTTTATAGCAACACCTAGATTAGTATTTGTTCAGTAAATGGGGATTAAGCCTAGCCAAGTTAACACGTAAAACTGATCATCACGCCTCATTTTACAGATAAGGAAATACAGGGATGTAGTAAGTTGCAGAACTGGTTATTTGGGCTTTTTCTTTCATGGCTAAAATATACTCAGGTATTTTTCAAGTTCCTAAATTACATATGTTTGCAGCAGGATCCAAAGAAAATTTTTGGATTGATTTACCGAGAGTGATCTAAATGATATAATATTCAAAATGTAATAGTGAAGCAAGTCATTCACTGTATGGCAGTGAAAAGACTATGAGAATGACTCCTTTTTTCCTATCTAAAAGTCCCGTTGTGAATAATTGCCAATATGGATAAAACCTTGGTTTTAAGGAAGGCAATGATTGTAGAGTTTTCTTCTATATTTCTTCATTCAGGATCGCAAGAGGCACAAAACCTTAACATTTATTTCCAGCCCTGAGTCTGAACAAGTTATTAGTATAATTAGGGAAAGCTGAACTTTCATCTTTCTTTAATTGAGCATGGATAATTTGTACCTGTCATCAGTAGCCAAAATGTCATAAAATCACTTACAACCTTTTATACTCTTGAACTGTAGTAAAAATACCAGTTATTTTGTGTCCGTAGAGTCATCATTTGGAGCACCTCTTTCAATTTGTTCGTAGTTATCTTCAGCGCTTCATGACTAGTGTGGTTTGCAAAGTGTCACGCGAAGTGCTTTTTCCCTCTTGGTGACAGCCAGTACATTTAGGGAAGAGGAGGCCAATGAGGAGACAGATGCTGGCTTTGTGGGCACATGGTTTGAATGACAAGCAGAGATCAACAGATTATTATTTTTCACAGCAAGGAGAGGAGGAGGGAGCTCAGAAATTCTGAACGAAATGTCAGCTTTTGGATGCTTTGGTTGTGCATTCTGACACAAGAAGGCAAGGACATTTTTATTTGTTTTTCTTCCCTCCAGTCACACTCTAGGAAGACAAAGCTATTATCATAGGTTATGCCTAACCACCGAACTCACGGTCGTTAGTGAAAAAGCACCCTAGAGGCCAAAATGACTACTGTGCCTGTTTCTGCCATAAATTTTGATGGTGGAAAAGAGTGTTGGACCACTGATGATTGCAGCCTTGGAGATAGTTACCAGCCCACATGCCTAGTAACAATTGTGATCTTGTTTGAAAGAAGAGGGACTTGACTGTACTGTCAGTGTAAGGACAGTATCTATAACCTTGAGGAAACAACTGATAGGGTGGTTGATATTTTTTATCCCTTTTAGGCAGAATTACCTTTTTTATAAAGGATAGTTTGCGGGACTTCCCTGATGATGCAATGGTTAAGAATCCGCCTGCCAATGCAGGGGACACAGTTTCAAGCCCTGGTCTGGGAAGATCCCATATGCCATGGAGCAACTAAGCCCATGTGCCAAAACTGCTGAGCCTGGATGCCACAACCACTGAAGCTCACACCCCTAGAGCCCGTGTTCCACAACAAGAGAAGCCACTGCAATGAGAAGCCCATGCACTGCTACAAAGAGTAGCCCCTGTTCTCCGCAACTAGAGAAAGCCAGAGCATAGCAACGAAGACCCGACACAGCCAAAGATAAATTTTTAAAAAAAAAAAAAAAAAAGGATAGTTTGCAAATTTGGAAGTGAGAGAAATTCATGGTTTCAGTTAGAATATGCTTCCCCTGAGGTAAACTCAGAGAGTGCTTTAATGCTGTTCCTTAACCCAGACAGGTCAACTCTGGGGAAAGGAAGTGTGAGACAGAGGGATAAGAAAGGCTGGGGGAATAGGAGCTAAGGAGAGGGCTTAGCAGCTTTTAAATTGGTAAAGAAGAATTGGAAAAAGGAAGATACAGACTGATGGCAAGTTAGTACCTGGAGAAGAATGGACGTGGCCTGGGTTTCCTGCAGAAGGAGTCTGGGAAAAGTGAGGACAGGGACGAGAGAGGAATTGGAGTTAGGTGGTAAATGTTTCCTTGGTAGCCTATAAACAAGTAGTTTGGAAATGTGGAGTTTATCAGTCAGGAAGTCAGCAGACAAGAGAAAGCGTGCTTAACTAGAATGTTGTAGAGAATTTAATGATGGTACTATTCAGAGCTGTGTAGGCAGGGCTGAGGCACCCAGGAAAAGATGATGAGATGCCAGGGATTAGCAACATCAAGAAGCTGTCACATTGTCTAGGTCTGAAGAGCACGGGGTGAACATTGGGACCCAGTGCTACTGGAGCCCCATGAGACCTATCACTGTAGAATGAGGCTCTAGACATGAGGTGAAATTGTAGAGGGATCAAACCATTGCCAGAGCCACAATGCTGAGGCAAGTGGAGAGCATCGTTAGAAATGTCCCAACCTCTCTCTCCTCCCACCTTCTTGTCTTTCTTTTGGTCAGTCCAAGCTGAAGTCAGAGGAGACAGGATGCACAGAAGGGCAGAGAATCGTTTGGGGATAACAGCACAAGAGAGAATAACTAGACAGGTGAGAGCCAGGAAGTAGGGGAGGTCCAAGTACTAAGTACTGGTCTTGGCTAGGTAATCAACTTGCAAAGGACTTTAAACAAATAGATTAACCCTTTTCTGTTTCTTTTCTCCCCCATCAGTAAATGGGGATAATAATTCTTGCCCGTATCCTGGAGTTGTTATAAAGATCAGATGACATAATAGATGTATTTGTTTCATTGATTTATATTTATATTGCACTTTATAATTTCCAAATCTTTCTTACGTCTGTTAACTTATTTGCTTCTCAAAATTAGCTTGTAAGGTATCCAAGATAAGTTTTATTATTCCCATTTAACATTTGAGATGATTGATTCAGAGAAATTAGGTGGTTTCTTCATGGTCACAAGGCTAATAGTCCTTTTGCCTCAAACTTGACTGTAATTTTCTCTTATCACACTTAACTGCAGTTTAGTTCAACATTTCAGGCAGTTTTGGGGGACTGTTACTGCCTTTGATTATCTGGGTGGGTCTTTGTAAGGCATAAAGTTTCCAGATAAGGAGCCTGAGACCATACCTTTCATGTGTGGAACAGCATTCATAATTCAGGTGGTCTTTCTTTTTTGAGCATAATCTTGGGAAGAAAAAATGGGAAAGAAAAGGGCCTTGTTCTTTTTCCATAACTGACCACTCTTTGTTTTCTCTTGACAGAAAATTCAAAATGGAGTGCTATAAAAAAGTCTGTCCCCCCTAAATTTATATGTTGAGGCCTAACCCCCAATGTGGTGGTATTTGGAGGTAGGGCGTTTGAGAGGTGATTAGGTCATGAGAGTGGAGCCTTCATGAATGAGATTAGTGCCCTGATAATAGAGATCCCAGAGAGCTCTTTCTGCCATGTGAGGACATAGTGAGAAGAACTGTCTGTAAGTTATCATAGTGGTTTTATTTTTTTCTTTTAATAATATGGCTATCTATTTTATAAATATTTCAACTTTAGAAAATAAATGGCCTTCCTTTATCAAAGAGATTGTGTATTCACTTTTCCTCCCTCTACCTTTATCTGTTATTATATTAGCACATGTGCAATTCTATTTCAGTGTATCCACTTGTATATTTTAGGAAGAATGCTAAAGTGATAGATGTGTGAAGAATGGGTTAAAACTGAAGATGGACAAGAAGACTAGTTAGGTATCATTGTAGGAGTTGCATGATGGGAATGGTTCTGTCTGAATGAGAAGGAAGGGACCTGATATGAGATTGTTTAGAAATCTAGTTTCAATTTCACCTTTGCTATGGGGCTTTCTTCATTGAAAAGGAATGTGGTCTGTCTGTACCATTTCTTTATTCTGCCTCACTCATGCCAATATGTCACTCTCCTGTCAATGTATTTGACTAGATCTGAATCCTTAGAATATTTCTGTGGTTTAGGCAATACTTGAATTTACTTGTTTTCTCTTCTGAGGTGATGCACCTGTCTGATTTGTGTCTCTTGACTATTTAGAGCTGTTTGTTTTTGAACCTTGTTGTCTTCATAGTCTGAAGCCCTGACAGTGACCAGAACAGTGTGCAGGCTCTCTGAGCATCTCACTATGTGCTTTCACCTTGGCTTTTGCTTTCTGCCTCACGGATCCCAGCATCAAATGGAAATGACAAAAGCTGCCCAGGATCTGCTTCATATGGGCACTCTAACAATTAATTAGCTTTTTATTCTTTTAATTTTTTTAGAGCAGAGCCCCTGTACTTTGTTGAAGCAGAGACAGAACTTCTAGTATCAGAGTAGGTTATCACGTTACTTTTCGCTCCCAGTTGGGCTCTGTGCAGCTTCTCTGGAGTGAGCAGATGTTGGATGACCTGTTTTTCCATTTGGATTTATTTATGAGGATCATAACAAAGAAGCAAAATGGCAAGAGAGAGAGTGAGAAAGCTCCTCATACAGCAGTCTCTGCTCAGGCCTATGGAAAGAGTTACAGGACTCCACACACAGGTGTTCTTTTCCACAGAGCCTGTATTTTTTGGCCCCTTTGCCCTCCAAAAGTCACCAGATAATTCTCAGCAGTATTTAACTTGGTTAAAAATATAGTCCAGGGAGCCGTCCTCTCCCTGAGCATCTGGAGGGGCAGTATTCTTGCCCCAGGCAAAGACACAAAATGATAAGATGACAAACAGCTTTGGGGAGAACCAGATGAGATATTACATATGAAGGTGCTTTATTTATGTTCTAAACACTAGATCTCTGGATGTCAGTGACTAGATTCCCTCTCAAATATGATCCTTTGTCTCACATTCATAATTACTAAGTAGCTGACTTACTATGTGCTAGGGATGGGGCTGAGTATTTTACATATATTACTTCTTTTAATCCTAATTTGTGTAGTTAGTATTATCAACTCTATTTTACCAACTTCAGATTTAAACAAAGGCTTTTACAGAGCTAAGAACAGCACCCAGGGCACTCACCTCTCAACCCTGTGCATTTAAGCCTTAAAATATATGGCCTGTTTAACAGATCTCACGTGATACTAGTCCCTTTATATGATTAACATTAGCTACAATTTATTGAGAATCCACTATGTACCAGACACTATGCTAGGTATCTTAGATCAGTACATGACCCATAATCCTTATAACAACCCCATGAAAATTTATTATCACCACCTTTCATACTTGTTCCACTTATTGTGGTGACACAATAAGTAGCAAAATTTGTTTTGAATAAGGATTCAAATTCAGATAGATCTGCCTTCAAAAACAATTCTGTATTATGTTATGGTCGCCGGTAGTGAGTTGAATGGTGGCCCCCCAAAAGATATGTTCATGTCCTACCCCCTGTGAATGTGACCTGATTTGTAAAAAGGGTTTTTACAGATATAATTAAATGAAGGGGCTTGAGATGAAATCATCCTGGATTATCTGGGTGGGTCCTAGATGTTCGTATAAGAGACAGAGAGAAGACATGGGGATAATACAAGAAGACCTTATGAAGACAGAGGCAGAGATTGGTGTGTTGAAGTCACAAGGCAAGAAATGCCTGGAGCCACCAGAAGTTGAAAGAGGCAAGGGAATATTTTCTTCTATAGCTTTTGGATAGAGTACAACCCTGCCAACTCTTGATTTTGGACTTCTGACCTCCAGATCGGTGGGAGATACACTTTTGTTGTTTTAAGCCACTCATTTTGTGGTAATGTGTTATTTTAGTGACAAGAAACTAATGCATAGCCTGTTTCATTTTTAAACTATAGGCTGATTCATATCATATCTTTAAAAACTCAAAATGCTCACCACCTCATCTTATTATTATGATCATTGATGTCTTTGGTGTCTTACAGTTAGACTAATTTTTTGTCTTTTCCACTTACACTTGAAGACCTCTCTTTCATAGTAGTATCAGTCTGTGCACAATATGCTGCACATGCCTTCATGCCTTTGCTCACCTTGTCCCCCCCGACCCCCAGAAGCCTGCCCTTCCCCTGTCCCACTCCATACTCTGCCACTGATCTCATTCTCAAGCCTGAATGATACCTCTTCCTGAAATCCTGGAGAGAGAGCCCCAGCCAGAATTAACTGCTGTGTCCGTGTTCCCAGAGCAGTCTACTTGTACCTCCATGTATCACTTCTGTCTATCTGTCCTATATTGTAGCTAGGCAGCTGCCTATGAAATCCTGGAGGCAGGGTAGGAGTTACACTAATCTCAGTGCTTCTCCTGGTATTAATCATGGAACGTCTCATGGTTGATGAGAACTATCTTACCTCTCTATGCCCTTGAGAATCTCTACACGAAAGTTTCTCAAACTTGAATTTGTAAGAGAATCACCTAAGGAACTTGTTAGAAATACAGATTTCTGGGCTTCTGCACATTGACTGCCTTTGGATTGGGGCATCCCAAATAATTTTCATGCAAGTGGTTGGCTGACTATACTTTGAGAAACAGTGTTCTAAAATTTGGATTGGAAACTTCTGTGGTGTCCACCTGTTGAGTAATAGTTTTATGGGTGTCTCCTGGGATATGAGTGACCTAAAATTGCATTCTGCTTGGGAAAAGAAGAGTCAAATCATCCTTTAAGACTTTGGTCAAAAGAGGCTGCACGTTTGATACCATTTCTAAGCTCTGTCCCAGACCAACTGAAATCCATTTCATATTTCCTGAGCTGCTTAGGCTTGAGGTTGGGTTTCTTATTTAAAACCCGCATGCTTTGGGCTCTCCGCAGGTACATGGTCAGAATTGTCTAACTCAGATAGCACAGTCCTCTTCTGTCTCTTAAGCAGTCACAAGTTCTAATGTTTCTGTGTTCCTCTCCCTGTTTAACTTGTCTTCACAGAGCTCTAACTGCATTAGTTTAGGCATTGATAGAAAAAAAGGGCTGCATAAGCATCTATGTCCATTAAAGGAATAACTCAATGTGCTGTCTTTCTATCTTTTGAGACATTATGAATTTCCACCCTCCTGCAGAGAATTGTCTTATGTCCTTGATAACTTCTGCATTATACAAATAACTCAGAGCAGAATTCAGTATAAGATGGATGAAATTTTCTTCTCTGAGCTGCAGTAAAATAAGAATAATCATGCCTGTGTCACAGGATAGTTGTGAGGTTTAGATAAAATCATTTGCTGTATAGAAAGCATTTAATATGATATTGGACCTATAAGAGGGCCTCAATAATGGTTAACCTTGTAAATATTAACCAAGTTTCATCCTCATAATTTCAGATGGAACTTGAGTTCATTGTTGTCATCCTCCTCCTCCTCACTATCATCACCATCATCAAATTGCTGGATTTTAATTAGTGTTTATTTTGTATCAGGCACATTTTAAGTACTTGACATTCTGCCTAACTTTTCCATTACTGCCCTAACAAATTTCCACAAACTTAGCAGTTTAACACAACAGAGATTTTCTATTTCAGTCTATAGGTCAGAAGTTTAACAGGGGGTTCAGTGGGCTAAAGTCAAGGTGTTGGGGAGGCTACACTTCTTTCTGGAGGCTCTACTTTTCTACTCATTCATGTATTTGGCAGAATTCAGTTCCTTACTGTTGTAGGACTGAAGTCCCCGTTTCTTTGCTAGCTGTCAGCTTAGGCTGTTCCCAGCTTCTAGAGGCTGCTTGCATTCCTTGGCTTGTGGCCTACTTCCTCCATCTTCAAAGCCAGCAATGGTGAATTAAATCCTATTCATACTTTGGCACTTTCCTGTCATTTCATCTCTGACTGACTTTTCTGCCTTCCTCTTCCACTTTTAAGGGTCCATGTGATTAGATTTAGCCCACTTCGAAGATCTAAGACAATTTCTGTATTTTGAGGTCTGTAACCTTAATTACTTTTGCAACATCCCTTTTGCCATGTAACACAACATATTCACAGGTTCTAGGTATTAAGACGTGGACTTTTATGAGGGCAGGGGCATTATTCTGTCTGCCACACATCTGTTGTCTCATTGAATTCTCCTAGTGTTCCTTTGAAGCGGACTTCATTTTACAAATGACAAAAGGAGGCTTAGCAAGATTAAATAACTTGCCTAAGATCAGATCTATAGTAAGTGATGAAGCCAGTATGCAAATCTAGGCACTTTGCCTGCAAAATCTACCAAGTTTGGAATTACACTAGGTTAAGCTATAAGATGGGCTCTGGTAGGGTCAGGAATCCCTTTTCTGTACTTATGGCCTGGGACAACTTAAAAGAAAAAAATGACTGGCCTACATTCAATAACTTGATTATCCACAGATGGTCCAAAAGCCAAAAAGAACTCTTAAGTCTGTATCAAAGATGTATGTTTGTGACCAAGTCTTATTGACATAGGGCACAAACATCTTGTTGCTCTTTTCACAGCTTTCTCCTAATTTCAGACTTTTTCCATTGTAACATTATCACCACCAAAACTTTCATCAGAGGTTGGAGGAAAACATTTTTAGGAACAAAAGTGTATCTCAGCAAATATGTGGTACACTTTGTGTGATCATATCTATGATTATTTAATACTTAATCTATGCAAAGTGCCTTAGGTCACTTAGTGACCCTATGAGATAAGTACTATTAATAGCTGGACATTTTAGGCAAGGAAACTGAGAAACTTATATACAAACTTGCTGGGATTTGAACCTTGGAAGCCTGGCATTAAACCACTCCATTCTGTGACCACTGTAATCTTTTCTTCTAAGATGGAGATATTTGTATCTTTTCTTTTCTACTCTTTGACAGTTTCCATAGTTTGCCCTTGCCTGAGGTATCTGATACCAGGCATCTTGGCATTTGAGCTACTCTCCTATGTACAGATGATGCCGTAATGATAGAGCCTATATAGCCTCTAGTCCAGGCAAAGGTGAAAACCACTTTAAAACAAAGAGTTTTCAGATTATTACCCAGTGGCTCTGTTTCATTCATAAGTAAGTGCAGGGTAGAGTACTTTGGTATTGTTTAACCTGGTGTAGATAAGAATCTAGACTCCTGAGGTTTAAGTGAGGAGCGTAGAACTTTCTCCTAATTCCAACTGAATCCTAATTATAAACTCATGGCATGGGCCTTAAGTGTCAAATTATTTCCTTACATATGTGTAGTTCTTTATCATTTAAAACACATTTTTACATGTTTTCTCATTCAACCCTCAAAAACATTATGTGAAGGAAAAAAATCATATCATCATAATGATGATGATGATGAATGCTTACCATATGCCAATGTCAAACACTCTACACATTTTATCTTATTTAATCCTCTTACTATCCCTTGAGGTAGGTACTACTATTATTCCCGTTTATAAATAAAGCTAATTGACTTCTTCAAGGTCACCCAACTAGTAAGGATGGAACTGGGTTTTCAACACAGTCAATTTGACTCCCAGGACTGTATCCTAAACTAAGACTCCATAGCATTATTTCTGTTCTTCAGCTGAACCAATTAAGACACAGGGTAAAATTAAGTAAGGTTTATCAAAGGCCACCCAGCTGTCAGTTTTGGGACTCAGATCAAGTTTCCTGCCTTCTATTTGGAGATGGTAACGATATGGCAGAATTATATGGAATCAAAAAGAGCTCATTTATATCATGGCTCCATCGGGCACTAAATGTGTGACCTTGGGTCAATCATGGATTATCCTCTAATCTTCAATTCAGTTGACCCTAAAATGGAGATAATCATACCTACTTCCTTAGATTGTCAGCAGGATGGACATAATGTACATAAAATGCCTGGCATGTAGTGAGTAGTTAGTGGCTGTTATTATTAGTGAAACCTTCTTCCAGTACACCAGCTGCCTCTCTACATGAGAGTCCAGGTCTGATAGGTTTGGAGTGTGGTGAAATTGCGGGAGAAATTGTCTAAGCCGTCCTCGATCATTTTTCACATGAGCCATAGGCTTTTGGCAGGCACCACCTGATAAATCAGCCTCAGCTTAGTGGGAGACTCAGAGATGTGTCCTTAACCTGAGAAATAGAGTGGAGGAGACCAGGATACCCAATAAGGTTCTAGTTAACTTGGCAGATCTAAAGCAGTCAGATCTGGATGTTGGGGGCTTATTAATAAGCTTCATGCTTTCCTCTTAGCTGTTTCCCTTGAGCTGCTGGAAACATGATTTCTTATGATCTGTTCTTTATAAGCTCCCTCCTACAAGATGAGATTCCAAAGGTAGTTCTGGAAAGCTGAGAAAAATGCGGTGGTGTTGGAAAATGGTGTCAGATTGTAGGTATTGGAGTAGACCACTGAAATATGCACTGGTGGGTAGTTTTTAAAGGTTGATCCCCTGAGTATATGATGATGTGCCCCAGAAACAGAGTTCTATTCAGAATGATTTATGTTCCATGGTACTGTGGTGTGATCTGTATTACCTTTGGAAGGAAGGGCAGACATTGAATGAATTTAGCTAAGGATAAAAATAGTTAGATGAGCATAAATGCAGAAATGTCCTAGGTCTCTCAGTTCCTTCTAAGGAGATTTTCAAGGATGTACCTGAGAAAGTTGTACTCTCTCATGCCTACTGGTACTGAATATGAACTGTAGAAATTTGTGAATTGCCTGCTCCCTGATGAGGCTTGTGTGTGCCTCTTCCTGCCAGCCTTTTTCTGAAAAGGAAGGGAAAAAAAAAACCCAGGAGTGGAAGGAATCTTAGAAATAAATAGTGATGTCTGATCTGCCTTGGCACCTGCTTCTCAAGGGACTTGAGCTAATGCACAACTATTTAAGATGTTTAGGCATCACAGTCAGAAGAAATGATCAAGTCAGACATCCCTAATTTGAATTTTTAGATCAAAATCAGCTTCAGAAAACTATTCTGATGGTAAAGCTCATTTCTTTGAGCTCTAGAATTAAACAGATCTAGCTGTATTCAAATCCCACCTCTGTCACTTAGTAGCTATGAGTCTATGGGAATGTTACTTTGTCTCTCTAAACCTCAGTTTCCACATTTGTAAAATGGCAATAATAGTAATAATGGTAAAAGTACCTGTTACATTACATAGAGATGCTATAAATGTTACATTAGAAATCCATGTACACTACTTAACAGTGTCTAGTCTATAGTAAGTGTCAATCAATGTTATCTTTTATGACTATTTTAGCATCTGTGTCCAAATTCTATGCATTTATTAATGTTGGCAAGTTATGATAGGACCACTTTATTCTAGCCTTCTTGTTGGTTGGTGTTTAATAAAAGGTCACCCTTTACTTTGGTAGGCAGATCTTTAGCTAGATCCAGCCAAGGTAATTTCCAGTACTATATTTTGAGCCAAGGAGAGGGAGAGACAGCCTCATCTGTTGACAAGGCCCTTAGGTATCGCCTGGCTCAGTCATCAGGGATAGGAAGCTAAGACAACAACGTAGGTACTGCTCTCACTTCCAGCCTGCTGCCAGAGCAGGCAGAAAACAGAGAGCTCAAGCCAGCCATATCACAGGTGCAAAAGCCACTGGAGACAGGAGCCTATTCTGAAGCTGTCTGGCACAGCTGTTAAAAATGAAGGTCAGTCTAATTCATGAGGTGTCACCTCTATTGATCTGGAAAACGGACAGAAAAAAAAATGGATTTGAGAAAAGTTAATATCTGATTAGGCTCTTAAAGATGATCAGTCAGGTGCTTTGGAATAGTAGGATAAGACTAGATGTCAGTCCAAACTCTGCTTTTATGGGGTGGGGGGCACTCAGAACCAGAGAGGGAAATGAATTGTCCCAGGCCACACAGCCATCAGTGAAGAGCCAGGCCTGTGATCTGGATCTCTGGATTCCAGTTTCTATTACATAGCACTGCTGGCTTCCACCTCTTGGCAATTTGAGTGACAAAAGTCATGCAAGAATCTAATATAATGAGTTGTTTAATAGTAAAGTTTTGAAAACTAGTATGAAGGCACAGTATACAAGTACATGTTTTCCACTACAATCTTCTAAATCTGCTAGATGGATAGGATTTAGCTTGGGACCTTTGGTACCCTGAGAATAATTTTCCCAGAAACAAATGAGGGAAAAGACGCAATATTTCTAAGTTTTTGCCTTTGCTTGGCTTTTGAAACTTATAGCATATGCATTTTTAAAACCCCCTCTTTTTTAACAAAGGGGAATAATGTGCTTTCCTCTATATGAAAAAGTGGGACAGGTGATGCACTGCTCCCAAAGGATGAAACTGGACTGCTTTTTATAGTAGTGATGATGCTTTGTTTTGTTTTGTTTTAAATTGGTCAGATGCCAGTTTGCTTGTGATGATGGGGTGTGCAGTACCAGTGTTTACTGGTCCCTATTTCACCAAGCATAAACATTTGCAAGAAAGCAAGCTTAGTTGGGGAGTGCATTCCTTGTTCACAAAAAGCTGAGCTAAGTGTGTCTGGATGGGGATTGAACCCTTAACCTTAGACCCCTCAGCACCACATTATAACAGCTGAGCTAGAGCATTCTCAAGTGTTACAGTTAAACACCCACATGTCCCATCATGCAATGTTGAATCTCTACAGATCAATTAAACAGACACTGTTCCTGCTGGAGCCAATGAAAGCTTCAGCTGCCTGAAACAGCCAGGCAAGCAAACACAATGTTTTGTATCCTTTTATTTTCAAAGTATATTAGAGGGCAAGTAAGCCACTTGCAAATTACCTGAACTCAGGCATATTAAAACATGGCATTATACCTTCTCCTATTAAACTTACCTAAAGGGTTTGATAGAGTTTTTTGAGACTAAGCACTCTTCTGTGGTAGCAGACCCTCTGGAGCAGCACAGTCCTGTAAAAATATAATGCAATTCACACAAGTAAGCTACATTTGTAATTTTACATTTTCTAGTAGCCAAATTTTAAAAAGTGTAAGGAAACGAGTGAAATTAATTTTAACAATATATCCATAATCTATTTTAGTTAAGCTGATATATCCAAAATGTTATTTTAACAAGTAATCAATATAGAAATTATTGATGAGATATCTTACATTATTTTTATGCTAAGTCTTCAAAATCTGGTGTGTAGTTTACACTTACCACATGTACCACTTGGACCAGCCATATTTTAGTGCTCCATAGCTGTGTGTGGCTCATGGCACTGTGTTTGACAGTGAGGCTCTAGAGTCGATGTGAAGACGAGGTCCTTCTCGGCAGGGGGTGTGGGGAGCAGGTGCTGGGGCGTGCTAGCACTGTCCAGGACTGACCTCTGGAAAAAATTGTTTCTCTTAGTCAGTACAATTAAGGGGGCTTCCCTGGTGGCGCAGTGGTGAAGAATCCGCCTGCCAAAGCAGGGGACATGGGTTCAAGCCCTGGTCCCAGAAGATCCCACATGCCGCGGAGCAACTACTGAGCCTGCACTCTAGAGCCCGTGAGCCACAGCTACGGAGCCTGTGGGGCACAACTACTGAGCCTGCGCACCTAGAGCCCACGCTCCACAACAAGAGAAGCCACCGCAATGAGAAGCCCATGTACCGCAGTGAAGAGTAGCCTTTGCTCACTGCAACTAAAGAAAGCCTGTGCACAGCAGCAAAGACCCAGTGCAGCCAAAAATAAGTAAATTAATAAAAAAAATTTAAAAACCTGTAAAAAAAATACAATTAAGAACAACTCAATATCAAACAAGCAAGAACCAAAATAGTTGTTTTGCAGTAGATTTTCCTCATCACTCAATAGATTGATTCATTCAGCTATCTGGGAGTTGCATAGGAGGATAATGTGTTCTGACAGGTCCACTGGGGCCAGTCCTTTTCTGCTTAAAAATCACAATTTCTTTGGCACTCTTCTGTGGTAGCAGACAATTGCATGTGCAAGCTTGGATGCAAAGGGCTCTGTATTTTCTTTTTGTCTCTGGGCATGCTTTGAAGGATATTATATAGACATACCCACTTTCTTAAATGCTTGAAATTTTAACTAGAGAATTACATACTTTTTTCCTTGTCCCAATATCAAACAATCAGTTATTTCTAAGGATGAAGCTGTTCTTTCTATTCACTATTTAGGACCATGCAAAAGAAAGTGATCTTATCATTCTTGAAATTGTCTAATGCAGTTTTTGCCTCTAGGCCAAGGGAAAAGACCTGCCCTTTCTCCACAGAAGGCTCATTTTGCGAGTGGTTACAGTTTTATTGTTGACACTGTACCTCTGTATTAGTGTTAGTGCAAGGCTCATAACCCTTAGCAACTTCATTACTCACCAATTAGTTTCAAATGAATTCTACTGTCTTGGCTGTAATGGTGCTCTTCATGGAGTAAGCTTCACACTCATAAGGATTTCACTTCTAACTGCCTGGAGTGACGGCATAGAGTTGGAGTCACCAGTTCTTTAGTTAGGAATTCTTATTTGAGGGAGATCCCTCAAGGTCTCTGAGGACACATTGCTTCCTGTTGTCACTTCTTTCCGGTTCCATTGATTTCACCTTCCCTTTCCTCAGAGGTCCATGCAAGTGTGACAAATGACTAGGAAATGGGACCAGAAGACTTGCGTTTTAGTCTGAGCTCTTTTGCATTTCGGTATAGGACCTCAAACAGGTTGCATAAGCTTTGCAAGTCTCAGATTGTTCATCTATGAAATGGAGATTAAAAGGCTCACATCACACAGAGTTTTGTGAGAATTAAGTGAGATAATGGATATTAAAGTGGTTTGTGAACTATAAAGTGTTCTGCAAATTTTAGGAAGGAACATTATTGAGCCAAGGAGGAGTATAGCCCTGTAAAGATCACGCTCATCCTGAGACGTATTCTTGAGATAAAAAAAAATTGGGATACCATCCTAGATCCTCCTCTCTGACGAGCCCCCATTACAGCTTTGCAAGGCAGTGACTTAAGAAATAGGTGAGGCCTTATGTGCAATGTAGCTGGTAGAGCAATCCTTACCCTCACCTTGTTCTTTTTTTCCTCTCTACTCAACATTATGACATCACCTCCCTTCCTGGCTGTCATTAATGGATATTTCATCCTGGTTTCACCTGGATTGAAAGACTGGGGAAGAGCAACATTTTTATGTGTTCCAAGTCCAGGGTGGATAGGTTAGCCTTATACATTCTTAGCCCTGTGTTAGAGGAAACTTCTCTGAGTTTGGTTCACTTTGTGGGCTTTTAATTACCCTTGGAGAGGTTATGAATTTAGGTAGATCTCATTATCCTGTATTTCCAGGAACCCTGTCTCAGAGCTAACTAGCTTAGTTTCTTCTCTCCCTCTCTCCTTCCCTCCCTCTCTCCCTCCTTCCCTTACTCCCTCCTTCCCTTTGATATTAGGATAATAGGAATAGATATTAGGGTAACTTACTAATTTGAATACCATTAAATGGCCAGGTTTGTTTAAGTATTAACATTAACCTGTAAGGCTTTTGACTGTTGAAAAGTCAAAATAATAAGGGCACCTTATTCATGCCCTTCTCTTTTTATTCCCCAGAAGCTGGTACAGATAATAGGTGCCTCGTAAGCATCCACTGAATGAATAGTGACTAGTAACGATCAACACTTTTCAGGGTATAAAATGTGTTGTGAACCCTTTAGAGATACTCTCATTTAAAGTTCACAGTGGCCCTATGAGCAGATAATGTCATTCACATTTTATAGATGATAGAACTGAATGGTGGGCACTTAGATTTATCCAAAATCATGCAGTGACAAAATGTATGGATTGAACTTAGGTTAGTATTGCTCTAAAGCCCATACATCTTGTGCTATATTTATGCACCTTAAAATTACTGTCTTCTGGTCTTAATATAAGTAGTTCCTTAGATAGTGTAGCATCTAACAAAGGTAAAATGGTGCTAGAGCAGGAGCTGCGGAAAATCTATATTTAAGAAAGAGAAAGTGTCTGGTATGGAGATGAGATCCTTTTTCTCTTCTTGAAATCTCATTCTATTAAATTTCTACTCAACTTTCATGAAAATAACCAATATTTACCCAATACTTATGTGCCAGGCTGTGATTAGTGCTTTACATATGTTTAATTCTCACAGCCACCCCATGAAGCTGATACTATTGTTTTTCCTAATTTTTAGATAAACAAATTATGACACAGAGAGAGTAAGCAGCAGCTTGTCCGTGGTCACACAGCACATCCTGGCTTAGATGTACACCTAGGTCTATCTGACTCCAGAGTGCGTTTTCTTAATCACTTCATGGTACTGTTTTTCACTTTTTGTGCCTTTATAGTCAGAACCAGCAGTTACATATTAGTTTGTTTGTGACTGTTGATAATCCCTGCCAAATTGTAAACTCCTTGGGAGTTGGACACCTTGCCTTTAACATCTGTATTTCCCCATACTGTTCAGATAGTGTTCAATAGGTGCTCATTTAATACTTGTCAGGCAATTCTCAGACTCAGCTAGCTGATCAGTTAGTCCCTCTCTAGCACTAAGAATTAAGAGATACGATTGTTCACCCTTTCAGTGTTATCACTGGCAACAGCGCTTCTGTGCTGTAGCAGATATTTTTGTGTCCTGTGCCACATTCTCTTGATCCACCATGAATCTCAGCTGTAGCTGTGCTGGACAGTTCCCATGTAAGCTGACCACATCCTACCTGAAGAGCCATCCATTTCTCTCGGCTCTTCTGCCTCAGGACAGTTTTTTAAGTCCCTGAAGCTCTCTTAGTCCACTTTTTGGCCAGGACAGAACAGCATGGAGTTAATGACTCCAGTGGCAAACCTCAGCCAGTGGAAAATAGGATAAATGCCTCAGCCTCTTGTCCTTCAGAGGAAATTCTTAGGTGCATTCTCTGTGGTCTCTCAAGAATCAGTCCCCAGATTCATTGAGCATCAGTTGCCCACAGTGGTTATCAGCACCCCCTTTTTCCTACTTCTGTATCTTATTTTCTCTATTTCATAACTGCTGCTCCCTGTATTTCCAAAGTAAATTCTTTGCACCCAAGTCCTTATCTCAGTGGGTTTGTTTTTTAATTGCGTGGGACGTGGTGTGGGAAATGGAAAACCCAAATAAGATACATGCCTATTTGCTAGTGGCTTTGTGCCAGAGGCCACATATAATGTCACATAATGTGAATAAATCATGTTATTGGATTAATTAGAGAAGTTACCTCAGAGGAGATTGAACCTCAAAGTCTTGTCCTTGGATAAACAGGTTTAACGTAAGTGGAGAGACAGCTTAATTTTCAGAATTTCCCATTCCGCCTTTATAACCAGTTATACTGATGAAAAGGTGCAATAGTTAAAAAGGATGCAAGAATGAGCCAGTTAATTTTCTGAAACCTAAGATGACTACAGATTCAGTTTATTTCTTACTGCATTATTGACTGTGGTGTAAAAAGCGTAGCCCACGGTGCATTCCTACGTCTGTGCTCCATGGCACTTCCCAGTTGGTAAGTCTTACGACTCTTTTTTTCCCCTTGAGTCTCTGTTAGGGTTTTATTTTTTTTAAGACGCCAGATATGATATTCATAATCACTGAGCAGTCACCCCACCAAAAGAGTTGAGAGGAGAACGTGGCAGATGGTGTCATGCAAATTTTATTGAAGAATCTCCTTCATAATGATGAAAGATACAGCAGTGAACTCCTGGCATGCATATGGGTGGCAGAAAGGATTCATGCCTGGTGTGTCTGGGCTCATAATAACGAATGTATCAACTTGTTTGAAAACTTTTTAATTAGGAGGATCAGCAGGACTTGTGAATGAATCATGAAGAGAAGACCTTTCACTTTCAGTAAATGAGGAGAAAATAACCATCAGCAGAAATAGCTGCATTTATTTCAGTGCCTAGGGTAAATGACACTGTTCTAATGACGATAAGGCCAAGGGTCTGGGTCTCTATATGGGCCAAGTCAGGTTGCCTGATTTCTTGGCCCTTGACTGACCTACTCACTCTTTAGCAGTTATCACACGACTACATGGGTATAGTACAGCATTCCACAAACTACAGATTTAAACCTGACCTTGTCACTTGCCTGATGAAAATCATTCACTAGTTTCCCACCGCATGTAGCATAAAACGTAAACTCCTGCCTTGGGCCTTAAGGCGCTGTATAGGTTGGCTTCTTTCCCATAGCTCTATTACCTCATTTTGAGGAACGCTCCCCTTTTCCCCTGTTTCAGCCAGACTGTCATCTGATAGGTCCAAGCTCTTGCCAAGCATATTCATAATGCTTAATATGCTGTATTAGTACAGCATAATAAGTTGTATTATTATTTTTTAAATGAGATAATATTTATAAAAAATATATTCCAAACTGCAAATACTGTACAATAATTATTATTATTGATTATATCATTAGCAGATCTGGAATCTTAGAAAGCAAGGTCTCTATAAAGCAATGGAATATTTAAAGGGCAAAAAGACTTTCCAAGTGAAGCGTTCCTTAACTGAGAACATTCCTCATAGAAAGAGAGATGTTTGCACATTCACTAAAGCTTTCCGTATTTTTTGATCTACTTGGACATGGTCAGACTTTGCAAAGATCCCCAAAAGAACAATCCAATTTTGTTTATGAGGAGTGTCTGCTATTTAAGGGTTTCGTTGCCAGAGTCCAACAAGCTATATTATTTAGTTTGTTTGCTTGCTTACTGCCTATCTCTCCCATGAAGACAGTGTGTATTTCCCCAGAGCTAGTACAGTGCCTGCTATCTAACAGTTATTCCACAAATATTTGTTGATTGGATAGTAGACAAAGCAAAATGCATACTCTAGGGTTAGTGGACTAAAAGTATCATCTTTGGTACATAGGATGGAGTTTTAGACCTTCAGGAAGGCTTATGAGTTAGATTTGAAACAATCTTGAGACTTTCTACAAGCTTCAGATCTAAGCCTTTCAAGCATTAGTTGATGATTCTTGTGTTGATCCTGGCTAGAAAGCTACTGACTCTGTTTGGAAATTTGTGTTGACATGCTTGGGACAGTTGTAGTGTTAGACAGAAGTATTTTGACATTGATGGACAGCTCTCTGGCCATTGAATAGAGTTTTGAGATTCCCACTGGTGCAGTGGCCCACAGAATTTGGGCCACTTGAAAACTACATTTCTCATTCTTGCTCAGCTTTGAAATGTACTACTATTGCTAGAGTAATTTGTGACTGAGATCAACTGTTTTGAATGGATTTTACCAAGGTGGCACTTAGTATTCTGGATAGCACATTGTAGATATTCAATAGACGTTTAGTGAATGAAGGAAAGATTTCCATTTTCTATTATTAATCAGTATTATTGGGCAGTATTATGACTTTTAAGCCCTAGTTTGTCTTCTCCCACATTGGATGGGACTGACCCATGTAACCGGTAAGATGTTATGAAAGTGACAGAGTGTGACTTATGAGGCTGTATCATAAAATACATTGTGGCTTCTCTCATGTTCTTTCTTGGATCATTCACTAAGGGGGAAGTCAGCTGCCATGTTGAGAGGATACTCAGGCAACCTGTGGAGAAGTGAGACTGAGGTCTTCTGCCGACATCCATGCACGTGAGCCGTCTTAGAAATGGATCCTCCAGCCCCAGTCAAGGCTTCAGATGACTGCTGCTCCAGTCAACTAAGCTGCTTCTAAATTTCTAATTCACAGGAATCATGAGGTAATAAATGTTTAGTATTTTAAGCTGTTAAATTTTGAGGTAATTTGTTATATGACAGTAGGTAACAAATATACATAGGAATCAAAGCAATGACCCAAACAAAACTGCATTAGAAACCAGACCTTAATTTGTCTTCATCATTCTTTACTTGTTTTTCCATTGGTGTCTTGGTGACCTTGCTGTGTACTAAAAAATGCTAATCTGGTGTCTACCATATTATTTGCCAGTGTTTTCCCCAATCTGTTATTTGTCTCTATTTTGGATTTGTTTGTTTGTTTTTTGTATTTGGAAGTGTGTTCATTTGATGGTGATGTAGTATGTCCTTTTCCTTTTTTATTTTCCTTTATGTTTTTTAAATTGCTTCTAATTGCCCTTTCCAAAGACTTAATAAATATTCAATTCCTTTTTAATGATTTGATTTTTTTATATATTTAAATCTTTAATACTCCTATAATTTATTCTGATGCGTTAACCACTCTTTGGCTATAACCTTCTAGCCACTTCATTATATTTCCCCTTACATGGTACTAGGTATTGCATGGTAGAACTCAGAAGATTGCTAAAGTTATGATAGATTGCATATCCTTGTTTCCTTTATTTTTATGATCTGCTGCTTTGTTAAAGAAGAAAATTTACATTGGCCTATTCTATATTAAGTCATGCTGATTGGTATCTAATATGTTTCTGGCAAATTCCTTGCCACTTAAGTTTTAGATGGCTCTATTTTAGACTTTTTATAAGCAAAAAAGTCCACAGGTCTGCAACTTCATATGTCTTAGCTTATTCAGAAACTTTTAACTTATTTTCTGGCACGTGTAATATCACCTTGACCTTCTGTCTTCCTTTGGGTTTTTGCTTGATCTACTAGCTTGTTGCCAGAAATGTCAACAGTCAATTTTCATTTAATTAATATCCTTATCAGGGTTGACATTCTATCGCCCTTATTTATAAGTCTATTAGTAAATTCCCCAGCAGTGTTCTTAAGGAAGAAAAAAGACCCACCAATTCTGTTACTTTTCTTGAAGTTTCATTTAAGTTCAAAATAAAATACCATTTTATTTTATTTTAGTAGAAATTTTACTTGTGGCAAAGTCAGCTTATAATTTCTTTGGTTGGAACTTGACTCAGGAGTTCAGGAAGTCAGGCGACTGCGTTTTGAATTGTTTTCAAGCAGCTGCATTTGATCGCAACCTGGGTGGCTGCTGTTCTGGCATTTCATCTCTACTGTATCAAACTGGGTTAGCGTTCATTGGTGGCTCTGCAGTGGAGGCTTCTGACAAATCCTGTCATTTGCTTTCCCTAAAGTCAGACCCTTCTTTTAAACATGGTGAACCTTATATCATTTGCTGGAAGATTTTAAACATGGTGAACCTTATATCTTTTGCTGGAAGATTTTTAACTTGAGAAAAAGTTACTGCGGTGCTGTTATATTCCATTCTTGCCTTTATTGGCAAAGTACCCTAGTCACTGAGCAATATCAGCTAGTATTCTGATAATGCCTTTGAGTTGGGGGGAGAGTTGTTTCAAATGATTGTATACTTTTTCCTCCTATTAACATCTATCATATCTTGTGCTTTAATCATTAAAGCAATGTTCTATGCCCTGTTTCATATCATCTCACAACTACCCTGTGACATTCACTCCCATGCTTAAAACTTTTCAATAGCCATTTTCATTGCCTTCTTTTAGTTCCTCAAACCATCTATGCTTTCTGCTACCACAGGGTCTTTGAACATAGTGCTTCCTATTCCTGGAATATACTTCCTCTTTCTCCCCCCTCCTTTCACCAAGATGACTACTCGTTCATCAAATACAAGTTGAAGTATCACTTGCTCAAGACTAGGTCAGTTACTTCTGTTATATGCTCTGAAATGATCATTGTTTGTCTTCTAATCCTCATCCACTTATTTGTATGATTATTTAATGTTCAACTCTCCTTCTAGACTACAAATTCCGTGAGAAGAAGGACTAGCTGCATCTGGTTTGGCCCAACATTGTATCCTCTACATCTAGTACCATGGCTGGCACATGTGGGCGCTCAGATATTTGTTGAATAAATGAATGAATGGTTTCCAAATTATACAGATGAGAACTGAGGCCTAGAAATCTTAACTAGCTTGATCAAGGTCCTACAGCAACCAAGTAACAGAACTAGGATTTGAACCTAGGTCTTTCATTTCCTAGTTTCGTGATCTTTCTATTAAACACAGTTGCTTTATGCTTCTAAGTTGACCCTTTTAAATTTATCTTCCATCTTAAAGTTTGTTTGGTTCCTTGGAAGTGGGTAGGGTAACTCAGATCCACACCTTGAGTGTGACTGTAGCCTCAAAATAGATGGTACGTATATGTCAGCGTGCCTGCGTATAAGGGTGGGAAAAGGGAAATGGAAATCATCCTTTTTAAAGAATCTTTCCCTTTTAATCTGTTACAGTTTCAGAGGAGTAAACTGAGCAGTGGGAGGTATTACAAAGAGACTCATCAGATGTGGGCTGTGAGGTCTAAAGCGTATTACACTCAGTCTAGATATGATTACACGTTTGTAGTCCTGCATTGTCTTCTCATCAACTGTGAGATTTTGTGAAGGTCCCCTTTACATCTCTGGAGTAAATTTCATCTCTAAAAATGGCGTGTGTGTGTGTGTGTGTGTGTGTGTGTGTGTGTGTGTGTGTGTATGTAGGGAGTCATTATAGAATTATTGGCAGAAATTCTGACTGCAAGTCACAAAAAGGCCTTGTTCCCTTTTCCCTCACATTTGTTGCTTAGTCAGCTAGAATGTGCTTGTTATTTGGGGATCTAAGATTGAAATGTATTCCATTATGTAACCCAGCTCTTCCAAAAGTTTGGGACCACTCCCATCTGTCTTTGAATTACAGCAGTTTTGTAGGGCTCATTGCAGGCCATTTCTAATAAGGGAGGATTGAATCCTGGAATGTTTATTTCCAGTTAGCATAATGAAATGTTACTGCTTGGAGGGACTTTGAGAGCCAGTAAATATAGACACTTATTTTATAAATAAAGAAGCTGTGGTTTGGAGAGAGAAAATGGAGAGCTAGGATGCATAACTGAAGACTTTGAAATTTACGTCCAGTATTCTTTTCAGTATACCAAGTGGCTTATTTTATTCCACCCTTTATTTTCAGTACACTTAAAGAGATTTAAAAATTATCTCTAATATAAGTAATATTTACATCTGGAAAAGTTAATGAAGTCTCGTTTTCTGTCTTCCTTTTCTGATAGAAATATCCTTTCTCTGATTGTAAAAATAATATATGCTTATTGTAACAAAATTCAATCCATTCAGAAGTACACTAAGTAGAAAATGAGGATTCTCCATGATATCAAACCCCTAGAAACAATCACTGTTAACTTGTTAATTTGGTTCATGACTTTTAGGCTCTTCTTTCTCTCATACTCTTGTATATATAATTACATCTATCTATCTATCTATAAATATATCTCATTCACTGTGATATATATGTACATATATATATGCTATATATATTTTTTCATACATTGATCTTGCGTATATACCTTACATATTTATATACACATTTATATATACATTTAAATTATATAAATGTGTATTTATATATAAACATATATATATTTAAAAATTAGATTATGTTATACATACTGTTTGCATCCTGTTTATTTTTCTGAGCAATATTTAAGGGACACATGGACATCTTCTCTTGTTAGTACATCTAATTTATTCTTTTTATTGGCTGGCTGGTAGTTCATTTTGTGACTGTACTTTACTTAAACAAGTCTCTCCTGTTGGATATTTATATTGTTTCCAGTCTTTCAGTATTTTACGAAATGCTGCAGTGAACATCCTTCTGCATGCATCTTTGCATATTTGTCGGTTTCTTCATAATAAATTTTTAGAAACCACACTTGACAGTAGTCATAGTATTTAGACACAAAATTGTATAAGTAAAGCAATATAGTTAGCTAATTCCTGTAGTAGGAAAGGAAGGAGATTTCAGACTGAGTGTGATTTCAGATACAAGGTCATTAAACACATGAATCTTTCCTTGGTCAAGCTTTGTGGTTTTGTAATCACAGTTTTGTAGAATCAGCTCAGCACAGCAAATTCCAGTTCAGTGAATCCTGCAAGTTCTTTCTAGCTGCTCTGTAAATAGTTGCTTCACTTGGCTCGAGTTCACTGTAAATGGATTTAATCAGGATAAGGATGCCTAGAGTTTAGTTATTCCGTCTAGCCCACAATAGTTATTTTCCCTTCAGCTATTTAATGCAACTATCAGATGTTGGGAGGGAGTACCACTTATGTGTCAAACAGTGAGGTAAAGAGGAAAAATATTACTTCCCTGCTGAGAAATTGTGAGAAAACAAGCTGATGATGTCTCTGAATCTCTGAACTGACTTCTTGCCCAAGGGGATCACCAGGAAGAGAAGAGCCCCCTCTGGCTTGGGTTTTCTATTCCCTTTAGTTGCTTGAACTTTGCTCTCTCTATATGACCTGCGATATAGCCAGTGCTTTCATAAGGCATTTAGTAGCTTTCCGACACTCCAAGCCCTAACACAGCCGATGTGGCCATGTCTAAATTGAAGGATTATTTCTTCTTCAGCAGGAATCTAGAAACTCAGGGGATATGAGAGGGAGGAGAGCCATCAGAGGTCGTCTGGTAGGGTGACCTCTTGCCTCTGGAATTCCTCTGACAAGAGCTCTGAGGGGTCATCATCTTTGAGTGGCTCCTCTTGGTCTTCAGAATAAAGTTTATATTCCTAGTCTAGTGCTTAAACCCTCTGATAGATGACCTTTCCATCCATATTCCCTAGCTTCCCCAAATATGCCCTGTACTCCGGTCAGTCTTCACCTTCTCCTCTCTGTCTTGGCTTATGCCATTTTCTCTCTCTGTTAATGCCATTCTTCTGGCTTAAATGTCATCACTTCCACAATATCTTCCTTCCTGAACTACTGTGACATTTAAACTGTACTTTTTTGGTGACACTAATAATTTTCTATTCTATATTGGAATTTTCTATGTATCTATCTTATATCTCCTACAAGAACCTAAACTCTTTCAGAGCAAGATTGGCATGACTACGACTATTCTTTGCGTTCCTCCAATATCCAGGACATTGCCTGATATTTGATAAGTATTTATTATGGAGATGGGTAGACACACTAACCCAGTCTTCAGCTGTAAATAAATGTATATATACATATGCTTTCCCTTTCTATTTCCACAACCTCCAAATGGTTATTAAGAAGTACTCTCCCTCCCTTGATATGCATTATCAATAGAGGAGGTGTTGTGGGAACCAGGGCAGATAGTCAGACTGTACACATATCAGCCCTGGGGGAGAACTTAACAGAGTCATGAACGAGATGTGTAGTTCTCTTTGTTCATCAGATTCTGGTGTTGCACACAGCTATCTGGCATGGCTGGAAGTCATATTCTGGGAGGGAGATTCCCATCCTTGGGCTTTGGGGCTCTTAAGCCGAATTTTTAGGGAGGCATCAGTTCACCCTTGCTGCAGTTAGTAGCCAGTCACAATACGATAGCATTGTGAGTTGGCTCCAGCTACATGCTCTTAACTCAGCCTTTATGGTTGGGGGTAGTAGCATCAGCCCCTCTCCTAGAGTGATTAGCAGGCTAGAGTCCAAGCCTTATGGTTGTAGCTATATGACCTAGCACGCTATTGGCAGGATTTGCCACATCAGCATTCAGGCTGGGGAAGCTGGCATGATTGGGGGACTGGGGTCCAAGACTTGCCATCATTGACCAGGATTAATTGACTTAAGCAATAGGCCACTGATGAGTTTCCATGGAACTTTTCAGAAAGCTGACTTCTTTCCTAGGAGGCCTGCCTTCCAAGGACAAGTCTTGGGCATGTTAAACCTCTGTCTCAAGGGAAATTGTAGTGGTACAGAGAAGAGAGATAGGTAGGTAGCTGAGGAGTTTGTATTTGAGCCAAGATTCAACACCCCAGCCTTCCTGTCCTGTCCCTCCAGTCTTACACACTCAGAGCCCAGGTTTGAATGCAGATGTTTTTATCCCACATCCACTGTTCTTTGCAACATCCTTCAGCTCTTCATATATTTTTATAAGGAATGATTTTAGAGCCTCTGGGTGTTGGGTATAGTATGTATAAAGGGATTATTCTTTTTGGCAACAGCAGCTTTGCCTAAGTAATTCCAAAATAAAGTTAAGATTTACTCTAGGCTCAGGAAGTTACCCTGCCCTCTCTGTTGGCTGTGAGGGAATCTTAAAGACATATGAACACTTTATTCATTTTACTCCATGTTAGAACTTCAATTTTATCACCTCTTTCAGTTTTCTTTTAGAAGTATCAATTCTTGTTTTAAATTATGAATTAAAAATTTGTATGTTTCAGGCTACACATCTTGTGGATTTTCACTTTTATTGCCCTTGTTGTTTTACTTTCTGCCATTCCTGGATGATCACTCATAAATTCGCCAAACTGTTTGTCACAAGAATAAGTAAGTTCAGCGCTCCCTATCTGCAGGTTCTGGATCGAGTTCCGTCAGCAGTTGGTTGAATCTGTGGCTGCACCCGAGGATATGGAGGGCCGATTGGACTATGCCATTTTTACCTAAGGGACCTGAGCATCCACACATTTGGTATTGTGGGGGTCCTGGAACCAATCCGCAGGGGATACTGAGGGAAGACTGTTCTCCTCTCAGCTTGGAGTAGAGAGTTACAAAACTGAGTCCAAACTGAACTGCACATTGGGTGCCATTCTGAAATGGAAATATTTGTACGTCTTTTAAACATGTGGAATTGTGTGAGAAGGTGCCCAAAGCCATGCTCTTCGTTGAAACAATATTTTTGACCCATAAAGAGTGAAAGCATCTCCCTGAACCTCTGTGATTTCACTGAGGCCAGTTTCTACGATTTTTACCCAGACCACAGACTTACGGGGCAAAACTACCTTGGGAATACAAGCTAAGAAAAACCACCTTTGTTTACACTATCTTTTTGCTTTGAATCTCTTTTCCTGAGATCTTTGCCTGTTAAAGTCTTAGTATTACTCTTCTCATCATCTCTATTACTAAAAAAATATATAATTAGTAGCTAGTAAACACTTATGGGCCATTTATGGTGCCAAGAGATGTACATGCACACCCTCTTTCATTATTTATTTATTTGTTTGTTTTTAACATCTTTATTGGAGTATAATTGCTTTACAGTGGTGTGCTAGTTTCTGCTCTACAACAGAGTGAATCAGCTATACATGTACATATATCCCCATATCCCCTCCCTCTTGTGTCTCCCTCCCACCCTCCCTATCCCACCCCTCTAGGTGGTCACAAAGCAATGCGCTGATCTCCCTCTGCCATGTGGCTGCTTCCCACTAGCTAGCTATTTTACATTTGGTACACCTTCTTCCTTTACTGGTTTATTTTCCATTGCCTATTCTGTGCTTGCACTGTGGACCAGCAAACAAGGAAGATATGGTCTCAGTGCTCATGGCGCTTACATTCTAGTAGGGAAGGTAATAGAAAGTAAACAAGCCACGAGATAACGTCAGAGTAGTGAGTGTCGTGAAGAATGTGAGATAGAGCAATGTGATAGAGGGGACTGGCAGTGTGCAGTGATGGGGGAGCTTTTAGATAGAGTTACCTCAGAAGGCCTTTCTAAAGAGAGAAGAAGGAGCCAGCTATGCGAAGAGCTAGAATTTCAAGGCCAAAGGCCTGAGGCAGGAGTGAGCCTCATAACAAGCCCCTGAAATCACTAGATCTGTCTGTGTGACTTGGTGAAGGAACTTAATCTCTCTGAGTCCCTGTTTCCTTATCTTGCAAAGGCAGATTGTTTAGCTCATTCATAATATTTTCCTTGAGTGCTTGCTACGTGCCAGGTACTCTTTAGACTCAGGATGTCTTACTGCCCTCATGGAGCTCATGTTCAAGCTTAGGTAATGTAAGTGCCTTGAGGAAAACGAAAGCAGAGCAAGGAGACGGAGAGTGAAGGTGGGAGATGGATTATTAGGAGAGTCAGGGAGAGCCTCCTGTGGAAGTGACACTTGAGTAGAAACACTGTTGAGGAGAGGGAGAGAAGCAGGCCACATGGCTATCTGTGGGGTGGGGGAGCATTTCAGGTGGAAAGAACGAGTATCAAAGGCTGTAAGGTTGGAAGGAGCTTGGAATGTTCAAGGTACAGTGAAGGAGTTGTGTGTGGTAGGACTTACGGTCAGAGAGGAAGCAAGAAACCAGATCATGAAGGACCAGGTCATTCTAAGTGTGATGAAAAGCCTCTGCAGGGTTTGGAGTAGGGACGTTTGGGGAGTAATGTTATTTACAGTGGTGTTGGGAGAATTGAGAGGTAAGGTGATATAGAGCCTAGCACAGTGCCTGATACATAGTAAGTGCTAAAAGACCTCTTGTTTCCTTTCTTCCGTAGTCACCCCTCAATGTTTCCTTCCCTGTTCCCTTCCTTCCTCCCTCCTTTGTACGCCTGTACTTTTCAAATATATCTCGGAATAAAATGCTTTAATTTGCTGTTATCTGTTTCTTTGTCATCTTCATGCCACACTATAAGTTTCTTGAGGACAGAAATGTGCCTCTTATTTCTTTGTAATCGCTATATCACCCTAGTGCCTGGAAAATTGGTGGAATGCAACAAAATGTATTGAATTGGCATTCAAAAATTCTGCTCTACAGGGAATGGCAATGGTGCCTGGGAGTTAAGATGTATGTTTGGACTGGTAAGACCTTCTTGTTTGCACTGGAGTGTCCTGAGTTTGGTCACAGCAAAAACACCAGGAAGGCTGCAGCAGTATCGTTGTTCATGAAACAGCTTGCCAGTAGTTTGGACCCAGGTCCCAGTTCCAGTGGGGTTTGGGCAAGTCACTTACTCATCTGTACAACTGAGACGAATATCCACAGGATTATTGGGGTATTGAATGAGATCGTGTGTATAAAGCTCTAAGTATAGTAGACAGCTCTGAGTGATCAATAAATATTATTATCTAATATTGAAGGTGCTGTCCTGATTTCCTGCCCTTCCCCCAAAACAGACCAATTCCAGAGTCAGCCTGGAAGCTGTAGAGAAGGGGGAGGGGTTTATCCTTCCCTAGCTGAAGTGGGACAGACATTCTACCTCCTTAGTTATAATTACGATAAGCCTGTTGCAGGGCTCCTGCTGTTTGACCTTGTCTACCTATTTGTGCCAGATTTACATTAGCTGTTTGAAAGCAAAGAACTTCTTTTATTTATCCTGATGACAAAGAGGAAAGTAACTTGCCTAAATTCACACCTCTAATAAGTGGCAGAGCTAGGCTTTGCATAAAAGCCTGGCTCATTCTGGAGCTCGAGGGAATGGAAGAAAGCACGCTCTCCTAAGAGGCAGGAAACAGGATCTGGGGACTCTACCACTTACCTTGTCACCTGGGGGAAATGCACATAACCTCTCTCAGGAGGACTAACCACCTTCTTGATCCCCAGTCCAATGCCCTTTCCCTTGACCTTCTCTGGTTTCATTTTCCACATGTACCAGTCGAAGGTATAGTAATAGTCTCTGACTCTGTACTGCATTTTTTTATACCTAAGGGCTGATGCACATGCCTCAGAGTCTTATAGCTGACCTGGTTCTGTCAGGTGACCTTTCTGCTGAGAGATCTGTGTGATTATTCCTAGGCACCAATCTCTACCAATACTTTATAAAGCCACTTAACATTGCAAAATAGTCACTAGAGTGTGTTTAGTTCAGCTGGGGAGATAACCTTACATTTCCAAATCCTTTGCTCTCCTTCTAAGTCCTCTATATACCCTTCCTCCAGCCTTGCTGTTTTCTTTCATCAGCTAACTTCTGCTTTTAGTCCCATCTGTTCTTCCTTTTGTTCATTTTATCTCCAGGGGGGACAGGAAGATAGGAAAACATACACCTGAAATACAGACTTGTTGTCTGGGAGAGATCAGAGGATTATTTCTTTCTTTTCTCTTCTTTTCCTTAACAGCATGATCAGATCTTGGTTTTTTGCTGTTAACTTTTCCAGGCTGCCAATTACAAGGTTGGATAATGAGCATTTAGTGTTCTGGTGATTAAGACCTCCCCCACCTCGCAGGTCATTGCCACCTGAATTAATTGGCACTTTCTCAGTTGGAGTTCAGTTCTCACATGTCTTACCTACAAAGAATGGCATTCAGAGATCTCTGTAATCCATCATCATGCAGTTTTCCCAGCCCTTCCTCAATCTAACTATACCACTCATCTCTTGGTTGAGCGATTTACCCTCTGTCACTCTCTTGCTATGTGATTTGCATCCCCATGGAGTCTGTTCCTTTCTTCCCCCTCTGCCTGGAATGGTGTGGTTGCCACTGCAGAGTCAGGAGACAGTCTGTATTGAAATCATTGCTACCAGCTCTGCAACACTGGTTGTTTAACCCCAGCTTTCTCACCTATAAAAGGATATGATAGTGGCTTACTCACTTCATTGGATAGTTGTGAGGATGATATAAGGTAGTATAAAGGGTTTAGCAGAGTACCCAGCCCATAATAGTAAATGCTCACTAACTATTAGCTCTGTAATTTTCCACTTAAACCTATTCAAATCTCACTGCTTCTTCAGGGCCGCCAGTCAAAATACACTCTCACTTCCTACACGAGAAGTCTTTTTTGACTTTCTAGTCCAAGGTGACCTCTTTCTCCTAGCGGTCTTATTTTATGACTTGTATAGAATTATTTGGTGGATCTGAGATTATGTTCAAAGTCCCCGCTACAGATGAAATGCTCTTGGAGGCAGAGACCTGAGCCTCTGGCAGAGCCAAGGCACATCGCTATAGGATGGAACTGTCTGTCATCTCCTCCCCCTGAGTTAAGGGACTTTCATTCTGTTGACGTTAGGTTCTTGAGTATTCTACTGATTTAATGAGTGGTCATTTCTCACTGTGTCAAGACACTGGTATCCTGGATGTGTTGTTTCCAAGAGAGTAGTCAGTTCAGACTGCTAAGGCTGCCACATGGAGTTCGGTTTAAATCAAACGTTGGGCTATTTGGCAAGCACTGGTAAGGCCTGTTTTGGGCCACTAAGGTCATTTACCTTTGGCATGCTACAATACAGGATGTTTTGAAAGAACCTTTAGTGTAAATCACAGTCTATGTGCATCTGCAGTTCAGGTTTACAAAGAGAAATTTGGTTCCTGATTTATAGTAGCAGTATTATCAGACTTTTTTAAGTGCAAGAAATTTCACATATATTTTATTTAACAAATACCTATAATTAGGTCAGAATTCAGAAAAGTGGAATTCTGTTTGCATAGAATGACATTAATTCTGCATTGTCTCCTAACAAGGTTGAAAGAGAGGATTAATCACTTATTCATGCAAAACCAACTCACATGAATCATTTATTTATCTTGTTCTGCTAATTTTGCAGAGCTCATTTTTATATGCCTCAGGTTGCAGATAAAGTGAAAACTCAGAAGGTGATTTACCCTCTACAATAAAGACATAATGGCCGTGTAAACAGGATGTTTCCTATAGGAAATCAATGGGTAACCATGGAAATGACTCTACAATGGGAAATTCTATTTCCTTATGAACAAATCATCAGAAAGATCAATTGTAAAATGAAGGAGCTTTGCCTGGGCCTATACCTTTCACAAAGGCTCTCAGTCTATGAAAAGGAGAAAACATGCACATCAGTGCTCGTCAGGAATTATCTTAAGCTATGTTGAGAACGAACATCATTTTTACTTTCTGAAGTTTAGGCTGGAATTTCTTGAGCACTCTTCTTAGAGGTCTAGCTAAGAAACTTACATCTAATGACAAGAATGGTCCAGAGTATAGGATACTTGAACTCTTGACCCAGCCTAACTTCAAGCAGCAGTGAGATCTTCGACAAGATCTTCGGACCTCAATTTCTTCGTCTGTAAAATTTGTGAATGGGGCTAGCACAGGGATGGCAAGAATGTTGTCTGTGTACTGTCATCTCGGTTTCCCTTCCTTGGAAGATATTACTAATCAATTATGGAACTCCTTCTCACTGAGCCTAGACAGGGTCTCAGAATCCTTATTAATACATTTCTCCAGGCAGCTGCCTCCTACATGTCAGAGTTGTCGTGTGGAAGACATCCATTTGCGTCTATTTGACCTTTAAGGCTCATGTAGCCCTAACATTTGCAAACTAACTACAAGTACAAAATGTCTGTTCATGTCCTTTCAGTTACACTTGAACATAAAATCCAAATAACAACAATTAGAAATAATAATTATATTGTCTGTATTAAGCCCCAGGAATTGTTGGATCTCAGTAATGAATCAAATATCACTTCCATGAAAAAGGTACTTTTGAATCACTTATTGATAAAAGTGAAATGGTGTTTGTAGCGCTTGGCAGCTGTCCATTTTTATTATCAGCTCAGAGACACAACTTAAATAGCAAGTTTGTTTGCTGTTTGCATGCCTACTCCTTTGTGAACAGTAGAGGGCAGCACAGTTATTTTCAAGTGTCTTCATGGGGAGCCATTTGCGTATGTACATCAGCATTGTACAGAATGGATCCATAGATATGGGCTGTGGTGGGTTGCAGTGGAAGAGTAAAGAGTATATTCACATGTCAGAAGAGCCACCTTAATCGAATCTCCTAGATTCGAATTGTCCTCTTTAAGGCTTTCAGAAATTACCATTACCCTCCTTGTAGAGTGTTCACACGTTTTAGCATTTCATATTGATTCTTTTTACTTTAGTCTTGCTGGTGTTTTTTTCTCCTCTTATTGCTTGTCTCATGTGAGAGGCAGTTTTATTTAGGCCAAAAGAACACAGCTTTTGGCTTCTAAAAGTGTAGACTTGATTCCCAGCTCTCTCTTGCGGGATCTGTGACTTTGAGCCAGTCAGCCTCTCAGAGGATCAGGATTCTCCATTGTTAAGCAGAGACAGAAATGCAAGATCTTTCCTACCATCTCCTTGTTGTAGATATCAAATACAATCAGTACAGGTGAAAGCCTTCTATTTTTTTTTTTTTTTGCGGTACCTGGGCCTCTCACTGTTGTGGCCTCTCCCGTTACGGAGCACAGGCTCCGGACGCGCAGGCTCAGCAGCCACGGCTCACGGGCCCAGCCGCTCCTCGGCATGTGGGATCCTCCCGGACCCGGGCACGAACCCAGGTCCCCTGCATCTGCAGGTGGACTCTCAACCACTGTGCCACCAGGGAAGCACTGAAAACATTCTTAAATATAGGCTTTAAAAATAATTATTAATCTCTCATGTGCTATCATTGTTAACATGAACTTAGCTTTTAATTCAAATGGATTATAAACATAATTTTTAGAATTTCTTTTTGAATTATAGGATGGCACCTATAAATGGGTAGTCTTGGCAGCAAGGTATACTGGGGCATCCTCGGCATGGAGGGAGCAGGGTGGCAGGAACTGGTGTAGCTGTAAGGGCCGAGTCCTGAAAGGGTGTGCCAAGGATGCACAGGTTATTGTGAACGTTTACCTTATCCTGAATAAAGGCTCATATTGATATCTCAAACCTATCGCACCTAACATCTCTTTCCAACAGATATTTGGTAATGCCCACTTTACTTTCAAAGATAACACAATTCATAGATAGTAAAATCTAGCTACACATATCATTTCACACAGAAAATAAATTAATATAATGCCTTAATTTTAATGAAAAGGGCTAGCAAATATAATTTAAAATGACAATAATCCCACTGGACGTCCTAGGTATTTTTCCATATTGAGTGACAAGCAGTTTAATAACACAACTGCTGACATCTGGTGCTGCTAATGAGATATTTCTTTAATTCTAGGACTGAGTAGCTTCAGCAGGTCAAAGAAGAGGCAATGTCTTCAGGCATTTTGGTGAATAATGAAGTTTAATAAAATCTTTACTTTTAGGAGTGGCGGCTATGCTTCCCCCTGATAATTCATGAGAATAACAAATTGCGACAATAAGGCTGAGAAGCTGAGGGTTTGTGCAGCATTAATTTTAGTTTACTGTCTCATTGCATTTTTTGTCAGTAGCCTCATTTCCTCTCATTTGCACACTTAGCAATGAGTTTAACACCTTTATAATGGATTACATGCCCGGTGATGAAAGAAAAACCAGACATTTTCTCCCCCATACACTTGTGTTTAATACGTCTAAATTATACCTAAAGATCTACCTTTGGCGGCCACCCTTTATGAGCTCTAAGCATGTAACAAGATCTGAGTTATGAGTCTGACTAGGTGGAGTTTTAAATCAATGCCAAAGCAGTGGTATGTGAAAATCTTTGGATAACAGTTAGGACTTCATCTGAGTGGAAGTGTTTCCCTGGGGGTTTCAAATCTGAAAATTATTCTTTCATGTATGAGTTATACATGTGTCTATTTCCCTGGAGGACTTGTACTATGCATATTATCTGTCTATCACCCTTTGCACTTAGATTTTCATCTAAAAAGTCACTCATTCTTTCACATGTTTATCAAACATACAATTATCTAAAGGTCTGCTGTCTTTGAGACCTTCACAGACGTGTTCAGAAGATAGACATGTATGTAAACAAATAAAATGCTCTTTAGTAAGAGATACAAAAATTGGAGCACAAAGAAAGGAATAATAAACTCTCCTGAGAGGTTGGAGAAGTGGTAATTTTGGAGCTCCATTAGGGAGAACAGTGGGGCATTGGCATGGAGGCAGAGGGGAAGGGCTTTCCTGACAGGGGCACAGCTTGGATTAAAGCAAGTGGAACATGGTGATGCCCTTTAGAAGGCCTGTGGAATGCAGAGATAATTTACATTGTACAGCTGTGAGGCTACTTTATCATATTAGGTTTGTGTAAAAGCAAAGGCTGTCTTGTTCATGATGTGGAATGTCTTTCATGCTGTATGTTTGCTGTTTCTCAAACATGCTATTCAAACCCATACCTTTTTTCTCATAGTTCCTTCTGCCTAGAATATCTCCTACTCATCTTTTGGGGCTTAACTCCCCTGTAAAAACTTCTTCCCACTTTCTTGGCAGAAATTATTGCTCTCTATTCCATGTTCAATTTGCTGATATTGCTATGCAGTTACCATATAGCTCATTGTTTATGATGAGTTTTTCCTTGCTAACTTCTTCAACTTAACAATTGTGAGTTCTGCAAGTGTTAAGACTGTATACTGTTTCCTTTTCGTATTCTTACTGTCTATCATTACTGCTTGGCAAACAGTGTGCTCAAAAAATGTAGAATGAATATAAGAATGTCCACTAATGCTCCAAACAGAATACTTTTTAGAGGAGAAGCAGCTTGGTGCAGTGGGAAGAGGTCTGACAAGGATACTGGAAACTGAAATCTAACTTCACGTTGCTTCTTGGTGCTAATCAGCTGTCTGCCAGGAGACCTGCCCTTTAACCTTCTGAGGCTTCCTTTACACTCACATGGATAGAGCAATACCTTATCAGCATAAAGCCAGCAGAAGTGAAATGATCTCTTGAGGTTCCTTCTAACTCTAACAGCTGTGATTTTAAGACATATCTGATGAGTTGATTTTATATTTACTCACATTTTCTTCATTGTCCTTTGAAGTGGCAGGAGATTTTATTATTTACCTGCTTAACTGTTCTTATCAATGATACATGGAGGGTTTTTTTTTTTAATCATTAGGTATTAGTGAAGGGAGCTGAAATCCTAGGTTTGTGCTCTGAAATAGTCATAGGGTTAGAAGGGATGTGGGATCATCTTTAGAATATCTCACTGTCTCTAGGCAGTTCTCAAACTATGATCTTATGCAAAAGCAATCGTATGTTGTTTTCTCTGCACTGTTGTTTAAACATTGTATGTCCAAGAACTTTCTTTTTGAGTTGAATTTTTAATGAATTGATTAGCAGACAGATGACCAAAATCTAGGAAAGTGAGAATAAATCATTTGATAAGTATTCACAACCAAAGTCCTTTGAAATTCACAAGGCTAAAGGAAATAACTCAGGAATTCTTTTTCATCTGATTTTCGTTATTAGGAAAACATGTTTAAACAAGTATATCAGGTAAGAAGAGATGTTTTTTAAAACATGCAATTCATCAATGAAGTATTAAAACAAAGCAAATGTTTAAGATACTGCTTTCCAATATGTACATCAGTAATGTTATCTAGCTGTTCTGATATCTGGGCAGATTATGACTCTGTTCTTTCCTTGAAATGCATTTTATTATTAAGTGGTATCATGAACAGAGCCCTGTAGTAATTAACGTATACACTAATGATATAGTTTCCTAACTATCAGGGGTCATGGGTATTTGAAAGAGGCAATGGTGATGAGACGGTGAGAGTGGGACCTGTGGCTTCAGGGCATTTAGGTGTTATTCAGAACTTTGGAGAAGGTGATGGGCAGTGAGGATAGCAGGTCAGAGCCCACAGAGGGCTGACTGGGCAGGAGGGCTGAGGAGACTGTCTTTGGCTTCACTGCATTCAGTGGTATATGGCAGGTTAACCTGACTGAAAAACTATTGGTGTCTTTGGGTTTTTTTTCTAGTTTCATTGAGAAATAATTGACAGACATCACTGTATAAATTTAAGACATATAACTGATGGTTTGATTTAAATATACTGTGAAATTATTATTGCAACAGCTTCAGCTGACATCCATCCTCTCATATAGATACACTATAAGAAAGAAGAAAGAAAAAAAAATTTCTCCTTATTATGAGAACTCTTAGAATTTCCTCTCTTAACAACATTCCTATACATTATACAGCACTTTTAACTATAATCATCATGTTATATATTACATCCCGAGTACTTATTTATCTTATAACTGAAACTTTGTACCTTTTGACCACCTTCCTCCAATTCCCCCTCCCCCCCCCCACCCTCCTCCTGTCGTAACCACATGTCTGATCTCTTTTTCTATGAGTTTGGGGTTTTTGTTTTTGTTTTTTTAGACCCTACATATAAATGAGATCGTACAGTATTTTCCTCTCTGACTTATTTCACTTAGCATAATATCTTCGTGGTCTATCCACATTATTGCAAATAGTAGGATTTCATCATTTTTGCAACTGAATAATATTCCATTGTATATTTATACCAAAATTTCTTTATCCATTCATCCATCATTGGACACTTAGGTTGTTTCCATGTCTTGGCTATTGTAAATAATGCTGGTATGAATGTGGGGTGCAGATATCTTTTCAAGTTAGTGTTTTTGTTTTTCCTTTGGTTATATTCCCAGAAGTGGAATTGCTGGATCATATGGTAGCTCTATTTTTAATTTTTTGAGGAACCTCCAAACTGTTTTCCACAGTGACTATGCCAATTTACATTCCCACCAACAGTGCACAGGGTTCCCTTTTCTCCAGATCCATGCCAGCATTTATTTTCTCTTGTCTTTTTGATGGTGGCCATTCTAACAGGTGTGAGGTGATATCTTATTGTGGTTTCCATTTGCATTTCCCTAATGACTAGTGACGTTAAGCATCTTTTCATGTACCTGCTAGCCTTTTGTATATCTTCTCTAGAAAAATGTCTATTTATTACCTTTGCCCATTTTTCAGTTGGGTTATTTGTGGTGGGTTTTTTTTTTTCCTGTTGATTTGTTTAAGTTCTTCATTATTTTGGATATTAACCCCTTATCAGACATACGGTTTGTAAATGTTTTTCCCATTCTGTAGGTTGTCTTTTCACTTTGTTGATGGTTTCTTTTGCTGTACAGAAGCTTTTTAGTTTGACATAGTCACACTTGTTTATTTTTGATTCTGTTGCTTATGCTTTAGGTATCATATCCCAAAAATCATTTTCAAGGCCCATGTCAAGGAACTTTATTCCTATGTTTTCTCTTAATAATTTTGTGGTTTCAGAACTTATATATTTAAGCCTTTAATTCATTTCAAGTTAATTTTTGTGAGTGGTGTAAGCTAAAGGTCCAGTTTCATTATTTTACATGTGAATATCCAATTATTCCAGTACCGTTTATCAAAGAGACTGTCTTTTCTCCAGTGAATATTCCTGTCTCCTTGTCAGATATTAGTTGACCATATATGCTTAGGTTTATTTCTGGGCTCTCGATTCTGTTCCATTGGTCTATCTTGGCTGTTTTTATGCCAGTACCATACTGTTTTTATTACCATAGCTTTATAGTATATCTTGAAATCAAGAAGTATGATGCCTCATGCTTTGTTCTTCTTTCTTAGGATTGCTTTAGCTAGTCAGAGTCTTTTCTGATTTCACATAAGTTTTAGGAGGGTTTTTTCTACTTCTGTAAAAAATGCCATTGGAATCTTGATAGGGATTTTATTGAATCTTTAGATGGCTTTCAGTAGTATTGAAATTTTAACAATATAAATTCTTCCAATCCATGAACACAGGATACTTTCCACTTTTTTCTGTCCCTTTCGATTTCTTCCATTGGTGTCTTATACTTTTCAGAGTAGTGATCTTTCACCTCTTTAGTTAAATTTATTCCTAAGTATTTTATTGTTTCTGAATGCTGTTGTAAGTGGGATCAATTTCTTTTTTCTTTTTCAGAAAATTCATTGTTAGTGAATAGAAATGCTACAGAGTTTTCTATGTTAGTTTTGTATCCTACAACTTCACTGAGTTGATTAGCTCTAACAGTTTTTTGATTGAGTCTTTAAGATTTTCCGTATATATAATCATGTCATCTGCAAATAGAGACAATTGTACTTTTTCCTTTCCAATTCTTTTACCTTTTATTGCTTTTTCTTGCCTGATTGCTCTAGCTAGGACTTCTAGTACTATGTTGAACAGTAGGGGTAAGAGTGGGTACCCTTACCTCATTCCAGATCTTAGAGGAAGACCTTTCAAAGTTTCACTATTGAGTATGATGTTAGCTGATTCTCTAACCCTTCTAATACAATCTCTCTTGGTTCCTGTGGTACAGGGGGTGCTTCAGCCTCACCTCTGTGTTCTAGGATTCTCTCAGTGGTGTCATGTTCTTGAAGAGTTGTTAGTTCTTTTTGTGAGGGGGACAAAAGTCAAGGACACCTATGTCACCACCTATGGTGATGTTATGCCCCACTACTGATGTCTTGAATGAGAGAGACCTGTCTTTTTTCTTTTTTCCTCTCGCTCTCAAAAGAGAGTAGCTAAGTCACAGACCTTGGTATTCCCTTGCCCCAGGGGAGAGTTTAGAAGTTTTTGTTTTGGATATTCCACTGTTCTGTAGAGATAAAGAAGGCTGGGCTCCCTCACCTCCACTGGGCTTCTAGGCTTTACCACTCTGCCCCCCTGCTCAACTAACCCCTCATGACCTGGGCCAGGGTCTAGCTAGAGCTACCCTCAGCTGGCTCTGATCTTTTCATATATGTAATTAAAAATATTTCAGGGGCTTCCCTGGTGGCGCAGTGGTTGAGAGTCCGCCTGCCGATGCAGGGGACACGGGTTCGTGCCCCGGTCCGGGAAGATCCCACATGCCACGGAGTGGCTGGACCCGTGAGCCTTGGCCGCTGAGCCTGCGCGTCCAGAGCCTGTGCTCCGCAATGGGAGAGGCCACAACAGTGAGAGGCCCGTGTACCGCAAAAAAAAAAAGAAAATTTTCAACATTTTTATGATTAAAAAGCAATACATTATTATTTTAGAAAATGTGGGAGATAGGGACCAGGAAGTATAAACAAGAAAGTAAAAGCCATTCCAAATCCCACTGCTCAGAAGTAACCACTGCTAATATTCTATGCGTTTTAACATAACTGAGATCATAGTTTGTATACAACGTTTTTCACTGAACATTAAATCATAAGCACCTATTAAGCCTTTAAAAATGCTTCTTAAGTATTTTTTAAATAGCTGCTTTACATGAAAGAATATTCAGAGTTTATATAACATATCTCCTATTGTTGCATATTTAGGTTGTTTTAAGGTATTCCTGTGTATAAATTCTGTCAAGAAAAACGGTTTTCCACCTAAAGTTTCTTCTACTCACTAGATTATATTAGAAGGATAATCTCCTAAAATATAATTATCACGTTGAAGGATAGGAATATTTTTAGGACTCCTGATACATAATATTTTCATAGAACTGTTGTGGTGCTGTATCCTATTTAACCTTTTGAGTCTCTTCTTTCCACACGTTGCAGATAACGTGCAAGATATTCTGACACTGTAAGAATGACTTTGGCCCTCTACTCTAAGCCTTTGGTGCCAAACAGCCAATCAATGAGGGCCTTTGGCATTGATTTAGACCTTGAGATAAGAATAAGAGGTGAAAGGTATTGTTGTGTGTTATAGAAGTTTATAATCCAACTGAGATAACAAATGAGGCATATGGAAAAATTAACAAATAATTTAAAACAGAATCTCTGTAATCTTTCTTTGTAAGCCACCTCTCACATTTGGAATCTGAGGTCTCTACAATATAGGGTCTCTATTATTAGTATGGTTCCTGAGCTGAGCCTGGGCCTCCAACTGCTCTGGGTTTCCAGGGCAGGAATTTATTATCCTTTCTTCTCAATGAATGGCATCTTGATACACTAACAGTTTCTAATCCCCACCATCTTCTCCTGGATAACCACAGTAATGATGATGATGCCTAATATTTACTGTGCATTTACCATGTGCCAGGCATAGTTAAAATCTTTATGTCCATTATCTCATTTTATCAGGCCAAAACCCTGGTGAAGTGATAGTATTATTTCTATTTTATGAATGATAAAACTGGAACTTAGAGTGGTTAAGAGGTTTCCCCAAAGTTACACAATAGGGACAGATCTATTATAACATCCCAGGTCTGTCAGTCCAGGGCCCATTGTGCTGAACACAATGTCATACAGCCTCTCTTATTGGAAGGGCTGAGAGGCTGAGCTGTTACTGGGAAATGTTCCTAGCGAGACCCTCTAGCTAGAGTCCAGCTGCTCTCCACAAAGGCAGCTCCAGACAAACGATTTTCCTATTGCTTGTGGCCTCGGCCTCAGGAGGGGTTCTCCTTGGTGTCTCTCCATGGGGGTGTTACTGGTTGACGTTGCTCCCAGGGGACTCTCCTATCAGGGCAGTCTCATAGACTCTTTGATGTCTATTGGAGTCTGGCTTTCTGGGCTCTCAACTGCACGTTTGAGTGTACTCTTAGCATCGCCTCAGGGGAACATCTTACAGCACTGCACCCACAGTTCTGCATCAGTTCACAACGCTTGGGAGGAATGAAGGAAGCCACAAAGGCCCCTGTCCTCCAGGCGTGAATGCCCAGACCCTTGGCTCATGGTGAGCACTTGTTTTTCCCCAGGATGCAGAATTTTCTACAGAATTGCAAAGTTTTAGAATATTAGAGACCCTATTGTTCTCTCCTTGCAGTATTAAAATCCAGTCCTCTTAGATTTGACAATAGCCCCAAATTCCTCTTCTGGTGCCCTCCCTGTGGGCTTGCAGCACTTATGGAAATCAAGCCTCAGGAATATTTTCCCAAGCTAGATATGCAAACTCAACTCTTGCCTGGATCCCATGTAGGAGGTACTAGGTATAAGCTTTATAGGAACTCAAAGAAAATGCCTATAAAGGCTGCAGTGACCAGGGAAAATTCCTTGTCAGAGGTGAAAGCAGGGGTGAGTTTTGAAAATGGCTAAGATTAAAACAGCTGAGCTGTTCTGGGAGGACATTCTGAGTGGGAGGACTCCCATGCGAGATGTCAGGATAGAAGAAACTGTATTTACCAGAATGTGAGAAAGCGGGGCTGACAGCAGATCCCTGCTATGGGCACAGAAATTATTTAACCTTCTCTTTTGTTGCTTACACCCCACAGCTGCTCTATGTAATGCACTATTTACAAGGCCAATGCTGAGCATCTCCAGGTGTGACAGCTCTTACATTAGCCGCTTTTCCTAGGCAGGTCTTTGTAGCCCCCTCTGAATGTTTCCTTTGCAGGAAGGCTAGCTAGCTGCATACTCAGTACTTTCTAGTTGCTATTGAGGCAGGTGTTTAGGTTTTTCCTTCTTGTGATTTTGTTGTTGTTGGTTGCAGATATCAGAAATTCAAAATAGCTCAGATATCAAGGGGAATGTATTGGTTTGTGTAACCAACTGAAAAGTTCAGCTTGGGTTTCAGGAGTGGCTTGATTAAGGAGCTCAAAGTTTCCTTGTCTTTATCTTGCAACCCTTCATCCCTCTGTGTGGTCTACTCAGAGTCTGGCCATGTTGATGGCCCTGGAAGCTTCAGCCATTCTTCCTTATGGGTCCAAAAAGAACTTTTTCTTCCAGTCAGTTAGAAAAAGTGTCGTGGGTCTGAGTCTCACTGGAATGAATTGTATCTGTGGCCCAACTCGAAACCACTTACTGGGGCGAAGGAGATAAAGTACTCCGATTCGTCAAGCCTTAGTCATAATCTCACCCTTGAAGGTAGAGTTGAAGTACATTCACCCCAACCATACATACTGAGACTAGACCAAGTGTGGTTCCCAAAAGGAAAATTGGGGTGATGTTAACATAAAGAAGAAAATATATGCTAGGTGGTAAAAACAAAAGACCATCCTCTACTCTAGTGAGTCTCTGAATCCCCAGATATTAGGCTGAAGAGTTTCACTGGCCCAAAGGATTAGGTGTTTTCTTTGGAGGGCACTTTGGTTCTGCCTGGATTACCTGGAAGGCCATATAGCCACGCTGCTCCTCGAGGGATATGCCTGCCTCACATGGCCATTGTAGACATCCTGGAACTCAGTGAGAAGGTTGAAGAGTCGCTTTGATCTCAACTGAGAGGAAGTGATGAATACTCTGGATGTGCATTGGATCTTGTGAGAAGGAAAAGAGGATGAGTTTATAATCTGACTTGACTTTGTTGGAAGTGAACAAGCAAAGCTGCTTAACTCAACCTTTCAGAGGCATTTTTGTCAAAGGCAGGAGAGCACAGTGATTAAGAACATTGGCCTCTGAAGTCAGACTGCCTGTGTTTGAACTTAGTTTCTTAATCTCAGTAAGCCTCCATTTTCTGCCTCTACAAAGGGGTAGCCTGAGGGTTCAGAGAAATTATGCATGTAAAGTACTCAGCACAGTGCGTGGCACATACTTTAGTATGTATATGATACATGTGAACAAATGCTCTTTGCCCTAGCACATAATGTCACAACAGCTGACCCACAAGAGAGTCTGTCTATCCAGAGACCAACAAAGTGCAGGGCATATTTTCTCTTACTGGATATGAAGTCCTTTCTTTCATCTCCATTTTATTTCCTGAGGGGCAAGCAAGTTTGACTTGAATCTTTCTAGTGCTCTGTGCTCTGACAACTAATGGCTTCTGGGCCTCACTGTCACACCCCCTTTTCCCTCCTTCACCAGTGAGTCCCTGAGTACTGCCTATTCTGTCTCCGAAATATTTCTTGAGGCTGACCTCCCTCTTCACTTCCTCTGCCCCTGCTCTAGCTCACATGCTCTTCTCTCCTGCCTGGTTAATTCAGGAATCTCTACCTTATTTTACTTTGTCTTGTCTCTTCCCATCTGGTCTCCTCCTTTCCTTTGCTATTTTCCCTTGCCTACAGAATAGTGTCCTGACTCCTTAGCAAGACATTATTTAAAATCCTTTTCGGTCTGATTCCAGCCTACCCTTCCATCTGCAAGAATCTCCCCCATAAAACATCTACTAGTTCCATAGCCACTGATGTTCATGGTTCCCTGAAAACTCCCATGCCCCAGCACCCGTGAAGGCTTTTGCCCATGCTGTTCTCGCTGCCTGTCTGCCTTTACCTCTTCTCTGCTTGGCTAACTTCTGCTTATCTTCCAAAGCTGAGCTCCTCTCCCCTGGGTCCCTAGCCTTGTACTTTCATAGCTGGATGTACTGGCAGCATTTAGCACACTATTTAACAATTGGCTGCATACCTGTCTCTACGCTTATATGCGCCATAAATTCCTGGAAGAAAAGGAACATGAATTATGCATTTTTATGCACCCAGGGCCTAGAAAAGTGTTCAAAAAAGAGCATATTTTCTACAATGAATATTGTCCTTAGGTTGTAAATCAGGAAGGATAAAACACACTACTATGCATTTCTCTAATATAGCACCATTTTGTGTAGTACTTAGGACTTATTCTTTCTTCCTTTTTTCCAATATTTTTTATTACACAGTTATAAATATGGGAATTTATTCTTATTAAAAAGTATATTAATTTCCTCCCCTGAAGTAACCACTGGTTTAGCTTGATGGGCACCCTTCAGGATTTTTCAAAATTATTTGTTTACTTTTAATAACAGCTTTATTGAGATAGAATCCACATACCATAAAATTCACTCTTTTAAAACGAACAATTCAGTGGCTCTTAGCATTTTTGCAGAGTTGTGCAACCATTACCATTATCTAATTTTAGAACATTTTAATCACCTTATTAGGAATCATTCCCCATTCCTCTCCCCCCACTTCCCGCCCCCCACCAGCCCCTCCCAACCACTAATCTACTTTCTGTCTCTCTGAGTTTGCCTACTCTGGATACTTCACATAAATGGAATCATGCAATAAACCTTTTGTGCCTGACTTCTATCATTTAGAATAATGTTCTCAAGATTCATTTATTTTGTAGTGTGTGTTAGTACTTCATTCTTTTTTATGACAGAGTAATTTTCTATTTATGGATATACCATATTTTGTTCATCTATTCATCATTTGGTGGACATTGGGTTGTTTCCACTTTTTGGCTTTTGTGAATAATACTTTATGAACATTCCTGTATAAGTTTTTATGTTGACATATATTTTCAATTTTCTTGGGTATGTACCTAGGAGTGGAATTGCTGGGTAATATGGTAACTCTATGTTTAACTTTTTGAGGAACTGCTAAACTGTTTTCCACAGCAGATGTCCTATTTCACATTCCCACCAGCAGTGTATGAGGATACCAACTTCTCTAAATCCTTGTCAACACTTGTTCTTGTCTTTTTTACCATAGCCATTGTAGTGAGTGTGATGTGATGTCTCATTGTGATTTTGACTTTTATGTCCATAATGACTAATGATCTTGATCGTCTTTCATGTACTTATTGCCATTTTTGTTTCTTCTTTGGAGAAATGTCTATTGAAATCCTTTGTCTAAAATTTTAAAATTGGTAATTTATCCTTTTTTTGAGTTATAAGCATTCTTTATATATATTCAATATAAATACCTTATTAGATATATTATTTATTAATATTTTCTTCACAACCTTCTTATATACATGTAAATAAATGTGTGTTTATTTTTGTGCATATGTTTGTATATGTAAAGATTTAAATAGGTTTCTCCTTTTTGTACATGTGGGGTTATATTGTTTGTATTGTTGTGTAGATATCTTCCTGGGTCATTGTACATATCAATCTACTTCATTATTTTCAATTTTTGCATAGATGTACATGTAGCCATTCACCTGATGATGGGCATTTTTGTGAGTCTTGATATTTTTATCATTAAAAACAGTGCTATAGTCAGCATCTTTGTAAAGGTCCTTTTCTGCACAGGTGCAAGTATCTCTCTAGGATACATTGAAGAGGGGTCACTGAGTTTACAGGTATCTGCATTTTTAATTTTAATACATACTATCAAAATGTCTGTTAGAGAGACTGTACAAATATGTTCTCACAGTAACATTGCATGACAATATTGTTTGTTTGCATACTGGCCAAGATTGAAATTTAAGCATTTTTGCCTAGTTGATGAGCAAAAATGGTACCTAACTGTTGTTTTAATTTACCTGAAATAGTTTCAGTATCCTGATTTTCATAATTCCATTATTTGATGTTCAGAATAGAACCCGTCTTTCGTCTAATTCTGTAGATCTTCCCTTCACATGGGAGCCCCTACGTGACACGGAAAGGAAATGATAGATGGGCTGGAAGAGTCTGGATTCATACTTTAGCTGTTATGCATGGTGAGGCCAGCTTGAGAAAAACATGGTTCTTAAAAGACTTTCCATTGTTTGGGTCTGACCAGACTTTTAACCACAATCCAGAGACTTTTGTCTTCACCAAGATGTGGCATTTTATTTTAATAAAGCTATCGACAGTTCTCCCATTTCTAGTGACTTTTCAAAAAGTGTCTTTTGTCAGCAGAGAGCTTTTATTAGCTAATGTAACCCTGCTGTACTCCATGTTAGCAGAGAGAGAAAAGAAGTGTCCTTGGGTACTGAATATGGAAAGTGTGCAAAAACCCTCAAGGGCAAAGAGGTTTTTCAGCCTTTTGAGGCTACATTTGTCACTCCGTGTTGTATCTTAACTAAGAATAATAACGTTCTCCAAAGCTAGTGTCCAGAAGGTAAAGCTTTACAAGATTATGCCTCCAATCTGACAGTTGTATAAAAAGAAATGACAGAGGATTAATGTGGAGAGACCAGGTAGAAGCATTAACTGTGAGCATAATAACTTGGATAGGCTCGAGTGTGAATGTCTGTGGTCTGATCCCCTGGAAACAGGGGAGTTAGGCAAGAAAATCTAGGAGTGAGAGTAATAGGCTTGGCTATGAAATAGGGTAGCTAGCTGGTGAGGGCTTACTTTGAACCATTACTGATAAGTGAGCAGCACCAGTAGATTGGAGGATCATGAAGCAGACATACAGACTGTGGGCTCTGGGCACAAGTCAGGTGGAGCGTCAATGGTGTGGTTCCAATAATCAGTCCTTTGATGTAAGCCTTCAGTCAGTAGTGGGGGAGACTGGGGTTAGGGGCTTAGACAGGTGTCAGGACACTAGAAAACAGATTGGAATTCTGGGACAGGTCCACTGCACTGTGGGAACTGATGTACTGTCAGGACAGAGCTGTCTGACCTCAGCCAACATGGTAGGAATGGAGAAAGTTGCATCTCCAACAGAGTCTGTACAATACTTCAACTGAATGACTTAATTTCTAAAGCCATGAACAGTTAAGGTAGGACGGCTAATGCCTCTTCTGCTCTGTTAGGGACTGACTGAAGTTGTCAGTGGAGAAGTACATTTGGGTGACACTAATCTGTCCATGGTAATAAAAGCTATGGGGAAGGATGAGATTGTGAAGGGAAAGAGGAAAGAGAAGGAAAGGGTCCCCAGGTGTAAACCCTGAGAAACTCTAACATCCCCCACGACCTTGGGAAACAAGGAGTTGAGTAGAGAGAGCATCAGACTGGAAAGCGTGTGGGTTCTGATCCCATTTCTGTTTTAAACTTGATGACCTTGAACAAGTCACTGCCTCTCTCTTGACTGTCAGTATCTATTTCTTTAAAATGAAGAGTGTGAGCCCTCAATCCTTTTCAATTGCCAATATTCTGTGATTCAGCTCTCATTCAGTGTTAGGCTCATTTCCCAATTACTTTGGCCATTACCTGTTACTTCCTTTACTTACCTAGGTTTAGCATATCCAGAATACCCTTTTCTAATTTACTCTTCTAATTTTGGGTGCATTAAGTTACTCTAAATCTTTGCCATCCCCTGCCAACTTGTGCCTCTTTGGGCAGTTGGAGTTGTTACGTTCCAGTTCAGTTTGGGGATGGGGAAGTCTGTAGCCCTGTGGAGACTGATATTGATAGGCTTCCTTTTTCATTGAAAATTAGTCCCTTTATTTTTACTATTCCTCTTCAACTCAATTTTCTGGTCTCTTAAATCAGCTTTAGAGATTTGAGGAATGAAAGGGGTTCATGTTTGTGTTTTGTCCAAATCATAAAGCAAACCACATTGACTGCCACTGCTCAGTACCCAATAGGACTTATAACCCAGGTGAAAATTTGGGTTGAAAGATGTATTCCCAACTGCAATGTAGTAGGACCCCCCAACCCTCCCTACCCGCCAGAAAAAGAGACCATAGAACTTGAAGACACAGCAGTAGAAACTATTTAAACTGAAGCACAGAGAGGAAAAAGAGTTCTAAAAATAGTGAGAGAGTCTCAGTGAACTCATGGGATCATAAACGGTCTAACATATGTAATTGGAGTTCCAGAAAGAAAGGATGGGACAGGGACATAAAAAGATAATGGCTGAAAAATCTCCAAATTTGAAGAAATCTCTAAGTCCCTTGATCCAAGAAGCTCAATGGGCCTCAAGCAGAACAAACACAAAACTACGCCAAGGCATATCATAATGAAAGTATGGAAAATCAGTGATTTTAAAAGTCTTAAAAACCGCTAAAGAAAAAAGACACCTTACACACAGAGGAACAAAATAAGAAAAATTTCTTATTAGAAACAATGCAATCCAGAAGAAAATAGAATGGCATCTTGACTACACTGGGCAGAAAAGAACCATCAACTTAGAATTCTATATCCAGTAAATATATCCTTCAGAAATGAATGTGAAATAAAGAAATTTCCAGACAACAAAAAAAGCTGAAAGAATTAATTGCCAGCGTATTTGCACTTCAGTAAACGCTAAAGGGAGTTTCAGGATGAAGGAAGATAATGCCAGATGGAAACTTGGACCTACAAAAAGAGTGAAAGGTTCAGGATATGGTAAATGTGTGAGAAAATACAAAAGACTCTTTTCTCATGCATATATTTCTTTGAAAAATAATTATAGTAGAAATAATATATTATGTAGTTTATACAACAGGAGTAAAATATGATAATAGCACAATGATAGGAGGGAGAAATGGAGGTATTCGGTTGTGAGAGTCATACATTATATGTGAAGTGGTTTAATTTCATTTGAAGGTAAACTATGATAAAATGAATATACATCCTGCATTCCCCAGAGCACCAAAGTTGTCTTATAAAAGCCTCCTAACTAATCTCCTTACTTCCGTCCTCAATTTTGCAGCTGAGTAAGATCATATCACACCTCTGCTCAAAACTCTCCACAGACTTCCCACATCAGAGCAAAGGCTAAAGGTTTATAAATTTATACTTAATCTTGTCTAACATGACTTCTCCGACCCCATGTCTAACCTCTGCCCCTGTCACTCACTCCATTTCGGCCACACTAGCCTCCTTGCTGCTCTTTGAACCTGACTGGCAAGGTCTCTCCTTAGGGTCTTTGTACTTTCTCTTTATCTGGCTCTCACCCTGCTCATCCCAAATAGCTGGCTTACTCTCTTCTGTCCTTCAAATCTTTTTTCAGACTTACTTTCTCACTAATGTCTTCCTTGAACACCGATTTAAAATTGCAAACCTACCATTTGCTCCCCTGGCTCTCCCCATACTGCTTGCTTCCTTTCCTTACAGTACTTATAATACTTCTGTTTTCTTTGTAGTACTTTTCCTTGGCTTAATTTTCCTTGTAGTACTTTTTATTTTCTAAGGTATCATACACTTTACTCATTTGTTTTATTTATTGTCAATCTCTCTCCCCAGAGTCCATTACAATATAACCTTTACACGAGCAGGTTTTCTTTTGTTTCTTTTGTTTTGTGCACCAGTGTATCCACAGGGCCTAGAATAGTGCCTGATATATAGTAGGTGTTCAATAAATATTTGATTAAATGACAAGATCTGCAACCAAAAGCTTGGGCACTCCTGGAAAAGCACTGACTCCTTTTCTTTGCCATCGCTGCCCCAGTGTGTTGGGCCCTGTACACCAGCATATAGAGTATGGCACTGTCCCTGCCTTCTTCAAGCAGTTTCCCCATCATCTCCTGTCCTTGTTTTCCTCAAAGTTTCAAGGGATTGGAAAGATGTTCCTTATCACAAAAAGAGACTTGAGAGCCCTGCTCTAGGCATTTTTGTTTGCCCTGACAGATATGATGACAACCTGTTTTTTGTTTGTTTGTTTGTTTGTTTTATGTGTGGTAAAGGATATGTTAACTAACTTTATTGTGGTAAAACATTTTGCAATATATACATGTGTCAAATCATCATACTGTATACCATAAACTTGCCCAATGTTATATGACAACGTGTCTTTGAAGCATTTGAGGGTCTGGAAAGTAGTCACTCTGAGAAGGCCGGGTTTTCTGTATTTCAAAGGGAACTTGTGGTCTTTTTTGGATTTTGATTTTTGATTTCTATCTTTTGGAAAAGTCGGCGCCCACAGCTCTGTTGCACTTGAAGCTTGGAATCTTTTATCCCTGAAGGTAGGAGGATAAAAAGGAGCTCACCATGGTCTACTAAGGAGACTTTTTTATGCTTAAGGCAGCTCTGGATGTAAGCAAAGGCAAAATGACCGCAAGACTCTTGCTTTTTCCTGGACCAGCGTTGAGGAAAAGATAGAGCCTAGTTTGCCCTACACTAATTTATTTTGCAGACACAGCATTTGGAGGGGCAAGACAGTCTTCAGAGAGAATCTGTTTCGCAGTCTGCCTCTTTGCCCCATGACTTGTGCTTTGGTGGGAGAGCCCAGAGCACTCTGATCACAGCCTCAGTCTAGCAGCCAAGTTCCTTGATGTCTAGGGTGCTGAAAGGAAAGGGCAGCCCAAGACTAATGGGCAGATGTTGAATGGTCTAAGGTACAGTTTGTGACTAAAGCCTACTTCACTGGAAATGATTAAATATCTTTTAGGTAATGATTTTGAACCATATCTGAAGGTTAAGAGATTAGGTGGCTATTTCTTCTTTTAAACAGATTTTATCTTTACATGTGTCCAGAAAATGAATAGTGGTAGTTTCCATTAGTAAATTTAATTTTCTTTTGAGTTGATTATCCAAATAGCAGTGCTTCCCCATTTCCCTAACATATTAAGTGTAGCTAACCCACTTGATTCATTTCCTTCGTGGTAATGAGTAAAACTTTCTGGGGTCAGGACTTCTGAGTGTCTGCTGACGACTAGAGGTGTTAGCTGTTTTGCCAACAGGTGACAGACTAAATTATATTCTCCCTTTCTCCTTCTTGACTCTTTCCCCAGCTATCCTGGAGGGATAACCATTTGTGAAATAAAAATTCAAAAACAGAGTAAGACAAAATCTGTGTTGGTCTGTGTTTATAAGAGGGAGGAAGGGCTTCAACTGGAAGGTAAAGGGTGCAACCAGGTTGGTGACTGGGGTGAAGGTATCACATGTCCCCTTTGTTTTAACTAGGGTCTTGTTTTAAGATCAGAGATGCATTTATCCTGAGAGATTAATTGTCCAAACAATTTATAGAAGATCACAGATGATTTCAATATGCCTCTCATGCTCTAATTTTATTTTTTACTCAGTAATCTCTTGGTTGCAACCAGTAGACATCCAACTTTGATTAACTTGAACAATAACAGGGAATTTGTTACTCTTATGACTTTGAAGTTAAGGGTTATAATGGCTTCAGGCACAGGTGGATCCAGGGGCCCAAGTGATGTTCTCAAGACTTTTATCTCCCTCACTTCTGTTTTTCTTTGTGGATCTCATATTTTTCTGTAGAATATAGGATTTTTCCATGTAGCAGGAAAGATGGTACTAGCAGTATTTGATTCACATCCTTCTGGATCAGTGACTCAAAACTCAAGCTCTTCCTGTATCAGCTGTAAATCTAAAATTTCTTAGGGGGAGAACTTTGACTGACTCAGTTTCATCACATGTCCAGTTCTGAGGCTAGGTGGCAGAGTATTTTGATTCTTAGTTATTATAGTCACACATTTATTTTATTTTTTTAACATCTTTATTGGGGTATAATTGCTTTACAATGGTGTGTTAGTTTCTGCTTTATAACAAAGTGAATCAGTTATACATATACATATGTTCCCATATCTCTTCCCTCTTGCGTCTCCCTCCCTCCCACCCTCCCTATCCCACCCCTCCAGGCAATCACAAAGCACCGAGCTGATCTCCCTGTGCTATCGGCTGCTTCCCACTAGCTATCTACCTTACGTTTGGTAGTGTATATATGTCCATGCCTCTCTCTCGCTTTGTCACAGCTCACCCTTCCCCCTCCCCATATCCTCAAGTCCATTCTCTAGTAGGTCTGTGTCTTTATTCCTGTCTTACCCCTAGGTTCTTCATGAATAGTCACACATTTAAATTTGGAGAGACATTGTTTTGTTAAGTTTGGGTAGTTTAGTTTGATTTTACACTTAATTTTTATTTTGTTCTTTTGCTTATCTTTTGATTTCTTGTGCATAAAATATCACTTTAAAAAACACTTTTATTGTCTGAATTACATGGTCATGTAAATAAGTGCTGACCCCAATACCAAGGTTTAATAATTTTATCTCATTATTATGATTTGCATAATACTACAGTGGCATGTCTTTTGAGAAAAGATTCATTCATTGAATGCAGACAGGTAGGTATGAATCAATGAGTGAAAGACAGGACATGTCTAAACTCCCATCTTTTGGAATCCTTTATTTACTTAATGTGCAATCTGGACAAGTTCTTTAAACTTGCTGAAGCTTGTTTTTCTCAACTGTGAGTAGGGTTGTTTTGAGGACTTATTGAGGTCATGCATGTAAAGTAGTAAGCTCAGTGATTCAGGTCCATAGTACGTATTCAAGAAATTGTTAACGATTGTTGTTTTGGTTATTGTTATTATTATTGTTATGGTTAAAAAATAAAAGTCAACTAAATTTTGTTTTGATTGTGGATAAGCATACGATACCGCCTAGGGAATACGTTGGTGTAACGATATTTGACCTGGGAATTTCTGATACAACAGGATTGAGCCTTAGTCTTCTATTTGTGTAATTAAATCACTGGTCTCTCTCAGTGCTGCAGGCTTCACACAGGTGGAAACAAAACATTAGGACCAGTAGTCGGTCATTATGATCTTTCAGATCTCCATGAGTAGGTATAACTCGCTTATGGCTTTGATTTCAAAGGTTGATTTGGGTTGTTCAATTCTAATAATAATAGTCAAATATTTCCACTTGGAGGGCAAATGGTGTGAAAGAGCAAACATATCGGTGTACCTTTAAGTAGATGAAAGTGTACATATAATTTGACAAAAGTCACTTCATGGATAGAGTTGTAAGGTGACACTGGGCTAGAAGCAAGCATTTGAACACATAATAGACGTGGAATTTATTACGCCAGTATCTTAATCTTTCTGTGGATAAAGACTGAATGTTAGCTGATATCCATAGAAGAAAAGAAACAATTACTAAAACAGAAATCTTTCCACCCAAATCTGTTCCTCTTGTAGTCTTAACCATCTGTGTAATTGGCTCAAGCCAGAAACATGATCCCTCTCTGTCTTCCCTTCATCTCACCCAGTCCAGAGGCTAAGATCTAAGATCTGTCTTCAAATATATATTCTGATCAGACAACTTCTGTATTTTTCTTTTATTATCCTAATCCAGACCTGGTCACCTCCAGCCTAAATTATTTTGATAGCTCCTAAGTGATACCTCCTACTTCCACTTTTGTCTTCATGCTGTCCCTTCTTTGCATAGCCACCTGCAGGTTCTTTAAAATCTTCTAGTGCCTCTCCATTATTCTTAGAATAGAAGCCACATTTCCTCTCTTGGCTCACCTACTCTCTGACCTCATCTCCTACCACTCTCCTCCCTACTAAATGAGCTCCAGGCACAGTCACCCTATTTCTATACTTGTAGTACACCAAACTCAAGCTTGTTTTTGCCAAACTGCTTTGATACTTGCTGTATCTTGTGTCTGAAATTCTCTCTGTTTGGGTTATTCCCAAAGCACCCTCCTTCTTGTCATTAGGTCTCAGCTTGGAGAAGCTTTCCTTGACAATTCTTGACTCTGGAAGCAAAACCAGCCCCCCTCTCCTAATCATTTTCTGGAACATCCTTCATAACTTTGAGCACTTACCATGCTGTGCAATTATTTTGGTCATTTATTTATCATTTGTTCTCTTTTTAAAGACACCAGAGCAGTGATCTTGTATTTCTCTTTTATTCGCTACTGTAACCACAGCACCTAGAAGGAGTCTGGGGTATTTATTGAAGGTGCTCAATAAATATCAGTTGAATATTTCCAGGCATCTAACAAGGCAGAAATCATCACTACCTTCATGAAACATATGCTTCTTTAGTCAGTTACACTCAAACGTGTGTGTGTGTGTGTGTGGCTGCATTGGGTCTTTGTTGCTGCGCGCAGGCTTTCTCATTGTGCAGCAAGCAGGGGCTACTCTTCATGGCGGTGCGCAGGCTTTTCATCGTGGTGGCTTCTCTTGCTGCGAAGCATGGGCTCTAGGCTCGTAGGCTTCAGTAGTTGTGGCACACAGGCTCAGTAGTTGTGGCTCACAGGCTCTAGAGCGCAGGCTCAGTAGTCACGGCGCACAGGCTTAGTTGCTCTGCAGCATGTGGGATCTTCCCGGACCAGGGCTCGAACCCGTGTCCCCTGCATTGGCAGGTGGATTCTTAACCACTGCGCCACCAGGGAAGCCCTCACACATTATTTTTTAAAAAGCATCATGACTTTTTTAAAGTAATCAGTTTTGAGAATATATGAAAGTAACTTGGTATTCCTGGTACTTGAATTAAATTCACGTTCCTATTTTCACTGATTGATCTTCCTTCCTGCTGATTTTAGTGATTGTTCTGCCGATAGGCTAAGCAATGTGTTAGAACAATATAAAGGCTGTCATATTTTATTGATGTTGGATATGTGGATGATACTTGATAGAAAATGAAAAGCTTTATAGGTTTTCCACTTTTCAAAATTTGCTTTTAGTAAGTCAGAGATCAGAAAGATTTTAAATAAATCTATTGAACTAATAATATGAAAACTGAAAAGCGAGCCAATATGTAGTTTTCTTCCTGGCTTTGAAATGGTCTTTCATTATTCGCAAATAATCTTTCTGAACATTTGGAGGTACTTCATGAAAATAGGTTTTGAAATAGTTCTCAAATATTCAGTTTGGGGGTCTTTCAGAAGTGAACAACAATTTTGGTCTCATCATTAATGTGTGCTCATTACAATTTAAAATGTATTTTTTGATGTGGTTTTAATTCTTGATAGTTCAATCTGAGGTACTTTTCACATGTTTAATAGTCATATCTTGCCACAATTTGGTAGCAAAGTTAGAGCAATCATTTTTATAACTCATTGTTGCTTTAATTTTTATTTTAAATTGCACAGGGATTTTTGTTAAGATTTGTTTAAAACATTGCCTGATTCTTTTGAGGGCATTTTGGTCAAGTCATTGAAATAAAATAATAAAAAATAAAATACAATATTGAATGCATACTAGATACCAAGAGCATTAATTCAAGTTCTCACATGCTAGCACTTTAAGGTAAATATTATTACTTATTAGCCTCATTCTTCAAAATAGAAAACAAATTCTCAGGCAGGTGAAATAACTTGTTCAAAAGTATATAACAATATGGCAGAGTCAGCATTTAATGCAAGATCTAGGCAGTTCTGAAAGTTTTTGATGATCGCACAATACTAATGTCCCTTCTTTAGGGTTAGTATCATCTTACATGTTCTTCATGACCATTTGAAATACTGGTGATGAAAACTAGAGAACACAGGAAGGGAATCCAGTGTAGGACCATTAAGCTCAAAGATAAATTAATTGGAAAATTCCTAATTTGGGATACTTACTTCTAATTTGACATACGTGTGCAGCCATGGAATTTCATAGCAGAAGGGTACCTTAGAGATGATTTACCACTTCTAATGCAACTTCATTTTGCAGATAATAAGGTTGAGGCACTGATACCTTAGGTTCCCACTATGACAAAGAGGTGACTGGGTTAGAACCATGCTTTCTGTGTCTAAAAAGAAGATCTTTCAGCTACTGGAAGACCACATTTTTCTGTCATACCAATACTCTTGAACTACTCTTTTCTGCCTATGATACCACTTTATGATAGTCAGGCATATAGCTAGATTCTTTGCAACACTATCTCATTTAATTTCCATAACAGATTGTTGGGATAGATATTATAATTCTCATTTTACTGTGGTGAGCCCTGGCACTGCTAAATAACTTGAATGGCAAAATAGCTTGCCCTGTCAATAGTTGAATTGGGAGTCCAGCCTAGGTCTATTTGACATCAAGCTGTAGTGGTCTCTAGGAGCAGTTTAGAGGTAGCAGTCTGATTGGAAATGGGAAGTGGGGGAGGGAACTTGAAGGTGCATGATTGATTTAAGCCCTTGATTTAGCACTGCCAACGGCTCCTTATGCTGACACCAGATACCCAGGATTCTATCCTGTGCCTGATTTCAAGATCCTGTTCTTTGATTGTTGCTGATTATAACTACTGTGAACGTATTTTAGGCTATTTGCGGAAAGGTGAGTAAATTAATTTTGAATCTGTAAGTGATCAAGTGTGTTATCAAGAAGGGAGCTGAAGAGCAAGCTTTACTACCCCTCTAAAAAGTAACCCACTTGAATGATATGTGGGAGTATTTTCATTCCTGTCTTTTATTAATTTCCCTTTTTTTTTCCTTGAAGTTGTGTTCTCAAATCTTAATCCTCTTAACAATAACTTTATGTGCCTGTCATGTTCTTTACCCATGGCTTCCTTGTATCCTCCATCCACCAATCAATGGGCTTTGGGTGCTTCCAGGACTCCGTTTCTTTGGATCTTAGCCTGACCTGCCCACTCTGTTATGTACAATGCTTCAAATCTCTGATTTTTTTTTTGTGCCTCATCCTACCATATAAAAATGGCTGTTTAGAACAAACCATTTTAGCCTCCTCAAACTGTAATGTTAGCACATACTGAAAAAGGAGTCCATAGTAGAACAAATGTAAAATCACTGTGACTTCAGTTGATCAGAATCAATAAAGTAATGAGCTTATAACAAGTGCCAGTGTTAAGAACTTTGGTGATTTGATGAACTTTGAATGTTCATTGCACTTAATTTATTTTCTGAACTTATAACAAGTGCCAGTGTTAAGAACTTTGGTGACTTGATAGGTAGATAGATAGATAGACAGTTGAGTTAGTTTTCATTTAGTTAGTTCTGTTTCTGCTGAAACTGACTTAACATTTTGAATGGCACTAACAGAGTCCTCTACGCTTGGACTTTTCTCAAGGATAGACATAAGATGCATATTTGTACTCCAGGTAGGAATGCTACCTTTAGAATTGGTGTTCAAGGACAGCTAATTGAGAAACTGCGTTACAAGTTCTGCTGGTTCTTTTGGAAATAAAGATTCCATTGATAAGAATGAGGATGATAATGGTGGTGAAGATAATCATACTGGCACTGTGCCTGGCTACTCTCAGTTTCTTATATAATTCTTATAACAAATCAATGCAATAAGTTCTTTTATTACCCTTATTATAAGATGAGGAAACCAAGGCAGTTCAAGTTTACATTACTGTTCACTCTTGGTATAGTGCATTCTATTGGTTTTAACAAATGCATAATGATATGTATCTATCATTGTGGTATCACGCAGAGTATTTTCACTGCCATCAAAATGTCCTGAAAAATAATAAATAAATTAAAAAAAAATGTCCTTTGTTCCGTCTATTCACCCCTCTTCCAACATCAACCTCTGGCAACCACTGATCTTTTTACTATCTCTATAGTTTTTACTTTTTCTAGAATGTCATGTAGTTGGAATCATATAGTGTGTAGCCTTTTCAGATTGGCTTTCTTCACTTATGCACTTTTGTTCTTCCATGTCTTTTCATGACCTGATAGCCCAATTCTTTTTCAGTGCTGTATAATATTCCACTGTCTCTGTGTACCACAGTTTCCTTAGCCATTCACCTATTGAAGGACATCTTTATTGCTTGCAAGTTTTGGCAATGATGAATAAAACTGCTATAACCATCCATGTGCAGGGTTTTGTGTGGATATGAGTTTTCAACTCCTTTGGGTAAATACCAAGGTATGTGATTGCTGGATTGTATGGTAAGAGTATGTTTAGTTTTCTAAGAAACTGCCATACTGTCTTCCAAAGTGGCTGTACCAGTTTGCATTTCCACCAGCAGTGAATGAGAATTTCGGTTGTTCCACACATTTGGCAGCATTCGATGTTGTCAGTGTTCTGGATTTTGGCCATACTAATAGGTGTGTGGTGTATCTCAATGTCGTTTTAATTTGCCTTTCCCTGATGGCAAATGATGTGGAACATCTTTTCATATGCTTAGTAACCATCTGTATATCTTATCTGGTGAAGTATCTATGAAGATCTTTGGCCCATTTTTTAATTGGGTTGTTTATTGTCTTGTTGCTGAGTTTTAATAGTTCCTTGTGTACTTTGGACAACAGTCCTTTATTAGATGTGTCTTTTGCAAATATTTTTTCCAAGTCTGTGGCTTCTCATTCTCTTGACAGTGTCTTTTGTAGAGAAGAAGTTTTAAACATTAATGAAGTCCAGCTTATCAATTATTTCTTTCATGGATTGGGGCTTTGGTGTTGTATGTAAAAAGCCATGAATTCCAAGGAATTCATCTAGAATTCCTTTATATTGTAGTTGTCCACTTTATATTTAGGTTTGTGATCCATTTTCAGTTAATTTTTGTGAAGAATGTAAAGTCTGTGTGTATTTCTTTTCTACTTCTTTTTTTGCGTGTGATGTCCTACTGTTCTAGCATCATTTGCTGAAAAGACTATCTTTTCTCACTTACTTTACTTTTGCTCATTTGTCAAGATCAGTTGACTATATTTATGTGGATCTGTTTCTGGACTCTTTATTCTGCTCCACTGATCTACCTATCCATTCTTTTGACAGTATCACACTGTGTTGATTAGCATAGCTTTCTTCTCTTTCAATAGTGTGTTAGCCATTCTGGGTCTCTTGTCTCTCCATTCAAACTTTAGACTCAATTTGTCAGTATCCACAAAATAAATTACTGGCATTTTGATAGGAATAGCATTGAATTTATCAATTTGGGAAGAATGATATCTCGACAATATTGAGTCTTCCTACCCATGAACATGAGCTGTCTGTCCATTTCCTAAGTTCTTCTTTAATTTCTTTATCAGAACTTTATAGTTTTCCTTATATAGATATTTTTCATATTTTGTTATATTTACACCTAAGTATTTCATCTTTGGAGGTGTTAAGGTAAGTGGTATTGTGTTTTAAATTTCAAATTACGCTTGTTCATTGCTGGTATTTAGGAAATGATTAACTTTTATATATTAACCTTATATCCTGCAACCTTGCTGTAATTGGTTATTAGTTCCAGGAGTTTTTTAATTGATTATTTTGGATTTTCTACATAAACAATCATGTTATCTGCAAAGACAGTTTTAATTCTTTCTTCCCAATCTGTATGCCTTTTATTTCCTTTTCTTGTCTTATTGAATTAGCTAGAACTTCCAGTATGATGTTGAAAAGGAGTGGAGACAGGGGACATCCTTGGCTTGCACCTGATCTCAGTGGGAAAGATTTGAATTCCTCACATGAAGTATGATGTTAGCTGTGGGTTTTTTGTAGATATTCTTTTATCAAGTTGAAGAGGTTCCCATCTATTACTAGTTTACTGAGAGCTTTTTTTTTAATCATGAGTGAGAGTTGGATTTTGTCAAATGCTTTTTCTGCATCTGTTGATATGATCATGTGATTTTTCTTTTTAGCCTATTGAGATTATATTAATTGATTTCAAATGTTGAATCATTCTTGCCAAAACTTTCTCTTTTAGTCATTCTGCAGTAAAGTCCTAATGAACTGTATAAGAGTCAACCTGGTTGCTAGGAGACTCTCTGGTCTGTCCCAAACAGAAAGAATTATTTGGTGCAATGTCTAAAAGACCATCACCCATGATTTAAAATGCTTTTGATGATGAAAGTTTAGAATCTCAGTACATAGTACATTGATCTCTAGACATTGACCCTTTGGGTTATTTTCAACATAATTTACTTCATTACATCTCTAGCCATAACTACTGAGAGTCATAAAAAATAGTTTGGATGAGAGTCTTACAATTATTTTCTCTACAGTCAATTAAACTAAGATATAAACATTATCGGAATTCTCTGCCCATCCAGTGGTTAGGACTTGGCACTTTCACTGCTGGGGCCTGGGTTCAATCCCTGGTTGGGGAACTAAGATCCCACAAGCCATGGTGTGGTCAGAAAAAAAAAAAAAAAGATATAAACATTATCATATACATTTCCTCCTGTATCTCTCTATCTCTCTGTTTTTCTGTCTCTGATATCTATATCTATATATATCTCTTAATGTATTATATATGTAAAGCGTAATATGTATATATATATATATATATATATATATATATATATATATATATTCAGTTTGCCAGTTTCTAATGTTTACAGACATGTTCCTTAGCTTAGGATTCTTCTCTTTTGCTGATCACTATTTTATTTTTTGTCAGCATAACCCATAATTGTTCACTTCACGAGTTTTGAAACTAAAGTATGTAGGTCAATATCCACAATTTGCAAGTGAACTTTATGGAATGAATATTGAGTACAAACTTTTATCCTTGGCTTCAACTGCTTTCATATGCCTATTTTCCTTTTGCTTTATCTTTATTTTTGGCATTTTAAAAGTCACTTTAAAACCCTTTTAAAATAAACATGACATAAATGATAAAACATATTTACACTAGAATTCAGTATTTACATTTCAGATTATTATTTATGAACTATTTAGAGATACATATAATACTCTTAGCTTGAAAATAGTCGCCTTCCCTGAGTAAGCAAAAAGAATGTTCATTGCACTTAATTAATTGTCTGTTTCTAGCCACAGGGGAGTGTGAAATGGGTGGGGGGGGTGACAGAATTGGTTTTTCATTTTAAAAATAAGTTCCATGTCCATGCCACTCTCTCACTTTGTCCCAGCTTACCCTTACCCCTCCCCGTGTCCTCAAGTCCATTCTCTGCATCTGCATCTTTATTCCTGTCCTGCTCCTAGGTTCTTCATAACCTTTTTTTAAAAATTTTTTCTTTTATTTTTAGATTCCATATATATGTGTTAGCAGTTAGCATACGCTATTTGTTTTTCTCTTTCTGACTTAACTTCACTCTGTATGATAGACATGGACTTATTTTTACTACCAAATGTAAAATAGCTAGCTAGTGGGAAGCAGCCACATAGCACGGGGAGATCCGCTCAGTGCTCTGTGACCACCTAGAGGGGTGGGATAGGGAGGGGGGGAGAGAGACGCAAGAGGGAGGAGATATAGGGATATATGGATATATATAGCTTATTCACTTCGTTATAAAGCAGAAACTAACACACCATTGTAAAGCAATTATACTCCAGTAAAGATGTTAAAAAAAATAAGTTGCAGGGTTATAAACTGTGTGTTGTATTAATTTTTCTAAACCTGTTAATGGTCTACTTAAAATGTAATAATTTTTCATCTTTAAATATGTTGAAGAGTTAGATGCAATGTCTGAAAGCATTTATAAGAAAAAATTTGTTTTCCTTACAAATATAGTGGGCAGCAATGTACAAGTAGTAAATGTATCATAATTTAGGCAGAAGAGCTAAAGGCTATTCTCTGTTTCAACTGGAAGTTATGAAGAGTTGGATTTTCCCTAAGGAGCTAATTATTTGCTGAGATCACTATGGTAGCAGATTTTATAAGAAGTTCGAGATCTCTGTAAACAGCCATAAAAAACTGTAGATGTCATTTAAATGCAACACTGAAATCATATAAGCTAGTTTTAAAAAAATGGCTGAATGTATAAACGATTAGTTTAACTATGAAGAATTTTTAATTAAAAATTTTATAGTTCCTATGAGGTAATATTGGAAACTTTTCTGATTCTCTAGTTCCTTGGCCTACTGTTAAAAAGATAATAACATTTTATAATTTTCCAATTGATATATAAAGTTCATAGTCTTTCAGAAGATGACGTCTTTATCTGCAAGATACTAAAAGTTGTAGTAATGATCCTCCTTAGTGCGAAGTATATTGACACATTTTTAAAATACTATCTTTGGGAATATTCCATGGTATCATATGTGTTTTCATGAGGTATTTACGTCCTTTCCAGAGTATGTGTCCTGTTAGTGGACATTTCTGTTTCTTGCACCTCAGACCAGCTTCTATTGTCTCTTCCGGTAAGAAAACCAGATTTTTGTGTGGGAGGGAAGTACTCCTCCCTCCCAATCAGCCTGTATAGTTTGGATGGGCCTGAGTCCACCTTGTGACTCTAAAGGGCATGAAAATCCAGATTGGACCAAAGAGAAAACTCACATGCTATGTCAGGGATGGGTGCATGACCCAAATCAGGTCATGATCAGGGAGCACCAGTCTTGGAACATTTTACTGGAACTTCTGGAAAGAGGTGCTTTTGTTCCACTAGGTTGCTAGGATAAGAGAATGTAAGTGGGAAGCTTCTGTTTCTCATATTTGCCACGATATGGTTATGGATATGGATATGGATAGAGTCTTCCTGAGGATACGGATAGAGCCTCTCTGACAATACTGAGGTAGCAGAGCCCTAAAATGGAAAAAGAGTATTCTGATGGTCTTTTTGATCCCCTAGATCTAGCTATGCCTATAGACAGATATACCCCTGGATTGACTAGCCACTTGAGCCACTATTTTACCTTATTTTTCTTAAACTAGTTTGAATAGTGGTGGTGTCTTTAACCAAAAAGGCTGGAAGGTTCAGACTGGATCTTCCATAGTCCACTATATTGTGGGTTATAGTAGGTGATTTGATAATAAGATATAGTTTTACTAAGGTCCAGCCTATGCGTTTTTGTGGAAGGGATCATTGAGGCAATTATCCTGACAATTCAAGGAAAAATATCCTCAATTACTTATCTATTTCCCACTGAATTCTTTGCATGTTTAAAGGTTTAAATAGCCAAACAATCTATCACTGACTAATATTAATCTTGAGCAGACAGAAGAGGAAGAGGAGGAAGATAAAGCATAAAGAACACTCGGTGAAGTGTGGGAAAATAAATTATGCTGGACAGGATTAAATGGAAATATTCAAAAAGAATTAAGAGGAACTCTAATGGGCACCTAGCTTAAGATACCGAAGTCTGGACCAGTAAACATTCCAAGCCTACTTTGGGAAGCTTTTAATTCCTCTCCATTCTCCTTAATATGGTTTTACATCTTGGTAGTACCTTAGTTTTTTTTAATCATCAGCATGACTTCCTACAGACCTTTTTGTTTTAAACCATTTTTACAGTATCCTGTGGTGATGAGAATTTAGTAATTTAGTTAGAGCTGGGATTGCCCCTATCTTTGCTATGCAGGATTTATATAATCGGGGGGTTATCTATAATTACGTCTTTTAAATATTATGGAAGGCACATAAGGAGTCATGGTAATTATCTTTGCTTGACCAAGAGAAGTTGGAACTATCTGGATTCATCTGGGAACATTTTTCAGTTCTAACTGGGTAGTGCTGTAACAATGTGACTCTTCTACAAGACAAGATCATTAGACCTTTGAAAAGAGTCAAAAGCTCCACTCTTTGCCTCTGTTGATAATGGCCCCTCCTCTGCTTTTTATGGAATGTGGTTTGTGAAGGTTATAGTTGGGGGAAGGGCACAGAACTGGGAGTGGGTTGGAAAAGATGGGCTGGAAAAGATGTTACTATGTATAATGGAATTTAATATATATTATATGGGTTATAATATATACCATCTATCTATTATCTATACATTTATATACCTATAGTAAAAAGTGCATGTGTGTGTATTACATATTACTCCTTTGGGTAGGGTTTATGATGTGACCTTGTCTACCCATATACAGCAGTATGAAGAAAGTCTCTTAAGTACCTGACAGCTAGATATGCCTCTTTTTTTTTTTTTTGTCTCCTGACCTCTTGGGAGGTCAAAACTACTGAGCAGTGCCTGTTATTGGTAACAGGTTCTATTCCTTGCTTTTTTACTATCTGGCTCTATGACCTTGGGCAAGGCACCTTATTTAATCTGGATATTTGCTACAAAGGTATTTTCAGTTAAATTTTTTTATCCTCTGAGAGTACTTTTAGGTCATTCTAATATTAACACCAGAAGTATTTGGGGATGAAAAACATGGGTAGTCATATTATTTCAGTTTCTTTAGGTTTTTCTCTTGCTTAATTATCTAATGTTGCTCTTCATATCCTTGGGGAGCACAACATACTTCATTAACATAGACATTCTAACTGGATAATGAATCTATTATTCTGTCTGTTTATCAAGTAACATTTGAGTGGGTCATAGTGCCCTTCTGAGACATTTTGTTTACTTTTGATAAAAGTTGTCCTTTATGTAACTCCCACCTTGAATTCTCTCACCTTGGTGATCTCCAAATTTGAACAATAACAGTTTCCTTTAATGTTGCCACTTATTATAGAGATATACCAGTTCCTGACAATAACTTGTACAGCTTGATGACATGTTTGAAGAGAACATAGTCTTTCCTAGAAGAGTACCGTCTTCTGGATGCATCATTGATTTTTTTCCCTCCCACCATTGTTTCTAACCAAGTGTACTGCAGATTTCTTATCAATGGTATCAGAGATATATGGGAAACCCAGTATTTTTTCTGAGAATATTATTTGTGTTGTCTCTCTCCAAAAATGCAAGGGAGAAAAAGAGATTCTGTACCTTCATATAGTCTTTCAGACAGAGTAGAATACTAAAGCGTTGTAGCACAATTATATGAGATGAGATGAGAATTTAGTAATTTAGTTAGAGCTGGGATTGCCAGCTATATCTAGCTATATCAACATTAATATTGATTAACAATCTTAAATTTCTAAAGAAGGAAGCGACACTTTCAAAGTTGATGTTACTGAACTAGCATCATAAATTAGTAACTACTATGACTTCATGGTTATGAATGATACATATTTAAGGACAATTAATGGACAGAATCTATCTGTGTATTTTATGCAAGAGTTAACATTAGCTAGGATAATATAACAAATAAATAAACTACAAATGAAAATGAATTCTTCCCATTCTTGGAACATTTTTAAGTGGGTGTCTTTGGGAGTCTCTCTTATTTAGTGTTTCAGTGACAAATGGAAAACAATAGTGTCTAATTCAAAGCCACAAAGATCAGTTTGTAAGTAAGTTAACACAGATACCAATCTAGGCTAGTATTAGGGTTTTTTGTTGTTGTTTGTTTGTGGCTTGTGGTTCAAAAAGGAAATAGTCTTTGGCTCTTTTCATTTTTCTTCCCTATACTTGGGAAAGTTCCTCATATTTCTTCAGGTTTATAAGAGCTGACACCTATTTTAATGATTTTATGCAACATGAAATAACAAGGAACTCGGGTGAATCTTTAAAAAAAGGAACTTATGATATATAGACATAAAAAGTATGATTTAAATGCATCTTTTGTAGTGCTGTTTGTTTATATTGTGAATATTGCTAAGTTAATAAGTATTTTATTTTTTAGCTTGTGAATTCAGTACAATGTTTAAAATCATTTTCTATCTTTATGTGAATATCTGTGCATATGTGTTTTTCTGTAGGATCTGTCTGTGTAAACAAAATAATATGTATTTAAAAAGTTACATAAGTATATTAAAAAGTGCAAATATTCATATAGCTCAATGAATTTCCACAAAGTGAACACACCCATTTCACCATCACCCAGATCAGAATAAGACTTTATCAGCACTGTTTTTTTTTTTTGTTTTTTGGTTTTTTTTTGCGGTACGCGGGCCTCTCACTGTTGTGGCCTCTCCCGTTGCAGACCACAGGCTCCGGACGCGTAGGCTCAGCGGCCATGGCTCACGGGCCTAGCCGCTCCGCGGCATGTAGGATCTTCCCGGACTGGGACATGAACCCGTGTCCCCTGCATCGGCAGGCGGACTCTCAACCACTGTGCCAGCAGGGAAGCCCTATCAGCACTCTTGAAACCCTCTTCATACACCCTTTCATACCCAGAATCATTAATCATTTTTTCCTGTTTTTTTTTTCTTTATTGAATTTGTTATAATCATTAATCATTTTTTCCTGTTTTTTTTTTTTTTATTGAATTTGTTACAGTGTTACTTCTGTTTTATGTTTTGTTTTTTTGGCCCCAAGGCATGTGGGATCCTAGCTCCCCAACCAGGGATGGAACCCTCACCCCATGCATTTGAAGGCAAAGTCCCAACCACTGGACTGCCAAGAAGTCCCTTTTTCCTGTTTTTGACCTTTAAATGAATGGAGTCATATCCAAGGTACTCTTTTGTGAATGGCTTTGTTCATTTATGTTATATTTGTGAAATTCATCTATATTGTCGCATGTGGTTGTAACTTGTTCATTTTCATTGTTGTGTAGTATTCCATTGCACAAATACACCACAATTTATCTGTTTTATTGTTGATGGACATTTAGGGTGTTTAGCTATATAAATATTGTGCTATGCCCATCATCTACATGCCTTTTGGTGCACAAATGCGTATGCATTTTTTTTGGATAAATAAATAGATAGCAATGAAATTATTGGGTCAAAGTTTATGTGTATGTTCAGTTTTTATAAATACTGCTGAACAATTTTCCAGATTTATACTTAACAAGATGAAGATTGTAGTTGTTCCCTCAACTTCATCAATTCTTGGCATTGTCAGTCTTTTAAGTATTGCCATTCTTGTAGTTATATAGTAGTATTATATTTTATTGTGGTTTAAATTTGCACTTCCTGGATACTAATAAAATTCAGCACCTTTTCAAACATTTATTGACCATGCAGATATATTCTTTTGGAAGGTTTTTATTCAAGTTTTGTGCTCATTTTCTTCTATTTTATCATTATCATTATTATTTTTGCAGTAGACCTTTTATATATGCTCTTTACAAGTGTGACATATACTGCAAATAAAATTTCCTGCTCTGTGGCTTGCCTTATAAATATCTCTTTAATGAACAGCAGTGTTTAATTTTAATGTAGTCCAATTCATCAATCTTTTCCTTTATGGTTAGTGCTTCCTGTGTCCTGTTTAGAAAATCTTTGACTACTCCAAAGTCATGAAAATATTTTCCAATGACATATCCTAGATCTTTATTGCATTACTTTTATATTTAGATCTACAATTAAATCAAGTGGTTGCATATGTGTGAGACAGTTCCTTTTCTCTTTCATTGGTATATTTGCTTGTCCTTAGGTCAAAACATGCTATCTTAATTACTATAGTTTTTTTGTAGGTCTTCATGTCTGCTAGTATAAGTCCTCCAGCTTTGTTCTTCTTCAAGATATTCCTGGAGGGAGGATTGTAGGAAGATAGCAGGGTAGGAAGCATCAGGAATCTGTCTCCCAACCTAGACAATAATTATACTAGCTGAATCTGTCTGATGTAACTATTTTGGAACTCTCGGGTATACTGAAGTCTTGCATCCTCCAGGGTAAACTTAGATGGTAAATTGTGGTTAATTTTGATCCATTTCACCTCTTAGCACAGTAGTAGCTACACATCCTCCACCCTTAGCCATATAGCAGGCAGCTGGGCAAGTGTTCCTGGAGCAACCTGCACACAACTTTTGGAAGCCAGAGTGAGCAAAAAGCACACTGTCTTCCAAATATCGGGGATCTGTACTCTCATTGCTGATTGCTGCTTCTGATCACAGAGGTGCAGACAAAGGGGTAAGTGGCCATTGTTGCTGTACCTTCGCTTATTGTTGCAAGACCCTCCCTTTCTGGATGAAGTGACTTCCAGAGAATTTCAAGAGCCCTTCCTCCCCTCCCCCTTTCATTTTTCTCTTTGTCCTCTTTTGGGAGCCAGATGTTAAGTAGTGGGACATTCAAAAGGAACCACATAGAAAGGGAAAATTAGAAAGAGATCCCACATGCCCAGGGGAAGGTGCACATTCATAAAAGATCTGAGAAGACCTTAAGTTTACACTGCAGGCTGATACTTGGCATATAGAAAGCCTACAGCACTAAAACACACACACAAGCACAAAGAAAAAAAAAAAAAACAGCAAAACTTGGGGATAGGTGAGAATCTAATTTCCAGAGGTATCACATCATTAAATTCAGATGTCCAGTTTTCAATAAAAAATCACAAGGCATACAAAGATTCAAGAAATTACGGCCCATTCAAAGGAAAATAAAAAACCAACAGGAACTGTCCTCGAAAAATATATTCCTGGGTATTCTTGGCCTTTTGAATTTCTATATAAAATTTACAATCAGCTTATCAATTTATGTTTTAAAAATACTTCCTGAGATTTTGATTGGGATTACATTGAGTCTATAGACTAATTTATAGAAAATATTTTAATAATATTAAGGCTTTAGTCCATGAACATTGTATAGTTTCCATTTAATTAGATTTTCTCAATTTACCTCAATTATTTTTAATAGGATTTATTTTTAGAGCACTTTTAGATTATTAGCAAAATTGAGTAGAAAGTACAGAGAGTTCTCATACATTCCCTGCTCCCTCACACTCCAAACCTCCCCCACTATCATCATCTCTAACCAGTGGTACATTTTTTACAACTGATGAATCTGCACTGACACCCAAAGTTCATAGTTTACATTAGGGTTCACTCTTGGTCTTTGACATTCTGTGGGTATTAACAAATGTACAATACATGTGTTCCATTATCATATCATGCAGAAAAGTTTCACTGTCATAAAAATCCTCTGTGTTCTGCCTCTTCATCCCAACCTCCCTTCTGAACCTTGACAACCACTGATCTTCTTACTGTCTCCATAGTTTTGCCATTTCAAGAATATCATATAGTTAGAGTCTTACAGAGAACAATCTTTTCACACTGGCTTCTTTTACTTGGTAATATACATTTACATTTCCTCCATGTCTTTTCATAGCTTGATAGCTCAATTCTTTTTAGCACTGAATAACAGTCCATTTTTGGATGAACTCTAGTTAATTTATCCATTCACCTATTGAAGGGCATCATGGTTGCTTCCAAGTTTTGACATTTATGAATAAAGCTGCTATGAACGTCCACATGCAGGATTTGTGTGGACGTGAGTTCTCAACTCATTTGAGTAAATACCAAGGATCGTGATTGTCAGATTATACGATAAGAGTATGCTTAGTTTTATAAATAAACCTTTCAAACTCTCTCCCAAAGTGTGTGTACCATTTTGCATTTCACTAGGAATAAATGAGAGTTTCTGTTGCTCCACACTGTCATCAGCATTTGGTGTTGTCAGTGTTTTGGATTTGGGCCATTCTAATAGATGTGTAGTGGTATCTTATTGTTGTTTTAATTTGCAATTCCCCAGTGACATATGATATTGAACATCTTTTCATATGCTCACTTGCCATCTGTATATCTTCTTTGGTGAGGTGTCTATGCAGGTCTTTGGCCCATTTTTAAGCAGCTTGTTTGGTTTCATATTGTTGAGTTTAAGAATTCTTTTGTGTATTTTGGATAACACTCCTTTATCAGATGAGTCTTTTGTAAATATTTTCTCACAGTCTTTGGCTTGTCTTCTCATTCTCTTGGCAGTATCTTTCACAGAGCAGAAGTTTTTAATTCTAATGAAGTCCAGCTTATCAATTATTTCTTTTATGGATCAAGCCTTTGGTGTTGTATCTAAAAAGTAATCACCATACCCAAAGTCATCTAGATTTTCTCCTATATTGTCTTCTAGGAGGTTTATAATTTTGCAGTTTACATTTAGGTCTACAATCTATTTTGTGTTATTTTTTGGGAAAGGTATGTGTCTAGATTCTTTTCTTTTTTTTTTTGCATTTGATGTCCAGTTGTTCCAGCACCATTTTTTGAAATGACTATCTTTTCTCCACTGTATTGCTTTTGCTCCTGTGTGAGAGATCACTTGATTGTGTTCATGTGAGTCTGTTTCTGAGCTCTTCATTTTGTTCTAGTAATGTATTTGTCTATTTTTTTAATCAATAACACACTGTCTTGATTACTGTAGCTTTAGAGAAAATATTGAAGTTGGGTAATTTCAGTACTCTGAATTTGTTCTTTCTTTTCAATATTATGTTGACTCTTCTGAGTCTTTTGCCTCTCCATATAAACTTTAGAATCAGTTTGTCAATATTTATGAAATAACTTATTGAGATTTCGGTTAAGATTGCAGTTAATCTATGGATCAATTTAGGGAGAACTACCATCTTGATAATATTGAATCTTCCTATCCATAAACATGGAGTATCTGACCATTTATTGGTTATTTGATTTCTTTTGTCAGTGTTTTGTAGTCTTCCTCATATACATCTGGTACATATTTTGTTAGATTTATACCTAGGTATTTAATTCTTTGTGGTGTTAATGTAAATGGTATTGTTTTTTATTTCAAATTCCTCTTGTTCATTGCTGGTATATAGGAAAATTATTTCCTTTTGTATGTTGATGTTGTACCCTGCCAACTTGTTATAATAGCTTTTTAGTTCTGTGAATTTTTCTGTTGATTTCAGACTACTCATGAGCCCAAGAAAGCATTCTTCATTTCTGTTACAGCGTTTTTGATCTCTAGCATTTCTTTTTGTTCTTTGTTTGAAAGAATATTCTTTCCTTTATTTTGGCTTGTCAAATATGTCATCCCATTTTTTTCCTTGGGTCTTATCACTTACTTTGAGAAGTCACCTTTCACCATTATTATTGTTTCTCTGAAGGTAATATGTCATTTTTCTCTAGTAGCTCTTAAGATATTCTCTTTGCTTTTTTCCTTTTATTAGCAGTTTTACCATGATGTGTCTAGGTGAGATTTTCTTTGTATTTTTCTTTCTGGGAGTTTGTAGGACTTCTTGAATCTATTGGTATAATGTCTTCCATTAGTTTTGGAAAACTCTCAGCCATCATTTCTTCACATATTGGAGCCCTATTTTGTTCTTTTTTCTATTCCCTTGTAAGATGCAATTACACTTTTGTTAGAGCACTTCACCATGTTTTCTGTAGTGTATTAAGGGTGGCCACAGATTCTTTGCTTCTCTTCCCAGGAAGGGGTGGAGTCTGTGTCTTTTCCAGCCCTACCCACCTTGAAATCTGGACTGGCCCCGTGACTTGATTTGACTAAGAGTACCTCATCACTGCAGACAGTGGTACATGAAGTATGGTACCTGGACAAGCAGTATCAGCATTACCTAGACCTTGTTAAAAATGCATATTATTTTTCTTATCCCAGACTTACTAAGTTAGAAACTCTGGAGATGGGGCACAAATCCTCAAGGTGATTTTGATGCGTGCTGAAGTCTTCGAATTACTGTCCTAGGCAGTAGTAATTGGTCTAAGAGGTGGTCAGATGAATGAAGTCCTTGCCTATGATTGTATGAACTCTAGAAGGAGGATGCTGTCTTCTCCTGATGGCATTGCTACCGTGGTAGGATATAACCCCGGAGCTGTTAGCAGCCATTGTCTTTCCCTTCATAGTAGAAGTCCCTATGGAGCAGGACAGAATGAGACTGACCCATAGGTAAGATAATGTCCACACAACTTTGTCTGAACCCTGAATCCAATTGTGCCTGAAGCTCCAGTCTAGCCCTTGAGTTAATTATGTGAACTTTTTTCTTTTTTTCTCAAGTTAATTTGATTTGATTTGTGCACTTCCAACTAAAGAATCTTGGCTAATACACAAGTAACCCCCCACTTCCTCTTTCAAATGATGTCCCATGCAGAGCCCCCCAAGTATAAAATAGATAATTGGAGGTCTGCTCTGAATGGAACAGAAATAGAATCCCTCAAATCTTGCCATCTGGCTTTTCCCAGACCTCCCTCAGCAACTCCTGGAGACTATGCAGAACAACGCTAAAGCTCTAGGCAACATACATTAAAGCCCACTTGCAGTAGACCTTTTCGTGGCCTATGGTATAACCCCTAGTTCCACCTGATTTCAACTGCAGCTGTGATGCAAATTTGCTTTATGTGGCCCAACTCAAGCATCCTGCTGTGTCTGCTTTTTTGTCCCTGGGATTCTCTTAAGTCACTTGGTTTGCTTAGCATAGACATAGGCAGCCTGAAAATTCAGGAAAATTTATGCTTCTGGGGGCAACCTTCTACAGGGATGGTATATAAATGTCCTGGCTTTCCATCCTGTGGAGGCACATTTCTTTGGCACATTCTCTAATTCTAGAGGGTCCAAGGGATTGGGCCCCAGGAGTCCACAGTAGTAACAAGATTTATGTTGCATGTTTTTTCTCCTTCCCTGCCTCATCTTCCTGTTTCTTTGCTCCTATTTCTTGGATTACTTCCAAAATAAACCACCTGCATTCAGTCCTTTTCTCATGCTCTGCTTTTGGGAAAACCCAAAGTAAGATATCAGTGTTATAAAGTATAGAACTCAAATTAGGATGTATGGTTTTGAATCCCACCTCTGCGAGTTAGGTTATGATATAGGTCTAATAATTTCTTTTCTCTAGGCCTTAGTTGTGTCATTTGCAAAACAAGGAAGGTGAATTAGCTGCTTACTTAGTTTCCTCTAGTTCTGACTTTTTAGGTTCCTTCTGGCTCTGACTTTCATGTAACTCTATGTACTGTTTTAGAAACTGAACAGTTACACATGAAACTAGAATGATGAGTATAGTCAGGTCCTTGTGGTTTTTCCCTCTCATCTAAACACCATTTCTATTTTTTCCCGTTTTCCCCCCACAGAAGTATCCAGATGATCTGATTCACCGTTGATTGGTCTTTGTAGATATAGACCCAGAAAAACAACCATAAATACCCAGTCCCACACAGACCACACACAGCTATTCTGACAGGTCAGAAGCTCTCAAAACCACTGACATTCAGCGTCTCAGGTTTATGTAGGACATAAAGTCTGAACATAAAAGCAAGTATTATATGATGAATATAATCAACTATCTGGATGACTAAATGCAGCATAATAGCCTAAGTACTTTAGGGCTGGAGCCAAAGATACTTAACAAAAAATGGCTTCTGGCTTCCCTGGTGGCACAGTGGTTGAGAGTCCGCCTGCCAGTGCAGGGGACATGGGTTTGTGCCCTGGTCCGGGAAGATCGCACGTGCAGCGGAGCGGCTAGGCCCGTGAGCCATGGCCGCTGAGCCTGCGCGTCCAGAGCCTGTGCTCCGCAATGGGAGAGGCCACAGCATTGACAGGCCCGCGTACCGCAAAAAAAAAAAAAAAAAAAAAAGGCTTCAATTTCGTATTGAGTTTTAAAAAATGAAATGTTACACCTGGGGATCCAGCTGTGGATTTCAATCTACTTTTTCTTGTAATTTGAGACAAATTGAAATCTATGATAATGAACCTAATCAGGAAGGGAAAGTCTATTTTTTCTTCATTCAGCAACTAGAAATGATCAATTTGAAACTTTATTGTTGTTGTTTTTACACAGTGGTGGCTTCCAGTGGGGCCTTAATACAATGATTGTGTTGATTCCTCTTGGGGAAAAAAAGAAAGGGAAGAGACACTTGCTGTTTTAAAAGGAGGCAGGAATGTGGAGAGTAGGGCACAGAAGACATTCCTGCATACTATTGTCAGGTGAGAGAGGTTTACCCTTGCTCACCAATGGCTTCCCTCAGCGCGGCTGGTCTTACACAAGAAGAGGGTAAGCAGCTCCCTACAAATGTTGTTTAAGGGGTTCATGAAAGGCTCCTGTCTTTCAGCATGCTTTGTCCATTTGGTCCTTGATGCGTGAAATTTCTTTGAGGTCAGAGCCCTTCCTTTGCCAAGTAAAGAAAAACTCTAGTGGAAAACACCTTTGTGAAGATGTAGTGGATAGAGTCCTAAGTTGGGAGTCAGATACAGAATGCTCACCTCTTCTCTGTAGACAGTTAGCTCTATGAACTCTGATAGGTCACTAAACCTTTCTATGACTTGGTCTCTACATCTCTAAAATGAGTGTGTTCATAAAGGATGATTTCTGTCATTCTTTGCAGCTCCAGAATCTGGATTATTGATGGAAACTCATGCTAGTATATAACTAACAAATAGATATTTTTTCTTTAGAGTGGATTTAATGAGAGAGGGTGAGTATCAGGGCTTGGAGAATGTGAAAGTGGCCATAGATAGAGAAAGGATAAATTCTGCTTCTTTATAATTTTTACCTCTCGTCCTTATGACCACCCCATCTGCAACATTGCATAAAATGACAAGACATACATAGGAGGCTTGGACTAGTCTAGAATTAATGGCTTTCACTGAAAGACAGACTGAACTAGGTTCTAATCCTGGTCTGACCCTTATCAGTGGTCACAAGAAGTTGCCTAACAGCTCTGAGCCTCATTTTGTACACCTATAAAATGGGAATAATACTACCTCCGTTGTGGGGTATCAGGTATCCCGGGAAGTGATGGTCAGGCGGAAGTGGTCAGTAGGGAGGAAGATTACAAGGTTTTATAAGCCAGCTTTGTCCTCTGGATGACATTGTATCACCCTGGTTCAGAAGAAAGTCGTAGAGCTCTGCTATCTGCAAGGTATTTATGTGAAAGATGGAGAATATCATCAGGCATGCTAATGCTTTGGTAATTACACCAACAGTTAAGTTACATTATTGCTACTCAATGCTGTGTCATTGCCAAGATGGGATCCAATGTTGATGTCTTTAGAGCTTGCAACATTTTCCAAAAGTGGCAATGCATCATAGATCTCATCAATGTCACTTGGTATATGGACTCATATCTGGGCACATGAAAAGCAAAAGCACAGTTATGGATTATTGTGTAACACGTACGCTGTGTTTACATAGAAAAGAGTCTGAAATAATTAAAACCATTTTTTTGACGAGAATAGTATAAACTCAAATGCTTACTTTGTATTAACGTTCATGATGTTGTCAGAAAAGCTTATTAGTTTCTTATATTGTAATTGGTTTAAGTGTAAAGCTTCAATCATAGAGAAGAGCAAAATATCTCAGAACATATCTTTAGTTGATTCTGGCAATTCATCTTTCCGCAATGTGGTCTTTGTATCTTGGAGATGATTTGATGATAAAAACTTTTATAATCCCTGATATTTTATTAAAAGGTTCTTTAATTCTTCTTTAGACCAATGACTCCCAATCTTTCTGGTGATATGTAACCACCCTCAAACCAAGAGCAGCTGGAAATTCATCTTAACTCTGAGGATGATGGATTTAGAGCAGTTTGGACCTAATATGTAGACCACTTAAATTTAAATGCCGCAACCTTTCAGCTATGGCTATTATAGAATCAATAACATTTATTCCTCCTTTCATTTCTACACAGTAGGAGTAATATTCAGATTTCCTGCAGCTTATTCTTGTAGAATAGGGGATTGAGATGCAGATTACTTAAACCTACTATGAAAAGTTAATGTGGGAAAACATTCAAGTTTCCAGTAATATTTCCTTCCCGTTATATCCATTTTATTATTTTTATTTTTTAACATCTTTATTGGAGTATAATTGCTTTACAATGTTGTGTTAGTTTCTACTGTATAACAAAGTAAATCAGCTATATGTGTACATATATCCCCATATCCCCTCCCTCTTGCGCCTCCCGCCGACCTTCACTATCCCACCCCTCTAGGTGGTCACAAAGCACCGACCTGATCTCCCTGTGCTATGCAGCGTCTTCACACTAGCTTTCTCTTTTACATTTGGTAGTGTATATATGTCATTGCTACCCTCTCACTTTGTCCCAGTTTACACTTCCCCCTCCGCATGTCCTCAAGTCCATTCTCTACATCTGTGTCTTTATTCCTGTCCTGCACCTAGGTGCATCAGAACCTTTTTTTTTTTTTTTAGATTCCATATATATGTGTTAGCATACGGTATTTGTTTTTCTCTTTCTGACTTACTTCACTCTGTATGACAGATTCTAGGTCCATCCACCTCACTACAAATAATTCAATTTCGTTTCTTTTTATGACTGAGTAATATTCCGTTGTATATACGTGCTACATCTTCTTTATCCATTCATCTGTTGATGGACACTTAGGTTGCTTCCATGTCCTGGCTATTCTAAATAGTGCTGCAGTGAACATTGTGGTACTTGTCTCTTTTTGAATTATGGTTTTCTCAGGGTATATGCCCAGTAGTGGGATTGCTGGGTCATATGGTAGTTCTATCTTTAGTTTTTTAAGGAACCTCCATACTGTTCTCCATAGTGGCTGTATCAGTTTACAGCCAATAGTGCAAGAGGGTTCCCTTTTCTCCACACCCTCTCCAGCATTTATTGTTTGTAGATTTTTTGATGATGGCCATTCTGACCAGTATGAGGTGATACCTCATTGTGGCTTTGATTTGCATTTCTCTAATGATTAGTGATGTTGAGCATCCTTTCATTTATTTGTTGGCAATCTGTATATCTTCTTTGGACAAATGTCTATTTAGGTCTTCCACCCATTTTTGGATTGGGTTGTTTGTTTCTTTGATATTGAGCTGCATGAGCTGCTTGTATATTTTGGAGCTTAATCCTTTGTCAGTTGCTTCATTTGCAAATATTTTCTCTCATTCTGAGGGCTGTCTTTTCATCTTGTTTATGGTTTCCTTTACTGTGCAAAAGCTTTTAAGTATCATTAGTCCCATTTGTTTATTTTTGTTATTTCTATTTCTCTAGGAGGTGGGTCAAAAAGTATCTTGCTGTGATTTATGTCATAGAGTGTTCTGTCTATGTTTTCCTCTAAGAGTTTAATAGTGTCTGGCCTTACATTTAGGTCTTTAATCCATTTTGAGTTTATTTTTGTATATGGTGTTAGGAAGTGTTCTAATTTCATGCTTTTACATGTAGCTGTCCAGTTTTTCCAGCATGACTTATTGAAGAGGCTGTTTTTTCTCCATTGTATATCCTTGCCTCCTTTATCAAAGATAAGGTGACCATATGTACGTGGGTTTATCTCTGGGCTTTCTATCCTGTTCCATTGATCTATATTTCTCTTTTTGTGCTGGTACCATACTGTCTTGATTACTGTAGCTTTGTAGTATAGTCTGAAGTCAGGGAGCCTGATTCCTCCAGCTCCGTTTTTCTTCCTCAAGATTGCTTTGGCTATTCGGGGTCTTTTGTGTCTCCATACAAATTATAAAATTTTTTGTTCTAGTTCTGTGAAAAATGCTATTGGTAGTTTGAAAGGGATTGCATTGAATCTATAGATTGCTTTGGGTACTATAGTCGTTTTCACAATATTGATTCTTCCCATCCAAGGACATGGTATATCTCTCCATCTGTTTGTGTCATATTTGGTTTCTTTCATCAGTGTCTTATAGTTTTCTGAGTATAGGTCTTTTACCTCCTTAGGTAGCTTTATTCCTAGGTATTTTATTCTTTTTGTTGCAGTGGTGAATGGGATTGTTTCATTAATCTCTCTTTCTGAACTTTTGTTCTTAGTGTATAGGCTGCAAGAGATTTCTGTGCATTAATTTTGTATCCTGCAACTTTAGCATATTCATTGAATAGCACTAGTAGTTTTCTGGTGGCATCTTTAGGATTCTCTATGTATAGTATCATGTCATCTGCAAACAGTGACAGTTTTACTTCTTCTTTTCCAATTTGGATTCCTTTTATTTCTTTTTCTTCTCTTATTGCCATGGCTAGGACTTCTAAAACTATGTTGGATAACAGTGGCGAGCATGGACATCCTTGTCTTTTTCCTGATCTTAGAGGAAATGATTTCAGTTTTTCACCATTGAGAATGATGTTTCCTGTGGGTTTGTCATATATGGCCCTTATTATGTTGAGGTAGTTTCCCTCTATGCACACTTCCTGGAGAGTTTTTATCATAAATGGGTGTTGAATTTTGTCAAAAGCTTTTTCTCCATCTATAGACATGATCATATGGTTTTTATTCTTCACTTTGTTAATATGGTATATCACATTGATTGATTTGCATATATTGAAGAATCCTTGCATCCCTGAGATGAATCGCACTTGATCATGGTGTATGATCCTTTTAATGTGTTGTTGGATTCCGTTTGCTAGTATTTTGTTGAAGATTTTTGCATCTATGTTCGTCAGTGATATTGGTCTGTAATTTTCTTTTTTGTAGTATTTTTCTTTTTTGTAGTATTTTTGTCTGGCTTTGGTATCAGGGTGATGGTGGCCTCATAGAATGAGTTGGGAATGTTCCTTCCTCTGCAGTTTTTTGGAAGAGTTTGAGAAGGATGGGTGTTAGCTCTTCTCTAAATGTTTGAGAAAATTCACCTGTGAAGCCATCTTGTCCTGGACTTTTGTTTGTGGGATGATTTTTAATCACAGTTTCAATTTCATTACTTGTGATTGGTCTGTTCATATTTTCTATTCTTCCTGGCTCAGTCTTGGAAGGTAATACCTTTCTAAGAATTTATCCATTTCTTCCAGGTTGTCCATTTTATTGGCATAGAGTTGCTTGTAGTAATCTCTTATGATGGTTTGTACTTCTGCGGTGTCTGTTGTAACTTCTCCTTTTTCATTCTAATTTTATTGATTTGGGTCCTCTCCCTGTTTTTCTTGATGAGTCTGGCTAAAGGTTTATCAATTTTATCTTCTCAAAGAATCAGCTTTTAGTTTTATTGATCTTTGTTATTGTTTTCTTTGTTTCTATTTCATTTATTTCTGCTCTGATCTTTATGATTTCTTTCCTTCTACTAACTTTGGGTTCTGTTTGTTCTTGTTTCTCTAGTTCCTATAGTTGTAAGGTTAGATTGTTTATTTGTGATTTTCTTCTTTCTTGAGGTAGGATTGTATAGCTATAAACTTCCCTCTTAGAACTGCTTTTGCTGCATCCCATAGCTTTTGGATTGTCGTGTTTTCATTGTCATTTGTCTCTAGGTACTTTTTGATTCCCTTTTTGATTTCTTCTGTGATCTCTTGGTTGTTTAGTAACGTATTATTTAGCCTCCATGTGTTTGTGTTTTCTACATTTTTTCCCTGTAATTGACTTCTAATCTCATAGCATTGTGGTCAGGAGAAATGCTTGATATGATTTCAGTTTTCTTAAATTTACCAAGGCTTAATTTGTGACCCAAGATGTGATCTGTCCTGGAGAGTGTTCCGTGTGCACTTGAGAAGAAAGTGTAACCTGCTGTTTTTGGATGGAATGTCCTATAAATATCAGTTAAATCTATCTAGTCTATTGTGTCATTTAAAGCTTGTGTTTCCTTATTAATTTTCTGTTTGGGTGATCTGTCCATTGGTGTAAGTGAGGTGTCAAAGTCCCCCACTATTACTGTGTTACTGTCGATTTCCTCCTTTATAGCTGTTAGCGCTTGCCTTATGTATTGAGATACTCCTATGTTGGGTTCATATATATTTATAATTGTTATATCTTCTTCTTGGATTGATTCCTTGATCATTATGTAGTGTCCTTCCCTGTCTCTTGTAACATTCTTTATTTTAAAGTCTTTTTTATCTGATATGCGTATTGCTACTCCAGCTTTCTTCTGATTTCCATTTGCATGGAATATTTTTTTCCATCCCCTCACTTTCAGTCTGTATGTGTCCCTAGGTCTGAAGTGGGTCTCTTGCAGACAGCATATATATAGGTCTTGTTTTTGTGTCCATTCTGCGAGCCTTTTGGTTGGAGCATTTAATCCATTCAGTTTAAGGTAATTATCGATATGTATGTTCCCATTACCATTTTCTTAATTGTTATGGGTTTGTTTTTGTAGGTCCTTTTCTTCTCTTGTGTTTCCCACTTAGAGAAGTTCCTTTAGCATTTGTTTTAGAGCTGGTTTGGTGGTGCTGAATTCTCTTAGCTTTTGCTTGTCTGTAAAGCTTTTGATTTCTCCATCGAATCTGAATGAGATCCTTGCCTGGTCGAGTAATCTTGGTTGTAGGTTCTTCCCTTTCACCACTTTGAATATATCGTGCCAGTCTCTGGCTTGTAGAGTTTCTGCTGTGAAATCAGTTGTTAACCTTATGGCAGTTCCCTTGTATGTTATTTGTTGTTCTTCCCTTGCTGCTTTCAATAATTTTTCTTTGTCTTTAATTTTTGTCAGTTTGATTAGTATGTGTCTTGGTGGTTTTCTCCTTGGGTTTATCCTGCCTGGGACTCTCTGTGCTTCCTGGACTTGGGTGGCTATTTCCTGTCCCATGTTAGGGAAGTTATCAACTATAATCTCTTCAAGTGTTTTCTCAGGTCTTTCTCTCTCTCTTCTCTTTCTGGGACCCCTATAATGTGAATGTTATTGCGTTTAATATTGTCTCAGATGTCGCTTAGGCTGTCTTCATTTCTTTTCATTCTTTTTCTTTATTCTGTTCTATGGCAGTGAATTCTACCATTCTGTCTTTCAGGTCACTTATTCATTCTTCTGCCTCAGTTATTGTGCTATTGATTCCTTCTAGTGTATTTTTCATTTCAGTTATTGTATTGTTCATGTCTCTTTGTTTGTTCTTTAATTCTTCTAGGTGTTTGTTCTTCAGTTCTTGCAGGTCTTTGTTAAACATTTTTTCCATCTTCTCGATCTTTGCCTCCATTCTTTTTCCGAGGTCCTGGATCATCTGCACTATCATTATTCTGAATTCTTTTTCTGGAAGGTTGCCTATCTCCACTTCATTTAGTTGTTTTTCTGGGCTTTTATCTTGTTCCTTCATCTGGTACATAGTCTTCTGCCTTTTCATTTTGTCTGTCTTTCTGTGAATGTGGTTTTCGTTCCACAGGCTGCAGAATTGTAGTTCTTCTTGCTTCTGCTGTCTGCCCTCAACTGTCCTATTTTTCCGAGTTCTGATGAAAATGCCTATAGGGCACACAGATGAGGATGTCAAATAGGTAATTGGATAAATCAGTTTTAAGCTAAATCTAGAGGTCAGGGCTAGAGAATTATTTCACAGAGACTGTATTTAAAACCAAAGTTCAGATGAGGTCTTATGGGAGAATATTTGGACAGAAAAGAAGATGAAAGATAAGTTTGGTGTACTCACACTTCAGTGATTGAAAAGAGGAGAGGGAACTAGCAAAAGTGATTGAAAAGGAATGGCCAGTGAGGTGGAAGGCAAATTGGGAGAAATCAGGAGATGGGAATATTTCAAGAAAAAAGGGGTGAACAGCCATGCCACATGCTGCTGAAATTTCAGGCCAGATGAGTATACAGAAATAATCATTTGAGTTAGAAATGTGAAAAACACCTTGATAAAAGTGGTTTCAATGGAATTGGGGTGGGGGTAGATGTGGGAAGAAGCCTAATCGGAAAGGATTGAGAGGAGACTAGAAGGCAAAGAAGCAGAAATATATTCATGTAGATAGTTTTTTCAAGAATTTTGCTAGGAGGTAGAACAGAAATATGGATGGGTAGAGATGAATGGGGGGTTATACTACAGTAACAAAAAACAAATAAAATCATGAGAAAACTTGACTATATTACCTGTCAGTAGCTAGAGTCAGCCATGGCCCTTTACCATGGGTCTTCTGATTTCTGGACAGAAGCTGACAGAGCTCTCTCAACATAGGATATCCTCCTTTGATGGAAGAGGGAAGGAGCAAGAAACAGAACTGTACTATGCCTCAAGTCTTCAGCTTGCACTTGTCATAATTTATGTTTGTTCACATTCTATTGACCAAAGCAAGTTACATGACTAGGCTCAATGTCAGTGAGGTAGAGACATATACTCCTCCTGCAGAAGACACTGCACTTCTCATGGTAATGGAAAGGTATGTATCCTTGTCCTCTAAGGAAGACGTAGTGATTGGTTGGGAGCAGTAATGCAATCTGCCCCCTAAACATACACATTTTTTGATGGGTGAAATAAATCATGTTTGTATACTGTTAAAAATAATGCAAGGAATAGACACATTAATTACAGAAAAAAAGCCTGTGAGAATGTGAGGAAATAGGTGCATTTTTAGGAGTAAGGGCATCTTATTAATAGGAGGAAAGGCTTAGAGAGAGTATAGATATTAAATGGTTGGTAGGTTTGCCATGTCATTTATAATAAGACTTCTTCCTTTCTAAATTTTGCTTCTGTTCTAACTTTCCAGTAATTTCTAAGATCAGGGTACATGGGAGGTATATTTTGCAAAACTTGAATGTTTAGGAATCTTCCTTTGTTGCCTTCAAGAAAAACAAATAGTTTGGTCCAGAGTTATTTTTTAATCTTCAATTGTCTAGAGACATTGCTACATTCTTGTAGTAATTAGGATTATAGAGGAGGTTAGAGCTAAGACCTGGTTATCTCCAGGATGTGCCTCTTGCATGTTAGAGCAGCTCAGTACATACTTATTGAATGAGTGCATGCATGAACCCCACCCATCACATTTTGCAGGCAACTTTTTAATGACTAATTCTTTAATATTTTAAATTTGTTCATCTCTTTTAGCTCTGGGAGAATGAAACCCAATTCCCTTTAATGAATACAAGGTGTGAAAGGAAAAGATAAATCTTATAAGTATATGCTTTGAGAATGAAGTTCTTTAAAATGTAGATATATCAGGAACAATTAAAAACTCATATATAAGTTTAGCCTCTTTTCTGAGAACAGTTGAGGGAAAGTTACGTATCTATTAGGGTGGTAAAGAGCAGGGCTTTTGCAGTGAAAACTGGATCTTCCTTATAATGTATATATTAAGAACATCAATCTTAGTAATAACTTCTACTAGATGAACACATATGAAGGATTTCATCTACCTAGAGTTAAGAAATGAACTCATTTCCTTCTCATAAAAATATCCTTTTCTTCATAGCAAAGGTATAAGATAGTAGCTCAAGTAATTATCACTGAAGAATGAGAATGCCTCCTTAAAGTATTCTTGTATAGATGATTTTCTTGCTCTCTTCACTAAGCAAAGCCTTTTGGATTGGAGAGATGGCTATGAATGCTCAAGTGTGTGGGCACTTCCATATGCAATGGAATTTTTCAGCAGATTTTGAGCTATTGAGTTGCCACTTGTCTTCTCTGAGAACCATGATTCTTAATTATTAGAAACCCATTTTGGCAAAGATCAAGAATGGCAGAGACTTAAGTGGGAAAGTTAGCTGTCAGAATATCATCTGTCTCCCATTTTTCTGAATTTGGGAGAGTATTTTGGAACAAAGTGCCAATTTCATAGCTATTACTCCTTCACAGATAAATTGGCAGTGATTTGGGAGAGTGGCTCATGACATTTCTGCCCAGTAATTTTTAATCATGCTTTAAAAAAAATCCACTGGGTTCATTTTTGAAACTTAGGTGTTGTCTCAGTCCCTAGCAAACTCAGAGACCTCTTTGGGAGACAGCAAGTCTTCTACTGCAGCTTGGACACAGATGGACCCAAGTTTGAAAACTGTCCTGCCACTTACTAGCTGACTGACATTGGGCAAGTTTCTTTACTTTGCTGAAGCAGGTTTAACTCTTCTATAAACAAGAATACTAGTACTTGTCTTACTAATTCATTTATTTACTCTTTTAATAAACATGAAGTACTTATTATATTCTCATACCTGAGTTGTGTGTACTAGGGATGCAAATAATAATAGCTAACGTTTGGTGAATATTAACCAAGTGCAAGCCCATTCTAAATATATCTCCTTTATTTTTCCCATCAGCTTTAGGATGAAATTAGTACCCTAATGCTCATTTATCAGATAAGGAAGCTCTGCTTAGAGTTTAAGTAACTTGTCCAAGTTGTATAAAGTAGAAAGCAGGGAGACTAAAATTCAAACCAAGACAGCTTTCAGTTGAGAGTGCATGTTCTTAACCACTGTACTATACTGTAAAGATGCAAAGATACAATCCCTGCCACTAGTGTGGACACAGAAAAGAAAACAAACAGTCATATTAAATGGATGTGCAAAGTATCCAGGCATTTTGGAGAAACAAGCCCTTAATTCCCTGGGATCAACTTTGGTTTGAAATCTAAGACCATGATAAATCTATGAAAGTTTAACCTGTAATCTTCAGATTGCTGCTGATTTCAAAGTCACTGGTATCAGAAACACACATACATGCTAGAGCTTTAGAAATGTCAGTATTTATCATTTTAAAGTCAGACACTCCATAAAAATTCATGATGTTGCAGTGATAAGTACCAGAAATTTTACCAAATGTCTGCTTTTGGTAAATACTTAGCCCATGCCACCATTTACATTGAAGGATGATTGGACTATTTAAAAGATTCTGATATTGGTAATGACTGATACTATTAAGAATACACTTCACAGAAAATATGCTGATATTATTTTCATTAATCAAGTGCATATTTTAATAAAAATAGGATTTTTATGGGCACATTATAGGAGGATGTGATGCGTGAACTGTACTGTAAAGGCACCAATAAACTAGAATGAAACAAACGAAAATGGTACATTTTTAATGACTTGAAGTTTGGCTCAGATGAAATGAAATCGGAAAGTTTTGAATAAATAGCACACCAAAAGCTTGGAAACTTGCATGCAATCCAGTGTTTTATGGTATTAACTTGAAAGCAAAAATGGCTTCTGTAAAACATTGCCTTTTGTTAATTAGACAACTTCAGGCCTTTGAACATGAATCATTAACTGCTGATATTGCCCTAAGGACAAATGTTTATGATCTTCTGGGGTTTTTAAATATAAAGAAGAGGGGAAAACAACGAGGAAAGGAAAGTGCTTATTTCTCAGTTTTAGATTATCCAATTATTTTAAGTAGAGAAATATCATTAATAGGGTCACTTAAAATAGAACTAAGTGGGAAAATAGGAAGAAAGCATCTCAGTTGCAGCCATGAAATTTTATGACAATTAAAAAAATAAAACTTATGAAAAAAATAGCTATTTATTATTTTAATGGTGACAGGAGACTAATGGAAGTTCCTGTATGTGAGGAAAATATGACTTGTGCCAGCAACATCTATGTCACTACAGACTCTGGAACTCTGTTTGCAAGGAAACCCATCAGCCATTATTAAGGAATCCTGTGATGTTCTTGGCAAACACTATGTAGATTGAAAGGAAATTTCATTATATCTTTAAACATTTAAATAGTTGGATTCATAGTTCACTGATCTTGAACAACCTGACTCTCATTTCAGGTTTCTTTTGCTCCTTGGGTCTTTATTAATGGTGAATTTTGCATTTATTACATCACAGAGAGAGGGACTTTTTCCCCCTAAGTAGTTTACTTCCCACGTGCTGTTTTTTGTTAGTGAGGCTGAGTGCTTTATCCAGCAGTCCAGACTATGTGACGGGAACGTTTGCAGGATTATCTCTTTGATGCTCTGGTGTCATTATCTACTGTACACATGGTGGGGAAAGGGACATGTGTCCTAGTTTATTCTGCAAAACTATATATAAACAGGCCTAGCCCGCTTTCCTCTGCTCTCATACTCCTCTGGGGCTTCTGCTAGTGGAAACAGAAAGTGTAGAGATTGTAGGTCAGAACCGAGGTGCTGCACATTTCACTGACATGGAGAGACATCAGCACCCAGAGATTAGAGACAGGGGGTTAAGGAGAAATGGAGTGAGGAGGTCACAACAGAGAAAAATGACTCTTCAACACTCTGTAAAATGCAAAAGGCCATGTTTAAAGATTGGAGATTTTTTTTTTATTGCTTTGACAGCTTAAATTCCCTGGGCTTTCTCTGAAATTATGCAAGGGTCAGGTTGGATTTTTCTTTCTAACACTTTTTCTTCCCTTTCTGTCCTCTGTGCTCTTCTGGTTCTTCCTCTTGTTCTGCTCCTAACAGCTGAGGGGCCAGTAAGTGGAGGTTGAAAGGTCTGAACAAGCTACTCCTTGCCCTCTCTTCCTTGCTCACCTCTGTCCTTCAAGCCATGAATGAACTAATGGCAGCATATCTGTATCTTTTTTGCCTAACCATTTCATAGCATTCCTGTGTTAAAAACCTTCCATTTAAGTCACCATTTCTTTCTGCTTCAGCATCCTGGCCCTGTAAACCTGCCTGTCCCATGTCCTCTTCCTCACATCTCACTTTCCTATGACCTATCCCTTGCCTCCATGAGAAGGTATTTTTCCTTTTTCTTTTGCTTGTTCTTTTTCTTTATGTGCTCCATTTTAATAAAAGTGGTGTCCCTTTTGCAGTGGCTGGTGACATTTCGTGATAGTCTTCAGGCAATAAAAGAGAGGAACACATTTTAAATGAAAGGACCAGGCACCATGTGCTCAGATTGCCTTTGTTGGGTACAAGCCATTTTGCATGGCTAATGGTCTTCTTTGTGCATGGGTGGTTATTAGATGTTTAATAACCGTTGCTATTAGAACTTGAGGTGGTCTTAGATTTGGGTGAACAGTTTGAAATCTGGCTACATTAGCTAAGGTCTCATTGTAGGAAGGCATATTTCTACCTGTTTCTAGATGAGAGCCCAAGCAAGGTTTAGTTTTTGACTTGGATAGACCTTTTATTGGGGATGGGGGTCTTGAGGGAGTGTGGGTCTGTTTTGTCAACAATTTTTATTATTTGCATATTAAGCATTAATGATACAATAAGCGCTTGTGTATTTAGAAAGAAGGGAGATTCAAATGTCTGGAAAGACATACTGTTTCTAATTTTATTTACAGAGGCAGTGTGTATCTTTTTGATCACTGATTCTGGGATTCTATTTCTTTCTGTTTGTCTGAAGCCTAGGAAGAGACTCGGTCCATAAGGGACACTCCTTAAGTGTTTGCTGAATGAATGAATACAAAATGCAAGCACAGGAAAGGAGATCCACTGCAAGCAGAATGAAGGTGCTCAGGCACTATACATGAAGCTGTCAGTCAGAGGAAAGAGGGATGGCAACATCTTCAATAGAAATAGTGAGTAAATGCATAAAGTGTGTCTTGCTTTGTCTTTGTGACCTCTCAGTGCCTCAGTTTCTTCATGGATAAAATAAAGGGTCTGAGTTAGTTCAGTATTTTTAAAACTTTAGCTTTGTGCATGATAATCACCTTGTTGAAGTGTAGGGTCTGGGAACCCATCCTCAGGAGTCTGACATCACTGGTTGTTCTGGCTGGATATCAGGAGTCTGCATTTTTTACAAGCCCCATGGACCATTCTGAGAGCAGTGGTCCATGGATGATCTTTAAGTTCCTTATGTACCTTAGAAACTCTCTTTCTACTTGTCCCAAGGTACTGACATCTGCTAAAAGTCCTTCATGTCCTCATATAGTCATCATTTATGGTGTTTCTTAAAACCCCTCATTACTCCCCATGTATACGCAGCAATTCCAATCTTCAGGAAGTTGTGGCTGCAGTGAAGCCAGAGTCCTATATACAGAAGAGGGCCTTCCCTGCTCGAGGAACTTCTTCCCTCAGAAGGGGCTGTGAGTGGGAAGTATTGTGACTGACCACCCAGGTCAATGCTATCTTACTTGGCTCCCACATGTACATCTCTTTTTGGAAACTGCCGTGCTCAAGGTCACTGAGATATTTCTAATAGAGTTGAACCCACAACGGGTTCAGCTGTTCAGCTTTTGAAATGCTGTGCTTTATGTGAACAAAGGTGACAGACCCTACATGAACCTTTGCTGCTGTTATTGTGGAAAAACTGGTACCTGTTTTCACCTCCCCTCATACCTTCCAAAATTCCTTTCAGTGATGAATATTCTTTAGCTGAGCTGGTGGATTATGGCACTCCTGACTTGAGCTGCAGTATACATGCCTTGAGTAAAATGACATTTATTTTCCTTCTGTTTCATTTTTATATGATTTTTATAGAAATGTATTTTACAGTTCAATAGCCAGAAAAAGTGAATGAGCATGGGTAATCCTGTTAAATATCTCTTTCCTCCTAGTGCACTGGAATTTCTTTTTAAATCTGATAAATCTTTCCAAACAGCTTGACATTCCTCCCATCTGTTCCTTAGGTCACTCTTATTTTCTGGCTGGTGAGGAGTGCTTGTAGCATTCTGCAAATGCCTCTGCTTTAACAGGCCCTTGTGAAACATTTATTGTGGTCCTTTCACTCAAATTGCAAATATTGTTATAAAAGTTCATTTCCATGATGTGTTTTGGGAACCAGTATGTTGCCGAGTCAAGAATACAGTGCTTGGAACATTGTAGATACCCATAAATGCTGTTGAATGAATGGATTAATGCCTGGATGCTGGGTATCAAGGAGTTTAAGGTCTAGTCCTGGCTGTGCTACTTGTGAGTTTTGTCTCCTCAGGCAACTGACTCAGCCTTTCTGAACCTCAGTCTCCTAATCTATAAATGTGGAACTCAGAGTAAATGGCCTCTTTCTGCTAAAAAAAATAAAAAATAAAAAAAAAATGCAGCAATTCTAATATAGCTCTAATGATTTAAAAAACACCCTGGCTAGGTGTGGTTATATATTGAATGTTTGCCTCACTTCTGTGTATACTTTCAGCTGCATATTCAAAGTAACAAAATCCCAGGCTGAAATGGCTTCAACAATAAGGACATTTATTATCTTACATAACAGGAAGAAGAGAGGTAGTGCAGGCCTTATATTTCAGCAATTCAGCAACTCAACAATGTCATTAGGAGCCCAGGAGCTTTCAGTCTCTAATCTGTGATCTCCCATGTAACTGGTTCTCCTAGTAGCTGTATGTAAATTGGAGCATCATGCTTCTTTTTTCATATCCAGTGGGAGAGAAGAAAATCTCCTGGCCAACCACACAATATAATTTCTTCTCTTCAGGCTGTTTGGGCCAAGCGAAGACCTGTGTCTGTCCTTGGATCAGCTGAGTCCTGGAGGACTTGTGTTGGGTGATTGGATGGGACTGGTCATCTGGGGTAGAATGGACATTGGGGGCCCAACCACAATGTCTTCTGTACACTATTAACTATTATGCATTTGGTCTTGCAGTGCCGAGTAGAAGGCAAAATCTACTTTGAAGTCTTTATACATCTACATATGCTGTTCAGTGTACACTTGCCGTTGGAACTGTGATACACCAAGAACCCAGTTTCAGGGTGGTCACTATATAGTGGGCACCTCTGATATATTTCAATCCATTCTTGGCACCTTATAAAAGACCCAGACAAAGTAAACAAAACACAGTCCCTGCTCTCCGGGAAAATAAAGTCTCATGGGAGAAGCAAGAAATAAATACCTGAAAAGGTAAATTAGAATACAAGGAAAGTATATGTCTAGTGTCAAAATAACCATAACCATAAATAACCAATTACGAGACACCTACTGTGTACCAGGCATTGTGGTTGGTGCTTTGCATATGTGATTATATATGATTATATTTCATTCTTGGAACAACCTTCATAGGTAGACAGTGACATCACCACTTGGCAGAGGAGAAAACTGAGGCTCAGAGAGATTCAGTACCATGCCCAAAGTTACTCCGCTCGTTAATGCCAAGGCTGAAATTTGAACCTAGAACTGTCTGTCTCCAACACCTTTGCTCATTTCTGCTTCATCCTGCTTTGGGCAATAGTTGAAAGTTGGACCAGAAGCTTCCAACCAATTAAGTCTTTTTACCATCCTATTTTAGGATGATGGGCTAAAAGAGGGTGCCATTAGGAGGTCTAAAGTCACAGAACAGAAAAAGGGGATTATCACTGGTAGGGTTCTTCAGAAAAAGATGCTGAAATGGAGTTTGTGGTACAGGTTGTTTACTGGAGATCAGCACTTGGGAAGGAGGAAACAAAATTGGGCAGAGGAAGAAGGGAACGTGCAGGTAAGTATTGCTCTGCAGAGCATCCTTCTTCCAGCTGAACAGTGAGGCCTTTGTACCCCACTTTGCTTAGTCACTGGATACAGGCTATCCTGGAAAAGGTGTGACCTCAGTGAGCCTGCTCCCTGGAGCTGAGGCAGGCCCTGGAGAAGTGACAGCTGGAGGCTGTTTGCTAACCACACTCCTTGCAACTAGGAAGCAAGGCCTTTCTTGAAGGGGATCTGGGCAGTGCATTTCTGTGTCTATCATAGTGATGCTAAGGGCAAACTCTGACTATATCCCAATTCAGCCCATATTCTGGTTTGTGTCCAATGAGTGTTACTACGAGTGGTGACTGGAGGCCTATTTGACTGAAATGGGTAGGATCCTGGGAATGATAAGACTGCAGATGTCAGTTTTCCATGCTTGTTAAAATGCTTGTAGAAGGACATCTTTTAGTCTGGCCTCATTTATTTCAAACCAAGGTCTTATTTACTTCTCAAAGATGCAATTTCAGAAATGGACCACATTGTATCAAAAGGCAGCAGCCGGGCTTCCCTGGTGGCGCAGTGGTTGAGAGTCTGCCTGCCGATTCAGGGGACATGGGTTCGTGCCCCGGTCTGGGAAGATCCCACATGCCGCGCGGAGTGGCTGGGCCCGTGAGCCATGGCCGCTGAGCTTGTGTGTCCGGAGCCTGTACTCCGCAACAGGAGAGGCCGCAACAGTGAGAAGCCCGTGTACCGCAAAAAAAAAAAAAAAAAAAAGGCAGGAGCCATGTTTTCTCATCACAGCAATGAGATCAGACCAAACTAGGTCACCAGATTTCATTGTTTTTCTGAAGTTGGTGGATTTCTAGAATAGGGCTCTACTAATGTAATTATGGGATGTTTGCAGGCTTTTAAAGGTCAAAAGTTAGTCTTAGATAGTATGTTAATTAGATTGATGTAGTAATCATTTCACTATGTATATCAAATCCTGTTATATACCATAAATATATGATTTTTGTTTTTCAAAAAAGGACAAATATGGGCTCAGTGATAAAGCCACTCTTGGTGTGGCTAATAAAACAAATACACATAATACGATAAAGCATGGATCAGACAGGCTCAAATTTGAATTCTGCATTCCAACTTACTTGTTGTATGACCTTGGGAAAGTTTCTCTCCAAATCTGCATCCTCATTTGTATAATGGATTAGCTATTGCTGTTATTGCATTATTATTTTGGTTCCCAAACATTTTACCCTCTTGGTTATTCTCTGCCTGTACTGCCTCTTAAAATGTGGAATTCAGAAAGGAATATAATATGCTGGACCTAGTATGACCAAAGTGGCACACCGTGAGACTCATCCTTCCTTGTCCTAGACGGTACACACCTATGAACACCACACAGCCTGCGGTAGCACATATAACAACCACACACATGTTGGCTCAGTTGTGATCAATACCTGCAGGTCTTTTTCTCACAAACTGCAGATAAGTCAGGTTTCTCCTTGCCTCCCATCCATCAAATGCAATTGAATTAACTGAAAAGTAGGAGTTCACATTTATCTCAGTTAAATTCCATGCTATTTCAAAAACGAGGGAGATGTTTCTCACCTATCACACACCCCAACTGTACCAGTTGTCTGTGGTTTATGGTCCATGCAAAGCAGAGGGAAAAAGTTTACTGTTTACTTCTCTCATTCAGGGACCCTGGCTGACCCCCTGACTCATCTACAGAGGCATTGGTTGCCAAAGTGACCTGGAGATGTCTTCTCTCCCGTATTGCCTGCTTGCATTTTTGTGTCACAATTAGGAGATATGATAAAGTCTACACCACACTCATGTGCCCATAGAACAGGGCTGGAGGAAAAGTGTAGACTCTCCCTTCTCACTCAGATATCATATGCAATAATATTCCCAGTTAATTTGCAATGGCCAGCCAGGTCTGCAGTAGGACTTCCTGGCTCTCAAGGATGCTGGGGTCGCTCTGAATGGGAGGTCAAGCCCAGTGCAGGTTAGTGGGGTTATTTGCAAGCAAGAAGTGTGTACCTGTGAAAGAATCCTCCCAAAGAGGTTTTGGGGCTACCAATAGATTTTTGAAAATCTCCCCCACCGAATATAAATTGATACAGCCACTATGGAGAACAGTACAGAGGTTCCTTAAAAAACTAAAACTAGAACTACCATATGACCCAGCAATCCCACTACTGGGCATATACCCTGAGAAAACCATAATTCCAAAAGAGTCATGTACCACAGTGTTCATTGCAGTGCTATTTACAATAGCCAGGACATGGAAGCAACCTAAGTGTCCATTGACAGATGAATGGATAAAGAAGATGTGGCACATATATACAATGGAATATTACTCAGCCATAATAAGAAACGAAACTGAGTTATTTGTAGTGAGGTGGATAGACCTAGAGTCTGTCATACAGAGTGAAGTAAGTCAGAAAGAGAAAAACAAATACTGTATGCTAACACATACACATGGAATCTAAAAAAAAAAAAAAAAAGGTTCTGAAGAGCCTAGGGGCAGTACAGGAATAAAGGCGCAGATGTAGAGAATGGACTTGAGGACACGGGGAGGGGGAAGGGTAAGCTGGGACGAAGTGAGAGAGTGGCATGGACATATATACACTACCAAATGTAAAATAGATGGCTAGTGGGAAGCAGCCGCATAGCACAGGGAGATCAGCTTGGTGCTTTGTGACCACTTAGAGGGATGGGACAGGGAGGGTGGGAGGGAGACACAAGAGGGAGGGCATATGGGGATATATGTATACATATAGCTGATTCACTTTGTTGTACAGAAGCAACTGACACAACAATATAAAGCAATTATACTCCAATAAAGTTGTTAAAAAAAAAATCTCCCCCACCTTTTCTGCCCAGAATGTGTCATGCTCCTTCATAGGTAACATCAGGCACCTGGGCTTGCCAGATGGGGCATGAGAGCCCTTGATCCACCTGACCTGGGCTCCCAAGCATCAAGCACAGTGACCACAGCTGGTGGAGGAGAGGAGCTGGCTTTTGGCAGGTTTCCACACCAGCTGTGTTGGAGTGATAATTGCAGGGGCTGTCATTACATACCTCTTAATGGCTTTCTTAACTGTGCTGACTTAAATTTATTTCGTTTCAGGGGTTCTCTGAGTACTCATAACTATATTTCAAATAATGATTTCTATAAATTAGAAATGCCATTTTTCTTTAGCAGAAGAATTTTGATGAACCAATTATTCAAAACCAAATTTAATCAAGTGTTTTTTTTTTCCCCTGGGCAAGTGTGTGTGTTCCCTGGGCCTGCAAAGAAACACAAAGTTGCCATTGGATTGGCTGAATAGAGCTGATTGATGGGGCTGTCAGAATTTATTGCTAATTTGGTTGTTAAGCCTTGCAAGGACTTGACATTGGTGTCTTACATAATGATATTTAATGTCTGGTCTTGGGTTTGAATTTCAGTTTTCCCAGGTGTTGGTAAACATACAGCTTTGCTCTGCATTTGCAATATATACCCTAAACTTACTTGATTTCCTTTGGTGGAGGGCAGTTTGCAAGTGTGGCAGTAGTGTTAGTGTATGCTCTCTTTGTTATCATTATACCCATGTGCTGTGACTTATGTTGGGTTTGTGCGTGAACAAGTGACCACTTCTGACTGTGGCATGGAAAACATAAGGATATGGAAAAAATGAAAGATACAATACCCTATTGTTACTTCCTTGGGGGTAGGAGTATGGTAAGGGTAGGAATTATGGTAAGAGAAGTGCATGAATTTGCCAGAGTAGAAGAGTATGGGAAAAATTAGAAATTCGTTTGTTATCATTTAGAGCCCCAAGGGTATTAAGAGCATAAAATCAAGTGTTAAGATATCAAGTTTGCCTGCGTCTGATTCTTGGCATCACTACTTACCACTTGTGTGACCTTGGGTGAATTACTTATACACTCTGAGCCTCAGTTTTCCAGTCTATAAAATGGGGATAATATAATAATGGGAATGTAAAATGAGAATGATAATAATCTTTTTCTCCTAGACTTGTTATGAGGTGATTATGTTAAGTTGTTGGCCATTGTCTAGTTAGAAAGTACACACTTCATGTTGGCTATCGTTATCTTTGATTCAAGGGTTAAAGCCATTGTTGAATGATTGCTTCACAGAATTCTTGGATGAAGGTAACCCTGTGAAACAAAGACAAGGCAGACAAACCAATAAATGATTCTCTTCCTACCTTCCATAAATTTTCTTTGAGTTTGACATGTGCATAGCACTGTAATGGGATCTCTGGCCCTCCAAAAACTAAATAATAGTAACAGGGGAGTAAGGCCTTGCTTTTGAAAATTCCATAATCAAAATATAATTTGAGTAAACTATATCTAAGTTATTTTTCAGCATAAAAGCCTGTGATTTGGCGTCTCTTCTCATTCAGAAGCGATGATTATCATCTTCTTACACCTCCAGGGAAGTCTGGGATGAATCTAACAGTGAAGTCTTTGGATTGAAGGCCTATTTATGGAGGAGTTTGGAAATGTAGCCAGAACTCAACTCCCATCTCCACCTCAGGCTTTCAGGACCTAACCTAGCCCAGCGTCTTGGTGCAAAACTGAAGGAGGGAAGGATTTCCCCAGATAGTATGGTCGACTCCGCAGTGTTGTAGGGTGGCTCTGTACCACAGATGATTATTCTAATAGCTAATATTTATTGGTCGCTTACTATGTGCTAAACATTCTACTGAGTTCTCTGTGTGTATGTCTTATTTAATTCTTACACTAAACCTATAATGTAGACATATTAGAATCCTTATAATTCAATTACCTGGGTGGAAATTGAAGCTAAGTGGGATGAAATAAGGGGAAAAGTTCGAACCTCAGCTGAGATTACCTGACTCCACAGCTTATGCTCTTAACCATTTCCGGTCTTGCCTCCCCTAATACCAGCATGGTGGCATGGACTAGTCTTTTCCTGGCTCTTATTCTCACTCTTCTCATCTGTAAACTGAGGGCACTGGGTTCTGTCTCTAAGACTCTTCCAGTTCTTACATTCTATGATTTTAGGTGTCTTGAATGCTTTATATCAAACCCAAACATGGTAGAATCTCCATGCATGTAACTCATCTTCCTAACTCCTTCTTTCCTTTGTCTTTCTGTCACATTACCTGAGGACGGATTGCAGAGTAGTGTGTATATGCGTTTTATTTTATTTGTTTTTCTAAAAATTTAAACTGACCCGAATAGGCCACCTACACATTTTGGACATTGCTGGTTTCTGAGTCTGATTCTGGCCCTGAGGGACACCCATCCTTGCCTACAGAGATGTCTGAGAGCAGCTCTCTGGGGACATTTGACAAGTCTTGGGAGAAGCAAGATAATGACTGTGTTCAGTAGAGTGTTGTCAGCCAAATAAGAGCTGAGACTTGAGGAAAACAGGTAATAGCTGACCCTCTATGAAACAGAAGCATTTGGGAATTTGGGAGTACTTAGGAATGTGTGATAGTAAATATATAGAATTATTTTATTCAGATTTAGCCTATCACTCATTCAGGTTTGAATATTAATGAGGAAGCTGTGAATATTGGAGAATGATGAAGCACTGCCTGCTCTCTGATGAATGATATGTGGACTTCAATGAAGTGTAAAGATATAGTAAAGAGAAAAGGAAGGTGAACTAGAAAAATTTCAAGTCAAGTCCATGGAAATGTTTCGTGTAAACCTTTACCTTCTTGGAGATTTAACTCTCTTCCTTCAAACAACGTGTAGCATAAATGTAAACTTACCCAGTAATTAACTATATTTATAACTAAAATAACATTACAGACAGAGAGTTTTTGACCTCAGCCCAACAATTAATGGCTAAAAATGGGAGATAAACAAAAATCATCCATCTTTTATTCATATACTTAATTATCCATTCAATAATTTTAGAAAATTATCTGAAACTCAGCTCTCCTACGCCACTAACACCTAGCTAACTCTTACCATTGTTTTTTTTCAGCTTAAATGTTGAAAACTGGCTTCTTCTGCCTCCAAATTGTGTTGGTGCTGCTGACATGTGCTTTCAGAGGCATCCTGTACTTCTCATAATAGCTTAACACATTCTGTTGTAATTGTTTATTTCTCAGTCACAGAGCTTTTGGCATTTTGTTCATGACAATTCTTCATTGTGTTAAATTATCCCATATGGTGCTCACTAAATGCCAGTAGATTGTCCCAATCATTTGACAACAAAAATGCCACCATTCATTTCCGAATTCCCTATATGGGTGAATATTTTTTCTAGTTGAGAACCAGTGGAGGATATACATTCTAAGAAGGCAGGCATCATACGTTCTTGCTCAATATTGTATTCCTTGTACCAGGCATGCTGCCGAGACACAAGCAGTGCTCAATAAAAGTATGTTTTATTGAGTGAGTGCAGCTAGCTCCCGCTTGGTTTGGACTAGTGTGGAGAGAGGGAAAAATAATAAAGCCATTTGAAGTGCAGGGTAAGAGGACCTCAGGATGCTTTACAGTGCCGACTGCCAAGCAGTTTGCTGCTAATTTTGTTTCTCTAGATCTTTCCTCATGTGATCAGGTGATAGAGAAGGAAGAGGGATAGAAATAATGAAATGAATGCTATCTACCTAATTAGGATAGGGTGAGGGGATTCTGAGTCTATATTTATTCTCCTACCAATTTCATTTCATCTACCTTTTGGGAATCTGGAGATAAAATTCATAAAATGGAGAAACATGAGGGTATTTTTAGGAGTAATACTGAGATTTCACTATAGATAGTTATTTTTCCACTTGAGAGAGTACCAGCTCTACATGAGCCTTTGAAAAGCAGACAGAAAATCTGAGGTATTTTGCAGCTCTCCATCTGTGTCTGGGGTCAGAATGGTTCGTGTAGGATTGTGTCTGAACTTTGGACAGCTGTTTGGTACTTCAGTCTTCAATTTCTTTCTCTGTGAGATAAATTAGAAATTGCTAAAGCCCAAAGATCTTGACACTTGAAGGCCACCATAAAAATATATGGGAAGACAGATTTTAGGAGGCTCCATTAAGCTGGATGTCTTATTTTCTTGGCTGTTTGACCCTCCAAAGACTGAGCAGTTAGCTTCCGGAAGCTTCTGATGTCTGAAACACATATGTACACAAACAGAGCTTATATATAGAAAATATAAAATTCAGGACCAAGGCATGGAAAAGAACAAAACTCTAATCATTATAGTTAATATAATTGCTAAACATAAGATTTGGCAAAGAGGTTCCTGGTTGCCAGGACAAAAATGGAAACCCTGAAAATTATAAGGTTCTCTTCTTAAACCAGTTTCCTTCTGATGGGAAGAAGGAGATACATGTTTATTTTACCTCAGGCAATAGAGATTTTACTGTTAGAATATTCCACAAGGTAAGGAAAGACTAGAAATCCTCTCAGTAAATATATAGACATGCCTCATTCAGAGGCATTCAAATGTTCACAGTAGGTCAGGGGTTTTAGTGACCCAAGAACAAACCTAAAGTCAGCTACCTTCATGACTCAGACTTTTTTCTTCCTGTTTGTTTCCACTCCCTTACTGAGTTGATTGCCAGTGCTCTTTGTTTATCTTGCATTCTAATTCTACAGGAGAGGAAAATTGATGGGAACAGTTGGTCATTAGCAATATGGAGCATTCCTACTGGGCAAAGTTCTCAAGTTAAGTCACCCTAAAGGTCACTTCCCAGCATATAGAACTCCATTTCAACCATTTGTGGCTAATTTGGCCTGGGAAAATGGAAAAGAGCATGCCAATCTCTGGGTAATCATCTTCCTGTAATAGTTTTCTCAGAAGGGAGCAGTGTAACTGGCGGAAACTTTGGGGCTTCATGACCATTTATTTGATGCACTCTCTTTGTTAGAAAGGCAGAGGTCAGTGTTGACTCTCTGCTCTATATCTGGGACAGAGACACCACCCATTTCTCTGTCATGGGAAGAGTTGGATGTGCAATTTCTCCATTTCATCCAACCCATTAAGGGTGCCAGGAGAGTGAGTTCTGGGTTCCTGGGACTTCTTTTCAAGCAGCAGTGCTAATGAGCAGAACATGTAAGAGAATCTGAATAAGCAAGTACATTATTTTTTTTCCTACAATGACTTGACCAGCACTGTTGAGAAAAACAGCGGGTCTGCAGAATCTAGAAATCCACTTAATTGTATAAGCTCAAGTAATTTTTTGTTTATGCCTAAATTCTTCTCCTTCCTGATTTGTTTTGTTTATCTCCCAAGTTCTCCCTACATGAAGATAACTCTTCTCAGATGAAGATAACTTATAGCTCCCCTTCTAATTACTATTTGCTTCCTGTTATGGACTGAAAGTTTTTGTCCTCCAAAAATTGTTATATTGATACTCTGTCCTCCAATGTGGTAGGATTAGGACATGGGGCTTTGGGGAGATAATTGGGTTTAGATGAGATCATGAGGGTGGTGCCCTCATGAATGGGATTAGTGCCTTTATAAGGGTCCTGAGAGAGCCTGCTTCCTCTGTCTGCTTTCTGTCACTTAACAATACAAAGAGAAGCTGGCAGACTGCAGCCTGGAAAAGGTCCTCACCAGAATTCAACAATGCTGGTGCCCTGATCTTAGACTTATAGACTCCAGAACTGTGAGAAATAAATTTCTGTTGTTTACAAGCCATACAGTCTATGGTACTTTGTTATAGCAGCTTGAACTATTTTCATTTTAATGCCAGGACAAGCAGGAGTGAATTATCCACAGGGAAGTATTTAACAAGAAACAGATTTCCACTTCACCTTCCTACTCTGTTTTTGGTTCCTCCTACTCTTCAAGTCAAAATTATGTAAACCCTTCCGAGGTTCCTCTTGACTCTCTGACTGTATTATTTCCCTCTTTCACCATGATTTCTGACTGTGACCTGAGTTTATTTACCTGAGTTTATTTACTTTAAAAAATTTTACTAACCAACTTTAATACCTTTCTCTTTCCTTTTATAATTATTTCCCCTTCCATTTATAATATTGCTCCTTCAATATGTAACAATATTACAGGAGAAACAAAGCTTTTCCTGGATTCAAATTTTAAAATAAGATTCCAATACATGTTCTTACATGGAAGTTGAGTAGTGCAATTGAGGAACAATTGATGATGAGTTATATAGCAATACTAACATAGTTTGGCTTTTGTCAACACCCAGTGATCCTGGGAAAGGAGTTGTTGAGGAGTCATGCATGAAACTCCTAAGAGTAGAAGTGCAGAATTATACTTTTAGCCTGTTTTTCTTTGTCTTGTATTTCCTGCTTATGATAGGTTTATCTCAATATCTGTCCCTTTGTTGTTGTTGTTCAGGACAGTTTCTCATGATAGGAAATGTCAAGCCAAATAGCATGATGTGACTTGCTGAAGGACTGAGTCAACTATTAACCACCAGTGGCATTGTCAACCATGGCTGCTGAATAAGAGGAAAATTAAAACTCTGTTTTCAGAGATCAAGAGAAGTTCACTATTGTTTGATTTCACATGATTGACGACCAGTTTTCTACACTTCATTTTAACATTTTTGATATTGAAAACTACCTGAAACAGAAGGCCATTTAAGATCAATGGCAAATGTCAGAAAGGGACACTCTTCAGGTTTGAGAGGCAGCACTTTAGAAGAAACTGGTTGTCAAATGATCTGTGTTGCAATCCTAGCTGTATGACCTTAGCATATCATTGAACCTTTTAAAGCGTTGTGGGTTTTTTTTTTAACCTGTAAAATAGTTTTGGTTTATTTCAGTGATCAAATAACAGATCAGTGTGAAAGTTTGCAATCTGTAATGCACATTGCAAATCTGTTGTTATGACAATGTACTTAGTTTTTGTTTTTCGCTTAAAATTTTCTTATTGATCAAATTTTCCTTAAAGATTTCAGTCAGTGTTATATTGGATCTGCCTTTGACAGGAGAATGCTGTTAAGCGATATTTCACAGGTAGTATGATAGTTGCAAAGAAAAGGCAAGAAAATTTTCCTTTAAACAAAAAGATTCATCATATGCCTGAAAGATTGACCAGAATTCTGAACAGATGTACATCTACTTAAGTGATATGCCTCTATTAGTTATCTCTTACTACACGAAAAATTAGTCCAAACTTAGCCACTTAAGACGATAAATGTTTATCATCTCAGTTTCTCTGGGTCAGGAATTCTGCTTAGTTGTGTGGCTCTGCTTAGTGTCTCATGAGATTGTAGTGCACATGTCAGTTGGGGTTACAGTCATCTAAAGGCTATTGGCAGGAAGCCTCTGTTTCTTGCTGACTGTTCTTTAGAGGCCTCAGATTTTCACCACGTGGGCCTAGCCATAGGGTTGCTTGAGTGTCTTCACAAAATGACAGCTGGCCTCCCCCAGAGAGAGTGATCCCAGGGAGAGAGGAAGGAGGAAGTCACAATGCCTTTACCACCTAGTCTCTGAAATGACACACTGCTACTTCCATTAGGGTTGCCAGCTACAAAACGAAGTACTCGGTTATATTAGAATTTCAGATAAACAACAGATACATTTTTTAGTAGAAGTATATCCCATGAAATATTTGGGATATACTTATACTAAAAATGTTCATTATTTATCTCAAATTCTAATTTAACTGGGCATCCTATATTTTTACCCTAGTTCATGGTACCTTTATTTTAGAAAACATATTGAATCAAACAGGTTAGAGTTACTGCTTCCTCATGCTGTGTATTTCTATCATCCACTTGAAAAAAAATATACAGTCAAATCTATCTTCATTTTCTTAATGAGGTAATTAGCGAAAAGGATCACTGGCCACTTCAAAAGGATCATCTGGAATGAAAATCCAGGAATCTTAGGTCTGTTACCATTTTTTGCCCTTTTTTGCTTCACTTGGTATGTAATGTTGTCTCTTTTCCCATGCAGATTGTATGTCAGTAGGTTTTAATCTGATGAGTTCCTTCTGCTGCTGCAGCCAACCAGTTTACCTCTCTGCTGAAATAAAACCACTGCATTTACCATTTATTATATACCTGCATTATTGGAGCAAGGGGAGTTTAGAAGGGTACCAACCACAGATGTTTTCAGTACTTCTCACTTATCTTCAGGAAGGACAGGTTTTTCTCTGGGTATTATTTTGGTTTTTTTGTTTTTGGTTTTTTTGTCTCCTGAAAAAGATTTTCTTAGGAGGAGGTCATGTCTTAGCAGCCATATTGCTCATAAATTTCAAAAAGAGTGAACCAGGAGAAAAATATAACACAAGATTTGATTTCACAATGTCTCTAAGCTTCCCAGAACCCAAACAGGGGACTCACTGAATGAAGAGAATTCGTTTTTCCATTGTTTTCTTCTTGAAAAATAAGAGATGACTTTGAAAGTCAGTGACTTCTTTCAATACCTTCGATAACTTCTCAAAATCTTATAAAGTGCTTGATGAAAGCAAGTCTCTTGATGGGTTTTTCTAATGTTTCAGGATGGTTTTCTCCTGGATAGAACATACCAAAAGATTTCAAAAAGTTCTGTGGAGAAAAGGCCAGCAGAAATGACAAATTATAGGCATCAAAAAAGAAACGATGAGGGCTTCCCTGGTGGCGCGGTGGTTGAGAGTCCGCCTGCCGATGCAGGGGACACGGATTCGTGCCCTGAACCGGGAAGATCCCACATGCCGCGGAGCGGCTGGGCCCGTGAGCCATGGCCGCTGAGTCTGCGCGTCCGGAGCCTGTGCTCCGCAACGGGAGAGGCCACAACAGTGAGAGGCCCATGTACCGCAAAAAACAAAACAAAACAAAACTGTTAGTTATAATTATCTAGGAGTGACTGAAATATAGAAGTGGGTAAGCAGTGTTCCCAGTGGAGGAAAAGTCTGTCTTTGAACAGCTAATCAAAAAAAACCCCTTTGACTTACACATGTCCACGTTTGATGTGCTATACACATGAGGAATCTAACTGGTTTGTCTTTTGTGAGCACTGGCAGATCATCATCAGTTTGTACCCCCTAGCCTATCTATAGTAAGCCATTAGAGATCTAGCAATGAAGTGAACCACACATTAGAAATCTTGGGTATGAGTCTGTCCCAGTCAGCTTTTGCCATAATAATGCTACATTAAAAACCACCCCAGGGCTTCCCTGGTGGCGCAGTGGTTGAGAGGCCACCTGCCGATGCAGGGGATACGGGTTCATGCCCCGGTCCGGGAGGATCCCACATGCCGCGGAGCGGCTGGGCCCGTGAGCCATGGCCGCTGAGCCTCTGTTGTCTGGAGCCTGTGCTCCGCAATGGGAGAGGCCACAACAGTGAGAGGCCCATGTACCGCAAAAAAAAAACAAAAAACCACCCCAAAGTCATTGGCTCACAATAACAAACATTTATTTCTGACTCATACATGTCTGGGTGTGACTGGGTTCATGCCTGCTCAGTGAGTTTCTCATTTTCTTTGGATCAGCAACTGGTTACCCAGTTGCTGAGAATATATTCTTTTCATGGCAAAGTACAGGAGAACAATAGGACAAACCCAACCATGCAAGCATAATTCAAGCCATTGCTCATCCCATGTCTGCTGACATCCCAGTGGCCAAAACAAGTCACATGGCGAAGTCCAAATTCAAAGGGCAGAGGCATATACTCCAGCCAACATAGCCTGGGTGTGGATGTACAACACGACTGCAGAGAAATGAAGACTGAGATCAGTAACTGAACTTCCACCGAATCTTAGCTCTGAGGGTTTGCCTATGCATTCATTTGTAGCCACCGTATTGCTCGAGGTCTTAGCTTCTTTATTTGTAAAGTGAAGAGGTTGAATTAGATCAGTATATTAAAAAAGCTGGGGACGCTTTTAAAAAGCACCATTTGCTGGGCTGCATCCAAGACCAATTAAATCAGAATCCCTAGGGTAAGGCTCAAGAACTTGTATGTTTACAAAGCTTTCTAGATGATTCTAGTGTACAGCCAGGATTGGGAACTACTGTGTTAGACGGTTTCCAGTGTTTCTTCTATTCTAAAACTAATTTAGGTTCTAATAGGACTGGTTAGTTGGCCATAAGGACTTGTTCAAGGCTGACATGCTGATTGGTAGGGTAAAAAGTCTGTGTTCTTCGGTAATTGCTGACACCCGACCCCCGCCCCCGCCAAATAGCAACAACTATATTGTTTTCTCTCAGTTCCTTTGCTCAAAGACATTCCTGCATTTTCGCAGATGCCTTCTTCCTCCTCTTCTCTCTCACCTATTTCAGTTGCTGGAAAAGTTTTCTGAAATAAGTGAGAGCTCTTCCCCCCCTTCTGTGTCATTTATTTTCCAGCTCTGCCTGAATTTCACTTCAAATGTTACTTCCCCGCTTTGCCACTTAGAACTAGCAAGTGTCACCCACCTTCCCATCAAGGTTGGCACCGATGATTAGCACACCTCCACATGCTGCCACTCTTTCCCCACCTACCCCAGTGTCAGCCCGTGGAAGGGGATTTACATTTCCATAAAAGCAATTCTAAGAGCTGTCAAAAGGAGCTCTGGAATGAAATGCAACGTAACTATCATCTGAGTATTTCAGAGATGCTGTAGAAGAGATACTTGCATTGGGAGGTGGGGAACTAGTGCCCGAGGAGTTCTCATTCCTTTCAGGGACTCCATAAATATTGTAGATTTGTCATAAGTCACCATGATCATATATTATGATTCTTTGTTGGCTCTCTCTGGTAAGTTCCTTAATTTTTCTTCCTCACTAACAAGAATTATAATTTGGGGTCTGTAAATAAATGAAAAATTCACATAGATCTGGTCACTGAGAAATTAGTTTATTGAGAATTTCCTATTTTTCCTTTTCCTCTTCTCCATCTCTTATCATTGTACTTATATAAACTATTATGTTTCATGGATTCTAAGGTGAATTTTCTCCCAGAATTTTATCTCTCTGCAATGGGGATGTGTCTCATGGTTGTTGGTGTCTTAAGTTTAATTGGCAGAAGTTTTTTCTTTCTTAGAGGAATACACAATAACGGTGCACCTTATAATGGGTGACTTCTGTGAGGCAATGTAATAGGGCATCATCTAGGCTTTGTGCTAAGTCTGTTGCATACATTTTCTTTTTTAGTCTTCACAATAATCCGTTAAATAATTAATTTATCAGTACTTTTTTTCTTATCAACACATATTTATTGAGCTAATATAATTATTAATAATAATTAACATGTATTGAGCAGGCATTATGTAAGTCCTTTAAAAATTCTATACTTAGTACCTAGGAAGATGCTGGGAGGTAGGTATTGATATTATTTGCACTTTATAGGACAGCAAAAGAGGCATTCATGGGCTTCCCTGGTGGTGCAGTGGTTGAGAGTCCGCCTCCGATGCAGGGGACATGGGTTTGTGCCCCGGTCCGGGAAGATCCCACATGCCGCGGAGCGGCTGGGCCTGTGAGCCATGGCCGCTGAGCCTGCGCGTCCGGAGCCTGTGCTCCGCAATGGGAGAGGCCACCACAGTGAGCGGCCCGCGTACCGCAAAAAAAAAAAAAAAAAAGAGGCATTCAGAGGTTAAGAAACTTGCCAAAGTCATAGAGTTGGTACGAAGCAAGGCAAGATTCAAACCCAGGTCGCTCTGACTTCAAAGCCCATGCTATTAACCACCACCTACAATTGCATCAAATATTTGTTATTATTATAATTATTAATGGTGAAGTAGTTTACCATTTACAATAAGCTTTCACAAACACCCAATTTAGTCGTAGCCTAATAACCTGGCAAATGCAAATTCCTTTACATATTTGTATTCAAAGATATAAAACACTGTTAAAATACATTCTTAAAAGCCTTCTTAAAAAGGTATAAGCCATCCAAAGAAACCCCAAGGAAAGCTAAAAAACTGGAACTGTTTTACTTCATTAGAGCCAAGTAAATAAAAGCTGGGTCAGCGTCCATGCTGATTAGTGTCAGAAGGACAATCATCCACTGGATTATGGAAAGACAAACTATTACAATGTATAAGCCTTTACTCAGATATAATTCTGCATTTCTAACTAATTAAGGAAAATACTGTCTAAATCAAATGGACTTTAACAACAATGGATAATAATAGTTTGTAAAATGGATCGGTGGAGTTGGTAAATAGGATAAATGAACTCAGGCCGATGACTCTTCCATATAGCTTCAGTTTTATAGGGAATGACCTGAAAATGCAGGATATTAATGTATTTGGGTTAAGCGTATTGTTTTGTTATTCTAGTGATTTATGGCCAACAAAGAAATCCCACAAAAGGGACTATATCTGAATGAATAGGAGAATTATAGCTAAATTGACGTAACTTTCAAATAATTCTATTCCTTTCATTTATTAAATAACCTAGGTAATCATAAAGCCACAGAATCACAGGATTCTAGAGTTAGAAGGGCCACCAGGAGGTTGCATGTTTTCCACTTACATAGGTAGAAACTTGAGCTTTCTAAGACATCCATCATTGTTTCACTTCATTTTGTCTTTCTTGGGTGGCTTCTTTAATATCAATTTGTTCAGTCTTTTAAGTCTTCATAGGTGTTTGATCTGGGTTTATTGGTTTTTGAAAATCCTGTTTTCTGGGATTTCCCCCTTCTAATCTCCTTCTAACCAATGTGGGTAAAAATGGGATGTCTATCTTTAACATGTGGTTAGAAATATTGCTACTTTGAAAACTGGGTATCCTTCCCTAAGCACCCCATGTTTTATGCAAGATATGAATTATGTTTGTCCCTGGACGATTGCCTTTTAGTCAAAGATACCAAGGTGAATGAAGCACCTACCAACTGGTTAAAGGGTTAGTAACTAAGATGGGTAAATTAAGTCTTTCTTTTATTCAACCCCAACCTTTTTCCTTTTCCTCTCCTCAGTCTCTGAGATAAAAACAGATCCCCACAAAAAAACTTTATAGCTCAAAAGACAGGCAGTAATTCGTTATCTCTAGTTTATAGAATACCAACATTTCATTAGAGTTCATTGTAAAATATTTTTCTTTATTGTTAATAACTCAACATATTTGTCATGGAATTATAATAGATCTAGGACTGGAATGTACCTCAGAGATCATCCACTCCAATTTCCTTATTTGCAAATGAGAAATTTTGTTACTGGAGCGATTAAATGCTTTACCCAGGAGCATACAGCCAATTGGTGGCATATGTAAGAGTAGAACCTTGGTCTCCTGACTCCCAACTTAATTCTCCCCCAAAAAATATTTCAGTTAATATTGGCAACTTCTTGCACATGAGAACAATGTCCATGAAATTATTTTCTTGGGAAAATAGCAAAAGATCCTGACTTGGTTGCAAAAGAGATTTCTCTTTAAGACAAGGCTTCAAAAATGACCTTTGAGGGCATTTTCCATATTTCTGCTTAGTGGGTAAAATAACCTTTAGCTGACGAAAAGGGCATCCAAAGAGCAGAGCAATAATAGAGGAAGTACTTTGGCAATTACCATTACAATTACAAGTCCACCTTTGAAAATAGATTGAGGAATCAGTAATGGAAGTAGCCAGCCTCACAGCCTATGAGAAGAATAGAAATGTCAATATCAAACATCTAGGCCATTCCATTGACTCCACTGCTTGAAATATAACTAAAACAAGCAAACAAACAAACAAAAAAGTGCCTTTTTTTCCACTATAGTAAATGGCACTTTTTACATAGTTCGAGTTATTAAACCTGAAGAACTACTCGATATCTTTTCATTACTATGAACCATAGCCTCACCATCTCTAAAACAGAAGTAATATAACCTAACCAGCCTCCCTCATATGATAAACATAAGTTTAATAAATGATCAGACTGAGAAACCACTGCAGTTTTAAGTGAAAGTTTTGAACTCTGTTGGGGCTTTCTCTTAATGGAAAGTAGCTTTATTTTGCATTTCTTTAGATTATTTTAAGTGTTGGCTCCAGCCTCCCAGGTTTCTCTAGAATATGGAAGAAGACAAAGTATGCTGCCTGATACGAGAAAAAGCTCCTGGTCACTTTTTTTAAACCTATTCAGTTTAGTATAACTGAATGAGAGAAATTACCAGAGGTACTCAAGAGTATGCCTTCAACGCTTCCCAAAACACAGCCTTTGCTTTGCTCATGATGGCATCATAAACAGAGCCCATCTTAGCATAGCAGAACACTGATTGGACCCATTCAACCCTTTATTTGAGCAGGTAAAATTAGCTTTAGTTTCCTTTAACTTTCCTAATAATGCAACGATAATTTCTTTTTTTAACTTTTTCCTCAGACATTCACTTTTCTATATACCCAGGTCCCTAATTTTATAATTTTTTCCAGAATTAAGAATTTTAGTTTGGGAGACGTGGTGTACTGGTGGTAAAAAGATCTTCATGACTCTGTCCTCTGTCGACTTACAATCCCAATGGGGACCATGACAATTCTCTTGCAATCCTTCTTCTCTGTTTCCTCCGTGGAGGAGAAAAGCAGTGTCTTTTAACTGCAGTTTACCCATTAGGGATAGTCTGAGAATAAACGAAATCATTATGTGCTGAGATAATCCTGTAAACAAAGATGCTCTGAGAATCTAGATTACATTCAGTGTTTTAATACATAGTCACAGAGCCCAAACTCCCGCACTCCCCTGTGCCAGGCTAGCCCTGAGGTTTTGAAGATATAAATGTTTTACTCTCAGTTCTCTCCCTGGTTCAGCTATAGGGCCAAGTGAACACCACTTCTCAGCTCTGTGCCAGGCTTTTCTATCTCTAAAGTAGATATTATCATCTTTGACATCTTAACCAGAGCTTCTAAGCAGCTTCCTACCTCCAATTTTGAACAGGACTCTAGCTGTATGAATGATTTAAAAAATCATATCAAATAAAAATATTTATACCTGTGTAGTGCTTTTTTTAGATATAAATGTATTTATTCAGGGACTTCCCTGGTGGAGCAGTGGTTAAGAATCCACCTGCCAATGCAGGGGACACGGGTTCGAGCCCTGGTCTGGAAAGATCCCACATGCCACGGAGCAACGAAGCCCGTGCCGCACAACTACTGAGCCTGTGCTCTAGAGCCCGTGAGCCACAACTACTGAGCCCGCGTGCCACAACTACTGAAGCCTGCGCACCTGGAGCCTGTGTTCCACAACAACAGAAGCTACCGCAATGAGAAGCCCGCTCATTGCAACTAGAGAAAGCCCACGCGCAGCAGTGAAGACCCATCGCAGCCAAAAATAAAATAAATAAAATTTTAAAAATACTTTAAAAAAAGTATTCATTCATAAATGGACAATGAAGCTAAGATTTTGAGGAATATGCTTTCCCCAAATCTGAAGTGTTCTTCATGAACTGGCTATTAAAGCATCAGCCCTGCTTTGCCACTTGACTTAAAATTTCTGTGTTCCAGTTTTCTCCTCTGGGGAAAGGGTCAGAGATTTTATAAGAATAATGAAGCCACCACTGGATTCAGATAATCCCCTGGACAAATGTGCATGTATTTATGCATGAACATTTTTAGCTCTGTTTCCCTGGACACTCCTTCATAAAATTGAATTGTTTTCATGGTTTTTTTCAACACCCCTTGACCACATCAAGATTTTTGATTTCGTGTTAAGGTTTTGTGACTTTCAGAATGAACCATGCTATCTGGTATAAATGGGGGTTCCAGTTTAATCTAAGAATTTCAGAAATTGCTGTAGGCTGTAATCAGAGCAAAGCAGCAAGTGACAGAGTGTTTTTCTCTGAAATGGAAATAAGTAGAGAAATGCAAAAAAAAAAAAATCTTTCTCTAGTCTGTTCTAACCAATTCTACTTTGGATTCCAAGGCAACTGTCAATTTAATACCAGGGACCCTTTAAGCAGAAGTTTTGACTTGCCATGAATTTAGCAGAAGTCCCTCTCCCTATTCCTTTCTTCTTAATCAAATCTGCCCCAGCTGGTCATGCATTTTTCAAACCTGTCCTTAGGGATCCTTCTGCCTTAACATGTCAAATACTTTCTGTCTCCACCACCCAGCTGACCCATCTCCCTATAAGAATAAGGTCTTTGAGGGCTTCCCTGGTGGCGCAGTGGTTGAGAATCAACCACTGCTAATGCAGGGAAACGCGTTCGAGCCCTGGTCTGGGAGGATCCCACACTCCGTGGAGCAACTAGGCCCGTGAGCCACAAGTGCTGAGCCTGCGCGTCTGGAGCCTGTGCTCCCCAACAAGAGAGGCCGCGATAGTAAGAGGCCTGCGCACCGCGATGAAGAGTAGCCCCCACTTGCCACAACTAGAGAAAGCCCTCGCACAGAAACGAAGACCCAACACAGCAAAAATAAATTAATTAATTTTTAAAAAAGAATAAGATCTTTGAATGCAGAGAATGTGCTTTTTATTTTTATTTTCCTATTTCATATATTCCTGGATACACAGAGTGCTCAGCAAATACTTGGCTAATCAGACAGGTTAGCCATATCTTCCCAAGGGTCTCAGCTTGTGTGCGTCAGGTCAATGGTGTCTTTCTCTAATTTGCCTTGTCATGGTTGGTGGAATAAAATATGATGGGTCTCTCGGCCCCTTCTCAAGAGGTTCTGGTGATAACATTACATGGCTGTTTTGTGAAATGGGAACTGTCAGACTCCAGGTAGCAATTTGGGAAGAAAAACTGATTTATTCTATGATGTTTTAGGTATAATTGACTTGTGTGCTGTTAAATTTCACTTTCATTCACTTCTAGCTTTGAGCTAGAAGTCAAGAGACGCAATTTTAGTTTAAGCTTTGCCATTAATTAGCTGTGTGACTTTAGGCCAGTCTTTTCCTCTCTCTATTAATAACAGCTATCATTTACTGAACACTAACTGCTATATACTTTGCTAGGTACTGTGAATCCATTATCTCATTTAATCCTCATATCAACTGTGTGAGTTGGACCATGACTGCTCCTAGTTCCAGATGAGCAAAATGAGGCTCGTGGTGGAAAGTTACAGAGCTAGTGACAGAATCAGAACTCAAAGCCAGGATTGGTTGCTTGCAAAGCTTATGAGCTTAATCATTATGCTTCAGCCTTAAATGAAGTATTTTCAGCCTTAAATGAAGAGATGAGAGTGCAACCTCTAGGAAGCTTTCCAAGTTTGGGACTCTTCTCTAAGAACACATGTTATTTCAGGCATGAAATTGAAATCTGTAATTTGTAACCAAGCCACAGTCACCAGCTACCACTACTCTAAGAGGAAACTCTCTTCCCCACTCCTACTTGGCAGAGTTTGGGGTTGGGGATGACCTCCCTCACGGAGGGGCATGTTACCTAGAACAAAGCTAATCACACATCTCATTCTTGGGCCATGGGCTTGGTCATGTGACTTAATTCAAGCCAGTAATAATCATGTTCATGATTTTTATTCTGACTTTCAGGGGAAAAGAATTAGTACTCACTTGCATTGAAATAGAACCTGGGAGAATGCAGGCAATCACCCATGTTGGTGGCAGTCACCCGTGTTACTACTTGTGGAACCTGGAAATTAGCCAACACAGGGCAGTGCAGAGCCCAAAGAGGGAAGGACTGGGTTGTGGTGACATTGTGTAATCCCCTGAATCCACCTTTACCTGAAGCCAAGCCTAAGGTTGGACTCTCCAGATAACTGAGCCAATTTGGGGGTTCCTTTCTGTGTTACTGGCATCAAAAGATAAGATGAGTTCATTGTTCTTTTCTTTTTTGGCACAAACCTACCAAAATCTTATAGAGCAAGCAATTTCTTCATGCTCAGGCCCAGCCACAATGCATCAGGCCTTGAATCATCTCTAATTACTGTAGGAAATATATTACCACTGTGGATGAAAAGGTACCTAATTTATCATGTGATAAAATATCTGTTAAGTGGTACAATGAAATTTTATGACTCTCTTCTGCCAGAAGGCTTCCTGATCATTTGCTTGTCTCTAGAAGATGTTAATTGCTAATTGTCAATGTGCATTTCAGGAAAGTGAGCCGCTTCCTGGGATGCCTGTTAGCTTTAACTGGCCACTCATTTCTGTCCCCTCCATTTCTTTGTAATTACATTTGGACTTTGAAACCAAAAATCATTTAGGTTAAGGCAATATGACTTGATTGAATGAATTATCTCTGTACTTTTACATGTCATTATATTTCATTGAATCACAGAATTTTAGGTTGGAAGAGACCTTTAGAGAACAGCTTTTCCAACCCCCTTAATTTAGTAGATGAGGGAAATGGCAGGAAGACATTGGCACAGAGTCACACAGTAGTTAGAAGTTGTCAAGGGCTCGAATCAAGGTCTCCTGACCTCAAGCCAGGGTGATTTCCACCACACCACGCCTCCTCTGCTGCCCTGTCCTGCTTTATTACATGAATGTGAACTACAAAAGCCTGAGCCACATGACAGATAACTGCAAGTCTTCCAGATGAGAATGCACCTCGTTCACAGTCTCCCCCTTCTCATTCCTACTGCCTCTTTTCTTTTTGGGCGGCAGACTAAAGGGAGCACGAATGCCACCTGGGTAGGTAAGCCAGGCAGGAAACCTACCTGGAAGTTAATGTGAAGAATGGGACAACCTTAGGCATTTTCCACCAGAAATTAAGGAATTTGTTTTGGTGCCTGGAAAATAAAAGCATTTTCTAGAAAACCACTTACTAATACAAATGATTCTAGAGTTTTAATTACCGTAGATTTGGTCCATAACTCTGCTTGGCAATACTGTTAGACCTTCAATCTGTGTCATTAACTACCCTTGACAATAAGAAGATCCCACTTATTTGTTATATTCTGTAAGTTTACCTTTTACTCCATTACAAATTCACTTTGTGCACCAAGATTTCAGCTGTGTAAGGTTTACTACCAACGAGAGAATATTAAATTGATTTTAGTATCACTGTGTTCATTGTGGACTAAAGCCATTTAGCAATGAGCAAGACTAAGTTATCCTAAGTTAATTCATGAGTAAGGGGTTTGCCGCCCTCTTAGAAACTTAATTTGTATACTGCTGTCAGTGCTTTGTCAGAAATAAGAAATCAGAGGAGAATGAGAGGGAGACCAATCTGAGACTTAGAAAGTGACAGACCTTTTCCGTTATCTGTGAAAACCGCGACTTACATTGCAGTTCATCAGTAGGGCATCAAAGACAAGGTTTAGGCTCCCTGAAATTTCACCTTTTGATAGATGGGTTTATCAACAGAAAGTGAGAGCCTCAGTTCAGAATTAGAAACATAAATTACAAATGTATAAAGTCAACTAGATTTTGACACTAAAAAATTGTATCACAAATATGTATTCAATTATTGATTATTGTTAGTAGCATTAAGGTCACAAGAAGAAGAAGAAAAGTAACTTTGGGAGATATCAAAATAAGGCCCAGTGTAATTTTTCCTACAGTAAGATGACCTGGAGGTGATTGTACATTTTTCTTAAATGACTAAGCAAGTGAGTGATGTTATTTATTCTGATAAGTTGGATTTTTAAATGAAGATAATAATCTTAGGATACAGTTCTATTTTATGGAAGAACTGTTGGGAGATTAGAGAATGCCTTTTAGAAAATGCTGAATCCCTGTAAAAAAAAAATCTGCCAAGCAAAAAGGAAAATCCCCCACTTTCTGCAAGTAGTAAAGCATTCTTTATGGAGTCGAAATGTGAAAGGTAAATGGACAAGTTTACTGCCGATTTAGTGTCCTGTCTCTGCTGCTTTCTAAAGCTGCACATAGAGAAGAAATGAAGGGCCTATTAACAGGAACTGCCCCCTTGGAGCCACAGATGAGGGTGGAAGGAGAGCAAGGATAGCCATTTAACACAGTCGGCAGGTGTTATGAAGATGACTGCATTAACAAGAAAAGGCCCTCCAGAGCCTGTTCACAAAACCACTAAAACAAAACCACCACCACCACCACAAAAAACCTCCCTGGACAGTGAAAGATTATAGTCCCCCCAGTCACATCAGATAGGCAGGTATGATGCTAAGTCTCCCTGAGCACCCTAACACCCCCTAGGGCCTTTCAGAGCCCACGATCCTATAAGACTAAGTCACACCAGTCTGATATCTGTGCAATTGTGTGGACCCATATTTGAACACTTCTCTAAGAATCACAGAATTTAATCACTAAACTATAAGAGACCTACACATTCCAACTAGTTAAAACCCTTCGTTTTGAAGATTAAATAAGTAAAGTAATCTTCAAAACATACTTATTGAGCCTCTATTGGGTGGCAGATGTTATTGCCTCATAACCCAGAAAGACTAGTTATTTTCTGAGCAACAACTATGTGCCTGGCATGATGTTATATTTATCGGATGAACGTAGTTCCAGCCCTTTGGGAGCTTTCCATCTGCTGCGAAGATATGCAATGAGCACATGAACAAATAGAGGGTGTGTAAACTGTTGCAAGTACGAAGAAGAAAACAAACAAGTACGCTATCAGAGGATAGTAGGAGGAAGTAGAAAGCTGAGGCAAAAACATGTATGATGACTTGTTCTAGGCCACTCAAGAAGCTAACGTTTGACAGAGATTTTTGAATCGGGGAGTAATTATTAAGCTCTTACTATGTACCAGTGCTGTTCTAGGCACTGATAAAGCAATGAAAACAAAGTTCTGGACTTTATGGACCTAAATTTAGTTTGGAGAGATAGGCAACAAATAAATGAGTGAATGAAATATACAGTATGTCTGCTATTTCTAATTAACATGGTGAAATTAGGAAAAACAAAGCAGGGAAGGAGGATGAGAAGTAGCAGGGCAGGGGTGACTTGCTGGTTTAAGTAGCTCGATTAGAGAACACCTCACTGATAAAGTAACATTTGGGCAGGTGCCTTACAGAGGTGAGGGCATGAGCTGTGTGGGTATCTCAAGGAAGAGCACACTAGACCTGTTTTAAGAGTAGGCACTAGCCATAGGTGGCTGTTTACATTGAAATTAATTAAAATAAATACTATTAAAAGTTCAGTTCCTTAGTTGTGCCACCATAGTTCAGGTACTTAACAGCCACAGTTGTCTAGTGGTTATGGTATTGGATAGCATAAGTCCAGAACATTGCCATTGTCACAGAAAGTGCTATTGGGTAGACAGAGGGACTAGCTAGTGTACAAAGGCCTTCAGATGAAAGAGAGCCTGAAGTGTCTGAACAACAGCAAGAAGACTGGTGTGGCAGGAGCAGAAGATTGAGTGTGAGAATAGGACGGGAGGAGGTCACAGAAGTAGTTGGCAGCATGGTGGGAGGTCATACTATTAGAGTGTGGAAGGCAGTTGCAAGAATGTCGGCTTTCACTCTTAGTGAGATGGGAAGCCATTGGAGGGTTTTGAGCAAAGGGATTATGTGCTCAGTCTTATGTTTTAAGAGGATCATTCTAGCTACTCTGTCAAGAATATACTGTGCAGGGCAAGAGGCAGGACAGGGAGACGAGTTAGGAGACTACTGCACTCAACCAGGAAAGAGATGATGGCTATTTAATCCAGGTGAGAACCAGGTTCTGGATATTTTTAAGGTAAACCCTATAGGATAGAATTATCACCAGTAATTCAAGTGGTGAGTGACATGGATTGGGTTTGTATTACTGGAGGTGGCAAAAGTAATTGGATTTTGATTTTATACTGAAGGTAGAGCCAACAGGATTTGACAATAGACTGTAGAAGTGGTATGAGAGGAAGAGAGGAGTCCAGGATGATTCCAAGGTGTGAACAAATGAAGGATAGAGTTACTCTTAACTAATATGGGGAGGATTGGGGGTAGAGCATGTTTTGGGGAAAGATCAGGGGTCCAGTTTTGAACATGTTGACTTTAAGGTGACTTTAGGTGTCAGGGTAGAGCTGTCAAGTAAGCAGCTGCAGTCTTCCAGCAGAAGACTGGGATTCAGGAGGGAGGTCTGAACTGGAGATAGAAACTTCAGAACCATGAATGTGCAGATGCCAGTCAAAGCCCTGAGACTAGAGTGAGTGTGGATGGAGAAGAGATGTGAGAACTGAGCTGCAGGTCACCCCACCGTGAAGAAGTCAGGGAGATAAGGAGAAGGACTGGTCAGTAAGGTGGAAGAAAAATCAAGAGGGTGTGATGCCTTGGAAGCCAAGGGAAGAAACGGTTTCCAGGAGGAGGTGATCAACTGTGCCAAATGCTGCTCATTGTACAAGTAAGATGAGAACTTAAATCAACCATTTGATTTAACAGCGTGGAGGCCATTGGTGTCTTTGTCAAGACCAGTTTCAGGGAAGGTTTCAAAGAGAATGAGAAGAAAGGAAGTAGAGAGGAGTTTTGCCTAAAAGGACAGCTGAGAAACGAGGCCATAGCTGGGGGCGGGGGGGGGGGAGAAGTGGGTCAAGATTATTTCGGTTTGTTGAGATGGAAGAAATTACAGTACATTTGGATGCTGACAAGGATAATTCAGTAGGGAGGGAAATTTTAATTATGCATGAAAGAAAGGAAACAACTGTTAGGGCAGTATCCTAAAGTAGGCAAGAGGGGATGGGATCTAGTGAACAGTGAGGAGAGGCATGAAAATAGGTAGGAACAAGGAACAAGGAACAAGGATAGTTATTCCAGGAAGCAAACAGGAATAAAAGGAGGGAAGGCAGAGCATAGGGACACAGATGCAGATGGGTGTGTAGATAAAGTGGTGAGAACATATGGAATTTCTCGTCTGATCGTGTCCATTTTCTCAGCGAAATTGGGAGAAGGTCATTAGCTGACAGTGAGATAGTAGGAGGAGTTGGGGAACTGGAGAGAGAAGGCATGAAATAATTCTCTTAGGAGAGGGGGAGAGGGAATGATTGGGAAATGCTGCAGGATTACTGGGTGCCGCTGAGACCCTTTTCAGGTTGGTGGTCATAAACTTAAAGGCAGAGCATTTCTAGTGGTTGTAGGTTTTTTTTCCTCAGCCATGTTGAGCTATGCAGGTAGAAATTCAGTGTTGTATAGAGCTGGAATTAGTTAGCATAGGGTTTGCTTGGAGAGTATGAAAACAAGAAGGGGCAGGGGAGTGAGGATTGTATGTACATCAGGAATGTAATGATATATACCAGGAATGCAAGCCGAGTAAGAAGGAAGTGGGGACACATGGGAAATGGAAGTGATGGGAAAATGGCATTAGGATTAAAGTGTTGCTTGTCCTATTAGGGTATAAAGAATAATCAAAGTAAGGTGGAATGATAGGAGGTGATGGGTGGAGAGGGGGATATTTGAAATTGAGAGTATGGAGGGTTGTTAGGAATGTCGAAGTCCAGAATATGGCTGTGGGGTGAGTGACTGAGGTCACATGGGACACAAGTTCACTGAAAAAGAGAAAGGACATTAAGGGATTAAGATGCCAGGCAATTGGAAGGGTTATCTACAGCAATATTAAAGTCATCAGGAATTATGACAAGAGTAGTATTGGAGAAAGTGACAGTGAGTTGGGACCTAAAATCTCCAAGGATAGTTAGGAGTCACCTGAGGGTCTGTAGAAGCCTATACCAAGGAGGAGCAGTGAGTGGTTTAGCCAGATATTGGGGTGTTTTGTGGAGGAGGGAAGGAGAATAGTCTATAAATAGAAAGAATTACAGGACACTTTAGAACCCTATTCTTTTCCTAAATGCCTGTATCTTCACCTAACTCCTGTAAAAAGGCGGTCCTTCTAGGCAAGGGAAAGGTCTGGGTTCTGCTCCCCACCAGATTCATTGCCCATGATTTTTGTCAGTTGAGAACAACTATATGTGTTATAACACGTGTTATAACATTCCTGGGTTTCAAGGCTGAACAGACACATGATTGTTTGAGACGCCGGCGGGAACACAGCCCATTGGTGAAATGTTTCAGTTCCAGAATCAGAGTATACTATATTCAAATGCCCTTTTCCCCACTTACTAACTGTGACTTTGGGCAAATCACTCAACCTATTTTTGTCCTCCATGTCATGTTATCTGTTATCTGAATTAACAGCAGTAATTAACAGCAGTAACTACTTCATCAGATTATGGTGAGTGTTAAAGGATAATCTAAGTCAAGGGCCTTGAATGTACTATGTTATTTGGTAAGTTTTACAATTGTTAATATTCAGGTTGTGATGTTTATGTTCGCTTAGCAAGATTTACTTTGCAAAGTACATTCATTCCCTAGATTGGGAATTGGTTCATTCCTTTCAAGAACTGTACTTGTAATTCAGGTAGACGACACCAGGGGGAGTGAGGGCCTGGTAGATTTCCCAGATAGGCTTCCTCCTGCGGTTGGCCCAGCAGATTATGTGTCCTCTATTCAAGATTTAAGAGGAGAATTCACTTGTGATCTTGAGCAAACCAAAAATCGTCTGCCTCTTAGTTTTTGTATCTGTAAATTGAGATCATACCACTTCTCGTCTAATTCAGGATCAAATGAAGAATCACATGACAAGTGTGAATTATATTGTAAACCATATTGTTTCTGTAAACACAAGAGCTTTGTATTACTAGTATTACTAATACTAGGCTTTCATTCATTTTTAAACGAAAATTTCCCTCAAATATCTGTATAAACTGATATTTTTATAATTTGGGTTCATGAAATTTTGCCATTGTCCTCATGTGAAACTTTTAGATAGGTCTCAAATAGAAAAAAAATCTCTAGAATGGCAATCTTGTAGCTAACAGTTCACTAGAAGGTAAGTTCCAGGATGACAGAGATCATGTCTGTTTTGTTGCTCATTCTTAGTGATCAGCATAATACCTGACATATAGTAAGTGCTCAGTAAATATTGTTGAATCAGTCAATCAATTGAACAATCATTGAATCAGTCAGTCAGTTGGTTACTATTTGGAGGAAACGTATCCTTCCAACTTGTCTCATTTCTAGCTGCTCCCCATCTTGAAATCTATACACTAATCATACCAGACTATATGTATTTCTAATATGTCATTTCCTTTAAAAGTAGTACAAGTCTGAGAAGTGTCAGCTATGCTTATAATAAGCTTGCAAGTAGGCTGTATGCTGACTATTTTACATGTATTATCTCTTAAATTTTTATAGTAGTATCCTATGGAGGTAATTACTATCATTATCTTCATTTTACAGGTAAGGTAAAAGACTCAAAGAGGTTAAGTTCTTGTCCAAGGTCTCGGTTAGTCAGCAGCAGAGCCTGTATTTGACCCTAGACAGTTTGCCTTCAGAGCCTATACCCCTGAAAACTTTGCAACTGAAATGAAGGCTTTAAACGCAGCACTCTTGTCTTGAGCATCTCTAGTTCATGTTTCAAGATGCCAACTTTGTAGATCATTCTGGTGAAAAACAGGATTTGATGAAACTGTGCAGTGAAAAAGTATGCTGTCTTTTCTTGCATTGTAGTTATTGCTGCCTCTCAACTTGATCTTTAGGCAAAACAAAGTAACTTCTTTTCATCTCTTCTTGAAAACTTACTTTTCAACTCTCAGAAGTACTGTGTTTTTAGAGAAAGAGGGGGAAAGGAGCAAAGCATGAAAGAGGAATTGGAAGAATAAGATAATTAGACAGAGTAATGTTCAGCTGGGCCTGTTTCTATATACATGGTTTAATATGAAGTACATCCTAGCAGGTCACAGAAGAAGCTTGTTTGATGTTTTCTTTGCCTTTCTGCAAAATTTCCCCATCCATTCTCTCCTCTGAACTCCTGATATAGGAATCTCAATTACACAACTTAGTATTTGACTTTGTGCTGTCTAGATATTTCTCAGCTGCAAGATTTCCTAAAATTCTAAGATTTTAGAAGTTAGAGTTAAAAGACACATTGGACACCATTTTTCCAAGTCTCCCATTTCCAAATGTGGAAATGGAGGCCTGGGCAATGTAGATTACTCGCCTAAGTTCACACAGCAAGTGAAGGACAGGGCCAGAATTGTAAGACAGTTTTGCTTGCTGTCAGACTAGGAGTTTGGATTGCACTGATTGCACTGCCTCTTGCCTTCTAAATTAGATTTTTAAAAATCTCATCCAAATATTCATTCTTGCATTCAGCTAACAGACATTTACAGAATGCTTCCCATGTGTCACACATGCACTAGGAATTGAGTTACAAGGAATAAACTATGGTCCCACCTCAAGCAGCTCAGGTACAGAGACCAAACATTCCCTTGAATACACACCCTCACAGGTGGTGAGCATTAACAGAGGTGTGTACACAGTACACCCACTCTGGATGGGTGTATTGGTCCTCTCTGTGTGTCCAGATAATTCCCTGAGCAGGAGTCTCCCAGGCAGGGTGGGAGGCAAAGAGCACCCATGCTGAGCAATGAGTTTTTGCAGTGGAGGAGGATGGTGTGGCATATGAGGTAAGGAGGTGTGAGGATGAGACAGCATACCTGGAGGGAGGGAGCCTCTTGGGGAGCAGTGGGCAAAGAGGCTATTGGGAAAGGGACAAATTGTGAAGGGCATAATATGGCATACTGGAAAGATAGACTTTATGCTGTAGGGAATGGGAAACTACTGCAGGTTTTTAAGCAGGAGAATAATATGTTCAGACAATATTCCCTCTACTCTTCTTAAATCTTCACCTAGAGTCAGGCTGGTGCTGGGTAGATAATAACATGAACTTAATTGACTTAAAAACAGAAACAAGAGGCAGTGGAAAATTTCCAATCACGTGTACACTTTCTCTTTCAGGAATTTCTGGGAAATAGCATGCTTTATTTTTTAAAATTTAACAGCATTTTTGGAAACAGCTACAATGCTTTATTATATTCGGTGGTTTTGCTGTAAAATTTACAGTCTTTGAAATAAAGCAGTAGCTCACTTATTCTCTCTTTCTTATTTTTTGTATGTTTTGTTTGAGATATAATTCATATACCACAAAATTTACCTTTTACCTTTTAAAAGTGTATACTTTGGTGGTTTTTATTTTAGTATGTTCACAAAGTTGTGCAGCCATCACCGCTAATTTCAGAACATTTTCATCACCTCCAGAGAAATCCTGTACCTGTTAGCAGTCACTTCCCATTCTTTCCTCCTCCCCCAGCCTCTGACTACCACTGATCTACGTTCTGCACCGTTTTTTCCCAAAGGATTGGCCTATTCTGGACTTTTTGTATAAACGAATCGTACAATAGGTGGCCTTTTGTGAATGGCTTCTTTCACTTAATGTTTTCAAGGTTCAGCCACATACCAGCATGGATCAGTACTCCATTCCTTTTTATGGCAGAGTAATATTTTATTATAATATATAGCACATTTTGTTATCCATGTATCAGTTGATGGACATTTGGGTTGTTTCCACTTTTTGGCTATTATAATGTCACTATGAACATTCATTTATAAGTTTTTGTGTGGACATATGTTTTCAGATCTCTTAGGTGTATGTTTAGGAGTGGAATTGCTGGATTGTATGGTAATTCTATGTTTAACCTTTTGAGGAGCTTCCAGACTGTTTTCCACAGCAGCTGCACCATGTTACCTTCCCACCAGCAGTATTCAAGGACTTCACTTTCTCCATATCCTCCCCAACACGTGTTTTTATTTATCCTCTCTTCTGAAGGAGTGGTTCTGCACTTGGCATTAACACCAGAATCTCGCTATAATGCTGTCCTACAGGTAGGCATGTAGATAAAGAAATGTAGAAGGAGACAGCATGGATTAGTGGGAGATGCTTACAGGGATCCATACTGAGCACTTAATGATCAGAGGTAGACAGTTAGTGGGTATTTCAAACCCACCTTAACCTTCATTTCTCTTTGGGCTGTTTCCTTATATACTGATTAGATTCTGTATTTCCTTCTATGAATAGTGCCAAATAGTAACATTCTCCAATATTGTTTAAAAATATTTTTACAGTCTCCTTTTGTGATTCTAGAATAAATTGAGAGCCTTCACTTTTCCTGGGCTTGCTTTGTAGATGTTTGTAAACTGACCTTTTGTCTTATCTGTGATACTTGGATATTAAACCTTGCAGAAGATGTTGTGAAGCTAAATTTTATAAATTACAAGTCCTTGTCCTTATCTGGGGCCTTTTCCAGTGATAATAGACAGGACCATTTATCTCAAGTCGCAAAGAACCCATAGCAAGAAGATAACATTCCAAGATGAGATCCACAGAGAGACATGGCAAAGTGTTCTCCTTTCGCCTCTTTCCATAATATTCCCCATTGTTTATTTAATGACTGAAGTGTTGTGGTGGAAGAGAGGGTGTTTGTTGCCCTGGGAGGGGATTAGGAAATAGGCTGCAGTTTGGTGAAAATAGTAGAGGGAGTGGGTGCTCCGCTCTTACCATGTTGTTGGATGTATACCAACCCGAGGTGTAGATGCCTACGCCTGCATCTCTTTGCCTGAAGGCTTTTTTTGATCACCTTAGGGCACTCACCTGCCTTCAGGCTGGAAGTACTGGGGAATTAGCACCCCAGGAGTAGTCCCTAACCAGCAACTCATAAGAGTTGGTGTATGTATTAGTTTCCTCTTACTTTTGTAACAAATCATCACCAACTCAGTGACTTAACACAAATTTATTATCTTACAGTTCTGGAGGTCAGAAGTCCAACACAGGTCCTGTGGGACTAAGTCGAGGTGTCAGCAGGGCTGAGTTCCTTCTATAAGACCTAGGGGAGAGTCTGTCTCCTCACTTTTTCCAGCTTTTAGACTTCTTTGGCTTGCGGCCCCATATTACTTTGACCTCTGCTTCCATGGTCATATTTTCTTCTCTGACTTTGACCCTCTTGCCTCCTTCTTATAAGGATTACTCTGGACCCGTCCAAATAATCTCCCCATCTCAATGCCCTTCCTTAATTTAATCACACCAGCAAGTCCCATTTGTTAGCTAACAACATATCTACAGGTTCTGGGCATTAGAACACAGACATCTTTGGGGGTCATTATTCTGCCTACCTCAGTGTAAAATAACCCAGTTCCCTCACTCCTTGAGTGAGATAGCTCTGAGCATATGTTCTGCACAGTTTCCAGAGTTTCCCAGCAGGCCTTTGCTCCAGCTATCCATGTTGATTACTTGCTCGTTAATATACCCTTTCCTGGTTTCCTTCCCTTTCCTGTTTCACTAACCCCCATTTCCTGGAAGAACCTCCCACATTCAAATACATATGGTCCCCAACTTACGATTGTTCTACTTATGATTTTTCAACTTTACAGGGGTGTGAAAGCAATATACCTTCAGTAGAAATTGTACTTTGGATTTTGAATTTTGATCTTTTCCTAGGCTAGTGATATGTGGTATGATATTCCCTCTTGATCCTGGGGAGTGGCAGCTGCATCTCCTGGTCAGCCACACAATCACAAGGGTAAACAACCAATACGCTTACAAGCATTCTGTACTCAAACATTCTGTTTTTCACTTTCAATATAGTATTCATTACATTACAGAAGATTTTCAATACTTTATTATAAAATAGGCTTTGTGTTAGATAATTTTGCCCAACTGTAGGCTAATGTTCAGAGCATGCTGAAAGTAGGCTAGGCAAAGCTATGATGTTCGGTAGGTTTGGTATATAAAGTGCACTTTCTACTTAACGATATTTTCAACCTACGATGGATCTATGGGGACGTAACCCCATTACAAGTCAAGGAAGATCTGTACTTCCATTCAAATCTCAGGGTCTACTTCTTTTTTTTTTTTTAACGTCTTTATTGGAGTATAATTGCTTTACAATGCTGTGTTAGTTTCTGCTGTATAACAAAGTGAATCAGCTATACACATATACGTATATCCCCATATCCCCTCCCTCTTGCGTCTCCCTCCCACCCTCCCTATCCCACCCCTCTAGGTGGTCACAAAGCACCCAGCTGATCTCCCTGTGCTATGAGGCTGCTTCCCACTAGCTATCTGTTTTACATCTGGTAGTGTATATATGTCATTGCTACTCTCTCACTTCGTCCCAGCTTATCCTTCTCCCTCCCTGTGTCCTCAAGTCCATTCTCTACATCTGTGTCTTTATTCCTGTCCTGCTTCAGGGTCTGCTTCTTACAGCTCAATTGCTTAATATCTGTAAACCCTTAGAAGAGTGAATTTCTTTGAGTACTCAAAAAATGATGGGAGTAGGGGCTTCCCTGGTGGCACAGTGGTAGAGAATCCACTCGCCAATGCAGGGGACACGGGTTCGAGCCCTGGTCCGGGAAGATCCCACATGCCGCGGAGCAACTAAGCCCATGAGCCACAACTACTGAGCTTGTACTGTAGAGCTTGTGAGCCACAACTACTGAGCCTGCGTGCCGCAACTACTGAAGCCCGTGCACCTAAAGCCCGTGCTCCACAACGAGAGAAGCCACCGCAATGAGAAGCCCGTGCACTGCAACGAAGAGTAGCCCCTGCTCGCTGCAACTAGAGAAAGCCCGCCCGCAGCAATGAAGACCCAACACAGCCAAAAATAAATAAATAAAATAAATAAATTTATATTAAAAAAATTATGGGAGTAGGTCAAACGGACACAGGAGCCAGCTTGAAGGAACTCCCAATAGCCAAATTGAGACAGTAAATAATGATTATAAAGGATTACTACCTATTGAATAAAGTAAAGATCCATGAGTCCACTGATAAAGAAACAACAAACAGATAAATAAGAAGGGAAAGTTCTTCCTACAGTCAAATCCAACTAATAAATGAAGAAGGGAGGATAGAATCATAAAATCATTATTTGGCAAACATCATAATAATAGCTGATTCAAGCAAGAAAGTTCAGTGGATACTAAAACCAGGGGGTAAAAATTTGGGAATAACAGGAGTTTACGTAGTCTCAAAGTATTTCCCTACAAGGACATTACAAAGGGTAAAAGAGTATAGCTTGACGGTGGAGAAATCTGGTAGCCATCACCTTAAGCAAATTATCTAATTGGTCAATGGGACATATCATCTGCTTTCCAATGTGAGGCACTGAGAGGATCTCAGTGTATTCCTGCCACAAGGGCATAACTTGAATCTAATCATGAAAAAAAGTGACAGAACCAAATTGAGGAACACTCTATAGAACAACTGGCCTGTCCTCTTAAAAAATGTCAATGTCATGAAATACAAAGGAAGATTCAAGAACTATAACTATTCCAGAATAAAGGAGACTAAAAATACATGAAAACTAAAAGAAATACATGATCTTGAGTTTTTATTTTACTATTAAGAACATTATTAAGGCAACTGAAAAAAAATTTGAATAAGGGCTTTAGATTAGATAATAGTATTTTATCAATATCAATGGCCCTGATTTTATAAATTGTACTGTGGTCATGTACAAGAATATTCTTATTTTTTATGCTTAGAATACTTAAGAGACTTTTCTTATTTTTGAGAAATGCACAGTGACTTATTTAAGGATGAAGGAACATCATATAAGAAACAAACAGTTCAGAAGAGAGAGACAGAGAGAATGAAACAAATGTAGTAAAATGTTATCATTTGGAGGATCTGGGTAAAAGGTATCCGGGAATTTTTCAGTACTATTCTCGCAGGTTTTGTCTATATCTTAAGTATGGCAAAAATTTAAAAAGGTGAAAAGTATAAGGCATTTTAGTCATTGAGTCATTGCCCTGCTTACCTACAGGTTGCTGTGTTGACATTATGAGATAAATAAAATGTCCTCGGCTTTCTTAAGCCACACTGTCTCTGTCTTCACTGTGTCCCAGAGATATGTTGACTGTTGAGTAGAGTTTCTAATACCTGCAACAGAGCACTGGATTGAGAATCAAGAAACTGAAATTTGAGTTCTGGTTCAGTAGTTGTGTGACCTTTGCTAAGTCATTTTACTTTTCTTGGCTTCAAACCGTGTCTGGAATGTTAAAGATTTTAGCTGTTCTTTGATTCTTCTTCATCCCTTCCAGAACACTCATTTATGATTCTCTAATGTCCTTTGGATGTTTGAATAACTGAATCTTTTCTTCTGGGTATGGTTCATAATGACTTTGCCTTATAATACATTCCACTTGATGTGGCAACTATGACATCAAAGAAATTTCCAGTGGAAGGTTATTATTTGTTTGTTGTTGTTATTGTGAAGGAGGGAAAAAGCCAGGCAAAATATTCAAGAAAATTATTCAGTCTGTGATTCCACTTATTACATTTCTCACATAGGATATTTTATAAGTTTAGGTAATCAAATTTCATATTAATGACTACTGGGAACAATTTTCTTGCTGTAACAAATTAGCCCTTTTTTCTGAGTTATAGTTTGAGCTGGTTTATTTCCAAAACCTCCAGGCCTGTGTGAGTTCCTAACTTACACTGAAGGAGAGAATGAACAGACTAGTGGAAACAGCTAGGAACAGGGGAGTTGAGCTGTCACTGAATCAACCCTACAGCTGCTCTGCTCCTTGGTATCTGGCTGGGGGTAGTTCTCTAGTCATTGCCCTTCCTCTTTTTTTTAAATAGAGGTAATGAGGCTTGAATCTCTCTCCTGCCTCTCAGAAGTGCTGCAGTGATGAATGGAAATGCCATTTGAAAACTGCTGTGCATCCTTTGCTAGGGAGATATTTCAGTAACAAAGCATCCTCATCAGAGTACAGTCAGCTCCTGCTATAATGCCAGCACCCAGGGTATTAAGTCTTCTCATATTAGCAGGATCTACAATGTACTGTAGGTAGCCATGCTGAGGGAAAGGAACAGACCGCCCTCTTTCTCCCACACCAGTTATTTTTATTCAGTACTTTCATTTTCTTTAAAACACTTATCATAAGCTGAAATTATTGACTAATTATTTAACTTATTTATCTCTGGTTGCCCGTCAAGAACATAAAAGTTCAAGGGGGGCAGGAACCAAATATGCTTTGTTCTTCTTGTGTCCCCAGCACCCAGCACAGTGCCTGACAGATAGTAGGGGCTCAATAAAGATTTATTTAGTGATGAATGAATGAATTATATAACCCATGATCTAATCTTCCTGTTCCTTTATGACAGTATTTCACCACATATGCCAAGATGCCAAGATAACTGCCCATGAGATTTCAAATTCCAATAACTGAATAGGCAGTTTCCCATGAAAGTGATTTTAAAGATACCAATTATAGAGAAGAAATAAATAAGTTGACACATGATACCAAACATGTGGGTCTCTCCTATATCAATGGGAACTTCTTAAGGAGCTTTAGCATATGTATCTGGTAGCACTGAAATGGGTAATTCACCAAGTATCAATAGATTCTTTTTAAGTTTGAAAAGTAATTTGTTTATCTCTTTTATTTTTCTGATGAAGAAATTCTTAACACACATTTTGTCGTGTTAAGTTGCTGTAAAAAGTGCACCCTTTTTTTTTTTTTTTTTGTCAGTTTTGAAAAGCCAAACAGTTCATACTACTGAGGCAGAAATGGGGTGAGGGGGTAGTAGGGATACACACTGAGATTAATCATTTGCCCTAGATAATCTCCAACCTGTGTACCACCTCTATAGGTGATTGATTTTTGTTTCTATACAGCTTTAAAAGGTGAGGCAATTTGTGTGTTGAACCTTCCATCAACCACCTGTGAGGATTTGAGTCACCTGTCCCTCCAGCCTCCTTTGTTCTGGTGCCCAAAGTCTGATGACCTGGAGCTATGCGTGAAATGGGGGTGGGGAAGGGTGGAGACGCGCTGACTGCTTCAATTCCTTAATGGTAGTTGAGGTTGGGAAAGAGCCTTTGTTCTTGAAAGCTGTACTTTTTTTTACTCTCTGTATAAATTCTAGGAGGTCTTTTTTGTGTGTATTTTGGACATTTATTTGGGTCTCTTTGCCTTCCTGAAGAATGACATTGATTGTGTTATTGTTCAAAACCCTTCACCAGCTCCCCAACACTTGTAGATAAAGTCTTCAGGATTCACTCCGCACTTAAGTTTTCTTACAATCAAATTCTAGAATAGTGTTGTTTATGAGCATAGATTCTGGGATTAAATATCTGATTCTGCCTCTTGGATGACCTCGGGCAAATTGCTTAATCTTTCCAAACCTCCTATTTTCTCATGGAGCAAACAATGGAACCTATCTCCTGGGGGTTGTTTTGAAGATTGATTAAAATTATGCATATAAAATGCACACTTTTATGCATACAACATTGTAAAGACTCAATAAAAGATTGTTATTTTTACCACCTCTCTCCCCTGATCCAGCAAATGGAACTAATTACTGCTGCAAGCACTATTGCAAGTACCCCATAATTTACATTTTCTTTCAGACTTCTTTTGCCTCATGCTTTTCCTCACTCCTTCCCCCTTTCCCGAGTTCAAATGTTCTTCGTTCTCTGATGCCCTCTCACAGTGTGGCCTCCTGTCTAACTGCTTCCACAAAAGTAATTCCTCCTTTCCTGCTCCCCACACTTCTAAGTGTCCTCTCCTTTCTTTAAATCCCGTTGACATTTTTTTCTGAGGTCAAAGTGGCAGCCGCTTGAATCAAGGATGCGCTTCTGGACTCCCTTTTGGTGACTGAGATCTGGAGCGTGTTTCTTCCTTTCCCCTGCATCTCTGAGGTAACGTCAGTCCTCCCTAGCATGCTGCTTGGCCTTAACTGGTAAATGCAACTACCCTGTGATTATGTCCAGCACACAGTAGATGCTCAATATTTATTCAGGGAAAGGATCTGTGTGGAGTGAAAGGAACTCTCTATGGCTACCATGTGTATCATTCCATCAGAAGACCGCATTTCATCCTAAATTTGAAATTTAGGTGTGTGTATAGTGAGGTTCGAAGACCCTTTGAACTTTGAGCCTGGGGAGGATTTGGTGACATGTCAGATATATTTTATGGCTCATGAATTTAGGTTGGTTTTGGGGATTCTATAGGTGAGAGCTGAATCTTTTCAGATTCATAGGTCTCTTCTCTGTGATAGCTACCATTTTCACTCATGATCCAGGTTAAAAGTGATTGCATGGGAAACAGAGTGCTTTGTTATTTGAACAGATTATGATGGATTATTTCTGTCGTCATCTTCCTTCGCAAGATGGTAGAAAAAAAAGATGAAGTCCCCTATATTTTGAAAAAAATGCTTCTTTTCAAGAATAGAATTGGTCTTGGGGCGGGGGTGCTACCTGTGGTTCTGCTCAGCGCAGTTGATATGGGCAAGGTGTTGAGGTTAAAAACAGAAAGGAATTTCCCACCTATATTGTAGGAGTTAAAAGCAGCACTTTCATAACCAGAACACTATATGACCACAGATTATTTGTCCTTGACAGACTAAATGAAATAAGCCTGATACAATTATCTTTTTGACGCAAGGTGGGAAAATTTGCGGGGGAAGCCTAAGTTTGCCTGTTTCTGAAATTCAGGAGACCGTGGTTCTCCTGGATGGGGAGATTTGCCCAAGTTGGTATCTTTCCCCGTCTCACGATTTAAAAGATAACTTAATGGCTAGGACCCTGCCTCTACTCTTCTAGGTCCAACTAGAAGTTCTCTTCACTCCCCAGGAGAAAACCCAAGTGAGAGAGGGGCTAGGAGTGATTGTAGAAATGTCAGAGTGCTTTGCTTAGAGAAAATGAGAAAAAAGGGGGGAAAAGGAGACGGATTCACAAAAGATCAATTTAAGAGGCTCTTTTCCAGCAAACTTTGTCCTTTCTCTGCTTCTACCATGGTTGCATGGTACAGAGCTTTTAGGGAGGTGGTTGTCTCTCTGCACTCTGCCCCTAAGCAGTTTTCTGTCTACATTGTCCCCATTGTTTGGCATTTCTACAGTCATTGCATTGCATGGCTTTCTTTCCATTTCTCCCCTAGTGGCATTACTCTTAACAAAACTCTCCCCCAGCCTGCCTATTGGCAGTTGTGAAACCTGAGGGAGATTGTATATGAATTTCTGCTTATCTGCAAAGCACAAGGCTTTGTGGGAAAAACAAAAACAGAAACGAAAAGGTGGCTATGCTATTTTGACTAAGGCTTCCAGAGTTTGGGAATTGGGAAGGTGTACTCCACTGAACTATATAGCATATGTACTCATCTGCATGGGGAGTACTCGAGGCTACCAAAGCCACTGACAGTTGCTAGCTATAATGCCCAGACATTGTAAGCTGTTGTGTGGTGTGTTCAGGAAATCGCAACAATCCTGGGTCACCAAAAGTGGCTCAGCTCAAGCAGATGTCCTACGTTGCATGATATCCAGAAACTTGGATTGAAGTTAAGGCAACGTTTCCCAGTCCTCAATACAGAAGAAAAATAGAAAATACAAGAAATGCAGTCTGTTCCCCAAATCAACCAAATGCCATCTTGCTCCCTGCAGCAGTCCAAAAATCTATTACCAGCCAAAACAAAAGCTAACTAGGAAGAGGAATCTGCTCCTAGCAAAAACGTATTTTTCACTCCGAAGTCAAAATTGTGAATGAATTCACTCATTCAACAAACTGCTATTGACTTTAGGACTGCCCAGTGTTTTTCACTGTCTACAAAACTGCTTGTCTCAATGTATGTACCTAATGGGAAGATAACTATAACTTACATTGTCTGGGGAAAACGGATTGGAATGAAGATATCTGTAGAATGGTTATTTGAATCTTTCTCCAGAGAAAGACCAATAATTCAGAGGGTGAGTTGAGGGAATGTGAAAATAGGCTTGGAAAAATCTCCCAATGAAAAAAACACTACTAAATATTATGTCCCACTAATATACTTATTAAGAGCAGAATTAGGAAAATGAAACTTCTCTACCAAACTCTTCTTGCTGTCATGAATTTCTATTCTCAGGAATTAATCACATTAAGAATCCAAAGGAAATCCCATATGAATGGATTCTAGATTCAGAAGTATTTTGTATTAGGTTACACTACAGTGTTTTTGACCTCTTTTACTTGGGGAACAAAGAGGGGTGCAGTGTGTGAGCCTGCAGGTAGATGTGTCAAAGTATGGCTTGTTCTTTATTGCTATTCCCAGCCCAAGGCCTAGTTTCTTACGTTAAAAAATCAGGTTTTTTTCTAAACAAGAGAACCAGAAATATTTATGTTTAGTGGGTAAGGAGTAAGTTGAACAGAGAATTTTTGTGCTTTAAGATCTCACATAATCAGTTTCCATTTTCCAAACACGCACTTCCTATTTCCTTGACACCACAGTCCCCAAAGGAAACCTGAACTAACTGCAGGCCACTGATGGGTAGGCATATGCAATTAGGGCAATCTCTCATTTGTTTAATGCTTGGGTTTTTTGTATTTCTGCAGTTGAGATCCCACATTGAAGCCCCAGGGCTTGGGAGGTTTATCAAGTTGCTCTTGCAAGCTTCTCTTATCTCACCAGGAAGGAACTCCTCCAGGGATTATGTGGAATGGCTGAAAGAAATTAAATTGGGAGCAAAGCTCCTTCTGGGGCCCATAGCCCCCTTGTATTACTCAGCCTCACCTTCTCATCTCTGCACAAAAACTTTCCTCCTGCCTCAGCTTCCTATTTAGTTACTCTGTATTTTTAGTAGCCCTTTCCTCATGGCCAGAATGCCTCCAGAATCCCCAGCTCCTCTGAGAAGCCTTCTTCCATGTCATCGGAAGTTCTATGATCACAGGGACTTGCTTCTTTCACCCAGAACACCCTCCCTCTGAATGTTGGCTCCTTGAATGCTCACCTCATCATTTTTTTTTAAATAAATTTATAAAGTTATTTATTTATTTTTGGCTGTGTTGAGTCTTCGTTGCTGTGCAGTCTTTCTCTGGTTGCGGCGAGAGGGGGCTACTCTTAGTTGCAGTGCCCGGGCTTCACATTGCGGTGGCTTCTCTTGTTGAGGAGCACGGGCTCTAAGCATGCGGGCTTCAGTAGTTGTGGTTCGCGGGCTCTAGGGGGCAGGCTCAGTAGTTGTGGCACCCGGGCTTAGTTGCTCCGCGGCATGTGGGATCTTCCCGGACCAGGGCTCAAACCCGTGTTCCCTGCCTTGGCAGGTGCATTCTTAACCACTGCGCCACCAGGGAAGTCCCTCACCTCATCTTTTAATTCTGAGCTTAGGTAGTAAGATTTGAAGTTTGAGCTCCCCAGTTGACCAGGGTTCTTTTTCCTGTGCTTTCATGCCACGATTTCATCCTCTTGGTGACAGCTCTTATCCTGGGTGATCACTTATGTGGATGTTCATCTTTCTTTGTGACTGTGCGCTGGAGAGCATGGGCATGGGATGCTTATTTTTATGCCCCTAGTGCTTGATGTAGTAGAAGAAAAGTACCCCCAAAGGAAGGAATTTTTCAATCACTGGATACCCATATGATTATACAGACTTTAACAACAGGCTTTCCAAGAGAATTTAATAAATAATATGAGAAGATGCTTATTTTTTGCATGAAGAAAAAAAAACCAGTATACAAAATCATATATATCAGGGTTCTAATTCTATATTCATAAATATGTATATTTTATAATTATTGTATATATACATATATAAATATACACACAGAGGGAAAAAAGGCTAGAAGAAAGTACACCAAAATCTCACTTGGTTATTTTGATAAACACTATTTTTTCTTACTATTTTTCTCCAGATTGTCTATAGTGAACATATATTAGTGTCATAATCGAAGAAAAAAATAACATTTAAAAATGAATGGCAGATATGAACTATCTTATGATGGCAGGGGTACACCAAAGCCAATTAGAATAAAATTTGGTGAAATAGAGCATTGTTATGTGTGATATTCTAACAAGAGGAAAAGTAATACAGGAGCATACATTTTTAGTTAATATTCATAGTGGCCTTTTTTTCATAGTTTTATCAGTAGAGTAGGAGGTATTTAAACCAATTTGCTTCTTATAAGATAGAAAGCAATATATTTTAAAATGAAGGGCTATTGAGATCACAAAGATATGGCATAAAAACTCTTCACTTAAAGGTACCCCAGGGAGTTTATCCTCCTGAAAACCTCCTCCACCTCCACCCTCCTCCCATACACACACACTGGTCCGCTGGAATGATTTACAGGAAAGTTAAGATTAGATTACACTGAGAACCAGAACAAGTCTTTGCTCTGGGTGATGTGGTGTAAAACAGATCAGAGAAATGATTAAAATGTGAGGCTGACCTTAATGGTTACAAAAGAAAAAGACTGAGGCAGAATTTTTCTCCCCACCAAAGCCTGTGGCATTAATCCCAGGTTTATACACCTTTTGTAGGAAGGTCCTTGCAAGATCCTTACAAGGTCATGAAACCTACCCTTTTTCTTGCTGCTCTCGGGGAAGAACTAAATCAATCAAGCAAATGAGATGGCCAGCCCAGTCCTCTGGGTGCCTTTTAGCTACAGAACAGTTTAGTGGTTAGTCTTGGGCCTTAGAGTCTGACAGCCAGGGTTGAAATCTTGGCTTCAAGATTTGACTTCGAATTAGGACTGATGAACTGAGGCTCAGTTTCTCCATGTAAAAAAATGATATACCTATTTCATAGAAATAACCATACTCTGAGTTCCACCCCTACCCAGACTACCCTCCTCCTTTTTTTAAACTGTTTTTTTCTTCTTCAGCTTCAGTGTCTTCCATTTGCTTGCATGTATTTGTTATCACAAATAGTCCTTTACTTTTTCCTCTCTCTGACTTAGTATTATTTCCGTATATTGATCTCAGGTTTGGGTCTTAAATTAGACCCCTGTACTCTGAGTTCTCACTTCTGGGCAGTGCCTCTCTTTGCTCCATTTTTCCTTCTATCTCAAGTGCCAAATTGGCTTTTGGGCTCTGTGTTCTACACTCCTGGTCCAGATTTAGCCTGCAGACCATTTTATAATGGAAAAACAATAAGTTTTATGCATATAGACCTCAAGTTTAAGTTCTGCGTTTTACAAGCTGTGTGATTTCAGGTAAATTGCTTGCATCTCTGAGGCTGAGTATTCATTTTTCTCCTCTCTAATGGAGGGACAATGGTACCTGCCCTGTACCCACTCCCTGGGGGAGGCGGGTCAATTAAAAGGATTAAATGTAAATGATCTATGTGAAGTTCCTAGCAGAGGGCTATGTACACAAAGAATGTTTCTCCCTCCTTTTTCTTTCATAAGTCACCACTGTAAATTTGTTTTTCTTCCCTCCAGGACCACCCTGTCTCGTTTATGTTAGTAAGACAGGCTGCGGTGCAGACTGTCTTACTAATATACCCAATTCCCATTAAAATGCTACGTAATTCAGGGCAGCCCCCCATTAGGAATTCATGACCATTTTGTCAGGGCCCAGGCTGAAATTTACCTTGTCAGTTTAATCTTATGGGAGAGAGGGAGGGAGGCAAGGTGGAAAGGAGAGGACTGCATGGTCTGACCCACTGTGCACCCAGAGCTACTTTCATGAAGTGAGTGAAACTGGTTTTGCTTCATATTAAGTAGAATGTAACTGACAAAATTGGAGTATGTCAGGAGGGCTATCACATTTATTTTAAAAAAAAGAAAGGCATCCTTTTAATGTCTTACGGCCTCTGGATAGAATTTTTTTCTGGGGAACAGAGAGAACCCTGAATAAAAATATCCCACCAACTCCACAAACTTGGTGATTGTACAAAAGCCATTTGTTTCCAGGTATGTCATATACACCATTGCAACTGCCCAGTTATATGAATTTCACATTTCCCCCTTTAAGCTTTGGAGCTAAACATTGAGTTTGTTACTAATTTTACATACGCCTTCCATGATTTACTGCTAAGGAAAGAATGAGCTTGGCATTTCCTCCACAAAATCTTTCAAATTTTCTGAGCAGGTAACAGAGAGGAGAGTATAGGAGAACTGAAGGTTAGAATTAAAATTTAGCCTGATGTGAACACAGTTTTGATGGGTAGTTTAGAACTTCCCAGCACATAAATCTTTAAAGGGGAAGAGAGAAGAACATTAAGACATAGAGAAAGTTTTCAGTGTTATCTCCCATGGGTTCTCCTGTATGTACTTACTCTGCTTTCCCCAGGTGCTCTGTGACCTCCAGCCTCTCACCTTCTATAAATACTCCCACCTCCACCTTAGAAGGGTGCTGGATGGATGGAGAGGAAACTGGAAGTGACGGGCCCCATCATGATCACCCACTTACAGAAATGTACGGTGTCACCAAATGATTACTCCTATGGGCCTTGGTCGTCTTTTCTGTAAATTGCGAAGAATAATAGCCAATTTATCAGGACTGTTTTGGAGATTAAATTAAATCCTCAGTTTCTCAGGATCTGTAGTACAGAATAGTAGCCTGAAATATACTAATGGTCAAACAGCTGTGGGAAATGCTATGTAATTTATATCAGTACCATCAAGTCTCTGAGGAGTTCTACAATACAAGAAACCCATTTAGTTCTGTTAAGGTGTGCTGGGCAATGCTGAACCAGCAGGTACAAAAATAATGAGTCCCCTTGCCATCTCCTTATTCTTACCATATACGCTAAGTTCCTGACTTGGAGTACAGAGAGAAGGAGCTGGTGCTAGTATTACTGCAAAGCGGGGAGGGGGGGAGGACTGAGGAATCACGCCCACGCCAGATTAGATCAAGTCCTGCAGGGATTCTATGCCAAAGTCATTCCAGAGCTCTGGATGGATGATGACTCTCAAATTCATCTTCTAAGAAACATTTTTCCTCCAAGTAATCCCTTATGAATAATAAAAAAAACTCTATTTGCAAGCAGGGTGAGAGTGAAAGAACTGAGGTGAAGAAAGCATTTTCGGTTGTAGTTAGAATGCATCAGAAATAGTTAAAATCCCCCTATCAGTGAATAGAAAGGCAGACAGCATGGTTTTCCCAGCAAAGTGTTAGGGGTGTGTAATGTTTTTTTCCAGTAATGAAGAAAAGAAAATGCCCTGGAAGATGAAGACAGAGAGAGGAAGCAAACACCAAGTAAAGGACTGATTGTGGTGTCCTTGGCAAATAAAGGAATGAATAAATAGAAAACCACATGAGAGAGAATAATGGACTTCAGTATTGTTTGTTTGTGAAAGAATGGAGATGACTCCTTTTTGTCAATCACACAGCCAAATTAGAAAATTTGATAATCAAACATTGCATTTGTTTTTATATTCATGGCATCAGTTCAGGTTCTCATTAATTAAACAGGCAAATTTGGGAATGCCTGTTTTAAGAAGCTGATCCAGAAATAACCTTGTAAAATCAGGTTAGAGATACATTATATGCCCTGAGGGCAGCCCGAAGCAAAAGGGAAAATATGAAATTAGAAAGTGACCTATAATAGTCACTTCATTGGTAAAGGTGACATAACCTCCATTACCAATCAGGACCTAGTTTGATGTCTAATTTTACTGGCTGTCGAACTTATCAAATTAAATTAAGTACAAATGAGGAAATACTTGGCTAGGGAAAAAAAAGTGCTATGCCATTTTGCTTTCTATCAACTGAAAACCAAACCAAGTAGCACGGACAAGGAAAAAGAAGCTCAAATATTTTATTGGAGGAGGAATAAAAGGGATATTTTTCCCCCCAAAGTGGCCTGGGAAAAGGTAGTTGGCAAAAAAACACTTGGATTTCCTGGTGACTGCTATATATCCAGAATAGAGAAATGGTGGTTGTTTTTTGTTTTCATTTATTCCACTAATATTTGAGTGTTGATTATGTGCCAGGTTCAAATCATTGCTTTATGGGATAAACAATGCCTCCTCCCTGCTCTGGGCTCCCTGCTCTGGGCCTAATGCTTCGGTGTCATTCCCCTTTCACTGTTTTTCTTCGATAGTCCACTACTCTCTGTAGATATTTGAAGACAAGAATCCCCAACAGGAACCCCCACCCCCACCCTGACCCCTGCCCAAGGCTGCATCCAAGGCATCTAATTCTTGATGTTTCCCACATGTACTTGGCAATACCCACAATGCAGAAGTTTTCCTGACCCTCTGCTCTGCCCTTGTGCTAAAATATGTCCTGAAGAAATGAGACCTTGAGGATATAGTGCATTTTTGGAGCAAGGGCACCAACAGTTGTTGAGAACTGAAAAAGATAAGCTCTGCACAGCAACCTAGAAGGCTGCTGGACCCAGAGCAATAGAGGGAGGGCAGAGTTCTCAATGGGCAGGAGTCTGACCGGGGCAAGTTAACAGTTCCTCCCTGGGCCTAGGTTTTTCTGCCAACAAATGTAGGCTGTGGACAAAGATGCTCCTGGTTCAGACACTCATTGTTTTCCTGTGCAGCTTACTTGCTTCAGCATTTGAAGTTCTTTTTTCCACCTTAGAAATGGGAAGGAAGGTGACGATTTTTTTCCTAAGTGATTCATGAAACAAGGAATTTTACCAAGAAAGAAATCCTTCATCCTTCCTTGCCTGCGCTTTCTTTCTCCCTTTTCCTTGCCTTTGCTCAGCTGGCACCTGCTTGCTCTCAGTCCCTTTTTACAATGTCATCGTTCCTGGTGTGATAGCATGTCCGTGGAAGCAGGTGCCATCTAGAGCAGCCTTTTAAAAAAGTTTCTCTGCTTTATCAACCTGCATTTTCAAGTGGGTCCTTTTTCCTCCACCTATACCTTTAAATCTTCCCCCTCCCCGACTTTGTGGAACTGGGATCCTACCTAAATCTAGCTCCTTCTGTTGTAAATTTCACACACATTACCCGTGAAACACTTAATTCTGCAAAACTGTTTCTGTATATTATTTGGATGAAAAATGCCAACTGTAGAGAAGTTGTTCTGTTTTCTATTAATCATTTACTTGTCTGAGCAGATATCCCCCCACTGATATGTGGACTAATATGGATCTAGGCGTAATGACAGCTGTTAAAAGAGGAATAACATGTAATACATTTTGGAATATTACATAGCAGCATGATTTAGACTTTGATGGGGAATATGATACTACTAAAAAAAAAAATCAAATTTTAACAAGACCCTTACAGAAAAGGAATGTGACATATCCAATGTATATATCTCTTTTACCATGTTTAGCTATACGTGGGATACAGTAATATACCTTTTTTCTTCAAATGAACTTTTCCTTCCATTAGGTCTGGTCAGTAATATTTAAAATATAGAAATCCTATTCAGTAAAATATCTTCATTAAAATATTTATTTCTTCCCTTAGAAAAAGAATTCAAAACTTTTTAGGGCCTAGTTTTAAAAAGCAACATGCTATATAGGTAATTTATTTTGGTGGTTGTTTTGGGGAATGTGAAAAATATCACCACTGCAACTAGAAAGAACTATAAATGATACATTATTGCAAGTGTTCTAAAAAAATCAGAACAAAACTAATTTATTATATAGTTCTGTCTTCATTATACACCACATGTTGGTGAGTTAAACACAACAAAATTATTGTCTTTTAAAAGTGTCTACTAAAGATAAAAAGAATAAGGTAACAATTAACATGTAGTTAGTTACATTAAAAAATCTGATATACATATTTCTATTGCCTGTTAGCTTGTTCTAAGCCTTTTAACTATTACAAAAAAAAAAGTCGTTGTTCAAAAGCAAACATTCAATTCAGTTGATACAACATTACAGTACAGTCAACTAACATCATTCAACAAAGGTAACAAGTCTAGCCTTAGCTTCTCCAGTTACAAGTCTGTAGACCAAATTGCTACAAAAAGTTCAATGCTGCTTCACAACTGTGTGTTAGCTTTTTGGAGGACATGGTACTGTCTGCTCATGGCTTCAGAAGAAGGGGTCATGCTACTGGTAAAAGCACAGGGGAACCCCAACCTGTCATTAATCATTTTATTTAGCATTTAGTCAGAACAGCATTATTGAGTTTAGCACAACAAATAAAACAAAATCATAATAATGATGAGAATAAAAACCAAACACAAACTGGAAGCCTAGAGACGCTGCCAGCTGTGTCAAACCCTTGCGATACGCTATACTAAAAAAATTTGAAATATCCACCCATCCTCTCCACTCTGCCACAAACTAGCAAAGTCAAAAATACAAAAGTCTTCAACTTGTTACTTTTGCAGAATAAAGCAAAAACGTCTTTGTGCTCCTTACTACCAGAAGCAAAATATCCACTGAGTTACCACATGTAATAGCTTCTGGAGGTGTCAACTTGGGTTGGCTTGGTGTCTGCAGTACCATCTTTGTCTTTCTCGCTGTCACCTTCCCAGAGGTTAATGAGTGGTGGGTACAGCTCATTTAGTGGGATTGAAGAGGTTTTTTGCATATACTTTTTTAATGAATGGTGGTAGTTTTTCCTCTTAAATCTTTTGGCAATGTACACAGCAATGGATGCAAGGCTAATGACGGCAAACATGGACCCCATAACTGCAGCAAGAGCTGTACTGGTTTCTTGATCAGAAATGTCCAACGCGAAGGCAGCATTTTTGGTTGTGACATTAACACATGACTTTTGAGTCTGCTGATGAATATTGGACACTGTGAGACACACTTCATAATCTGTGGAAGGCTGCAGGTGTGTTAGGTTGTATTCGTGAACATCTACCGGGACCCTGGCAGTATATGTTATGTGGGGATTGTCAATCTTCATGGTGGCAGATGACCATTTTAAGTTTGACGTCATGACATTGGAATTAACTTTCCAGGACACTAAAATGGAATGAGATTCTGTCTGCTTGACATATATTTTCAGCACCTGGGTACCATCCAGAAGGGTTCCATTAACCTTAATTGTCACCACTCGAGTGTCTGCCCCTTCAACATTCTGGGCAACACAGGTGTATCTTCCTGACTCTTCAGTTTGTATGTTAGATATTTCCAATGTACCTTCACTACTTAGTTTGTATTTATCTGAAAGCGTTTCCACAGTTATCTTATTTCCAAGGGGAGTGACCCAGTAAATTTCAGGTTCTGGCTCGGCCATGGCCCGACAGTCTAGGAGAACTGTTGTGCCAGTATCCATGTTTAAATGATTTGGGAATGTGTCATGAGATATCATTGGGAGGCACTGTTCACCTGAATCCTGAATTAAAACTTCCTTCACCTGCTGCCCTCTATATTCAGGCGGCATGGCACAGAACATGGATAAGGGCTCCATGAAGCGGATGCTTGTCTTGTTGGAATTAATCCAGTGGATAACACAGTCACACCTCAGGGGATTGCTGTGGATACTGATCTCACGCAGATTAGGAAGGGATTCTACTGTCTTCTGGTAAACGGCATTCAAGGCATTGTTGTTCAACATCAAGCTTTCTAGGGCAGGGACACTTCGAAAAGCCAAGCGGTGGATGTAAGATAATTTGGGGTTATTGGTGGCTTCTAACTTTGTGAGTTCAGGCAAGTTATCCAGGGCATAGCGGTCCACAGAGACAAGTTCCCCCATATTGTTGATTCCCAGTTCTTTTAACCGGAGCATATTTTTGAAGTCCCCTTCCTGGATTTTGTGGATGGGGTTTTTGTTGAGGTCTAAGAATTTCAAATTTGGAACTTTTTGCAGGGCAAGTTGAGGGACTTTGACCAGTTTGTTATCATAAAACGACAGGCTCTCTAGGCTATCCAAGCCCACCAAGGCATTTCCAGGAATATCTGTGAGATACATTCCTGCCAAAACTAAGCTTCTCAAATTTGAGAGGGGTTTGAAGTTCATATCCAGAATTCCAATCACAGGGTTTTCCCCAATCATGAGAATTTCCAGGTTGGGTGTTGAATCAAACCAGCGGCTATCTATCACTTTCAGTCTGTTGGAGTTTAGGTGGAGCCTTAAAAGATTTTTTAAGCCTGAAAAAGCATTAGCAGAAATAGTGCTAATCTGGTTATGGTTGATGTAGAGTTCTTGAAGGTTGCTGAGATCTTGCAGACAAAAATCATTCATTTCCGTAATCTGATTTTCCTCCAAATGCAGAGTAGTGAGCTGGGTCAGGTTTGCCAGCCCTACCTCCTTAATATTTGTAAAGTTGTTTTGGGAGAAATCTAGCTCAGTCAGGTTGAAGAGCTGCTGAAGCTCATCCACGGTCTTTGCGATGTTATTGCTCTGTAGGAGAAGCACTTGAGTGTCACTAGAAAGGTTGCTGGGAATCCTCGTTAAGCGGAGATCATTGCAATCAACGGTGGTGGCTTCTCTGTATGTTGACTGCGGGGTAAACCAGGGCCTAATTTCACATACACAAAGTTGTGGACACTCGCTATTTTGTAGGGAAGACCCAGTTAATGAAGTCATCAGCAAGCTCAGCACCATTCGGCAAACTGCTAAAGCAAAGCTCATCCTAGCCATGCTGGCTTGCTGAGCAAGCTCGACTCCTGATAATTGTTAACAAAAGGTGAACACTGTATAGCGGTATGAAGGACAGCAAGCAGAAAATGTAAACATTCAAGCAAGGTCTCTGTTGAGATGTGCAGAATTCCAGAGTCTGAGGGGATGGTTTCCTGGAGTTTTTGAAAGGCAGGAAACAGTTTGGAGTCTTTTACCTGTGTCTCTCAATTCCAGGCATGCGCACAGCTCTGTGGCATAAGTTATTTCAGCCAAATCACAGTCTGGAGATGTGCCTGAAAATTAGATTAGGACAAATATTATGTTTATTCCATATACTTTCTAATACATTATAGCTTTTCTTTTGTCTACTAAAAAGGCATAATCACTTATAAATCTAATAACAATGTTCAAAGAAACTAAAGCTTTTAAACTGTAGAATACTTTTCATATATTATTACACTTAGTAGTTTTAGTGTTCCTTCACATTTACAATTAAATTGGGTCCACTTGTATTACTGGGTAAAAACATTAAACACACATTGCACATACACACCCATTCACACACACACACACACACACGCACACACACACACACACACACACACACACACACACACACACACACATAATAGAAACACTTAGAAAAGCCCACAGATGTCATTTCTTTAAAAACAAAGGTGACTTAGAAACTACGTATATTCATGGCTCCAAAAAAATCAAAAGGTAATTCCTCATGAAAGCAAAACATGAAAGCCAGTTTATTAAAGATTCAAAGTTCATTTTTAGTTATTTATATTTTAATTAATACTTCATTTGTTTTTAGGAATTCTTTCTTTTCCAAATGGTACCTTCTGTAGAAATATTCAGCCAAACCTGATCTAGCTTAATTATTCTTATGCAAAAAATTAATCTAACAGAACTACAAAAGAAAAATACCAGTTTTTCTTGTATTCTCATAGCCACATCTGATCTTGACTGAATAAAATTGTAAAAGGACTCTATTCCACCACACTACTGGTCTTCATTAAAAATACAAATACACTTATACATGTATATATGTATATAATCTCACATGCATGATTTCATCAATCTCATGGGAATGTCATGGCCACTTAATAGTCATGGATATACACCATGAGTATGTTATTTAACCTTTTAAAGCCTCAGCTCCTTCAACCATCAAATAGGGTTGGTCATAAAAGTATCTCTCTTACCGGACTACTGAGAGAATTAAAGGAATCTATGTAAAGCTCTTTGTGTAGTGCCCGGCAGATATTAAATTCTCATGAAGGTTAATTGTATTTATTATCATCTTCTTATATCGCTCATCTAGTTAATTTTAGCTATGTAGTGGTTATTGGAGGATAAGTAAAAGAAGGAAAGCTGGAGATATTTGATTTTATTTAGCTATCATCTGTTGACTTTGATAAGGTCTTCTGAGGTCAAATATGTACTGCTCACCTGCTTGTAAACATCATATAGTAGCTAATGCTGCTAGTTTTCTGGATTCCAATCAGGTGTAAAAAGCCATTATGGATCCAGTGTCTGTCTTGCTTTCCCAAGACTACTCTAGTCACTTGCTAAGATATGGAAAGTAGAGATATATATTTCCTTACACTTGTCTTGTTATAATGCACTTCAGCTTTCAGTACTGAAGGAACTTAAGTGACTAGTGTTTTCTTTATCTTCATAAGATTACTGTAAGGATTCAATAAAATAGAGCATATAACATATTTGAAGCCCTAGTGTTCAACACACAGCAGGCTCTCAATTCATATTTGCTACTATTACTACCTTCATACTTTGCAAAACACAGTTATCCTTGTGATGGACCAAGAAGTATAATACTACAAACAGCCAGTCCTAAAGTTCTGTATTTGTTATAGTTTAGTAGAAAGAATGAAAAATTCTACATTTTTTGGTTTGTTTTACAAAATACACAAACCAAGTTGCCAGCTAACAAGATGGAGTTTAGAAAACCATCCAGTCCAGATCTGGCAAATCAGAAGTGGGAGAAGGAAGTGCATGTGTTGCATAATGCTGGATCCTTGCTATTCTCTGTGGGGAGAAACACACTGACATTCTCCTCTCCCCTGATCTGGATAGTTTACCATATATCATGGACATGCAAAACTTTTCAGTATTTAACACTATCTGATTTTAACTTTTATCAAGAAATTCCATAAAATAAAAACATACCTCAGAGAATAGCATTTTCCAAATATTATTAACTCCACAAGTTTATTCCACTCTTTTGTTTCCATATAGAGTAATCCTAAAACAGGGACAGTAGTCACAATAAATGTTCAGTTAAGAACATTTCTGCCACAGGTTATTCCTTAATTGTAATTCAAAATAGAAAACGAGGAGAATAAAATCTACCTTTCGTAACTGAGATGGAATTTCAACTAATTTTTCTGTTTTGACTGAATTGAAGAAAACAGCAGGAAGTAAAATATGTATTAGTAAGTTATGTGAGACTCCCAAAGCAATTTGTTACCATGAAAAAATACCTTTTATGGGGCTATACTTTGAATATTGTCATGAGTGATGCCTCCATTTTAGTTTAAGTTATATGACTTGAGGTTATTACATTGAAATATTCAAAATTCTCTTTGACACACATACACGCCTCTTTAAACACACAAACAAACCTCACAAGCTCAGAATGTCAGCTGTCATATCAAACACAGAGGGAAGACATTTTCCTTTCTCAAACCTGCATTTGGCTCCTTTGGGAGTAGAGAATGAAACTTCCTTAACACAAAAGGAGGTGTTTAAGATGTTTCTATTTGTATAACATTGTAAATTCTCTTTAGCATTTTTTCCCAGACTTACTTTTGAACATGAAATTATATATAGAACAAAGCTTCAGAGCCCCTATACCATTTTATACGTTTAAAACTTAGGTTATATCTCAGGACCTATTCACTAACAGTGTTTAAAAGTAAATCCATTATCGCAACAAGAGAAGAAAACTACAGACCAATACCTGATGAATATTGGTGCAAAATTCCTGAACAAAATACTAGCAAACTGAATTCAATGACACTTTGAAATGATTATACACCACGACTAAGTTGGATTCATACCTCGAATGTAAAGATGATTCAATATATGAAAATCAACCATTGTAAGACACCATATTAACAGAACGAATGACAAAACCCACATGATCATCTCAGTTGATGCAGAAAAAGCATTTGACAAAATTCAGGACCCTTTCATGATAAAAACACTCAACAAACTAAGAATAAAAGAAAAGTGCCTCAACATAATAAAAGCCCTATATGAAAAGCCCACAGTCAAAATCAGACTCAGTGGTGAAAGAGTGTTAAGTTTTTCCTCTAAAATCAGGAACAATGCAAGGATTGCTACTCTAGCCTCTCCTATTGAACTTAATGTTAGAACTCCTAGCCAGAGCAGTTAGATAAGGGAAAGAAATAAAAGACATCCAAATTGGAAAGGAAGATGTAAAACTGTCCCTGTTTGCAGATGATATGACCTTGTATGTAGAAAGCCCTAAAGATGCCATGCAAAAAAAACCTCCAAACTGTTAAAACTAATGAACAATTTAAGGAAAGTTTCAGAACACAAAATCAATTGTGTTTCAGTACATTAACAATGAACCATCTAAAAATGAAATTAAGGAAAGAATCCCACCTACAATAGCATCAAGAAGGATAAAACACCTAGGAATAAATTCAACCAAGGAGGTGAAAGACCTGTACACTGAAAGCTACAAAACATTGCTAAAAGAAATAAAAGAAGATACAAATAAATAGAAAGACATTCCATGTTCATGGATTAGAAGACTTAATATTGTTAAAATGTCTATCTACCCCAAATAATCTACAGATTCAATTCAATCCCTATCAAAATCTCAATGGCAATATTTGCAGAAATAGAAACAGATCTTAAGATGCATATAGAATCTCAAGGAACCCTAAATAACCAAAACAGTCTTGAAAACAAAGAACACAGATGGAGGCCTCACACTTCCTGATTTCAAAACATACTACAAGTGGGACTTCCCTGGTGGTCCAGTGGTTGAGACTTCACCTTCCAATGCAGTGGGTACGGGTTTGATGCCTGGTGGGGGAGCTAAGATCCCTCATGGGATGTGCCTCATGGCCAAAAAACCAAAACATGGGACAGAAACAATATTATAACAAATTCAATAAAGACTTTAAAAATGGTCCACGTCAAAAAAATCTTTAAAAAAACCCAAGAAAACATACTACAAGTAATAATAACCAGAGATAGACATATAGACCAATGGAACAGAGAGCCCAGAAATAAACTCTTCCGTATATGATTAGATGATCTTTGACAAGTGTGCCAAGACTACACAATGAGGAAAGGATAGTGTGTTCAACAAGTGGTGTTAGATATCCACTGCAAAAGAATGAAGTTGGGCCCCAAGAGGATAGCTACTGTCAAAAGAACAGAAAATAACAAACTTTTGGTGAGGATGTGAAGAAATTAAAACTCTTGTGCACTACGGGTTGGAATGTAAAATGGTGCAGCCATTATGGAAAACTGTATGGAGGGTTCCTCAAAAAATTAGAAACAGAATTACCATATGATCCAACAATCCCACTTCTGGGTATGTATTCAAAAGAATTCAAAGCAGGATCTCAAAGGAATATGTGCATACCAATGTAAACTGCAGTATCATTCACAATGGCAAGAGGTGGAAGCAACCCAGATGTCCACTGATGGGTGAATGGAAAAAGAAAACATGGCATATATATAAAGTGGGATATTATGCAGCTTTAAAAAAGAAGGAAACCCTGTGATATCTACAATATGGATGAACCCTGAGGACATTACACTAGATGAAATAAGCCGGTCACAAAAAGACAAAATACTGTATGATTCCACTCATATGAATTATTTTAAATAGTCAAAATCATAGAAAGAGAAAGTAGAGAGGTGGTTGCTAAGGACTGTAGGGAGAGAAAAGAGAGGATTAGATTTTAATGGGTAGAGTATCAGTTTTGCAAGATGAAAAAGTTTGAGAGATCTGTTGTACAACAATGTGAATATATTTCAACACTACTTAACTATACACTTAAAAATGGAAGATGGTAGATTTAATGTTAGGGCTTTTCATTATAATGAAGTAAATTAATTATAATACAGGCCAACTTTTATCACCCACATACAAATTAAGATCTTAAATTCTGCAACAAATAAAAAATGGCTGGCACAGATCTTTTTAAAAGTAAAATTGCTTTGTTCTAGGGCTGACTGAACTAAGTTGGTCAAATGTGAGAAGAAAATGTCTTCCACAAACAATTCTGGCAGTTTAAAGGAACAATCCCTTAAATAACAAACCGTGGCTTTAAAGGCCCAGAATTGGCAAGGGATGCCTTTCAAAGAGGCCCACAAACAACTATATAATTGAATTTGATGCTTCTTTTTCTAACAATATATGTTTGGAACACTCTGCTCTGAATATAAAATTCCATAGGAAATGGACTGCATGGTCATCACCATCCGTGAAGTTGGCACTGACCCCCATTTCTCCCATAGAATCATGTCAGATGGGATGTTAGTTTAACAAAATCACAATAGTTGATAGGAATTTGGGCTAGGATCCTCATTCATTAAGTTCTTAGGGAGTTGAGCGAAAGAAATAAGCAATCACAGTAACATGACGGTTATGTGAATTCTAGGTATACTAAATCCAAATAGCGCTCAACTTATAGGAAGAACTCTGTCCTGGGGGAATCAAGCGATCTGGACTCAGAGTCCAACTTCTTCACTTACTCACTAGAAGTGTTACCTTGTATGAGCTACATACATTCATTGTGTCTCAGTTTCTATGGCTTAAATTAAGGCTAATTATACATACTTCATATATGAAAACTATGAACACTAAATAAAATACTCTATGTGAAAGTATTCAGCCCAGAATCTGGGGAAGAGTCCAGCACAGACTGAGTCCTCAAATCCTTGTCTGAATCTCTGGAACCTCATCAAGTTTGCCATTAAATTTCATTCTCACCCTGCAGGGCTTTTGGGAGGTAAGGAATAGGCAAATCTCTTTAAGACTCTTGGGCATAACAGGTACTTTTTTAAAATTTATATCTTTTTTTATTTAAAAAAATAATTTTTTCTAATTATTTCTAAACTATTATTGTTTACCATTTCCATTATATTTTCAATCAGTATTATTGGAATTAATAGTGTTAGAAATTCAGAGACCAAATATTACACTTGGGCTAAATTAAAACCTGATGCAGGCAAGCATATTATGAAACACAAACTCCCCACATGGAAACTAGCATCATCTCAGAGACATTATTAGTCACAGCAATGAGGAACTAAAAGTTTGATCTCCTAAAATATGAAGAAAATGCCTTCATAGGACATGTGCTTTTATGCAAAGTTTCTTTGGTGGCCAAATTCATGTACATATGTACATATGTACACCATGTACATAATGTTCAGAAAAATCAGTCTTTTAGCTCTGTCAGTCCCCAAAAATCCAGGGCTAATGCCACATTCAGATTTGCATGTCTTCTTTTGGGAATGGCTTGAATAATGGAGAAATGGGATTTTTGTTCCAGTAAGCTTTCCTCTGGTTATAAACAATGATTGTCTCAATACAAATTCTCCCTGTAGCCACCCTCCTGATGTGGGTGGGGGCTTGCATGGGGGGCTAAGGTACAGCCAGACTTCCCTTGATGGATTGACCCCCCAAAGGGAATCCCCCCGGGTCTGAAGGCCACCTTGACTTCTACTGCAGGTACAAGTGGCTGATTGTTAGACTCACAAGGTTGTTAAGCTTTTTGAAACAGGAATTTAGCATAGAGTTAAGAGTGTGGCTTCTGGAGAGACATACCTGGTTTCAAATTCAGCTCTGTGAACTTGGGCAAGTTATTGAAGCTTTCTATTTCCCTTGTTTTAGAAAATGGATATAATGAAACCTTCTTTGCCAAGGGTGGTTAAGAGAAGTAGAATGAGATGTTAAACACAGAGCTTTTGGTCGAGGGCCTGGCACATAGCAAGTACTCAACAGATGTTAGCTATTATTGTTTACAGTTTTGATGTCTCATATTGAATCTGAGTCTCTTTATGGGCACTGAGGATGACAGGGTAGTGGAAATCAGTAGAGGGTGCCCTTTGTGGTATTAGCAACTGCAAGTCCTGAAAAGGGCCTGGCCAGAGACCTAACAATGTAGATGACTAGTGTAGGTGGAGACCTTCTAACAGTGTAGATGACTAGTGTAGGTAGAGCCAGAGAGAGAGAGAGAGATTACAGAGATTTCTTTATGGAGGGTATATTTTATTTCCCTTGAGCAGGAAAGAAGGTCTTGCAAATGCATTCTGAATGCTGAATCTGCATGGACTTTTTTTTTTTTTTTTTTTTTGCCGTACGCGGGCCTCTCACTGTTGTGGCCTCTCCCGTTGCGGAGCACAGGCTCCGGACGCGCAGGCTCAGCGGCCATGGCTCACGGGCCCAGCCGCTCTGCGGCATGTGGGATCTTCCCGGACCAGGGCACGAACCCGTGTCCCCTGCGTCGGCAGGCGGACTCTCAACCACTGTGCCACCAGGGAAGCCTGCATGGACTATTTTTAAAGACACTAGTTTCTTGGACTTTTGTTTGGCCCCTGACCCTTTCTTTTAGATTTTTTTCTCCATTTTCCAAAATTAAGTTCCTTGTTCACACATTATCCAAAGTGAAGCACCCTGTAGTGTGTGTTAGTGACCACAGATGGAGGGTGCGTATGGGAGGAGAAGCTATAGTCATCTCCATAATGCATGAAGAAAACAGTGAAGTGCATCCCCTCGCAAGGACATAACGGAGCTTGCTGAGGCTCTTTTGCATAAGGAACTGTTCCTGAGAGCCCACATTATTCATCAGCAAACAGTGCAGCAGTGTGTGAGTGGGCCGAGCAACAGGATGAGGACGCCAGGGAAAGGATTCTTACTTTTGGCTTCACCACAAACTTTCTAGGTGACCGTGAGCAAGTCCAGTGACTTTGTGTCCTATTTTATTTGTCTTACAGTAAGTGGGTTGAGAGGAGGGACAGTCACAGCTTCCTAGACCAACATGAACCTCGGGAAGTCATCTTAGCCCATTCTCCCATGTCATGAAAACTATACTTCGAACCATTCAGAGAGGTAATCCTTCCTCCTGCCTTCCCTTCTTCTTCTTACCTCCTTCTCTTCTTTTCCCCCTTTCTTTCCTTTGTTTCCCTTTTTTGGTTCTTAAATTGTTGTAGAGGCATGGTGTTTGATCTCGAACTGCAGTGCCTTCAGGAGCCAGGTAGGTCAAGTCAGCTGAGTAGAACACAGAAGGAAGTAGTGGTCGTGTAAAAAGCTGGAGAGTGCATGCACTCCAAGAGGCATCCATGGATGTTTATAACTGTACAAGCTAAAAAAAAAAATCTACTTTTTGAGGCTTTTTATGGCATGTGGCCAGTCTGACACATCTGAATTATTTAAATATCACCATAAATAACCATTATCACCAATAATGCTGAGCTAATGGGAGGATCTGATAATTAGATATCAATTTTCAAATATTATTGGCAAATACTCCATATGTGAAAACCTATAATTAGAAACAGTATATTACGGTGTGACTCTTTGCTCTGAAGAAAACCTGTTTAGTGCTTTTTAAAAAACCATTACATTTACAAAAATTCATCTTACACTCCTTTTCTTTTGGAAGACCTACTTTTAAAGGCAGGCAGAACCTTAGAGATACCCTAGGTGATCCAGGATGACCCAGTTAATTGGCAGAGGAACAAAATAAAACACAAATGTCTTGATCCCCGATTCAGCATTTCCTGCTCTGACCATTTTAAAATTCTGTGTTGGTTTTTCTGGTTCCCAGAGAAAAATTTGGTTGTCCTTTCCCTAATTTCATTTTCTTCTTGTATTTGTTATTCTTAATTAACAAAGACTCAAAAATTCTCTGGCACACTTAGGCGGTACAAATGCACTAGTGTGTAAAGCAGAGGATGGACACAAGTGATCCTTTGATTCCCCCTCATTTTCCTTCCTCTTTTGGGCTGGGGCAAATCCATCACACCGCAGGTGCAGCATCAGCCAACACCTCTGGGAAAAGCTCAAAGGCGCAGCTGGCCTCCAAGCTGAGGGTATAAGCTGGAGCCACAATTCATCAGGCTCCTGAGAGGAGCTGGGCATGGCAGCACATTAGCCATTGTAGGAGGGTTGGCCAGGAATGGTAAACAGGGCAGGCTAGGACTGCATGAACTGAAGAAGTACAAAAGAAAATTTTAAAAAGGCAAAAGAAACACGAGAGCCAAAAGCCCAGAGCCACCTGGCGTGAATCCAAATCCAAGTAGCTGGCTTGGCATGATCAGGAAGGTGCTTGTGGAAGAGCCCTGGGGAAGAACATCAACTTCAGATTCTGATTTGGCTTCAACTGATCAAAGGCTAGCAGGCTAGCCTCCCTTTGAAATGAGGAACACAAACTGTGAAAATTGGATAAGGCCTTAGAGATCACCTGGTACATCTAAAAAAACCTCTCATTTCACAGAGGACACCTCAGAGAGGTGAGATCACATATTTGGAGGCCAAGCTGGACTGCATTCCTACTCTCCAAAAACAGGGTCCTTTACAGAACCCTACACTGCTTCACTTGGTCTGGGATTAGTTGAAATTCATATTCTGGCAGGGTCTAAATGGGCAGGGTCCAAAACTCTCTGAAGGATGTTGGCCTCTAGCACTCCATTAATCGGTTACCATTTATTAGACGCATAGGAAAACATTCAATTTAGGAAGAGTGCTGTGGCTTGTTTAGTAACCTCTGTCTTGACCTTTGCTTAGGTAGATCAGAGATAGGGTGGACAGCTCAATCAATCATGCTGATGGCCAACTTATTACAAAAAGTTAAGTCAGGTCATCTAAACAATGTTCATTAATTTTTTAAAACATGGCAGTGAATTGATTATAATGGTTGATTTGTTCTATAACTTTAATTTGTAAAATGCGTAAATTGAACTTCCTTTAATTTGATGGATTGTGTGTTGCAAACTCTATAAGGGCATAGATATTCAAATGTGAGAAGTGTAAAGTGGATTTCAAACATGAGTAGGAGTTGGAAAGTGAGCATTAAAGACAGGAGACGCCTCATGAATAATAACAATATGAATTAGCTAACTTTATTAATAGACTTACTTTAATAGAAGACTTACTATGTACTAACCACTATAGTGAGTGACTTACATGTATATGGTATAAAGTGTGATCGTCCCTATTTTTCAAAGAGAGGTGAAGTCGCTTGTCCAAGATCTCAAATGAGACTGAGTCAAGGATATAAGGCTCATGCCCTAATACTCTCTAGTTCTGAATCTTATCTGGTTTGGAGGTAGTTCAAAAATCAGAGTGGTGCAGAGATTGGAGTATTAGATGAAGAGTTAGGTGACCCGAGTCCTTAGCTCTGGTTTTTCCTCCGACTCAGATCATGCTGGCCATCTTTCCTGCCTGTAAGTGGTGGGTTGGGCAAGTCTAGGTGATGTCTTAGGACTCTTTTTCTGAGTTTCAACTCTTAATAGCACCCGTGTAAGCAGCACTTCTTACACCTGCGAAAAACACTTGATCCTGGCTTTTTAAGAGAAACTGTGTTTAGCAATTTTTTTAAAAAAGAAATGGTCTAAAGAGGCAGACAGAGCTAGGGCCATATCCTGGAACTACGTACGTCACCTTGGACAGATTAGTCTAACTCTCTGGGCCTTGGTTTCCTCACCTGTTGGAAGGGGATCAACATTTATCTGCCTCACATGGGTGTTGTGAAGATTAAATGAGACAGCATGTCTTGAGCAGTGCCTGGTACATAGTAGAATCTCAATAATCATACATTTCCTTTGGAGTTCTCAACTTAGAAAATTAGAGTCAGGTGCTGAAAACCGACTTAATATCTACTCTTCCAACAAGGAAATTAATACATTTCCTGAAAATTATCTGGAACAGCTTTTCTTTTCTTTCTTCTTTTCTTCTTTTGCTTCTCTCTCTCTCTCCCTCTTCCTCTCCCTCTCCCTCCCTCTCTCTCTCACTCACTCTCGCTCTCAAGCCCAACCCTTATTTAGTGCTTTATTTTTCCCTCATAACATCCTTGGGAGGTAGGAACTATGATTGTCCCTTTTCACACTGAAGAAACCAAGGCATAGAGATATTAAGTAACCTGCTCAAGACATACAGCTAGAAAGTGATGGAGAAGGACTTAAACTAAGACAGCCTGGCTCCAAAGCCCATGCCCTAAACACCACCTCCCACATGTCACATGATCATCCCAAAGAACCCTTGCTTTTGAATCAGAGGAGTGGGACTGTCCATGAAGTATCAAAAGTATAGATCGGCTGGCTGGGAGCATTTATAGCTCTTAAAGGCAATACAGATTCCTCCCAAATGACTGGAGCTCCAGAGATCAGAGTGAAGATCTAGGGATGGATCATCTCTATGCCAAAAATCTTGTGTACCACTGAGACATCTTCTATCCCTCAGTTAAGGACAGAATAGATTTCTAGAATATTAGAAAGATTTTAGAACACAGGCACAAGAGTAGTTCTGCAGTTTGGTTGCAACGAATCTTTACAGAAGAATCTGGTAGGTACCACGATTTTTTTAAAAATTAATTTACTTTTTAAATTTTATTTATTTATTAATTTATTTTTGGCTGTGTTGGGTCTTTGTTGCTGTGTGCGGGCTTTTCTCTGGTTGCGGCAGGTGGGGGCTACTCTTCACTGCGGTGCACGGGCTTCTCATTGCAGTGGCTTCTCTTGTTGCGGAGCATAGGCTCTAGGTGCATGGGCTTCAGTAGTTGTGGCATGTGGGCTCAGTAGTTATGGCTTGCAGGCTCTAGAGCGCAGGCTCAGGAGTTGTGGAGCACGGGCTTAGTTGTTCTGTGGCATGTCGGATCTTCCTGGACCAGGGCTCGAACCCATGTCCCCTGCATTGGCAGGCGGATTCTTAACGACTACACCACCAGGGAAGCCCAGTACCACGATTTTTATTTTGTTTTATTTTAACATGAAATACAGGTATATAAGCAGGTGTCCTTCTCCCTCAGACCAAACAATGGGCAGGACTCAGAAAAGGCTCAACCTGCAAACTCCCCAATTATCACATTACCACCTTCAAAGTTCAATTCTCCCTTTTCCCCAGCTCATTTCCAAAATGCATTTTCAAAGGCAATGTCATTTTTGGAATTAAGACTGTGTCACGCATTTATTTTAATGAGACAATGCTAATTAAATCTTTACATGCTGGTTACTTAGAGTTTCAATTTTGCAGTTTAATGGTAAAACCCTTTAAGGAATTCTCCTTTGCAAGCACTATGCTAAAAGGGTGCATACACCTCTCTACCTTTAGAGAGGTTGAATGACAACCCAAGCATTTCCATTTCCAAATGAGTTAAATCCTTCGCCAAACAAAGAAACAAAAAATAAAGCAAGGGATGGGCATTTACCAACACATTTATGTATCGTTCTTAAATACTCTGGCTGCAAAGATGTAAACAAAAAGCAAAGGGAGTTAAATTGTTAGCCCAAGAAAGATAGGAAGCATCTCTTCCAAATAATGAGGTATTTTCTAGCCTTGTAGACACTTCCCATTTTTACATCTAATGTTTGTTGTGGAGTCGTTTTGGCTGAGTAGTAGTCATAATAATAGCAGTCAGTACTTGCTAACAGCAGTTAGCTCTTACAGTGCCACAGGCACTGCACTAAGCACTTTACATAAATTATTGCATTTAATGCTCACAACCCTATGAGGTAGGAAACATTAATTTTTCTATTTTTATGGATGATGAAATGGAGACTCAGAAAAATGAAATAAGCTGGCCAAGATCTTGGAGCCAGTAGAGTGGTGGAGAGTCTGTGAATCCAGGCACCTGAGGCCAGAGGCCAAATGATGCTCCTCTTCTATCCCAGTCTGTCTGGGCAGGGGGAGTCCTTGCCAAGATTTTAATCTGCCAGGACTAAATTGAGTTTCATGCGGTAGAGACCCTGTTTCCGTCTTGTTCACAATGACACTGCCCTGGCATCTACATAGTGGGCACTCAATAAATAAATAAAATAATTGAATCAATTAAAATGTGCTTTCCAGGTGCCCAAATATGACAATGATATTAAGCTTGCAAATGTTCAGTCCTACTGGGTCTCTTGTACATTTGGGCTGATATAAACCCTGTGCTTTTAAATGTCACACTTTTATTTAAAATAAAGAAGAAGAAGAAAAAGCTTCCAGTTTAGCACATATCTGCTCCCCATCCATCCTCATGCTTGTGATTTATGAAAATCCTGCTCTCTGATTTTTTTTCCAGACTCTGATGAAATCAGGATTCAGACTAAATGCAAAAGAGATCTAATAAACTGATGCCTACTTTAATTAGATTCATAAAATCAAACAAATACTCATTGGGTGTTTACTGTGTCACAGAGCCAGAAAGACCAGACCCTGCCCTTAAAGAATTTATAATCCTGTGGAGAGAGAAGACAAATACACAAGTGACTCTGTAAAATAAGATACATGTCAAAAGGAAGGAGTGAGTAGATATGTGGATCCTTGGGAAGGAGAGATCAGAGTTGCCAGCATGTGACAGCTCCATCAGCGCTCTCCAGTCCAACCCTCTGATGACAGAAGTGTTCTGTACTGGCGCTTCCCAACAGGGGATTGAGTAAGCTACTGAGTACTGGAAATGTAGCCGGTATGAATGAGAAATGGAATTTAAAATTTTTATTTCAACTACATGTAAACAGCCAGATGTGGCCAGCAGCTACCATATTGGGCAGCGGAGCCCTAGATCTACAAACTTAGCTGTTTATTACCCAGGGATCTTTTTAAGAATGCAGATTCTCATTCCTTATGGAGATTTTGATGAGGTTGGTCTGGGATAGGGTTTGGGTGTATAAAGCTCCACATGGGGCTCTAAAGCAGACCAAGTTTAATACTCCAGCCTCAGGCTATCCTAGCTGGGCTCTGCCCTATCACCACGCACAGGCTCAGAGGGTCTGGCAGCCACGTTGGCCTGGGCCTGATAAAGGCAAAGATGTCGCTTGACTTGGCTTTGCTCTAAGCCACTCTGTTTCCTTCCTACATCTACTCAACCAGATGTTTTTAGAGGTGACCCAAACTCTAAGCTAATATATAACTGAGGTCCAAGGTTGTGTTTTATTTCTCTTGGTAGGCACTGTGCCACAGTGCCTGGCCTATGAGTGGTATATAAATGTTGGCTGAAACAACCAAGATATGTCACAAAACACATTTTCAAGAGTCTTCCACTCATGGGGCCTGCCACCCCAGAGAACAAAGTCCACCTGAAACAGGTGTATGGATGATGGTGTGCAAAAGGCAAACATAGGAAAGCCAATGCACTCTTTAAAAGATTCATAATTTGACTCCAGAAGGAAAGTCATAAAGAAAGAATTCTTTTGTCCAGATCTCAGGATAAGGCAAACAAGTCTGGACTCTTGCCTTCAAGCCAAGTATCAGAGTGCACCATTGTTCTCCTTACCTTCTTTGAAAATAGTTGTCAGAAACCATCCTGCATAAAAACTAACCTAAACAAAAAATGTCTGTCCCTGCCATGATTCTTTGTCTATTTCCTAAAGACAAGGCTGAGTGTAGGAAACTTTTTAGAAATTATGAATTTTTGATGGTGTTTGCTACACAGTGCCTGGTAGAGTGCTGAGTGTTTAGGGGGCACTCAGAATCCGTTGTGGAATGAATAGGCCTTTAGGTGCTAATGCCCCTGTTTTGTTTTAAGCATTTTAGTTGGCTCCCATCAAAAACATTTGTCATTTTGGGATCATAACCTTGGGCAAGATAATAGTAGAAGACATGAGATAAAAGTAATGCTAAAAACCAGCAAGGCAAATTCATATTATGGTAGGAAAGATGGAAATCGTTTTTGAGAACTCAGGAAATGATCTCTATATTTCCTGCTAGAAGAAAGGGGATGGGAAAACATGCCAACTGATAAGGCAGCTCTTGAGAAGATGAGAGTAAACTCAGGATTTTGAGCCAACAGACTCCAGCTCTGCATGCATGAGAGTCACTTTTCTAGACTCCAGGTCCTCCTTTGAGAGCAGTGTGAGCATCCTTTCTTCATGGGGTCGTTTAAAAGGCTCAAATAAATTGTACTCCCTCAAAAAGATATGTTGAAGTCCTAACCCCTGGGACCTCAGAAAGTGACCTTTTTTGGAAATAGGGTTGTTGCAGATGTAATTAGTTAAGATGGGGTCATACTGGCGCAGGGTGGGCCCCTAATCCAATATAACTGGTGTCCTTATAAGAGGGAAGATGATGTGAATACAGGGACACACAGGGAGAATGCCCTGTGTCAATGAAGGCAGAGACTGGAGTTATACAGCTACACCAGTACACAAGGAACACCAGTTTGCCAGCAAACCCCCAGATGCTAGGAAGGGGCAAGGAAGGGACCCTCTGCAGGTTTCAGAGGAAGCATGACCCTGCTGATATCCTGATACCTTGATTTCAGACTTCTAGCCACCCAAACTGTGAAACAATAAATTTCTGTTGTTTACGTCACCCAGTTTTTGGTACTTTATTATGGCAGTCCTGAAAATAATACAGTGCTATATGTGTATTAACTACTTTCCTAATTATTTTTACATGAATGCTTATTTTATTTAATATTTAAGGTGCTCACTCTGCTCACCACCTTTCTCCCCACTGCATACCTACAACACATACACTGATTATGAAAAGAGGTTGTTTTCTACCATTGCCTATACATCCTGTGGATAGGGAGATACCCATTCTTAATTTTAAATGTCGTGGTAAACTTGACAGTCTTTAGAGCTTCTTCTCTAGGACTTAGCAAGCAAGACTAATACTTACTCATGAGCTATTTCAGCTCCATGCCAAAATCATTTTTCCTCCACTGTTTTGAAAGCCATGTGCCAGTTACAGTTTGCAGACTTCTTGAACCTACAGTCTTTCAAATCCCTTTTAAACCTCAGATTCTAAGACAGGCAAAGGAAGCTGGACCAGGAAAAAAATTTTTCTTTCTGTTTACATTACTTGCAGGATCAAGAAATTTTTTTTCTTTCTTTCTTCGTAAGAAATGAGCTATTTTTGCATAACTGGAATCATAATGTAGCAATTTAACATTATTGAATTGAGAAACCGACAGAAGGCTAAACAGAACAAAACATGAACCAACAACTGGGCTATTTTTATTGCTCCTTTTTAGTACCAGCAAGCGCAGTGATATAAAAACTACCATGAAATTAATTAATTTTAGTCTTTTTACAAATTATTTTAACTCTCCTCCCATAATATGTCTATATAAAATAATTGCTCTGTAATTACCGACATGATTAAATGTTAAATAAATGCGAGATCTTTAGTTGGGCAGCCTTAACATGCCTAGAAGGCTGAGTTTCACTACTTCTTTTTAAGAACTTCACAGTATATTGCTTAGTATTTTCACTGCACACATGGATTTCACCATGCCATGTTAATAAATGTTCCATAAGGAGCCAGTTGCTACAATGCCTCTTGATTATACATTCAAAACTACAGATAGACCAGTGGAAAAAATAGACTCATCATGGTTGGTACGGAAAGTGCCAATATGTAGGCTGCTAATACAAACGCTGTAGATTTTTGGATGCCAACTAAGTCAAGCAACTCCATTAGATTGTATTAGATTTTCTTTTGCTCCCAGACTGAACGAGAGTTTAGTTTGTAATAGTGAAAATAACTTCTCATCTAAAAAATGGCAAACATTTTTACATCCATTTCAGAATATTTATTGCGTTTTTCTTTGCTCAAAGAGAGTTCTGTACTATCTTTTGTTATATTTTTTTATATCCAGTAGTAATCTTTATTACCTAACTGACATTTTCACAAAATTTTTATTGAAAAAATGAAAGCATCCAATGTCCTTCAGAGGGGAGCCTATACTTTTAGATCTCATCTAGCGATATTTCTCTAAAGAATCTGACTGCTTAGAATTTGCCAAATAGGAGACTAAGTGCTGTTTAAACCTCAGACTGAGAAAATGTCAAGAACATATCCCTTCCACATTGAAATGCTCCTTTAAAATTTGGAGACCGACATATAGAAGTATACATATCTTTAGTGTAAAAAGTTCCTGCTACTCAAGGTTAAAGACTGCAGTGTTTCAGGGAGTGACAGTATTTGCCCTTCAGTTTGATAGACCTTAAGCACATTGTATTTCTACAGAATGCCATCTTTTTTAAAGAAGCAAAATAAAGCCATCTGTCCCTGAACTCTTAAAATAAACTTGGTTTCAGTTCTTTTTCTAAACTATTTTTATATGACTTTGTTCTAATAAGGACTCAAAGAACCTGATTTTCTTCATCATTGGGAGAGGATAAATATAGCAAAAAGTGTGCCTGCCTGTTCAAACCTTCCCTTTGAAGGCTTGGGGGCTGCAGTGGCTCTGTAAGGAAGCGTGCTAAGATAGCCAAAGGCCAGGGGTGTGGAGCAGGATATAGAGCAAGAGGAACAGCACCGTGGGAAGTGCTTTGCCTATATTCTCACAGCACGAGATGGTGGCAGATGTGATTATTTTCATTTTATAAATGACCTTAAGGCTCAGTGATCAAGTGACTTACCAGAATTCCCACAGCTAATTGGTAAAAGAGCTGATATTCAACCCAAGTATGTTACAGTCTGAGTGAGAACCCTTTCTGTGAACCCACTTGCCTCAGTGATCTTTTTTTTAAAAAATAAATTTATTTACTTATTTATTTATGGCTGTCTTCGTTGCCGTGCGCGGGCTTTCTCTAGTTGCTGCGAGCGGGGGCTACTCTGTTGCGGTGCGCGGGTTTCTCACTGCGGTGGCTTCTCTTGTTGCAGAGCACGGGCTCTAGGCATGCGGGCTTCAGTAGTTGTGGCACGTGGGCTCAGTAGTTGTGGTGCACGGGCTTAGTTGCTCCGCGGCATGTGGGATCTTCCCAGACCAGGGCTCAAACCCGTGTCCCCTAAATTGGCAGGCAGATTCTTAACCACTGCGCCACCAGGGAAGCCCCGCCTCAGTGATGTTATGGGACCTCCAGTAAGTAGCACGAATACACTGCAGCTGTTCTCCCAGGTACACAGAATAAAACTAACTTGTAAAGTAAAACCTTGGTTAATCAGAAGATTAGGCTCAGGGAATTTGCAAATTTAAAGGTTTCCTAGAAAGCTTTTAGCTTCAATCTCTAATACCCACTTTCTTGCCTTTGATAATGGTAGTTAAATTTTTGTTTTTTTAAAAGACATTTTTTCTTCAAGGTCTTGATAATGAACTCATATTGGAAATTTTTTAAAAATCTAAAGCCTTGGTTATTAAACTTATTTTCTTCCAATTTCCCATTTTCTCCTAAAAGTAGACTCTAGAGTAAAAGAATTCCAGTTAATTAGGATTTTAGTAATCTGGTTTTTAAATTGGTTTAGTAAATTAAAATCAGGTGAAAGCTACCTCCCTGAATTTGAAATAGTTTCTTATTATAGATTCTCTTTGATGCCAATGTGTTCACCTATGTTAGTATGCATTCAAAACTAATGGTCCAATACTCAAAGTACTTCAGCTCATGGATGACCTGGATGCCATAAATCCACCAGAGCACATTAGTGGGATGGTTCTTAATTACACAGTTTAGGCTTTGTGTAATCAATGATGCAAAGGAACAGCTGAGAACATTAACATGCCAGCAGGCATTGTAAATCATAACACATTCTATACTCTCTTCAATTCATGTGTCTTATTAAATTAAAAGTTAAAAGAATAGTTTCAGTTAAATATCTTGTATTGCCATCATAACCATTAAAATATAAAATGATCCAATGCTATTATAAGATCATCTTTATTACTTTTCCTAGTTTTCTAATGGAAATTGTAGTTACTTTTTGAACTTTAAATATAGGAATGATATTTTTAATGAAGCAAAATTAAAGTTATCTCTTAGAAAGGTTGACTAAATAAAAAGGTTATTTCATAATAAAGTACATTTTACAATAAAATGCAGTGCAATCTTTATCTATCTAGGACTAACATGCACCTTAAAAGCTTTCTGTAGAGTTTTAGGTTTAAGAAGTACACTATTTAAACTGTGGAATGTTCAACTGGTTATAATAGTGATGAAATATATTAATGTTGTTTTATTATTACTTCAAGTTATATTTAAATGAGGATAATGAAGACATAATTTGAACACAAGACCAGAAAATGAGAATTATTTTCTTGGAGAATTAAGCAACTTGTAGTAAGCTTCAGCAACTTGGGATAAAATATGGACAGGTAACTGATTTTTGCTTCAGGACTTTTAAGTCTCCAAAATCTAACAATCACCCATGTTAGCACTCATGAGAAAATTCTGAGTTCAGAAGTATTACCATCAACATGTGGCTGGCAATTAGGTTATTGTACCCTTCAAAGGAACAATAGAAATGAATTAGAATAGCTGACCGGGCAGTTCTTCTGTGTAAGGCACTGTTGGGGAGTAGGGGGAAGCAGGCGTCATAAGTGGAGGTGAAGTTGTATGCAAAGCAGTGGTGTCTTGAGACAATTGTGAGCATTTCTTTTCACATCCAAGTTTACAGACATCATGTTGTTAGCTTACGATTGGTCATGGTGAGTGTACTTTACACTACAGAAATTGGCAAACACTACGAATCAGGCTCATCTTTTTGGAGAGCTGACTGTTAAAACATTTACCAGCACACTGCTGGTGTCAAGGCACCAAAGTAGCAGAGGCGGAATAGGTACATGGAATCAGAACTATTTCATTGTGAATGAGATTCAAGGTCTCTAAGGTAGGAATGGAAATCAAGACAGAAAAGAAGGATGGTGCCTAGCTATGGAGGGCTTTTTATGCTTCACTAGGAAGTATTCTCTCAATTTATTATCCTTGTCAGAGACCTAGCAGAAAACAGAAGGTACATTCAAAACGAGTGAATAAAGAAAATTTTAAAAAAGGGACCATTTACAAGGCATGGACAAGGTTAAGGTAAACTCACAAAGGGTGGCCAAACACTCCTGAGCTAGCTACTGCACGAAGCAGAAGTCAACAAAAACCAGATAGCAGAGGACCCACTGGGACAGTCCATACAATCTGATTCTCAGGTTACAAAGCAAAGTGGAGTAGGGTGGTTCTGGAGGGGTATGGAAAATATCCAGCACAATCTCATTATCAGTGGGGACCACTAAATGTCTTTGCAGGGAACTATGGGATCATTTCTACAATTCATAAAGATTGATCCACCGGCTGTGTGTAAGACAGGAGAGGGAACATAATGGATATGGGGGAACCCACCACTTTCAATAAGCTAAATAAGAGGTAATGAGAAGTGAAATTCGTAAGACTTAAGAAGATCTCAAGAGGCATGGAGAGAAAAGTAGAATAATAGGGCTTCCCTGGTGGCGCAGTGGTTGAGAATCTGCCTGCCAATGCAGGGGACACGGGTTCGAGCCCTGGTCTGGGAGGATCCCACATGCCGCGGAGCAGCTGGGCCCGTAAGCCACAACTACTGAGCCTGCAAGTCTGGAACCTGTGCTCCCAACAAGAGAGGCCGCGATAGTGAGAGGCCCGCGCACCGCGATGAAGAGTGGTCCCCGCTCGCCGCAACTAGAGAAAGCCCTCGCACAGAAACGAAGACCCGACACAGCCAAAAATAAATATAAAAATAAATAAATAAAAGATTACTATTAAAAAAAAAAAGAAAAGTAGAATAGTAATAAAAGTGTTCAGGGAACCAGAGATGTACTGCTATAAAGCACAGTACAAAGATGAAGGATAATGGCATCTTACTGAAAAATAAATGACTGTCTCCATCATCTCCTTTGATAACTATTTGGTGATAGTGTCTGAATTAAGTTATATGTCAATACAAAGATGAAGCGAAAACAAATTATTACAGGGGCAGCATGCTAACTCAGTGCTGAAACGACCTCTGTATTATGAACCATAATTGAGATCAGGCAGAAAAGTAGATCTCTCCATGGAGGACAAATCAATAACAACTAGGTTTTATGGTCATTAGCACCCTAATGAAATTACTTACCATCTAAATCTCTTGGAGGATCTTGAACACTCAACATCAGTCACGTCTTTCATGTTAACACCCGGCCAGATGTGGCTAAGTACAATTTACATGATGGAGACCAGGAACAAGAATGATATTCCACACATGAAACATTTGCATACCAAGCAAGAGGGTTTTAAGATAACCCTAAACTAGTATTTAAAAATTTACATCTGTGGGCAACACAGTTGATGTGTTGTCAGTTAGCTAGTGTCTTAATCAGGGGTTCATCTATAATAAAAGGAAATGTATTACGGGGGGAAAAAGGCAATGGAGAGCAGGAAATAAAACGATGTGTATTAGCTTACTAGACACTGTGTCACTCTCACATACATTTTATCTTTAACCAAGAGGTGGAAAAGTTAAGTAACATGCCCAAGACCACACAGAAAGGAAGGAGAGACTTTCTCCTCCTGTGCTCTTTAGCTCTTAGTCTTGGTATGTCAGTCCAAATATGTCAAGGCATTGGCATGCCACTCAGCCAGCTCAGGCACCTGAACCCTTGCTCCTGCAATTCTTCTCTCCAGGAATTCAAGCCTTCTGTTCTCTTCCCCTTTCCATGACTAGATTCAACACATCCCATCCCTTCTGTACATAATGCAAACTCCCGCCTTTGCGGAACTTCATAATAATCTGTCTTGTCTGAACTCTAGTGTACTTTCGAGGAAGGGGGAAAGGAAGGTCTGAGATTAATGGCCTCCCTTTTGCTCTATTCTAAGCCTCACGGGTCTTCTGTTTCTCAAACCCATCGAGTTTCTTCCAACCTCCAAATCTTAGCTTACAAAGCTCCCCCCTGCACCCCACTGCCTGGCTAATTCTCACTTATGCTTGGGATTTTGGTTGAAATGTCACTTCTTTAGGCAGGTCTTCTCTTAGAAGCCTCCATGTAATGTTCTATTCTGGCCTCATGAACTTCTCTTTCACTGGACTTAACACAGCCATACTTTTACATTTCCTTGTGCGATAATCGGATTAATGCTTTTATCCCCCCTCAGAAGGCAAGCCCCACATAGGAGGGGACTGCATTTCATCTGTTTTGCTCACCACTGTATCCCCAGCTCACACAAAAAGATCTGTACAGAGGTGATGCTGTCAGTATTTGCCAAGTGACTGAAGTAAATGACTGTCATGTTCTAAGCATTATTAGCAAGAGCTTTCCCACATATCTTCAGAGCAACCCTGTGGGGTCATATCACTCCTCCATTCTACAGATGAGACAGCTTGGGGGATCAGACAAGTTAAGTCTTTTAACCAAGATCACACAGCTAGTATGTGATAGCGTTGAAATTCAAACCCAGACCCATCTCATCCGAGCCCCTCTTTTTTTCTGTTGTTGTGGAATTTCCACAGATGATCACTTAATTATTTTGTCTCATCTCTATTCATTCTGTTTCCCCAATGAGTCTCAAAGCTTATCTGGGATGGAAATAACACCTTGTACACTTTTTTCATTCCTCCACATCACCCTGCTAATAGCACTGGATATTCTACATGCATTTAATGAACACTTTTTGATTAATAACACTTCCTTGGCATTAATAACATAAAAGCATCCTCAAATGATTTCAGCTTTCTATAATAACCTGTCTAAAATAGTAATGTATTAACATCTCTGAGTATAAGCACAGGTTTAAGAGCTACTAATTTCTACCAAACTATTTAGGAAATAATTTTTTTTTTAATTATGAGAAGAAACAGTGTGGCAAAATGAAGAAGACATATGATATGGAAATCCCTTTCCTCTTTCATCCCCTGAATATTTGTAAGTGTTTTCCATGTGCCAAGTACTCTTCTAGGTGCCAGGGACTCAAGGCTGAGTAAGCCATAGCCTTTCCCTTAAGGAGCTGTTTGGTGGAGGGGTGGTATCACTATGATGTGAATAAATAATCTTAAACTAAGATAACACACTATGCTTGAAGTGAGGACAAGGAAATGTGGGAAAGTCAAAGACAGTGTGACTAACTCAGCCTGGAGGAAAACCAGAGTTAAAAGCGCCTGGTCCTATACACTAACTGGCTGTGAGATACTGGACAAATTCTTTGTCTCAGGTTTTTTCCTTATCTTTAAACCAGGGATAATAGTTGCTATGCCGTCCTCTCAGCACACTAGAAAATGCTGTTTATTGGCAAGGGTAACCAGAGGTGACTAACTGGGTGGTACTGGCTTTCCCCAAGGGCTAAGAGTATCAGTATCTCCAATTACCTGTAAATGCACCCAGCTACCAGTTGGGAAGCTCTGATTAGAAGGATTAAACAGACAATGAATATAAGGTTCTCTGTATATAATTATTATTTCCAGCCCTCAAAGAACTCAAAGAAAATGAGGCACTTAATTGTATTCTAACACTCCCATTCATGAGTAAAGGAGAATCTGCTGGCTGAAACAGGGTAGAGGCTATAGGAGCTAAATCGTAGCAACTTTTTCCTATGTCAATCTACCAGGGGTCTTCTTAAGAGTCACCTGATTTGGCTTGCCTGGTACTTCCTCTTGCTTTGTGACTGACCTGTTCCCAGGAGGACTCTTGGTTACACTGCATTGGGTTCTAATCTGCTCCCAACCAGGAGCTTTGTAGTTTGGTCAAGAAGCAAGAAGATAAATGTTATGAAGATGGTGATACACAGAATCAACAATAACAGTGGTAGCATCAGGATTTATTGAGCATTTACAAGATGCTAGCCATTGTTCTAAGAGTTTTATATGCCTCAACAACTTTATTATCTAACAGTGGGTTTCAGAGAGTTGAAGCTTTTGGGTCTGTTAGTTCTAACAATGTCTTGAATTCAGCTCCTCTTTGGGGAATGATAGCTCTGAACTGAACCTTTTCTCTCTGGTTAGAAAATCTGATTCTATGAATCACAACTTAGGGGTATTATAATATTTTCAGAGAGAGTGGATACAAAGCAGAGTCTAGAAACCAAAAAGCTTTAATGTATTCATCTGTTTGCCACTTCTTTCAAAGTACATCCGCTGACTCAAGATTTCTTGCATGTCTGGACAAATATAAAGCTCTCTTGGGGTTCATCATAAAAGGTGACAATGGTGTGAAATATCAAGTCTGACTCTTCTTGTCTGTTAAAATACCTCCACTTGCCTCCAAAAGAGCATCCAGACACAATAGCAGTCAGAATGCCAGATTTCCACATAATAATACCACTACTACCCATTGCTACTATTTACTAAGCACTTACCTTGGTCCAGGAAATGTGCAAAGGGCTTTAAACACATGATCTCATTGAATGAATCCAATGATTCTATAAGGCAGGTTCTATTATTATCCCCATTTTACAGATAAGGATACTGAGGCTCACTGAAATCACTCCAGGCCACAGCTAGGATGCAGTTTTGGAACCAATTCTTCCCAACTCTAAGACCTGCCTATTTATCCACTCTCTTTGCCCTGCCTTGGATTGTACGTCCTGTAATACTATGGCAGGGACTCACATTGTTCTGATGCATCACTTGGATGCCAGAAGGATCTCTTAAAGCAAAACAATATTTAGAAGCAAATCTCAAGTAGTTTCTAATATTGCTAGCAGCTTTAAGCTCTTGTAAAAATCACTCAATACTTTTCATAATATTCAGCAATCTCCTTATCTCTGCAAATATCAAAGTAACTTTTTTCACAATTAATAATTTGACTTCTTTTCTCTGTGTAACAGAAAGATGTTTTTCAATTTTTAGAAACCTTCTAAATTTAGATGATGATATAATTCAATATGCCATGTGATGGTACTGGTTAGGAGAATGCAATCTTTAAGTATGCATTTTCATCTATTTAAAATACTTATCTTAAAAACAATTTAAAAACATGCTGTTAATAACTCCAATGTAATTTTAAAGGATAACTCCATGATGATTGGTTAAATAAAAATATCAGATTTTAAAATTTAAAGTAATAAAATATACATCATGTTTTATTTTACAAACCTTACTTTGGTAATGGAATTGTAGAATTTTTAGAGCCAGATGGGCTATGAAAGCTAGTCTAGTCCAATCCTTTTGTTTCGTAGCTGCAATTAAAGAGAAAGAAGCATAGCCGAGTGCTTTAACAGTGCAGTTGCAGAGTCGGACCCAAGTTCACATCCCTGCTCTGTCACTTACCAGCTCTGAGACTTCATCTGTCATCCAGACTTCATTTGTCATCATTCTTGAAAGTGCCCTGCTTAGAAAGCAGGACTGCTATAAACTGAGAATTCGAATAAAGGACTCTCTTCTCTAAAACAGATGTATATTCTATTCATTCATTCATTCATTTGATAAATAGTTATTGAGTACACACTAGTTTGTGGCCTTGGGCAAGTTACTTTATTGCTTTGTGCGATAGTTTCCTGAGCTGTAAAGCGGGTGTCTACATTATACAGTAGTTGCAAGGATTAAATGAATGAATGTGGGTAAGGTGTGTGAGATAGTTCCTGGCACACTGGAAAGGCACAATAATGTTGGATAGCATTACCTTTCTCCTACTGCTTCTACATTCTATATTAGGTAATATGGTGGGCCCTGGGGATGCTATTTGGGAGTTCTATGTAATATTTTCTTCCTAAAAACTAAAGCATCTCATGTGCATGAAGTGAATCTCTCATTCCATTGCTCTATCCTGAGGGTGAAGCCATTTGGAAACTTCTTCACTAGGGTTCTATTTTGACAGTGTTATCCTTCATGCATGAAAAGAAAACTATCCCACCAGTATTTGCCCACATACTTTGTGTTTTTCCTTCAGATGGTTTTGAAGAGACTCAAATTTTTCACCTGGCCTCCCAGGAGAGAAATGATGAGTTTGTGGGTATGTGCGGGAGGTCAGCTGGGATTCCAGAGACAGACTATCCCCATAGGATACAGCAAAGCTAATTGGTCCTTTGAGGGGTTAAACCTGACATGTAGTTCTCCCTGCAAAGAACTACAATCAGCTGGAAGAACAAGTGGAGAAATCCAGTTAATTGCCACTCCAGAGTCTTCAGTAGTTCTATCATGCTTGGATAAGTTAATATACATTCCATTAGTGTCTCGGAAACTCTCAGGTCATGGCTGAAGTCCTACATAACTCTCGCTCATGATCTTGGAAATCACAGAATTATGAAGATGAAAAGAAATTTGAGCAGTCAGGTAGCTTCTCAGTCTTCCTTCTAACAAGAAAACATTACTCCATTGCAGAGAAGTGAGAAGTAGTTAAATCTTTAAAATCTTGAGAGAAGGCTCTCCCCAAAGCTCATTTTTAATGTGCCAGTCTTAATTAAAGCAAAAACATAAATGTCTCAGTATGGAATCTAGTATGTCATCCCTGTTGTATGTGGGTGTGCATGTGTGTGTATGTACACACTGGTCATCGTTCTCTGGGAGGAAAGTTAAAATACCCCTGCCAAAGAACAGAGCAAAATCAAAGGCAGAAAGCCACGCCACTACTGCATCTCTTTTCTAGGCAGAACATCCTCAGTTCTGCACACACTTTCTGGGTTATATCATTTTCTTACCCTAGCATCACTCTCCTATGAACCTTTCTTCCCAGCTTGTCACAGTATTTTTTTAAGCTTCTAAGGTCAGCTTAAAATAAAATATTAGAGGGAAGGTCTGATTAGTCCTTAGGTATCTGGGAAACCCAGCTTAAGTTTCTCTGCCTTATACATTATAATTGATGCATCCAAAATCCTTGCTCTTTTTGGTAACCCAAGAGGTACAATGCTGAATCACTGTCATATTATTACCTGTTCTGACTTCACGGTCCAGGAAGCAGCCTTGGTGTGAATGGAAAAGGCACTGGGTCTGAGAGAGGCAGTGAGGCTGGTCTTATCCCAGCTCCATTGTTTCCCTAAATGTGTCCTTAGACAAACTGAACTTGCATTAGGAAGAAGAGCCTTGCAACCCCTCTTCTTTTATAGATAAACATTAGAGAAATATTAAGTGACTCGTCCAAGGTCACACTGAATCTCTCCATGGCTCTGATTCCTTAGTTATTGAAAAAAGGGAGAAGGAATGATAATACTTGGTGTCTCAGATTGCGGCAGGTCAAACGAGATACATATTTAAGGACTCTGCAGAATTTGAGGTTCTAAAACATGAGGCATTATTCACTTTGTCAATTCAGCTACATCTTCTCTTTAAGCAGCTTGTACAGCCCTATGTTTCTTGCCAATGACATTCATTCTGTTTCCAGCCTCCTCTCCTAACGACTCAGGACACTCTGAATTCTGAGTCCTACGAGGAATTAAGAACTCCATCCCCAGTGTAGAGTTCCCAACAAACTTAAGGCGTCTACCCTCTTTCAAACAACCATCCAACTCACTTATGTTCAATGAGGTTAGATCTAAAATTGTCTCCTGCTGAACACTGCTGTTCCAGGTGATAGCCCGTTCTGGGAATTGATCAGAATGTTTCTTAAAGCTTTTGCTGGCAGCCAAACTTTGAACGAAGGCTCCTACTTGTGTACAGATTCTGTAGCTCACACTTTTACCATCACAGCATGCTTTACTGTACTTGCCAGTCTCCTTTCTGTAACCTGTACGAGACTTAAACTCACTGAGGGCAGAGCTACTTCTACCAGAGCAGGATTCCTCAACCTTGGCCTGACTGACATGTAGAGCAGATACTTCTCTGTTGTGGAGGGACTGTCTGTGCATTTTAGGATGTTTAACATCATCTCTGGCTTCTAGCCAGTAGCACACCCCACCCTCAGTTGTGACAATAATTGACAAAAATGTCTCCAAATGTCCCCTGAGGGTGGGGGGTGCTCAAAATCATCCCTAGTTGAAAGCCTCCATGCTAGATCTAGCCAAGTGCTTTTTCATACCAGGCACTCAATAAATACTTAAAATGCTTATGATGGATTAAGCATACAAGATGCAGAAAAGTCAAGCTAATTTCTTTCGGTTTTAGTCCCTCTTATGATGCCTGGTACATGGCTGGTGGTCAGTATATATTTACTGAGTGTGCAAGGGTTCTGTAATCCTAAGCAGCTTCCTATATCCCAAGTAAAATTCTTTCCCTCAAGAGAGTCCAAGTGAGGTGGTGGGGAATTGTCCTATTAGGGGGAGAAAATTTTTAAAAGAACAAAGCAATATCTCAGTTGTGGGATTAGGAACCAGAAAAATCACCTTGCCGTGTCCCCCAGACCTTTAGCGCTCCATTTCATCATGACGTATAGGGCAGAAATCAAATTCTTTGCAGTGGTAATACTAGAAATATCTACCAGTGTTCCTGGATCCTTTAAAACACAACTCGGATAGGGGCGTGAAGCACCAGGAGGGATGCAGGACATCCAGAAGGTCACACATTCAGTCATTGGTGTCAGAGCTGGGAAATGAGCCTGTGCCTTCCTGAGTCTCTGTACAGTACTTGATTACAGTGATTATTATAGATGCAAATTAAGACTTATTACTATTGTGAAATAACAGTGCAGGTTAGTGATATTCTTTATTGCCATGCTAACATTTTTTTCTAGAGGGGAAAATTATAGGCGTGAAACCAATTAAGCAATCTTTCTTTCTTTGTAAAGCTTTTTTAGTTTTCCTAAATGAAGATTCTCTCTTTGTGCTTACTGCTTAATAGCGCAGATTGATTTTTTTGTCCCCTAGGTCTTACTGAGATAGATGCTGTCCTTTTTTCCCTGTATGGACCAAAAATGACGATGCTGATACATTATCTCACAAAGGGCAGTCATGAATAGGAGAAGCAAATATTTTGAAATGAATATGTAACAGACATCCTCCTGTAGAGGTTAAGCATTGTTGGAAATGCCTCCCTTGGACATCTTTGCTAGTCAAAGTCTTGCGATTGCCTTTTCCTGGACCTCACTGTAGGATGGCTCTTCTCCCATGATTGAAATGGTGGCTCCAGAAATGGACAACAGATTAATCTATGTATGCCTCAAACTTTAGATAGTTGTCCTTTACTCCCAGGTCAACATAATATTTGCAACAAAAAGCTTTCACGAAGAAGTATGTCAGGTCATGTGTATATTGTTAATGTAACTATGGTAACCAAAAAATGCCACCAGTGTGTCTGTTTCATATATAAATGAGGGGGCAGTTGTGGAGTCCACATGTCTGCCAGGGGTATAATAGATGTGAGCTAGGATGGCCAGAAAATTACAAGACATTTATATTAATCAGAGCTTTCAAATAACATTTCAACCCCTGAGCTATGAAGAGTGTAAATGGAAGGCAATAAGCCATCGTAAACACAGTTTTCAAAACTAAATGTTGTAAGTCAAGGCAGCAGCATCTTTGGAGGGTACCGTCAAATCAGAGCTGACAGACCTCCAGTCTGTATCAATGCAAGTTTAAGCCTAGTTTCTGTGCATCTCAGGATGACTTTTGGTATATTAAGTGTAATGGTTCCATCCAAGTTAAATGTTTATGTCAGTTGTGGTATTGAAGACACACACAGCTTCCACAAACCTTTTAGCAATCTCACTAATTATGGTAGTTAGTCCTTCCAGCCCTATTCTCCCAACCTTGTCACGATACAAATGAGGAAACTGAGGGTTGGTGGGGTTAAGAAGCTGATCTAAGATCAACTGGCTATGACTAGTTAGCTTAGTTACCAACCAAATAACTGATAAAACTGCTAATAATATCCTACCTTTGTTAGACCTTTTGGAAATATTCAAAAAGTAAAAATAAGAATAATAATATATAAGCCTACATATTGTTTCTTAAAAAAAAACTCTAACATAAAACGGCATATGTTTTAATTATTGAATAATATGCTTAACACTTCTATAGGGTGGCCATAAAGTCTGAAAATATATACTATATTATTTTATCATATATTGTAATTTTAATGTCAGTAAACAGTTTATTATTCATTTGTCAATGTTTTGAGACTTGGATGGTACATCCAGTGATATATCCATAAAATAAGTAAAACAAGAAAATTTAAAAGGCAAACTTCATTTAAGAAGACTTGTAGAATGAATGGTTCCCTTGGTCACTAAAGTATTGGATTTTACATATAGTGTTTAACTTTTGTCTCTATTCTGCACTTTGAGCCAAAACAAGAGAGAATACATGTTTTTCTGACTTCATCTATATAATTATAATTTCATCTTGAATAAAATATTAATCAAAGCTCTATTCATGAGTTAAAGATACTTACATTGTTCCCCCAAACCAAAATATAATTATGAATCTAAAATGGAATTTGCTTTATCTCCAGATTGTCTTAACCCAAAATAGGTGTTCAGCATAATAATTCTGAAAAGTTAAATACAATATTTGAGCAAGCTTACATTAGTGCTCAAGCAAATCATTCAAAGAACTATTATTTTGTAGCTTAAAAATAAATGATAAGAAAGCATTATGAAAGTCTAGTAAAAAGTGACACCCAGGTCCTATAATTTACCATACTTTATTCATGGCTTATTTATGGTGACATTAAAAAGTCCGCCATTCTAATTATTTATAATCATGCCCAACTGGCTTGGGAAGTGGCATTATAATTCTGTAGAGACATATTTTCTTTAGTACCTACTGGGTTTGTTCCCATGAGTGTCACTGGTTTAGAATATGTGATAATTGTTCTAACAGTTCAGGTCAAGAAGCTAGCCTTAGCAGGGTCTAACCAGAGAGAAATCAATGGTTGAGTTTTTCCCTGCTTTTTGGGAATTCCAGACACTGCCCAGAACTACCTATATTATTGTTCAGAACCCGAGTCGGCAGTTGGATCCGGTCTAAGATTTTATTTAGCAGAGTGATCCTTTTCTAATAATAAGTACTTTATTACTTTTATTTACCAAGGAGTAAGCCCTAATCTTCCCTTTCATTAGACTTGCAGAACAAAGATTTCACACAGGCAGGTAACAGCCGAAGTAAGTCCTCACAAAATATGAGGCTTTGGTCATTTTAAACTTACATTTGTTTCAAAAATACCTAGATGATAACTTTACAATAAAATGGCTTATTGCCTAGTTTAGAAATGTCAACTGCATTGTACAGGTAGCCATCAAGTCCATAATAAAGACAAAATCCCAGGCTTAAGTCACATAAGAGTTTATTATAGTGATTTGTTACTTTCTGACTTCTAGATAGCTCTAAGACAGAAAATGTAATCTTGGCTATAACATTTTCTTACTTAAATTTGACTCAATTCATTTTTCCCCTCCTGGGAAAGTACTGCTTTATATGTAAAAAAGTCACTGAACCAGCGAAAATAACTTAAGGAAACATGTAAAACAGCAGACTAACATCTGCTACCCATCCTCCACCCCCACTCCACTGAGTCCTCAAAACAATGTTGTCTTGTTTTTTTTTTTTTTTTGGTTGTATTTTAATGTCCCTTTCAGTGAATATATAGCATACAGTGGCAAACGCTGTTCAGTGAATAGGTTCTTTTTCCCTTCAACAGTGTTTGAGACTGACAAAAGAAGAGGCCACTGGGCTGGCCTGTCAGTAGGTATAATCCCTGGGACTCACGTGTGGCCCACACTGCCCGCCTTTTGTTCACCGGCTGATCAGTGCCAGGAGGTGAGCAGTGCAGTGGTCTATTAGCTACTCTTAGACAAGGCAGAAATGTCCCTGTTTTGGGGTCTATTGCATGACTGCCTCGCTATTCATTGTTCTGTCCTGTGACCCGAAAACCCCTCAGGTGACTAGGAACGTGATGGTTTCATCACCTGCAGTTCTACAAGTTTGGTGCTTGTTACTAAAATGATTTTGACTGGACTATGGACATTCTAATGAGAGATTCCTGTTAGTCACCTACAACTATCTTCTCCTATATTATATATTTCTGAGGATGGAGAGCAAATGTGAGCAGGAGGTGGGATTACTAAAAGAAAAAGAGAAGAAACTCTAAATAAAAGTTGAGGGGTCAATTCAGAAATTACTTGAAACCACCAGAAGTAAAATTAAGTTACTGTCTGCTTCATATAACCATTTTGCTCACTAGTTCAGAACATCCAGCTTGAAATTGCACAAAAACACACAGCCAGGTAAAGAGCAAGCAGGACTTGAGGCTTTCAATACAATAGCACTCAGGGAATTTGGCTCCTGAATAAAGGTGTCAGCACGCCTTGGAATTCCCAAAGAGAAAAACTCACTGCGCCTTTATTCCATTTTCTTAAGGTCTATTGTTAACTAAAGACTCCTTGTCTTTTCAAATTCCTTCATGTGAATGGATGAGGCCAGACATCTGCCAGGATTCGCTCACATTTGCATGCGAATCAGAGACTTCGGGACACACATGGCCCTGGAGCCAACAACACCACTTTTACTCTAGACTTACACTGATCCAAGTACCTTCCTGAACTTTCCAGTTCTCCAGTCCTAGCTCTTAAAAATGAAGTAATGAGCGTATTCGGGTAATATTAGTTCTTTAGACCATCGTAGCAAGGCAAACTGCGAAACAAAACAACATACTGTCTTTCAAAAAAATCCTACAAGCAACAGCTCAAGTCAGTAATACCTGTCCCCTCACTGAATTCCACTTTTTCTTTATTTTCTGGGTCTGGGAGTGAAAATGCTAATGCTAATGGTGGCATGAGATTTAGAAAAGCGTCTCTTTTCCTGGACACGTGGCCTTTTCCTCTGTGGTTCGAATGCCTCAAAACCATTCTCACCCCGGTCATTCATTCATTCATTCAGTTCCAGGCACTGTGGCTACAGCGGTGAACCCAGCAGTCAAGGTCCCCTGTCTCCCAGAGCAGGTACCACCGCCGAACCTCCAAGTGCGAGTAGGCAGGCCGGCTCCCTCACAACCGTCCTGGGACGGGTTTTCCCACCAGTCCCGAGTGCGCCGCGCCCCTCCATCTACTCGATCTTTCCACTCTACCTGGGCTTGCCAAGCAGGGACTCCCCTCCGCGGAGGTAGTCGGTGCAGGGCCCTGGGAAGTGCCGAGTCGGCGGCTGCCCACACCCCTCTCCACGCAGCACAAAGGACACTCGCTGGCAAACTTTACTCGCCATCGACCCCGGCCGCGCGGGGAACCCAGCACCGGCTCCGTGCCTCGAGCGGACCGAGGCTTCCCTGACATTTCAGCATCCTTAGCAAGCCTCCTGAGGCTGCCACCCCTTCTGGACTCAGAACGTGTAGGATGAGGTCTTTTCCCCACTTCGACCGCGCGACAGTTGAGCAGATTCTTCCCAATACCCTGACTTCAGTACCCTCGATGCTTTGTGAATTACGCCCCTTGTCCCTTTCTTTACCTACAAGGCCACCGCCAAAACATCCTTCCTCTTTTCTCTTTCCACAGCCTGCCACCTTCTTTCCCCTTGTCTTAGTCCTCTTTCCAACTCCCCGGGCCCCCTCTCCGCGCTCTTCTCCGGCTCCGGCTGCCTTCCTCAGTTCACATTCCAGCAGCCCTCCTTCCTCCGGATACCCGGGCATCACCCTCCCCCGCGTCGGTCCCTGAAATCTAGCAGGCTCGCCTCCTGTCAATGCCTTTTGCTCGCTTCTGTTCGGCCTTCCTTCCGAAGTATCGTTCTCCCCGACCCCAGTGATTTTTTTCAGTAAGGAGGTCACTAGATTCCGGTTTCCCCGACTTCGTCATTTTCCCCAGTTTCATGAGCCGCGCCCCCTCGTACCCCTTAGGCCCGCGATCTTGTCCCAGGTTCCCCAGACCCTTCTCCGGCCCGCCGCACCGCCAAGTTTGCCTCGACTTCCCCTCGCTGCCGCCCACATCTCCCGCCGCTACCCGGCTAGGCAAGCGCACTTACCCCGAGGCCCGGCTGGCGGGGGTGTCGGGGTGCGCACGGACCAGGCACCGGCGGTGGCAGCAGGAGGAAGAGGAGGAGGAGGAGGACCGGCTGAGCGGCGCCTCCCTCCCAACCCACAGGCACTGGCTCCTTGGGGGGCTCCCGGCAGAACACCAAGACAGGAGGCGAGGCAGCCACACAAGCAACAGCTGCTGCGCGGGCCTGGGCTCAATCCGGCTCTCGGGGGCCGGGGCAGGGGCAGTCAGGATTGGGAAAAAAGGCAGAAGTGGGGTGCAGAGGGCGGGGCAGCGAGCGTCCAGGTCCGGAGGACGGCGTCCGGGGCGCCTAGGGACGCCACCGCGCGGATGCCGCTGCCCGGGCTGACGCCGGCGGCCCCTCTCCCCGCCCGGAGGGCGCTGCAGGCGCGGACGCACTGGCCTCGCCTAGCTCGCCGGCTTCTTGCCGGCGCCCTCGGTGCGCCCGGCTTTGTGCTCCCCGCAGCCGGCGTGCACCTGGTGTAAGCAAAAGCGGTCAGCTGATGGGCTGCACTCCGATTGGCTGCTCCACGGTCTCCTCCCCTCCCGCCCGACCCCCTTCCCGACCTCCCCCTCCGGTCCTCCGGCCCCCCACGCCCGCCCCCGGCTCAACCCAGTGCTGGGGCACCATCTGTAGCCCGCCCAACAAAGGCGTAGCGCCGCGGGTCTCAGGTGGCCCGGCCTCCCTGCGTCGCCGCCGCGGCCGCTGCAGGCAGCAGCGGGCTGCCGCTTTTTGTCTAGGGGACGACAGGCTGCGGCTGGGTTAGGCAGGCAAAACACATTGCCGTTTCTTAGCAAAAGACACACCAGAAAAAAAAAAAAAAGCCCACGCTAGCAGGCCAGCTAGGCACAACGGTGCCAGATCTGTGTGCAACGTAGAACTTGGGCTCCGGGGACTGAGAAGCAGATAAAATTCAACCCGACAGACCCAAGTCTCAGTATGAAATCTGACCCTTCCTCCTAAAATGAATGGCGATTCCTTGTGCTGTGTGTACATGCCTGGGTGTACGTGCACGCGGAACTGGTCTGAGCCCTTGCCGCGGAAAGAGAGTATTGTGGCACTTAAATGAACGGTGAAGCAGCTTTTTATTTAGGGAGGCTTTCAGAAAACGTTTCTGAAACTTTGTAATTACAGCTTTCTGATTTGTTAGGTGTGAAAGTTGTGTTCACATAAGCGGAGCGCTGAGAATATAGTCTGTTTGGAGAGGGGGGTGTCAGAGAGCAAGGTGGAGACGGGTTTTTGGAAACTGCTCATTAACCTGAGTTTCATCTTCCAAGTGGCCAGCTTAGAGCCAGACTCCAGAGAAGCCCTTGGTGCTTGTTACTGGGGGATCTGATTTAAGCTAGAGCATTATTAACCTCTCAGTGCCAAGCACCTTCACGCAAGAGAATGTGGTGACATTTCCTCATGATGTCCAAGCTTAGAACTTCTGGGGAATTAGGGCGGATACATTCATTATTATAGAATCATCTTTTGAATTCCTTGAAAACATAGTAGAAATTTAACAACAATAATCTTATATCTTGATTCCTATAGCATTTCTTGGTGTCTTTCATAGATGTCTGATAAATATTTGATGCTCTCATATGTCCATTTACTCTATATTATCCTGAAACTGTCATATAAATACCAGTGGGTCACAGTGTGCCTTAGAAGGCTCTAGGGAAAGAAGATATTAGGATTTAGGGAAGAAGGTAAGTGAAGAGTAGAAGGACAGCTATAGGAAACGGCCCATTGCAACTAGAGTGGGAGGGTGCTACCTATAAAAGAAGATTTAAAAACTTTCAAAATAACTTGTCTAGAACCTTTCTCAAGAGCCATACTTTTGTCTCTTCCTCCCTTTCTCATGCTGATTACATGTAGCTTGGAGTTTGTCCGAAAGAGGGTTGGCCTCTGGTAGAAACACAGACTTGAATGATCAGGGAAAGACAAAACACAGGTTTCTTAGGGAGTCTCCTTTAGGTTTTTCTGGGAGAGGAGGGGAAACAATGCTGTACCTTGCACAGTGGGGCTTTACAGAGGTAGGTCCTGGGGAGCAGTTGAAGCAATTCTTGGTGGTTTGGAGTTCCTTTTCCCAGGGGCAAGATATCTATCAGGCTCCAGGTTTTGGAAGAGACTTCATGAGAATGGTTTTTAAGCCCAGCTAAGAAGAAACTGAGTCAGACTCCAAGGTATGAACTTTGAAACCAGGCTGACACTGCTTTAAATCCCAGCACTGCAATTTAGGAACTGTGTCCCTCTGGGGTAAGTCACTTTACCTCTTTAAACCTTAGTTTCCTTGGCTATAAAGTAGGGTTAATAGCAGTATCTATCCCAAAGGGTTGTGCTGGTTAAGTAAGAGTAAGCCTGTAAAATACTTGGTGCAGGTCTTGGTATATAGTAAGCATTCAACACATGGAAGCACTAGGCATTATTAGCCAGGTAGTGAGGACTAAAGCAAGACATCAGGTCAGACAGGTGGGATGATTATTTCACAGAACCGACACAGGTGACAGAATATTTTAAAAGCACTAGCAGCTCCAGTGAGAGAAACAGACTCTGTCTCTCCACTGTTCATTTCTTTTTAAATCACCATATCATTTATTTAAACTAATTTCCTTCTTCCCCAAGGCAAGGGTGAGAACGGAACCTCTGCCTCTTTCCCCTTGACCATTGCATATATTTGGCTTCTGACAGAAGGAGCATTATCATTAGGAAGAAATGTATGTGCCAGAATTGGGGAGGGGGCCTAGTTGTGGAGGAGCATGAAGATTGCTGTGTGTTGGAAAGATTGCTGTGGGACAGAGGAGGACAAATGTAGGCAGAGCGTTTATAAAGAAATCTGAAGTTTGATTCAGTCATTGGAAATTTGATGAATTGCCTAAATGGTTTATGGGTCCAAATTTTAGGAACTGCCATTTTGTAACTCTGCGAAGTGGTTTCAGGATTGTTTTATCAACTGACACTTAAAAGCCCCTTGTCGTTGGAATGAATGAAGAGGAAACACTCAGTCAACAGACAGGGATAACTAAACCAAACTCATTTGTTTCTTTTGTAGAATCCTCAAATGTATCTGAATTACTCCTAGTGAACTCACCCAGTTCTGGGGTCCTAAATTTATTAGTAAATATTTATTTATTTCTTACATATTGGAAAACCTTGGAGGCTTTGAAGGAGAATGGAATGGATAGAAGGGCTCCAGAGTTCCCAAGGGAGCCAGGTCTTACTGTTGATGTAGGGAGGAGTTCTTGCCCCTGGAGTTGGCCTTGTTGAGACACTACAAATCCCTTTGGGTTCCCTCATTATCCCCTTGAGGTTCTTCAGCTTCAATTTGAAGAAACATTATAATTGATATTAGCCTAATTGTACTGGTGTATGTGGTAAATGAGGGAAGAAAGAAAGGTGAAACTTTAGAAGGTGATCATCTTAGAATAATCTTTAAAAGGACATCTGTATTTTAAGAACAAAATTATAATATGCCATTTTAAGCCACAACTTTTAAAAGTTGAAAATATATCCCTCTCTAAGGGCTTAATTTCCAAAATATATAAACATCTCATACAACTTAACAACAAAAAAACAAACAACCCAATTGAAAAATGGGCAGTAGACTTAGACATATTTCCAAAGAAAACACAGAGATGGCCAATAAGCACATGAAATGATGTTCAACATTGCTAATTATTAGAGAAGTACAAGTAAACTACAATGAGGTATCACCTCACACCAGTCAGAATGGCCATCATTAAAAAGTCTACAAATAACAAATGCTGGAGCGGATGTGGAGAAAAGGGAACCCTCCTACACTGTTGGCAGGAATGTGAGCTGGAACAGCCACTATGGAAAACAGTTTGGAGGTTCCTCAGGAAACTAAAAATAGAGTTGTCATATGATCCAACAATCCCACTCGTGGACATATATCTGGACAAAACAATAATTTAAAAAGTTACATGCATTCCTATGTTCATAGTAGCACTATTCACAATAGGCAAGACATGGAAACAACCTAAATATCTATTGACAGATGAATGGATAAAGAAGATGTGGTATATATATACAATGGAATACTACTCAGCCATAAAAAATAATGAAATAATGCCATTTGCAGCAACATGGATGGACCTGGAGATGAAGATATTATCATACTAAGTGAAGTAAGTCAGAAAGAGAAAGACAAATACCATATGATATCACGTACATGTGGAATCTAAAATATGACACAAATGAACTTTTGTACGAAACAGAAGCAGACTCACAGATATAGAGAACAGACTTATGCTTACCAAGGATTGCAGGGGGGAGGAATGGAATGGGAGTTTGGGGTTAGCAGATGCAAACTAGTATGTTTAGAATGGATAAACAACAAGGTCCTACTGTATAACACAGGGAGCTATATTCAATATCCTGTGATAAACCATAATGGAAAAGAATATTAAAAAGTATGTATCTATATGTATAACTGAATCACTTTTCTGTGCAGCAGAAATTAACACAACATTGTAAGTCAACTATACTTCAATAAAAAAATAATAATAAAGAAAATATGTCTCTCTCTAATTGAAATATTAATAGTGTTCTTTACAGCCTCTGAATTAAGATTATAGTTTCAAAACTAATCATCACCAAGCTTTCAGAGGACGATGACTGTAAAACTCATAATTATGTGATTGTTGTGATCATTGTTAATTCTCACATGAAATGTGTACTTCTCTAAAAATTTTTGGCAGTTGAATGACTTTACTACATATTCATATTTCCTGTTCTTTCAGTTTTGTACTGCATATGAAATCATTCCAATACAAAAAAACTATTCATTAAGGTTTCTGTAATTATTATGTATTAATTATTAGCAAAATAATTTGATTATTATTAATTAAAATTATTTTAGCATTTAAGTTAATAATTTGACATGAAACTAAGGTGACCAACCATCTTGGTTTGCCTAGGACTTTGCAGGTTTTAGTCCTAGAAGTTTCACATCTCAGAAACCCCTTAGTCTGCATCAAACCAAGATGATTCATTGTTCTAAATAACTCACATTGATAGGTTTATGGTACTTTTGCAACTTTAGTTGTGTTATAACCTTGCACATACACCAAATTATGTCCTTATGCCTGACTGGATCAAGAATCCCATTTCCACTTAATTTAATTGCTGCATACATAGCCCTTGACAATCATCTAAGCCAACCTCCTTATTTTACACATAAGAAAACTAAGCCCTAGAAAGGGACTGTGCCAGTCTGTTGACGAAGCCTACACTAAAAAGCTACGCTATATACTGTCTGAAGGCAGAGACCAGATGGCTGTCTCCTAGCCCAGCACCCAGCATGTAATCGGTACTCCGTAAACATTTTTTGAATGGATGAATTGAATCAATTAATAAATTAATGTCTCTATATAATTAGAACACATATATCATGAGCATTTTCTTCATATTATTAAAAAGTCTTTAGAACTATAATGCTTTATGGCTGTATCATTCCACCAGTCTTCTGTTGGTGAGAAATAAGGCCTTTATCAATTATTTGCTAAAACGTATGTTATAGTAAACATACTCATTAGAAATGCCCATTTGGTTATTGAACTATGGATACATAAACTATAGCTTGGATCATCAATTTAACATATTCAATTTTTTTCTGTTTTCATTACTATTTATTTTTAGACAGCCAGGCCTTACTAAAAAATACTGGATTATTTAGGTTTTTTGCTTCTATGTTATAAAGATTTTAGTTGATATGTTTGTTTTCAGTTATTTGCTCTCCATTCTGATTTCTTTTTTGCCTGTATAATAATAGCTAACATAAATTAACATAAATTAAGTACTTATTCTGTGCCAGGTAATACACTTTGTAATGTTTCTTATATTGAAAGAGGCAATATCCTATAATAGTTATAAGCTAGAGCTCTTTATTCATGTTACTAAGGTTTATATTCCAGCACAACCTGTATGGACTTGAGCAAGTTATTTAAGTCCTCTTTGTATTTGCATCTATATCATGCGGTTTGTGAGGATTAAAGAGATGTTTATGTGCCTAACATATAGCAAGCATTCACTAAATATTAATGTATTAGTAAATATAATGCTAGCTGCTGGAACAAATAAAGAACCCCAGGAGCTTAAATAAGGCAAGTTTATTTCACACTTGTGTAACAGAGTGTGTTCCTGGCTGGGTGGCCTCCACATGATCATTCAGGGTGTAGGCTCCTTCCATCTTTTGATTCTTCTTCCTCTATTTCTGCAGACTCTTTCCCATTCACACAGAGGATGGGGAAAGAAAGACAGAAGAAAGGACCACACGGGAAAATTTTATGGGCCAGGCTAAGAAATGGCTCACATCACCTCCACCTACGTTCTATTGGCAAGAACTCAGATACATAGCTACACCGAATAGCAAGGGAAACTGGCAAAGGTAGATGAGGTGTGTGCCTAAGAGTAGAAGAAAGTTTGCAACACACAGCGATCTGTATTAAATATATAGCAACATATATTAGAAATACAGCAATCTCTCTTACTGTTGGTTCTCATCTCGCTTAGTCCTCATAACAAGTTTGACAAGGTAGGAGAGCCAGCACATGACTGACTCAGGGTCATACAGCAAGGAAGAGGCCATAATTACAGCAAACAAAACATACATAGAACAGCTGCTAGACAGGGCTTTCCAATTCTTACTTCCTTTTTTTAACTATTATAAAATTTTTTAATTGAAGTATAGTTGATGTATAATAGTATATGTTACAGATGGACAATATAGTGATTCACAATTTTTAAAGGTTATACTCCATTTATAGTTATTATAAATATTGGCTATATTCTCCTCTCACTTCCTCTTAAAACTGTTCTTGGTGGTGGGCTTCCCTGGTAGCGCAGTGGTTGAGAGTCCGCCTGCCGATGCAGGGGACACGGGTCCGTGCCCCGGTCCGGGAAGATCCCACATGCTGCGGAGCGGCTGGGCCCGTGAGCCATGGCCGCTGAGCCTGCGCGTCCGGAGCCTGTGCTCCGCAATGGGAGAGGCCACAGCAGTGAGAGGCCCGCGTACAGCAAAAACAAAAACAAAAAAACTGTTCTTGGTGGATGGCTAACCTGATTACCCTCACCATATTGCCTTCCCGAAGTTCCCAGAGAACTTAAAGCACGGAAAGGCGACTGTCAGCTGCCCCAATAGCAGCTTGTACTCCTTCTTTCATTGACATCCTTTTTCTTTCAGTAACCGTAAAACTTTAAAGATGTTCAGAATATTTCCTCGTAAGAAAATGCTTAGAGACTACTGCACTGGAATTCAGTGCCCATATTACCATAAATTTAATGTCCACATTTACTTTTAGTCCTAGGGGCATACCAGGCTCTAAAAGAAAGATTGTCAGGCAGAGTAGACACAAATGGTTTATACACATCCTGCAGAAACACGGAAGCTCACAGAATTTCCCTACATTTCATCCAACACCTTCCCCTGTCAAGTTTGTCTGCATTTTTGACTGCACTCCATTTTATAACAGACATTCACACTTTATATCTCTGAGCATGTTAACAGTCTCTTCTGAGTAAAACATTGCCTGTATTCCATTTTCATGGATAACTTAACTACTCTCCTACCAGACTGATCATCTAATGCAATCCTTATTCCTCTGAAGTTTGATTCACTTGTACCCTTGAGTCTGTATCCTGCCCAAACCTTGCACTGTACACAGTCTTTTGGAAAAGGGACTTAGTTTTGAGTTTTGTGACTTTGGGAGAAGAAAAAACCACAGAAAGATGTGCGATATGTAAGTGGTGACTTAGGCTTGTCATTAGAAATGAGGCTGTATTGCAATTCAGTTCAGCAAGTACCATAGGATTTGAGGGCTGAAAAGAACCTTAGAGGTAATCTGGCTCAACCCTTTCATTTCACAGATGAGCAAACTCAAGTCTCAAGAATGCTAACATTTCCGTGTACCTCAAGAGCATCTGGAAAGTTTGGGTGGATTTAAGCCCTTATCCAAGGTCACACTGCTGGTTAATAGGAGCACTAAACCTAATCTCGTTCTTTGATATTTAGGTGAGGAATCTTTCTCTAGCAGTAGTATAACTTTAACTGGGATCCTCAGGGCCCCCAGGATTTTGTGGATACACTCTCAGGAGTCTGCTAGGTTGCTATAAGAAAATGTTATTTGTTTGAATTCCAATAATAATCTGAAAAATTAATATAAGCATATTCTGAGTCATTTGAATAGCATCCTTATAATTGAGCGAAGAAAAATGCCATCTAGTGCCAGTGCTTGTCTTTATGTTTGTGTTTATGATCACGTTCATGCCAAGCAGTACCACTTAAAGTATTCGGAACTAATGAGAGGAAAACGGGGTGGTTTCGATGTAGAAATGATGTCTTCTCACCGGGTAAAGGCCGCATGATGTCTCAGCACATTCCAAGAAAGAAGGTTCCTGAGAAACTTCATGAGTTGAAAAGTGAGGGGAGAAAAAAAAGGATAAGAGAACTGAATCACCCCACAATATGGAGTAGTCAAAACTAGAGAGAGAGAGAGGGAAAGAGAGAGAGCATGAGTACCATGTTCACACTTAAAAAGTTGACTTAATTTTACGGAAAAAAGGGGAAAAGTTCAACTCTTACATAAAATTGATGGTTGAATTTGAGTTTAACTGGTTTGGTAGGTTTTTTTGGTTTTTTCTAAACAGTTTTATTTACATACAATTGCTAGTATGAGTTGAATTGTGTCTCCACAAATTCATATATTGAAGTTCTAACCTCCAGGACCTCAGAATGTGACTTTATTTGGAAATAAGGTCATTGCAGATGTAATTAGTTAAGATTAGTCATGCTGGAGTAGGGTGGGCCCCTAATCCAAAATGACTGAGTCCTTATAAAATGGGAAAATTTGGACATACATGCACATGGGCAGAGCACTAAGTGAAAACAAAGGCAGAGGTCAGGGTAATGCTTCTACAAGCCAAGGAACACCAATGTTTGTCAGCAAACCACCAGAAGGTAGCAGAAAGTCACAAAACAGATTCCCCCTCACAGTCCTAAGAAGGAACCAACCCTACCTACACCGTGATCATGAACTTCCAGCTTTCAGAACTATGGAAAAATAAATTTCTGTTTAAACCACTCAGTTTGTGGTATCAATACTTTGTTATAGCAGCCCTAGCAAACTGATACAATTGCCATATAATAAATTGCACATATTTATAGTATCAAATTTTGACCTCTGTATACACCCGTGAAACCATCATCACAATCAAGATCATGAAAAGATTCATCACCCTCAAAGGGTTCTTTGTGCTTTCTTGTATTCTGTTCCTTCCTACCCTCTGTGCTCTCCTCCTTGCTGCCCATCCCTAGGTTCAGTAAACTCACCTGCTTTCTCTAGATTAATTTGTACTTTCTAGAATTTCTTTCAGTCAGCATAATTATTCTGAGGTCCTTCCATGTTGTTGTGTGTTTTAATAGTTTGTTATTTGCTGCTGAGTAGAACTCCATTGTGGATATGCCACAATATGTTTATCCTTTCACCTGTTGATGAGCATTTAAATTGTTTCCAGTTTTTGCCTATTACATATGACACTACACTGAGTAATTGTGTTCAAGTCTTTATCTGGATGTATGCTTTTATTTCTCCTGGGTAAATACCCAAGCATGAAATGACTACATCATACGGTAGGTGGGTTGGTTTTTTTTTTTTTTTTTTTTTTTGCTTTTTAAAAAGTGCCAAACTGCTTTCCAAAGTGGTGGTACCATTTTTTATTCCCAGCAGCAGTGTGTAAGAGTGACAGTAAGCCTGCACATTAACGACTCTTGAAGGTGAATGTTTTCAGGGAGGCAGGGAATTTTAGATGCTCTCAGAAACAACCCTGCCTATTGCCTTACACCAGACTTGACTCACACACTTAGATTACTGGCCTCTTTGGTTGTGAAATGTACAACCTATGATTTATAAACTGATTTAGAATTGGCTCTTCAAATATATTATGCAAATGTTACTTGTATATAAGTCTCTAGAGAGTCCTGGGCTAAAGACAGAAGATATAAGTGTGCCAGTGACCGGGCATGTACCTCCTAGTGTGCCATCTGCCAGCTTAAATGTGCACCCTGGAAAGTCAGAGTAAAGACATCTGTCCCACCTGCGTCCTCAGAAGGTGGTGTTTTGGATCAAGTCAAACTCTTCAGTGAAGCACTTTGCAAACTCTGGAATATGTCAGCCATTTTCTTCATGATGCCAGGAAAATGGAAGGTCCTCTGAGAGATGGGCTTCCAGCATGAGGCTTCCACAGACTGTGACAGCCTGCATGACGTGGGTGGGCTCTAATGTGGAGTGTGTCGGCCAGCTGCTCCTTTTCCCTTCACCCTCATTCCTGGGCAGAAAAAACGTTACCAACAGACTCTGGGACAAATAACTAAATGCCCTCTGGGGCATTTCCTTTTGAAATCTGAAAGGAGTTTGGGGTTGGAAGATACGAAGCAATTTTCTCTGGAATTTTCCTTATCAGAGTTAAGATTTTGTTTTAATAAGAAGAAGAAGGAGGAGGAGAAGAAAAATATAGCAGCTAACTCTTATTAAGCATATATTATGTGCTAGGCATGATGCGATTTTTGCATGGATTCCATGTAGTTCTTACAACAATCCCATGAGATGGGTAGGTATGATTATCACTCTTGTTTTCTTCAGATAGGGTAATTGAGATCTTAACGAGGGTAGATAATATGCCCCAGATATCAGAACTCATGTTCTTAGCTATGCTATAGTATATAATCTCAGATTCCATCTGTGCTACAGTACTATAATCTGAAAGACCTGCCCCATGTTGGTCGTATTGACATAGATACACCTTTTGGGAAAAATTTTTTTAATTAAAAAAAAAAAAGATTCATGTAGCATTCTAGGAACTGTCGCCAAATATCTTAATACTTTTGGAAAGGAGAAATCTGAGGAATGCTAATCACATTTTATTAGAATAATGGAGACATTCACAAAATAATAAGATTTGATAGTCTACAGCAGGACATTTGAAAACTTTTGAAATGTAAAAGGAAACAATATTTTAATTTGTAAAACTGGAGCTTTTTAAATAGTGTGCAGGAAGGGCCAGCCAAAGGCCACCTAGGTGATTCTTTTTTTTTTTTTTAAATGTAGATTTTATTTATTTATTAATTTTTGGCTGCGTTGGGTCTTCGTTGCTGTGCGCGGGCTTTCTCTAGTTGCGGCGAGTGGGGGCTACTCTTCGTTGCGGTGCGCCGGCTTCTTATTGCGGTGGCTTTTCTTGTTGCAGAGCATGGGCTCTAGGCGCGTGGGCTTCCATAGCTGTGGCTCGAGGGCTTCAGTAGTTGTGGCTCCCGGGCTCTAGAGCACAGGCTCAGTAGTTGTGGCGTACAGGCTTAGTTGCTCCGTGGCATGTGGGATCTTCCTGGACCAGGGCTCGAACCCGCATCCCCTGCATTGGCAGGCGGATTCTTAACCACTGTGCCACCAGGGAAGTCCCACCTAGGTGATTCTTAAGGACTGGGCAATTGAATGGGATCTGGTTTGCCAAGGTCACTTTCTGGAACATCACTTGGTGAGCCTATCATGAGAATTGGATTCTAAACTCAGCTTTACCACTAATAGTTTCACTTCTCTGAACCCCAAGTTCTTTGTATATAAGAGTACTGATAGAATCAGAACTGATAGGCAGCTGATAGAATCTATAGTTGTCACATTTTCTTCCTCCCAGAATTCTTTGGTTAAATAAAATCATAAGGAAACACTACATCAAGACGTAAAAGCAAATTTGTCTGGGTTTTTGGTTGCAACCACCAAATCTACTGTAGGTAGTTCAGGTAGGAAGAGCTTAATAAAAGATACAAGTAAGCCTACAGGGTCTCTGGAAGGCTGGACAGCTGGGCATGCATATTGTCCATCCAGGAACAAAGCAGCTAGAGAATTTTCCACCATGTCCCTATTCTGGTGGAAGCCACATTGTCACTTGCCCATCACTTGATACCTACCACACTATAGACTGGAATCCAGAAACTCTACACAGCTCTGCCTAATGATGCTGCCATTGTCCTTGCCAGAAGATCTGAACCCCCAGCCTATGGCTGCCTTTTCATGTAGCTCACTTGTACCTGGTGTGTTGCTTGACTGAACCCAGGCACTGTGCAGGACAGGAGGCCAGCTAGAAAGGGGTTGCAGTACGTGCTGGGTGGGTCAGCTCACAACATATGCCATCGGTGCTCATTGAAGGTGAGCAGGAGCCCCTCTTTGACCATTACCTGTCACTGTTCCTTGATGCTGATGGGACCCTGTTGGCTGGTCACTCGCTAATCAGGCTCCCAGGGCTCTGTAGACCAAAGGTGGAAAACCACCAAACTAGATTATTTCTAAGATTCTCTCTAGTGTTAAAATTTCTTGATTCTATGCATTTCTAAGGTTAAATTAGAGAAGTTTAAAGAATTATTTCCTGTAGGATTCAGCCAATTCCAATATATTCTCTATAATTAGAGTAGTTAAGGATATTATACTCAAGGAGTATGGCTTCACCTACATTTACATTTTGCTTGATTCCCTCAGTTAGTTATATTGGTACAAGAACATCCAATTCACACAAAAGGAGAGAAAAGGGAGGGCAAGGGAAAGAAAGGAGGGACATTTGAAAAAGACATTGCATGGGATTTTTTTTTTTTCAGAAGGGCATATTTAGGGCCTTTCGAGGGAAGCATTTTTAAGTTTGCAAATACTTGCAGATGCAGGTATAGGAAAACTGCTTACAGTGTTTGGCACAGGTTCAGATCTACAAGTTCCAAGTACAAAGTTTCAAAAATCAGAAGAAAGAACAAGCAAACTTAATCTACCTTAAATATACAAAGATCCATTTACATTATCTTTTACTCCCTAACATCTGTCAGTTACCAGAAAATAACTATTCTGGTTATTATCTGGACACCCCAAAGACAACAGAAATCAGTGAGGTACCACATTATTACGCATGGCATATCCATCAACTGTATGATAACATGGAACGTACTATGTCCTTGTGCCTAAGAGCTTGGCTTCTGGATTCAGTCCCTTTAGAAGCTTTAGTCAGCTTATCCATAGGATGGGAATAATAATAGTAACGGTGTCATGTTGTTGCAAGTATTAAATGGGCTAATTATTAGCACATTGCCTGAGACATGAGAACTGTTTTCTAGAACAGTCTTTGGGGCACCTACCTTGACCTTTGCTCCTTTGGAAGCCCAGCTGGTGTTGGCAGTCGAGCAGTGATTTGGGGAGGCTGCTGCCCAGGAGAGGAAATGTGGCTCCACCAATTGATCTTCTAGCAGAGAGAGATGTGATATTCATAAATGTTCAATTGACCCCCGAGTCCTCTACCATCATCAAGTTGTAGACACAGAGCTCTCCCTTGCTTGGAACCTTCTTTATTTCTCTAAGATTGCCATCAGTGTTTATTACAGACTGATTTCATCTATATACGATTCAGTAAACACTGATGAACATTGACTAGAGGCAAAACACCATGGTCCATGAACTGGGAGGCTGGACAAACATGGACACAAATTCAGCAAATATATGTTGAGTTTCTACGATGTTTAGGGGCTAGTTTTGGCTCTGAGCTTTAGCTAGGCCCTAGGGGATCAGATGTAGGCTGTGGTGGGGACACGGGAGAATGATGCTAAAGAAGCAGTTGTTAGGATTGACTCTGCCCCTACATATGTGGGAAAACCACAGGTAGGGTGACCAACTGTCCCAGTTTGCCTGCAACTGAGGGGTTTACTGGTGCACAAAATTTTTCTTTTTCAAACAGAGACTGAGTGATTTCCCAGGATGCAATATTTTGGTGCCCAAAACCAGAAGGGTCAGTCTAGACCAGAGTGAGCTGGTCATACTAACAGGTTTTATATCCACTATTAGGCAGCCTCTCTACCTTGGAGGACTTTAACTCCCTGCATCTAAAATGAGAAACTGTGCTGGGAGGTAGCTGTGATGTCGTCCAAGGTGGTCTGGAGTGGGGTTTAAGAGGGCAGATGTGACTCTGGCCCTAGCTCTTGGTATTGTGATAACCCTTGACAAATTAATTACCTCTCCAAACCTCAGCTCCCTCATCTAGAGAAGCAGGTATTGTATAGATACCTACCCTCTGTGTGTTTGAACAGGTTAAATGAGATAGTACACATGCCTAGCACAGAGAAGAAATGTAGTATTTTAAAAATTTTCTGTCTTCAATTAAGAAAACATACTACCCTGGCTTAAAAATAAGAAATTTCATATACATGTGCTGGTCTGCATTAAGCTTCGTCATTTGTGCTTCATGTATTGCCCTGGAAATTCTCTTTAAATGTTTTCATTGGTTGAACTCCAAGTGCAGGTGTGAACTTTTTCTGTCTTGGGTATCTTTTAAAAGCTTCTAGAACTTAGCATGGTCACATTTTGGGAACACAAAGTGCTGCGGTTACTTTCTCAGGCCCCAGAGATAAAATATGCAGCAAATATTTATTTTTTATGTGTTTTTTAAAATGCAGGTCTACCATGATGAATGTTATTTTTGTATAGATCATAGGAGCCAGCTCAGATTGTATCCTTTTGAAGCCTCCCCCCTTACCTAAGTTATTGCCTCTTAATCCCTTTATCTGCGTGATTTCCTTGCCATGTGCAAATTTAAGGGAAAGGAAAGGTGACAGAGACAGGACAGATATATACATTTTGCCATGTAAAGTAGGCAGAAATCTTTCTGTGCCATGAGTCTGAGAAAACACAGTTGAAATGTCAAAAAAAGAAACAACAGGCCCAAAACGAAGTTGCCTGTGCTAAGTCCCAAGTCAGCAAACCAAGACTTCATACCCAACCTAATTGCAGTTTCAGCCTCTCCCAGGAATGTGACCTTTAATCAGTCAATCTGGAATTATCTGGTCAGTATTAATGAGGTAATCTGCCTGAAAGCCCCCTGGCTTTCCCCAAAGGAAGGTGACCTTGCCTGAAACAATCCTTTCTTCACTAGAATAGCTTCCTTGCCCTGCCTCCTTCTGCCTATAAAAGTTTTCATTTTGTACAGCTCCTTAGAGCTCCTTTCTATCTGCTAAGATGGGATGCTGCCCGATTCATGAATCATGAAATTAAGCAAATTAGATCTTCAAATTTACTCCGTTGAATTTTGTTTTTTAACAGACTTGGTGACAATGGTGGAGTCGAAGGAGACTTCCAGTGGCTTCAGGGACAATGAGAAACAGAGGCATAGTAACCACAAACTCTTCTGAGTTCTGTCTTTCTCACCGTTTCTGAGGGCTGTGGGTAAGTTCTTCTTGGTTCTGAGCTCTGTTCTCTTTGTGTCAAGCTCCTGATCTAATTGGCTTTGCAGTACAGGGCAGGTCAGCATGAGTGAGCAGATGGTCCCATCCAGAACCCAACACCCTAGCCTTTGGTTCAGTCCAGTTTTCCATTTGATTGGAAAACGTCAGCCTTTGGTTCTGTCCCTAGATTCCACATTGGGAACTCCTGGCACTTTAGTCTGGAGTTCCTCATTTGTCTGGAATCAGCCTGCAGTTCCCTTTCTTTGGGACCTGCTGGTTCAGTTCTTTCCCCAGCCCCCTGTTCCATGGGAACTGCTGTTGGTGTACACAGGGCTTTCTATTGGCCATTCCACAGTAACATCTCAGTGATAATGCTGATATGTTTTGGGTTTTTTTTAACATCTTTATTGGGGTATAATTGCTTTACAATGGTGTGTTAGTTTCTGCTTTATAACAAAGTGAATCAGTTATACATATACATATGTTCCCATATGTCTTCAATGCTGGTATGTTAATGTGCACATGAAGTAGAGGCTATTGCTAATGGGCATCTCAGAAGCCAGAAAGCCACAGAAATGTGCATGAGTCAAGCAATTAAAAGGTGTTAGAGTGCGCACCCCTAACACACCCATGTTAGGTTAAGTTGGTCATGGAATGGGTTAGATTGACATTGACCTGCCAATCTCGAGAAAATTTCTGTGCAATGAGGTACACTGCAAAACATTACACAGTTTCCCAACCCAGAGGCACATCCCTTTTTTTTTTTTTTTTTTTTTTTTAAGAAGTAGATTTATTTAGAGAGAAACATACTCCACAGAGTGTGGGCCATCTCGGAAGGTGAGAAAGGCCTCACATCCCTTTTAGGTATTAGTTTGGCTCCAAGAGACCCAAAGTTTTAGCTAAAATAAATAAATAAATTAACGATAATAAAATGGAATGCTTAAATTCCAAAGAGTTGGGCATGCCATCTCTGGCACAGGTGCTTATTTTATGTCTAAGAACTATGGTCCCAGAGGCTATAAATATCTACAAAAATGGCAAAATCTTACTAAAGGCAATCTAGTATTACAATGGCCATTATGGGGAATGTTCCAATTAGACAAGATTGTTCATTTAAGAAGTGCAGTTGAAAGCAAGCGTTCCTGAATTAAACAACCAGAATGGGATACCTATTTTAGTTGGTGTGCAGAAACATCCAAAAGCCTTCAAGATTCCAAAATAGCCTCAATGAAAAATTTGTTGCAAAAGACTAATGGAAAATTAAAGACCCAAGAGGTACCTAAAACTGATGCTGAAAACTCGGCCTCTGTGCACTGTGCTAAATCAAATCTCAGAGACAGAGTTTTGGGTAAAGTAGAAGAGAAGAGCTTTAATGCTTTGCCAGGCAAAGGGGGACACAGCGGGCTCCTGCCCTCGAAAACTGTGGGTCCCAACCTGGGAGGGTTTGGTGGGAAGTGTTTATAGCAATGGTTCAAGGGTGGGGTTGCTGATAAGATTAGGGTGTGTGCAGGGCCTGCACTCCTTTAGCCTGGTCTCAGGTAATCTCTTGATGAGCTTCTCTAGTTCCTTTAATATGGCCTCAGGTGGTCTTCTCTGGAATTAAGAATGCTGACATCTTCCATTCTTGGGAGTTTTAGTTCTATAAAGAGCTTAAAGATATTGTTATGTGTATCCCTTGAGAACCAGGACCCTGCCCCAAGGCTGCACTATTGTTTCTTGACTGCTCCTCCCTTGTCTCTGCATCCCCTCCCTTCCCTGATTCAACTGTTTGAATCTGCCCTTTGGAACTCAGGGAAGGTCATGGAGGCTGGAGTCTGTTCCCTACAAACAAGAAACAGGGGACACAGAAAGGCTTCCATGCCCAGGAGCCCCACAGAGTCCTGCTCAGTTTCAAAACAAAAGCAATAAAACTGACATAACTCCTACTGTTCCCCTCTATCCTTTACCAGGGTGCTCATATTCTACTAATCCTCCACCTAAACTGCCTTTCAACTGCAAAGAGACTATTAAACAGTTGCCTTTTAAAATAACACCACCTGAGGTTTCAGGAGATCCTCTTTAGGTATCTTTCACTCCTCTTTTACACACCGAAATAAAGGCAGTAGTTAAAGAATTTTCTAAACCTAGGGAGGATTCCCAAAAGTTTTCTGAAGAGTTTAGAGTTTTTATCAGGGTGTATGACCCTGGGTTGTCAGATCTTTGTCAGCTTGTGCACATGTTGGTAGGACCTGATGAAGCCAAAAAATGGATGTGCGAAGCATAATGACATAACCCTGAGGAGGAGATCCTTAGTGTTCAAAATGGTCCCCTCATGGACCAAAAAATAAAGCTCAAGAAATAGCAACCAATCTTTTAAAAGCCATTCCTAAAGTCTTCCCTACCCACATTGGTTGGTCTACTATTCAGCCATGTAAACATAAGAAAGATGAATCTGTTGCAGATTTTTAAGTCTGTCTGGAAGCTCTTTTCCTAAGACATTCCAGGTTTCATTCAATAAACGAGATCACTCTATGTGCTCTAGGTGCCCTGTTTGTAAAGAAATTATCTCCTGAGTTGGGGCTTCCCTGGTGGCACAGTGGTTGAGAGTCCGCCTGCCGATGCAGGGGACATGGGTTCATGCCCGAGTCCGGGAGGATCCCACATGCCGTGGAGCGGCTGGGCCTGTGAGCCATGGTGGCTGAGCCTGCACGTCTGGAGCCTGTGCTCCGCAACGGGAGAGGCCACAACAGCGAGAGGCCCGCTTACCGCAAAAAAAAAGAGAGAGAAATTCTCTCCTGAGATAAATGGACTAATAAAAGGGCAGAAAATAGGACGGAAGGCTGCTGGTTTGACTGAATTCATGACCATTGCTGAGCACTTTGCAAATATTTTGGAACAAGACCACAAGCAAAAATCTGCTAAGCTATTGGCCTTACAGCTACAACAGCTCTAAGTCCTGGCACCCAAAACAACACCTGGGCCTCCTACGTCACATCCTCATAAGCAACATCAAAATGCTGACCCAGGGACTGATGTCTCTCTTGTAATCAGCTGGGGCACTGGGAAGAAAAGTTCTCAAACGCTCTATGAAAAGTCTTCAGCATCATCTCAAATGCTCCCATTTGTCCCCCTAAAGGAGGGCCCCCATGTGGGCCCCTTCAAGAGCTGATGGGCCTCTGAGGGACGCTCTGGTAAACTGCCACCAGTAATACTTTTAAACAGCCAAGGGAAAACTGAAATTAAAATTAAAAAAAAATTTTGCCAAGTTCTGGTGGATATCATAGCTATACTCTGTACTTTGAACGCTATTCATAGCCGGCATGTTGTATCCTGGAAAAACTGGCAGAAGTCAGTAAAGGGTGAGAATTCTTACCAGAGTCTGCTCTCCTGAATCTCTGTCTGTAATACCAGGTAGACAGAGGAAAAGAAAATATCTTTTGCATCCTTTTTGGGGACACCTCTTGAAGGGGAATTACTCAATATTGCCAAAATTATTTAATTATTTACTGTTTGTCCGGGCTAAAAAGTAACAAGATATTTGAAAGGATTTTTTTGTTTTGTTTTGTTTTAAGTAGCTCTGTCATCAGAAGTTGGCCAAATGTGAAGCTGATATTCAGAGCCTGATAGACAAAAAAGTTTTTTAAAGCCTTCTCCTCTAAGCTAAAAGAAAACTATGTACCCAGATGGAAAGAAAAACCTTCTGAAGCTTTTGTGAAAAGATTTACTGAAACATTCCAAAGGCAAACAACTTGTAGGTATAAAAATTCTGGTCCTAGGGAACAAAAGTCCTTATTGGAGGATCCTGCATTCTTTCTCTGTGCCTTGGAGATGTAAATGTTCTACCTGGTCTTCGCCTAGAACTCTTATCTTCTTATCTAGGCCATCTCCTTGAAATGAAAACTTCAGGGAGGTAATTCTTATCAGAAGGAAAAAAGTAAAGGGAGAAAGGTTATTTTGAAACTTAGGCAAATGGAAAATCTTAAGTGTCTTCTTCACTACTATTAATAAAAAGCTTTAGGAAATTCCCTGGCGGTCCAGTGGTTAGGACTCAGCACTTTTACTGCCAAGGCCTGGGCTGGGGAACTAAAATCCCACAAGCCATGTGATGCGGCCAAAAAAAAAAAAAAAAATTAATAAAGATCATGCTTTCTCAGTCTTTCTTCCTAGCTGAGTTTTCTGCAGTCCTCTGTTAAATACAGACGTTCTTAAGGTTCTATCGTTGACCCTCTTTTTAAATATTAAAAAAAAAAAAAAAAAGCTTTAGCTACCTGAGCAGGTAACTTTAAATTTTTCCAGCTGCCAGAAAAGTAATTTGGATCCAACCATGTTTATAACTAGTGAATTTTGTATTATTGTGTCTGATTCATGGCTAAAATTTTTAAATAGAAGTTAAAAGGTGTCTGTTTGTGTCTGTCTATATGTTTATGTGTATCTATGTATATGTGTTGTAGATATATGGTGTTTTCTACCTCTGGATGATATTACTATAAATGATTTGTAGAAGAGCCCTATTTGATTGGCTTGAAGAGAATTAAGTGCTTATATAAATTAAGGATTCCTAAAGCTCTTGGAAATATAAAAACATAACTCAAATTCAAGTTCTCATAATATAGGATTAATCTTTAGTAAATAAAAGCTAGTGTAAGGTTTTTGGTTTAATTAAAACAGGCATATCTTTAGAATTATCAGCATTAAATATAATCCTTTCATTCTATCTGGGTTTACTAATTAAGTTCATGTTATCTCCTACAAAATTTGTTGGCCAGAAAAATAACTTAGGATGATGATTACCTTTGTATAATGTCTAATGAAGTTTTTGCAGGTAATCGAAACATGATTATTAAGAACAAGTGGTTTAAAGATGTAATAGATGTAAATGGAATAAGAGTTTCTAGGTGAACTTTTTGCCAAAGTCTTTTGGTTACTTGTAACCTTGAGGTTTTGCTAAGTTAATTTAAATGATGAGTTAAGTCAAATTTACTGAATATCTAGATTATCTCCAAATAAAAAACTGAAACATTACTAAAAACAGGTTTATACATTTTTGGCTTCCTTTAGCAGAGGAACTAAAGATATTTTGGTCTAATGGTAAACATGTTTTGTGTCACATTGGAAATGTACTATGAGGAAAATATAAATTTGTCAGTAACAGACTGTTCACAACTGTTTAATGCTATTAGAAAGAAAAAGGGCAACATCTCTGTATGCATGCAAAGTAGGATTGTGTTTTTGGTAAGAGAAGGAATGAGAAACAGAGATGCATTTTTTTGAGGGAAAAGAAAGTAATTTTGTCCTAATGTGAGACTGGGTATTTCAGAGTAGGAAAGAGGAAAAACAGAATCTGAATGTTAAAAAGAAAGTTGTAAAAGATTTGTGGAAAAAGAGTCTTTAGAAAGAAACTTTAATGTGTGGACAAGCTGGCTAAGACTGCAAAGGATCCAATTACATTTTTTAAAAAGTGAATGCCTACATGGCTGATGTATAACAGATCAGTGCCTTTTAGGTTACCTAACTGTGCCCCTACCTCTTCACAGACAGACTGAGACATCTCACTAGTCCACTCCCGTGAGTTTACATCGTTGAGTTAGGAAGAACCTGCCAGGATGCTTTCATAAATCAGGATTTGCTTTGGCAGGCCTCTAATTCCCTGGTTAGGAGTAAATGTAAATGAGGCTATGATCAGGAACCTCTCCTTAACTCTTGAAAGTACTGCGGAATCCATTGCTAAAACAATAGCTACCCCAAAAAATCCTAAGAATCTCTGGCCAAAGTCGTTCTTGGTAATAGGACAGCCCTTGACTGTCTTTTAGGTGAGTAAGGAGGTGTCTGTGCTGTGGCCAACACCACCTGCTGTACCTGGATTAACACTTCTGGGGAAGTTGAAACTCAGTTACGTTAGATCACTGAGCAAGCCACTTGCCTTAAAAAGGTGACTCCTTCAACAGGGTCTTTCTCTGACTTACTTGATTTTGATTGGCTTGGGCCTTGGGGATCATGGCTCTGAAGTACACCCCAGATGTTGGAAATTATCCTACTTATAATAATCATAGTAGTTCCCCTGGTACACTGTATTCTCTCAAAATCTTTAAATGAATGTTTGCAGGTGTTAATCACCAAGAAAATGATCTTAAGACTGGAACATCAAAAAAGGAACAAAGAGAATGATGAATTTACAAAAAAAAAAAGAATGAACCTAAAGTTATGACTTGTGAATACCTCAGAGATTTACCAAAAATGTCATGACCTGTGAGTACCACATGGTATATTAGCAAAAATTGAGAGAACACAGAGTGGTAGCTGAGAGTGGTGCTAATATCTTTAATTTGGATCACATCTGTCAGTGAAGCTGTGAGCCTGATCAAAAGGGGGGAAATTGGTAAAAAAAAAAAAAAAAAAAAGGAACAGCAGGCCCAAAATGGAGTAACTTGTGCTAAGACCCACGTCAGCAAACCAAGACTTCATACCTAACCTAATTGCAGTTTTGGCCTCTCCCAGGAATGTGATCTTTAACCAGTCAACCTGGAATTACCTGGTCAGTACTAGTGAGATAATCTGCCTGATAGACATCTGCCTTTCCCAAAAGGAGGGTGACCTTGCCTGAAACAATCTGGTTTTTGCTAGAATAGATTCCTTGCCCTGCCTCCTTCTGCCTATAAAAGTTTTCCACTTTGTACAGCTTCTTGGAGCTCCTTTCTATCTGTTTAGATGGGATGCTGCCTGATTCATGAATCATGAAATTAAGCAAATTAGGTCTTCAAATTTACTCAGTTGAATTTGGTTTTTTTGACAAAGCTAACAGCGTGGGTTCTGGAGTTCATAAGCAGCAACAAGTCAGCACATACAACCCCACATTAGACAAATGGAGATAAACTTCTTTGTAATTTCTAATTCCAATGTTAACCTAATAGTTTAGTCATTCTTATCATTTAGGAAACCCTAAAGAGCTTTCTCTTAAAGTACCAGCTAGGAGAGAAAATGTCACCCATTAGCAGCTAGCTTGACTCTTCCTATATTAATTCCCCATTTCTCTTTATCCAGCCTCCCTCCATCTCTTTCACATTAGGCAGTTTCTGCTACTGCTTTTATGCCAAAAGTTCGGCGTATTGACATATGGTGTTGTGCAACGGCTGTGTTGGTCTTCACATTAGGTATCTTCTCCTGATGATTAATCAGATGTTTCAGATGCACTTATGACTAAAGGCACCATAGATTCCGAGAGATGGCTCAACACCAGGTTTTTGGGATTATTCCCTAAAGCAAGCTGGAGAAATCTAAAATTATATAACTAGAACCATCCTCTTCTGATGCTTGAAGGATGTTCTGAGTTTGTGTCCATAGATTATAAGAGGTCATTCCCAGTGTTTTATTTTTATAATAAGATCTGAGAAGGGGGGAGAGTTCAATAGAATGTTTATAATTGCTAACAGATATTTATAATTGCTTAATGTGACCTCAGGCTGCATTAAAAGAAGTATTGTGTTTAAAGCAAGGGAGGAGAAGTTTTAGAAGCTGTCTTCAGCTTAAATTATTCATTTATTCAACTAAAAAGAGTGACACCTAGTCTGTGAAAGACATTGGGCTGTGAAAGATACAAATATAACAAGTAGCATACTGAGACAGATATAAACAGTATTAAATGAGAGCTCTGTGAGGGGGCTGCTGCTTTTCTGGTTAGGCTCATGGGGCTGTCAGAACTTTTACTACAGCAAACCTGTAGAACAAAGGTGTCTCCAGGAGGCTGGCTGCTAAGTGAGTAAGATGACCTGGTAGGCCTGTGTCAAAGTGGTGAGCACATGCCCTGTTTAAAGTGGGCAGCTGCCATTCAGTAATGTTAGATTGTCATCTTGTGAGAATATGGGTCTGGTTTTGCCAAGAGAAACTGGTGATCCAGAATTTTATGTGAAACATTTCATTTAAAAATATTGTCAAGATGGTAGCTGATTCAAGTGATTAAAAGCTTCATAGAACTCTTACATGCCCTTGGGCTACATTCTACTCTTGGGCTTCTGATTTGTACATTCTGCTCTCATTAGAGTCCCCCCAGTCAAGGTATGTTTGCCGATAGTTAGAGGGGTTCTTTAACTTGAGACTTCAAGTAAATACCTAATTGGATACTGCAGTAAGAATGACTCAGTTTACTTACTGTAATCAGTAGGTGAAGACAAATGAGTGACATATGCATGTTTATATAATTTTGGTGGGGGAGTCGGTTCTTCACTCACAGTGGAAAGTTTTAGTATATTCAACAGGCTGTGACCTGAGAGCATTTCACATTTCCACTGGGACAGGTGAGAGGAATAAAAACTCCTGGACTCCATTTGCTAATTTGAGGATGATGAAAGCTATTTCTCTGAGGTTTCTCAGTGTGGATTTATGATGACCTCAGGCCAGATTCTCTGTTGACGCTTTGAGCCTCTGTCCAGCATCATATACATTTCAAAGGAGCTTGCCTTCTCTGTGTCCTGGTGAAAGAAATGCAGGTGCTCAATTAATGGGTCACTGGCTCTTGAGTAACTTCTGGAGTTGCCTGGATGGAACCTCTGCTCCTCATGGACTATAAACAAATTCCATCTCTTTACCTGCTGCCTGTATCATGCCAAAGATAGAGCCAGGATTTGAACCCGGCTGTGTCTTAGTCTCATAGCAACTCCACTGCCAGCTATGAAATATCCACGTGGCCTGTTTAGGTCTCAGAAAAATTACTGTTATATTTACTTTTACCCATAGTTAATTTGAGTTTGGATATTTTTAGCAAATACATTTAAACTGGGAAATTAACACTTGAGAGGCAAAGAGTTAATACAAACCCAGTTTTCTATTAACTTTAAAATTGAACAGGAGTACGGTTGACACCTGTGTGTTTAGGCAGATTAACTGACATAACTAAGTAGAAATCCTCCTCTTTCTTCTGGAGATATGGTAGTTGGATCTCTGCTGTTACTTTATGAAGATCTAGATTGAGGCTTGAATAAAGAGTCCATCCAGGTTCCTGGGCTCCTGGAATTTTTAGGAAGTTATTTAGATCTGATCTCATCAAAATGGCTATGTTGACATGTGTGTGACCCCAATAAAAGCTAGCACTCTATGTAGTCCAGTGCTGGTCAGTGCTGCCTTAGAAGAAAAACACAGTCCATAAATCAAAAGTAGTTTAGACACTTTGAATCTTTTCTGAAACCTCTTGAATAATGTCAAGGCAGATACAGTCTGAAACTACCATCTTTTTTCATTAAAATTATCTTTTCCTAATTTTCTCAAATATCTCTCAGAGCGGTAGCTAAACTTGAAATTGTCTTTCCCTCCCCGCTGTCAACACTCCAAACTTTTTCTTTTATTTTAAGCAGGTTCTTGTTTTTAATATCTTATCCTTTTCATTCTACCACTTGCCATGTTTTTTTTGTTGTTGTTGTTTATTTTATTTAGCCGTAAACCATCTCTGTCTAGCCATTACCCAGAGTCTCCATCACAAAATCCCAGGAACCAAGCTATTAAAGACACAATTCTCACTAGATGACTACTGAGGAAGGTAAGGCTGGGAATATTCCCCCATTAATAATTTTTGCTCTGCTCTGTCACATATAAAAAATACTATATGTGGGCTTCCCTGGTGGCGCAGTGGTTGAGAGTCCGCCTGCCGATGCAGGGGACACGGGTTCGTGCCCCGGTTCGGGAAGATCCCACATGCCGCGGAGCGGCTGGGCCCGTGAGCCATGGCTGCTGAGTCTGCGCGTCTGGAGCCTGTGCTCCACAACAGGAGAGGCCACAACAGTGAGAGGCCTGTGTACCACAAAAAAAACCCCAAAACATAAAAAACCTGTATGTAATTACTAAGGATTATACATAACAGATATGCTTGGACATGCTTTATCCCAGAGCCCCCTTTTGCTCCCTCACTGTGGACCAGACTGAAGAACAGCATGAGAATCAGGAATGGTGAGAGATTCAAGTATGTGGTGGGAGGTGAGGTCAGGTTCATGGGTGGACTGAGCATCAGCCCTTGGTTGAAACTCAGCATAATAAATATGACAGTTTTTTGGGTGATTTTCTTAAAATTACATTTGGTGACTTCTGTTTTGAGCAGCATCAAAATAACCCTGTGCCAGAATAACTGCGGCAGAATGTTGTTTACTCTGGCTTTGAGGAATATAATGTTACGAATATTCTTGCCTCTCTCTTTTCTACCTGTATCGCTTTTTCCAAATTTCTAGGTACCAGATCAAGTGTTAAGTTGAAATCATGGAATGTCAGGCTTGGAAAGATAAAGGTTATGGAGCTTGGTGGTTCCCAAATCTTATACCTGTCTCCTTTGTCAAATCGCACATTCTGTATTCCACCGCTCAGAGGTTCTGATTTATTAGTTTGCTGTGGAGCTCTAAAATATGTATTAAAAAAAAAAGTCTCCTGAAGTGTTTTTGTTAACCATTCTGGTTTGGGAAATCCTGATCAAATTCACCTCCTTCCACCCCGCCTGATGCCTGGATTCCCTCTAACAGCATACCTCTTGATAGTCAGCCTGGGGATGACGTTGATGATGGTGAAGGAAGCCCATAGGTACCAAGTGCTTTCTAACTGTTAGGCACTGGACTAAGGCTTTATCTAATTTGTCCCATACACTACATATAACAATCTCAGGAGCTAGATAAGATTATTATACACACATTTTATCCCACGTCTTTGAATTGGCTATGATCTCACTTTCTTCTAGGTTTTTACTCATGTACTGTTGCCCTTGCAAGGCACTCCCTGCCTAATTATACTTGTCTCCTTTGAGCTTCTTTACTATCTCTACTTTCTTCTATTCATCTATATTTTATTGGGAAAACAGTACAGTTTAACAAATTAAAGGTGTGGATTCTGGAGCCGGGCTCTGTGGGTTTAAACCCAGCTCCACCATGCTCTGATAGTGTCGTTCTGGGTTAAGCTAACCTTCCTTTGCTTTCTTCATTTGTAAAATGGAGATTTAAAATCCACTTCTTCACAGAGTCCATGTGAGGGTTAGTATATTAATGCATGTTAAACATTCATAATAGACCCAGGAATGGAATAAATGCTCGATAAATATCACCCATTTTTATCTGATTATACCAAATTTTAATTGTCCATTTACTTGTCTTTCTCACCTACTAGGCAGTAAACATCTTGAAGGAAGAGAGTATATCTTGTTCAATCTTGTATCTCAAGTGTCTACTGCAAGGCCTAGTAGATAATAAGTGTTCAAAAATTGGTAATTTTAAATGTAATTCTAATCTGTAAGAAGGTTCAGAATAAAACATTATAAAGACTTCCAGCCTACACCCTGATTTCTCTGAACATTTACAACCCTTCTAAATCATACCACTCCACTGCCAATTAATAATAATTTTTTATTGTTATTAAACCACATGGCCCTATAAGTTTGCTCACTGCTTTGTCTATCAGACAAACCTGGGTTTGAATATCCTTGCTTGCTTCTCTTGTTCTCTTGATTTGGCATTGGGCAAGTCATTGTACTGCTTAGATCTTCATTTCTCTCATCTATAAACCTGAGGTGAAATATCTTCCCTGCAGTGCAGTTGTAGGGTTAACAGTGTTGTGTGATGGACATGTTATATAGTGCCTGTGATGGAAAAGATGCTCAGAAAGAGGTAGGTAGGCTTATTGTTGCGTGGAAGAAGTTCAACACGAATGCTTGTTGATATGGTCTTGGCCTACGTTCAGTATTCTTCATTCATGTAGACTGAAACCTTTTGGAGTCAGATTTCTTTAAGTACTGTGATGGTTGAATTATGTCCCCACCAAAAGATATCCTGACCCCCAGAACCTCAGAATGTAATCCTTTTGGAAATAGGGTCATTTTAGATATAATTAGTTGAGGTGGGGTCAAAGTAGAGTACGATGAGTCCTTAATCCAATATGATTGATGCCTTATAAGAAGACGAGAAAGAGACCCAGGGAAAAGAATGCCAGGTGATGATGGAGGCAGAGATGGGAGTGATGCACCTGCAAACAGAGGAACTCCAAGGATTGACCCTCACCACCACAAGCTAGGAGGAGGTAAGAAAGGATTCTACCCAGAGTCTCAGAGAGAGCACAACCCTGCTGACACCTTGACTTTGGACTTCTAGCCCTAGAACTGTGAGAGAATACTTTTAAGCTCTTTAAAGCCACCCAGTTTGTGGTACTTTGTTATAGCAGCTGTAGGAAACTGATACAAGTACTATGCTAAACTTAATGACCATGACTTCTTAAAGCTACTCTGGGAAAAAGGGAGCAGTGTGATAGTTACTCATAAAAAGGAGCAAATTGAGGTTTTCCAACCTAAAAATGATTATGCCTATAGAATGATAGGCTTCTGGAAAATGAGGGAGAAACAAATCCTTAATATATCACTCTCCTTAAAGCGTTTAAAAAAATATTTTTTCCCTTGAACTTCCAAACTTTTGTTAATAAGTTTGGGTCCCTAAAGGACCAGAAAGCTTTCAGTTGTACTTGTTCAGAACGGTAAGAAAATCCTTTTTGCATTTACTATTTATGAGCTGTGGCTTCATATTGTCTTGTGGTCAGGTGATGCTTGCTTTTAAGAACCCGCACATGAGACCAGATTCATTATTTTTTAATGTAAAAAGGATGATGGCAAACTGTACAGTGTTATATACAACCAGGCTGTCACTCTTGCCCTAGAATTTGTATTAACATTGTTCATTTAGAAACTAGTAAACCACGTGCCATATTTATAAACATCATATTTGACATAAAAGTAATATTTGTTGGAAATTGAATTTAAGTGTTTAATTGCAGTACATGAATCATGGGACAATCTTCAATTCTGAACAATTCCATGGTACTAAAACTTGGGAGCACATTTTTTCCATGTAAAGTACACATCTAATAAGAAAATCCCTTCACTTTGCTCTCATATTTCTTTCAGCAGGGGGGCAGCTGCCATTTCAGTTGCTAAGTTCATTCGACTTCTAAGTACAAGGAAAATGAAATCAAAATACTCAGATCAGTTGGGGTAAAAAATCAAATACTGTTATGGTTAACCCAAAGTGTTCTAGAAGAAAATTTAATTTGTACTTATTTCTAAAAAGCTTTTCTTCTGGGGAGAAAAGTTTTGCATTGCCAGTCTGAAGTAATGTAACTGGGAATCCAATCCTGTCTCAGAGAAGCTGCTTTTCTCTGTCCTTTGTATATATTCAACTCTCATGTATCTTTCCTGGCCTCAGCTTTAACAAATGTCATAAGCTATGGGAAGATGACATTTCTCTCTTTTGAAGGAAGCAGTTTCACATTTCCTGGGGTGAATTTTTGACCCAGGTTACTACTGTACAGTTGTGATTTTTTGGTATTTTTTACAGATTAGCAATTTTTCCCCAGAATTTTCCTAAAATGTCTGGATTTTCATAGAATTATTTTTCTCCTCTTGAAGTCCATCTTCCATTGCTCCTGCTCTTAGCTATATCTGTTGCCTAAAACACCTAATAAAGCATTTTCATTCATTTTTTCATTCAACTACAGCCCACCAGTGGAGCTGACAAACTAAGGCTTGCTGCCTGTGTTTGTGCTACTCAAGAGCTAAGAGTGTTTTTTACCTTTTTTAATGGTTGAAAAAAAATAGCAGCAGAAGAATGATATTTTGTGACACAGGAAAATTACACACAATTCAAATTTCAGTGTCCAAATACATGTTTATTGGGACACAGCCTTGCTCATTTGTTTACATATTATCTATGGTGAGTCATGGCTTAGCAAAGTCCCATGGTCATTCTAGTACTTCAGTGTTTTGCTTCCTTCTCGCAGTTCCAAATCTGCCAGCACTGCCCGTAGACCACATGTCCCTGTCATGCCCCACAGCCTTGCATGTATTTTTCTCTGCCCTTCCTACTCACTTTCATGGGACACTCCAGTAGGGCTCTGCATGGCCAGATCCCAAATTTCTTCCTTTTAAGATGGCTCTGCACCATAATCTAGCCCCACACACCCCTACTTCCAGTTCATCTGCCAGTATGGTATCTGTCTTAGTCAGCTCAGGTTGCTTTAACAAAATACCATAGTCTGGGTGGCTTAAATACAAATATTTATTTCTCACAGTTCTAGAGACTGGGAAGTTCAACATCAAGGTACCAACAAATTTAGTGTTAGTTGAGAGCCCACTTCCTGGCTCACAGATGACTACCTTCTCTCTCTGTTCTTGTTGGAAAGAGGTGAGAGAGCTCTCTGGGCTTTCTTTTATAAAGGTATTCATCCCATTCATAAGGCTCCACCCTCATGATCTAATCACTCCCAAAGACCCCTACCTACTAATACCATCATAACAGGGTTTAGGATTTCAACAGCCAAATTTTGGGGAAACACAATTATTCAGTCCATAACAGAATCCCATGTACTCTTTTGTCTGAAAGGGGAGCTCAGACAGAGGAAAGACAAAAGTCATGAATTTTTTTAAAGATTCTTAAGCTGGGTCTCGCTCTTGTTGTATTTATTTAGTTTTTGTTTTTTAAACTTAAATATTAGGAATCTACTTTCATACTTGTTAAACTTCTCCTGATTGGTTTTAGCCCAGCATTGCTGTCTGTGAAGCTGGTTTTGAAACTTCATTTTGTTGGCCAGTATACTGCTGTGTTTCCCAGATTTGTGTTGTTCTCAAGTTTTTTATTGTAGATGCATGTTCTACATTTTAATCACATGTATTGAGTAAGATATTTGAGGATTGGACCCCAAACAGAACTTTGTGGCACTCTCCTGGAAACTCCTTTCCAATTCAGTATTGATCTCTTAAGCAGCACTCATTGGTTCAAATAATTTCCAATCCCCCTTATAACTGTGATTATGGAAGACTCTGCGAAGTACTTTGCTAAAATGGATATGAACTGTATCTAAACCCTTCCCCTGATCCAGTAGCTTAGAGCTTCTCATCGTGCTATCTATAAGTATGTCGGGGTCAAAGGAGAAACCTGAGTTCAAAAACTATGTCTGTCCCTTCACCTAGGAAAATGCTTTTCTAACCCTCAGTGTGGTGGTAAGGATTCAAGAATTGAAGGGTGAACTACTAAAACAATTAGAACACAGCATTACATGTAGGAACTTCCCCTTAAATGGTAGCTTTAATTATTATCACTAATAAGATTATCAAGAAAGGAATGAAATTATTTTAGGATAACTTGTTCTCAGTAAATTCACAATAGTACCTAGTGAAGAAAAATTTGTTTCTAAATGTCCATGTATCATTTTTTGATCACTGATTCTTGTAGTTTGCATAGATGTGATGTTATGTATACTGTTCTAGGGTTTCTGCAGTCTACTCTTGGCTGAAATTTGTCATCCTATACAGCTGATTTCAATTCTTTGTCAAATCTCTTATTTATTTAAATTCTTAAATATTATGATAGTCTTTTCATTTCCAGACACCCTAGTATATAATTTGCTTGAACATGTGGATATGAACACACGGAAGCAGGCACGTATTTCTGTATCATCTTTCCTCTGCAAGGCTTCTCTTCAGCTGAGAAACTTGATTTGGGGTTAAAAGCTCAGGATCAGGGATAAAAACATCTAGATACTGGTGCATAATCTGTTCCTTAACTAGCTGTATGACCTATGATGTGCTGTTGGACCTCTCTTGGCATTATTCTCTGTAAATAATGGTTTCTATCAGATGCTTTCCATGAGTTCCTTCTTGTTCTAGAATACCATGATCATAAGCAATCTGTTAAGCATATACAAGAAATCCCCAGAGGAGTTTGCAGGGAGGGAAGATGATGGAATCACTCAGTAACTACACAAGTTTCATGAGATGACAGCAAAAATAAAGGCAGCTCATAAATTCTGCAGAAATTCAGAGGAGGGAAGGAAAGGTGGATGTAAGGCTTTTGGGGGTAGACTTCGTGGATGGAGACTAAACAAAAGGGAGAAAAGAGATTGTCAACGGTTGATGTCAGAAATGCTTTTTATTTTTGTTTTATTTTGCTGATGTTTTAATCTTCTCCAAGGTCAATGTCAGTGCAAGATATTTATTTCCTTACCATTCTTTGGGATATTACCTTGATCCTTAATCAGTAGTCCTAACTTAATCAGTAGTCCTAACTTCTGCTTTCAAAACTGGACAAGATATTGCCATTTATTCCCAAGCACACCATTTTGAGGTGGTATATCATCTTATTTGGAGGGAAATAACATTCAGCAACATGAAGATAGGTAGAGAAATTTTGGAATTGTCTTCTGGCCTCAGCAGCATTTGAATGCAAACAATTCAGATAGTTGCTACGAAGTGGTTGCTTCATAATGTTGAATAAAGGATGAGAAAAACATTAAGGGAATAATAGATGACATCAATTTAGCTTGCTCTTTTGAGGGATATAGTGAAATGTGGTAGTTAGGAATATAGGCTCTGGAGTCTGACTCTGGATCCACCATTAATGGTTGGATGAGGCTGGAGAAGTTACTTAACCTTTTGAACCTCAATTTCTTCATTCATAAAATGGGCATAGGGCTTCCCTGGTGGCACAGTGGTTGAGAATCCACCTGCCAATGCAGGGGACACACGTTCGAGCCCTGGTCTGGGAAGATCCCACATGCCACAGAGCAACTAGGCCCGTGAGCCACAACTACTGAGCCTGTGCGTCTGGAGCCTGTGCCCCACAACAAGAGAGACCACGACAGTGAAAGGCCCGCGCACCGCGATGAAGAGAGGCCCCCACTTGCCGCAACTAGAGAAAGCCCTCGCACAGAAACAAAGACCCAACACAGCCAAAAATAAATAAATAAATTTATTTAAAAAAATAATAAAATAAAAATAAAATGGGCATAATAATAAAACGTATAGAGATTTTTTAGGATGAAATATATCATCACATAAATATCTTAAACTAGTAGTTAATAGATTAAATTCCCACTGTCATTTATTATTATTCTAAGTATTTTTGTATTCTCCCATAAATGCACACACTTATTATCACAAGGAATATGGAACAAAGACAGGACATGAAATAGAAAGGAGAAATGCGAAAAATTGAGTCTTTCTAAAGACATAAATTATAACAATTGAGGCCTTGGCTCCTATAAATTCTCCTTAAGAAATGCCTTCTCTGACAGTCATTTCCAACATGCTTCTTTACGCTTGAATTCAAAGTTGTTGCAAAATTAAAGAATAAGATCTTAGAATTTTGAGTGATCTCTTTGGACCCTAGATGACATTGTGTCATATGACTCTATTCTGTGATTTTATCATTTAAGATTATTTATTATCATTGAAATGTCATTAATTAAGCATGGCAAGAATGCAACAAAATCAAGATATAAGCATTATTTTGCCTAACCTCTGAATTCATTTTAATAATTAACTGTGTAAAGAATTTAGTTATGCAGTAAAATATTTTTTTAAAAATTGTGGAAGGTTGCTAAAATGAATAACAAAAGATAAATACAGTCCTTTAGGAATTTTTGGCAGAAAAAAAATTCCTAACTCTCAAACGAATATAATAGATGCTCCTCTTTCAGAATTTCTGTGAATCTTTTTTTCTTGGGTTAACTCAGCTGTATGTATGAACACCTGGAGAATATACCAGGGTGGGTGAGACATTACATGTGGGAGTGAAGAAGGCATCAAAAGGCATTAAAAATTTGGAGGCACTGGGTAGGAAATTCATGTGCTACTGCAGGGAATCCACTCTCTAATGATTATAAAGCATTTTATACATTCTTAATTCTGTAGCAGAATTAGGAACTATTTCTTCAACTCTGTACGTCTTTTCTTGTCTTTTTTCTTTTTTATTGAAACATAATTGACATAAAACATTCCATTAGTTTCAGGTGTACAACATAATGGTAACATTTGTATACATTGTGAAATGATAACCACGATAAGTGTAGTTATCATCTGTCACTAGTCACCATGCTGTACGTTACATCCCCATGACTTATTTATTTTACAACTGAAAGTTTGTACCTATAGATCCCCTTTGCCCATTTTACCCACCCCTCAACCCTCCTCCCCTCTGGTAACCACCAGTCTCTTCTCTGTATCTATGAGTTTTGTTTTGTTTATTCATTTCTTTTGTTTTTTAGATTCCACATATAATTGAAAACATATGGTATTTGTCTTTATCTGTCTGAGTTATTTCACCTAGCGTAATACCCTCAAGGTCCATTCATGATGTTGCATGTGTCAAGATTTCATTCTTTTTTATAGATGAGTAGTATTCAGTTGTATATGTGTACCACATCTTTATCCATTCATCCATTGAATGACACTTAGGTTGTTTCCGTATCTTGGCTGTTGTAAATAATGCTGCAGTGAACATAGGGGTGTGTATATCATTTCAAATTAGTGTTTTTGTTTTCTTTGGAACTATACACAGAGTAGAATTGCTGGGTCATATGTCGTTCTATTTTTAACTTTTTGAGGAAGCTCCATACTGTTTTCCATAGTGGCTGTGCCAATTTACATTCCCATCAACAGTGCACAAGCTTTCCCTTTGCTCCACCTCATCAACACTTGTTATTTCTCATCTTTTTGTTGATAACCACTCTAACAGGTGTGAGGTGATGTGCCATTTTGGTTTTGATTTTCATTTCCCTGATGATTAGTGATGTTGAGCATCTTTCATGTGCCTGTTGGCCATCTTTATGTCTTATTTGGAAAAATGTCTCTTCAAATTCTCTGCCCATTTTTAAAAATTGGATTGTTTGTTTCTTTGTTATTGAGCTGTATGAGTTCTTTATGTATTTTGGTTATTAACTGTGTATTGGATATATGATTTGCAAATATCTTCTCCCATTTAGCACGTTCTCTTTTTATTTTGTTGATAGTTTCCTTCACCATGCAGAAGATTTTTTAATTTGATGTAGTACCATTTTTTAACTTTTTTTGTGTGTGTGTGTGTTACGTGGGCCTCTCACTGTTGTGGCCTCACCCGTTGCAGAGCACAGGCTCTGGACGCGCAGGCTCAGCGGCCATGGCTCATGGGCCTAGCTGCTCCGCGGCATGTGGAATCTTCCCGGACCGGGGCATGAACCCGTGTCCCCTGCATCAGCAGGCGGACTCTCAACCACTGCGCCACTAGGGAAGCCCCCAATTTTTAACTTTTGCTTTTTGTTGCCATTGCTTTTGGAGTCAGATCCAAAAAAAATGTCACCAAGTGTGATGTCATGGAGCTTACTGCCTATACTTTTTCTAGGAGTTTTATGGTTTCTGGTCTTACATTCAAGTCTTTAATCCATTTTAAGTTAATTTTTGTGTATGGTGTAGTATAGTGGGCCGGCTTCATTCTTTTGCATACAGCAGTCCAGTTTTCCCAACACATTTTATTGAAGAGACTGTCCTTTACCCATTGTATATTCTTGCCTCCCTTGTCGTAAGTTAATTGGTCATATATGTATGGGTTTATTTCTGGACTCCCTATTCTGTTCCATTGATCTTTGTGTCTGTTTTTTTGCTAATACCATACTGTTTTCATTACTGTAGCTTTGTAATATACAGTAGACCCTTGAACAAAGCCAGTTTGAACTGCATGGATCCACTTATGTGTGGATTTTTCACAATAGGTACATACTACAGTACTATACAATCCAAGATTGGTTGAATCCCTAGATGCAGAAATCCAGAAACAAAGAGCCTACAGTAAAGTTATACGTGGATTTTTGACTGGACAGAGGGTTGGCTCCCCTAACCCCACGTTGTTGAAGGGTCAACTATAGTTTTAAATCTGGGAGCATGATGCCTCCATCTTTGTTCTTCTTTCTCAAGACTGCTTTGGCTATTTGGGATCTTTTGTGGTCCCATACAAATTTTAGAATTGTTTGTTCTATCTGTGAAAATGTCACTGGAATTTTGATAAGGATTTTGTTGAGTCTGTATATTGCTTTGAGTAATATGGACCTTTTTACAATATTAATTCTTTCAATCCATGAGCAAATCCATTTATTTGTATCTTCCTCAATTTCTCTCATCAATGTCTTATAGTTTTCAGTGTACAGGTCTTTTACATCCTTGGTTAAGTTTATTCCTAGGTATTTTATTCTTTCTGATGCAATTGTAAATGGGATTGTTTTCTTACTTTCTCTTTCTTATAGTATTTGGTATATAGAAACAAAACAGATTTTTCCATATTGATTTTTACCCTGCAACTTTACTGAATCTGTTTATTAGTTCTAACAATTCTTTTGTTGGAGTCTTTAGGGTCTTATATATATGAAATCATGTCACCCACAAAGGTGACAGGTTTACTATTTCCTTTCTAATTTGGATGCCTTTTACTTACTTTTCCTGCCTAATTGCTCTGGCTAGGACTTGCAATGTTATGTTGAATAGAAGTGGTGAAGATGGGCATCCTTTTCTTGTTCCTGATCTTAAGGAAAAAGCTTTCAACTTTTCACTATTGAGTATGATGTTAGCTGTGGGCTTGTCATATATGGCCTCTATTATTTTGAGATACAGCCCCACTATGCCCACTTTGTTGAGAGTTTTTTTTTTTTTTTTTTTTTTTTTTTTTTTTTGCGGTACGCGGGCCTCTCACGGTTGTGGCCTCTCCCATTGCGGAACACAGGCTCCTGATGCGCAGGCTCAGCGGCCATGGCTCACGGGCCTAGCCGCTGCGCGGCATGTGGGATCTTCCCGGACCGGGGCACAAACCCGTGTCCCCTGCATCGGCAGGCGGACTCTCAACCACTGCGCCACCAGGGAAGCCCTGTTGAGAGTTTTTATCATATAAGTGGTTGTGGAATTTTGTCAAATGCTTTTTCTACACATATTGAAATGGTCATATAATTTTTACCCTTCATTTTTTAATGTGTTTAATCATTTTGACTGGTTTGCAGCTGTTGAACCACTCTTGCATCCCTGGGATAAATCCCACTTGATCATGGTATATGATCCTCTTAATGTATTGAATTTGATTTGCGAATATTTTGTTGAGGATTTTTGCATCTATGTTCATCAGGAATATTGGCCTATAGTTTTCTCTCTTTCTTTCTTTCTTTCTTTCTTTTTTTTGTGGTGTCCTTGTCTGGTTTTGGTATCAGGGTAATGATGGCCTCATAAAATGAGTTTGGGAACATTCCTTCTTCAATCTTTAGGAAGAGTTTGAGAAGGATAGGTATTAAATCTTCTTTGAATATGTAGTATAATTCACCAGTGATGTCATCCGGTTTTAGACTTTTGTTTGTTGGGAGTTTTTGATTCAGCCTTCCTACAAGTAATCAGGCTATTCTGATTTTCAGTTTTGCTTGATTTAGTCTTGAAAGACTGTGTGTTTCTAGGAATTTATCCATTTCTTCTAGGTCATCCAATTTAATAGCATATAACTGTTTATAGTAGTCTCTCATGAGCCTTTGTTTTTCTGTGGTTTCAAATGTAACATCTTTCATTTCTGATTTTTATTTGAGCCCTCTTTTTGTTTTTAGCAAGTCTAAGTTTTATTTATCTTCAAAGCACTGGCTCTTAGTTTTATTAATCTTCTCTGTTGTCTTTTTAGTATCTGTTTCATTTATTTCTGCTCTAATATTTGTTATTTCCTTCCTTCTAGTAACTTTGGACTTCTTTTTCTAGTTCCTTTAGGTATGAAGTTAGGTTATTTACTTGAGCCTTTTCTAGTTTCTAGGCATTTAGTATTGTGAACTTCACTCTTAGAACTGCTTTTATTGCATCTCATAGATTTTGATATGTTGTATTTCCATTTTTATTTGTATCAAGGTATTTTTGATTTCTCCTTTGATTTGTTTGTTGACACATTGGTGTTCAGTAGTATGCTCTTTAATATCCACATATTAGTGATTTTTCCAGTTTTCTTCCTGTAATTGATTTCTAGTTTCATGCCATTGTTGTCAGAAAACATGCTTGATGTGATTTCAATCTTCTTAAATTTATTGAGACTTGTTTTGTGGCCTAGCAGATGATCTATCCCAGAGAATCTCCATATTCACTTGAGAAGAACGTTTATTCTGCTGCTTTTACATGGTATGTTCTCTATATATCTGTTAAGTCAATCTGATATAATGTTTCACTTAAGGCCAGTGTTTCCTCATTGATTTTCTGTCTGGATGATCTATCCATTGATGAAAGTAGGGAATAAAATTTCCCTTCTATTATTGCATTGCTGCCATTTTATCCCTTTAGTTGTTTTAATATTTACTTTATATATTTAGGTGCTCCTGTGTTGGGTACATAAATATTTACAAATATTATATCTTGTTGTATTCATTCATTTATCATTATGTAGTGCCCATTTTCATCTTTTATTAGAGTCTTTGTTTTAAAGTCTATTTTGTTTGATATATGTATAACTACCCCAGCTTTCTTTTGGCTTAGGTTGGTATGAAATATCTTTTTCCATCCCTTCACTTGTGGTCTGTGTGTGTCCTTACATCTGAGGTGAGTCTCTTATAGGCAGCATATACATGGGTTTTGTTTTTATCCATTTAGCCACTCTATGCCTTTTGATTGGTGACTTTAATGCATTTATATTTAAAGTAGTTATTTATAAGTATGTACTTATTGCCATTTTTATCATTGTTTTCTGGCTGTTTGTAGTCCTTCTCTCTTTCTTTCTTCTTCTCTTGCTTTCTTCTCTTGTGATTTGATGAATTTCTGTACTGTTATGCTTAGATTCCTTTCTCATTATCTTTTGTGTATCTATTATAGGTTTTTGCTTTGTAGTTACCATGAGGTGTATGCCATATATATATATATATATATATATATATATATATATATATATATATATATATATATCTCAGTGTATTTTAAATTGATAGCAAGTTAAGTTTGAAAGCATTCTAAAACTCTGAATTTTTACTCCTGCCACCCCATGTTTTGTGTTTTTGATGTTATATTACATTTTACAGTTTTTTATCTTGTGTATCCCTTAACTAATTCTTGTAGTTGTAGTTATTTGAATTACTTTTGTCTTTTACCTTCATATTAGCCATATAAATGATTAATCCACTACCTTTACTATATATTTACCTTTACAGTGAGATTTTTTACTTTCATATGTTTTCTTATTACTGATCAGTGACCTTTCTTTACAGCTTAAAGAAGTCCTTTAACATTTCTTGTAAGGCTGGTTTTGTGCTGATGAACTTCTTTAGATTTTGTTTGCCTGGAAAAATATTTTTCTCTCCTTCAATTCTGAATGGTAACATTGCCAGGTAGAGTATACTTGGTTAGAAGGTTTTTCCTTTCAGCACTTTGAGTATATCATGCTATTCCCTTTTGGCCTGCCAAGTTTCTGGTGAAAAATCTGATAGTCTTATGGGGGTTCCCTGGTATATAACAAGGGTTTGTTTTTATCTTGCTGCTTCTTAAAGATTCTTTCTTTATCTCTAATTTTGAAATTTTAATTATAATGCGTCTTACTGTGAATCTTTTTTGTGTTTATCTTGTTTGGAACTCTCTGCAGTTCAGGAATCTGGATGTCTGTTCTCTTCCCCAGGTTACCAGGTTAGGATAGTTTTCAGCCATTATTTCTTCAAATAAGTCTTCCCCATGCCACACCCCCACCCCCACCCCGCCGTCCCCCTCTGGATCTCTTTAGTGCATATATTATTCTGCTTGGTGTTGTCCCATAAGTCCCTTAAGCTACTTATTTTCTTTCATTCTTTTTCCTTTTTGCTGCTCTGTTGGGGTGAGTTCCAGTGCCCTCTCTTTCAGATCACTGATTCTTTCTTCTGCTTTATCTGGTCTGCTGTTGAATCCCTCTAGTATATTTTTCAGTTTGGTAATTGTATTCTTTAGCTCTGTGCATCTTTATATCCATTAGTTTGAACTCTTTATCACGTAAATTACCTATCTCTTTTTTATTTAGATTTTTTTTTTTTTTTTTGCGGTACACGGGCCTCTCACTGTTGTGGCCTCTCCCGTTGCAGAGCCAGGCTCTGGCTGCGCAGGCTCAGCGGCCATAGCTCATGGGCCCAGCCACTCCACGGCATGTGAGATCTTCCCGGACTGGGGCACGAACCCGTGTCTCCTGCATCGGCAGGCGGACTCTCAACCACTGCGCCACCAGGGAAACCCTTTATTTAGGTTTTATTCTGGGGTTTTATCTTGTTCTTTTGTTTGGCATGTATTCCCATGTCTCCTCATTTTGGTTGTCTCTTGAACTGTCTCTCCAATTATTCAGGCCTGTGGTACCCAGAAACACAATCCTCCTGTGCACAAGAGCCTGGCACTCAAGGGGTGTCCCCTATGTAGGCTGTGAATGCCCACTGATTTTGTTGGGGCTGGGGGAATGGCGCAGGGGGCAGGGCATTCACTTGCCCATACTAGCAGGTTAGAGTAAGAATGTAAAAGTGGCACCCACCATCTCTAGTGCTAGCAAGGTAGAGGGAGAATGTAAAAATGGTGCCTGCCAGAGCCTCTATCCCTGGAAGGAGTTCCAACAGGCTTCTGCTCCTCTGGAAGATGCTTTAAGGTTGGCAAATGAATCTCTTTCACATATGGTGTAGGCTCTTTGCAAATGGGTGCTTTTGAGCTGGGTTTTGGGCTGTGTCTGTGCACAAGCCCTTTAAGAGCAGAATCTGCATTCCCTATAGCCCTTTGGTTCTTTTGAATGTAGGTCCTGTTGGTTTTCAAAGCCAGTTTTTTAGGGGGCTTGTCTTTCCAGTGCATGTCCCAAGGGTGGGGTGCCTGATGTGAGGCACAAACATCTTGCACCTCAGAGAGATGCTTAGTATTTATGAGATCCCTCCTGCTTGCATGTTGCAGTGCAGTGGGTGAGCTTTTAGGTGAAACTGTGTCTCTGCCTTCCCTAGCTATCTCAGTGTGTCACTTTTATTTTTTGTTGTTCAGCTAGCTCTCAGGTTCTTTTCAGAGGGAATTTTTCCATGTGTAGCTGTGGACTTATTGTGTCTGTAGGAGGAGGTGAGCTCAGGATCTTCCCATCTTGAACTGCCTCCTCCTATGTGTGTTTTCTTTTCAAAGCCTCTGACAATCAATTCTCTGTTTCCCTATTTTTCTCCCTTTTTCCATACATACTTTTATTGGAAACAAAATAGGTCCTAATGGGAGGCAGCAAAAAGGCCTAAAGGGGTGAACATAGTCCAGTGCACATTTAAGGTAAGAATAGAAACCTCCTGATCAATGAGAGGTCTTAGGCAGTGAAAGTCTCCTTGCTTGATACATTTACAAGGAGAGCAAGTAAAGCACTAGAAAATACCTGCCAAGCAAGACTGCCATTTTTGGCAGGAATAGGGGTCAGATTCTTCTGTAGAGTTTCTCCGTCTTGAAGCTCTTGTATTTTGTAATACAAGACATTAGTTCATCATACCATGTGCTGAGAAAACCTTTGCTTATGTACAATGGCTATATTTGAGTGACTGAAAATGCAGCCAACAAACAGCTGCAAGACAATTGCTTGTGCACAAAACCTCATAACCTTGGCTGTACACACAGTGAGCCCCTTGCAAATGCAAGGCTTAGTTTTCTTCCAGGTGGGATATTACCTGTGAATCTATTGAAATATGGATACACTCATCGCTTTCCTCGAAGAGTTGGGTTACACTGTAGAGAAGACACATGCAAGATTTGTCACCTGAACAATTCTTTGTCATTCACTCTCTACCATCTCCATTTCCTTTGCATGTAAAAAACAAGTTGACCCTTCTCTGCAAAACTTATTTTTTTTCTACTTGAGGAAAGGAATAATTATTGGAAGTGATTCAATGCATGCTTATGCACCATCCTCCCACAAAAGGATTGAAACCACTGAGTATCATGGAAAACACATTTTTTAAACGCTTTCAAATGTTTTGACTTGTAACACTATGTTTTCACCTCCTGCTTGATTATCCATTATCGTGTTGATGGGGAAAATGCGTTCTCTTTTGTGATCTTCGCTCTTAAAATGCGTATGAAAAGTAAAGACCACCTGTTGCCATGTAGAAGTATAGTTTTTCTCTAAATCCACTTGACATTTCAAGGCTTCACATCTGCTACTTCGTGATAACATTTTCCTTTGTAGATCATGTGGTTTCTAAAATGGTGTCATGTGTGTCAAAATCTAGCCAGGAGGGCTTCCCTGGTGGCGCAGTGGTTGGGAGTCTGCCTGCCGATGCAGGGGACACGGGTTCGTGCCCTGGTCCGGGAAGATCCCACATGCCGCGGAGCGGCTAGGCCCGTGAGCCATGGCCGCTGGGCCTGCGCATCTGGAGCCTGTGCTCCGCAGCGGGAGAGGCCACAGCAGTGAGAGGCCTGCGTACCGCAAAAAAAAAAAAAAAAAAAATCTAGCCAGGAATGGTTTTTAAAATTACTAATCTTAAGGGTGTTTTAGGATTTCATGTCCTATAGGGGAAGGGGTTCATGGTGATTATACCACACTCTTATCTAAAACGTATGAAACACATTTCTTCTCTTGTGCCCATTCTGATCAGTTGGATGTGAGTATGTGAACTACTGGGTTGAAATTGGGTATTTATGGTTGCCCAAGTAAAACAGTCCTCACTGATTTGGGTTGCCTGTTGTAGGTGACAGATTGGGCAGTGTCCGGTACTGGCCATCCCTTCTTTAGAACCTTCTTACAGGTGAGAGAAAGATGTCATTTCTGTCCCAGGTACACTTACATTCTGGCTGACACAGCAGGGTGGCCAAGGGCATATGGCAACAAACTTCTACCTACCTGTCCTTCCCTTGCCCCTCCTCATTTAGCTTGACCAATATTCAATCCCTGTGAGTTTTCCTAACAAAGAGGAACAAGTTCTGGCCTTCCTTAAAAAGCCCAGGTGGTGTGATTTATGCTCATCAAGATAAACATTTATCCTCAGCCCTCCTCTCTGGGCCTCAGGGGGTTCTTAATCACCAGAGAGGTTCAGGTTGCAGCAGTATTTGCTCTTGGTGCATTTTCAGAGGCTGGGGTAATTCCACAGCCTGCAAATGAAGATAAGAGGCGGGCTGCAGGCTGGGCAGCAGTTGCCGGTAGATAAGGGCATGTTATTCCATGCCAGAGGTTAATGGGAATTGTCAGTGTGGTGGTGATTTTCCCAATCCTTTGTCCCTACTATGACAGAGGACATGGCCTGAGACAAACACAGGATCCTATTTCCAAGGACACCTGTCGCTTCATGGATCAAGCGTAAGAGATACCTTTTAGGAGATCCTTATATCCCATTACACCATGTCTCTCTGTCATATTCTGTCTACATTCCTGGCCTAAGCTTTCCCCCAGCTGCCTTCATTTGCCAAATGGCTAATCTTCTCTTTGCTGCATGTTGTTTTCTTTCAAAGCTTTAAAATTGTTTCTGTATTTTTTCTTTCTCTTTTGTTTCTGAGAAGGGTATATAAATAACAAAAATATATTTCAAGTGAACACTTAAATATCTCTGTCAGCTTTAGTAGAGGGCTCTGGGTAATAATAATCCATGAAGGAATCAAAGTTAAAGTTTATTTTTATATTTGTTTTTAGGCTGCAATCAGTCAGACACATATAAATGTACCTGCTCAGTACCCAGGGCTCCTCTCTTTCCATGGCTCGTGTCTGCATGTGAGTCCAAATCTAGGGAAGTCCAGTCCCTGCAACTGTAAATGATTCAGACCCAGTGACTGAATGAATAGCGTTAGTTTTCAGTGGATTTTTTAACTTATGCTTATCTGAATAGCTGCAAATGTGTTCTATTCTTTAAAAAATAAAAATATTTAGTGGACCAGTCCATAACATGACAAGTACCATTCACCAGCCTAAAGAAAGCAATTTACCGTAATCAGGTTATTTCACCTGAAAAAAGAAGGGGCATCTTGAGAAAACAAAAGGCCTTGTTGGCTCTGTTTTGAAGGCATTGTTGTGTTATTTGTTATCTATTATAATTAATAACATATCCCACTTATTGAGTGCTTACCGTGAGCCAAGCATTGAGCTAATTTTGCATGCTTGCTCCCAGTTAATCCTTATGGAAACTTCCTGAGGTAGGTGTATATCTCTATCTGATGGATGAGGATACTGACCTAGAGTGATGGAGCAGCTCGCCTGGGGTCACACAGCTGAGAAGAGATTGAACTGGGTCTTTCTGCTTCCAATGCTCCTGTTCTTTCCTGCCTTTCAATAAAGCAACAGACTTGGTCTTCAAACTGACAGTGCCAAAGGATCTCTTTCCAGTTTCTGAATTTCTCAGGCCTCCTCATTTTTTCCACACTTGACTAAGGTGTTGAATGTAAGTGTCCATAACTAAAATGAACCTTTGTTGAGAGAGTAGTAACTGGAGTCCATGTCTCCTGGCTCCTAACCCAGAGCTCTTTCACAGTTTCACCACTCCCTTTCTTGAGGCTAGTGACCGGAAGTGAAGCAACGGCAAACCATTTTTATAAGCCCTTCCCTCACTGAACCCCACTTCTCCCTCTGCTCCACAGCCCCTACTCTTTTGTTGCTCTACTCATTTTCAGAGACTGTGTCCCTCCTTGACATTTTATTAAATGTTTATTTGCTCTCTGTTTATCATGTGTCCCCATAATAGAATACCTGCCCTAGGAGAAGAGGGACTTTGCTTCATTCTCTGATGTCCTCAGGACGTAGAAGACTATCTGGCCCTAGTAAGCCCTAAATATATATCTGTGGGTTAAATAAAATGAAGACACAGGCTTAGCTAGATGATGGTATTTCCTTGAACTCACTGGTGTCTGAAATTGATCAAAACCCCCTCTCCTTCATGTGCTATATATGAAGAGCTGTGGACACTTTTTTAATGTACTCTAGAAGCAGTGTTTTTTTGTTTTATAAAAATGATTTAATACATCATTAATATAGTAATGTTTCATATTCAGGACACATCTATCCACAAGCTCTGGCCTTTTGAAAACTTAAGCCAATTTGAAATTAAATACACTTCAGAAATTTTGCTCTTATTTATCATGCCACATCATAGCACTCGAAAACATTTGATGTTTCTTTCTCCTTCACTCTCTCAATATACAACCCCCCGAAACAAACCCCAAACAAACAAAAACTGTTCTACTGCACTGCTTCAGCTTTGTGTAAAGCCTTTCAAATGTTCATTAAATTTAGGAAGAATGTGTACATGCTATCTCATGTTAATAGGTCCAGATTTTCCAACTCAGAAAGATGTAGAGAAAACTTAAGCTAACATGTTGCATTTGGGGAGAGAAAGGAAAACAAGTCCCAGGGTTCCACAACACATTTCTGGCTTTGGTTGTTCCCCATGCATTGTAGAGTGTTCAAGGATTGGAATTCAGGCTACATAACAAACTTTCCTAGGAATTAATATTTACAAAGGTGTGAGTGTCAAAGTGTTAAGAAAGGCCATGGGAGCTGGGAGATGGAGGAAAACCTGGGAAGAAAATATTTTTACACTTCTAATGTTAATCTAAGGAATGATCTTTCTTGCACTTGGATAAGTGGGAAAAGCTTTCTCCTTATTTCATATGCAACTGCATAAGCAGTGATCTTCCTTGCATATGGAAATAACTGAATCTCAGAGAGTTTTCTCAGCCAAGGTTATCAGCTTTTCTTGCTTTTTCTTCAGCACTACTAAAGGCTCCTTTGCTTTCTCTTTTCTCACCTCCCCACAGTGAGCTTTTGCCACATAATTTCTTCTGAAAGATCCAAATTTCCATTGACTCTTTTTACTTTAAAATGTTTACTTAACAGTGAATGATCAATGTTGAGCTAAATAGGGAAGAAATCATCTGTATAGTTACATTTCTTTATATCTCTCAGCAAATGTTCTCCTATTTTAAATGCTAACATGGCAAACTCTGTTGGATAAGCATTCTGGGGTGTCCATGTGTTCATTATTTTGCAACACAAAGTGCAGATACTCAATCCTTGAAAATTGCTTTCTGAGTTTGAATGCTGTACCGTACCTCCTAACTCACATTTGTCCTTAATAAAAGGTATTACGGGAGGAATATGTTTGTTCTTACTGGATCAACTCTTTACTATAAAAGTGGGTTAAGATATAGTGACATTTATTCTTTTGGGAAAAGCTGCTCTGGCGTGTGTGTATGTGAGTGTGAGTGTGTGTGTGTGTGTGTGTGTGTGTGTGTGTGTGTGTGTGTTTAGTATGCAGCTATTTACCACGTAGATTAACTTTTTCAAAAAGGTAAGTCTCCTTTTGAAAAAAGTCAAGGGTTAAGGGTGTGGAACTCTAGAAGGGAAGATCTGGATTTGGGTTTTGACTTTAGTTTTCCAGCTTTGGGCAAGTATTTAATTCTTCTATGACTCAGCTTGATTCCTCATCTACTCAATGGAGGTAAGAGTATCAATCTTAAAATGGAATTAAGGGTTAAATAGTTGATCTGTGTAAAGCACTCACCACAAGCTGAGCACATGATACATCCTTAGTTTATGTTAACTACTGTTATCATTTATTCATTTGGCAAGTGAACATACAGTGAAGCAGACCAGGGTTTGGAAAGGGATGGTCAGTGGCCTATGGGCCTTAATTAAGTAATGTATTGTCCTCAGGGAAATTTGCTTTGATTCCCTAAATTAGGGTAGGCAATCCCTGGTATAAACGTTTATAACATCCTTTACAACATTTAGCACAGTTTTATTTGCATGATTATCCATTTAGGGTCCAATAGGTGATGGAAGGGATCCTACGTATTTTGTTTACTGCTATCTACCCTATGTATATTCCATAGCCTAGAGCAAAGTGGGCACTCAAAACCACTTGGTGAATGAATGATGAATTCAGGAAAGAGTTACAAGGTTCTCACGTACCTGGCAGAGCTCCTTTGTAAATGAATGAATGAATGGATAGATGAATGGATGGAAGAACTCTTCTAGTTTCATTTGACTACTTTGGCCGCTCTTTTTTGGGGTCCTTTGCTGGCTTTTTCTCATTTTCTCAGTGTCTAACTGTGTGTGTGTGTGTGTGTGTGTGTGTGTGTGTGTGTGTGTGTAATCTGCATATCCAATTCCATGTTAGGGGAACTTATTGCTTGGTTACATCACCGTTCTAGAATCTGCAGCTTAGAACTGGGAAACGTGGTCCTTGAGGTCTTGAAATAAGTTCCATCTCTACATTGTGCCTGGTAATAACAAAATTCCCCTTTGATGATGGATTCTCCATGCCTGCAGAGACTTGAAGGTCTTTGTGCAGTTGGTTGCAGTACATCAAGTCTGCTATGGAAATAGCACCTTGTATGCACCCAGGGGCAAATTGGACATGAGTGCCCCTTCCAGGTGTAGCCCTCACTATGTTCCTATTGATTTTTGTCACATGAGAGCCCACCATTGCCAGATCTGCCATTTTTTTCAAGAGAAGCTAGAAATCTACATTTCTTTTATTTTAAAATATTATCAACTAATTATTTCATTTTTAATAATATATTATGTGGTCCAAATCAATAGTTCTAATGACTTTTTTTTTTTTTTTTTTTTGCGGTATGCGGGCCTCTCACTGTTGCGGCCTCTCCCGTTGCGGAGCACAGGCTCCGGATGCGCAGGCCCAGTGGCCATGGCTCACGGGCCCAGCCGCTCCGCGGCATGTGGGATCTTCCCGGACCGGGGCACGAACCCGTGTCCCCTAGCATCGGCAGGCGGACTCTCAACCACTGCGCCACCAGGGAAGCCCTAAAGGTTTTTTTTGTTTTTTTTTTTAGTTCTAATGACATTTAATTCAGCCCATGAGGAGGCTGTTTGGACAGTTGTGTCTGTACAAATCAAAATCATTTACTGTTAGGTAAAAAAAAAAATTCCCTAGATAATATGAGAAAAGCCACTCCAAAAAATGTCTACAAAGAGTTGGTGGTGCAGTAGATACAAACACAGCCTTTAGATTCATACAGATCTAGGTTTGCAGTGTGACCTTGGACAAATTAACCTCTCTGAGATTGTTTCTATTGCTAAGTTTTTTTTATTTCCTGGGGGCTGATTTAACAGAGAGGAACATAAAGTTCTGTCTTTACTTTGTAAAATGCTCAATTTATTAAATATGCATACCTAATGGACACAACTTGACACATCAACTTGATCATTTAAAATTTATTACACATGCAATTAATTAAACTCTCATAGGAAGTGCAAATTACAATTAAAATTTTAGTGTGACTGAAACTTTTGGACACTATAAATACCTTAAAGGGTAGATAATTATAATTATAATGGTTACTAAACTTATTTCTGTAATTACACTTAAACTATTCAAAATCATCAATCTTCTGTTGTATTTCCTTGTTATTTCTCTATATCTTCTTGTATACCTTTGTAGGGTTACAACAGTACTTGTTTTAAGTTAATTTAGAAATTATAGTAGAGTCTATATTGACTTGTTTCCAAGATTACAAGGTCTTTACTGGTTCCCCCCCAGAAAATCCAAGACAAAACAACCCAAATACAAGCTGATTTTTGATCTGTGAGTGAGGCTGATTTCTTGTCTCAAATTAGCCACTGATTGTTTGGCATGGTCCTTTATAAAACTATACTTTATTTGTTATACTAATGGCATGGTTTTAGTCCCGTGTCTTCCCCAGAGGTGTAGATATTTGCAACTTGTGTCTTTTCCCCAGAGTGAGGTGTTCTTTAAGTTTTGCATGGCCAACACCGTATAATCGATTATCTTGCCAATAATAATACATTGCCCTGTCCCATATGTGTTATTAGCAACTTATCTAAGCCTCATTAGTATTTTATTATAATTAGTAGGGCCATCTAACTCTCTGAGGACATTTGGCTAACCAATTCTCTGTTCAAAATTCTCTTTTGAACCCTCTATTTGGTCATTGAGTGTGACCATTGATTGAACCTCATTCTACCTGGTACCTGCGGCCATAATCCATCTTTCTACCTCATTCTACCTGTACCTGCGGCCATAATCCATCTTTCCTATTTAGGGGTTTAGTTCCAAAATTCCTTGGCTGATTCATAATTCCTATGTCTACCCTTGTCTACATATATAGCAAGTACATATCTATACCTTATGAGCAGATGTACAGAAGAATAAATAGAAGAAACAACACACCTAAATATAGTTTCTCTTTTAATTATTATAACCAATTAAAAAGCAAATATATATATTTATAGCCATTCTTATTTTTGCATTAGAACTACCCTGTAGTTCACTTTGTGTTAACTTTCCCCATTTGTTATCAGGATGGAATCAGCCTTTCACAGACTGAAATTTGTTCCATTTAGCCGAAATTATTTTTCTCTTTTTGATGCTCGGATTGCCTTAACTTGGTTGGTAAGAGTCTCTTTAAGCTGGCCATTTGTCCTGATGGCCTCAAGAGCACCAACATTCTTTAGCGAATTCGGATGTTCCAGGCTCTCCTGATATTATTACTGAGTTCCAAGGCAGGGGATCAGTTACCCTCTGAGAATCCCAGGTTCCTTTTTAGGAGAAACTTATTAGAAACTAACATCTGGGCCCTAGAGATCCACATAAAGAGATGATGGGATCTAAGGGCTGCTGACGCTGTTGTGTCATTTTTAGAGAAAAAACAAACAGAGTTCATATTATTTTTTCCAATTTAGCTATTATGTCTATCAATCTTCCCTAAAATATTATTTTCTAAGTAATTCTCCATATTAAAAAAAAAATCTATCTCCTCAACCGTACTGTAATTGTATAATCTCTGTTAACATTCCTTATATACTCCTACATTTCACCGATCTATGGTCAGTTTAGGAGTTCTTTCTCTCCTGAAATAATAAGATATACTTTTTGATCTCTTCCCCCTGTACCCGACAGAGTTTCTAAATCCCTTGGAATTTCCTAGGTGATAGGAGCATCATTTACTGTAGTGAGGTGACTCTTGGTGGTCTCCTGTTGAGGGCTGGTCACCAGAAGGACTAAGCCATGATTAGAAGCGTGGAACTTTCAGTTTCATTTCCCATTCTACAGAGAGGTGAGAGGGGCTAGAAATAAATGGAGTTAATAACTGATTATACCTATGTGATGAAGTCTCCATAAAAATCCCCAAAGTATGGGGTCTGGAGAGCTTCGAGATTGGTGAACACATTCACGTATAGGGATGGTGGTGGTGCGCCCCAATTCCACAGAGACAGAAGCTCTGCGCTCGGGATCCTTCCAGACCTTGTTCTGTGTACGTCTTCATCTGACTGTTCATTTGTATCCTTTAAAATATCCTTTGTAATAAGTCAGCAGTAGTCAATAACTTCTCCTGGATTCTGTGAACCACTCTGGCAGATGACTGAACTCGAGGGTAGGGGTTGTGGGAGCCTCTCATTTGTAGCCAAGTGGGACAGAATGTGAGTAACCTGGGGCCCCACTACTTAAGATTGGCCCCTGAAGTGGGGGCAGTCTTGTGGGAATGAGTCCATAACCTGTGGGATCTGCCTTAAGTCCAGGCAGTTAGTGTCAGAATTGCTTGGTACGGAAAGCCCACACACCTCCTCAGTAGGAGTCTAATAACATGGAGCTCTCAAGGTTATTGTGAGGAGTAAAGAAGTTCCCTCACAGTGCATAACACAGAGCTCACATTTGGCACGTGGAAGCTGTCATGATTAAGCATGCATAACCCAGAGACACACTTACCCATGATGCAAGATACCGCTTGCTTAGAAAGTAGAATTCATGTGTAAGCTGTAGAAGCTCTATTTAAAATGTACAAGTGATACACAGAAAAAAAATTACTTTTCAAAAATAAATGCCTTCTATCTCTTTTGTATTGCCAATCCTCTATGTGAGATTCTGTAGCTCTTTTAAATAGTTTTGCATTAACATTGAAATTATCCATCTGGGTGCTTTCTGCATCTGCTTGGGTATTAACAGTTTGTTCTGATCCGTTTCCATTTATGGAGGAGCTGTTACATCATAAAGGATTGGATGGCTTGGCCTGAGACCATTAGGAAAAAGCAGATCTAAAGGTTAGGTGACTCAGATGTATTTAGAGCAACCACAGCCATAACCACAGGCAATTTTTTTTGTAGTTGTTTTTTAAATTCGAAAATTATCCTGGATGGCGCTATAAAAGATGAATCGCCACCCCACTTCTCTTGCATTACCGATAAAGCTGATTTTGAAAGAGGCCTCCCTTATTTTATTCATTAATCAGAAATCCATCAGTCTTTCCAGAAATACCCACTAAATACCTACTATGTGATCAAAGCTATCTGAAACACATAGAGGCATATATATCAAGGGTCCTAGGTTTATTATGCTGTTATTAGAAACAGCACTAGTCTTAGAGTCAAAAGGCCTCATTTTAAACTCAGCTGTATCTTATTAACTGTGCAACCTCAGATGAATTGACTCCCTTTTCTGGGCCTCTGGGTCCACCTCTATACACAGGTGAAGAAAATACTAAGCTAATTGGATTATAGTGAGGCTTACATGTAATGAGGTAGGTTTGTCAAAATGCTTTATATACTGTAAATGTACACTCAAATGTGTTACTGATGAAAAGCAGACTGTAAGGCACATTGCTCTTATGACTTAGACAGACATACCTAATAAAATTGCTATCTGCAAAGTAATAAATTATCACTGTCAAAAAAGTATCATATTCATAAGTTGCCCTACCAGTTCTGAGGGGAAAGAGAGCATACTATAGATGTTGGGGTGATCAGGCAATGCTATATATAAGAGATAAGACTTAAATTAGGCTTTGAAGAATAGCTAATATGGGAAGAAAACAAAGGAGCCCCCAAACAGTTCAGGACACAGTGAATAGACCCATCTGGCTGTAACTGAAGGTTCCTGAGAAGGGGCAGAGATGTATAAATTCGGAAAAGTAAGATGGAGCTAAGTTTTGGAGAGTCTTGAATGCCTGGGTAAGGATTTCAGACTATCTGGTCAGCATTAGGGAAGCATTAATGGTCCACGTAGTGATCTTAAACTATAAGCCTCCTGCAAGAGATTTTGTCTGTTCTACCATTCACACATGGGTAACAGCTTTATTTGATGATGGAATAAGATTTACCTTGATGCTTTTTTCAGTAATTTTCAAATGATTCTTTCTGTGGCCCCCAAAGATGATTCTGGGAAATATTTTTCTTTTCCTTGTTACAAAGGCAAAATTTCTGGTTGAAATTCGAGGCCCATGTGCTGTTTCTCTAAGCTCATATCTTCATTTCCTCTTTCTTATTTTTAGACAAATATGTTGATCTGTTTCTCAAACCTGTTTGTTGACATCCGCATGCTGCCCCACATGCTGTCCTGTGTCTGGTAGCATTCCACTGCTCCATGAGTGTAGAGACCTCTCTGTGTTAACTGCTCCATCCCCAGCCCCTGCCCCAGTACTAGGCACAGACGAAACTCTCAGGAGAAGTTTGTTGAACAGATGAGGAAGGAGGGAAGGATAAAAATGAAGAAAATGAAGGACAGCAAGCCTACCTAGAAAATGACAGGCAGCATCATTTGAACACAGCAAATTGAAACCTCATGCATTCGACCATTTATAAGCTCAGTTCTTTGTGATTGGGGTGCTAAAGACTGAAATCAATAAGAAAGATTTATCTCGCAAAATAACAGAATGTTTTGAGAAACACTTTGTAATAGAAGGCCAATAGGGAATTTCTAATGGACCGTATATTCCCGGCCATTTTTCCGAGCCATCGACTTGGTATGATGCGATTTAAAAGGGCTTGGCGAGCTTAAAGCAGATTTAAAGGAACTCTGAGTGGTGACATGAAAAATAGGAGTGTCAGGTAATAGTTGCTGCACTGGTTGGTTGCGTTGCAGCTACATATCGACAAAACAAAGTCACAAGACTATTCTGTTCTCTACTGCCTTCCAACTTTTTTCTTCCATCAAAGAAGAGGCCTTAAATGTCTAAAATGTGGTGATATTTTTAGAAGAAAATGAGTACACAAGCACAAGTAATAAATAACACTAATCTATTATTTAGAGACATTAATAAGTTCTCCTGTGTATACATGGCTTTGAATAGGGAAAAAACGGGGCGGAGGGCAGAAAATAGCATTGAGGACTAAATTGCAATGACCTTTGAAATGCCTTCAGTGTATTACCACTCTCCTATGGGACTAAGTTTATTTGGGGGCAGGTGTTTCATTTAGCCATAAAAAGGGGGAAGTCACCACTTTTTATTCTACCACTAATATCTTCTAGAACTGTAACATCTATTATGGTAGCCAAAGTCATGTGTGGCTATTTAAATTTAATTTAAATGAATTAAAATTACATAAAATTCAGTGCCTCAGTCACATTACACATTTCAAGAGCTCAAGAGACACACGTGGCTAGTGACAACAATGCTGCACAGAGAAAATACAGAACTTTCCATTGTCTCAGAGCATTCGATTGCACAGTGCTGCTTTAGAACCAGCTTCATCTGTTTTCTTGAAAACAGCCAGGCTGTGGACATAACCATCAACAGTCTGAATCTCACAGTGTCTCTAAGTCTTTCAATTCAGATGTTTTTTTTTAAGCTGTTTTTATTTTTAACATATGCTAAACAGTGGAGATTGTACTGAGCCTTTGGAGAAAGTTTAAGATGGTTTGGTAGGGAGCAGCAAAGTAGAAGCTTCTACTAATCATGCTTAAGAATTTGTTCCTTGCTTCCTGAGAAGTTGAAAAATAAGGTTAACTAATTACATGTGTCTTTAAACTCCCAGTATAACATTTTCCAAAATGCACTGTTAAGGGTACTCCAGAGGAAGATCCTGAGACAAAGCAGGGCTCCCTGTCAACTAAGTGTGGGAAATGCTTCAGGCCATTTTCCACACAGCAGTCAAAATGAGCTTGTAAAATTGATAAGGATATTTCAGTTCCTCCTTAAACAAAACAAAAATGATCTTCAAATGCTTTCTTTTGCCTTTTAATATCGAAACTCCCTACTAGGGTGTCCAAGGCCATGCACGTAGAGCCCACTTACCATTGCAACTTTGTCTCCTGTCATTCTTCCCTAAACAGTGGCTTTTTTAGTCCTCTAAATAACCATATTCTTTGCAGACTTATGTTTTTGCACATGCTGTTCCTCTCCCCCGGAATGCTTTTCGCTTCCCTTGTCCTCTGACAAGCTTCTGCTAATAACTTAGTTCTGAACATCCCTTATTTGGGGAGGACTCATGTGACCACCTCCCCAGTTTCTAGTGCTTCTTTGTCTCACAGGTCTCTGTGTTTTCCCTTGGCCATCCCCTTTACAATTCAGCCTTACATATTGGTTTACTAACTTGTTTATTTTCTGTTGCCTCCATTAAACTGTAAGTTCTGCAAATGTAGATACTATGGCTGTTTTATTCATCACTGGTTAACACCCAGTCTGCTGAAGCCAGTTTGAACTGGCTGGAAAGGGCTGACTGTGTGCATTTGGTTCCTACTCTGAGTTCAATGATGTCACATTGATAGCTTGAAATCAGCCATGTGGGAATCTATACATTAAAGAAATTGGAAAACACTTCAAGTTGGGGTGTTTGGTTTCTTTTTCCTTAGAGAGCTGGCTTTTAAACATCTGCCAGCACACCTCTGTTAGCATGTTGCCTGGCATATGTTAAATTCTTAATATTTGTTAAACAAATGACTTATTGTCTCTTGGACAATCAAAATACCCAGCAATAGGTTAATGCCCTGAGAAGTTCTGCAAATTGAATTCATACATAACCTGATATTCTGAAACATATCAGGGCAAGAGACACCTTTTCAACTAACTTTTTTGGATATCACTCAGAAGTAGTGTGGAACACATTTTGGAAAATGCTGCCCTAAAACATTAGGGAAGAGGAAATACACATGCCCTAATCTGGCTTTCCCATTGTATAAAGACTCCTAACACAGAAGATTCCATAGCATCTCTTCTAAGGAAACTGAATCTCATAATCACCGGGCATTACTTTTGTGCCTACCACACAGAGCACAGTGTAGGCAGAAGCAGTAATCTTATTCAGTAGGGAGCTCTTAGAGGTGACTACTTATACAATCTATAAACATGAATTAGCTACTTATTGTGTGTAGAAATTGTATAGAAGCTAAGTAGCACTCAAAAGAAGTAACAACAAAAAACAAACAACAAAAAAAGAAGTAACAAAAATGTTTCCTGCCACTGAGAAATGACAGTCTCACTGAGAAGACAGAGTCATTGTCTGAAAAGATGTTGAGTGGCCATGCATTTGACCACATAACCATTTTAAAGACCATAACTGAGGCTGGAATGGAGAGGTAGCATGGTCTAGGTGAAAGTAGAAAGGTGGGAAATTGTACCACTTGATTGGTTGTTTCTGCACAGGGCTCACATCAAGAATTAATCGGAGACACATTTGAAAAGGAAAATCAAATTTTGAGGACCTTGTATGGCAAGCTGAAGGGTTTGGATTTGACTAATGGGAGAAAGGGCTATGAAAATTTGGGGATATAAGGGTAAAATTCATAATAGGGGAGTCTGCATCAGAAAGATTCTTTGTGGGCTATTAAAATACAGCCAAATCATCAGTCCAGCCTACAAAGACTTTACAGGGTCTGGCCCTGCCTATGTCAGTAGCATCACTACATGATGATTCTCCTGCGACTATCACTCGGTATTCCAGACACCCTGGCATTGGTTCAGATCCCTGAACCATGCTATGCGTCCTTCTCCTCCAGGACTTTTTCTCTGTTTGGAGTGCTTTTCCCCACCCCTACACCTTCATCTTACTAACCTCTACTTTTCCTTTTGGTCTCAGCTTGACCATCACTTCTCTAGGGAAGCCTTTCCTTACCACTTCCCTGCCTATATCCACATTAGATTACTTGGTTTTAATCACAAATACAATTGCATTTAAAAAATTTCAGGACAGTTATATCGGTTTGTAATTACACGTGTATTAATATGATCAGCTATAATCTGTTATTCCCACTACACCTTATGTTTCCTAAGAATAGAGACTTACGTCTGCTATGTATCCCCAGGGCCTGGCCCAGACACCATAATTGACACTTAATACATATTGGTTGAATGAATGAATGAGTGAATGAATGAAATAAAGGCAATTGATAAAAATCACAAATACCATAAAACAGGGTAGGAGAGCTGATACTTTGGATAGTAGATACAGTTTTCAAAGTTACCTTTACAGATTAATACTACAGGCCTAAATGTAACAGGATGAAATTTAAGATGGAAAATATGACGAAGAAGTGAGGAGGCACAGTACAGCAGATGGGAAAGGAGCGAGTTTTAATTAACTGTAGATTTAATGTGGTGTCAGAGTAGTGTGGTGGAAAAGCTGATGCAGCCTCCAACGGCAATAATTGGAAAGTACACACTCCACACGAGAGAAAATCGTTTCCCTCTCCACTACATTCATCTGATTACTCATGGAAGATTGTGCCCAAGTCTGAAGAAAAAATATTTTAAAAAGGAGCATGTCCAGAGGATGGCCAGAATAATGTGAGAGACTCAAAGTGATGTTGTAAGAACAAACTTCAAGTGTTAGCAGTGCTTGTCTAGGAGAGAGAAAAGTCTGTGAGGGGTCATATTGGTTGTCTGTGTCTATGATTGTTATGCATATTTTAAGAGAATAAATTGCAAAAGTGGATGAAAAAATAATAAAACAATTCTGTTTTTTTCCTTTAAACAATAGAAAAAATACTGAGATTTTTGATTAAAAAATACATTTGGAAATATACATGGAAAGGAATGAGGACTATTTTGAGAGATGCAGAAAAGTCAGGCATTAGGAAGAACTGTTTAATAATAATTAGAGACATCCTGTAATGAAATGGTCTGCCGTACGAAAATGGCGAGTTACTTTTTATAGGAAGCAAGCAAAGTCAATCTGGCAGCCTTGTGGGTTTGTCTTTGAGGGGAATTCATGCATATGTTAAGAGTTTGGCTGGGTTGCCTCAGAAATTCAATGAGAAAATAAAGACAGCAATTGATCTCAGATAGCTACACTTTAAAATTGGAGATTAAAAATGAAATGTTGAATTTGGAGACAATCAAGATGTCCTTCAATGGATGAATGAATAAATAAACTGTGGTACCTCCAGATGATGGAATACTATTCAGCACTAAAAAGGAATGAGCTATCAAGTCATGAAAAGACGTGGAGTAAACTTAGATGCCTATTGCTAAGTGAAAGAAGTCAATGTGAAAAGGCTACATATTGTATGATTCCAACCATATGACATCCTGGAAAAGGCGAAACTATAAGAAGTAAAAAGATCATTAGTTGTCTGAGGGATGAAGGGTGGGAGGGATGAATAGGCAGAGCACAGAAGATTTTTAGTGCAGTGAAAATATTCTGTATGACACTATAATGGTGGATACATTTGTCAAAACCCATAGGATGTATGACACCAAGAGCGAATTCAAATGTAAACTTTGGGTGATAATCATGTGTAAATGTAGGTTCATTGATTGTAACACATGTGGCACTCTGGTGGGGAATCAGTGAGGAAGACTATGCATGTGGCAGGGTTTGGAGTACCTGTGAACTCTGTACTTCCTGCTCAGTTTTGATGTGAACCTAAAACTGCTCTAAAAAATAAAGTCTTAAAAAAAATAAGTTGTTACACCAACTCATAGAATTGTGGATCTGGCATCTTTTGTTTTTCAATGTAAGGCTTAAAACTTTTATTTTCAAACTTTAACCATGTCTCCATTTTTACCAGAACAGTTTGTTGTAGTTTTACTGAAAGTGTAGGAATACTTTTCTTGAGTACTCTTACCAAAATCACTTAAAACTTTATCCTGAAGTGTCAGTTATACAAAAATCTAAACTTAGTCACAAAAATGTTTTAGATTTATCTGACAATATATGCAAAATCTATTGTCCTGAATAATATAGTACTTTGCTATTCAGACAATGAAAAGGGGGGATAAATAGGAGAGTCTAAGCCTTCAACATGTTTTTCTCCCTTCTTTAATAAACTGAAATTGAAAATCAAATCCACAAGGAAAATGTTAGGACTTTGAGCAATGAAGACAAATGTTTGCTTCTCCCTGGTTACCAATATAATTCCGATTTGAGAACAGTGATTTGGAAACTCCAAAAGGATATTTGCTTTTGATTTTCATTGATTCTGAAATCCCTATTATCCTAAGTAACCTGTGGTCTGCATGTAGCAAATGGGACTGTTGGGTTCCAGAGGTGTGCCTTGACACGAGAACAGTGCATGTAGTCTGGCACATGGAACAAAACACTGCTTTGATTTTTATCAACTAAAGGATTTTAAAACCTAAGATATACATTTTTTTTTTCTTAGAAACAGTAGTGAGAATTCTGAGGTCTTTACTATCAGATTTGAATTCAAGTCTTCCCTAGGTCAGCATTTTCATTTTCTATGCTTGTTTGATGTTGAGCAGGTGGCTGTTCATATAGGAAAGGAAAAATGATATCAAGAAGTTCCTCCCTTAGAGGCAGCATCTTGACTCAAACTCTAGAGAGCACCCCACACCCCACAGCCAAAGGAAAATTACTCAGGTGTTCACACTGGCCTACAGAGAAATGATGCCTGAATTTCCTAATATTTGGTAAGAAAATGGGATCATAAGTGAACGTTTTTATTAAATAGAACTGGGAAGTGAAATGTCCCAAGAATGGAAAGTCTTGAGTTGAGAGCGCCTGAAGGCACTGAGCTGAGGCTTGGGGATCAGGCCTGCTGGATGCCAAGTAAATCAACCCAGGACACCCAGCATCTGTACGCAGCTTGGTCCTTTGGAGCTGACGGAGTAGGTATTCCTCCTGGGCCCTTTCAGCACAGTACCTTTTGGTCAAATATTTCTGCCTCTCAGACGCCTATGAAGGACTCATGTTTGTTTTTTTTGCGGGGGGGGGGGGCGGTTCGCGGGCCTCTCACTGTTGTGGCCTCTCCCGCTGCGGAGCACAGGCTCCGGACGCGCAGGCTCAGTGGCCATGGCTCACGGGCCTAGCCGCTCCGCGGCATGTGGGATCTTCCTGGGCCGGGGCACGAACCCGCGTCCCCTGCATCGGCAGGCAGACTCTCAACCACTGCGCCACCAGGGAAGCCCCTGTTGTGATTTTTAATGGTTGCTTCCATTGAGGAGGTGAAACGTTCCTTGCTTTTTCTTTTTAGCCCTCTTCTTTCCTGTTTCTCCCTGCATACTCCATGGAATACAAGTAAACTATGGATTAAAGAATTCTTAGGTTCCATGGAAGTGTCATTTGGAGGTTCCCTAGGATGGATGAAAGGGGCCAGGCAAAGCCAGGGAAGGCAAACACAGGTGGCCCTACTCATGCACAAACTCTCCACGACCCAGCTCTTCAGCTTCATCTGTCCCATTTCTCTCTTTATATGTATGTTCTGTGGTCCCAACACACCAAGTTTTTCTCACATGTGCTCGTGTTTTGGACTTGTCCCCAAATCTTGACCCCATCACTGGCTTGCTAGCTCTCCTTTCTTTCCTTCAATAAACCGTCCCTGGCTCCCTCTCAGCTGGTTTGGCACTGCCATAATATTCTGTGCAGAATTCTCCTTGCATTTCCCACAGTTTTTTAGAATGACCTGTTGAAACATGTCTCTCATTCCAGACACTGAGCTCCTTCAGTGTAGAAACTGTGTGTGATTCCTGTTTTCATCCCTAGTGCTTAGAATTGCCTGGAATATAGTTGATGATAAGGAAATCATTCATTCTGAATGAATGAAATACTTCTTTTCCTGCTATGTCTTTCCAAGAGCTTGGGTCCCTTCTGGAATGTAATCATTTATACATATCTTTATTGAGTATGTGTTAAACTCTGGGGTTAGTGGAGGCATCAGACACTGATGCTTTCTTTCCCCTTCTATTATATCCATAAACTCTCTTCATGAAACAGGTGAAATACCTCCTCTAAGGTCCACTTAAACATTACTTACAATAAATGGTTGGGTGGATTGTAGGGCTTAGACTGGTAAAGCTCTAGCATTACTGATTAATTTCCAATTGAGTGCACTGAGAAGGCATCTACATTTCTTTATAGAGTACACAGCATTGATTTCCAAACTTGCCTGCTGGAGACCTAGGCATCTTCAGAGGGCTCAGGGGTAGGCCCAGAGAACAAGGAGGAAAGACCCAGACTGGGAGGTTTAGTCCCCCTCCATCCAGTACTCCATTTTCAGTTTCATTTTTTTTTACAATCATTTTCCCATAAAACTTCCTTTGAAGAATGAATTTGCTAACTAAAAAAATTTGCACGCCATTGGTATTGTTTGTGAGAAGTGAGGTCAAAGAAAGAAAATCGTGTGCCTATATTCTTTTTATTTTTTATTACTGTGGTAAAAAACACATAACAAAAAAAATTACCATCTTTACCATTTTTAAGTGCACAATAGAGTGGTGTTTATTGTATGTATGTTGTTGTGTAAAGATTTCTAGAACTTTTTCATCTTGCAAAGCTATATTCTTTTAAATACAGTAACATTGGAATAGTATAAGATTTTGCTATTAATTGCTCATTTCATCCTGTTTTTAAATCAATTTCCCTCCCTTTGGCCAATTTACTCTGCTAGCATTATAAAAGATACCTATTTCCCCTCTCCTATTTTTTGCATAAAGAGGACATTACTAAGCTATGACCCTTTGTTCTTAAGTACCATGTCTTGGCTTTATTTATGTAATGAAAGCTTCTAAGGACTGGGATGTAATATTGATCATCTAGTTCAACCCCCTCTTATTTGACAGATGAGAAAATAGGTTCAAAGAAGCTAAGTGACTTGCTCACAATCACAGAACTAGATAATAGCAGCACTTGGACCAGTTTTCTTATCACCTGACCAATGTCATCTATCTACTTAATTTAGCTTCATTTCAAAATAAAATGTTAGTGGATTATCTGCAGTCTTTTACCCTGAATCCCTTGCTATGTGCACACCCCAATTCTTTTTACAAGGATTGTTGGTAGGAAGGAAGGAGAGTATTAATGGTGGGATGTGTCTATTGCTACCAGCTATATGCCAGATAGTAATTAGGGGCTTTACTTAGGACTTCTAACTTTTTTATAACTTTTGAAAATTTATTTTTAAAACTTATTTTAAAGATTGTAGTAAAATACACATAGCATAAAAATTACCATCTTAACCACTTTTTTAGTGTACCATTCAGTGGCATTAAGTATATTCACATTTTTGTGTAGTCATCATCACCATCCATCTCCAGAACTCTTTTCATCTTGAACAACTGGAACTGCGTTCCTATTAAACAATAACTCCCCACCCCCCTCTCCCCCAGCCCCTGGCAACCACCATTCTACTTCCTATCTTTATGAATTTGATTATTCATGTAGTATAATATAAGTGGAATCATACAGTATTTGTCTTTTTGTGACTGGCTTATCTCACTTAACACAACCTCCTCAAGTTTTATCCATGCTGTAGCACGTGTCAGAATGTCCTTCTTATTTTAAAATTATTTATTTATTATTTATTTTTGGCTGTGTTAGGTCTTCGTTTCTGTGCGAGGGCTTTTTCTAGTTGTGGCAAGCAGGGGCCACTCTTCATCGCGGTGTGCGGGCCTCTCACTATCACGGCCTCTCTTGCTGGGAGCACAGGCTCCAGACACGTAGGCTCAGTAGTTGTGGCTCATGGGCCCAGTTGCTCTGCAGCACGTGGGATCCTCCCTGACCAGGGCTTGAACCCGTGTCCCCTGCATTGGCAGGCAGATTCTCAACCACTGCGCCACCAGGGAAGCCCTGTCCTTCTTTTTAAAGGCTGAATAATATTCCATTATACACATATACCACATTTTGTTTACCTTTTATCCATCAATGGTTAGGCTATCTTACTTTTGAAGGAGCATCATTATCCTCATTTCATGGATGACGAAACCGAGAATGAAAAATGTTCAGTAACTTCCCCTTGGTCCCAGAGCCATAAGCAGTAGCATTACAAGCTAAGCCCAGATATACCTGAATCTAAAAGTCATGCTCTTTTCAGGATTGTGAGGTCATCTCCCAATATCTGCAATATATTTTACCTGTATCAGCATTGTTAGGGGGATGGAAGTCCTTAATTTTACATTTTAGAGCCTTTGTTTCTCATATGTTAGCGATAATCTAGAAGATTTACTAACCTTTTTAAAATTGATTAGGGTTTTAACCTTTCAGGTTTATTTACTTGCTGGGAGTAAGGTAGTTATTCAAAGTGATTTTATCATAGTATGAATAGATGGCAATATTCAAATAAAAAGTAGATTTTTTCAAACACACAGTTCTTTCGTAAAATACAAGATGTAAAAATCAACTCATACCGTTATGAAAAATCATTATGCCCTTAAGAGTTGGAGGAAAATATTATCAGCATGGGCTTCTCCTCTGTAAAGCAAAGTAAAGCAAACTGAGCTTTACGGATTTATATCCCCACGTTCACGATAATAATAGCTAGCATTTCCTGCCTTCCTGCTATATGCCAGGCATTATGCTAAACACTTTACGTACATTATCTTATTTCATCCTCTCAGCAGCCCTGTGAGGTCAGTACTCCTTGTATCCTCATTCTGTAAAGGGGAAGTGAGGGTAGGAGGGAGGTTTGGTAACTGCTATGGGTTGAAATATGTCCCCTTCCACCTCCACCAAAGATATGTTAAGATTAGTGGCTCAAAATGTGACCTTATTTGGAAATAGGGTCTTTGCAGAGGTAATCAAGTTAAAATGAGGTCATTAGGGAGGGCCCTAATCCAATACGACTAGTGTCCCTATAAAAAGGTGAAATTTGGACACAGATATCAACAAACACAGAACGAAGATGCCCACATGACTGGAGTGATGCATCTATAAACCACAGAATCCCAAGGATTACCAGCAAACACTAGCAGCTAGGAGAGGGCAGAAAGGATTCTCACCTAGAGCAGCAGGGGGATCATGGCCCTGAAGACACCTTGATTTCAGACTTCTAGCCTCTAGGACTGCAGACACTAAATTTCTATTTAAGCCACACAGTTTTGGTACTTTGTTAAAGCAGCTCTGGAAACTCATATAATAACTTTTCTGGGTCAGACCAACAGCAAGTGATGGAGCTGGTATTTGGACATAGGGCCTACTAAGAGCTTAATAAATATTATCTGCTATTACTAGTTATAACATTAGCAATAATATTTAATGTTATTATTAATACTAAAACTTGGGGCTGTTGTTTCCCTTCTCCTAAGGCTATACCGTTATCCATCCACTATGCTACAACTGGGGCTTGCTTGTCACAGATTCAGAAACCCATCAATCTCACTCAAAACTGAATATGAAATCAGTTATCTATACGCGAGCAGCTGGCCAAGTTCAGATACCAGTTAGTCCCCACTTAAAGGAAATGTGCCCTTAACAGTCTATGTGAGACACATGTGAAACTCTGTGAGAGAAAATTCATGAAAAGATCAGTAACTATAGGCCTTGTACGTAATACCCACCCATACCTGAAACCCTACACCCTGAGCAAGTGAAGACAACAGATTGTTAAAGTCCTGTGTTTTGATGAGGATTTATCTGGAGAGGATTATTATAGCTCTCAACTCTGCACTAATGTCTAGCAACTGAACGTGCATCCACGGAAACACAATTCAACTTCTTAATTTTCCAGCCCTGCAGATAATTGGTTCCATAGAGACACAAAGACTCACGCTCTCAACATATGCGTCAGAGATGCTGCTTACCAGTAATCAGAGGATCAGCTTCCTCTGAAGTTCAAAAATGTGTGTGTGGAAGGCGTTTGGGGTAGGCAGAGAATCATTTCTGGGTTCTTTATCATAATTAAGGTGGATTATGATTTTTTTTTTTAGGGTGAAACAAATTTAGCAGAACCAGACCCAAATTTTTCATCCTCTCTGTGCTCTATCTCAGCTGAAGTCTCATGTGGTTTGCCATGCTAAAGAATACACTGGAATTTAGTGGAAAACAAAGCATGCAGTTTCTCTAGTTTCATAAATTATCCTCACCCTCATCTTTGGGGGAATTATGAATAGCTAAGTGGAGGCAGAGCTGGTTTTGTGGATAAAGTCATAGGCTGGACATTTGGAGATATGGTTTCTAATTTAGGTTCTGCTTCTGGCTTGCTTTGACCCTCTGGGAAGTCACATTGTTCCCATGACTTTGCTTGGGTTACTTGTGAATTCCAGAAAAACATAGTCCAGAGTTGCAGCGCAAAGTTGCTGGGAGGCTTATTCTGATTGATTGGAAATATGGTGGTCTTCAAAAATGAAGGCCACTGTTATGGAACCCTGCCTCTACGTAGAATTTGTTTGCGTGACACAGTGAATTAAATTCTTAGAAAAGTTGGAGAGGAGTATCATGGCTAATAGCAGGCAATGATTCTTACCTCCTTTCTCACCTAGGCTTTTATCATAGCTTTGAAGTCAAAATAATCCCCCAAATTTTCATCACATTCCAGTTATGCTAAGTGACACTGGCTGTCTCCAAGGGTGAAAGAGACAGGGCCAGGAACTTAGAAGCAACCAGCCACAATCAGCTCAGACATGGGCTGTGTCTTTTAGAGTTGTGAGAGCCATTCCTTTAGTCTGACCTAAACTCCAGCTGTTTTCCCCTATAGTTCAGTTACTATGAATTTTAGATTATTTTGTTTTGCTCCCTCTTTGTTATTTTGTTTTGCTCCCTCTTGTTTTGGCATTTGATAATAGTTCCATTGCTCTATTATCTTGGAATTCCACCTCTAACATTTGCTCCTTCCTTGAGAAATTTAGATCCAAAAAAGCAGATCTCACAGTAGCTGTGAACAGTAGCTCTAGACGGCAGATCTATAATATAAACAAGGTTTCCAGTCTGTGGCCCATCTTGGTCTCAGCACTAGAGAAATTCAGAGAAGCCAGAGCAAAGGATTGATTTACTTGTTCCTGTTAGAGAACAGCTAAAACAATTTCCTTCTAAATCATGCACACTATATCCAGATTAATCTTAAAGCCTCAGTTATACCCCCTTCCCACCTCCAAAAACCTTCAATGACTTCCCAATTATATCAGGTAGCTTTCACTGCAAGCCATTCCAAAACTTACTGGACTCAAACAATAAATATTTATACTTGTAGCAATTCGGTTGGTTGTTTTTCTGGTCTGGGTTGGCTCTGTTGGGCTGGAATGTCCAGGATGGCCTCATTCATATATCTGGAGGTGAGTAGACTGGTGGGTCTAGGAATCTTATCTGGCACGGCTTGTATGAAGTGCAGCTGTCTCTCATCCTTCAGTAGGTTAGCTTTGGCCTCTTCACATGTGATCTCAGGGTTCCTAAGAGCAGTAAGAAAGGGCAAACCCCAATGTCCCAGTGCTTCTTAAGACTTTGCTTGCACCACACTTGCTAATGTCCAACTGGTCAAGCCCAGAATCCAAACAGGGATATAGGAAGCTGTGATTGTTGCAGGGGATCACTGCTACGACACCATTTAATAAGGTCCACACCCCTTATCAAGGTATTAATTCATTCTGAATGCAATCTAGCATCCCAACACTATGCCACACTGTACACCATTAGCACTTAGGCTCCAGCCAAACTGAAATTGCTGTTTCTAGTAGCTGCCACACTTTCTGGTCCCCATGTCATTATTCTTGCACTTGTCTCTATTAGAATGCCTTTCCTCCACTTGCCACACAGCCAAATTCATCAGAGAATAAAGTTTTTAAGCCCCTACACTGTGTAAGCAGTCTGCTAGGCTGGAGAAACAACCTTGAAGAAGCTCAGAGCTACCTATCCTGTATAGTTTTCTATAGTTTTCTGTAACAAAGTACTGTAGACTGGGTGGCATAAACAACAGAAATACTTTTTCTCACAGTTTTGGAAGCTAGAAGTCTGAGTTCAAAGTGCCAGCAGGATTGGTTCCTTCTGAAGTCCATGAGGGATGAATCTGTTCCGGGCCTCTCTCCTCGGCTTGTAGATGGCTGTCTTTTCCCTGTGTCTTCACGTGGTCTTATCTTCTGTAACTGTCTGTGTTTTAATTTCCTCTCTTTCTAAGGACTTCAGTCATAATAGATTAGAGCCCATTCTTACAGCCTCATTTTAACTTAATCACCTCTTTAAAGACCCTGTCAGTAAATACAGTCACACTCTGAGGTACTAGGCATTAGGACTTCACCATATGAATTTCTTGGGGGACACAATTCCGCCCATAACATATCCTTAAATACCCCCACTCAATTGCTATCTCTTCTTTAAAACCTTGATAATAACTCCTGGATAAAAATAAATTTTATCTCCTTTTAACCTCCCTTGCTAATTTAATTGCCTCTTTTATGATTCTGATCGCTTACTATCTTGTGTTATAGTTATCAATATCTGTGTCTCTTTTTCCTATTCATTCATTCAGTATGTACTGGGCACCACCCAAGTATCAGGCATTGTACCAAAGGCTAGTAACAGAGGTTTAGCAGACACTGCCAGTGCCCTGCCCACTTCCCTGCTGGCATCCACTGTTGCAGTGCGTGCTGATGCTGTCTTGTGCAAGCTCCACAACTCTCTGCCCCAGGGTTTTCTACCTGGAGCCCAGAGCAGGTGGCAGTGCCCGGGAGTTAATGCCTCTGGGAGCAGCCCAAAGGTTGTTGGTGGTTAAGCACCCCTGATTCCCACCCCCACATGGGACACAGAAGCATGATTTCCCAGAGGTTTCTAATAGGATGGAGCTTCATCTGCCCATGGAGGTCCTGGCTACATAATGCACATCCTCATGATTGGCTCCATCCTCCATTCTTGCCCTATTTTCCTACTTCCCTACCCATGCTTCATGGGATCGGCTTTAAATGGACTTCTTGCTCTCAAATACCTGTCTAGGGGATGACTTTTAGGACAAGTCAGCCTAAGTCAAGTGGTGAGCAGAGAGGTTGTGGTTTCTATTCTTACATAACTGATTTACTCACAGGGCTGCAGACAAGAGAATAGGGAATCCCATTACAGTATGCTAACAGCTAACATTTATTGTGTAGTCTCAAAAGCAGTTCTAATACAAATAAGAAATATTATTATTCTCATTTTACATATAAGGAAACCAAGGCTTAGAGAGGTTGAGAAGTGGCCCAGGGGCAACAGAAACTGAGAGGTACTAGGGATTTAAACCCAGATTTGTAAGATTTCAGGCACAGAACTCTGCCATTTAGTTAGCTGCCTCTCATTTAGTTGTTTCTTCTCCATTTGCAGATGGTTTCAGAAGGGTTTGACTTATTAAAAACAAACAAACAAACAAACAAAACAAAACATGAAACCTAACAGGGATTGAGGTCATGGGCCATAAGCATCGCCCAGGTGTCTAATTAATGGCTACAATCCATCACGTGGAAACCTGGCATGGAGCAGTGAGTCACAGGGGCCCAGACCTGCCCCAGGCCCTGAGACATGTTATCCCTCCAAGCCAGCTGGTTACTTACAGCAAATCCACTCCCTGTAAATGCCAGCAAGCCCTGGAACACATGGATTTCTTCTTATAGCAGAGCTGATGGACCTGTCATCTTGGGTAGCAGCAGCTGCTAGGCTTGTCAGCTTCCAGGTGGTAAAGACCTCCTCTGGGCCCAGCCTCCCTCATGAGTGCTGTAGTATCAGGATGGGGGCAGGGCTGTTTGGCCTTCACTTACCAGGTCACTGATGACAGCATTTCATCCTGGGCAGCTAACTGCTCCATTCTCCAAGAGACCCTTTTGTCTGTTCCAGGTCACCGGGGCACCCTTTCCCACGGGAAGTCAGAGAGGCTGCTTCTTGCTTCGAGCTGGCCTGCTCGGGAGAGCGGCACCGGGTGCCTGGGGGGAGCCAGGGAGGCCGGCTCAGTGCTAATGAGCCACAGGGCTCTTCCATTTAGCAGGGATATCACAGCCAGGATACAGCACCGAGAAGGCCAGCAGCCTGTTTCATTTTTCTTCTCCTGTTTCTCGGATTAAGAACGAGCAAACAATAACAAAAAGCAAAACAACGACAACCATAACTATAGTTGCTTATTCTATTCTGTGTTACCAATTGTTGTAATAGAAAACCTAGATTTGAACTTCTGTTCTACCAGTCCCTGGCCATGTGTCTCTGGGCAAGTGGCCTCCCCTCTCCCAGCCTCTGCTTCTCCTGCGGTCAAGCAGGGTAAGTACTTTATCTAAGGCCACATGGCTCATGTGGCATGGCTGGAATTCTATCCTGTGCCTCTGTTGGTATCAAAACACAGTGCTTCCTCTTAGAAAGGTGTTGGCACATAACATAGTAAAGGCTCAAAAGGTTCAGCCTCGGACCCTGCACTGACACCAAGGCAGAGTTGTGAAGGAGACACAGTACGTGCTGATTGTTCTCAGTTTTACCCTTTCTGTCTTCCTAAATTTCAGGCACCCAGAATTCTTGACATCTCTGCCTATACCCACATTTCCCTTGCTTCTTAGAAAGAGTCTGGAATTTGGATTTTTCTGAAACCCTTAGACTTGGGTTCCAGCTCTGCCACTTACTGGCTGCATGACGGTGGACACGTTAATTCTATATTTTCATGTCTCAATTTCTCATTTTTAAAAAGGAAGGGGCTGGTCTGAATAACCTGCTAATTTAGTTTAAAATGATAGGTTTGGAGGCAGATGGTCGGGTTAAGGATCTCCAGGTGTGTGAACTTGGACAAGCCGTCACCTTCCCCAATTCTGAAGTTCCTCATTTTTAAAATGGGAAGAAGGGAAGCCCCTACCTCACAGGTAGTGGTGCAGAAGGGTCAGTGCAAACGAGGCATTTCTTAGGATAGTACCTGGCACGTACTGTTCGTAGTAGCAGCAGTAGCAGCCATATTCCTAATGTAAAATTCTCTGGTCTAGGATCAAGGTGGTCATTTCCACCGTAGCCTTTATTTCAATCACGGTGTTTCCTTTCTCTGGAGACAATTGCTTTATAAAGACATGGTTAGCTGTTAAAGGGATTTCAGTCAAAAGGGAGTATTTGAGGGGCTTTCCAAGCTCCTTGGAAAGCATGCCACTTGGGCAGCGGCATACTCCGACAGTCTATACAACGTGTTTAATGTGGAACAACCAGGTAGGTGAGCTAGGAGGTCGGATTTTTTTCTTCAGAGGCTCTCCCCGGAATGGTAGAGCAAGTCTTCAGTTTGAGTGCATGTGGGTCTTACCGGAGGAAGGTGGAAGAGTGTGGCTGAAGATGCCAACCCAGCCCTGGTCTGACATATCATTGTTAGAATTTAAAGAGGCTTCCTTCCGCCTCTGCTCTCTCTTGGCCCTGCCGGCTGGCATTCTTATTCAAATCAGACCCCAATCAGAGGGGAGTACACATCAGTCAGTCAGACAGGCTTGCAAGCGTGGGCTTTAATTACCCTATGCCTTCTCATAGTTCACACCCAAAGGAAATCACTGCAGCAGAGGATCTGGACTTTATTCTCAAAGGAAGCATTCAGTGAATAGAAAGTGCAGAGCCTGTGAAATGTGATGGAAATTGGCATGCAAAAAGAGATGGAGACAGGCCACAGAAACTTCGTCAGGAAACTTCTCAGGACTCCTGAGACCTTTTCCCAGGAGTCTCTTGTTAAGTATTTTTGCTTGTGATCTGTAGGCTTCCACAGCAGAAGTCCTTCTAATCACAGAAGCATAGCTTCATGTGGTTCAAAAGGAGCTTAATGGGCATGTGGTCTAATCACCCATCTGACATCTGAATCCCCGCTACGCCATTTCTGCAAACAGGTCTGCTAATCTCTGCTGCAATGTCTGCAACGGTGGGATACTTATCTGGTCCAGTCCATTTTTGTTCAGGTATCTTAGAAAGTTCTTCCAGAGTGAAGTGTTCTCCCAGAAGCTTCCATCTTTTGCTTCTAGAACCTCTTTGGGCCACTCAGCACATATAATCTCAATGTTTCCCAAATTCTGTCATTCGTGCATCACCTTTACAATTGTTCTATATCTGTGCTCTATCTGTAATACTATCAACTGGATGTTTTCCTTTTAACGGATTTTTTAAACTTAAATGCTTTAATTTTGTCCTAAACAAAATATCTGTGAAACTATGGGTTTAAAGGGGAAGTACTGTTTTTACGTTATGTATAAAAATAAATATACATACCAGGTAAAACCATCTGTGTACCATCAAGGGTGGCACACCATATGTCTGCTCTCTAAATAACAATGTTTTATCATATTTAAGTAAATGAAATAAGTTGGGGGATGTTTATTTGTTTTTGTGGTACCCGGGCCTCTCACTGTTGTGGCCTCTCCCGTTGCGGAGCACAGGCTTCGGACGCGCAGGCTCAGCGGCCATGGCTCACGGGCTCAGCCGCACAGCGGCGTGTGGGATCTTCGCGGACTGGGGCACAAACCCGCGTCCCCTGAATCGGCAGGCGGACTCTCAACCACTGCGCCACCAGGGAAGCCCCGGGGGGATGTTTATTGAGTCGTTATTATATGCAGTTACACAGTAGGTGCTTCATATATGTTATCTCAGTGAATAGGTTAATGCTCACAGTAACGCTCTGAACTCAGTGTTATTTTTATACTTGTTTTACAGATAAAAAAGTAGAAGCTCAGAGAGGGGGAAATACTGACCTCAGGTTATACAATTAATGAATGAAGAGGTTAGGACTTGAATTCATGTCTTCTGGTTTCAAATGCCAAGCTTTGTCCACTGGTCCACAGAATGACCAGGAGTTCTATTGGCCCCAGAAAAAAGGTACTTCCAGTGGCTTGGTGCCTTTGCTTTATTTTTTCAGCCAGGGTGGAAGAAGATATCCTTGTCTCCAAACAGCTCACTGCTGATGAGAACAGTTGTTCATTCTTCAGTGAGTGCTCTTATGGGCTCTAAATAGACAGCTAAGTTGACAGACATAAGTGTGGCAGGTGTATCCTAGCCATAATTCCTTTCTTTTGAGAAATGTCTTGGTCTGTAATCAAGCCCAAGGCACACTAGACACAAATAACAGATAATGTAAAAGTGGGGTGGAGTGGAGGAAGGGACAAGAATAGTTCCTCCCCAGCATCTCCAGTCTAATCCTTTCAGCCCTTCATGTGCTACTTTGAATGTGTGCTGTGTACCATGTGGTGGGCTAGGAAGGTGGGAATGTAAGAAAAGTTAAGGACAAGTTACAAGAAAGCTGTTGGAGCTATTTGCTCACACAGGAATGAGGAATAACTCTGAAAACCAGCCAGATCCTCAGGCTAGGGGAATGATGTCCTCCACCCTTTCCTTCCTTTAGCACCAGGAGCTTAAAGTGCTCATGTGCAGGTTCCCTAAGCAGCTCTATACTGATGTTTTATAATATCTTAAAAAGAATTACATGAAAAAGGGCCTCATGAGCGAATACATTTGGGAAATGGTCCTTACTATGTTCTCTTCTTGTTGATTCTAAATGTATGTTACCCATTAAAGGCTCTGAGAAAAGATACCTGATAACTTTAACTCAGGGCAACTCAAGCTTATTTGATCACTGTCAGGAAAAGTTGAAAGGCTTTGAAATGGCCACAGGATTTCTGGGTGTCCTTTCAATTGAATGTGAGGCATTAACTACCTTAGCCTTTTGGATTATTTGATTTTATAGGGTCTTCGTCTCTTACTGTCTTTGACCAAACTATTTTATAGATCTGTAAATTGTAGACAACTAATAGTAATGTAAATGATTCTTGTTCTTGAAGTGCAAATGCATTTTTTTTTCTGGCGGAGTTGCATAGATGCATCTGCTAGCAATTTTATTTCTGCATTCCTGATTGCCTATATATGTGTCTGTTCTTTGAATTCTCCTTTGAACTCATTTTTTTACATCTTACTTGTTCCCTCATTATTTATGATAAATTTTAAATTTATCATAAATAAATTTTTGACCCATTTTTATTTTATATTTGTAGGAGAAGCATGATTTTTCTCTTTTCGAAAAATTACCCTTTTATACTCAGAACCTCATTTTGTTTCAAGTCTGTTATGAATTTGATCTCTTCGTATACCTGTGTATCTACCCCTGTGGGCTGCCGATTCTGGCCCCTGGCTTCTCTTTCTCTCCCAGCTCAGCAGCTTTAGTCTAAATCTTGCAGTAACCTACTACTTTCTGGTCTCGAACTCCCTCTTCTGCCATGCCTATGGGCCAAGTAGCTTAGGGAAGCACAGCATCTGACATGCTTTCTCTAATGGTCCTTCCGAGAACACACTTTTGAGAAGAAATTTTCCTGTCTTCACTTCTGGCATGACTCTCTGAGCTGCCATCCCGCAATTTTCACTTAACCAAATCCTTCTTATCTTCTCAGGCCCAACCTCTTCCTCCATGCATCCATTCTTGGTTATTCCAGCCTGAATTACTTTCTTCCTGCCCTGAAGTACCTTAACATTTTGTATCACTCTTATGGCCTTCTTCACATACTTCCTGATGGCATTTATGAACATTTAAAAAATCTCAACAAATTCCAGAAGACGGCATAATTCTTTATACTTCTTGGTGGAAGAATCATGTGGTTGGTCCTGGTGCATGAATTTGTTCTCTTAGACTCAGTCAAATTATGAAAAGTAACATTTTGTGTGTATGTGTGTGTGTATGTGCATGTGCGTGTGTGTGTGTGTGTGTGTGTCTATGTGCGTAAGTGATTTTTTATGACAAGGACCCAGGGTGTGGGAGGAAGCCAGGCAAAAGTGAGATCTCATGCAGCATCTTTCAGAGGCTACGTGCAGCCTGACCACGTTGGGAATTCTGGGGCATGAACTGTGCCTTAGAGTTGCCCTCACCAGGGGGTACCTGTGATTTGGATAAGGGCCACCCACTCACTCCCTGGGCATCTGTGGGGAAAGAGTGGCTCAAATAGCCTGAGGGAAGTTCTCCAAGGATAAGCTATGGGGGTTGCTTTTTAGAATCAAAATTATACAGGAAAAGGGTGCACAAATATGTTAAACAGGGATCAGATGGGATCTAGGTGCACCACCAACATTGTCTATGACCTTGCTTCATAAGAAAGTTTTAAAAATTGTGATACCATACACACAACGTAAAGTTGACCATCTTATCCATTTATAAATGTACAGTTCAGTGGCCTTAAGTACAGTCACATTGTTGTGCATCACCACCACCCACCCACAGAACCCTTTTCATCTTGCAAAACTGAAACTCTGTACCTACGCAACAATAGCTCTCCATTCTTCCCTTTCCCTAGCTCTTGGCAACCACCTTTCTACTTTCTTTCTCTATGAATTTGGACTATTTTAGGTACCGAATAAAAGTGGAATCATACAGTATCTTTCCTTTTGGGGAACTGTAAAGTTTTTCAACAAGTGCCAATAATCCTTTAAGAAATAGTGCCCTGAAATGTTTACGTCACAGAAATGGCCTCCCCAGCCCTCTCTTATTCTTACAGGGTACTAGAGACCCCTCTCACTCTTGCCAATAATTTCAAATAATAGATCAAGACTAGGTCCATGAGGACTTTGATTTACCTGGAGCTGTATGACCCCTACTGCTGGTGATGAAATCAAGTCACTGTGGTACTTCTTAACATACAGATTCCAAGGTTCCTCCTCAGACCTATGACTCAGAATCTCCCACAATGGAATATATGTCCTGTTTATGAAAATTCTTTTCCACGTGAATTTTGTGTAGCCAGAAAAGCATTTTCAGAATCACCAATCTCGAGCAATAGTTTTCAATCTTGTTTTTAAGCCACTGAATCCTTCCTTGAAATAACATTTCTCACCAGGCACCGTTTTCCAAGAGAAGAGCAGAGCTGTTCAATCTGATGGAGGAAAGAGGGGCTCAAGATTTGGTCACAGCTCACCTCCCTCTGCCATGCCAGCTATTCCATCTCAGGGCCACAAGTCTTCCTAGAAAAAGCTTGAAAATTAATGATCTAAAAAATTGTGTTGAGGGCTTCCCTGGTGGTGCAGTGGTTGAGAGTCCGCCTGCCGATGCAGGGGACACGGGTTTGTGCCCTGGTCCGGGAAGATCCCACATGCCGCGGAGCAGCTGGGCCCGTGAGCCATGGCTGCTGAGCCTGCGCGTCCGGAGCCTGTGGTCTGCAACGGGAGGAGAGGCCCGCGTACCGCAAAAAAAAAAAGAAAAAATTGTGTTGAAAGCTTCTTTTCTCTACTCATGTGTGATACATGAAAAGTGGGCCCTCCCCAACCAGAATATATCCACATCAAGTCCCTGGAACCGATGAATGTTATCTTATTTGGAAAAAAGTGTCTTTGCAGGTGTGATTAAGTTAAGGATTTTGAGATGAGGACATTACAATAAATTCCTCCTGTTGGCCCTGAATGCCATCACAAGTGTCCTTACAAGAGGGAGGAGAGTGAGATTTTAGACAGAAGAGGAGAAGAAACAGTCACAGGATAAGGCAATGCGAAGACAGAGGCAGAGATTGGAGTGATGTTATCACAAACCCCAGAAAGCTGGGGCACACACCAAGAGGTGGACGAGGCAAGGAACTGACCCTTGTCTAAAGCCCCCAGAGAGACGTTGTCCTGTTAGATTTTGGACTTGTAGCCTTCAGAATTGTGAGAGAATTAATTTCTGTTATTTAAGCTAGTGGCAACTTGTTACAGCAGCCACAGGGAACTAATCCGCTGTGCAATTAAAAACCAGTTTTCAAAGGTGTAAAAAGATTTCTATAGCTACTCTACGAAAAGAGTTGTTGATTATTGTTGTTCCTTCCATGGGCAGTAGATGGGCCCAATAGTAACATCTTGGATAAGCACCCGGATAGAATCAGAAAGCTTCCTGTCTCTTTCCTCCTTAGGGGAAATAATAAATCTCTGTCATGTCAGTTAGTTCGATTTTCAAGTGTCCCTCTATTTACTTAGGCGTTGGAGAAACTCTTGTGGATGAAAAGATTCAAACAGTTTCAGAGTACAAGCCCTTTTCCCAGTCAACTTTTCCCCTGCGAAGACTATATTTTGTTTCTGTGCTACTAATCCATTTACATAAGTTCTGTCTCGGGGAGAGGGAAATGTAAATGGCTTGGAAAAAAAGGACTCTGTCTGCAGTAAGAGATAATGCACCTTTTTATTTTGTGGAAATTAAGCTCTTACTGAGTCCACATATTATAAATATTTAAGCCATTAAGTGGCATTTTATGCAAATCAATAAATGAGAAGGAAACACCACTTGCAGAAAAATAAATTCACTTTTATGGGTGTAGCATGGCCACTTCTTGACTGTTGTTATTATACAGAATAATCAGTAGGATGGCCGTGTGCTGTAAGTCTCAAAAAACAAACTCCATCAAGTATTTTAAGTCCTAATAATTCCTTGTGTTTGTGTAGTACTTTACAGTTTGCAAAATGCTTTTATATTCAATCTCTCTCACATCAACTTTGCAAGTAGGTAAAACAGGGATTACCAGTTGGTATGGGTTGAATTATGTCTCCCCTGCCCCTTCCCCAGCCTCACCCAATTCACATACTGAAGCCCTAACCCGCAGTACCTCAGAAGGTGACCTTATTTAGAAATAGTCACTGCAGATGTAATTAGTTAAGATGAGGTCATATTGGAGTAGGATGGGTCCCTAATCCAATATGACTGGTGTCTTTATAAAAAGGGAAAATTTTAACACGAACACACATAGAGGGAAGAGACACAGGGAGAAGATGGTCATCTACAAGCTAAGGAACACCTGAGGCCCTCAGAAACTAGAGAGACAACTGGAACAGATCTTTCCCTTATGACCCTCAGAAGAAACCAATCCTGCTGATACCTTAATCTTGGACTTGTAGCCTCTAGAACTGTAACACAAGGAATTTGCATTTTTAAGCCACCCAAGTTGTGGCACTTTGTTAGGAGCCCTAGTGAACTAATACATCAGTGGAGTTTAGGAAGTGACTTCGAGATCCTATAAGAATGGATCCAGGACTAAAACCTGGATTTTCTGATTCCTAGTGCCGTGATGTGAAAATTTCAGATTCTACTGATTATAGGTGCCAGGGCTGCGTAAGAGGACATGAACCATTCTCTGCAGCTGATGAGTATCAAGAGCAGGAGTTAAGTAGAATATCATCCTCTTCTCCAGTTGAGATGAGAGATGTGGAGGAACCTGGAGAGGTGGCATAGGCTCAGACACAGTGGAGAACTCTGAATCACAGCAAGCAGCTGGGTTGTGGGGTTTGCAGGCATGTACTAAGAATAACACATAGCACTTGGTTCAAGGGTCAGATAGCTGTGGTTAATGACTGAAGAAGTCAAAGAACTGGTGAGTTGAAGTCAAGCCCACCCTTCCAGCTGCCCAAGAATTCACCGAGGATAGGGCAGGCGAGCCCTGCCATCAAGGTTCAGGGATCTCTGTAGACCGAGGCAGCTTAGGTGATGATTCTCCCTGGGAACTGTTCCTTGGGACTAGAGGGAACACATTTCCAGAAGCGCGGGTTCCACCAAGGATTGTATGACTCTTTCCCACTTAGTTCTTGTTTTCATATGGAGACATGATAGGGAAATGGTGGGTTTCAAGGAGGGTTGTATGCCACCTGACATCCTCTGCTGGAGCTCTGATTGGAGCCAGGTGTGTGCTCATGACTGAAGATGACTGCATGGTTCTCAGCTACCTTGTGAGGAAGAAGCGCAGGTACAGCCCACTGTTGCTTCCTGAAAGTCAGTTGTGTGAGTAAAGAGGACAAAATGCCCAGTGTGATGGGAAGCATGTGAGGTAGGTTCCTTTGGTAGTAGAGACACTCAGGTACCTTAAGGATCCAGAGGTTTATCATACTGATTCATGGATGGGGAGAGGAGACAAGAATATTGGCCATGCACTGGATCCTCTCAGAGGTTTGGATATGGTTTGAACACTGGAGGAATCCAGCACCTTTCTGCTGTCACACTGCCCATCAGCAGAGCAGATTCCTTGATTCCGACTCCTAACCTCTGCTCCTCCTTTTATGATTCCTGCCAGTAGAGGCTTCAGGAAACAGAAAATCCAATATATGACAAAGATAGGCCCAGTGAAAGGTCTGAGGCAGGATAAAGTGCATCTCCCCATGGAATGGTATTGAGGGGTACACAGCCAGACAGTTGATTCTGAACGGTAGCCAGAAGATTTTGCACCAAGAATTTGAGGAAACAAAAGTGGACAAGCTATGGCAGCTTCAGATTCAGTTCATGTTTGCTAAGAACTTAACATAGTCTACACACTGTGCTCGATGCTTTTACCTATATTATTTCATTGTAAAGCCGAAAGTAGAATTCCTCTTAAGGAGAGGATTGTTTCTGTTTAGGGATGTGCTTGGATTTGTAGCTTTTCTGGATGTATGTGAAGAAGTCTTCCCTGCATCTCATTTTTTTATGGGCAAAAGCAGGATATGGAAAGATCTTAAAGCTGTTTGTGATGAAGCTGGAGAATGTCCAATTTCCAAAGTTGGCCCAGGAAGGAGGGGTTATAGAATCATATACTTTATTCTTCACAGTGAGTGTATGAGAGAGATACCATTGTTATCCTCATATAAAATAGAAGACAGTGCACAGTAAGGTTTGGTAACCTCCCCAGGGCCACACAGCTAACTACTGACAGAGGTGAGTTTGAATGCATTGTATTTGATGGCAAAACTTACACTTTTAACTGTTAGGCTATATCCTTAGAAACATTTGCCCTTTAGTAAGTACCTAATGCAATAAGATAAAATAAATCTTTAATATCTCCAGTTAAATTTCCACTTGGCTTAAAGAATCCAACTCCCTTTTGTATTTGTAAGTGGTTAGTGTGGTTTGTAGCAATATGACGAGCACAGTGAGCTAGCGGACGGTCATCGTGAGGGAGGCTAGAGCATCATCTCTACCTCCTTCAAGAGTGGATGTAACAGCGACAACAACAAAAATAGCATCTCAGCAGAGCTGCTTTCAGACAGGCTTATGTTTATGGCTTAGACTTGACATCGTAATATCTTATGACTGAGAGAAAGAGGCTGAAACTTATGCTGTTCTTGAGATAATGCGGTAACCTAGAATGCTTAAGTGATTTGCAGGAAAACTACCAACAAAAAGTAGGAATTAGATTCTGTTAAGAAAGCTTAAGCAAATATATCTTAAATTTGGACTGGATAGTCCATTGCTCATGTGGACTTGTTAGCTAATTTTAAGCTTCTTGACACATTTACATTCCTCAGGTCGGTGGTGGGGATGGATTGAGTGTCAAATTCGATTTGTGAAGGAGACCATGTGCTGGGCTCAGAAACTCGCAAAAATAGCTTTCAATTTGCTTCCCCTGTAAGCGGATTATATAGAGTGTGATTTTCATGTTTTTGGGATCTTACCTCTATTCCAGCCACTATTGCAAGAGCTGTCAGAGGAAGGGAACTGCTCGTGTTCTGCAAAGCCGAATAACCATGTTTCCTTTGAATTTTACAGCAGCACTTTCTCTAGATTTACTTTGCTTTAAATCCTGAAAAACCTAGAGATATTACACACCTACCTGACTCTGAAAGCAGAGGATTCCTGTGGGGTGTGTATTTCTATCATAATCACAAGATGAACTGATAGTGCCTGAGCTGGGATAGAGGAAACAAATAGACCATTTCCAAATGCTTTTGCAATGAATATAGCTGAACTGTCTTTAAAAAACAAAACTAGTCAAAATATGTGCGATTATTCTAAAAAGTAAGTCATCTTTATAGGCGAAGCAGTGTGGAAATGTAAGCTGTAGAAAGCAGAGTGTGTGTGTGTGTGTGTGTGTGTGCGCGTGCACGCGTGTGGTTGTTGTTTTTAGGTGTCTGTCTTCAAAGGCTGCAATCATCTGACAGCGCTTGCTTAAATTCTTCAGAGGATTTTTGACTGTAGTGTATATCAAATGAAGGAGGAGGATAAATCTAGCCAGCCATTGCACAGTTCAGGATGCAGTCTGTACACTGTGCCCAGGCTTCTTATGATGAAAAACATTAATTTCCCTTAGTTCCTAGAAGGGTTTTGGAACATAGGTGTTTATTCCTAGCCCTGTGGGAATGCATTTTTATTTATTTATTGTATTATTAAAAGCCACTTGGTCCCATTTAACCTCAGGATACCCTAATATCATTTAAAAATATCCAGAATTAATAACCATTTAAAAATCCCTTAGAAACCTAAGTTTTTCACTGTCTTTGTATCCTTCAAAAGGAAACATAGCCAGGAAGACAGGATAGAAAGGAAGAAAGAGAAAATGAAGAACAGATCAAACTTAACTGGCCAGTACAGTAGCTTGAATGCCAAGTCTCTCTTCCCTTACTTCAGAAGTGACCTGTGTTGTGAGGCAATGTTTTTGAAACACAGTGGCTGGTCATTAAATATTTGACTTTCTTTGGAAATGTTGGAAGAAGAAACTTACAAATTTAGCAATAATGACCATAACATTAACTATTATTTATATATAGTACTTTAGAGATTTACAAGGCAAATATCATACAGTTACACCCTAGTGCCTGTGGGATTTGTTAGATAAGATGTGACCAGAGATTGGGGTGGGATGAAAAGACAGGGAGAGGAGAAGTGTGGTCCTTCACTTATAATAACTGCTTGTTTATTCCTTGGTTTCAATCATGGTTCTTTTACTATTGGTTGTTAACTTATAAAGTTAAGAATTTGAGAAATGAATAAAAGCTGTGAACCCATTCCTTAGAAAAGTAAATACACAAATAACCAAAACTCTATCTTTATTTTCAGGAGGTTAATGGATGCCTTGTAGGCCAGTTGTGGACCTGCCTTCGAGAATTTGGCTTCTTAGTACAAGCTTGACAAGGCAGAGCGGACAGCTAAGAGATCGTGGGCAGGGATCTTGCACTCATATCTACCACTGTATGCCTAATGCACAGCACTTTGGAAGGTATGTAGTAGGTGTTTAATAGATACATATTTAATGAATGAGGAAAATTAGACTTGGAATTTCTATAATGTGCCTTTCAACCAAGTATCTCAAAATATTAACTTGGTCATCTCTTGACTATTCAAGTTTATTTTTGGTTTGAGAACTATCAGTAGGAAATATTAATTTGGGGTCAGTTTTTTTTTTTCTTCTGCTGTGCTGTCTTATTTCTAACCAAATGAGTACTTATGGAAAACAATTGGTTCTAACATCTATAAGTAGCTGTGTGAATTTGAGTGAATATTGTCTTTGCTAAAGTTGAGATTCTAATTTAATAACTTCTCTCCCGGTCACACTGGGTTGTTAGAGAAAGAAAGTGACATGATATATGTATGAATTTTCTTTAAAAAGGACCAAGTATTTTCCAAAGCATTTAACTTATGGTTGATGTGCTTCCAGGGATAAGGGTCCCTTCTGTTGACCATAGTGAGAGAGATGTACCATATGCTATTAGGTACTTAGTGACCGAGGTTTGGCCTGCCACAAAAGGGATGTTTTAGGGCAATATTTTGTAATGAGATTTTCTCAGAGGGAACAATAAAAATATTAATAAATTGGAAGGGCTATCTTCTGCCTGATATTGAACACCCCCCACCCCTATACACACACTTCCTTCTCTTCTTATATCTTTATCCCCCACTATGTCATCATCATCATCCCAAACAGATTAGTCCAGATTTCCTCACCAGGAAAGTGATGTTGACCACTGTCTTTCCCAAGATACTCTAAAGACTTTTTGCATCATCCGTATTGCTGATTTGGAAGTTTAAGCTTCTCCCTGCCTTCAAGGATGCCATGTAAATAATTACAACTGTTGTTCTTAAAGTCACAACATGCTCCTGTAAATCACCACACCCATGAACACTCCCCTTCTCTCTTCCTTGTTCTGTCATGTGATTAAAGACCTTTGTCCCATTGTTAAGTCAGATTTGGGTTTAAATTCGAGTTCTTCTATTTACCAGCTGTATGTTCATAAGTTTTAAATCTCCTGATCCTCAGTGCTTTTGCTTGTGAGAGGGGGCAAATATAAGAGGATGCTGTATAGGGTTACTGTATGAAAATGTATGTACAGCGCTTAGTGTTGTAACTGATCATAGGAAAGAGCCTTATAGCTGTGTTAGTTGCCGCTGCTCTCGTCATTGATGTTGGTGATGTTTGTTTGTTGAAGAAGCTGTCCTGAGAGAGCTAGTCTGGCTCTGAGTTGAGAGCGAGCCGTGTGGCCTAATGCAAGGGGGTTTCCTCTTGGGGACTCTTGCTGGAGCTACAATCAAGAGGGAGGGAGGCTTCGCCATCTGCCAGTGCTCACAGTCTGATACTCAGGATGATTCAGGGCTTTCTTTCTCCCTGGGTCAGGATCGACAGAAGCTTCATTGGTGGGCTGAATATCTCAATATTCAAGGAGCTGTTGAAATAAACTGTTTCTTAAAGTAGAACTTACAAAGAGCTCCAGAGCTCTCTGCCTAACCTCTGATAGCAGATCCCAGGGCTGCAGCTCTACAACACGCCGCCTTTTGGTCCATTCCGATTCTGCTGGCCCCAGGGTGTCTCTTTGCTGAGAGCCTAGTGCTTCTCTGTTAGACAAAGTGATGCATCAGAAACTCTTAACCAATCTCCTTCTACCCATTCGATCAACCAGAGCTTTCTATCCCTTATAAAACATATTGCCTAAGGCCTGAAGAATGCGGGTTGCTCCCACCTAGTGGGCTGCTCTGTTTCATCCTGGTTCTTCTGTTCCCATCAGTGCAGTTGCACACTTGCCAAGAGTCAGCTGTGTTGCTGCCCATATCTGTTTATGCCAGTTCCGTTTGTTATGTAATTACATATTTCAATTAAATGTTTCACAACTGATTTAATGTAAGTGCAGAAAGAGAGTTGTCCACTCAGTGAATGTTTTGGAAACAGTAAGGTTGAGTTGCTAAAAGTGCTGTTGAATTAGATGTGGATGAGACAACTCTAAAAACTTGGGGGGTGGAGGGAATCATAAAAACCAGAAGAGTCTGCACTCAGATGGTTTCACAAAGGTCTTTGCTTTCTCAGTCTGCTTTATAGAAAGCAAACCTGGAAATCCTAGCAGATGATGTTTGAGTTGTTTATGAAAGAGAGATGGTGTGAACTCTGATCACTGTACTGTACTGTCTTAAAGTCAACCACGACAACAAAACTTGTCCTACATCCAAAGCTTAGGAGTGAATCTATTTTATACATTTTAAGTTACAATGTAAATCTAAGGTACGTATGCATCATTTGTAAGGATTTCCCAGTTTAACCAATATTTTTTATGAATTGACACATTACCTGTCTGTTCGCAGTAGATGACAATAGAGGGTTTCTACTGTCCAAGGTACCCACCGTGATACCTGATACATCTGCTATCCACAGCGCAAGCTATTTCGGGAACAGCCAGTGATGGTGGTGGGTTGAGCAGGTGTTTTTGAGCTCACACTATGAAGCAAGCACCTAGGGCTGACATTGTATTCCATGGCCAAAGAAATTTGTGTGACTGCTTACCCATATGAACTAGCATTTGTTGGATAATTTTTCATACACTGCTTTATTCAACCTCCAAATAGCCCTTGGGAGGTAGGAATTATCCTTGTTTTCTAGTTGGGGCTGCTGAGGTTTAGAGAAGTTAGATGATTTGGGCCTAATCACACACCAAGTAGACATGCCTAAGACAAGTCACAGGGTCTAAAACCCATTATTAACCCATTAAGACTGGTTTGCCTGTTGATCTGAGTGGCAGCATTAACTGATCCACTCAGTACTGAGATCCAGGTCCTGAACTTTAACCAGTTCCACCTAAATATGCTTCTCACATTCTTCAGAGTCTGGTCAGTTGGAGTAGTTTCAGGCAGTGAACTTGGTGCCGACCGTGCTCTGAGCTTCTAAGTCAGGGCTTTGTTGAAGCAACATGATTTCTGATGAGCCCCCAATAGCCCTCCATTCTCGTGCTGGCTATGCTGCACGTGTTCTGTGAGTGAGAGGACACACTACAACATTGGAAATGAGCCACCAGGACGAGAAGGGAAGGCTTTTGGCAACACAAGTTATTTGCATTGTTGCAACACCTGCTCCCTTTGGTGCAAGATAAGGGTCTGTCAGAATTTCCGTTATTCCCCCTATTCAATGGGAGGGTCATTTAGCTAACTCTTTTCCCTCTGGTCTACAATTTGGGACATGGTACGTCGGTTCAGCTAACATTGCTTTATTATTAAAATCGTTGTTGACCTTTTTGAGTTAGTATAGAACCAATTACATGCGTTTGTTTTTTGTTCTCCAGAATACTTGTGAAAAAGCACAGGAGAAAAAGCCTGGCTTTTGATAAAAGTCAGGCAAAAAAGAAAACATCTTAGATGTTTAAATCAATGTTTTGTAAAATTTTCTCTGTAATCCACAGTTACTGGAATTACCAGAGGAATTTATTAATCACACACATTTCTGGACTTTGCTCCAGATCTACTCAATCAGATGCTGTAGAAGTATAACCTGGGATCAAAACTCCGAGAGCCACTGGTTTACATGAATTACATGGAGCAATAAACATCTGTATCAGTTTCTTAGGCTGCTGTAACAAAGTACCTCAAAGTTGGTGGTGTTAAACAATAAAAATTTATTCTCATACAGTTCTGGAGGCCAGAAGATTGTGTCAGCAGGACTGTACTCTCTCTACAGGCTCCAGGGGAGACTGTTCCATGCCTTTGTCTTAGTTTCTGGTGTTGTAAGTAACACTTGAAGTTCTTGGACTTGTAAATGAATCACTCCAATCTGCCTCCATCTTATCATGGCATTCTGCTGTGTCTCTGTGTATCTTCTCTTTTTGTAAGGATGCCAGTCATATTGCATTAGAGCCCACCCTATCAAGTGTGACCCCATCTTAATTTGATTACATGTGTAAAGACCCTATTTCCAAATAAGGTTACCTTCACAGGCACTGGGGGTTTGGGCTATATGTATCTTTTTAAGAGAAACCATTCAGTCCACGACAACATCCTACACATTTGCTGACAGGACCGTTTTATTAATGGAAACAATGCATGTTTTACATCCTAATGTGAAAAATGTAGCAGGACTTATGATTATGAGAAATAAGCATTCAACTCAAATTTTTTCTTCATGTTTCCTGAAGATATTTATTACCATCCAAACATATTTTCAACATGGAAAGACATGATTCCTAATTTCCCCAGGATCCATGTTTTCAAAGTCTCCCAGGGAACCTATCTTTCATGGAACCCTCTGAGGACTTGATCTCTGCAAAGAATAAACTAATTCAGACTCCGGTTTCCTCTTCCAATTCCTGGGTTGACCTACAAACTCCATCTTACTATTTCCCTTAGGTCTCTGTTTCTTTTTGTTTGAGGTGACAGTTACATGCATGACCTGCCAATGAGCCCTACTGTCAGGCTATTGAGGGCTCTGTGGTGGCTGGCCGGGATTGCTTGCGGCTTCCCAGTCAGGCCTTCAGAAGAGCTGCAACTCACCATCAGTCTTTCGGTGCCTCCAGCTGGTTTCCCAGGAGACCTGGCCCCTCTTCTTTGGTCTCAAGGGCCTCTGGAGCCCAGAAGCTCCTGATGAATGTCCCAAGTGAGGAAGCAATAACAGGAAGTCCATGGATTCCCAAAGTTGTTGGGATAGACACTGGACACAGTAAGGCACCCAAGTCTCAAGTTCGCTAAATATGCTGAGGGGGGTAGGTGTGCCCTGAGACTGAAAGAACTTCAGAAAGGATTCCATCCTGAGAGTGTCACTTCAAACACTTGCCATCCTCAGTAGCTCAAACTTTTTATTTCATGACAGCTATTTGAAATTCTGAAAGCTTACTTAATATGTGCCTTCAGTCATGAAACCTCCTTCCTGTAAAGAACTCTTGACTTTCTTATTTTTCTTTTAAATAATGATTTTTCTACTAGCTGGAATATAGTAATGAATTTCTCTTTTTTGTAACTTATTCTAAAGAAAGATATTATTTTATTATCAGTTTTATCCACTTATTCATCCAAAAGTATGTTTAACACTATCTCCTATATTCCAGGTGCTACTTTAGGCCCTGAACATACAGAAGCAAATGATACTTAAGCTTTTGTATTATAACATAAAAATATTATTTTTTCTTATTAGAAATGTTATTTTTTCTCCATTGCCACTATGCATTTATTAATGTCAGATTTTCTGTTCACATGTTTTTTTTTTCTAGCTTTATCGATTGTAAGTTGAAGGTATACAAAGTATTGATTTGATACATATTGCAAAACGATTACCACCAGAGTATTAACCAACACCTCCATCATGTCACATAATTACCATTTCTTTTTTTGTTGAGAACATTTAACATCTACCCTCTTGGTAATTTCAAGTGTATAATACATTATTATTAACTATAATCAACATGCTGTACATCCGATTCTCAAAACTTATTCATCTTATAGCTGGAAGTTTGTAACCTTTGACCACCATCTCTTCATTTCTTCCACGCCCCAGCCTTCTGGAAACTACCACTCTGCTCTCTGTTCCTGTCAGTTTGCTTAAGCCTTCATCATTGAGGGCTTTGCATTCTACTGGTAGAGAGTGATAAGTGAATTAGACATTACATACAGAGTGGCATTACTATGGTCAAAGTAAAGAAAATTATGCGGCGTGTGGCAGATAGGAGAGGTAAGAAGATGGGCAAGGAAGGCTTCCTGGAGGAGCTAACTTTTGAGTAGATGTTTGAAGGAAGAGTAGAAATTTGTCTAGCAAAAAGGGTGGGAAGGGCAAAACAAAAGATGAATAAATCTGAAAAACCTACAGGAGTTTGTTAAGTGGACCAAAAGGAATGGTGAGCTGGTGCTGGGAGATAGAAAGGTTGATGGCATCAGACCATTAAGAGCCTGCGTGTGACAGGGAGATCAGCTCAATACTTTGTGACCACCTAGAGGGGTGGGATAAGGAGGATGGGAGGGAGACGCAAGAGGGAGGAGATATGGGGACATATGTATATGTATAACTGGCTCACTTTGTTATAAAGCAGAAACTAACACACCATTGTAAAGCAATTATACTCCAATAAAGATGTTTAATATATATATATATGTATATATTTAAAAAAAAAAAAAGAACCTGCGTGTTTTGGGCACTTTACCTAAGTTTTTCTCTGGAACAGAGTTTGCTAAAGGTTGAACATTGTTTGACCTGAAAACCTATTTTTAAAAAAGAATGGTTTCTTTTTGGTAAAGTGCTTTCTAAAAACTACACATTACTGCATTATTCCTTTCTTATAGATTTACAACAATCTTTCACTAATAAAGGTTCTAAAATCCTGTAGAAAGGAAATCCATTTTACTTTAACTTAGCATTTCCCAAACTTCCTGATAATGCAACTTCATTACAGAACTGCGAATCTCAGTGTTTCCTGGGTCTGCATTGAAAGAGCCTAAGGGGATAGGGCTGGAGCAGTCTAAAGGAAGAGGTGTTAGTGATAACCTCGGGAGTAACTCTCCTAGAGTGGCTAAAAAGCAATCTCCTAATAGACTTGAGTGGGAAGCTTTATAAGGCTGCTTCTCCATGTTAAGAAACCAGACAGAAGCAGGAGAAATAACAAAGAAAATTGTATGAAGGGATGTAAAAGAACTTCAGGTTAAAGATGCTCTTTTATTTTTTTTGATAATGAAATTTTTAACTTAAAAACAAGTCATTATAAGGGTAATACATAGTCATTGATGAAAATGTTTAGAACAATACAGGAGCATATAAAGTAAAACATGAACATTTTAATTTATATACGATATATTTATTTAAAAGTTTAATTATGCTCTACTCTCTGTTTTCGAAGTTGCTTTTTCACTTAACCATGTACTGTAACTGTGTACACAGAGCATTATCACATTGTATTGGCAAACCATAATAAATTTATCCAGATACTTAAAGATTTTAGAATTATTTCTTATATTGGATGTTTCAAATAGTGCTGTACTAACTATCTTTCATATCTTGACTTGGGCACTTAATAGCTTTGTGACTGTGACCCTGAGCTAGACTATATAACCTTTTAGAACCTCAGTTTCCTACTTTACAAAATTGGGTCAACAACAGTTCCTCTGTGGGTTATTATAAGGAGTAAGTAAGATCATCTATGTAAATTACTTAGCACTGAACTTGGTATAAGACACTCAACTAATATTATTATTCAATAAGCAAATTGGGTGTCTGCTTTTATGAGCTATCATATGGGATACAAGTGTGGATGACCCAGTACATATAACCAAGTAGCTCAATAGACTAGTTGTGGGGAAAAGACATGGTTACACACACTGTAACCACCACAGTGAAGACAGCAGGAATCCCAAAAAAGAAAAGTCATAGGAATTAACGGATGGGAGAATTCCTTCTGTTAGGGGCATGTTGTGAAGAGAAGCATCTCAAGGCTTTGAATGGTGGGGGAAATTCCAACTGGCAGAAATATTAGAGGACTTCATTCTAAACCAACCAGGATGGCAGCAGAAAAATATTGGGACAGAAAGGCATGGGTTAGCTAGAGAGCCAGGTGGCTGAGGTACAAAGAACTTGCAAGGTAAACACAGAGAATTGTAGCAGAAAGATAAAGCCAGAGCCTAAAGGGCTCTCACTGAACCATTTGAATGGGTCCTTAAAGCACTGGAGAGTCATTGCAGGGCTTTAGAAGATAAGAGATGTGCTCTCTGAAAGTTAACTTGGCACTGGTGTGCAACATGGATTGGACAGAGGTAAGACAGGTGGTGGGGTGTGGTAACTACAGCCCAGTGTTGTGTTGTCATAATGGGAATGAACAAGGATATATCCCTGCGTGGAACATCCATCTTTATATTTTTTTCTAATTACCATTTGGGGAAACCAAGAAGCAGAGCAGCCCTGTGTCTTCCAAAGTTGGTAAATGAGTTAGTAATGAATCCATTAGCCAGCTGCCTTTGATTCGTGCTTCTTATCCACAGAGCAAGTTTGTCTCTTAGCAACACATTTTGAACTTGGCAACACTCAAAGCTCTCTGTGAATGAATAAAGCAAAATGGAGGCAAATGTGAAAGTTACTTTGATGTGAGCAAGTGTGTCTGCTGGGCATGTGTGGGATCCCCAACTCAAGGGGAGCCAGTGAAAAGTACAGCAGGAGAGTCAGTGTTCGGTAAACAGAAATTTCCTTTCTGGCTGCGGTTGGAAATTGGACATGGTTTTAAAATACATAAATTAGGCACTTATGGAGGATCGCCTACTGTTTGTTACTAAAGAAAAGGGCATTCAGGTATTAAAGATAATTTTTCAAAGGATGCGAAGAATAGCTGTAAAGCTAAAATGAAAGCAGAATAACCACTACCACGGCCTCAGCTCACTTTCTGTACCTTGAGAGCCTGAACTGTGTCTTTTTAAGTAGATTGGTTTGTTGCGTATATACAGGATTGTATCATATACAAGTAACTTCTTAGGACTTTTTATATGCATTTAACATACTTATTGAAAACCTTTGTTTTTAGGCCTTCTAAGTGTTCTAAGCATGGGTTTGACATGGTGAGGTGGTGAGGTTTATTTTTCAGTTACCCTGCTGGCAGTGTCAGGCAGGATAAAGAGAGGAGAAAGAGTATGGACTGAAAGGCAATGAGGAGAGTCTTCTTGTACCTGCCCAGCTAAGGCTGTTAGAACAGGTGTAGCTTTCTACAGTGCATAACAAATTATCATAGACTTAGTGGCTTACACTAACACATATCAATATCCCACAGTTTCTGTGTATTATCTCACTTTCCTGAGTCCAGGAATGGCTTAGCTGGGTTCTCTCTCAGTTGGGTCACTCACAAATCATTGTATTGGTCAAGTTGTATTCTCTTCTGGAGGATTGACTGGAGAAGAATCTGCTTCTAAGCTCTCTCAGGTTATTGGCAGAATTTATGCATTTATTTATCTTTGCAGATGTAGTTCTGAGAGCCTCAGTATTTTGTCAGCTGTCAGCGAGAGGCTGCCCTTAGCTCCTAGAGACCGCCCTCAGTTCCGGGCCACACGGCCTTCTCCATATGCAGTTTACATCCTCTCGGTTCACTTCTCCAAGACCAGTAGTGCAGAGGGAGACTCCAGAGTGACCCTGCTAGGAGCCCAGAATGTGAAGTAATCACAGGGTGACCTATTTGCTGTAGCGTATTGGTTAGAAGCAAGTCACAGATCGACCCCTGCCCTCCAAAGCAAGGGGAGGAGATTAGAGAAAGGTGTGAAGAGCAAAAGGTCGGATTCAGGGGGGCCACCTTAGAGTCTGTCCTCCAGAGAGGGTTTTGGAAGACAGATATTCAAGGGAGGCCCAGAATATATCTTATTTAACTCTCTATCCTTATTGCCTGGTTCACAGTGACTAATGAAGGAAGTAAACTTGATTGGGCTTCTTTACCGATTGGATGTGAGGAGCGGTGGAGTAACTAAGGAGTAAGCTTCAAGGATGACCCCAAGGTTTCTAGCAAGGGTTATCTGAATGCGGCTGCTATTATATTAACCAAGACAGGGAAACAAGTGGAGGAAATGTTGAAGGTTAAGGGGACAATAGGTTAACTTGGAGACCCTACTTAGGTGAAGGAATCTTGTAGAGCAGATCTTAAACTTTAGTGGGGTGTGGATCATTTGGGAATCTTAGTAAAATGATTCTGATTCTTCAGGTCTGAGGTTGCGGCCTGCATTCTCTAGTTCTAATAAGGTCCCAGGTGATGCTGATGGAGTCCACGGGTCACACTTCCAGGAGCAGGGTTTAAGAGCAAAGGACTTCACATGTCTTTTTTTCTGAGCCATCTAAAGCATTTTGAAAACCTACCTAGAGGAGTGGGATAGGGAGGGTGGGAGGGAGACGCAAGAGGGAGGATATATGGGAATATATGTGTATGTATAGCTGATTCACTTTGTTATAAAGCAGAAACTAACACACCATTGTAAGGCAATTATACTCCAATAAAGATGTTAAAAACAAACAAAAAAAAGAAAACCTACCTTCTAGCACATTTGTAATTTGACATCTAACATTTTTCATTGTGTTTTAAGAGTTAAAAAGGGTATGATTTCCAGTGTGTTGTCACTTCATACCTTAAAGTAAAATATTACATCTCTCTTTTAAATGTATCCCCGGGTCTATAAACCGTAGGGATCTGATCATCATCTATTTAACAATATACTTGAACAAGCTTTTCTTACATAGTCAAAAAATTATACGCTGTTCCTTTTTCTCATTGAACTCACATTTCCATTCTACTTCCCCACAGAACTTTATCCTAAAGTGACACAATTTTCTGTTGGAATCTTTTATTGATCACTCTACTTAGCTACCACAAAAATGCATATAAATTGAAATATTTAAAAAATGAAAATTTCTTATGTCCATAAGGTTTGAATGTTTAAAATTTCTTTTGGAGTAAATTATTTGCTACATTTAGTTGACAACTGATCAAAATAACAAATAATACAAATTTCAGTAAACACTAAGTAGAATTGTACTGGAAATGCATCTTTTGATGAAATAAATGGGGCCAGTTTTCTTTTATACTTAGCTCCTGTGTTAAGGATAAAAATTACTTTTTGATAGGATGAGACACTAAACAAAATCAATTCTCTGTCACTTCTCTGTTTAATTTTTTAAATAGCCATGTTACTCAATGCTATGAACACTTTTAAAGATATTTGCAAAAAAGTCACATAATAATCTATCATCAACTTATTTTTAATGATGTGTTAATGGATATGTTCATTTAATCCTCCTTCAGATGTATTGAAAGCAATGGATTGGAAACCATCCAATGTATCTTATGATAGTAAACATCAAGATAGGTGAGAGCTATTCTTTCTTTCTAAAAGAGAAAATGGGGGTGGGGGAGATGGATAGGAAATTGGCATAATGCTGACTAGAGGCACTTTCTCAGTCAGGTAAGTTTTAGGGAAAAGGATACATGGAAACTGAAGGTCTGCAAATGTATTTCCATGAAACTATTCTTGCCCCCATAACCTTTGGAAAGTCTGTACACAGGAGGGCACAAGAATCCCAGTTTGAAGACTGCTATAGTGGAGAACTGGAAATGTATGGAGTTCAGGAGAGAGGATGGGCTGAAGGTAAAATTAGGGACATACAGACAGAAATTCGTGCACATTAAAATCTGCATTGCACAGACCCCATAATTCACAATTTTAGGGGTAGAGTCTGGATTAAATGAGATTTTGTCTTGTATGTGGAAAGACAAAAAGTGGTTAGCAAACTCAGAGCTGAATAGACTTATAGGGAGACTGAAAAACACAGTACCTTCAAGTCCTTTAGGAAATCTTAAATCTATGTGTACAGAAGTAATTGATACATGATTATCGACCACCCTTACCTGTGTTACAGCTGGTTTTCTGCTCAGCAACACATTGTCAGCTTAATTCTAGTTACTCAAGTGTATACAGTGTGCCTGAGCTAATGAAACCTTAATTAAAAAAAAAAGTAGGAAGGGAGGGAGAGAGGGAGGGAGGAAGGAAGGAAATCTGATTCTGTCCTTTTCCTCAATTTGCCTATTCTTCTTCTGCTACATCTGAAGTGGCTAAATCTAGGTGACTTTAGAAATTCCTTTCAACACCAAGAGGTTTTGATGCTATGAATCAGTTACATTTTTAAGATATATAAAATAGAATGACTCACACTTTTCATTTTTACTTTTATTTTGAATAGATCCTCGCAAAAGCTAGTTTAGAAATACTGAATTTATTTCCATAGGGAGGCCAGGTGAAAGAGAGTGAAAACTTCTACTACCAAGCCATTGCTGGGAATTTCTTATTCTCAGCTTTATCAAATAAGTGATAAGGAACTACTATAATCTAAGGCTGGGGAATGGCTACCTTAGCTGAACAAGCGAAAAGAAGACAACTAGAGGTTTGCAAGCCACATCCTAATGCTAAATCACCACTCCCAGAAAGAATGTATTATCTGTCTCTGTCATCCCCAGACCTATTTTGTGCCCACCTCTGTCATTTCTTTGTGCCCTTCTCTTTCTGGGCTGTATGTAGGCTTTTGCCTTCCCTGTTTGCATCTATGATCAAATACCTCGTGACATTTAAGCTTAAGCAGCAAGGTATTCCTGAGAACAACTGTAGTTCAGTATTTTCGTTAGAACTACTAATAATCTGCTGTCTAATAACTATGGAGAACATCTGAGCCTTATTGAAAATGTGGAGGAGATTGAATTTTCTCAGTAGTGAATCACAGGACTAGAAGAGACCTTCCTTTGCTCCTATAAAACATCCAGGGGTTTTGTTTTGTTTTGTTTTGTTTCCCCCTATCATGTGAGAAAGTTGAAGGAGAGGCATAATTAAAAGTTCTAGATTCTTAGCTACACGTTTGCTACATCTCCTCCCCTTACTTCTGTCCTGTTTCTCCACTTCTGACCTAATATACATTTATACACTTAGCAGTTCAATAGGTTAGAGGAGATGCTAATGCTCCAAAGCAGCAAATCAGCCGGGAGAATAATCTAGAATCAAAACTCCGCTTTGCTGCAAATCTTAAATGCAGAAAGGCAAAGCTGTTTTCACCTAATGCATCTTATATCTTTTCTTCATCTGTCAAAGCATGCTTGGCATCTAGTAGGGGCTTAATTCTTATTACTGGATGCAACACTTTGCATGTTAGTGAATTTTTCTCCATAGCTTTCATCAGAGCCTTGAAAAGATAAATTTCTCCCTAAAGGTAAAGAATCACCAGCATGATGAGCTGGTTTTTCTCCATGGCATTGAGTGAGTCCTAATGTTGCCCTGGTGAAGTGTAGAATTCATGGTACCTCCCACCCTCAAATGTTTTGAAACTTGGACCCTTTAGCTAAATAAAGACCAAAGTTTGCCCTCTGGTGTGTGTTCTCTTAGAACAACTCTCTACTCTAGGCCCAAGCTCAGTTGCATTTTTCATCAAAAATTTAGCCGTGATCATGAGAATACTTTTTTAGTGTCTGCTATGTGAGTGGAAATTGCTGTTGATGTTGATAATAATTCACTAGTACTTAACTACCACCACCTACCCTAACATTTATTGGGTCCTCACTATGTGTCAGGCACCATGCTAAGCACTTCATGGGCATTATTTTATTTCATTTTTTGTCATAACCCGTTTAGGTAGGCATTATTGTTATTCCCATTTTGGATATTGCCATTATGGATAAGGAAACTATGGCACAGAGTGATAAGGACCTTGCTAATAGTCAAAAAGCTAATGAGTGAAATTCAAACGCACACCGAGACAATGTGTTATGGAACATGACCTAGTTTATCAAACTGTTTCTGTCAATTAGGTGACATTAGGTAATGGTATGATCAATCTTTTAAACAAATGGGAAAACACAGAGAAGTAATTAGAAGGCTGGTATAGCAGAGGAAGCATTGGGTTGGGATTCTGGGAATCTATTTCTTTTTTTTTTGTTATCAACACCTTTTATTTTCTTTATTGTTTAACATCAAGCTTTAACTTTTCTTTTTCAACATCTTTATTGGAGTATAATTGCTTTACAATGGTGTGTTAGTTTCTGCTTTATAACAAAGTGAATCAGCTATACACATACATATATCCCCATATCTCCTCCCTCCTGCATCTCTCTCCCTCCCACCCTCCCTATCCCACCCCTCCAGGTGGCCACGAAGCACCGAGCTGATCTCCCTGTGCTATGTGGCTGCTTGGGAATCTATTTCTTAATATCTCCTTGGTCACCAGCTTCTGAAGTAATATTAAGACAGTTATTTAATATTTCTGTGCTGTTTCTTCTGAAAAATAGAAAATCATTTTTTTAAAATTTTATTATTGAAGTTAAAATAATAACAGATATCAAGGGTTTTAATAAAGGAAATAATTATGATGATAATAATAACAATAATAATGCATCTATAGATTCAGATTAGAAGCCTGAAGGCAGGAAGACCTCAGGTTTCCTTTGTGGAAAAGATCCCTTTGTTAGTATTATCTTGAACATGGTTCTTATTGTCAAGAAGTGAATTCTAATCTTTTCTCCAGGTTTCTCCCATTTCTCCCTCTCAGTCTTTCCCCCTTTCTTCCTTTCATTTCCCCTCATCCCTCTTCCTACACTGTCCTTCTCCCCTCTCTTCTCCTCTCCTGCTTCCCTGTCTTGGATTACAAAGACGGCACTGTGCCTGGGAGAGTGCTGAGGGTGCCGTGGGCGATGTGAACGAGGCCGAATCAGTTCTAACAAACTGTCTCTCTTTGCAGCTGCTGTTTGGAAAGCAGGCTTCCTGCCATTCTGGGCCTGAACCTGCCAAATGCCTTATCCTGGGCTGAGCCCCAGGGCCTCAGCCACAGACCACTGTCTATGGCATTTCCAAATGCAGTCCCTCAGCTGTGCTGCGGGCAATAAATATCTCTTTCTGTAACGGGGAAATGGGCCCATGAAATCTATCCGTTCATCCTTCAGAGCCTCTGCTTGGCTGCCTATTTATTTTCACTCAAATTGCGTTATTGCTCTTTAAGATAGAATCTGGAGACATTTATCAAGTGCTGGTGTGCCAAAGTTCTCACTATTAGAATAATTCTCAAATTCTCCAAGGGAGAGATCAATAGAAAATTGTAGCAGAGGACTGATTAGCAAGATAGTATGGAAGATATTTTTCTTTCCTAGAGACTATAGCCAGCTTAACTCACATCATTTAAATTTCTTAGCCCCCTCTTATTAAAGATAGTAACTCAAGGTTTTAAGATTAGAAACGTTATATTTATTTTCTTAACATTAAAGAATAGAACTAGGACTGCTACATAGAGCTACTTAAATGTGGCAGATGAACCAAATGATGATAATAATATCAATTATTATTATGTATTTATACACATGTTGTTGGCCAGACAATGCATGGAGTTTCTCTTTAAATATCATCTCATTTAATGTCCAAAACAGCCTTGCAAAATAGATATTGCTAGCTGATGTTTAAAAATAAGGAAAGCAAAGCTGAGTGAGTTTGGCTGTAGGTCTTTCTTCTTAATATTATATGTCTTAAATTTACATCCTGAAAAATAGACATGCTCATATACTGTTGGTAAGAATGTAAATGTTGTAGTAGATAATTTTGCAAAGGAATCAAAATTAAATGCAAGCATAAAATAACCTTTTTAAAAAATGAGAATGTCTATCTATCCATCCATCTATCTATCTATACACACACACATTCACACACAATTATATTTATATCAATTTTTTTATTTGGGTAAAAGTTATGGAAGTATATACATGGTTATCTCTGTGGAATGATACCAGAGGATTGTGGAGAGAAAGAGAGCTTTTATTTATAACTTTATGCTCATCTGAACGTTTGATTTATTTATTTTTTTGCCAAGACCATATATTACCTTTATATTATAAAAAACTACTTTATAATGAAATGAAAATGAGCCTGGTCTTTGACTCTGAAATTATATTTTTAGTAATTTATCCTAAGGAAATAATTAAAGCAATTGTACACAAATATGTAAAGAAAGGTATGCATTATAGTGCCGTTAGAAACACCTAAGTATCTATCAGTAGATCTTCAGTTAAATAAAATATGGTAAATTCATACAGTAGAATGCCATAAAATGATTTTTGAAAATAAATATATAGATATATGCATATTGACATCAAATTTCCTCCAGCTAATGCTCACCTGGAATACACATGTAGTTGAACAAGTTGGGATTATTCCTTGTTACAAGGAGGGAGAACCACACCACAGAGAATGGTGGGTCATCTCAGAGGTGTTAGAAGGGACTTATAGGGGACTTGTCCTTGTGTCAGGTGGTTTGGGGGAGGGTTTAAGGAAGCAGGGCTTTGCTGTGGATTGGTTGCTGTCAAGCAGTGGATGTATATCTTAATCAATCTTTTCTGGAAGGAAGACAGAGTAGCGCAAAGCTAAAGCTGTAATTGGTAAAGAAGCAGCAATCACTGATATTAGTCAGGAAAGGCAAATGTCTGGTTATTTTTGTGGTGGCTTGGACAATGTTCACGTTTTGTCCATGTTCAGACCTGGTACAGGTTGTCTTGTTTTTGTCTTGATCCATCGTGGTCACAGAGTGGCCTTGTCTATTGTTGATGCTCTGTGAAGTTGTTTACGTTTAACAGAAGAACATCAAGTTCTAGCTGTAGTACCAGTCCAGATGTCAGATATCAGAGGCTGCTTCTCTCTTTCTCTGAAGACACCATGGTATATTCAGTAAAAAATAAAAGCAAGTCACAGAACATTACTTATGACCTAATCTCATTTCAAAAATAGCAACATATGTTTCGTTCAAACATAGAGAAAAGGTTGGAAGACTAGATTCCTCATTATCAACAATGACTCCATTAAAGAAGGTTAGATTGTGGGATATTTTTTTAACTTTCCACTTTTTGCTTCTCTGTTTTGTTTGAAAATTTTTAAAACAATAAGCACACATTATTTTTACAAGCAAAACAAGAAATTAAAATAATTCTAAATGGAAAATAGAAACTGGGATATCTGTCCAAGTAACCATGTGTTTGTTTCTCTCCATGCAGTGTCTACATGGTGAATGTATTCTCTTTTCCATACTGATTCTCTCCTATGATAGAATTGGGAGATAAAGCCACACCTTTGATTTTTTAAACACATGGTGGCCACGATTTGAGTTGTACTTAATCGTTAGAGCAATAGGTATGGGAGAGGTGATTTGAGTTTCAATAAGCAAGATAGTTTTTTTTTTTTTTTTTTAAGCAAGATAGTTTTTAATGCTCTCCTCCACCCTTACTTTTTCATCCCTTAAGATAGAGAGCTATATACCTGTATGAGCTACTATGAACACATTTCATGTGAGGGTCCCAGCCAGTGATCTAACTTAATTTTTGATAGCACTCTAGCTCTCAAAAGTATCCTGGTTTGGATATCAGGTTACATAGTCACTTCAGGAAAGTCTTCCCAGAGGAAAGATGATTGGGATGAGTGACTTGACAAATGTGGAGGGAGTGGTCTGGGAAGAAAGACAGGCGGATGGGGCAGTGTGTGCAAAGGCCCATAGTGGGGGTCAGTAGGGAACACTTGAGGAATGAAAGGCCCATGTGGCTGGAGCTCAGAAGGGGTTAGGGGGAACATGGTAAAAGATGAAGCTGGAAAGGGGACTTGGGAGCTGAGTATGAGGGGCTTGTTCATCTTGTTAAGGAGTCTGGACTTTAAGAACCATGGGCAACCACTGAGTTTTTTTCAGCAAAGTATGGCGTGACCAGGTCAATATTTTGAAATGAATCTTTTGTTGGTAGTGAGAAGAGGCACTGTAGGGCTAAGAAGAGTTGGTTCATGCAGGCTGTTTAGAAAGTTGTTGCCAAAAGCCAAGTGAGAAGTGATGGTGCTTTGCACTATAGTGATGTCAGTGAAGATGGTGATAAAGGGACTTGTTGGATAGATATATAGGAGTTAACACAGCATTCTTTGAAATATTTTAAACTGCATCCATTACTCCAAGTCCTAGACAGGAAATGAATACATAAGAGAGCCCAGGGGTAAATAATAAAAATGGCTTATGGTAAACCCAACCTTAGTATCAGCAGAAGTTGACCGAGACTGATTGCACCGTCATCTTATCCAGCATATTATGCCATCCCCTAAACGGCCTCCTGCTGCCCCACCTTTCTGCACCTATGGAAGACACGACTAATTTATCACAGCACTCTCCTTCTGAGCCCTGGCAGGGTCAAAGAACCATTTTCAAATCAACATTCGTAAATGAACTTTCCAAGCAGTGTCTAAGAATTGTTCAGGATTATTATGCTTGAAAAGGCCTATCTACCGTCTTGCTTATTTAGGAGAGAACTTACTGCACGAATGCACTTGCTGATTAAGCAAGTCTTCTACCACTTTATCTTTCTCTCCTGTACCAGGCCATCTGAGCATCTGGAATGCAAAGCTGGAAGAGGTTAAAAAAAGCTCTGTGGATACTCCACATTATTTGGATCCAGAAGGATCTACACATACATTATGAGATTAAAATGAGATAAGGCAAGGGAGAAATGAAGTATGTTCATTTTGGATTGAGGACATGTTTGCCATTATAATGTATCTTCAGGTCTGGCATTGCTGTGCAGGGGTATTTGGTGGGCTTTTTTTTTTTTCCTCTTCCTCTCTGATTAAAAAGATATATTGACTAGGAGAAGAGAGGAATAGATGAAGCACCCTTACATTTACAGTGTGCTGGTAAATGTCTTATATGCTAATTGGCAAAGTCGGTGGAATGGAATTGCTCTTAAATAAGTAAAAAACTTAAACAAGCCATTCAATTACCTTAAAAAATGGGCTTAATTTGGAGAGTTTCATTTAACATATTGTGGATAAAATCTCATTTTGTTTTTTTAAACTTTATTTTGCTAATGCAAGGCAAAAGAGTTCTATGCACTAAATAAATAGACTAAGGTCTTACTGGGGAGGGTCAGAGATCTGAGATTCTCATATTTTGGGGAAAGTGATTTAAGTTTCCTAGAATCTTTTTTTTTTTTTTTTAAATAGTAGGAGTGTCAGCCAGCCACAGCCATGGGGATGACCCAGTAGGGGTTCACAGAATTTTGCAAATGCTCAACTCTGCCCAAGAGGAAAAAAGACCCTTTCCTATCTGCCATACCCACCCAAAGAGACAACTATCTTAAGAGTCTTGCTTCTTTCAGAAATGGCTTTAAACCTTCCTTTTTTTTCAGACTCTCCATCTTTCCTTTGCTGTTTTATTTCTTCTGATTGTACCACTGCAGGGGAAACCCTTTGTGCAGTGGAGGGGCTAAGAGAAAGGATTCTGAAGTCCTTTGCTGGCCTCCCAGCAAATCTAGACACTACAATTTATGAACGGTATGATATTGACTACTTCACTGAACCCCTTTGAGTTTCCATTTTTTTCATGTAGAAAATGGGGATAGGAATAGTTCCTACTTAGAGTTGAGGATTAAATGTAATTGTGCAGGTGAAGTGGTAAGCACTAAATGGGTATTAGCAATTGTAGTTATTGTTGCTGTTACTATTATTTTAACCCGTAGGGGTTTGATTCAAGTTCAGGCTGTCATGATTTGCCAGGTTGTGTAGCTGTGCCAATAGTCCCACTGGGTTCTGAGGCAACGGTGTGTGGTGGTGGTGGAGGAGATGGTGGCGACTGAGAGGGAGAGAAGAGGGTTTGGGGGAAGCAGGCATGGTGCAGAAGAGGAGGCTGGATGAACACGTAGAATCAGGAAGCATCACACAGTCGAAACTATGAGTACCGAATCCACAAATCAGAAGGGTTTCTTATCCAAAATGCAATGTAAGTTTTGAGTAAAAACTAATAATGTGAAACTCTCTTGTAACGCCTAATCATGCTTGAAACGCAGTCTGACGAGGAGCTTTTGCCCTTGGCATTTATAATAGTTAAAGGGTTTAATATCAAGAGCAACCATTTTGAATAACAGTGCTTGTACCACTTGAAAAGAAATGTTGCAAATAGCCTGTCCAGTCAGAATGAAAGAAGTGATTTCACTTAACCATTGAGAATGGTAACTCCCTGACCTGCCCATACAGCTGCTGGCATAGAACTTGCCTCTATATGCCTGATTAGACAATTGTAGTTATTTGGTTTTTGTCAAATACACCTGGATTCTTAGTAAACACCCTGATTTATGTATATTGGGACTCAAAATAGAACCAACTGAAAATCAGGATAGAGCTCTTTAGGATCCTATGTGTATATAGAAAAATGGATCAATTTTTTTAGGCCTGGAATCATCACAAAAAAACCCACTTTAAGTTCCTGTTTATCATGGGTTTACATGGAGTTATGTTTACTATGTTCTAATTTCAAAGAAGTTATCATCTTCTTGCCAGTTGGAGTAGTTATTAGGAACCAGACAGCCAGCATTTAAGTCCTGGCTCTGCCATTTACTAACTTTGTTAGCTTGAGAAAATCACTTATCTCTCTGTGCCTCTCTGGCAATAATAAAGGTATCTACCTCTCAGGGATGTTTTGAAGATTAAATGAGTTAATATGTGTATATTGGTTTGCCCTAGATGCAGGCAAGAAGAAGAGGGATGCATTGTCCATGGAGAGTTTAGCAAGAATAAGGAAACCAACTGGAAGTCTGGAAGCTTTTTGCTATCCTCATGTGGTTGCACTTTCTAAACAATATCAGTCCTGGAGTGGACGGCTCCTTCCACCCTGACCCTTGATTACACCACTGGGACACAGTGTTGAGAGCAGTGCTTGGTACAGAAAGTTCTCAGTGTATTGTCACTCAGTGCATTGTCATTGTATTTATCTTTGAAGTTCCAGCTCTCATTACCCGCTCAAAATCTTTCAGTGGTTCCCTACTGCCTACAGAAAGGTGGTTCAGAGTCAGCCTGCCATTCAAGGCCCTCTCTATCTGATTTCAGCATATTGTTTTCCTAGTCACATACTCATTAGACGCTTTCTTTTAACTTACAGGAAAACCAAAAGAATTGTTTTCCCCTGAAACACCCGAGGCATATGCATATTGTGTATCCTTTCTCCTATCTCTTCTTGACCAAAGAGCCTGTGTTCTTTAAGACTTAACTCAAACCTATACAGAATTCCTCCATCAAAACTGTTGCTCTTGCTTAGAACTCTCCTAGCATTTCATCTCTTTTTTAAAGGACTCTCCTTTCCTTCTTTCCATCCAGTTATATCAGTACTTTCTCTCTCCCGCTGCACTCTAAGTTCCTTGGGACAGAATATAAGTCAGATTGGTCTTTGATTTCTCACAGTGCTTTGTATAGCACTTTACTTCTAGTGAATATTGATAAAGGCATGTGGAATGAATGAATTCCAGGAACTACTATGGAGTGAAATGCAAAGCCTGTCTTCTAAGGGAGGAGACTTACCTTGCCACCATGATCATCACTCAGCAGAAACACAGTTAGTGGGCAATTAGCCACACCATATATTTTATTGAGCTCTTCCTAGAGATTTAGAAATTGGCTAACATGACAGAGCTAACTGATTGTATAATTTGATATATGAAAACTTAGTTAAAGATGATCATTAAAGTTACAAATATCGAGTGCCTGTTGTATGTATAGCAAAAATACACTAGAGATAGCTCTAGAAGTAGAAGACATTATTCTTGCCCCTAGGGAGCTTACAGTCTCATTAGTGAGAAAAGAAAAAAGTTATGCTAGAAACTAAGCAACGCCTATTAAGCAATGTGTAAACATGTGTACAGGTCTCAACTTATGATGGGGTTATGTCCTGACAAACTCATCGTAAGTTGAAAATATCGTAAGTTGAAAATGCATTAATACACCTAACCTACAGAACATCATAGCTGAGCCTAGCCTACCTTACACGTGCTCAGAACACCTACATTAGCCTACAGTTGGGCGAAATTATCTAACACAAAGCCCATTTTATAATAAAGTATTGAATATCTCCTGTAATGTATTGAATACCGTGCTGAAAATGAAAAACAGAATGGTTGTATGGGTACAGAATGGTTGTAAGTGTATCAGTTGTTTATCCTGGGCTGACTTGGATATACAACTCACTGCAGCTGCCCAGCATCATGAGAGAGGATGGTACCATTTATTGTTAGCCTAGGAAAAAGTCAAAATTCAAAATTCGAAGTTAGGTTTTTACTGAATGTGTGTGGCTTTCGTACCATCATTAAGTTGAAAAATTATAAGTAAAACCATTGTAGGTCAGGGAGTGTGTGTATATAGTATGTACATATTTGATGAAGAAACGTCCATATATTTGTGGAGAAAAGAAATTACCTGAAAGGACACAGTCATTCAAGGTCATTTTGAAAGGAGGAGGCAGTGATGCAGGGAACAAGTGTGCTGGTTGTTCTCTGTTCGCCCCACAGGATCTGCTCTCCACCGTTGTCACCCCACTCTGTGCCCCAGGGGCTCACCTTGGCTTAGATCCTCCACCATGCTGTCACCTTCCTGTTGTGTTCAGCCAATAGAGGCACTGGCAGGAGCTTGAGGGACTTGACGGGCAGGGGAGGGTGAGGTTAGGGCCCCCATTTCCTTCCCTACTAGGATGCAGGTTGGCTGCTTCGTTCTAAGGAGGGTCCCAGCTCCTATCAGGCAGGCCTCTTTCAATATCTATGGCTTCAGCAACTTTCTTAGGGCTTCTGCAACAGCCTTCTTCCCTTACCCCTTCAGGACTAGAAGGGGTAGTAACTCTTTGCTATTGTACCCGAGGGTGCTTCACCATCCAGTCATGGTGAACTTACCCTCACTCTGCCTAGACCTTGTCAATAGCCCCTTTAGTCAACTCTCCTCAATTATTCAGGGTGAGTGGGCCATCTGTTTCTAGCTGAGATCCTGACTAATACACATTTGGAGGTTAGTGTGGTAATTCAGTTCCAAAACACTTACTGAATGTCTTTACATGTCAGGCGTGGTTCTAAGTTCTGGGGATAAGACAAGATTAAAACAAAATATCTTCCATTGAAGAACTTCTAGTCTAGCAGGGAAGACAAACGTGTAAGTTGGTTTAAATTGAGAATGGATGTTGGAAGAATGTCTTGTAACAGGGTGAGAAGGAGAGGGGAACTTATGAGAGAGATGAATAAAGCTAAAACCAACCGTCTGACATTTTATCATAAAAATATGTTGAGGACTTTTAGAACCAGAAGGCATAATAGCTGTTTATCTGGATCAGTGTCTTCATTTTACAGAGGAGGAATTGCAGGGTCTGTTGAATTAAAATTTCCTGTCCCCACTACTGACTTGTGGAAAAACGGGTGTGAGACCTGAGTCTTCTCCCTTTTAGTCCACTGTCCTCTCTCCCTTTCCCTTTAGACTGTAGTCATTGCCAGTTCTAACTTCACCTATGTCCTCCCTGCCTCTGCCTTGGCTTCTTCCTCCTGAACCATTTTTCATTTCAAAGCACTTGAGTATTTGGAGCAAGGAGGGTGAACTTATTGATTTCAATATTCTCATTGTCATAGTCAGAGGGAAAGGTGAAGAGGGCTGAGAAAAATGGAGGTGAAGTGTGTGGTTAAGGACAGACCACCAATACTAATCCACCCGCCTCAGGAAGCAATCTGAGTGTCTGCAGGCTTTGAAGTGTTTCCAAGCCTCCTCCCTGTGCTTGTGAGTTTTCTGGATGCTCCAGCCCTACTGGAGCCCTAATAAACATCCTGTGTGGGGCTGATTCATCCTTCCTTCCACCAGCGCCAGAGAGAGGCTGAAGTGCAGGGTAAATTTTCCCACATGGTACTTTAGGTGATAGGAAGAGAAGTTTCTTTGTATAAAATGACTTTGAATGTTACAACTTAATTTGTTTAGGTCCTGAAAGACTACGGTTATTCATACAAGTAACTGGATGACTTGGAGTTATATTAAATTTTAGGGTTTTAATAATCATAATAACTTCCATTTGTGGAGTGATTACTATGTGGCAGACACTGTCCTGAGGGCATCACATGCATTGACTAATTTAATCCTATGAAGTAGACACTATTATGATTCTTATGATGATTAATATGAATATTTCCACATTATAGATGAGGAAACAGGGGCCTAGAGCGAGGTAACTTGACCCAGTTCACATATCGCGTCAGTGGCAGAGCAGAGATACAACCCAGGTACCTGGCCCCAGAGCCAGTCTTGCACATGATACTAGGGTGTTTTTTACAGATAGTCATCCAAAAGCTAGTGTGCTCTTGTATTTGCTTTTCTCTGATTCCCTTTTATTTTCTGGAGTTCTTCTATTTCCAAGCATGAGGGTAAGGGAATTTGGGGTAGGTAGGTAGCCTCTGGGAGCAGGACCTCAACCCAGCATGTCATGAGGTTTTAAATTTCAGATCTTACCTCAACAAAAATTATAGAGTTGACTTAAGAAAGAAGTAACATGAGCTGTGTGTGGGGAATAGAATGTTGGTGTAATATGGAGTCTACAGGGATGCACAGAATTGATGTGATGATTCTTAGGTCTCCCATGAGCTACCTGGTTCAACGGAACTTCCCTTTATGTTAGGGTGGCTGACTGTCCCAGGACTGGTTTTCTGGGACATGGGACTGTCCATGCTAAAACTGTGGAAGTTCTAGGTATACTGGGATGAGTTGATCACTCTGCTTTACTCATTGTTGGGGTCAGTTGAAACTCACTTCTTTCCCAGATCCTGGAATCAACCTTACCTTAATACAGAGGGGTTTTTGTCTTGTTTTTTATCACATAGAGCCCAGATCACCTGCATTTGAGTCACTTGGGACCCTTGTTAAAAATGCTGATTCCTCCGTTTCCCTACAAATTTACGGAAGTGTGATAGGTAAGCAGGGTACAGTTAGAACTTAGGGAATCTGAATATTTAAAAGAAGCCTGCCAAATGATTCTTATGCTCATAAATGTTTCCAAACTACTGACTTGGTCTAGAAGGAAATACAGAAATCATACTTTTATAGCTTAGGTGCTCTTGCTATCACTGTTGCTACTATTCTTGCTCTGACTTGGTGTCTCAGTTCTAGTCAGTAGGATCCTGCTTTGTTTCTCTGTCTCTATTTGGAGCACAATTTCAAGAACTGTGTTTCTGGTCTCTACCTCATACTCTACATTCTAGTACCTGCCATGAAAACTGATCCAGTTCCCCATTTTCTATGAGGCCAAGGCCTCACCCCGCCCTCTTCTGTTCTCCTGGAACTTAGTCTCTCTACCTACAGAACTCCAGGGAGTCACACTCTAGTCTGTCTGCTTCCAGCTTCCTGATTCCACCTTCACATCTTCTGATCAAATCCAAGATTGAGAAGTAAAGCAGTTGTTTCTGTAATTCTCACAAGAAACTGCCTGTTACATGGTCAATAGCTCAAAATATGTACATTGGCTTTGAAAACTGGCTCCACTGGTGCCTGTATCTACCTAAGCCAAAGCACATGTGTATTTATCTCAGCAGTGAATTTGACCCTGGCTACTGCATAGGTGGGACTCCATGCTCCCCGGCCTCTCTGTAATCCGGTATTCCACTATATTTATTTGCGAGTAAGTAGCAGCCCTCCACATCACTCCACTACATTTTCCCAGAGAACACCTACTCAGCTTAGGCATCTGCTGTCGTTGAAGTCTTCCCTGATTCACCAGATAGGACTAATATTTTCCTCTTCTGGGTCCCTACTCCACAATGATAGATTTCTACAGCATCATGTGCAGCAGAGACTGCTAGTACTATACATTCCATACCCTCTGGGCTACTTCAGAGCCTACCTGCATCTGTGATGAATACTTTCCCCTGCATGGCAATGGCTTCCCACCTCAAGAAACTGCATTTTCTGCTTCTCTGTCTAAGGGTGTTTTCTAGCTGACAGCCTAGAAGTTCCAAAGACAAGCTTCAACCAATGAGGAAGTGTATAATGGAAAACTCAGTCTCTCTAACCCTCACTGGGTTGATTCTGAGGTATGCTGCACAGGGTTCCTCACAAGGACCCATGGAATTGAACCTCAGTTGCCCACGTGGTAACCTGCTCATCTGTGATCCAAGGATCGTCTTCCAAATAAACCACATGTAGCCATGTATTTGTAACAGAGTCTGCTTTTGGGGAAATCCAAATTAAAACACCATATTTAACTTATCACTAGATACATACATTTTTGTCTGTCTCCTCCTCTCAGACTAGAATCTTCTTTACAGAAGGGAACATGGATTAAATGTCTTTGTATTCCAACATGTAACCTGCCACCTAATAAGCAATCAATATTTGTTGTGTGAAAGAATGAGTTTATCTACATTTTAATGACATAATAATGTTTCTGAGGCACTGTAAAGTCTTAAAGTATGTCCTAAAGCAGCCATTGTACTTCCATAGGAATTTTAATGTAGTAAATTCTTTAAAAAATCAAAACTCTACTAGGATTCTACAGGTTTCTTAATATTACATCTCTTATTTGATTAGCCAGAATTTTCTTAATATTACATCTCTTATTTGATTAGCCAGAATAACCCATTCCATTTATTGAACCACATAAGAGAGAATGTTTTATACTTTTTGAATTGTTTTATTACCTTTTCCCTAAACAAGGATAAAATCTGTGTCTCTTCTTCTGGGTCTATAATAAATATTAAGACTATATTGAAAATAAGTTTTTCATCTGGAAATGATGACAGTATGATAAGTGATAGGGAGAAATTGTTAATAAATTGAGGACTCCCTTTTTATTGCTTTACTTAAATGTCTTTTTTAAATAAATGTATTAGACTTTCAGAAGAATTCAAATTAGTTTATCCTCAAGGGACTACAACCTTTAAATACCTTCAACTGGAGAGAAAACTCACTGTGACAATTATATGTCATTTTCCAGAAGGCTGGCAGTTCTTAAGCAGTATTATTAAACAAATAATTTATTTTAATTTTCATCCAGAATCAGTAAGACATTTGTCATCAGTGAACTCTCCGTGTATCATTTAATTTTTTTCCTTCAAAGTTATGCACAGTCAGTAGCTTCACCAGTGAGAAAACACAAATCCTACAGAATTATGACTAGGCCATTTGGCTTCTAGCAGAAGGACTAGAAAGAATTGAAAGGAAACAATAGGAGCTAAAATAAAGAAAGATGCACAGATTGACCAGGAACAAGTTCTAAGGAATATTTATGGTTAAAAATGTATTAATTTTCTATTTAACATCCTTGCTATACACCAAAATAAGCGATATTATATTCAAAGAGCAATGAAAAGGCTGAGCTTATAAGAGGGTTTTAAAATAGTTCATATCAGAAGCATTGTTGTCATGAGATATTATTTTTAATAAATCACTCTAATAATCACATATTATTGAGATTTTGGGCACCCTGCTTTTCATTAAAATATACGATGAGTCAAATATAGAAAAACTTGATAGGCTTACTACAGCTAAGAATCTAATCACAAAAGACTGTTTAAGGAAGAACATAAAGAATCTAATCTAATCTAATCTAATCTAAGAATCTAATCACAAAAGATTGTTTAAGGAAGAACATATGGGACTTTTCAACCAACACTGAAAAATAGCAAGAGGGCTTCCCTGGTGGCGCAGTGGTTGAGAGTCCTCCTGCCGATGCAGGGGACACGGGTTCGTGCCCCGGTCCGGGAGGATCCCACATGCCGCGGAGCGGCTAGGCCTGTGAGCCATGGCCGCTGAGCCTGCGCGTCCGGAGCCTGTGCTCCGCAACGGGAGAGGCCACAACAGTGAGAGCCCCGCGTACCGCAAAAAAAAAAAAAAAAAAAAAAAGCAAGAAACTCATTATTTCATATTACAAGGTCCAAAAAAAAAGAGAAGGCTAGCATCACAGTAACATAACCAGTTAGATAAAATAAATAAATAAATTAGCTATTAAAATAAATAAATAAATTAGCTATTAAAGAATGTGATTGACCTTAATGTTGATCCTTATTGTATTTGAAGCTCCTCCAGAGTAAGATCTTTACACTGGTGAATGCACATGATAGAATTTCAATTATCCATTGAATGGATATTTTCCCTTTATTAAAAAATATATCTTAACAGGGACTGTGGAAATCCTTGTGAAAGGACAAAATAGAAACAGGACATTGTGATTTATTCCAACAACTCAAACAAACCATCTTCTTTCTTTCTTTCTTTCTTTCTTTCTTTATTATTCAAACAGAAAGTCATAAAAATTATAATCATCCTCATCAGGTCACTCGGTCCCATGTAATTAATTATTTTTTCTTGATCTTTTGTTAGCACTTTAATGAATTCATCAGTTTTCCATTAGAGTTCTGAAAATGCTTATTCATTCACTTCAGCAGTATAGTCAGTTACCAGAAACCTGTACTCGTCAAAGTCTTTTCCATGAATTCCTTGAAGATGAAACCCTTTTATCAGAACATTTTTGCAAAAGCATCAGAGTACACCCAGAACTGTCTGTAAATGACAAAAGACTTAAAAATGACCACAGTTAAAGATTGATGAAAGTTCATAATAATGCAGTTGACAAGGAAATTTAGTTATTTCTGAGATATACATTTTAAAGTAATAGCTAGAATTATGACTTATAACATTATGCCAGAACATATAAGATTTTTAGAAATTTCATGTAATGTCTGAAACATTTATATTAACATATTTCCATACAAATAACCCAAAGAAAGTTTATTAGTTGTTTTTTGTTTGTTTGTTTGTTTGTTTATACTGCAGGTTCTTATTAGTCACCAGTTTTATACACATCAGTGTATACATGTCAATCCCAATCGCCCAATTCAGCACACCACCATCCCCAACCCACTGCGGTTTCCTCCCTTGGTGTCCATACGTTTGTTCTCTACATCTGTCTCTCAACTCCTGCCTGCAAACCATTTCATCTGTACCATTTTTCTAGGTTCCACATACATGCGTTAATATACGATATTTGTTTTTATCTTTCTGACTTACTTCACTCTGTATGACAGTCTCTAGGTCCATCCACGTCTCAACAAATGGCTCAATTTCGTTCCTTTTTATGGCTGAGTAACATTCTGTTGCATATATGTACCACAACTTCTTTATCCATTCATCTGTCAATGGGCATTTAGATTGCTTCCATGACCTGCCTATTGTAAATAGTGCTGCAATGAACATTGGGATACATGTGTCTTTTTGAATTATGGTTTTCTCTGGGTATATGCCCAGTAGTGGGATTGCTGGGTCATATGGTAGTTCTATTTTTAGTTTTTTAAGGAACCTCCATACTGTTCTCCATAGTGGCTGTATCAATTTACATTCCCATCAACAGTGCAAGAGGGTTCCCTTTTCTCCACACCCTCTCCAGCATTTGTTGTTTGTAGATTTTCTGATGACGGCCATTCTAACTGTTGTGAGGTGATACCTCATTGTAGTTTTGATTTGCATTTCTCTAATAATTAGTGATGTTGAGCATCTTTTCATGTGCTTCTTAGCCATCTGTATGTCTTCTTTGGAGAAATGTCTATTTAACTCTTCTGCCCATTTTTGGATTGGGTTGTTTGTTTCTTTAATATTGATCTGCATGAGCTGTTTATATATTTTGGAGATTAATCCTTTGTCCGTTGATTTGTTTGCAACCCTCCCATTCTGAGGGTTGTCTTTTCATCTTGTTTATGGTTTCCTTTACTGTGCAAAAGCTTTTATGTTTCACTAGGTCCCGTTTGTTTATTTTTGTTTTTATTTCCATTACTCTAGGAGGTGGATCAAAAAAGATCTTGCTGTGATTTATGTCAAAAAGTGTTCTTCCTATGTTTTCCTTTAAGAGTTTGATAGTGTCCGGTCTTACATTTAGGTCTCGAATCCATTTTGAGTTTATTTTTGTGTATGGTGTTAAGGAGTGTTCTAATTTCATTCTTTTACATGTAACTGTCCAGTTTTCCCAGCACCACTTATTGAAGCGACTGTCTTTTCTCCATTGTATACCTTTGCCTCCTTTGTCATAGATTAGTTGACCATAGGTGCGTGGGTTTGTCTCTGGGCTTTCTATCTTGTCCCATTGATCTATGTTTCTGTTTTTGTGTCAGTACCATATTGTCTTGATTACTGTAGCTTTGTAGTATAGTCTGAAGTCAGGCAGTCTGATTCTTCCAGCTCCGTTTTTTTCCCTCAAGACTGCTTTGGCTATTCGGGGTCTTTTGTGTCTCCATACAAATTTTAAGATGATTTGTTCTAGTTCCATAAAAAATGCCATTGGTAATTTGATAGGGATTGCATTGAATCTGTAGATTGCTTTGGGTAGTATAGTCATTTTCACAATATTGATTCTTCCAATCCAAGAACATAGTATATCTCTCCATCTTTGTTATCCTCTTTAATTTCTTTCATCAGTGTCTTATAGTTTTCTGCATACAGATCTTTTGTCTCCCTAGGTAGGTTTATTCGTAGGTATTTTATTCTTTTTGTTGCAGTGGTAAATGGGAGTGTTTCTATAACTTCTCTTTCAGATTTTTCATCATTAGTGTATAGGAATGCAAGAGATTTCTGTGCATTAATTTTTTATACTGCAATTTTACCAAATTCATTGGTTAGCTCTAGTAGTTTTCTGGTGGCATTTTTAGGATTCTCTATGTATAGTATCATGTCGTCTGCAAACAGTGACAGTTTTACTTCTTCTTTTCCAATTTGGATTCCTTTTATTTCTTTTTCTTCTGTGATTGCCATGGCTCAGACTTCCAAAACTATGTTGCATAATAGTAGTGAGCATGGACATCCTTACCTCGTTCCTGATCTCAGAGGAAATGCTTTCAGTTTTTCACCGTTGAGAATGATGTTTGCTGTGGGTTTGTCATATATGGCCTTTATTATGTTGAGGTAGGTTCCCTCTATGCCCACTTTCTGGAAAGTATTTTATCATAAATGGGTGTTGAATTTTGTCAAAAGCTTTTTCTGCATCTATTCAGATGATCATATGGTTTTTATTCTTCAATTTGTTAATATGGTGTATCACATTGATTTACATATATTGAAGAATCCTTGCATCCCTGGGATAAATCCCATTTGATCATGGTGTATCATCCTTTTAATGTGTTGTTGGATTCTGTTTGCTAGTATTTTTCTGAGGATTTTTGCATCTATATTCATCAGTGATATTGGTCTGTAATTTTTTTTTTTGTAGTATCTTTGTGTGGTTTTGGTATCAGGGTGATGGTGGCCTCATAGAATGAGTTTGGGAGTGTTCCTTCCTCTGCAAATTTTTGGAAGAGTTTGAGAAGGATGGGTGTTAACTCTTCTCTAAATGTTTGATAGAATTCACCTGTGAAGCCATCTGGTCCTGGACTTTTGTTTGTTGGAAGATTTTTTAAAATTTATTTATTTTTATTACTTTTTAAATAAATTTACTTATTTATTTATTTTTGGCTGCGTGGCTGCATGTGAGCTTTCTCTTGTTGTGGTGAGTGGGGGCTACTTTTCATTGTGGTGCACAGGCTTCACGTTGCAATGGCTTCTCTTATTGCAGAGCATGGGCTCTAGGTGTGCGGGCTTCAGTAGTCGTGGTACACGGGCTCAGTAGTTTTGGCTCGTGGCTGTAGAGTGCAGGCTCAGTAGTTGTGGCACACGGGCTTAATTGCTCCGTGGTATGTGGGATCTTCCCGGACCAGGGCTTGAACCCGTGTCTCCTGCATTGACAGTTGGATTCTTAACCACTGTGCCACTAGGGAAGCCCAATATAAAAGGTTTTGATATGCCATTAGTCCAAGTTGAAAACTATTTTTTTTTACATCTTTATTGGTGTATAATTGCTTTACAATGGTGTGTTTGCTTCTGCTCTATAACAAAGTGAATCCGTTATACATATATATATGTTCCCATGTCTCTTGTTGGAAGATTTTTAATCACAGTTTCAATTTCATTCCTTGTGATTGGTCTTTTCATGTTTTCTATTTCTTCCTGGTTCAGTCTTGGAAGGTTATACCTTTCTAAGAATTTGTCCATTTCTTCCAGGTTGTCCATTTCATTGGCATAGAGTTGCTTGTAGTAGTCTCTTAGGATGCTTTGTATTTCTGCGATGTCTGTTGTAACCTCTCCTTTTTGATTTCTAATTTTATTGATTTGAGTCCTCTCCCTCTTTTTCTTGATGAGTCTGGCTAATGGTTTATCAGTTTTGTTTATCTTCTCAAAGAACCAGCTTTTAGTTTTATTGATCTTTGCTATTGTTTTCTTTGTTTCTGTTTCATTTATTTCTGCTCTGATCTTTATGATTTCTTTCCTTCTACTAACTTGGGGTTTTCTTTGTTCTTCTTTCTGTAGTTCCCTTAGGTGTAAGGTTAGATTGTTTACTTGAGATGTTTCCTGTTTCTTGAGGTAGGCTTGTATAGCTATCAACTTCCCTCTTAGAACTGCTTTTGCTGCATCCCATAGGTTTTGGATCATCGTGTTTTCATTGTCATTTGTCTCTAGGTATTTTTTGATTTCCTCTTTGATTTCTTCAGTGATCTCTTGGTTATTTAGTAACATATTGTTTAGCATCCATGTGTTTGTATTTTTTACGTTTTTTTCCCTGTAATTCATTTCTAATCTCATAGCATTGTGGTCAGAAAAGATGCTTGATATGCTTTCAATTTTCTTAAATTTACTGAGGCTTGATTTGTGACCCAAGGTGTGATCTATCCCGGAGAATGTTCTGTGCGCACTTGAGAAGAAAGTGTAATCTGCTGTTTTTGGATGGAATGTCCTATAAATATCAATTAAATCTATCTTGTCTATTGTGTTATTTAAAGCTTCTGTTTCCTTATTTATTTTTATTCTGCATGATCTCTCCATTGGTGTAAGTGAGGTGTTAAAGTCCCCCACTATTATTGTGTTACTATCGATTTCCTCTTTTATAGCTCTTAGCAGTTGCCTTATGTTTTGAGGTGCTCCTATGTTGGGTGCATATATATTTATAATTGTTATATCTTCTTCATGGATTGATCCCTTGATCATTATGTAGTGTCCTTCCCTGTCTCTTGAAACATTCTTTATTTTAAAGTCTATTTTATCTGATATGAGTATAGCTACTCCAGCTTTCTTTTGATTTCCATTTGCATGGAATATCTTTTTCCATCCCCTCACTTTCAGTCTGTATGTGTCCCTAGGTCTGAAGTGGGTCTCTTGTAGACAGCATATATATGGTTCTTGTTTTTGTATCCATTCAGCAAGCCTGTGTCTTTTGGTTGGAGCATTTAATCCATTCACGTTTAAGGTAATTATTGATATGTATGTTCCTATGACCACTTTCTTAATTGTTTTGGGTTTGTTTTTGTGGATCCTTTTCTTCTCTTGTGTTTCCCACTTAGAGAAGTTCCTTTAGCATTGTATTAGAGCTGGTTTGGTGGTGTTGAATTCTCTTAGCTTTTGCTTGTCTGTAAAGCTTTTGATTTCTCCATCGAATCTGAATGAGATCCTTGCCGGGTAGAGTAATCTTATTTGTAGGTTCTCTCCCTTTCATCACTTGAAGTATATCATGCCACTCCCTTGTGGCTTGTAGAGTTTCTGCCGAGAAATCAGCTGTTAACTTTATGGGAGTTCCCTTGTATGTTATTTGTCCTTTTTCCCTTGCTGCTTTCAATAATTTTTCTTTGTCTTAAATTTTTGCCAGTTTGATTACTGTGTGTCTCGGCCTGTTTCTCCTTGGGTTTATCCTGTATGGGACTCTCTGTGCTTCCTGGACTTGGGTGGTTATTTCCTTTTCCATGTTAGGGAGGTTTTCGACTATAATCTCTTCAAATATTTTCTCTGGTCCTTTCTCTCTCTCTTCTCCTTCTGGGACCCCTATAATGTGAACGTTGTTGCATTTAATGTTGTCCCAGAGATCTCTTAGGCTGTCTTCATTTCTTTTCATTCTTTTTTCTTTATTCTGTTCCACAGCAGTGAATTCCACCATTCTGTCTTCCAGGGCACTTATCCGTTCTTCTGCCTCAGTTATTCTGCTATTGATTCCTTTTAGTGTAGTTTTCATTTCAGTTATTGTATTGTTCATCTCTGTTTGTTTGTTCTTTAATTCTTCTAGGTCTTTGGTAAACACTTCTTGCATCTTCTCGATCTTTGCCTCCATTGTTTTTCTGAGGTCCTGAATCATCTTCACTATCATTATTCTGAATTCTTTTTCTGGAAGGTTGCCTATCTCCACTTCAGTTAGATGTTTTTCTGGGGTTTTATCTTGTTCCTTCATCTGGTACGTAGTCCCCTGCCTTTTCATCTTGTCTGTCTTTCTGTGAATGTGTTTTTTGTTCCACAGGCTGCAGGATTGTAGTTCTTCCTGCTTCTGCTGTCTGCTCTCTGGTGGATGAGGCTATCTAAGAGGGTTGTGTAAGTTTCCTGTTGGGAGGGACTGGTGGTGGGTAGAGCTGACTGTTGCTCTGGTGGGCAGAGCTCAGTATAACTTTAATCTGCTTGACTGTTGATGGGTGGGGCTGGGTTCCCTCCCTGTTGGTTGTTTTGCCTGAGGCAACCCAACAGTGGAGCCTACCTGCGCTCTTTGGTGGGGCTAATGACAGACGTTGGGAGGGCTCACGTCAAGGAGTACTTCCCAGAACTTCTGCTGTCAGTGTCCTTGTCCCCATGGTGAGCCACAGCCCCCCCCACCCCCCACCCCCACCTCTGCAGGAGACCCTCCAACACTAGCAGGTAGGTCTGGTTCAGTCTCCCCCAGGGTCACTGCTCCTTCCCCTGGGTCCCGATGTGCACACTACTTTGTGTGTGCCCTCCAAGTGTGGAGTCTCTGTTTTCCCCAGTCCTGTTGAAGTCCTGCAATCAAATCCCACTAGGCTTCAAAGTCTAATTCTCTAGGAATTCCTCCTCCCGTTGCTGGACCCCCAGGTTGGGAAGCGTGACGTGGGGCTCAGAACCTTCACTCCAGTGGGTGGACTTCTGTGGTATAAGTGTTCTCCAGTCTGTGAGTTACCCACCCAGCATTTATGGGATTTGATTTTACTGTGATTGCACCCCTCCTAACATCTCATTGTGGCTTCTCCTTTGCCTTTGGATGTGGGGTATCTTTTTTGGTGAGTTCCAGTGTCTTCCTGTTGATGATTGTCCAGCAGCTAGTTGTGATTCTGGTGTTCTCGCAAGAGGGAGTGAGAGCACGTCCTTCTACTCTGCCATCTTGATTGCTCCTCAAAATATCTTAGAGGCTGAGATTATGAGCCCAGGAATTTATGCTGCTGCCACCATCTCTGTAACTACCACTACAGCATCATTTCCATGGAGCTGAAAACTTGACACTGGAAAGTGGGGCCTGGTGTACTCACTTCAGGAGACAGTCATGTCTATCAGTTTTGCTTGCCATCTGTCGTATCTATAGAAGAATCCAAACCATCTTCTAAAGCAAACATATGTCATAGATGTTTGGTTTCCCCCGAAGAAAAATAGATTATTCTATACTAGCAGATGGTAAAGCCTGAACAACTAAGGACAGCATATTCTAAATGTCTAGGTTTGTCAATTGTTCTAAAGGCCAAATAATAAATTTTTCTTTATAAAAACCTATATTCGGGCTTCCCTGGTGGTGCAGTGGTTGAGAGTCCGCCTGCCGATGCAGGGGACACGGGTTCGTGCCCCAGTCCAGGAAGATCCCACATGCCGCGGAGCAGCTAGGCCTGTGAGCCATGGCCACTGGGCCTGCGCATCCGGAGCCTGTGCTCCGCAACGGGAGAGGCCACAACAGTGAGAGGCCCACGTACCGCAAAAAAAAAAAAAAAATCTCCAAAAACCTATACTCTTCCTTTTGGTAAAGTTCCTGAAAAGTTTATTTCATGTAAAGTTTAATCTCCATGTTAATCTTCAATCAGTGTGCAATACCAAGAATTGCCCCTCTCATGATTATTCAATTACTCTACTCATAGGTGGATAGAAAGTCATCATGTACATTTAGTCCATGCCTTGAGATTCCTGCATCAGGAAGAAAAGTTAACCAGCTGTGAGGGACACTGGTTTCTAAACCTATATAGCTAGGTAATATTTTGATAGTATTTTGAGGTTTTTAACTAGAGTTCCCTTAAAATGGGCCCTTTCATTGTCCATTCTCTTAAACAAATTGTTCTTCTCTTATTTACTAATAAGCATTCATTGCCCCAAGTAAGGGGGAAATATGGCAGAAAAGCAGAGAAATTACTTTTAAGTACCAAAAACTAAGGCATTTCCATCTCAGGAACCTGTGCTTAGCTTCAAAATTTGAAATCCTGAAGGACTCAGGGTTTTATATTTATGCAATAAACAATAGATTAGATAAACTGAAATACAGGATACCCCCCAGCATACTGAGATTTAGGTTGGAATTACTATTGTTTGAGCTAGGCTCTCTGGGGTAACTAAATTTGAGCATAGTATTTGATAAAGTTTACATAATGCCCTTGAGAAAAATGTCTGCCAGATGGTAGTGATTTGAGGGGATTCATAAGTTGAATGATATTATCAGCATCAACTTTGAGCCAGGTTACCAGTGGCATTCTGTGGGGCTCTGCTTTGTTCAACATTTTAATAATTTAGATAACAAATAAAAAGTTTGCCAGTCAGAGTTTTGAGAGGTTTGAAATTAGGAGAGAGTAGACATTATGTTAGAAACCACATGAGAGATTTAAATAAAACCAGTCAGATAGGCAAATTGGGCCAGATTTAACAAGATAAAAAATATACAAGGATAAACGTAAAGACCTGGGTTTAGAATTTAAAAGAGTAAAACAAAACAAATGAGGGGCTGGGCAAGGCCTGCCTGAAAAAATATTTCTGTGAGCATGACCTGGGCATCTGAGTTAATTTCATACTCAAGCTGAATAGATGAGGTTTTTGCCAAAAAGATAATGTTTCATTGGGTTGTATTGTACTTTGGAGTGGTCAAACTATACCTGAAAGAGTGTGCTCAATTCTGATTTTTAGCTTCTGGGTTGGATATCAGTGAACTGTAGGATATCTAAGGTATGTTGCTAGGATTATATTCAGAAAAAAAATGTTTCTGAATTCCTCTTATGTGCTAGACAATGTCCTAGATACTAGGGATATAGTGGCAAACAGGAGTTAAACATGGTGCATCTGGAAAGGGGATGATTAATCTGGAGCTGATATGAGGGTCCTTGGTAGCTGACATCCATTGAACAGCTGACATATGCAAAAAGAATTAGCCTGATACCGTGTGGCTCCAGGGAGACTAGGCAGAAGTTATAGGGGTGCAGATTTTGGTTACAGCATCTGTTCACAAGTGGAGAGTATGGCCTTGGGTTGAAGAATCCCTTGTCATTTTCCAGCAGAGGCAGAAGTGCATCTGTCAGGGTAAATGATATAATGCAGAAAACATTTAGCACAGTACATGGGGATGTCACAGGTGCTTAGTCAATGGAGCATAATAATTGTACAGGGTTTTCTTATATCTTTTGGGAGTAATGATAGATGATTCTAGAATTCTAGAGAACAGAGACTCTTACCATATTTTTTCTCATGTGCCTACTACAGAATTTGGCATATGGTTGGGGGTCTTTAAGTGTCAAATAAATAAATGAGGGATCTGTATCATCCCTAAGACTGTACATTAATAATTGTGATGTTAAAGAAGTAGCAGAGTTCAGAAATCATTATTTCCAGTTCCATTTTCAGTGACAATGTGATTCGACATTACATTTTTTCAGCATCCTTTTTTTTTGCATATTACTTAAAGAAAATCTCAGTCATTCTCAGGAGCACATGGATCTTTTTGTCATTTCATAGAACATTCAGTGACTTGTAGATCTACTGAGAATTTACAGAGGATCAATAATTTCATTCTCCAAATCAAGTAGGGTCGTTTTAAAGCCCAGCTCATCCTGTTATAACCTGCATTATTCTGATCTGCACGATACATCCTTCTCCTCATTTAGGAAATCCTCTTGCTTCCAGAAGATTCTTATTGTATGAATATATTCCCTTTATTCTCAAAATGAACATTATTAATTTCGACATTCTTTCTAATCACTCCTCTTCCCCTGAACTCACCTGGAAATAATTATTCCTAGTCCTCTCATGAGCTGGATAAATGTGTCCATGTTAACTATCCTGAGACTCTCTAACATCTCTTGAGTGCTTACCGTGTGCAGGGGGCCTGACGTATCTTATTTCCCTTAAAGGTCCTACCAAATTTATGGTGTTGGTGTTGTTATTCCCAGTTTACAGATTAGGAAGTGGAGGAGCTCTAGGATTTGAACTCAGTTCTTTGTCTTAACCTCTTAGTCCCTATGGACGCTTCATGTCAGTTAGAATTTTGGATTGAAACTGTAAACATGCTAAAAAGAGAAATGGAAAATTGGGCTTTGTTTTGAATGGGGTTTATCTTTGTCAAATAAATTGCAAATCTCCTTAGTACAACTGACCATAAACAATGAGAGATTCAAAGGCTGATGATATCGCGCCAAGTGTCCCCATATTTCAGGGTTAGGTGAGTCCCTATCAATCAGACTAGAAAGTTTCTTCCAGAAGTTTCAGGCCAGCGTCCTGGTCTTAAGACGAGGAGTGAGGTGCTGACTTGCTCAAGGTCACCAAGCTGGCTAACAGTACAAAAAGGACCAAAGGCCGGGCTTCTAGGTTTCCAGATGATTTCCAAACTAGACTTCCAAAGTTCCTGGGGAACTTTGAGTGAAATCATGGACATTTTCCCCTGAAGAGAGACTACTCAAACATTAGACACAACAGAAGAAATGTATTTTGATAGATTCAAGCTAAAAAAAAATCTTAATTTATGATCAAGCAAGTGTTTATAAAGCATTTCTGAACCCCTTAGACAAAGGTACTTTCTAAATGAAAGTTTCATTTGATCCTTTTGAAATGTTTATTTTAGGCAAGCATTCTTTTTTTTGTTTGTTTTGCGGTACGCGGGCTTCTCACTGTTGTGGCCTCTCCCATTGCGGAGCGCAGGCTCCGGACGCGCAGGTTCAGCGGCCATGGCTCACGGGCCCAGCCGCTCCGCGGCATGTGGGATCTTCCTGAACCGGGGCACGAACCCGTGTCCCCTGCATCGGCAGGCGGACTCTCAACCACTGCGCCACCAGGGAAGCCCAGGCAAGCATTCTTTTCATAAAATATTTACACATGCTCTAAGAGCAAACATTCACATTAGTATGTGCTAAAGATCTGAAATTTACTTAACCAAAATTGTTTGCTTTTCTGGGTCCAACCAGCAGGATTTCCAGCAATCCAAAAGAGATAAAGGGATTTCCTTACAAAGCCTGTTAAAGAATCAGATAGGAATTTGGAAAGGGCAGTTCGAAAATAAGGCTCATTTAGAATAAGAACTTCCTTAAGATCTTGACTTGAAGAGTCTACACTAGCTCAAACCCCTGCAAAATGAGCAAATAAGGCATAATTTTCCCAAGACTTTAAGCCAAAAGCCAAAATCTTGCTAAATTCTTTTCACTGCCAAGGACTCAGTTAATGTTGCAAAGAATGAAGCACATAGGTTTCAGCAGTTTTTTCGGATTTCTAGAAGAGAGAATAAATTTGGGACTTGCCTGATTTATCAAAAGAAAATAATAGAGTAAACTTCTGCCTCTATTAGAGATAATTCTAAGATGTCAAAATATTCCTAATGTTGGTAGCAAGACTGGTGGTAGGTGTATTTTGAATGGAAAAGGACCCCACCTGTTTCTTTGAGCTTATTTTTGAATAAATCTCCTGGGAAATCACAAAGAATAAGCTCTTTCTGATAACAAAATCTCACTGCTAGAAGCTCCATGATGTAGCAGAAAGAGCATTGGGACACGGTAGCAGAGTTTCTAGGTTCTTCTTCCAGCTTTGCTGCCTATCAGATATTGACCTTAGGTAAATCACTTACCCTACCTGTGCCTCAGTTTCTCCCTCTGTAGAAGGAGGGCAACGGACCATTTCTAAGGCTTCACTAGTGTTTTTTCGTGTATGTCCTTTTCTGGTGATTTAGCTGTGGTTCTTTCCCAGGCTTCTCATGAATCCACCTCCCAGAGGCACTGTATCCTTATGAGGTACAGCTTCTCTCTACCTTTGAAATGATAATTATAAGGTAAGAGGCACACGTATCAATTCTTCATCTTTTAAATCACTTTTCCTACATGTAGAAAACTTGTAAAACTTTCTCTGTTGTAACCTTAGCATAGTTTTTCTTTGTTCTCTTTCAGAAAAGAAAGTGGCAGTCACTTAAAACTATGCAAATCAGGTTTGTAAGGGGAATGTTTGATTTCCTTAAGAAAATTATCTCTTTAAGCATTGCAGCCAGTTGTTCTCATGATGCGATAATGACACAACTAAATGGAGTAGGTTTTGGCAAGGGCTCACAGTCTGTTAGCCTTAGCTGGATTTATAAAACATGATTGAAAGTAATGAGGCCCATTTCTTTCAGAGGGGTTTTATGGTAGAGGCTTTTTACTCTGTTTGTGGCTATACACATAGAACTAATTAGGCCTTTGGATCCAAATTGGCCTATCAAATTGAGTAAGGGGGAAAAAACAATTAGTTACCTTTGAAAAAGTATAGTCTTCCAAAAAAGTTAATCTAGTTGTACATCTAAAATACTTTTCAGTCTGTGGATCAAGACAGATTGGCAGGTTTTGAGATCCGTGTATTGGCTCAGGGGCAGCCTTAAAAAAATAATACAGACTAGAATAGAAGATATCAGAGTATATCATAATAATGATTAGTATTGATTTGTGAAAACTAATTTATTTATATACAGGGAACACATGTATATGCATATATGTTCCTGGTCACAATGTAAATTTTATTTCTCACTCTAGGTCTGGTTACAAAAAGGTCAAGTTCCTGGGGAAAGATATTCTGAGATGGAGATTTGTGTGCATTGGGTTTACGGGGAAGTGCAGTGCAGGAACAGCATCTGAGAGAAGGAGAAGGAGGCAGGACTGGGGAGAAGAAGAAACTGAACAGAGATGCAGTCACAACAGAGGTCTCAGCTGATCCCTATGGGGAGCCTGGGGGCTTGGAAGACCTGCAGTTGTACTCAACCAAGGAAGGGGGCAGGGCCTTTGTACCCCCGCAGCTTGATACCGGTTGTAGGCTGCTCCCAGGGGAGGGGCATTACCACGGGTGAGGTAGCTCCCTTCGTTGGCCAAGGGCAGTTCCAGCAGAGGAACTCTGCTGTGAGCAGTCAGCAGCCTACGCAGCTGGAAAAGTGAGGGCCTGGGTGCTGAAGGGGGCCATCTTGGAGGCACCCACAGCATCCACTCAGCCACTACCTAGATGGAGCCTGAGTCAGACCACCCCAACTCCAGTGCAGGGGCTCTTAAAACCTCAGCATTACTGGAATTCAAGCCTGGAAAACCTTTTGTGTGGGGGCTGTCCTGTGTACTGCAGGATGTGATAAAGAAACTGACTCCATTTTTGATGATCACTGACAACTTTCAAACCCTGCCACTTCCCATTGCCTTTTTGCCCCACAGCTGAATAGTCCTAAGAAAGCTAGGATATTCCTTTCCTTGGCTCTAGCAGGGAAGTTCAAATCAGGCAACCCCAGGCCTGTGGGTGGGAACCCTTACCCTAGAATTACTTTCTAACCACAGTAAAAACCCAAGCTATTTTCAGGCTGGCTTGGGCACCTGCACTCTCCAGGAAGGCTTATTATGTGAGCGATAAACCTTTTCATACCCTCTTGGTGTTTGTGTGTGCATGTGATCATCAGTCTTGATATCTGAACCAAATTTCAGACACAGGACACTCCACCTCATCCCTGTCCTCTACCCAGCAGATGCCAGTAGTACCCAACATTCTCCAAGATGGGACAACCCAAATGTCCCCAAACATTGCTAGGTGCCTTTGGGGGGACAAAATCACCCTTGACTGAGAACTGCCGCTCCAGAGCATAAATGAACCTTTGCTAAGTAGGCAACTGGTAGCACATTTAAGTCCAGTGTGCTGTGTTCCAAGAAGTTTTATATGATATCTGGAAAAGACCTGTGGTCATTCTAAATTCTTATGACTCAACGATATGGTTGAGTTGAAACCTATAGTTTCATAGGTTCTGTGTGATCAGATAGGATGTCTGGTTTCCTACAGTCTGGCTGTGAAGTCAGAGTGGGTGGTCCGGTGAGAAAGCAGGCTGGAGGCTTTACACTTTGATTGTTTTATTTATGGGCCATAATAACTCCTTCTTTGGAAGGCACATAAAATCATTTAGGCCCAGTAAAATGAGATAATGTGGTGGTTTGCATTTGCCTGCCATTTTAAAAATCCATTTTATGAAGTGGGAGTGAAGCAGAATGGTATAGTTGGATTTTAATCACTAGAGTTTTGACTTCCCGTCTTGCGTGCTATTATGCTGTTTCAAAGATTAGAAACTGCAGAGAGGAGAAGAATAGAGGAGTTTAAACAAAAATCAACTCATTTGTATAGTACTTCAATATTGACACACACTGATGTAAGTTTCACTTTTGCATATTCTGGTTTGGTCAATTCAAGGCTAATTTTATTGAAGAGAAAGAAAGTGGTTTTTAATGGGGTAATTACTGACTCATCTGTGAGGAAGTCATTGTCTCATTGCTGGGCTTGGGTGCCAAAGGCATGCTGGGCAGTGCCATCAAGTCTAAAGAAAGCATAAGAGCTGGGAAACACCATAGAAATCTAGACAGGATTCTTTTGATTGCTAGGAACAAGGCCACTCAAGTTAGAGCAAGAAAATTGGACATTATTATAAGGATTCAGCAGGCTTCCTGGAATCCACAAATATGACACAGAGCATTGCTTGATCTCATGGGAACCAGGAAGCTGGCGGAAACTAGGTCCGCCTTTGCCACCGTTTCTCAACATTGTTTGCCTCTGCTTCATTTGCTTCATTTTCTTGCCTTCGCTATGGGTTGTTTTCCTCTGGCATTCCTCAAATTATCAGCAATCCAACTACTGGACTAAGGGCAGGAGTTGACATGACTTCCCCTTAACTTCACACATTTACTGGCCCAGAGGCCCAAAGCCAAATTTCTAGAAGAATCTGATTGGCTCAGCCTGAGTTATGCGTCCATTCTTCATCCTATCAGCTCTGGCTACCTGGGCCAACTCCTTCTCCCATGTTGTGGATGGGCAAGTGTCGCACACCAGGTCTGGTAGACTTTCATTTTAAAGATAAGAGAACCGAACACCTGCGGGGGGAAGTGATTTGTCCTTGGTTATGTAGCCAGTTATTGACTGATGGATAGTAATAGAACCCAGGGTTCCTTATTCCTCTACAGTCCACACCACATTGCTCGCTCCACATTTTTTTAATCATCAAAGGTGTATTATGTCTGTCACACCTTTCTAGCCTTTCTTCCTAGTTAGAGGGAAGAAGACCACTCTTGGGTTGGGCAACTGGAGCAAAAGGGTGACTGGCAAGTTGGAGATGCATCCAGGTTTTCTGCGTAACTATTCCATAATTAGTAGGTTGTCTTTTAATTGCTTTGTAAATTCATTTGCTTTATTGAGGTATAATTTACATATTATAAAATTCATTCATTTTAAGTGTACAAGTTAATAAACTGTAGTATATTCATAGTTATACAACCATCACCACAATCTAGTGTCAGAAGATTTCCATCACCTAATGCCCATGTACAATCATACATTACATTAATGAATTTGTTGCATACACAACAACAATCTAATTCAATATGTTATATATATATATATATATATATATTTCAGCTCTACTATAAACCAGGCATTGTGCTAAAAAAGTTACAAAATATTATCTTTGTTCTGTGTGTCTCGTACTTGAGCTGTGATGTATATCTAAATAATACATGAAAATTGCTGTAATAGATGTATGGACAAAGTGTGATGGTGATGCAGAGGAAAAACCAATTAATTCATCAGTACATAATATAAAATAATCATTTATAATAATAATTTATAACTATAATGACATTAAAACGGTTGTCAATTATGAAACTTACTGTGAGACTGACACTGTGGTACATATTTTATAATTTAATACTAGTTTTACAGAAAATCTATCTCTCCCTTTTTTACATTCAAAGATTATGATATTTGAAATTACATTTAACTTTAAACCAATTTGAGAATATATATTAGCTATCTACGTACCAATCACCATTGATAACACTAAAAAAGGAATGTTGTCCTGGCCTTTACAAGTCTAGCAGTGGAAGGATATATTCACAAATTACTATTTTATAAAGGTAGAATATTATCATATCCCTTCAAATAGCTACGAAGTCATAGAAAAGGGAGAGATTATAACTTATGAAATTAGGGAGTTCTCCTTGTAAGAGGTAGTAATTATGCTCTACCTTGAAGAAAGGGGAAAATCTTAAAGCTAAAAATGGACTTGGTAAGATGACAATTTATTGTTCATAGTTGGACAATAAGAGAGATAATTGCACTGATTATACTGATGCAATAGGAATAAACTGGGATTTTCCTGGGAAAACTGGGATGTGTAATCACCCCAGTCATTGGAGGGAAGCTATGACAGGTGGAGAAGACATGAGCAAGAGCTCACAGTTGGGAAAGGGGAATGCCATTTATGGAGACAGCATATGAAATGATGTTGCCGTGCTTACCAGTATTCTCCTTTATAGGGGCCATATCTAATGGATTCTGTCCTCTCCAGTTGTGGTGGGTCATGAGTTCAATTTCCCACTAATTCCCCACCCTCTGTTTGGGAACAACAAGGGATGAGGATCCTGGGATTCATGGGAAGATGGAGACTTTGGATATTCAGTGGCCAGCAGGTTGGACTGTGGAGTTCATCACTCAGCTCCCAATCCATTTTCTTTCTCCAGGTAGAACGTTTTTTTCCTCACTCTCGCTTCAAGTACACTGGTTTCTCTATGCCTACAGTCTGAGTTATATTTCTAATCTCACCTCCCCGTTTCTAGCCCCGTTTTATCTATTTTTATAGAAAAGCAAATTCTTCAAACTTTTCTGTCTCTAATTCTGTCAGCTAATTATTTAAGTTTTTGTTTCTGGTTGAGTGTAGGCTAAGGGAAAATGGTGAGTTATAACACTGCCATACAATTAATCTATTATGGTTGTTACCCAGTTGTAACTAGGGCAGTGGTGGTGGGAATGGAAAAATTCATGAATGAGGGACACATTTGTCTTGAGTGCAATTCCTCTGGTCCAGTTTCAAAATGCAGAACCTCACGGAAGTAGAGAGACTAATTTTCAACATGGAACATAGATGATGTCATGTATAGCAAAGGAATTGGATATTTATTAGGGAGATTGAATTAAGACTCTGGAATGAGAGGACAACCAGAAGGATTGGTGATGGATAAAAAATGATACTGAAAAAATTTTAATACAGTTTTGTTTAGAAAAGGTCCTATGAACAAATGATCAGTACTAAAAACTTGGGCCTAATTTAAAGAGTATTTAATTTGGGAGATCTTGAACTGTATCTTTCATAGAAGCTGCCCATGTACCTACCTAGATATCTACTACTTGACCTTAAACTTGAGAAGAGTCGTATTTCATTAGCTCTTTTGCTGTAAGGATTACATAGGCCCTTCCCATGAAGCATCAAGAGAAAAACTGTATGTGAGACACTAGCATGGGATATGTATGTGTGGGATTTGTTTCAAGATATTGCCTGGAACTTAAAAGTCTCCCAAAATGAAGACCTAAAGGACCTTCAGCTAGTTTACTATCTGTAAACATTTCACTGTGCATAATAAAATATAATATTCTAAGAGTTCCAGAGCCTATATAACTCTCTAATTTCCATATAAAATATTAACATTAAGTAGCTTTAAAGTAAAATAGGACCCTGGTTTCTTGTGCTTCTAGAGCAATTCAATAAAGACGCCATTGTAATAAACTGGTAACATTTCAACCACTGAAGAGCTGCAAGATGAAAGGAACTGGTCTTTATGTACACTGGGCTAATTAGAAAAGAACTTAGTAGTTTAGGATTTTCATTTTCATTGTAAGTCAGAAAGTAATCAAGATAGTTAAAACAATATAATGAGATACTGATATTTTTATTCCAATGATGCTCCTGTGAAGTGGGGATCAACGCATTGGAACCATTATTCTGTTAAAAATGAGTCGGCATTGAGTGTCTCTGAAAATTTGTCATGGCCCAATTATGAAACCACATTAGCTATAGTTTATTTAAGCTGCCAGCACACAAATAAGCTCTAGAGAGATTATTATTAAGAGCATAAATCCAGGAAGAAATGAATAAATCCATAGCATTACCTCAATAAACAGAGAAAGCTTTTTCTTTGTATCTGAAAGACTGTAGAATTTTACCCAAATGAAGAGTACTGGATTTCATCTTGTCCAACCTAATACTTTATAAATGAAGAAATTGAGAATCAGTAAGCTAAGTGATTTATCCAAAATCACACAGCTAATCAGCAATTGATCTAGAACTAGAATCCACGTGATTCTAGAATAAAAGTGAGCTATATTAACAGGAAGTAGTGTTTTTCACATAGTACTGCTATGCTTACTTGCTGGTAAAACCTCTTTCGATAAAGATGTTTGTTTTAATTAGGGATGAATGGACAAATCTCTCTCTCTGCCACCTTGAAGCTATGGCCAAGTCACTTAATCTCAGTGTCATGATTTAGTTGTTGGCTAGTGGAAATAATCTCTGCCATGCTTCCTTCTTAGGTTTGTTGTGAAAAACAAAGAACAAATTCCTTTATTTATTCTATATTTTAGTGGACACTTGCATGTTTTTACTGTCATGTTGGGTATTAGCTCAAAAGTGAATCAGATTGAAAACTGCATTTGAAGGCTTGCAGGATAATTAAGGAGCTAAGGCTTGTCTGTCTCCTCCACCAGATTGCAAAATTGTGTCCAGTGCTATTTCCCTAGGATCTAGTATAATGTATGGCATGCAGTCAATGTTCAATAACTACTAATTGAATAAATGAATAAAGGACCAATTGAGTATATAGAAATAACTCTAACATAAGGTAAGAAGTAGTAAGAGTCATAGGGAACAGCAGATTGAATGTTCCGGATGTTTATAGATCTTTGTTAGATTCCAAAGAACCGGTGAAACTGATGTCAACACTCTCAGCTCAAACTCCAGAAGTCTAGGGTCCTAGAGCCAGTCCTAACATGGTAACTATTTCTGTGATCTTGATCCAACCACACAGACTTTCTAGGTTTGATTTGTAAAATGAAAAGATGTCGGAGACCACGGAGACTAGGCCGACAGTATAAATGAATGAAGTAGAATGAGGGCAAGATAATGGGAGCCGGTAGGGATGGTATAATCTAGAAAGCTTCCCAATCTGGAAGAGGTTACCTCTTCTCAATCCAGCAGATTATTTCCATTCAGGAATAAAAACCTAATGTTGCAGATCTTTCACATTTTCAAGAGAAATCCAGATTTTTCAACTTTAATAAGAGTTTTCTGGTTTTTAAATGTTAGCTACTAATTCAAAAAAAAAAAAAAAAAAAAGCAAGTCAAGCAAATCTGTCTCTGGACCAAATCGGGCCCACAGGTCACTAGCATTTTACTTCTAGACTAGATGATCTTCAATATTTTAATAATCTCCAATTCTTTGTTTTGCTGAATGCCTTAAACTTATATTGCTAAGATTAGGAAACTGCGGTTAATTTTGGAGTGATCTGATCTTTCCCAAAATATCTCTCAGTCAACTTTTACTTATGAAGTTTGTGCTGCCAATTTTCCATGCAGGTATGGTCTATGACATCAAACATAAAGATTGCTTCCTGGGATTTTTGAAGGATAATTAATATTTGAAAATCATGCGAACATCTGTAATTGCTGCTAACCACGTATAGAAGGACAAAAGCAAAGAGTTTATCATTATTAGGATTTCTCTATTCAGTTTATCATGCAATCTTTTTGCAAACTCTTTTTCCAGAGATATGCTCTTAATTGAATGTTGACAGCTTAGAACTAACTGGAAGAGGTTCTTGGCTTTCCCATCATACATTTCTCTCTCTGGTCTGGGTATCCATTTACAATGAGCTGACTGTTATAGAACAGTAGATGCCTTTTATTATTGCTGACACAGATCTTGGGTTTTTTTCCCCCACATTTGCACCATGTAGCTTGATTTCTTTTATGTTTATTCAGCTAAAACTTGCATGCCTGAGAGAAAATGGAATGGTAAGCTGTTTGTCATTTTACCTGGCCATGTCTTTAAATATCACCTGTTTTTTTTATTAAATCTTTGCAAAATAATTTATTTCTAGAATTTATGTGAAAGCAGCCTGGTAACATATTACAATATCTTCTATCTGTAGACCTTATACTGTACTTCTCCCTGTTTCCTTTTGTAAGATGCAGTTTTTAGTAGGGGGAGTTCATAGGCCTCCTTTTACCTTCCTGTGACACAGTTGTGCTTTCAGTCATTTATCTCCATGGCAGGTTTCCCCTAATACTTCTTGAACTAAAAATTAAAATAAAAATTAGCATGGAATAGCATGGCTCTGAGTTAGATTATCTGGGGGTGACTTTCATCTATTTCTGCCACTTACTGTGTGATTTTGGTCAAGTTACTTAACCATGCTGAACCTCAGTTTCATCATCTGTAAAAGGGAGATAATAATAGTACCACCTCCTACAACTGTTTTAAAATTTAACTATGAAAATTAATAGTACCTGGTACATAATAGTTATTATGCGATCGATAATTATTAGCTATTATTTTCATTATTATTATTTTAAACTTTCTCTTGGGAAGTATAGCATTAGGCTACAGGTAGCCTTAGACTACAGTTCAGGGAGTAGCATTTACACTGCCCTGTCCCCTTTTCTAAAAATCTCACCTTTCTGCCTTCCTTTCTTTCTGTATTCCATTGTCCTCTCTCCCTGTTTCCTTACCTCTCTCAACTCATTCTTAAATATTTGAGTACCCAGTAAGTGCATGACATGGGCAAAAACTCATGAAGACAAAAGAGATTCAAAAGTGATCAAAAGAGACTCTGTCCCAGCTCTCAGGGAATTTACAGGATGTCAGAGGTAGGAGGCAGGAGGCAGTCATTAATCCAACAATGGCATGAATATACAATTGCAACTGTGACAGCTAACCAAAATTAGTGCACACACTCCATTTACCCTTGCTCAAGGAACTGTGAAGCATAACAACATTAGCAAGTAATATTTTTACCTCTTGCAAAGCCCTTGTACTTATTTGTTTTATTGGAACCTTATAATGGTGGTGTGATACAGATATTACTAATTCCCACTTCAGAGATCAAGAAAGTGAAAAGTTAAATGACTTGCTTAGGGTCACACAGTAATGTTGTTAAAAGACTTAAGGCAGCATCTTCTGTCTCCAGACTCTGCATGCTTTCTAATAACCTGCAGAATAAGAATTTTTAAATTACCAACCTCGCCTAGTAGCTTCCAGAAATAGATGTGTCTCTCAAAGGACTTGTATACAAATGGTATTTTGGAGCCCAAGCTCTAGGCTTTAATTCCTGGATAGACCAGGTGACCAGCGTACCTCTAGGCTGTGGTTCTAATGGCAGCCAGTTCCTCCCAAAGCAGATTGTAAATACCAAGGAAAGCTGTTGAGATTTTAGCCCTGCTTTATTAGGACCCAACACTGCTTTTGGGAAAGCCCATTTAAGGTCCAGGTAAATATGGAGGTTCTTTCCCACCCACCTTGGTTGCCAGGCTCCGTACCACAGTTCCTGTTGTTGCCACCCTCCCCAGTCTGATTTTTCTCTCAGTTTATAAAGACAAAGAGACAATAGTAGAAAATATCAACATCTTTCCAGCAGAGTTAGAACTCTTAGAATATGTAAGAACTGAGTTGTAAAGCCACCAACCATGGCTTGACCAAATGGGAATTCCACTCTTCCAGGTATGTGTGCTTTCCCGGGCACAGTGAAGCCTGTGATGGCCTCACATTTCAGGAAATGACATGATACCAGGTCACCACACCTGGGATACACGCTCAGAGGAATCTCTGGGGAAGCTTTGCCCATATTTTCTTTGTAGCTGCACCTTTAAACAGTCCATCACATTGACTTGCACGCTTGCTAGTAAAATCTGGCTCCAACAGGTGATTCTATTTTAGTAGGTTCAGAAGGGTCACAAGCAGTCATGGAACACAGGGCGGCCTCAAAAACTAGTTTAAGGAATCAACCCTGAGCATGCTCCCCACTCCATCTTTGAGGCTGCCCAGTGGTTATAGCCACAACACCAAAACTTACTCTCTATCAATGCTCCTAGATGAGCACCCTCTTCAAACTTTTTCATGAGTTGTTATGGAAAGGAAACATGAATTCTAGTTTGGCCAAAATATGTTTCTCATCAGTGCCTTCATTTACCGAAAAGGGAACTGGGGCATTATGGTTGGCAAAATAACGGCTCCTCAGAGATGCACATGTCCTAATCCTCAGAATCAGTGAAAATGTTACCCTGCATGGCAAAGGGACTTTGCGGATGTGATTAAGGTTGAGGCCCTTGAGAGATTATCCTGGATTATCCTGGTGGGCCAATCTAATCATGAGTCCCTACAAATACAAGAGGAAAGCAAAAGAGTAGATCAGAGAGATGCGGTGTGAGAAGGACTCTACCAGTGGTTGCTGGCTTTGAAGATGTAGGAGAGGGACCTCCAGCCAAAGAATATAAGTCCCGTAGGAGCTGGAAGTGACCCTCCCCTTACAGATAGCAGGGCAGCAGGAGCCTTGGTCCCACAACTGCAAGGAACTAAATTTTGCCACCAACCTGAAAGAGCACAAAATGAATTCTCTCCTAGAGCCTCCAGAAGGAAACACAGCCCTGCCTACATTTTGATTTTAACCCAACGAGAGCCGTATTGGATTCCTGACCTAAATGTAAATACTAGGTTTATACTGTATTAAGCTGCTAAATTCATGGCAGTGTGTTCTGGCAGCAATAGGAAATGGACACAGAGGGAAAGAGATTTGGCTGATGTCACATACCTAGTTTATAGCCCAGCTGGGAGCTGTGCCCAGGACCTTTGACCGCCTGTTGCTCTAGTCTTCGCAATCTTCTCAGCTTCATTTACTCTCTAACACGTAACCTGGGTTCTGTCGCTTATCCTGGTGATACTCCCTCAAACAAGTCTGATATTATCTTGCTTCCATATTTGGTTTTGTATCATCCGTCTCACTGTCCCGAATGGAAGCTCCATGAGGACAGGGACTTTGTTTTCATTGCTCACTTCTTTACACTTAGTTATCAGCACAATGCTTAGTTACACATGAAGTAGATAGAGCTCAATAAAATCTGTTAAATGAATAAAAAAAATATAAATGAATGCATGAATGAATAGCCACTATGTCAAAATCAGTGAAAACGGAACTATCAAGCTAAAAGAAATTTCATAAATTTATGCTCAGATCTTTCATTTTACATATGAGGAAACATGAGGCTGAGGAGGTCACAGGTTCAGTTCTTAGCAGACCCAGAGCAGAGCCTAGGCCTCCTGACCACCTGGACAGCACATTCCTGTTTTTCATTTGTCGTGTACCAAAATGTCACATTTAAAACCAGTGTGGTTGTTGACGGGTGCTGTGCAACCAAAGTGTAGTATTTGGAACTGATACTATCTGGGTGTATATATTTCTGAAAATACCCAGGGGCGATACTTGTCCTGAAATTGTTTGCCTTTTAAATTTTTCTCTATTAGTTCGGATAGACCACAGACAACTCCAGCAAGCACTTCCATTCATTCCTGAAAAAAGACTGTAAAGGTCTTTAGAAGGAACAGGCATGGCAGTTCCGTCCCGATTGTACTCTGGCCTAAAAGGAATTGACTGCCTGTCTGGGTGACAATATAAGTTTGGCTCTTAAAATCCATTTCTGAGTGGCTCATATGTTCCTACTTCTTTTTTGATGTTTACACACCCAGTGTCCAATGTTTTAATTACCATCTCCATGTGTTTTAGTCAAATCTTTTTGATTTGTGTTTTTTTGTGCAAGGAAAAAATTTGGAATCAAGCGATTTCTTATCTCATCTATCAGTTTCATCTATTCAGAATACACCAGGATCAAGAGCAGAGATGCCAGCTTTGAGAGGACTTTTAGATCTAAACCAAGGGCATCCCTGCTGTGACCGTCAAGGACAGATGCTTGGAGGGGTCTCCCTGAGAGGGTCACAGGAAGGCCACTCACTCATTGTAGAGCCAGGCCACAGGCCAAATTGTAGTTTGCACTCCTGTATATACTTGGCGCTATAGACTAAATGTTTGTGTCTCCCCACCATTCATATGTTGAGACCTAATCCCCAACATGAGGGTGTTTGGAGGTGAGGCCTTTGGGAGGTAATTAGGTCATGAAGGTTGATCCCTCAAGATCTCTTATGAAAGAGACCCAGAGAGCTCCCTCTCCCCTTCCTCTATGTGAGGACATAGTGATAAAATGGCCTGCAACCCAGAAGAGGTTCCTCACCGGAATCGGATCACACTGACACCCTGAACTTGGACTTCCGGCCTCCAGAACTGTGAGAAACACATTTATATTGTTATGTAAGCCATGCAGTCCATAGCTCTTTGTTATAACAGACTGGACAGATTAAGATACTTGATTTTTCTGTTGTAACATTTTCCTTTGATTTACAAATCCTTCCTCACTCTTCTCACACTGGCTTCATCTTCTTCTCTTCCCTGAAAAAAAAACAACGCTTTATCCGTCTGGGCCAAGAATGCAAAAACCAGGACACTTTAAAAATGGAAAATAAAGGGAAAGACAGGTAAAACATCAATATGTAGCTGTGAGTGACCTGAATCGTATTGGATTTCTCTCCTTTCTTGTCTTGTACTGCCACTTCCACTTCTGCCAGGCAGTATCTTCTGCTGGGCCGGGTGGCCAAGTCAGATATGTCTTCTGGGCTGTATGGAAGCACAGCCTGTGCCCAGGCTGGTTGCGTCCATCAACGCGGCTGCCTCTGCGCTTTACTTCAGTGTCCCTGGGCCTCCTGCCTGCAAAGAGGAAACAGCAGACACAGCTGGGCTCCCACGGGTGAGTGCCACAAATCAAACTGTCATTCCTTTTATAAACTGACCCAGGCAGTCACTCCCGTGAGACACCCATTTTCTAGGAGAGCTTTTTCTATTCTGACAAAACCCAGGAGGCAGCTGTTTTGTGAAGAGATTGAATCTAGCTTTCCCATCAGGAAGAAAACTTTAAAAATTATACTCTAGGCAGTGCTGATGCCAGAGCCAATTCACAGGAGACTCGCAGGGAGTCTAGTCACATTTCTTTGGCTGACCAGCTGGGCCCCCTTGGAAAAACATTTTGACCTCTCTGGGCCTTGGCTTTCTCATCTGTAAAGTGAGAGTTGATCTCGTATCAGATATGACGACATGGAGGCCTGGGGTCTGAATTCTGTCTACACGTGTATTTTATTTATTCTGAACAGTTTTTCTTTCTTTTTGTTAAAGCAAGATTTTTAATGCCTTCATTTGAGACAGTTGCCTATGAGTCTCTCACAGTCTCCCAACCCATCTTGGCTTAAATTCAGTTTTACTCATTAACCTTACCTATCTGGTCCCTGGAGGCATTAAAGTGTGCAACCCCTGGACTAGATGACCTTAAGTTTATTCCTGGTTTTAATAGTTTATGACTCCCCAATGCTAAGTCATCTGCAAATGAATGAAACAAAGAGAGGTGAATTAGACATGTTATGCATTTGATTCTAGAGAACTAATGACTATTCCCATTTCACATGCCCTCACATTTCCATGCATGGTGAATATTTTCAGCAATAACCCTGTCTTTGGTAAATGTGTGTGACTCGATGCCCTGTGAAAGAGGAGAACATGAGGGCTGGTGGCTGAGTTAGGCAAGTGAGTGTTTTCAATAGTTTTGGACTTGCAGAAAGGAGAGACTCTGCGGTAGATGGCAGAGCGGCCAGAACTCCACATCCACCCCTTTGTGCAGAGCTTTGGTAACGTGTCTTTGCAGCTTGTCCCACTGAGGTAGGGTTCATTTTCCCACCCCTTGAATCTAGGCTGCCTTGTGACTTTCTTTGGGCGATAGAATGTGGCAGAAGTGACCTTATGTCAATTCCAAGTCTAGACCTCAAGGGCCCTGGTGTACTTCCATTCATTGTCTCAGAAGCCTAGCCTGACAGCTGTTGTATGAACAAGGCCCGGTTAGCTTCATGGAAAATGAGAGATGTGTTGCCCACATTACGCCAGCCAACAGCCTGCCAACCCTACAGGCAGAGTTGCCTACCTGACCAGCAGGTGACTGCACTTGCACGAGGGGGCTGGCAGACGCTAGAAGAACCTCTCCAGCTGAGGAGAAATGGGGGCTGTGTTAACCACTAAGTGTTGGGGTGGTTTGTCATGCAGCAGAAGCTGGCACAGACTCATGTGCTCAATTCAATGCATCAAACTCTGGACGAGTAGCACGTGAGAATACATATGAGTAAGATATATTGCTACCCCCAAGGAATGTACAGTTTAGCTGAAAACAAGAAAACTGGACAGGTATTGAGAGGTGAAATGAGATATGACAGATGTCATAGTGAAGGTGCAATCGAAACTTTGGAGTCTAAATTGGAAGAACGGAGAAGACCTAGTAAAGAAGGACCATTTGAAGTGGATATTAGATAATCTACACAGGTGAAGATATGAGATGGACTTGTCATTTATGGGGAGAGGTAGCTGAATAATGGCAATAATAAAGATTCACAGAAATGAGAAGCAAGAGCAGTTTCAACAAGTATTTACTGCATTCTTGTTTTCCTATGTGTGAAACCACAAAGACATACATGACATAAATCTGGACCTTAAATGGCTCACGATCCAATTGGAAAGACAAGACACAACTACATGAAACAAATTATGAAGTAAGACATGAGACTTCTCCCAGAGCTATCACACGGGAGGGTGGCTGTGATGGTAAATGAGTTCTCAAGGCTCAGGTTGTCCAGTCTGATGACAGTATGATCTTTGGGAAGATTACCTGCAAGGAAATTCCAGGCGAAATCATTTTTGAGGGTGACTGCTATCTTGCTTTGCATGATATTTCCTCTCAGGCACCAACACATTTTCTGGTGATACCTAAGAAACATATTTCTTAAATTTCTGTAGCAGAAGGTGATGACAGAAATTTTCTTGGCTATTTAATGATTGTTGGCAAGAAATGTGCTGCTGATCTGGGTCTGAAGAAGGATTACAGAACGGTGGTGAAGGAAGGCTCAGATGTGGGACAGTCTGTCTATCATTTTCATGCCCACATTCCTGGAGGTCAGCAGATGAATTGGCCTCCTGGCTTAACATGGCTTAGGGATAATTTCTCCTTCTCTAGGCAATAATCAGGTTTGCAAGTTCCAATATGTTAAACAGTATACTTATTTTTTGCTTGTATTTGTAGAGGTTGAAGAAATAATTTTAAAAACCCATTCATGATAAAATATATTGCTGCATGGTTTATAGTAACCCCCCCAAAACATGAATTAAATGACAACACAAAAGTAGCTGATCCCTCTATCAAGGTTATGAGACACCCTAGAAATAGGGTTCAGTATTTTCCAGAGAGTTTTCTGTAGGACCTCAATCATGTAAGATGCTTCATTGTCCAAGAAGTTTAGGAAATGTCACATACTCTAAACTGCTCTAGATTAATCTTTCATTTTAACATATGAAAGTTCTGAGAAAGTTCTGAGAAGTTCCTGCTTTAAAAAGACCAGTGTTTCTTGAGGGACAACTAAAACAACTCAGCAAAACTTTGATCTAATCTGGTCTTTTCCTTTCTCAGGAGAAGGAACCAGTTAGTGGCTAAGTGATTTACTCCAAGTCTCAACCCAGTTATTTCTAAAGGTGAATAGGACCCAGTTCTCCCCATGAGATTCTCAGTCAGGGGTGTTCTTTCTTGGACTTCTTTTTTGCCTTACACAAGGTAATCAGAGTACAGTGAATCCACAAGCAGGAGCAAAACAGAGCCTTGCAAGCAAGAATCATGGGGAAGCTCCCTGAGTGTGGTGGAACTTGGGATGGGTATTGAGCGACAGGGAGCATTCAGACAGGCTGAAAGAAGCAGAGGGCATTCCAGGGAGTGCAGAGAACATTCCTGATAGGACTCACTCTCACCACTGCATCTCCCTCCCCCTGCCTTTTTTTCCCTTTTTGCTTTAATAGACTTTATTTTTTAAAGGTTTAGGTTCCAGGCAAAATTGAGTGGAAGGTACAGAGATTTCCTGTAAGTCTCCTGACCCCACACACACACCTCTTCCCCGACTGTCAACATCCAGCCCCACAGTGGTACCTTGGTTACAACTGATGAACCTACACTGACACATCGTAATCACCCAGAGTCCATAGTTTACTTTTGGTGTCATACATTCTGTGGGTTTACACAAATTTATGATGACATATATCCACCATTATAGTATCATACAGAATGCATCCCTCTTTGTATTTGCCCTAAAGGATAAAATCAAAATAAAAAAGCAGAATACCTCCATTCTATATATAAAGCAAAATCCAGTTGGGGAAAGCCAAATTGTATTAGAAATGCAGTTTTATAAATCATTTGAGTTCATGGTCTTTTGTAGCAGTGCATTTGTGCTGTGATATTATGAATCATATCCAATAATATGATAGGTTAGGGTTCCCTCCCTTCTGTTCTCATTTTTTTAAAGTTAGTATTTTTAAAAATTAATTAATTAATTAAGTTTTGGCTGCGTTGGGTTTTTGTGGCTGGGCGCAGGCTTGCTCTAGTTGCAGAGAGTGGGGGCTACTCTTCGTTGCGGTGCATGGGCTTCTCATTGTGGTGGCTTCTCTTGTTGTGGAGCACAGGCTCTAGGCATGCAGGCTCAGTAGTTGTGGCACACGGACTTAGTTGCTCGGTGGTATGTGGGATCTTCCCGGACCAGGGCTCGAACCCGTATCCCCTGCATTGGCAGGCGGATTTTAACCACTGCGCCACCAGGGAAGTCCCTGTTCTCTCTCGTTCTTGAGTATGCTATGAGTAATTATTCTTGTCCTCTGCATATGACTTTGCTTTCACAGTGTATTATTTCAGCCAAGATTGAGGAATAAGGCAGAAGCTTTTTAGGAAATTACTAGGGCATGGGAGTGAAGAAAGATTTGTTTAAAGGTTTTAATTACACAATGTTGTGAAGATGCAGTGTAGGGGTCATGTAGATTAGAAGTAGAATTGCACAGAACATCAGGATAAAGTGATTAGATGTCAGAACAAATGATGGAGTTGCCCAGGCTGGAATCCCATTAGACCTGATGTGTTCTCAGTCTCCAGCATGACAAATGGGCCTTTTATTCCTCCCTGAGTACTCACACAAACCCAGGAGAACTCATTTAGGAATGAAGGAGGAAAGAGGAGTAATGAAAGAAGAAAAGTTAGCTTAGGTTTGAGGGCAAAAGGCCCTTCTACAAAACATTTTATTGTTTTTTAACACATTTATTAGAATATAATTGCTTTACAATGGTGTGTTAGTTTCTGCTTTATAACATAGTGAATCAGCTGTACATATACATATATCCCCATATCCCCTCCCTCTTGCGTCTCCCTCCCAACTTCCCTATCCCACCCGTCTAGATGGTCACAAAGCACCGAGCTGATCTCCCTGTGCTATGCAGCTGCTTCCCACTAGCTATCTATTTTACATTTGGTAGTGTATATATGTCAGTGCCACTCTCTCAATTTGTCCCAGCTTACCCTTCCCCCTCCCCATGTCCCCAAGTCCATTCTCAACGTCTGTGTCTTTATTCCTGTCCTGCCCCTAGGTTCCTCAGAACCATTTTTGTTTTCTTTAGATTCCATATATATGTGTTAGCATACAGTATTTGTTTTTCTCTTTCTGACTTACTTCACTCTGTAGGACAGACTCTAGGTCCATCCACCTCACTACAAATAACTCAATTTCATTTCCTTTTATTGTATATATGTGCCACATCTTCTTTATCCATTCATCTGTCCGTGGACACTTAGGTTACTTCCATATCTTGGCTATTGTAAATAGAGCTGCAATGAACATTGTGGTACATGACACTTTTTTGAATGATGGTTTTCTCAGGGTATATGCCCAGTAGTGGAATTACTGGGTCGCACGGTAATTCTATTTTTAGTTTTTTAAGTAACCTCTATACTGTTCTCCATAGTGGCTGTATCAATTTACATTCCCACCAACAGTGCAAGAGGTTTCGATTTTCTCCACACCCTCTCCAGCATTTATTGTTTCTAGATTTTTTGATGATGGCCATTCTGACTGGTGTGAGGTGATACCTCATTGTAGTTTTGATATGCATTTCTCTAATGATTAGTGATGTTGAGCATCCTTTCATGTGTTTCTTGGCAATCTGTATATCTTCTTTGGAAAAATGTCTATTTAGGTCTTCTGCCCATTTTTGGATTGGGTTGTTTGTTTTTTTGATATTAAGCTGCATGAGCTGCTTGTATATTTTGGAAATTAATCCTTTGTCAGTTGCTTCGTTTTCAAATATTTTCTCCCAATTTGAGGGTTGTCTTTTCATCTTGTTTATGGTTTCCTTTGCTGTGCAAAAGCTTTGAAGTTTCATTAGGTCCCATTTGTTTATTTTTGTTTTTATTTCCATTTCTCTAGGAGGTGGGTCAAAAAGGATCTTGCTGTGATTTATGTCATAGAGTGTTCTGCCTATGTTTTCCTCTAAGAGTTTGATAGTGTCTGGCCTTACATTTAGGCCTTTAATCCATTTTGAGCTTATTTTTGTGTATGGTGTTAGGGAGTATTCTAATTTCATTCTTTTACATGTAGCTGTCCAGTTTTCCCAGCACCACTGATTGAAGAGGCTGTCTTTTCTCCATTGTATATTCTTGCCTCCTTTATCAAAGATAAGGTGACAATATGTGTGTGGGTTTATCTCTGGGCTTTCTATCCTGTTCCATTGATCTATATATCTCTTTTTGTGCCAGTACCATACTGTCTTAATTATTGTCGCTTTGTAGTATAGTCTGAAGTCCAGAAGTCTGATTCCTCTAGCTCCATTTTTCTTTCTCAGGATTGCTTTGGCTATTTGGGGTCTTTTGTGTTTCCATACAAATTGTGAAACTTTTTGTTCTAGTTCTGTGAAAAATGCCACTGGTAGTTTGATAGGGATTTCATTGAATCTGGAGATTGCTTTGGGTAGTAGAGTCATTATCACAATGTTGATTCTTCCAATCCAAGAACATGGTATATCCCTCCATCTGTTTGTATCATCTTTCATTTCTTTCATCAGTGTCTTACAGTTTTCTGCATACAGGTCTTTCGTCTCCTTAGGTAGGTTTATTCCTAGGTATTTTATTCTTTTTGTTGCAACGGTAAATGGGATTGTTTCCTTGATTTCTCTTTCAGATTTTTCATCATTAGTGGATAGGAATGCAAGAGATTTCTGTGCATTAATTTTGTATCCTGCTACTTTACCAAATTCATTGATTAGCTCTAGTAGATTTCTGGTAGAGTCTTTAGGATTCTCTATGTATAGTATCATGTCATCTGCAAACAGTGACAGCTTTACTTCTTTTCCGATTTGGATTCCTTTTAGTTCTTCTTCTTCTCTGATTGCTGTGGCTAAAACTTCCAAAACTATGTTGAATATAGTGGTGAGAGTGGGCAACCTTGTCTTGTTCCTGATCTTAGAGGAAATGGTTTCATTTTCTCACCATTGAGAATGATGTTGACTGTGGGTTTGTCATATATGGCCTTTATTATGTTGAGGTAAGTTCCCTCTTTGCATACTCTCTGCAGAGTTTTTATCATAAATGGGTATTGAATTTTGTCAAAAGCTTTTTCTGCATCTACTGAGATGATCATATGGTTTTTCTCCTTCAATTTGTTAATATGGTGTATCACATTGATTGATTTGCATATATTGAAGAATACTTGCATTCCTGGAATAAACCCCACTTGATCATGGTGTATGATCCTTTTAATGTGCTGTTGGATTCTGTTTGCTAGTATTTTGTTGAGGATTTTTGCATCTATGTTCATCAGTGATATTGGCCTGTAGTTTTCTTTCTTTGTGACATCTTTCTCTGGTTTTGGTATCAGGATGATGGTGACCTCGTAGAATGAGTTTAGAAGTATTCCTCCCTCTGCTGTATTTTGGAAGAGTTTGAGAAGGATAGGTGTTAGCTCTTTTCTAAATGTTCGAAGGAATTCGTCTGTGAAGCGATCTGGTCCTGGGCTTTTGTTTGTTGGAAGATTTTTAATCACAGTCTCAATTTCAGTGCTTGTGATTGGTCAGTTTATATTTTCTATTTCTTCCTGATTCAGTCTCGGAAGGTTGTGCTTCTCTAAGAATTTGTCCATTTCTTCCAGGTTGTCCATTTTATTGGCATGTAGTTGCTTGTAGTAATCTCTCATGATCCTTTGTATTTCTGCAGTGTCAGTTGTTACTTTTCCTTTTTCATTTCTAATTCTATTGATTTGAGTCTTCTCCCTTTTTTTCTTGATGAGTCTGGCTAATGGTTTATCAATTTTGTTTATCTTCCCAAAGAACCAACTTTTAGTTTATTTATCTCTGCTATTGTTTCCTCCATTTCTTTTGCTTTTATTTCTGATCTGATTTTTATGTTTTCTTTCCTTCTGCTAACTCTGGGGTTTTTTTGTTCTTCTTTCTCTAATTGCTTTAGGTATAAGGTTAGGTTGTTTATTTGAGATGTTTCTTGTTTCTTGAGGTAGGATTGTATTGCTATAAACTTCCCTCTTAGAACTCCTTTGCTGCACCCATTAGGTTTTGAGTCGTCATGTTTTCATTGTCATGTGTTTCTAGGTATTTTTGATTTCCTCTTTGATTTCTTCAGTGATCACTTGGATATTAAGTAGTGCATTGTTTAGCCTCCATGTGTTTGTATTTTTTACAGATTTTTTCCTGTAATTGATATCTAGTCTCGTAGCATTGTGCTCAGAAATGATACTTGATACAATTTCAGTTTTCTTAAATTTACCAAGGCTTGATTTGTGACCCAAGATATGATCTATCCTGGAGAATGTTCCATGAGCACTTGACAAGGAAGTGTATTCTGTTGTTTTTGCATGGAATGTCCTATAAATATCAGTAAAGTCCATCTTGTTTAATGTATCATTTAAAGCTTGTGTTTCCTTATCTATTTCCATTTTGGATGATCTGTCCATTGGTGAAAGTGGAGTGTTAAAGTCCCCTACTATGATTGTGTTACTGTCGATTTCCCCACTTATGGCTGTTAGCATTTGCCTTATGTATTGAGGTGCTCCTATGTTGGGTGCATAAATATTTATAATTTTTATATCTTCTTCTCGGATTGATCCCTTGATCATTATGTAGTGCCCTTCTTCGTCTCTTGTCATAGTCTTTATTTTAAAGTCTATTTTGTCTGATATGAGAGTTGCTACTCCAGATTTCTTTTGATTTCCATTTGCATGAAATATCTTTTTCCATCCCCTCAGTTTCAGTTTGTATGTGTCCCTAGGTCTGAAGTGGGTCTCTTGTAGACAGCATATATATGGGTCTTGTTTTTGTATCCATTCAGCCAGTCTATGTCTTTTGGTTGGAGCATTTAATCCATTTACATTTAAGGTAGTTTTCGATACGTATTTTTCTATTACCATTTCCTTAATTGTTTTGGGTTTGTTATTGTAGGTCTTTTCCTTCTCTTGTGTTTCCTCCCTAGAGAAGTTCCTTTAGCATTTGTTGTAAAGGTACTTTTGTGGTGCTGAATTCTCTTAGTTTTTGCTTGTCTGTAAAGGTTTTAATTTCTCCTTCAAATCTGAATGAGATGCTTGCTGGGTACAGTAATCTTGGTTGTAGGTTTTTCCCTTTCATCACTTTAAATATGTCCTGCCATTGCCTTCTGGCTTGCAGAGTTTCTGCTGAGAAATCAACTGTTAACCTTATGGGGGTTCCCTTGGATGTTATTTGTTGTTTTTCCCTAGCTGCTTTTAATATTTTTTCTTTGTATTTAATTTTTGATAGTTTGATTAATATGTGTCTTGGCATGTTTCTCCTTGTATTTATCCTGTATGGGACTCTCTGCGCTTCCTGAACTTGGTTAACTATCTCCTTTCCCATATTGGGGAAGTTTTCAACTATAAGCTCTTCAAATATTTTCTCAGTCCCTTTCTTTCTCTCTCCTTCTTGTGCGACCCCTATAATTCAAATGTTGGTGCATTTAGTGTTGTCCTAGAGGTCTCTAAGACTGTCCTCAATTCTTTTCATTCTTTGTTTCTTTAGTCTGCTCTGCAGTAGTTATTTCCACTATTTTATCTTCCAGGTCACTTATCCATTCTTCTGCCTCAGTTATTCTACTATCGATTCCTTCTAGAGAATTTTAAATTTCATTTATCATGTTGTTCATCATTGTTTGTTTGCTCTTTAGTTCTCCTAGGTTCTTTTTAAATGTTTCTTGTGTTGTCTCCATTCTATTTCCAAGATTTTGGATCATCTTTACTATCATTACTCTGAATTCTTTTTCAGGTAGACTGCCTATTTCCTCTTCATTTGTCTGGTCTGGTGGGTTTTTACCTTGCTTCTTCATCTGCTGTGTGTTTCTCTGTCTTCTCATTTTGCTTAACTTACTGTGTTTGGTGTCTCCTTTTTGCAGGCTGCAGGTTTGTAGTTCCCGTTGTTTTTGGTGTCTGTCCTCAGTGGCTAAGATTTGTTCAGTGGGTTGTGTAGGCTTCCTGGTGGAGGGGACTGGTGCCTGTGTTCTGGTGGATGAGGCTGCATCTTGTCTTTCTGGTGGGCAGGACTATGTTTGAGGGTGTGTTTTGGGGTGTCTCTGACCTTATTATGATTTTTTGCAGGCTTTCCGCTAATGGGTGGGGTTGTGTTCCTGTCTTGCTAGTTTGGCATAGGGTGTCCAGCACTGTAGCTTGCTGGTCGTTGAGTGAGCTGGGTCTTAGTGTTGAGATGGAGATCTTTGGGAGAGCTTTCACCATTTGATATTACGTAGAGCTGGGAGGTCTCTGGTGGACCAATATCCTGAACTCAGCTCTCCCACCTCAGAGGCTCAGGCCTGACACCCGGCCAGAGCACCAAGACCCTCTTATGGCTTCTTTTCTTCATAAACCAGGAATCCGAGCTCCTTCTCCACTTGGAAAAATCCTACTTATTCTTCAAAAGTTTTACAGCCTCTGAGCAACCTCCCATGACTTTCCCTCCATGAAAAGGCACCACACCTGCTCTGTCTTGGTTCCAGTACAATGGTTACAAAGCATTTTGAATATTATTTCCTGGCTGCTTCATTTATTCCCAATAAATAGATGTGAATTCAGTGCTGGCTCGACTACTCTGGAAGAGAGATTTTTCCCCTTGGCTTCTGAACAGGCATAATGCAGAGTTTCTCAGAGATCTTCTCTCTCCATAGCACTCTTCCATTCTCTTCTAACTTCAGATTCAAGAGCTGTAGTTTCTCTGCCTTGGCCTTCCTTCCCTGTGATTTGACAGATGCACATTTTTAGAGGCAAGATTATCTTCCTCTCTGATTTAAATGTGTCAGCCCTGCTTCTAGATCTCTGCCTACCCGTGGGAGAGATGCTTTGGTGTAGCAGGTATAAGCAATGTCCTTTTATGGCCAATATTTCTTCTCTCTAAATTTTGTATGTGATCATAAAAAACAGATGTTTTCAAAGGTCTCTGAGACTTCAGTTCCATCTTCTGAAGCCTCACGTTTAACTTGCAGAACTTTGTTAGTCTAAGTCTTACAATTGGCATCCACCTAAACGTGGTAGTGTATTTCTCCAACCAGATTTCATCTCGCCTCTAAAAACACCTGCTGCTCTGTCTCTGGGCTACATCCTGTTCCTTCCCCTCCCCACTTAAAAAAGCAAACTGCTTCTTGCTTCTGGGCACCACAGAAACATAAGTGAACTGCAGCGGGGTTGGTGTTCAACCTCCACGCCACACAGCTCGGGCTGACTGATTTACAGAGACTCTGCTCACAATGGCCGTCCTGGGGCCAATAAAGACTTTTAAAGGAGGGGATTATGGAGAAGGAATGGCCCAGCCATTTCCATGAGAATTTCTCTGTACTCCAGAGAGGGTCTGAGTTTCACAGGATGGCAGGATCAGCTGCAAACTGCAGCTTGCTGGATTATGGAGTGTAAGGTTCCCCAGGCAGGGCTGGAAGGGGCTGGGTGGGGGCAGTTTGACAGAGAGGTTATAAGGCATTGGGGGAGACCCTCAAACATATGCCTCTCTTCCAGGAACAGAGTCTATTCGAGATAAGCAGTTAGGACACAAGAGAGGGGGTAGAAAGAACTTCAAGTCACTAAAATGGTATATGATAAATGAGTGTCGTGAGCAACAATTGTGAATGAATTTAGAGAGGAAAAATTATTTCTTTCCAGCAGGTTCTGGAAAGGTTTCCAAAGGAAAGTGGAATATGATTTGGAGTCCAAAAAAATCGGCATCACATCAACTTAAAAATTATAATAAACATAATTTTTAATGTAAAAATCCCCCAATAAAACAAAACTATCACCCTATCATGGAACCAGAATAACTACTCTTATGTTCCCTTTCAATCTGGGATTATGTATTTTAGAGTTATAATATAGTGTGCAAACAATTATCTGTTGTGCTTTTTCTCACATTTTTTCCTGTACATATTTTGAACAAAGTTTGTAGACATTGAAGTAGGTGTCCCAAAAACAGCAGTGTATAACAGAATGATTATGTTGTCCTGTTTTAGTTTCTGTGACTTTCCCAGTTTTAGCACTGAAATTCCCGCATCCAGCAACCCCCTACTCCATCCATCCAGCCTCATCAAACCAGGACTGTTGGTCATCCTATAAAAAGACCCTGACTTCGTGGAAATTACAGCGTCATGGAGACAGGACTGTAAGCCTGTAATTTTATGTGCACTGAATGTTACAAGGGAAGGGCAGCGACTAATATAATGACTGGGGCCTGGTTAGGCACCCTGAGGAAGTTATATTTCATGAAGTCCAAAGAAGAGTTAGTTAGGGGAAGAACCCCCTTAAATAATGCTGCACCTGGAGTCACACCCACTGTGGGAAGTGAAATTACGTTATCAAAGTTGCTTTTGACCCTTAAAGCAAAATCCTAGGAGAGCACGGGGTTGATCATAATGTTTAGATATGCTAGGGGAGGTCTGTCCACACATGCCTCTGCATATTAGTAGAACTGCATACAGTATTAGTTTTATTCTTCTGTGATGATAAGGTTTGTTCATTTGTTTGTCTTCCATGTGGGTAACAAATTTTGCAATTTTTCAATTATTGAACTTCAGATAGAATCATGACTTATGATCACAGTTTATTCAGATAGTTTTATACATTTCTGATCTTTTTCTCATGTTCTTTATAGTGACACATACTATTTATTTCCTCTCTGAAAAATTTGAAGCACATGACCTCTATCTTCCCTTTGCTTTGCCATGCTTAAGAAATGATGGCAGTCTTAAAGAATGCCCCTCCTGACCTTAAAATGACTCTCTAAGGGCTGACTGGTGGAGGTCACTGCATCTCCACAGGCCTGAATGAATACTTTTTTTAATATTCCAAGCAGACCACCCCTATTTATATAGATGTGCTCTTTCTTCAGATATGCTAATACTGTTGATTAAGCTACTGCTTTCTTTTTTACTCAAACTTTGATTAGATTTTCCCAGTTTTTTGTTTTGTTTTTGCTTTTGTCCTGGGAAATATTCTACAAGGAAGGTTGCTTTCTGAAACAGTCGAAAGTCAGCCAGTACAATATTACTGGTGAAGCCGTCAGAGATTGTGGGGCCTCTTACTGGTTCCCCTGTGTTTTAAACATATTTCTCTGTTGATATTCCCGTCGCCTACCTTGCTCCTCAAAGAGAATTTTATGTGGTCAGTGCCTCCCTAGGCTTCCAGTAAGGTGCAAACCCCTGCACAGGAATAATGCGATCAGCTCCAGTGGGAAGCTTAGAAGTAGAGGTCACCCCTGACCCCAGGAACGGTCATAATGCACTGTTTATTTCCAGATGAAGAATAAAAAGAAAATAGACTTTTTAGTTCAGGGGAGAGAAAAATTTTTGTGTAGTCCAAGAATGCTCAATGGAGGAAGAGACTTGATCTGGGTTTTGAAAACTAGGGAGAGTGGAGCTCCCACTAGAAACTGCTGTTTCCCTCATCAGCATATCCTCATGAATAATGATAAAGTGCGGTGGTATTTTATTTTGCTAATGCGTTTCATATACTGCTTGGGGCTTCACATCAAGCCCACTGACGCTTTAAAAGAAGCCTTCAGAATTTCTTCAAACAAGGAACTCCTAACCTGGATAATAGTAACCTGGGGTGAAAGGTTTGCTTCTTCATTTCTGTACAAGCTCAAAAGTCTGTGGTCAGCCTGGCCACTGTGCCATTCACACATCTGCCTCTTCTAAGGAGGGGAGGATATACAATGTCCTCTCAGGCAGGCAAATGTTGGGGCATGGGACTGTAGCAGGGAGCTGAGGAACAAGAAGAAGTCTCCTCATGATGGAGAATACCTGACCAGGTTACAGATCTCCTTGCAGAATACCCAGTCAAGAACAAATACAGCTTTACTACTGCATAAAATATTACATCATAAAGAAGAATGTGCTAATTTTCCCCCAAATTAAATTTTCATCAATGCCCATAGCTTCTGAAGAATAAAGTACAGCTAAGACAGGCATTTGGTTTGTAAAGGCTTAAAATAAAATTTCAACTGAGGAAAAATAGTAATAATAAAAAAAATGCAAGTTTAATGTCTAACAAGACATACAGGATGTAATTAAACTCAGCTTTATCAGCTCCGGCATTCATTAATGGATCCTAAGCCTGAGGAGCTATGAAGTTCTTTAAGAGGCAATCAATAATCCATTACAATTGTGACACAAACTCTGAACCTAATTACCAGCAACAGGATGGTTGTGGCCCATTTGGAAAGACTGTCGTATTAGTAGAGGTGAGCAAAGTTATGTGGAGGTTAATTGACATTGGCTTATATTTCACCAAACCTATACCTCAATTTTTCCTTTAGAATACTATTGAGGAAAAATTATCATTAGAGCTGTTCATTAGTTTTTCCTGTTCTTTCTAACTTTGAACTCCACATTTGTTCTTTCTGAAAACTTTACTTTTCAAGTGCTCTGAAGAATGGATCATTTAATTTTATGGTATCTTACAAGATTTCCACGGAATGTTTCTCGTTCTCAGCAGCCTTGTGAATTGCCTTCACCATTCTTTCTTTTAATGCTCTTTAATTTACTCTGATGGAAACCCATTCTTCCACAGCCATTTTCACTTGGATCTTTGGAGTGTCGTTGTCATTGAACACTATGCTGACTCTTCTATGTGCCTGCTCCGCTAGAACAGATTTGAAAGAACCGAATGATGTACACACTACCAATGTATGTCACTAATGTTACCTACTTTCTTACTATGAGTTCCACTGAAACAAACCCTGAGATGGGATTTGTTGTAAGTAATTTATTTGGATGATACAGAGAACACCAGTAAGGACTGGGGAGGACAGTGAAAGAAAGGCAGCCCATAAAGAATGGCATTCATCAAGCCAGATTTACTATGGGCGATGGAGTTTAACCCTGAGGAAGTTCTGGAGGCCAGGAAAGAATACACATCCCAGAGTTCTCTACCCAACAGGCTGAGGAGCTGGGTATTTACACACCAACTCTTGTCAGTCTTTGTTTGAGGACTGCTCCAAGGGTGCATTAATTCCCTGGTCTGCCACTGGGACGGCAAAGGGTGCTCAAGAGGTAGGAGAATGCCCTCGGTGTTGGCAGGTGGAAGTCAGGCAGTGTGCACTGACACGGAGAGGGCAGAGGATGTGGAGAAGGTACCCAAAGCTTCTGCTTCCTCCACCACTGGTGGGGCTTCTGCCCATACCTCCTTAAGTACTTGAGGTCTGGAGGGCTTTGATTAGACTCTTATATTCCTAGCAATCCTTCTTGTCCCAGCAGACATTTTAGATTTACACTGAGAGTTAGGGGCTGGAGAAATGGGCTTGGGGGTCTAGCTATCGAAATACAACAGCAAAGATCTTGCCATGAGAGGAAGCTAAATGTCTCAAGATGAGAAAGAGAGGGAAGAAGAAACACAGTGGCTGTTACTGAAGATTTTCCAGACAGTTATCACCAGATACAGAAAGAATCACATGAACAGATCATTTGCCAACTTCTTGTAGCCCCCAAAGGGTCAAAATTAGGTAATAGCCTAGGATCAGACTGGGTGAGACATGCAAAATTCTGTGTGTGTGTGTGAGTGTGTGTGTGTGAGTGTGTGTGTGTGCGCATGTATGAGCCAGGGAGTGTGTGATACATGTACATATGCTGGGAGATGCACCCACAAGACTGCAAATCAGGGATACTTTGTCTTGTTTAGGTTTTGCATTAGGCTCAACACCCTAATGCAACCCATGGATCCCCACTTGTCCCTTGTCTTAAAACACTTTTCTTCAGACTTATTTTCAAAACCACGACTTGTCTCTGAAGACCAAAAGACTGAGTAAATAGTATTAATTTAATGAAGAAGCAGGACATCTTACAGAATTCAGCTGTTTATCTTGAACATAACCCACGAGGCTTTTCTGCGATCTCAGTTTTCTCTTGAAGAATGTTATTTTGGGGAGCAAAATCAGCATGTGTGACGTTATACTTCCAGACTGAGTAAGAGTGAGGCAAATCAGACTTAGCTCTTCAGCAAGGGTTGTTCAGGTGTCTGTCAGTGCTTATGGTGGCAAAGGCTGCAATTATGTATGTTCACTGGTGTGACCCAGATATGGCCATCTGCGGATTACATTCTGCATATGCATACAAATGGAATCCCATGAACAGTTTAGAATCTGAAAGTTTCTTTTGCTTTGATTGAACTCTTCATCCAAAGCAGTTTTCTATTTATTCTGTACTTCTCAAGGACCATTAGTATACCTTAAAACGATTTTTTGTACAGTAGTCCCGTGGATGCTAATTAGAAAATCATCGGCCCTTGTAGTCTTTTGGAATCGCCCAGAAAATTAACATAATTGGCTATTTCTTGCATCCTGAAGTTTCACATACTTGATGAAGGACACATTCATCTTGCATTGATCCTTCCTCAATTCCCCATCCCCCTGTTCTTTGCACCTAATGGGTATTCAGTAAATCTTGGTTGAAATAAATGTGTCTTCTAAATCTTTCAAAGTCAGTCCTTAAGTCCTCTGTCCAGTTAACACTCTAGAATATTTCAAAACAGTTGAGCTGTGTGTTCACCAGTCCCTTTCAACTGCAATGCCCTATGAGTCCCACTGTAAACTCAGATTACTGAGTCCCTGTGGGAGTAGGTAGAATATTGACCCAAGCCAAGAGTGGGCTTTGCGATTAGATTTGTTGCTTTGACTTTGGAATCTGTTGTACCTGAGGCTACATGTCTACTAAGCCTTAGCATGCTCCTTTTGTGGGCGCCTAGGATGTATGGTTGTGACTCTGCCTTGATTTTCTTCCCTAATTAGCACTTATTTCTTCACTAGAACTGCAACTTGTTTAGGATTCAACTTAGCTGGGGTCTTGGTACCTTGCTTAAGTCATGCTACTTCCTTCTCCAAGGCACTGAATCATATGCAAAAAATTTAAGCCACTGTCTGTATTTCTCCTGTGAATGTATTTAGGACCAAGACCATTCTTCCACCACACACTTGACCTAAGGAATTTGATGTCACTTACATCTATGACATTGAATCATGCTGACTGAATTTGCTCACCTCAGTTTTCTATTTTCCTTAGCCATTCAAACATCTAACTATCCAGTTATTTATTCATTGATCCTCTTACCCTTCTATGAGGACTACTCTGCCCCAGGCACAATTTCAAAAGAGATTCTGTCTTTTGGACCTGCATTTTGGATTGTCAACTACTATACCAAGATCTGGTTCTACACCTGGTCACTTTCCCTCATCCCTTGATTTTCACCCATACCCAGCTTCTCCTCCTTATCAGTCCAGGCACAGAAGTGCTTACTTGTCCCGTATCCAAGCCTACCCTTTTCACAAGGGCTCAACTAACTTTAGTCTTTATATAGTCCATCTACTCTTGCCAAGTACATCCTATTGTTTATTTACAGTTTATATGGCAGTTAGGGTTAAGAATTGATTTTATAACCTTAAAGGAAGAATCAAATCATATAAGTTAATTAATTGGACACATATTTATTGATTACCTAGCATGTCTCAGGCACAGTGGGATACAGCGAACAAGACAGACAAGATCCCTACCAGGAAGGTTATGATCTAGCAAGGGAAGCATTCATTTTTCTAGGACAGTCAATCCCTCATTATTCCCAGATTCCATATTTGCAAATTCACTGACTCACTATAATTTATTGTGACCCCCAAATCAGCACTTTCATGGTCATTTGCAGACAGGCACTGAACAGCAAAGAATTTGAGTTGCCCAACCCCCGTGATCCCAGTAGAGATTAAACAAAAAACACACTGCCTTCTTATTTCAGTTTACATGCTGTAAACAAGTATCCTTTTCGTGGCAGATTGAGTGCAAGGTGTTTTGTATTTTTGTTGGTGAGTTTGCTGTTTAAAATGCCCCGCCCCCAATTTACTGCTGTCTAGTGTTTCTAAGCACAGGAAGGCTGTGCTGTGCCTTACAGAGAAAATCCCTGTGTTAGATCAGCGTCATTCAGCCATAATTATAGTGCTGCTGGCTCTGATTTCAATGCTAATGAATCAACTGTATATATTTTAAAAGGTGCTTTAAACAGATATACACATAAACAATGTTTTGGATTGAGTAGTTGACAAAAATGTAATGGCCAAAGATTCACAGGAACATAACCCTGTTATAACATTTCCCCAGGAGCAATGCTTCAGTATTCACTAATTTAGTTTTCATGATGACTTTATAGAACATAAGTGCTTGAATAATCCCCTATAAATTAATGAAAACCTCTTTAATTGCTTTTATGATAAGTATTACAAATTAATGGTACTCCATACCATGAGAGTATATAATAGAGGAACTTCATCAGAGAGGGTAGGAAAGGCTTTCCTGAGGAAGTTATATTTCAGCTGTGACATGAAAGAGATGTGGGGATTAGCTGAGTCCAGAGTGTGAGGAAGAGCCCTTCAGATAGAAGAGACAGCCTGGGCAAGCCCATGAGGCAGGAAGGAGTGTGCTTTGTTTGAGGAATAAAAGAAGGCCACTGTGAGAGGATGATTTTGTATATGCGGGAGAGAGTGATGAAAAGTAAAGTTGTGAACATGGACAGGGCCTTGTGGGCTAGGTTAAGGATTTGAAATTTACTGAACAGCAAGAAAAAGATGCTGATTTACTTTCATTGGAGGACTGATTAGTCTTTCTGCTCTAGGAAGAATGGATTAAAGACAAAGTGGCAATGGGGTGACCATTAAGAGTCTGTTTCAGGAGCCCAGACAGAGGATGATGATGGTTTGAACTAAGTTGTGAGACTGGGTATAGGGAGAAGATATATAGAAGGACACATAGAGATAGATTTATAAGAAATATCAGAGGTAAAAATGACAACATTCAGTGACTGAGGGGACATGGAGGATGAAGTTAAAGGAGGGTCATCATGGGAGGATCATCTCGGTAGAGCATTTCTGAAAGGGGGGAACTCTGCAGGAAGAACACAGAGACAATGTCGTAAATTTTGTTTCCAATAATGGCTACAGTGAGATCTCCCATCTTGTCTGCTTTCCTGCAGTCTGACCTTACCACTACTGAAGAGGTAGGATTTATTTCCCCAATCCTTGAATCTGGGCTGCTTTCATGACCCTCTTTGTCTAGTAGAATTAAATGAAAGTGATGCTGTATTGCTTCTGAGACTAGACCTTAAGAGAATTCCAGCTTCTGCCTTCATCTCTTGGAATACTTCTTCTTGGAATCCAGTTGCCATCTGTGAAGAAGCCCAAGCAGCTACACGGAGAAGCTTACACGAAGGAGAAATAGGACCATGGCTGATCACCCCAGCTGACTTATAGCAAGTGGCCAGCATCAGCTGCTAGCCATGTGAGTTTTAGACCTTCCAGCAGTTGCCCCACATGGAGCAGAATAATATCCAGATAAGCTTCAGAATCATGAGAGAAAAAATTTGATCTTCTAAACCTTTCAATTTTGGAGTGATTCTTTATACAGCATAGGTATCCAAAACAGAGATAGATAGGGATTCAGTTTGGGGAATGTCTATGAAATGCTGTGGAACATTCAGGTAAAGATGGCTCTCAGGCAGCTGGTTATAAAGCCTGGAGCTGAGAAGTGACATCTGGGTTAGAGATATAACTTTGGGAGTTGCTAGCATATAAATCGTGTTTTTAGCCCTAGAAGTTGATAAAACAAACAAACAAAAAAAACTAGTGAGAATGTAGAGTGGAAAAAAAAAAAAGCACAAAATGGAATTAGGACTAGGCTTTGAAGAAATCTCACATTTAATGGTCATGAATGGAGAATGTGCCCTCAATGGAGATTAAGAAAGAGAAGCAAGAGAGTTTTCTTGGTATCACAGAAGCCAAGACAAGAAAGAGACAATTTCCAAAAAGAGAGTGTGCTCAATAGTAGTTTCAAAAGCTAATGAGAAGTTACATTAAATGAGTTCAAAAAGTATCCTTTATTGATTTGGAAGCAAGGTGGTCATTGCTGAGTCATCTAAGTAAATTTCCAGAGCCCTATGATTGACTTTTCACACTGCTGATATTTTTATTTTAACCATTTTAGGTAGAATAGCTGACACTGCACCATTAAGTGTATGCAAGGCATTGTATTGGGTTCTTCATATATTATGTCACCTCTAATTTAACCATTATAACAACGATATTTATTTTTGAAGCAACTAAAGCTTAAGGAAAGTGAATGAGCTCCCCAAATTATTCAGCTAGTAGGTAGGCTACATGGCCTCTGTTCACTTCTCCATGACCCCCGTCTCTATCCCCACCCCCAGCCCCATCATATTTACTGCTCTGAGAGTCTATTGAAGAAAAGAAAGCCACATATGCAAGTCTGATACAATTGTGTCCATAATGAGTAGAAAATTACCTAATACTGAGATATTATTGTTAATTATCTTAGGTATAATAATGGTCATTTTCATGGGTTTTTTAGAGCCTCTATCTTTTAGAGGTAAAAAATAAAGGACTTACGGATGAAAGTTTGTATCTTGCATGTGTCTCAAAATAATCTGGTTGAGAGGGGAAGTAGATAGGTGTAGATGAAATTAGATTGGCCATGGGTTGATACTTGTTGAGGCTGTGTGATGAGTAAAAAGGGAGCCATTATACCATACTCTCTGTTTTTCTGTACTTTGAACATTTTTAACAGTAAGTTGAAAAAATAAGTGTCTCAGTGAGATTCTGAGGTCTTCACAGTGAATAAAAGCGCATGGGCTTTATAATAGCTATTGTGGTACTTAGAGTTTTATTTCTGGTGTTTTTCTCTGGTGTCATGGGTAGCTAGAGGTGCTGGATAGATGGCCCTGGACATAGAAAGAACTATTTATTAAGAACTCTATAAAATCTGCAAAAAGAAAAAATGAACCCCAAATTTTAAGTTACTGAATAAATGCTAAATGTGACATTCATTATGACTCTATAAGCGTAGTAGCATTTGAGAGCTGACAATTAATTAGCCAGATAGCTTTATAAAATGCACGTTGCTTTTAATTGCTATGGCCCATTTTCCTTGTTTAATACGAAATTGGAAGCTCTTAAATGCATCAGAAATCTTTCTGGATTTGCTGTTGCATGGTTCCACAGGAATTTCCCCCCTGGAGACATGGTAATTTTGCAACTTTTAAATATTCAACACAACTCTAATTATAAATAGTTCTCTTTCAAAAGCGACAGGCAGACTCTTGGCACAAACCACCTCTTATTATATGGGTAAGGATGACAGCATGATGACTGATGATATGTGTTAGATTCCCTCATTTCTCTTAATTAGAATTTTCTCTGCATTATCATGCTTTGTAACTAATCAGCTCATTCCTGACAATGGTTAATGTGATGGGGAATGGTTTATTGGGAATAACTTTGTATTTCATCGGGAGAAACAAGCCCAGACAGTCTGTGTGGTAACCTCTGTGGGCAGAGGAAGAAACCTCGCCCAACTCCTTCTAATTTTTCTGTTCTACTTGGGCTGGTCAGGATATGAGGACAGATAGGGAGAGAGTTCATTGCTCTTAGAATTGGAGGAACAGATATAGAGGGAAAAGGATGCAGCCTTGGGATAGAAGGCAATGAGAAGGGTAGAGAAGGTGACCCTATGGGGCCATAAATCAGTAGCTACCCGGGCAAGCTGACCCTGGACATCTGGTTCATGACACACCAGTTATTTCTTGAGCACCTGCTGTGAGCACGGTCCTGCCGTGGCCACTGTGGGGAAACACAAAAGACTCCAGAGACCTTTTCCTTGCCTTCAATTCTAGTTAGAGGCAGGCCATCTACAATTTGATATCCTCCTTGAAGGCAAAGACTCGGGTCTCTTTGGTTCGCCCCTATATCCCATTGCCTAGTACCAGGTATAGCTCACAGTCATTAACTTTAATAAATGATTTGCTAAGAAATGGATGGATGAATTAATGAATAGTTATGGGACCACTTACACAATGTCAAAATAACCCACTTCAAACTAAATATGTAAACACTGGCAGGGTGGTAACAGAATATAGGAATGATCAGAGCAGGATGAGGCTCTGTAAGAAGATGTCAGACTTCTGGAAAGCCTCCCTTGGAGCCCATTCCTCCTGCATCCCAAGACAGGATCAAGTAAGATAAAGACTATGGGGATTAAACTGCCCAGACCCACCCCCGCCAAACACTCATGGAACATTTGTGACAGCAGGACTCCGAGGAACTGTCCTTCAGGTAGGTGAGAGACTGTCTGGTGGTTATAAGGTGAGCGACTTTCAGCTCTCAAAGCTTGTGCAGAAACTCATGGGAGAAGAGACCATGTAGCTTTATCAGAGTCCCAGGTGAGCTGGATGCAGGATGCTGGTGGATGTCAAGATTTTTTTGACTCTGTGTTGTGGCCAGTCCTGTGTCCCTTGAAGCATAAGGAGACAATGTCACAGAGGTCAGTTTTTATGGTGCTGTGCAAAAAGGGATTTCTGAGCCTTATACACATGACCTGATGGGAGACCCATGGCACTGTTACTGCAACATTCCAGAAGACTCAAAAAAGATACTCTACTTTGCCTTCAACCCATAGATTGCTCCCTGCCAACAAAATGAGGACTATGTGATAGGTTTGAAAATGTAATTTTTGTTTGTGAATCCTTCTGTGGATTCAGCAAAATACCTGATCTGAAACAAGTATTTGGATCATTTTGTGGAGTTGCTTTATCTATAAATTCGCATCATATTTGTCCTTCAAAGTAGGGCCATATATGAAATAAAGTAATTCAACTAGAGAATTTATGATGAACACTCTCCCATCACCCTTCCCACATGCAGACATTCGGGAACTTCTTTTTTCTTTTTCTTCCAGTGAACCTGTGAAGGTTTTGCTAAGTGGAACATATTGATTAATTATCATCGCATGACCAGACCTCTGCTTAGGAGAAAATATCATTGTTATAGATAGAATTATGTCCCCCAAAATTCATATGGTGAAGCCCTAATCCCCAATGTGTCTGTTTTTGGAAATAAGGCTTTTATGGAGATAATTACGTTAAATGAGATCATAAGGGTGGAAACATAATCCAAAAGAACTGGTGTCTTTATAAGAAGAGGAAGTGATACCAGGGATGCACATGAAATGAAGAAAGACCATGTGAAGATACATCAAGATGGCAGCCATCTGCAGTCCAAAGAGAAAAGTTTCACCAGAAACTGACCCTTCTGGCACCTAGATCTTGGACTTTCAGCCTCCAGCAATGTGAGAAAATATATTTCTGTTGTATAAGCCACTCAGTCTGTGGTATTATGTAATGGCAACCCTAGCAGACTAATACAATCATCTAAAAGTAAATAACTAAAACATGGCTTCAGTTCTCAATGAAGCTAAGTTCAGTTGAGGAGAAAAAACTAATGTACATGAAATAGAGAAGATACACTGCTATATTGAGTAATTCTGCCCATAATATAATAAAAATAATAGCCTATGTTCATGGTCAACTTTCTGTGTGATCATGTCAACTTTATGTTTGATCCTTGTTATGGGTTCAATTGTGTCCCCTCCCCAAAAAAGGATATGTTAAATTCTTAATTCCTAGTACCTCAGAATGTGACCTCATTTGGAAATAGGGTCTTACAGAGGTAACTGTGTTCAAATGAGGTCATTAGGGTGGGCCCTAATCCCTTGTAACTTATGTCCTTATAAAAAAGGGAAATTTGGACATAAACACAGATATGCACAGAGGGAAGACGATGTGAAGACAGACATGCACAGAGGGAAAACGACGTGAAGACACATAGGAAGAAGGAGCCATGTAGCTGGAGTGATGCATCTACAAGCCCAATAAGACCAAGCGTTGCAGGCACACAGCAGAAGCTGGAAGAGGCAAGGAAGGATTCTCTTTCACAGCCAGCAGAGAAAGCATGGTTCTGTTGACACATGGATTTCAGATGTCTGTCCTCCAGAACTGTGAGACAATACATTGCTGCCAGTTTTTGGTTCTGGCAGCCCTAGGAAGCCAACACCGCCCTGTTCTCAGAGCTGGAGAGAGGGCAGTTTAACAGGACAGCTTCTCAGTCACTAATCCATAGGTGGTTTTAAACTATGACTGGAATCATTTAGAAATTATAGGACCAGCTACCTCAGGTTTCCTCACATGAGGTGAAATGACCCTGCTGGAGTCGTAAGGTGTCACTAGTGGAAAGAAGAAAATAATAATAATTTAAAACATCACTTACTATCACCCAAGTAATGCTGTTGAGTATTTTTGTGATGTACACACGATTTCCATGGTGACTTCCTATAAAACAGATACTGTTATTATCTCATTTTACAGCTGAGGAAATGAGAGTCAGAGAAATTAAATGATTTGCTTCACTTGTCCTTAGTCACACAGCTGGTAAATCACAGAGCTGGCATTCAAACGAAGGTTTCCTAGAGCTAGATATTGAAAGGTGAAAGGATTTGGTAAATAAAGAAGAGAGTAGGAAGTGCTTCTGAGCTGGGAGAGTAAACACGGTTATTTGCACTAGAGATATTTTCAGGCATACATAAAGGAGAGAGGGGAAAGTGTGACTGGGGAATTAGGAGCCTAACATAACAGGATTGGAGTGGGCAAAAATTCAAGGTGGCTATTCAGTTCCATATAAGGTCAAATTTTCCCCATCCTTAGGGTTTCCCCGTCCTTAGAATAGATTAAGAAAAGCTAAATGAACAATAGAACTTGACCTAAATTCATTTAGTGTATCCTCTTAACGTGAAATTCTCTGTCCTCTTCTTGCTTCTTCTCTACCTCCTTATCTCTTGAGATTCTACCCGGTGTGGAGAACTATAGAGATCGTTGATCATATCGATCACATGGAAAATCCACATGTCCCTTCTGAGATTTACATAGAAGAATCTAAGCAAATAATGGGCATTTTCTCCAGAGTTACATTGTAGTTTACAAACAAGTAGTAATATCCATTATCCTTCATTCTCCATTCATGAATCAATGTGCTGTAGTAAAAATAGTAACAGAACATGGTAAAACAAAACAATAACTGCAAACTTAATGCAGATGTTTGGATGGAAAGACCATCTGCTTTCCTGAAATTCCAAATTGTAGAGTAGTTAACAAGAAACAGCTTTGTAGGAAAAGTCGGCAGCCAGATATGGCCAAATACAAACATAAGGATTTACTTAAGAGATAAGAGCAAGTCGTCATTAATAAAACAGGGAGAGGGTGCAGCACTGTGCAGAAAAAACTCTCATTTGTGACTGGAAGATCTGATTTTGGTTTGCTGCTGTGTGTCTTTGGGGTGTCTCTTCACGTCCCAGGGCCTCACTGTTCTCATCTGCAAAATGAGTAGCTTTCATTAAAAATCACAAATTCCTCTTAAGCTCTCGGTCCTGCCTTGTTATGTATAGAACTCAGTGCTTCTCACTATAGAACTTAGTGCCTAAATGTACTTCCAATTATCTTTAATATTTGAACCTCATTAAGATGGGGAATATCTTCTCGAAGCATTATGCTCTGGCTGGGAAATCTCTATCCTGATACAATTAGAATGACAATAAATGCAAATCATTGGTGTCTAAATGAGGAAGATGTTATCATAGTTGAGCATATAAGCAGGCCCAGGTGGTTACACTAACAATCTTTCTCTCCTCAGGACCTTTTTGTGCCATATTGATAACTTATTCCCTGACAAATGACTCTGTATCTTAGATTCTGAACCTAGCTGCTTATAGTTGTACCAATATACAAGCAATAGCCAATTGCTTGAATTATCACCCCAAATATAGAATAGTTATTAAAGTCACTGCAATCTTCTGGATTTCACGTATTGTTTACATGGAGTTCCTTCAGTATATCATTTAGGTATAAAGCAGATAATGACACCATGCATAATTTTTTGGGAAAAGTGTAGTGTTTCTCTCTCCTAATTAATCTATTTAGAGGTTCTGTCCCCATGCTTTCCCTCCTTATTATTCTTCCCCAAATTAAAAGGAATAACTTGATTGATCAAAACTGGGGACATTCGTTGAGCCACATTTTCTAGGGGACAGGATGACCAATTTAAAAAGGCAACCCCGGACCTTCTGTTGTGGTGTTGTGTGCCGCATCCTGCTGGTGACGATGTTTGGGCCAGGCCCTTGTCTTCCATTCCTCTGGCTGGGTGGGAGAATACATCCCTTCTGCAGATCTAGCTATCCTCACCCAGGTTGACCCCAGGATTCAGCTTTCTGAAGGAAATAAGAGGTGCTTACCTCAAATCCAAGCTACATTCACCAAAACCACTTACCAGAACCCCCGCATTTGAGAGTCATTGGGTGCTTGCCCAGCCATGGGTAAAGCTGATGGGTTTTATCAGTTTCTTGCATCCATTAGTTAGGACCCAGGTTAGGAGGGGGGAGTCTTGGCCCCCTCCCAACTTCCAGCGTTGTTGTATGTCAGCGTTGTCGACAAGAGCTTGCAAACTCCTGACTCTTCATCTGATTCAATCTGCCTCTTCAGAAATCCTCTCTATCCCAGTTTTCAAGACACATCTGTGTGTACATATATGCTTGTATTTTAAAGTAATCCTGTTTTAACTAGCATAGCTGTTACTTTTATGTGTTATTATAAAACAGTGCTTCAGATGTCAGCATGTCTCCCTCCATATGTTTTCCCTGTGTCTTCTGACACTGCCTTTCCCAGAGCCCAGAGGAAGCAGAGGGAGTCTGTGGCTTGCCTGGAGGGCTGCCTCTGGGTCATAATACAATTCTGAAGGGCTATGTCTTCTCACTTAGTGCTTCTCAACTCCCTTTTGCTGAGTCAGGAAGATCCTCCCCTATCTCCAGCACCCTGTGCTTTTGGGCATGGAGCCTAGTTCTTAAACCCCAGTCTAACCCAATGCTGAAATTGCTGTTGCTGCCATTTTATTGTGGCAGATGGGAACTTAGACAGTGTTTTGTATTTTATATCTTCTAATGGCAAAAACTAACATGTTCCTTTGGGCTTGTAAAAATCCCTTGCATTTATACATGCTTTATGGTTCACAAGGTATTTTCATATCTATTTTCTCCATTGAGGTTTACAACATTAAATACTTGCACAATACTTATTATACATACACAAATTAGAATGGTGACAAATCAGCCAGGTGTTATCTTTTTTTTTTTTTTTTTTTTTTTTTTTTTTAACATCTTTATTGGGGTATAATTACTTTACAATGGTGTGTTAGTTTCTGCTTTATAACAAAGTGAATCAGTTATACATATACATATGTTCCCATATCTCTTCCCTCTTGCGTCTCCCTCCCTCCCACCCTCCCTATCCTACCCCTCCAGGCTGTCACAGAGCACCGAGCCAATATCCCCGTGCCATGCGGCTGCTTCCCTCTAGTTATCTACCTTACTACGTTTGTTAGTGTGTATATGTCCATGACTCTCTCTCGCCCCGTCACAGCTCACCCTTCCCCCTCCCCATAACCTCAAGTCCAGCCAGGTGTTATCTTAATGCTTACTGTCTGCTGGGCATTAGGAATTTGAAGGTGAGCTTATTATTATTGCTATGAATATTGATATTTATTTGTCTATTTATTTATTACTTTGTTCCATTTTATAGAAGAAGTTACAGTCTAAGAGAAATTAAGTGAATTATCTTAGCTCACCCAGATAGGAAACATTGGTGTGAAATTCTCAAACCTAGACTTTTTCTTTTCAATTTTAGTATGGTCCTTTTATACACCATTATAACTTATCCCTCAGTTAGGTTCTTCTAACTTAGCACTTTTCTTTGGAAAGATTTTTTTTTTTCTGTTTTAGCTCAAAGGCTAACAGAATAAGCAACTATTTACTGAATGTCTGATGGCCCCTCGGTATTAATCATTAATGCTAAGCTAATGTCAGAAGTGACAAGGAATGTCCTGAAAAATATAGATTTAGAGAATTCAGGGTAAAGAGATACAAAAAACAGGAAGGTAGCCCTTGCCGTGAAAACATAGATATTAAAATGACCTTTTTTATACTTTCTTCACTGATAGGTAGATTGTCTAATGTTTTTCTGGACTGGCAGTTTCACTTCTTGGGCGCATTGAGAGTTGGACTTCATTTTTTTAAAAAATATGTTTTATATCATAATATAGGTTTTAACTTATATAAATGTTAACTAGAAACTAGAAAATTATTGTGAATGATTAGAAAGGAACTTAACTGAAAAGCTATTAGAGATAACAACAAAACTCCAAAATTAAGTGAGGCATGAAATAAATATTGTAAAAATTACTTTGCCTCTGTACCAGTAATATGCTAGACAACTTATTAAAATAAGAGATGATATTCAAAATAGCAAGAAAAATACTAAAGACTTTGGAATAAACTTAGAAAGTAATATATTGTTCCTAGAGAAAAAACTTAATCAAGGGATCAAATATTGCGCTTTAACACATGGATAGAAAAACTGAATATTAGAATTAATTAATACTCATAACACTAATTTCTCATAAAAATATACAAGTTAAATGCAATTTCCGTTAAAATCTTTGAAGGACATTCTCTAGATTTTGCCATAGTTATTCGGAAGTTAACATTAAAAAATGTTGCAATAAACCAAGAAAATTTTGAGCAAGAAGAGTAGAGAAGGGCACATTTGACTTCTGAGATATTAAAATATACTAGAAGGTTCCTAAAATCAAAATATGATGTTATGGTTCAGGATTGGACAGATAGCACAGAAGTAGGTTTTGGTGCAAGTAAGCAATACACATACAAATGGCAAATAAATATATAAAAGAGTTCAATTTCTAATAAAATATCTTAATAAAATATCTTATTTTTCATCTATGAGGGTGAAAATTATTTGGCAGAACTTTTAAAATGATAATGTTTAGTGGCATCATGTTCAAGACATGATCACAAAAGTAGGCATGGGAATTGTGGGTGGAAAAACAGGATAAGCTATTACACTTTTTTACTGCTACACAAGAAGGAGTATGAGTTAATATGACCATTCTAGAGGGAGTCAAGAGCAATCAAAAGTCTTAAAAATATCCAAGACCTTTGGCCCAATCACTTGATTTCTAGAAGTGCAAGGAAATAGAGATGTATAGAAATCATAACCTATAGGTATATTTATTACATTATTATTTATTTTTAACAAAAATCAGAAACCTTCTAATGTTTAATAATGACTAATTAAACTGTGATATATATACATATATACACATATATGCAAATGATCAACTGCTTTGTAACCATCAATGCATTTTCAAAGAATATTACATAAAGTGGGGAAGTGATCAAAATATGTTAGATGAGAAAAAAACAGAATCCATGATCATATATATGAATGAAATATGGAGTTAAAAAACCTACCACACTGTTAATAATGACTATGTGTGGGAGATAGAACTTAAGGTCATTTCAATGTTACTATTTATATTTTTTCATATTTTCAAAATTGCCTACAAAGATCATGTCTCATAGTTACACTTTTAAAAATGAATGATATTTATTATTTTTAATAATATTTCATTATTTAATTAAAAGTAATATTTTATGTATCCAAATCCAGAAGCTAGTTAATTACAAAGTCAGCTAGTCAATAATTTCATTTCCCTGAGTGCTTTCCTTGGTTAATAATATAATTTTACAAATTTCTTCTTAAGATATGCCATTTGATAGTTGTAAGTAGTATTTTTGATGTTTTAATTGATATTTCTTTAATATTAATAACATTAAACATAGTTTCTGACATTTATTGGTCATTAATATTTGTACTAATGTTTTTGTATACTAAACTATGATTGTTACACATCCTATTCCATTTGTTTATTTGGCTGTTCTTGTGCCACTACCATGTATTAATTACTTAATTTTATAATATGTCTTAATATCTAGTAGGGTAGGTCAGTTTTTAAAATTGAAGTATAACTAAATAACTAACACAATATTATCAGTAGTTTCAGGTATACAGCATGATTTGATACTTGTATATATTGTGAAATGATCACAGTAAATCTAGTTATCATCTGTCATCTTACATAGTTACAAAAATTTTTTTCTCATGATGAGAAAGTTAAGATTTACTCTCTTAAAAACTTTCAAATATGCAACATGTTTTTAACTATAGTCACCATGCTGTACCTCACATCCTCATAACTTACTTATTTTATAACTGGAAGTTTGTACCTTTTGATCCCTGTCAGCCATTTTACCCATCCTCCACCTCTGCCTCTGGCAACTACATACAAATGTGTTCTCTATATCTATGAGCTTGGGTTTTTTTGTGGATTTCGTATGTAAGTGAGATCATATGGTATTTGTCTGTTTCTGACTTTTTTCACTTAGCATAATGCCCTGAAGGTCCATCCCTATTGTCACAAATGATAAGATTTCATTCATTTTTTATGGCTGAATAACATTCCATTGTATATGTATACCACAGTTTCTTTATCCATTCATCCATTGATGAATTCTTGGGTTGTTTCCAGATCTTGGCTATTGTAAATAACAATGCAATGAACATGGGGGTTGCTTATATGTGTTCTAAATAGTGTTTTCATTCTCTTCAGATAAATACCCAGAACTGGAGTGGCTGGATCATGTGGTAGTTCTGTTTTTAATTTTTTTGAGGAAACTCCATGCTGTTTCATATAGTAGCTGCACCATTTTACATTCCCACCAACAGTGCACAAGCTTTCCCTTTCACCAGCACTTGTTATTTCTAGTCTTTTTATTAATAGCTACTCTAACAGGTATGAGGTTGTATCTCCTGTGGGTTTGATTTGCATTTCCCTGATGATTAGTGATGTTGAGCATATTTTCCTGTGCCTATTTGTTATCTCTATGTCTTCTTTGGAAAAAATGTCTATTCAGATCCTCTTCCCATGTTTAGTTGGTTTGCTTTTTTGCTATTGAATTGTACAAGTTCTTTGTATATCTTGGATATTAAAGTGTTATCAGATATATGACTTGCAAATATTTTCTCCCCTTTTATAGGTTAACTTTTCATTTTGTTGATGGTTTCCTTTGCTGTGCAGAATCCTTTTAGTTTAATGCAATCCTACTTGTTTATTTTGCCAAGACCAAGGCCAATGGCAAGGAGCTTACTGTCTGTTTTCTTCTAGGAGCTTTATGGTTTCAGGTCTTCGGTTCAAGTCTTTAATCCATTTTGAGTTAATATTTGTGTATGATGTAACAGAGTGGTCCAGTTTCATTCTTTTGCATATGGCTATCTAGTTTTCTAAACATCATGTATCAAAGAGACTGACCTTGCCCCATTGTATATTCTTGGTTCCTTTGTTGTAATTTAATTGACCATGTAGGCACGGGTTTGTTTCTGAGATTTCTGTTCTTTTCCATGTGATCTATGATCTATGTGTCTGTTTTTATGCCAATACTATACTGTTTTGATTTCTATAGCTTTGTAATAGACTTTGAAATCAGGGAGCATGACTCCTCCAGCTTTGTTCTTCTTTCTCAAGACTTTTTTTGGCTATTCAGGGTATTTTTGTTGTTCCATACAAATTTTAGGATTGTTTGTTCTATTTCTGTAAAAAATGCCATTTAAATTTTGGTAGAGATTGCATTGAATCTGTAGATTGCCTTGAGTAGTATGTACATTGTAATTATCTTAATTCTTCTAATCCATAAGCATGGAATATATTTTCATTTACTTGTTTCTCCTTCAATTTCTTTCGTCAACATATTATAGTTTTGCATACGGGTCTCTCACATCCTTGGTTAAACTTATTCCTAGGTATTTTATTCTTTTTGATGCAATTGTAAATGGGGTTTTTCCAGATTTCTCTTTCTGATAGTTCGTTATTAGTGTATAGAAACACAGCAGAGTTTTGTATAGTGCTATTGTATCCTACAATTTACTGAATTTATTAGTTCTAACAGTTTATGTTGAAGTCTTTAGGGTTTCCTACTTCTTATATCATGCCATCTGCAAATGGTGACAGTTTTACTTCTTCCTTTACAATTTGGATGCCTTTTATTTCTTTTCATTACCTAATCGCTCTGGCTAGGATTCCAATACTTTGTTGAATAAATGTGGCAAGAGTAGGCATCCTTATCTAAACTTAGAGGAAAAAATTTCAGCTTTTCACCACTGAGTATGATGTTAGCTGTAGGTTTGTCATATATAGCCTTTATTATGTTGAGGTTCACTCCCTCTGTATCAACTTTGTTGAAAGTTTTTATCATAAATTCATGTTAATTTTGTCAAGTGCTTTTTCTGCATCTATTGAGATGATCATGTGATGTTTATCCTTCATTTTGTTAGTGTTGTGTATCACACTGACTGATTTGCAGATGTTGAGCAATTCCTGCATTCCTGGAATAAATCCCATTTGATCATGTTGTATGATCCTTTTAATGTATTGTTGATTTGGTTTACTAATGTTAATATTTTGTTGAGGAATTTTGCATCTATATTCATCAGTGATATTGGAATGTAATTTTTTTCTAGTGGTGTCCTTTTCTGACTTTGGTATCAGGTAAATGTTGGCCTCATAAAATGAGTTTGGAAGTGTTCCCTCTTCTATTTTTTGGAAGAGTTTGAGAAAGATTTGTATTAATTCCTCTTCAAATGTTAGGTAGAATTTACCAGTGAAGCCATCTGGTCCTGAACTTTTGTTTGTTGGGAGGTTTTTCATTACTGATTCAATCTCCTCACTAGTAATTGGCCTATTCAGATTTTCTGTTTCTTCGTGATTCAGTCTTTAAAGGTTGTATGTTTCTAGGAATGTATCCATTTCTTCTAGGTTGTCCCATTTGTTGGCATATAATTGTTTGTAGTTGTCTCTTATGATCCTTTACATTTTTGTGGAATCTATTGTAATGTGTCCTCTTTCATTTCTGATTTTATTTATTTGAGCCCTGTCTCTTTTCTTCTTGGTGAGTCTAGCTAAAGTTTTGTCAATATTGTTGATTGTTTCAAAGAAGCTTATCTTAGTTTTATTCATCATTCTATGGTCATTTTAGTCTCTATGTCATTTGTTTTTGCTCTCATCTTTGTTATTTCCTTCATTCTACTAACTTTGGACGTTTTTAGTTCTTTTTTTTAGTTCATTTAGATGTAAAGTTAGGTTGTTTATTTGAAATTTTGTTTGAAATTTATCTCTATGAATGTCCCCCTTAGAACTGCTTTTGTTGCATCCCATAAATTTTGGTTTGTTGTATTTCCATTTTCATTTGTCTCAAGGTATTGTTTGATTTCTCTTTTTAGTTCTTCATTAACTCATTGCTTGTTCAGTAGCATGTTGGTTAATATCCACGTATTTGTAAATTTTCCAGTTTTTCTTCTCATAGTGATTTCTAGTTTTATACCTTTGTAGTCAGAAAGGATGCTTGCTATGATTTCAGTTCTCTTAAATTTATTAAGCCCTGTTTTGTGGCCTAACATATAGTCCCTTCAGGAGAATGTTCCATGTGCACTTGAGAAGAAAGTGTATTTAGCTGCTTTTGGATGGAATGTTCTGTATATATACATCTGTTAAGTCCATCTGGTCTAACATGTCATTAGACCAGGCTGATGTTTCCTTATTAATTTTCTGTCTGGATTATCTATCCGATGATGTAAGTGGGATATTAAAGTCCCTTACTATTATTGTGTTGCTGTCTGTTTCTCCATTTTGGTCCGTTAATATTTGTTTTATATATTTAAGTGCTTCTATGTTGGGTGCATAAATATTTACAAACGTTATATTCTCTTCTTGGATTGACTCATTTATCATTATGTAATGACCTTCTTTGTGTCTTAGTACAATCTTTGTTTTAAAGTATATTTTGTCTAATGTATAGCTACTTCAGCTTTTTTTGTTGTTTCCATTTGAATGGAACATCTGTTTCCTCCCTTTACTTTCAGTCTGTGTCCTTACATCTGTGGTGAGTCTCTTGCAGGCAGCATATAGATGTGTCTTGTTCTTATCCATTTGGCCAGTCTGTCTTTTGCTTGGAGAATTTAGTCCCTTTACATTTAAAGTAATTATCAATAGGTATATACTTATGACCACTTTGTTCATCGTTTTCTGCCTTCCTTTATGATTTGATGACTTCCTTTAGTGGTATGCTTATACTCTTTCTCATTCATTTTGTCTATCCAGTGTACGTTTTGCTTTGTGGTTACCAAGAGGCTTACAAATAAAAACATATATTTATAACATTCTCTCTCTCTCTCTCTCTCTCTCTCTTTTTTTTTTTTTGGTCAAAGCTGTTTGGGTAGCAACGATTTTCTATGAGTGAAGCCAAAAGTGAAGTGCCAGCACATAGTGGGTCCTCAGTGAAGGAGCAGGAAATGAACATCTCATGCATATGGAAGTTATCTACTCCTCAGTGAGAACAAAACTGTCTTCCCAATGTTCAGTTCATTTGATGAAAAATGCAGTTGAAATCAGGTATTATTTACAGCTCATGTTTTTTTATTAAGTGTTATGAGCCCATAAAGTCTTGAGAAGCAGCTGACAGGAAGTAGCTTGTTGAGTTTTGCTGTGTTTTAATGCTCCTGTCCACATTCTTTTTTAAGTTGAATGCAAGTTAAGTTTGAATGCAATCTAAAGCTCTACATTTTTTCTCCCCCTCATGTTTTTATGTTCCTGATGTCACATTTTACATCTTTTTATCTTGTGTATCCCTTAATTAATTATTGTAATTATAATTATTTTTACTATTTTGTTTTTTTCTTTATATTAGCTTTATAAGTAATTAATCCACTACCCTTCCGATATATTTACCTTTACCAGTGAGATTTATATTTTCATATGTTCACTTGTTACTAGTTAGCACCCTTAATGTGTCTTATAAGTCTGGTTTACTGGTAATGAAGTTCTTTATCTTTTTCTTGTCTGGAAAGATCTTTATCCCTCCTTCTATTCTGAATGATAACTTTGTAAGGTATAGTTTTCTGGGTTGGAATTTTTTTTTCTTTTATTACTTCGAATGTATCAGGACACTCACTTCTGCCCTGCAAATTTTCTGCTAAAAAAATCTGCTGATAGTTTCATGGGAGTTCCCTTGTATGTAACAAGATGTTTTTCTGTTGCTGCTTTTTGTATTCTATCTATATCTTTACCTTTGAACTTTTAATTATAATATATCTTGGTCTGGGCCTCTTTGAGACTCTCTGGACTTTCTGGATCTGGATGTCTGTTTTCTTCCCAAGGTTAGGAACGTTTTCAGCCATTATTCATTCAGATAAATTTTTTTAGCCCTTTCTCTCTTCTCTTCCTGGGACCCCTATAATATGAATGTTAGTCCACTTGATGTTGTCCTGTACGTAGTGTAAGTCATTCTTGCAAGGGCAAATTATTCTCCCTTTCCTCTATAGCTTTGCCTTTCTCTTCTTTTTAAAATATTCTCAGTTGCTGATTCTTTAAAATGGTGAATTGTTTTACAATAGAACTTATTTTCTGAGATAAACACACTATGATACTTAGGGTTAAGAACTTGGTGCCACACTTTTATTTTTTTAATTTTTTTAATAGATCTTTATTAGAGTATAATTTCTTCACAATACTGTGTTAGTTTCTGTTGCACAACAAAGCGAATCATCCGTATGCATACACATATCTCAATATCCCCTCCCTTTTGAGCCTCCCTTCCATCCTCCAAATGGATTAAAGACTTAAATGTAAGACCAGACAGTATAAAACTTTTAGAGGAAAACATAGGAAAAACACTCTTTGACATAAACCACAGCAAGATCTTTTTGGACCCACCTTCTAGAGTAACAGAAATAAAAACAAAAATAAACAAATGGGACTTAATTAAACTTAAAACTTTTGCACAGCAAAGGAAACCATAAACAAGACAAAAAGACAACCCTCAGAATGAGAGAAGATATTTGCAAATGGAACAACAGACAAAGGGTTAATCTCTAAAATATACAAACAGCTCATGGAGCTCAATATCAAAAAATCAAACAATCCAGTTAAAAAATGGGCAGAAGACCTAAATAGACTTTTCACCAAGGAAGACATACAGATGGCCAAGAGGCACATGAAAAGATGCTCAGCATCACTAATTATTAGAGAAATCCAAATCAAAACTGCAGTTAGGGGCTTCCCTGGTGGCACAGTGGTTGAGAGTCCGCCTGCCAATGCAGGGGACACGGGTTCGTGCCCTGGTACGGGAAGATCCCACATGCCACGGAGCGGCTGGACCCGTGAGACATGGCCTCTGGGCCTGCACGTCCAGAGCCTGTGCTCCGCAACAGGAGAGGCCACAACATTGAGAGGCCCCAACATTGAGAGGCCCGCGTACCACAAAAAAAAAAAAAAAAAAAAAAAAACTGCAGTGAGGTATCACCTCACACCAGTCAGAATGGCAGTTATCAAAAAAGCTAGAAATAATAAATGCTGGAAAGGGTGAGGTGAAAAGGGAACCCTCCTACACTGTTGGTGGGAATGTAAATTGATACAGCCACTATGGAAAACAGTATGCAGGTTCATTAAAAAACTAAAAATAGAACTACCATATGACCCAGCAATCCCACTACTGGGCATATACCCTGAGAAAATCATAATTCAAAGAGAGACATGTACCACAATGTTCATTGCAGCACTATTTACAATAGCTAGGGCATGGAAGCAACCTAAGTATCCATCAACAGATGAATGGATAAAGAAGATGCGGCACATATGTACAATGGAATATTACTCAGCCATAAAAAGAAACGAAGTTGAGTTATTTGTAGTGAGATGGATGGACCTAGAGTCTGTCATACAGAGTGAAGTAAGTCAGAAAGAGAAAAACAAATACCATATGGTAACACATATATATGGAATCTAAAAAAAAAAATGGTTCTGATGAACCTAGTCACAGGGCAAGAATAAAGAGCTGGACATAGAGAATGATGGACTTAAGGACATGGGGTGGGAGGGCAAAGCTGGGGTGAAGTGAGAGTAGCATCGACATATATACACTACCGAATGTAAAATAGTTGACTGATGGGAAGCAGTGGCATAGCACAGGGAGATCTGCTCGGTGCTTTGCAATGACCTAGCTGATATAAGCCCCACTGCTAAGTGATTTTCAATAAAAAATTCAAATTATCTTTTGTTAATGAGTCAAAATTAGTATCACAAATTCAAGAGTGGTAGGCACTTAAGAAATTAACAGATCCAAAAGGCCATTATTTCTCATTTTGTAAGTGAGGCAACTGGGCATGTAGATGTTAAGTGTTTGATTATGAAGCCACTTGCTCCATTTGGTGGTTATTAGAGAAGAATGAGTAGAATACTGTACCTAAGTTGAGATATAAATATGCTGGTTAGGTTGGTTTATAAGAGTATACACTAATAATATATACTTTTTAAAGACTTGCAGGCCTTTCCTCTTTTGACTTAGAATAGTGATTCCTAATCAGCGGTGGTTTTGGGTGTGAGGGGTCATTTAGCAATTTAGGTCATTTAGGTCATTTACCTGGATGTTGGGGGTTGTCACAACTAGAGGGGAAAGGGCGGTGTCCTATTGACATCTAGTAGGTAGAAGCCAAGGATTCTGATAAACATTCTACAATGCACAGGACAATTCCCAAAAGAAAAGAATTATCCAGCCCTAAATGTCAATAGTGCTGAGCTTGAGAAATCTTGGCCTAGAATGCCAATATAATTCTTTCCACAAAAATGTTCATATATGAAATAATGTCTCCTATTTGGAGACATTATTCATCTGCCATCGTAGCTGTAAGCTTCCAACTGTCCTGGCCATTAAAAAAATTTCTCCATCTGAAAACCAGTTCTCAGAAAAATGAATGCTAGTACTTATTGAGTTATTGAGTCCTACTAGGATTCCAGAGACTAGTATTCTTACCTGTTTCGCCATGTGATGTGAAATAAGTTACCTCATCTCTCTGGGCATCTTTGTATTCTAATCTGTAACATGGTGTGAAGATAGAAATAGACAATTCATATGAAAGTGATTGAACTGTGAAGAGCTCTGTAGAAAAATGAGATGTTGTTGACTATAAGATGGTTTTATATTCAGTATGACCAACTGGTGACCAGCTTTCTTTAGTTCTGACCGCAAAATCATCTTCATGAAGGGTCTTAGCCTTTCCACTAATTGACACTTTTTTTTGCAGTGGATATGAAAGAATAGGTAATTGAACAAAACAAGCTTAAAAAAAATATGCTAAATTTGAAGAATAACATTCCATCCAGAATATTCCAGAACCACTTCCCTTACCTAAGAGGGGGTGGAAATTTTTATTTTTGCTAGAGAGCTATAATTTCTGTACTGGACATGTTATGGCCCAAGTTGTGTCCCCCCACCCCAAAGTCATATGATGAAGACCTAACCCCTAGTACTTCAGGATGTGACTATATTTGAGGTAAGGCATTTGAAGAGGTAATCAAGTTAAAATGAGGTCATTAGAGCTGCCCCAATCCAGTATGACTGGTGTCCTTATAAGCAGAGATTAGGATACAGGTACAGTGGGAAAACCATTTGAAGATGCAGTTTCTTGCCACTACCTGCTAGGCAAGACGAGAACCCTCAGAAGAAACCAACCCTGTTGAAACCTTGATTTCAACTTTCTGGCCTCCCAAATTGTGGGAAAATAAATTTCAGTTGTTCGAATCACCAGTCTGTGGTACTTTGTTATGGCAAAGTACTAAGAAACTAATGTAGATGGGTCATTCTAAATGTTTCTCTTGGGAAAGCCATAGCACATAAAATGCACATCTGGTCTTCTGACTCCAAGATCCTAGAGTATTTTCAGCAAATAAAACTTGGCTCTAGAAAAAGCTTTGTGCTTTCATTACCTGCCACACTAGGGCTTTTCATGGAGAGCAGGAATAAGGGCCGAACCCACATAAACTCAGGTGAAATCAGTTCAAGGGGACTGTTATAAATCCATCACTCTGGGTTCCAGAGGAATTCTTAATCACTCCATCTCTCTGGCAGCCTTGGAGAGGAAGGGCGTTTGTGGGCAGCATCTGTCACTCCTGTGTGTGCTCAGCCTCAAGGCAGTGTGCCCTGTTTGTTTTTAAGTGTCTAGCTAAGACCAAGTGTGTTGGTCTATTGACGATGGCACTGCAAAACGATGTCTCTAGGTCGCAAATATTTTTTATCCATCTTGCCCAAGTTAGCAGATGAGACCTGAAAGCATTTTGTTACTCTCCTGGGATAATGGGTAATTTGACCCTGGGGCATCTTGAGAGCAAGATGTTTCTTCCTCTACTTCTGCTTTCCCTTCCAAGATAGTCCTGGGAAGTTCTCAAACACACTCTGTTTTTTGTCCTTGTTTGTGTAAGAATGTGAGTCTAGCACAGGGCTCAGGCTGGGGCTGGGTTGCATGAGTTCAAGTACTGATCTATCACCTCCTGACTTTATGACTTTGGACAATTTATTTAACCTGTGCTTTAATTTCCTTACCTGTGAAAAAGGATAGCCCTATTACCTACCTCCCATGACAGTTGTAAGGATTAAATGAGTTAATGCGTGTAAAGCTGTTAGACGAGTACTTGGCACATAGTAAGCATTAAACAAATGTTACCAATGGGGGTGAAATATATCAGCTGTTGAATACAAGAGTTCATTTTTTTTCACAGTACAATAAAATGAGAATGAACCTCACAAAAGTTTTGCTGTGTAAATGCTGCAACATATCTGCTCCTTTAGGCAGAATAAAAACAGTACTATTGAGGCTTCCGATGTTTCAGGCCCCAGAATGAACACTGTATGAGCTTCATCTCATTTAAACCTCTCAACAGTCCCTTGAGGTCAACACTATGTATCTTTCAGAATAGGGTAGGTCATACTGTAATAGCAAATAACACCAAAGTCTCAATGTCTTAATGGAACAAAGATTTCTTTCTTGTTCACAATATGTTTCCAATGCAGATAGATAGGAATGTTTGCTAATCACTGTCATTCAGCAAGATAGGTTGATGGAGGAGGATGCTGTCACCTCAACACGAATCTGTAGAAGCAGCCATGGCAGGGGAGAGAGCCAGGAGAATGGAGTGCTAACTCTTCAGTACTTCTACAGCAGAGTGACACACGCCATTTCTGCTTGAATTAGCCAAAGTCAAATGACCATGTATAACACCAAGGGGAAGTATGCCTGAAAGAAGAGGAGAGACAGAAATCTGGATGAGCACACACTGATATTGTTCCTATTTTACACACAGGATAAGACTTCGAGGGGAAAAGTAACTTGTTCAGTGTCATGTAGTAAGTGGAAAACCATAATTCCAATATTAGACTCTCTGACTCTAAAAGCATTGCTTCTCCTATTGTGCTTATTGCCTGCCTAGGCCAGTGACATTTTTGTTGAAGCCTATTGCGGGATGAATTGTGTGCACCAAAAAGTCTAACCCCCAGGACCTCAGAATGTGATCTGATTTGGAAATAGAGTCTTTGCAGATGTAATCATATTAAGATGAGGTCATACTCCTTTAGGGTGCGTCCTATTCCAATATGACTGGTATCCTCATAAGAATAGAAAACAGAGACACAGACTAACACACAGGGAGAATACCATGGGATGATGGCGGCATAGTTAAAAACGTCAAGGACTGCCAACAACACCAGAAGCTAGGAGGAAGCGAGGACAGATGCTTTCCTAGAGCCTTCAGAGGAGGCTGTTGACACCTTGATTTTGGACTTCTAGCCTCCAGAATTGTGAAAGAGTAAATTTCCGTTGTTTAAAGCTACTCAGTGCCTGGTACTTTGTTACAGCGGCCCTAGGAAACAAAGACAGAGCCCATTCTATAATCGTGTGATTTGGATCTTCATTTTCACATTGTTTGGCTCATGTGTCCTTTGTAACCAACCTGGGTCATCTCAGGGGCTATCTCCAAGAAGCCTTCCAAGTGAGCCCTGTGTCATGTCTCACTGTGTCTCCAATGTCTCAGATAGTATCTGACACTGAATAGGCATTCAGTAAATGCCTATTGAATGAATACAATAGAGGTGATTATTTTCCTTACTTTGTTTTCCCAGGATATTTATTTCAGACTTGAGAGATTGAGAGTTTATCAGAGGACAGTTCATACATTGGTTCCCCTTTTGAAACTCTTAAGCACAGGGACCAGCCTTAGCTTCATATACAAAGCCTCTTGTGGTTTGATCCACACTGGCCTCTAAGACTGTTCTCCAGGAAGCAGACGTGAGATGGAATTTGGGGCTCAAGATATTTAGTGGAGAGCAATGTCCGTGAAAAAAAGGAGGGGGAGCAGTATTTAACTAAAGAAGTGAAAGGTCAGTGCAGGCCTTGACAGATCTTCAGCCAGCCTACCTATCAGGGGTGTCTGGAGGAGTCCTGCCAATCAGAGTATCTCCTGTCGGGCCAGAGTGACTGGACCTTTAGACCCTGCAGGCTGCCTCCGGAATAAAACCTCAGACAAAGCAACTCTCTGCAGCTAGGCTGACCCTGGAGTGCTGACAGTCGGAGGCCGGCTACAGACTACACTCCTGCCGCTGAAGAGCAAGTCCTTTCTTACAAAGGGAACCCTCTTGCACTGCTGGTGGGAATGTGAATTGGTACAGCCACTATGGAGAACAGTATGGAGGTTCCTTAAAACACTACAAATAGAACTACCATACGACCCAGCAATCCCACTACTGGGCATATAGCCGGAGACAACCATAATTCAAAAAGAGTCATGTACCACAATGTTCACTGCAGCTCTATTTACAATAGCCAGGACACGGAAGCAACCTACATGTCCATCAACAGATGAATGGATAAAGAAGATGTGGCACATATATACAGTGGAATATTACTCAGCCATAAAAAGAAACGAAATTGAGTTATTTGTGGTGAGGTGGATGGACCTAGAGTCTGTTATACAGAGCAAAGTAAGTCAGAAAGAGAAAGACAAATACCGTATGCTAACACATATATATGGAATCTAAGAAAAAAAAATGTCATGAAGAACCTAGGGGTAAGACGGGAATAAAGACACAGACCTACTAGAGAATGGACTTGAGGATATGGGGAGGGGGAAGGGTAAGCTGTGACAAAGTGAGAGAGTGGCATGGACATATATACACTACCAAACGTAAAATAGATAGCTAGTGGGAAGCAGCCGCATAGCACAGGGAGATCAGCTAGGTGCTTTGTGACCACCTAGAGGGGTGGGATAGGGAGGGTGGGAGGGAGGGAGATGCAAGAGGGAAGAGATATGGGAACATATGTATATGTATAGGTGATTCACTTTGTTATACAGCAAAAACTAACACACCATTGTAAAGCAATTATACTCCAATAAAGATGTTTAAAAAAAAAGCAATCTGAGCGGCCCATCTCCTACATCCACCTCTCTGGCTTCATCTCACACCACTTCTCTTTTCCCACCATCACCTCCAAACCACGTCTCTTCTCCCAACTCCCCCACCTCAGAGTAACCACTTGCAGATTTTAAAAAACTCCTGTTTTCCACCTCCATGCCTTCACATCACCTTCCCCTCACCCTGGATTGCCACTCCTGCATCTCTCTTCCAGCAAACTCTGTCTTAGTCCCCAACACTCCAGATCCTATCTTTTTTAGGAAGGCTTTGCTGACCTCACCTCTTTTTCTTCTTTATACTCCTTAATATTTTGTAACCCCATCATAACAGTGCTTATGACATACCAGCACATCAGCTACTCACTGAACAGTAAACTGTCCCCAAAGAAGGACTTTGAATGCCAACGCCATGGCGCTTGTGCCTAGTCTGGTGCCTGGCATATATAGGCAATTAATAAATATTAATTGGTGATGGACTGACTGAAGCATACAGGATGAAACACAAGTGTCCTTGTGATATCAAGAGAGGGATCATTTGGCTTTACTGTAATAGAACTCAAACTAAAATGAAGTATTTATTATCCTCTTCCACTTGGCTTCAGACCAGCCAGTGCCAGCCTCCTGTGAAATCCAGTTTTAACAGATCAGCTCCTCACAGACCTGAGAACCCACACAAGAATACTATGAGATGAACAGGGAAGATGTGTAACGTATAGAGGATCAACTTACCCAAAGGATGTGTAGTGGAAACCAGAATCTTACTGCAGAGGGGAATGTGCCCAAAGGACTCTTCACTGGAATAGACTGGCTCTTTAAGCTGCTAAAAGGCTCCAAATGTAGCTGCATATCGAAAGTCAGGGTTTAGAGAGACTTCGTTGGTCTTAGACATCTTCTACCTTTGTCTATATAGTGCCAATTTATCCTCTATCTGAAACAGCCCGGTTCTCCTTTTTCTTTCTTCCTTCCTTCCTTCCTTCCTTCCTTCCTTCCTTCCTTCCTTCCTTCTTTCCTTCCTTTCCTCCCTCCCTCCCTTCCTCCCTTCCTCCCTCCCTTTCTTTCTTTCTTTTTTTCTTTCTTTCTTTCTCTCTCTCTCTCTCTCTTTCTTTCTCTTTCTTTCATTGAAGTATGGTTGATTTACAATATCATGTTAGTTTCAGGTGTACAGTAAAGTGATTCAATTACACACACACATATACATACAGATTCTTTTCTCATATAGCTTATTACAAAATATTGAGTATAGTTCCCTGTGCTATACAGTAAGTCCTTGTTGATTATCTATTTTATTTTTATATGTAGTAGTACGTATATGTTACTCCTCAATTCCTAATTTATCCCTCCTCCCCACCTTTCCTCTTTGGTAACCATAAGTTTGTTTTCTATGTCTGTGAGTCTATTTCTGTTTTGTAAATAAGTTCATTTGTATCACTTTTTTAGATTTCATGTATAATTGATATCATATGATATTTGTCTTTCTCTGTCTGACTTATTTCACTTAGTATGATAATCGCCAGGTCCATCAATGTTGTGGCAAATGGCATTATTTCATTCCTTTTTATGGCTGAGTAATATTCCATTGAATACATGTACCACATCTTCTTTATCCATCCATCAGTGGACATTTGGGTTGTGTCCATGTCTTGGCTATTGTAAATAGTGTTGCAATGAACACTGGGGTGCATGTATATTTTTGAATTACGGTTTTCTCCATATATATGCCCAGTAGTGGGATTGCTGGGTCGTATGGTAGTTCTATTTTTAGTTTTGTAAGGAACCTCCGTACTGTTCTCCATAGTGGCTGTATCAATTTACATTCGCACCAACAGTGAAAGAGGGTTCCCTTTTCTCCACACCCTCTCCAGCATCTATTATTTGTAGACTTTTTGATGATAGTCATTCTGACTGGTGTGAAGTGATACCTCATTGTAATTTGGAGTTGCATTTCTCTAATGATTAGTGATGTTGAGCATCTTTTCATGTGCCTTTTGGCTATCTGTATGTCTTCTTTGGAGAAATGTCTATTTAGATCTTCTGCCCATTTTTTGATTGGGGTTGTTTGTCTTTTTTGATATTGAGCTGTACAAGTTGTTTGTATGTTTGGAGATTGATCCCTTGTCAGTTGAATCATTTGCAAATATTTTCTCCCGTTCTGTAGGTTGCCTTTTAGGGAACTATTCTTCTTTCATTTGCATCCAATCCTCAAGAGACTACCAACCAAGGACTCTGCCCTCCCCCAAATACAATGAACAGTTTTCCAGAATCTAGTCAAAGCAGTGGGCATCAGTTCTGGGAAGGAGAACTTGTATCCTGCTAGTCGTTAGGAGGATAGAAGGTAAGATGGGGGCTGCTGGACGTCATCAGGACACCAGGCAAGTAGAGCTGCTTGAGAGGAAGGCAACAGAAAGAGCATCAAAGACAAAGGATGGAAAGAGAGAAGTTCTCAATGACATCATTAAGAGTGTCGGGACTTAGACTTGCTTGAATGTAGCATAATCATCAAATTTTTAATTAGCAAGACAGTAAGTCCCTATTTTTGGTTACAGCCAGTTTGAATCAGGTTCCTGTTCTTGAAGTTGAAAGTTTCCTCATCAGACACAATCTTGTCTTTTCACTTAAATTTTCAGGTGAAGTGAATGGGAATCTAGAGTGAGAATCAGTGTTTGGTCTACTATATCTTTGACTAAGCTCTGTACTTCAGAACGAGAACAAAACAACTATTTTATGTCATATGCAAAGTGAATTTTGTCCCTGAAAGTGACAAAAAAATATATGAGAGGTTTTTTCTGTCCTCAAGCAATTCACAGTTTAGCTGGGGAGATAGGCTTAGAATACGAAATGCGGAAATATGAAAACAGGACAATATAAAGGTTTAAGTCTCAGTAGTCAGGGCAAAAATTCCGACCTCTGGTGATCTTGGCGCTTACCCTTTGGTAGGGCTAGCAGCAGACTCAGAAGGTTTGTATTTCTACCAACATGGTTACCACGCAGCTTCATCTGGAGTGATGAGTGGTGACTCCTTCAGCCTGGTAATTAGGTTTTTCCAGCCTGGGGTTTAATGGAAATTAATAAAGAGGTATATTGGGGTGCCTTGCCTTGCCTTGTCAACAGGAGCACAGTTCCTGGGGGATAGATTGCTCAGAACTTCAGGGTTTTCAGGATTGGACTGAATCATTCATTGGTTATATTGTTTAAGAAACAAATAATAAAAACTTGGAAAACATGGGAAATGGTTTAGTTTTTGGAGGATTTTGCAGTACAATCAAGGAACTCTAGGCTTGTTCAATAGATGACATAGCTTTTTACAGCTACCATTTAGTGTACGTTTACAGTATGCTAGACACTGTGCTATGTACCTTACATGGATTATTTCTTTTAATTCTCATAATAACCTTATGAGGTATGCAATTCATCCTCCTTTTGCAGATTTGGAAACTGTGGCTCAGAAAGATAAATTCACCTTCCCAAAGTTACAGAAGTAATGACCATGGGAGTCAGGATCTGAAATCATTTTCACAGCCTGAGTCTTAACACTACCTGTCCTGCCTCCCTAGCTAGAGTAAAGATCCGGGGACCCCAGGGACTGGTGAAGAACATCAGTACACAGAAAGGGGTCCTACACAGTAATGGGACCCTGGATTCCGAGAGACCAGCTCAGAGTTTGCTTCCGCTATCCCAGAACAAAGTAAAGAAGGTCTGGACTGGTGTGGTTGCAAGAGGAGAGACGAGGAGGATGACAGTGAGAGATTTTGCAAAGGAACATTGCAGGATTTTGTTACTGGGTGGAGAAAAAAAAAAAAGAAAGAACAGGGAGTCAAAATGTATCAGAGTATCAGAGTCCATTTTGAATGCAGGTATAAAATGTCAGCATCCAAAATAGTAGCTGTCAGGAGATTACTTGTAATGTATTCTGGGAATGCGTTTAGCTTTCGTGGTAGAAAGCTGTGTTGAGGACAAAAAGCTATTCACATACACGTTTATTGGAGGCTTATTAGTCCATTTAATGTATTTTAAAATTTTTATAAGACCTTTTGCCGCAATTGTGTCTGGGCACATATACACGGAGGGGGGAAATCAATGGTGAATTTTACAAATAGATGCCCGTCTCGGCCCTCAGTTTATCATTCCCATTAGGCAAATGACAAGTCAACATTGTGCAGAGTGGAGTTGTTAACAGGCTTGAAGAAAGTCCCTAAAATCGAGTTCATTTTTTTAATATAATTGCTTTATCCTAGTTTTTCTTCAGTTTTATTTTCATAGTGATTCACACTGTGTTTAGTTTTTTAAGGTTCAAGTTGAGATAGATGAATAGGAAGGATAGCAACTGTGTTTTCTCATACCTGCAGGCTGGGGTCAGGGTATAGCATGGAAATGTCCATTAAATACCAGAGAAGAAATAGCACTCAGGGCCTGAATGGCAATAAACCGGCTATTAGTGACCACAAAGCCAGATTACAAAGCCGGGTTTAATTTGCTTCGTGGTTCAGAAAGCTGGTCAGCCCAACTCAACATCCTCAGCACGTGACACACTGCATACTCCTTACAATGCCATCAGCATTTAATACCAAAAGAAGCATGTCAGCCTTTCCCTTACCTCCTCCCTTACAGTCACGCCTCTGAGCCATTCCACACTGACCAAGGAGCTTGCTAAAAGTAGTAAAAGGAGGTATGCATTTCATCCTCCTTTTGCAGATATGTAAACTGTGGCTCAGAAAGATAAATTCACCTTCCCAGAGTTACAGAACTAATGACCATGGGAGTCAGGGTCTGAAATCAGTTTCACAGCCTGAGTCTTAACACTACCTGTCCTAGCTCCCTAGCTAGAGTAAAGATCCGGGGACCCCAGGGACTGGTGAAGAACATCAGTACACAGAGAGGGGTGCTACACAGTGATGGGACCCTGGATTCTGACAGACCAGCTCAGAGTTTGCTTATGCTATCCCAGAACAAAGTAAAGAAGGTCTGGACTTGTGTGGTCGCAAGAGGAGAGACGAGGAGGATGACAGTGAGAGATTTTGCACAGGAACATTGCAGAATTTTGTTACTGGGTGGAAGAAAAAAGAAAGAACAGGGAGTCAAAACATATCAGAGTATCAGAGTCCGTTTTAAATGCAGGTATAGAATATTAGCATGTATTCCAGGAGGCCAAAAGACTGAGATGGAGTTCTAGCTGTGTGGACTTGGATGTGTCACTTCCCTGGGCCAGGCCTCAGTTACCTCATCTATAAAATGAGCAGATGGGACAGTGTGACTCTGACAGTTCCTTGGAGCTCACACAATCTGATTGTACTCACATGGAACACTTCTAAGACACATGAAGTAAAAGAACATGGAGTTTGGGGGGAAATAATGTAATAAACTTAACTCTTAAAATGAATGAGTATATGGTGACCTGAGTTGATTTTGGGTGATATGCAGATAAACATTTTAAATTTTGAGTCACTCATCTTTCTTAATGTGTATTAGAAAAGGTATGCCTAGCATATCAAACCTGTGATTACCTTATGTTATTGCTTATAATAATAGTAAACTTATTTAAGGTCAAAAGTGAGTTGATTTAAAAGTGTTGTATAAATAATTTGACTGGCCTTTGTCCCTGGTTCTTGGGAAGTAACCTCTTAATCCTTGGAATTGTCAAGTGTGATAGAAGTGTTTCTGTTCTTCATATTGGGCTTTTCCTGAGTTTATACTACAAGGTAACTCGTGGTGGACCCCTAGATCATTTCAGGATAGAGGCCAGCCATGCTGGAAACACCCACCATGTGATTCAAGGGTTGGGGCTTTGAGCCAAGGGACATCAACTCGACCTCTGGGGAGATTAGAGATTGAGTGTAATCAAGTACTGAAACTGCAAGAAAAATACTGAGCTCTGATTGAGTTTCCTGGTTGGTGATCAACATTAACATGCTGGGTGGGTAATGCATCCTGAGAACGTGGAAATTTTGTGTTTGGGACCCTCTCAGATCTCACCCTATGTGTCTCTGCATTTGGCTAGTCCTGACTGTATCCTTTATAATGGAACTATAATCATAAATATAGAAATCTCCTGAGTTCTGTGAGTTATTCCAGGAAATTATTCAACCTGAGGAGGTAGTGGGAACCCCTGAATTGTCTGAGAGTCCTGGAACTTGGTTCTGGTGTCTGAAGTGAGGTTAATCTTGTGGAGAATTGTTCCCTTCACATTTGAACTTCGACCTAACTCCAGGCAGTAAGTGTCAGAATTGCACTGCACAAAGGCAATATTAAGTAAATAGCAGTATTAATTATTTAATACTAAACTGGTACACAGGTATATAGCCCAAGTCCTATACAAGGTATAAAAATGACCAGAGTTTGAGAAACTCTAGTATCATGTTCTCTGTAGTGAGATTAACTATTGTAAGCCTGTTATATATAGCTTATAATTGATTTCTCACAAAATGCTGTGAGGTAGGTAACTACTAATATTCCCAATTTACAGATTAAGAAACTGAGCCCTGGAGTGATTAAATAACTTGCTCAAGGTCCTGTCACAAGCAAGTGGCAGTGTTGGGGTACAGACTCAGGCAATCTGTCTCTAGAATGCCTTGTTTTTAGTGTGTTCATCATCATACTATTAAAATTTCTACCTTGTGAGATCACTGGGAAGATTAAAGGGAGTATGATACATAAAGTTTATTGAAAAACTCAGTGAATATTAGCTTTTACTATTCTTGTTGTAATTAGAAATGTGTTTCTGTATTAAGTAATATCAGTCCTTAAAATAAATTAGAGGACTTTTAATTTCATCATACCCTATAACATTGTCTAGAATCAACTGAAAGTCATATGCTTTGTTATATATGAAAAAGAGAAGTTTTATGATTGTAAGATAAAGTACAAGACTTGCCTCATACACTTTTCTAGGCATGAAGCAATCCCTTTTCCGGTAAAGGAATATCATTAAGTCCAAAGGTAGAGTCAGCATGATAATAAACCTGGCTTTTACAACTTTTTCTTGGTGTAATGTAATTCTTAGTCACATAGTAGAAGACAATGAGAAATTTTCGCTAACACAGCAAAATGTGGGTTTTGAGATTCATTTAAGTGACTACAGTGGCTTAGTTAGTTAGAATGCTCTAGACTGGTAATTTATCTTTATTTGTCAGCTCCCAAGGGTTAAGTTCTTATCAAGGGCAAAAAGTGAGTAGGAAACAAAAATAACTGCTGGTTTCTGACTAGTGAGTGTCCTCAGATACGAGGTTGATACATCTAAAACGCTTTTGTTGGAAGAAAACTTAAATCCTCCCTTCATATGTTAAATGTATAACTTGTCAGGAATTGGGAAACATAGTAGTAGTTTGCATATTTTCTTTCACATAAACACTTGATGATAATAATATTGGCTGGGAATATAATACCTAGATATATTAATTTAAGAAAAAACACAATTTGTTAGAATGAAGGGGCTTTGGCATTATGTAGGAAACATTTTGACATGAGCATTTTTTCTGGCTGTGTCACTCAGTGAGACAGTTATGAGCTTTATGAGAAGTGATTCTGTGAGTTTCCAGGAAGAGAAAAAGCTTTGTCTTTTACCCTAAGGGAACAACAAAGGGAGGGAGATCCCATCTCCTTTGCAAATTTGTTAATTCCCCACAAGAAAGAAACAGTGAAGGACACTGTTTTAGCACAGTTGGGGGAAAATAAACAAATTCATCTCCAGAACTCAAAGGAAAGTGTAAGTGGGTTTCTAACAGCCAGCTCTATCCTGCATGGTCCATTTCCAGTGGACATAAATTACATGTGTTTTTCTTGCTTTCTATATAGGCCTGATCAGTTGGGCACTTAATGATTCCATTAAGGCAGCTGTAATGCTGATCAGTGTATTAGAAATTCTGTTTTCTCATATGTCCAGGAAGGGGCTACACTATTTTGGTTAGCTAAATATTCTGATTAATAGAGGTTATCATATATGTTGTGGCAGTTGGCAGCTGTGGTCCTCATTCATTCACTCACCCACCCAGGAAATGTTTACCTAGTGTTTTCCGTGTACTCGATACCATTTTAGGTACTGTGGATATAAGATGCTTGTGAATATGACAGATGAGATCCCTGCTGTTTTGGGATCTCATAGTGGGAGAAGACAACCTGTACCTTCATAAATGAATATTATGATTTCAAATAGTGAAAAGTCCCAGGGTCCTGGGATTAGAAAGTGGCTGTGGGAGGGTAGGCCTGATTTAGACTGGGTGGTCAGGGCAGTCTTCTCTGAGGAAGTGTCATTAGAGTTGAGATCGAAACAAGAAAGAACCAACATTGTAAAGTTCTAAGAGATCTTCAACATACAGAGGACATCAAATGTAAAGGCCCTGAAGTCGAAGCAGGGTAAATGGGTTTAATGAGCAGAAAGAAGTCCCGTGTGAGGCGGAGTGAATGCTGTGAGCCAGGAAAGTAGGGTGGAGCGGTCACAGTGGTTGGCCGGAGCCAGATAATGCAGAGCCTTGAAGCTTTGAGGTTTAAAAAGCCTGGGATTTTACTTCGTATGTGACGGGAAACCATTAGAGGGCTGAAGCAGAGAAGTGACGTGATATGATGCATATTTTAAAACATTACTCTAGCAGCTATTTGTACAACGGATTGTTGGAGGAGATCGTTGAGAGGACGTGATGACTAGTTGACGTGCCAGCTGGACTTGTGTGCGTGGAGGCTCCTTAGCCCTCCCCTGTCCTTGGAATGTATGTCCTGCCTATTATTCCCATAGTAGCAGTTGTTTCAAGGAAGTAGCCTTGAAAGAGTAAGGTGTTGTTGAGATCATCTGGATGGTATGCGTGACTGAACCCAGTTAAGGCCTCTATATAAACTTTTAAGATTTCAGCGGGTGGGTGCAGAGATCTGATTGTCTCATGGCCACCCAAGACCAACCTCTTTTGCGAGTTCCTTGCTTCATTTTTTTTTTTTTTTTTTTTTTTTTTTGCGGTATGCGGGCCTCTCCCGTTACGGAGCACAGGCTCCGGACGCGCAGGCTCAGCGGCCATGGCTTACGGGCCCAGCCACTCTGAGGCATGTGGGATCTTCCCAGACCGGGGCACGAACCCGTGTCCCCTGAATCGGCAGGCGGACTCTCAACCACTGCGCCACCAGGGAAGCCCAACGAGTTCCTTGCTTCTTAAACCTGCCCCCTACCAATCTGGAGTGCTCTGCCTCTTTCTTCAGTTTCTCCCTGCCCTCCGTGTAGGGTTTCAGATTTCAGATTTTACCCAGGGAACTCCCTGGTTGTGAACCAACATAAATTGTATGGGGTGGGGTGGGGTGGATAAAAGAGTGGACCCATCAGTGTTCCTAAAAGTCAGAGAAAATTGGAAAGAAGACGTGCCATTACCTAGCAAATGGAACAAACAGAGTCTGAGTCAGGCCTGGCTCTGTCACTCGCTTGCCCTGTCGTCTAGAAAAGTCCCTTCCCTCTCTGAGCCTCAGTCACATTAGTGGAGAGAGAAAAAAATGGTCTTTAATACTAGATTCCCTCCTAAGTGCTCTTGCACACTAACATTATATGGTTGAGTGATCTAGGCCTCTGAGTGTAGTACAATTTCCAAGACTGGAATCATAAGGTATAACCAACACCAAACTTGAATGATGGAAACCAACAGGGTGAAATGGATTCCTGGGCTGCCATCAGTTCACATGGTCTGGTGTTTCTCTCTTTCTCTGCATGAGTTCAGCACACATTAACTGGCTTTCATTTGGTGGCTCCACATCGTCCTCATTTACGTGGAAAAGATGAATTCTTGGGAGAATTCAATTCCTTGTGGTTCTAAGACAGAGGACCCTGCTTCCTTGTTGGCTGTCAGCTCTCAGTTCCTAGAGGCAGCCTGTGTTCCTTGCCACATGGCCCCCTCCATCTTCAAGACAGTAAAGGTGCATGTGCTAAATCATTTTCTTGCATCGAATCTCTCTGACTTCCTCTTGTGCAATGAGCCAGAGAAAGCTCTCAGCTGGTCTCATGTGATTAGGTCAGGGCTGCTGGGTAGTCCTATTATTGAACCTGGACTTGCATCCACTCTCCCACGCAGTCAAGCCAATCTACTGACACCAGGTTGTGGTGAAGGAAGGTACAGCATTTATTGCAGGGTGGCCAGCAAGGAGAACAGGCAGCTCATCAAAAGACCCAAACTTCTCAATGACTTTCAGGGAAAGGTTTTTAAAGGCAGTGTGAGGGAGGAGGCTTCAGGCTGCATGATCAGCTCGTACACAATTCTCAGGTTGGTTGGTATCAAGGTGAACTTTCAAGCATCACCAATTTTCAGGTTTTAACTGGTCTGGGGTCTACGTGCTTTTGGTCTGCAGTTTTGACTTGTCTGTGGTCTGTTTCCTTTAAAAACAACTTAGGAATGTGTGCTGGACCTTTATCTATATCCTTCACAAAACTAGGAGTTCGGTGACTCTGCTATGTGGCTAGTTTACAGTCTAAATTGTTACCTGTTTCCTGGCTCATCAGCTGTTCTTTGTTTCTACATCTTCACATTTCCTAATCATTAACTCTTGAGTCTTTTGAGACTCAGCAGATGCCTGGGAGACTAAAGCAAAAGCCTTTTACTTCAAAGGACAGGGACACAGGGGCTTATATGCAGTTTCAATCCCCCCTTTTCTTTGATACTGCTCAATCTTAAGGGGAACAGGTTCCGGACAAGAAAGGGAATAAAATTTTGGATAGAGAAGTTAATCATAAACTTGGCAGAGGAACTCAGTTTTAGGGGGACTTGGTTTCAATGACCCTATGTGAAGGTCAACTGTGTCCTAAAATATAACCTAATCATGAAAGTAAAAGCCATCATATTCAGACTTGGGGATTGTTCAGGGCATGTATTCCATGGGGTGTGAAAATCTTGGGATCCATCTTATATTCCACCTACCACACTTGGTTACTTACAAAGTTTAGTTAGGATTTTGTTTTCGTTTGAGTTATCCCAAAAGTGTGTGCAAATTTGGGCACAAGTAGTTTGTTTAGGAGGTTGTCCTATTTAGCACAGTGAAAGAGTAGGAAGTAAGTCCCAGAAGGGCAGAAAGGCAGGAAAGGATGCCTGAAGGAGTCAGTTACTACTGCAAACAATGAGTGCTCAGTCCTTATGGGACCCTCTAAGAGTGAGTAGCACATCCCGCAGAACTGCTCATATCTACCCACCACCGTAGGTTGATAAAAGGTTGTTTCAAGGGACAGTGATACTCCAACATTTCTGGTTTGTGCTACATGAGGGCAAAACTTGGTTCAGAGGCCAGAGAACACTTGCGGCTGAGACTCAGGACCTTAATGGTGTGTCAGCTCACTGTCAGCAGCCACTGAGGGCTGGTACCAGCTGGAAACTTCACGCTTATGATCTTTTAGTTCCTCAGTTTAGTCCAGGGAGTGGGAATGATTGTTGTCATTTTTTCATTAGGAGACTGGAACTTACGTTAAAGTGGTTTGTCTAAAATTATTCTACTAGTAGGTAGTGGCCTATATTTAATCGACGTCATCCAACTCACCCATAGCATGTACAGGCTAAAGTGGAGGAGAGAGGCCACAAGCCATTCCCCTGCCTTCAGGTGATGTTCATTGTCTCTTTGAGTCCAGTTTTTAAACAATCTGGGAATAAATAAGTGCCAAGGAGATTTTGAATAAGCGTTATCAGAATGATGATAATCCAGGAAGGCTGAATGGAGAAAGTTGCCACTAGTTCTGAGGGGAAAATACAAGGCTCCCTCACATTTGTATACCTCTATCGTAGACTATTAGAAACCTATGCTTACTAAAGTCCCCTATGATGAATGTGCTTTAATTTTCGAAGTGCTTTCCTGTTCAGGTTGCCATTTTCTCCTCCTATCCACCTTTGAGGTCCATAAGAGAGGTGTTATACTGCTGTTACTATGAATTTGGGTTTTCGAGTCAGACCCGCCTGAGTTTAAGGCCAGGCTTGGCCACTTTCTGTGTGATCTTATATAAACTATAGGAATTCTTCTGGCCTCAGTGCCTTCTTCAAAGAATTACTTTAAAGGCCAAATCAGATGGCATACTCAAAGGTTTAGCATTATAAAGTTCTCAGTATATGGTAGCTTTTCTTATTATTATTATCACTGACATATGAAAAAACTAATGCTCAGAGAGAAATGACTTGCCCAAGATTATCTGCTTGGGTGGTAGGATTAGGGTTAGAACCCCGATCTCAGGGCTCTAAGTAAGATCTGTCCTCTCCTTGATGGAGAGAAGATAAAAATCTTCCTTTCTCTTCTCTGAGATGCAGGGTAACATCCAAGTGAATCATCTGGTCTCTTTTAAGACCCACTTTGGGTGTCCCAGGACAGCCAGTTCTCAGGTACAGGGCTCTGTGTCCAGGGAATGGAATGAATGTGGTATCTTCTTCCCTTGGGAAATCCTTTCCACAGTCCCTCTAGACACCTGGTTCTCAGTGTACTGTTCTAGGACTCCATTAGAGGCAGAGAATTGGTTTCCAATAGGTGCTGGGTGGGGGTAGGGGTGGACCTGCCCATTTCCTTGGTGGACCTGAAGGGGTTTTAAGGCTCACTTCTGTGTATTGCAGGCAACACAGGCATCTGATCTTATGGTGGTGCATCCTGCTAATCAATTTTTATATGAAGAGTTACTTTTTTATTGAAGAATTATTTGTGAGCAAATAATCATGGCTGTTTTTCCTTGTCTACCCTAATAGGCAAATTGAAACCTTCTATATTTTTCTATAACTATTTTCCATTCAGTCATTCCTTTACAATTCTATCACTTCAATTCTTTATTTCAATATTCAGTATGGAATGTCTCCCATATACCAGGTGCTCTTCTAGTCCTTGGGGTTAGAGTGGTCAGCAAAATATACAGAGCCCTTGCCTAATGGAGATTATATTGTACTGGGGGAGGGGGAAATTGGCAACGAACAAAATCAAGTAAAGTAGGTAGTATGTCAAGAAGATAAGATAGGGAAAGGAGGATAGGGAGCCCTGGAGGTTTATATGAAGACGATCAGGGAAGGGCAGTCTCAGGAGGCGATAGGCAAAGAGGGCTGGAAGAAATGATGTAGAGAATCATGCAGATATAAACATGGAGGGAAGGGCTAGTTGGAAGCATGTTTGGTGTGTGATTTGAGCAATAGTAAGGAGGCCAGTGTGGCTGGGACAGAATGAGCAAGGTAGAGAATTGTAGTAGTTGAGGTTATAGAGAAATAGTCAGGAGCCATGGTATGGAGAGACTGGTATGCCATGATGAGGACTTCAGTTCTAACTCTGCTGGCTCACTCGGGCTGTGTGTGTGTGTCTGGCCTCAAAGTTTGCTTCAAAATATAAAATAGCATATCTAAAAGAAATGTTGAACTAATGATGTTTAGATATAATGATGTTCAGATACAACAAAACAGGCATTTCAAGCAAGGGGGTGTTTGTGGAAAACATTTCAAGTCCCAGTACTAAGAACGGGAAGAAAGATCTTTGGGCTAGTCCTTTGATAACTCCATGGGGCTTTAACAGTGGAATCCAGCTAAACTGTGTTTATTCTGGAACTTTGAGTTTTGGCTTTCTTTCTTTTTTATTCTTTCACATGTTTTGATGTTTTGAGGTAAAAATCTTTCTTTAAAAAGAAAATTTTACAAAGGGACATCGAATGTACTAGCAACATTTTAACCTTCTATCATCAATCCCTCACTTGGAGATCAAATAATTAAAATCAATTCTTATGCTTTTTGCTACTACGATGACAGGATATTCCTGTCAGAAAGCTCCTCTGGGCTCCAGAGTACACTTGCTAATGGGATCTGGCCCATCTACAGCTAAAGCATTTTCAGCAAAAGAAAACGAAACCATAAAGCTCCAATTACAAAGGCTATCCTTCTAAAAATTCTCCATGGTGATTCTATTGAGTCAAATTACAAGAAGCTAAATTGTATTATTAAAATAACCATTTGATTATTATTATTTTTTCTTTTAACTGTTGGGGGAAAAGAATCTCATTTAAGACATCCTCAGGATTTTTTCCTTCCAAGAATTTTCTCTAAAATAGTGGATGGCAGGACAGCTACAGGACTCTTTGCAAGTAATAATGGAGCAGTTTACTGTGTTAAGCAGTATACAAATGCTAAATATGTGAGCTTGAAAGGAATGTACTGAGATTGTGGTGTAACTGTCATAAAGTGCAGAACTTGTAAAACACACATTTCTGTGCCCCACCCCCAGAGTTTCTGAATCAGTAGGTCTAAGTGGGCCTGAGAATTCACATTTCTCACAAGTTCCCAGGTGATGATCATGCTGCTGGTCTGGGGACCTCATTTTAGGAAGAACTGTTCTAGGGCCATGCCTTGCCATTACTGCATTAGCTCCTGGATTTTATTACGATGGTTAGTGTTTGTTCTCATATGAGTGAATCCTGATATTAGAGATTTCAGAACTTTTCTTTAATTCATTCTCAACTGTAACAAGTGTCTAAAACATGATCTTTAGTACAGCAAGGCTTCAGAATTGATTTGAATAAGGTTTAAATCTTCAAAAAGAACATGATCAATTTTAGAATGTTTCTCAATCAGCTGCAACTAATTATTTCAAAACCCATTCTCTATATCAACTGGTTTACTTTTTGCTTTGGGCACCCTCTTGATACATCATGGTTTTACTTATTCTGTTTTCCCACCCAGAAAGGCTTTCTACCTTGTTCTCTGTCCAAACAAACCTGGCCTAAGGCCTGGGTCAAATCCCAGCTCTGATGAAACCTTCCGTAATGCAGTTTCTTCTGAGACCCTATAGCTTTCATTATTCAGACAATTAATATGGACTGACCCAGTGACATGTTTTTCCCCTAAATTATTAGATAAACCTTGTATGGTTACCTAAGTTTTTGTAGGAGTATTTTGACCTCTTCAACTACGCTGTAAGCCCCCTGTGAGCAGAGGTTGAGGCTATCATGCAGTTGATATAGTGATATAAATTTGATTGAAGGCACAGATTCTACCACACTGTGTACTATCTAGAATATAAGGAAAATAGTTATCATGTATGTAGCACTTGTTATGTATCAGGAATTTGTATTCCCTATAATAACTGTATGATATTGATACCATTATTATCCTTGTTATACCAATGAGGAAATTCAGAGTTAAAGAAGTGAAGTGACTTGCTTAAGGTCACACATCCAAGAAGGGTAGAGCTGGGATTGGAAGCCAGTCAGACTTCAAAGTCTACGCGTTATCTTTTGCAATATTACTGAGCCATAATCCTTTTCCTACCCTCCCATCCTCAGCAGCCCATACCTTCAGTTCCATGGACTGCACAGTACAAAGCTAGCTTCTCTTCTTTCTGCCCCAAATTCACTTGAAACCACAGAAACCACATGAAAAATGGAGTCAGGCCACCTCCAATCTATGGATCCCAGACCTCTCGTTCTCTAATGATTCACCATCAAGTGCTATAGAAGCCACGGAGGCAATAAAGGACTCTTGTATCAATCTACTTTGAAATTACAGAGGAAAACAAATTATCCTGGGCTTTGTTATTGGCATTGAGTGCTAAGTCCAGACAGAGTCTAGAAAAATTTAGCTTTTAAGGTTTAATTTAAAAGTCCCTTGCAAGCTACAGATGCTGGAAAATGAATCATTATATATTAGGAAATAGGGAGCTAATGATGATAAATGCCTTTTGAAAGTTTTGGGTTCTGACATAAGCCCTTCTCTAATAGTTCATCAGAGTTGATTAGAAGCTCTAAAAATCTCATTGTGTACCAAACTGGTAACTCCTAGTTTCCCTTTGGTGGAAAGATTTGCTGTGATAATATCCAAATAATATTTATTGATTGAATAATATCTATCCTATGTTATTGTGTTGTGTACGTGTTAATAATTGGCTGCTGAATAATCATTTTTTGGCTATCATTATTCAGTAAAACAGGAATCCAATTTTGTTTTAGAGACTCAAAGTTTACAGACATATGTCTAAAATAATTTGAAATTCTTCCTTCAACATTCTTTTCCCACTTGCCTCAGCCCACCCCTATTCCCAGCTGTAGCCACAGTCAGTAGCTGAGCATAAATCTTTTATCTTCCTGCTACACACACATGCATGTACATATGCATGTACAGAAACAAATGTAACTTTTTTCCATAAATAGAATCATACTATACAGTTTGTTCTGTGACTTCTTTTCCACTTGAAATGTTGAGGAGATCTTTCCATTTTAATTTAATACAACGCTTCTATTTCTTTCTTTTTAAAGATTTTTGAAGTATTTCCAAAGACCCTGGTGCTATTTGATTTAACATTGTTTTAAAATGTACCTGGGATATTGTTTTTATTCAGATGTGGTGAGGTCAACAGATCAGGAGACAAATGCCATTGAACAGATCGCTTGTTACTTACAGTTCCCAAGAAGAGGGGACACACTATGCCATGCCATGCAGGGCCACATGGGGAAGCACCAGCGTTGGTCAAGAAGCAGAGGGAGTGGAGGAAAATGTAGTTTTATTGTCACTTTTGTGGAAAGGAATGGACAAGGCAGGGTAGCTAAACTAAGCACGCTTAAGATTGCATAGTTGAAGTAATGTCAGTGGACTCTGGGTTGTAGGATAGCTCCTAATTGTCTGGTACCGGGCCTTGGAGTGATTTAGGGCAGAGAGATTATTGGCTCAGTGTGCGAGAGTTAGATAAAGGACGTGGTTGGAATATGGGCTTTGGATTGGTTGGTTTGCATATGAAAGGAATACTTGCAGGCAAGTTGTTTGTAATCTCCAAGCATTAGCTAACCCTGGGAGGAGCAGTCCATTCCTAGATTAACAAGGTCCCAAGATGTTAAAGCATTGTAAAATATTGAAAATAAAAATGTCATTACTATAAGTATCTCTCTGCTGGAAATTTTGCTGTGTCCACTTTGTAGCTGCTCTTATGCTTCTGCCTACCTCACAAAGTGTGAAGATAAAGCAAGACAACGGATGCAAAAAGAGTATCAATTGAAAAGTGATATGGGACTTCCCTGGTGGCGCAGTGGTTAAGAATCCACCTGCCAATGTAGGGGACACAGGTTCAATCCCCGGTCCGGGAAGATCCCACATGCCGCGGAGCAACTAGGCCCATGCGCCACAACTACTGAGCCTGCGCTCTAGAGTCCATGAGCCACAACTACTTAAGCCCGTGCACCTAGAGCCAGTGCTGTGCAACAAGAGAAGCCACCACAATGAGAAGCCTGCACACCGCAATGAAGACCCAACACAGCCAAAAAGAAAGAAAGGAAAGAAGGATGGATGGAAAGAAGGAAGGAAGAAAGAAGGAAAGAAAGAAAGAAAGGAAGGAAGAAAGAAAAAGAAAGGAAGAAAGAAAAGTGATATGCATATGTACAGGATGTTAATATTATCTATAGTAACCATCGTTGAATATACTATAGCTACAATGTTCTATATATTATCATATTTTATATGCCTTTATCTATATAGTTATTAAGATGTGTGTGAGAGTTTAAGTTAGCTTTGGATGAGGTTGTGAAGAAAAATAGCTTATGTTCATTTTATGTAGTCCCCACAATGATGCTATTTGCTAGATTTTATTCTCATTTTACAGATGAACACTTGGAGGCTTTGAAAAGTTCATTTGTCCAAAGTGTCTCAGTTCCTGAGATAAAAAGCCAGCTATGGTTTTTACCTTAGGTTTCTCTGGTTCTGCTATTCTTACTATGCATGTCTGACCTTACCCGCTTCCAACACTCTTTCTTCTGTTTCTCCCACATCTAGGAGCTAACTGACCCCCATCTGTAAGTCAGCCCTGCCTTTGGCCTCTGAACTCTGTAGCTGAGATAACACCATAGGAACTAGCTTGTCACAAGAGCCCCTCTAGTACAGAGGTCCTTATGAGATTTCACAATGTCCCTGCCAAAGGCTGAGGTCACCCTGAACCCTGGTCTGTCCCTGGGATCCTACTGCCTGCCCAGAGATTCCCCAGATGCAGACTGCCTCCTGGATTCCCTTTGGTGATTCTGGCCAAGTTTCCTCCCCCTCCCCGAATCCCAGGTGCCTGTTGCTTGCTTATTCCATGACCCAATTTTTTGCTGAGCCCTTTGAATACTCTGCGGTGCCTGCCTGGCTGGGTTTTTCCTCAGTATCTGCAGTTGCTCTGGCTCCCGGTGTCACTCTAGCTCCAACTCCAGCACCCGTAGCCAAACAGGCTGTGTTCAGCCTCGTCTGTGGCTGTGATCATTGTCCTGCTCTCACCTTGACCTTTTGCATTTTCCTCTGTCCCAGTTGCCCACCACCTCAGAGGTCAGATAAAGCCCCTTGCTCTTAATTTTCATTTTAATATATCATTTACCTATATCCTACTCCCTCGGGGATCCTTTTGTCTTCAGCAGTCCTGGTAAACTCACAATTATGATATGGATAGCCACCATTTATTTGTCTCCTACCATGACCATTTAGTCAACAGATGACACACTTTATAGGTAGTATCTCATTTGATTTCAGAGGCTTTCTAGGTGGGTGATATTAGCCCTGTTTCGTAGAAAGCCACTGTGCCTCAGAGAGGTCACCCTGTCTGTGCAGGGGAAACTATGATTGCCACTCATCTTTAGCTGACTCTGAAGTCCTTATTCTTCGCAGAACTCTCTGTCTCCTTAAGTAAGTACACTGACTTCTGGTCATGACAGGCTGATATGTCGGCATTGTACTGAAGCTGGGGGATGTGGACGAGGGCAGTCAGCACTCACAGAGGCGAGCCTGCCAGAGTCTATCCTCTTAGGGCAAGCAGACCTTGGTGAGCCTCCCATATCATCAGTCTTACTTCCACCCAGAAGACTAGCTCTGGCCGTCCTGTGAATTGAACCCACATCTGGGAAATGTGGAATTTCAAAGGATATTGCATTATTAGAGCAGCTGGGGGTCCTCATCAGTGCAGGAGAGAGGAGGGGAGGCAGAATTAAGGTATAAAGGCACTGAGCTGGGTGTCGCAGAACTTGGATCTTAATCTTACTTCTGCATCTAACTCATATTTAAAAACTGGGGAGTAGCTGGAAAGAGCATCTCTTGTTTCACATCTTGTTGCCTGGGTAGCATTGCCTGGAGTGTGGTGCTAGGAAGGTTGCTCAGGCCGTATCTAGGCTCAGTGGTGCGTCTGTGGGTTTGGGTGCTGTGACAGTGGTATGAACACCAGGGACTTCCTTCCCTGGAAAGTGTAACATGTGAACTTCAGAAACTATCGTTCTTCACTTCATTTCTATGGGGCCCTAACATAGGAGACTCCGGGACATGTCAAAATTGAGAAATAGCATGTGTTCCTTGTACACTGATCTCTTCCAGGACTCTGAGCAAGCGTCATACAGGTTAGCTGGTTAGCTGTGCTGAAGGCTGCTAAGAGGTCACTTAAAAGGAGGACTTTTGCTTGAAGACCTAAGAGGCTTGACATCCCTTAAATTGTTGAGGCACAGTCCATGTTCCAATTTTCTCTGTCCCTAGTCATTGCTAGAGCCATATTGCACACATACTACATAGGCTGGAGAGACATTCATCTCCTTCATGGGAGAGACGAAAACAGTGGAGGTAAGGAGGGTGGTTTCCTTCCTGTTGTCAGTATTGTTAGTTGAAAGCTGAAGCCCATTTTGTGGCCCTAGAAAGTGTTTGCTTAGTCTTCCCTTTAGCCTTTGGTCAGGCAAAGGGCAAATGTATCCTGGGATACATTTTTCCATTTTTCAACTTTTAATTTTGAAATAACTTTCAATTTGCAAAAAAAAGGAAAATGAGAAAAATAGCACAAAGAATTCCCGAATACCCATCCCCTAGTTTACCCAAATGTTATCATTTTTCATGCCACAGAGAAATGATTAAGTAAGAAAGTTAACATTAGCAAAAATGGTTATCTGATCCACAGTCCTTAAGTTCATCAATTGTCTGACTAATGTTCTTTTTCTGGTCTAGAATCCAGTCCAGGTCCACATGCTGCATGTAGTTGTTTTGTCTCCCTTAATATGGAACAGATTTTCAAGATCTCTGTCTTCCATGACCTTGACATATTTGAAGAGTACTGCCCATTTCCATTTTATGCAGGTTCTTTCTGCTATAGGTAGACAATTCATGCTCCATGACCTTGCATGACCTATGAAGCCCATATAGCAAAGCACAGGGGAGTAGTTACGCTCTAACTGGCTTGGGCACCCCAGGGACCCCTCCATGAAAATTAGACACAGCAGGAGCCAAATACGGAAGCCAAAGTACAAGTTATAAAGCCCTTGGTAATCTTCCATTTAATCTGCGTCTTCTTTACAGACAAGTTATTCTCCATTCCAGTCCCTTCCGCTGTGTTTTGTGTCTGTGCCTTTACATTCTAGTCAAATGTTCCTTTCATGATAAGAAGACCACAAGTTAGCCCTAGCATCCCTTCATGACACTGGGTTGGCAGTTCTGTTTTGGGCTTCCCACTTTTGGCCTTGTCTAAGACTTACTACCCCATTGCTGTCACTGGTGGCTTTCTACCCTATCAGTGCTGGGTCATCAGTGTCAAACCATATGAAGTCACATCCTTGCAGGTTTAGCAGTAGCAATAGTAAGAGTTGTGGCAACTGTTGCAGTTCCTTGTTGGACCCACCATAAATAATCTGCAGGGACCCACAGGTGATAAATGGGTCCAGCCTTCCGGGACAACATCTGTGCTTAAGCTGCTCCTTTATCTCAGGACCAAAGTCACGGACCCTGTAACACTTTATGTCCCTAAGCTTTTTACAGAACGCCTTGTACTTCTCTGTTGAGCTTTTTTAGTTCCCTCTTACTTTTTTCTTCCTTGTCTCAATTTTTATTGTCAGAATTTGATTTCTAGGAGGCTCCGATTATGCCTGCAAATTATTGGAAACATTCTCCACCATGTTATTTCTATATTTGTTCTGATCTCTGTTGGATCCATTTCTTTCATGCATTTTTCTTTTTTCTCCTACCCCTCACTTCCTCACCAGCTTAAAAATTCTTCCCTCTGTCCCCTGCCTGCTAATCAGGGTGGAGGTTGACCTGGAAAAGAGACTACAGTGGAGTTCAGAGCTGTCCTCCGTGTCCTCTTTTGCAGCTAATTCTCCTTCTCTAACATGTCTTCTCATCTGTAAAATGAGAGGATTAAACTAAATAATCTCTACTTTCCGCTTCCATGCTATCGTGTGATTCTAGATGATTCATAGGTAGTAACACCTGAAATTTATTGAATGCTTAACCAGTGCTGGTCACGGGGATCAATGCTTTTCTTGTATACAAAGGAGATATATACAAACTGCACCACATCCCTAGGATGATGATTATAATAATGGCAGTAATAGCAGACATTTAGGGGATGTTTCCTATGGGTCAGGTACTGTGTTAAGCACTGTCTGTGTATTATCTCATTAAACACAGTAATTTTTTTTTAACATCTTTATTGGAGTATAACTGCTTTATAACCGGTGTATTAGTTTCTGCTTTATAACAAAGTGAATCAGCTATACATATGCATTTATCCCCATATCTCCTCCCTCTTGCGTCTCCCTCCCACCCTCCCTATCCCACCTCTCTAGGTGGTCACAAAGCACAGAGCTGATCTCCCTGTGCTATGCAGCTGCTTCCCACTAACTATCTATTTTACGTTTGGTAGTGTATATACGTCCATGCCACTCTCTCACTTCGTCCCAGCTTACTCACTTCGTCCCCCTCTCTCTTACCCTTCCCCCTCCCCGTGTCCTCAGGTCCATTCTCTACATCTACATCTTTATTCCTGTCCTCACAGTAATCTTTTATGGGTTTTATTATCATGCCTACTTTACAGATGAAGAAACAGAAACTCAGAGAGATTTAAACAACTCATCTAACATCATGCAGCCAGGTAGTGGGAGTGCAGGAATCTGAATTCCAAGCAGTTTTACTCCGGAAGTCAAGACCTTTTCTGGGTTAAATGATTCTAGTAGTTATTTCCATAGTGAGTGGCAAGGTTGACCTTGATTACTACAGCTGAAATACATTTTAGGAATGTGCAGCCAGAGGATCCCCCCAATATTAGTAATGTGACAAGGGAAAGTATAAGGCACAGAGAAGTAAAGCAGTTGGGGAAAGAGGTAGCAGGAGAGGAAATTCAGTTCTAGGCAAAAGCAAACCCGGGAGGAGGCCTTCCAAAAGGTTATGGAGACAAGGAGGGAATAATTGAAATTAAGAAGATTATAAACCCTGAGGGCACTGGTGACCCGGAGCCACTCAGCAGGGACCCACAAAAGCTGACATTTCAATGGTCCTTGAAATCAAAAGACAATTAATGAAGTTAGCCAGTCCTGTGCCTTGGGAGGAGGTAATACGGTTCAAAGTTAGTTCACCCCAAGATACAATATAATTAGAACACTTCAGAATTAAACCTTCAATTAAAAAAAATTCTCAAAATAAAATATTGAATCAGGTATGGAAATGGGAGAGGCAATTAAATCAATTCAGTGCACTTTTGAGTGCCACTCATTTCCAAGTTGTTTAGAAGCCCATGCTGTCAAGCTGAGGAATTTGGATTTAATCCCTTTATTCACTCTCTATTTTTAACAAATTCTTAATACATCACATCTGTTCCTTTGATGTTTCCAACTCAAGGGATGCTCACAAGAGGTGAATCACTATAGGATTTTTGTATTGGGGGTAAGAAAAATAGACAAGATGCTTTTGAATTTAAGGTGCATGAAAATGACAGAAAACGATACATGAAAAATACAAGTTAATTCTTTAGAATGAGGGCACCTTTACAAGGTATGTCTCACACTACAGGCAGACTATCTACTGAAAAAAGGAGCATCTTCCCACCTTTTGCCACAAACAAAACACCTTTATAAAGGTTATGTCTCAGTGGCCTGTGGACTACGTGGCTGTTTTCAGTAGGACATTCTAATAGCAATGCCCAGTCTCACTCCATCCCTCCCTGAATGTATCTGTTCTCTTCAAATGCCTGTTTAATACCTTTTCACTGCAGATATCCTTAGTGGAGAAAGATGAGAAAAGCACTAGTAAATCTTTGTATTGATTATCAATTTGATCTAAAAGTTATCCCCTTTTATTCCACTATTCCTCATGGACATTGATAACCAAACATTTGCTCATACCAAAAACCTAAGGAGTCTTCCTGCATTTCTCCCTCTCCTTCACCCCTCACATCCAATCAAGCAACAAGCCCTGTTGTTGATATTTGTGAAATATAGTCCAAGTGCACTCATTTCTCTCCGTCACTGCAGCCACCACCCTTGTCTCCTGGACTTTTGCGGTAGCCGCTATTACTCTTCCTGATTTCAGTTTTTCCTACTTACAGTGTATTCTCCAAAGAGCAGCCAGAATAAACATTGAAAAACAAACCCTTCTCTCATACAAATTAACTCCCATAAGCTATCATTGGATTTCTAAGCAGAAACTTCGGGGATGAGTGTGGGATGATATATTCACAGTGCTGAAAGACAAAACTGCCAATCAAGAACACTTTCCCTGGCAAAGCTGTCCTTCAGAAATGAAGGAGAGATAAAGAGTTTCCCAGATAAAAGCTGAGACAGTTCATCATCACTAGATGTGTCTTACAAGAAATGCTACAGGGAGTTCTTCAAGCTGAAATGAAAGGACATTAATTAGTAACATACAAAGGTATAAAACTCACTGATAAAGATAAGTATACAATCAAATTCAGGATACTATAACACTGTAATGGTGGTATATAATCACTTAACTATGGTATAAATGTAAAAGGACAAAAATATTAAAAATAACTATAGCTACAATAATTTGTTAATGGCTATACAATATAAAAAGATGTACACGCTGATATCAAAACCAAAATGTGCATGTGTGTCAGGGGGTAAAAGTATGCTGATTTTGTATGCAATCAAAGTTAAGTTCTTATCATCTTAAAATGGAATGTTATAACTATAAGATGTTTTGTTTAAGCCTCATGACAGCTACAAAGCAAAAACTTATAGTAGACACACAAAAGATAAAAAGAAAGGAATCAGTGTATACCACTATGGAAAATCATCAAATCACAAAGGAAGACAGCAAGAGAGGAAGAAAGAAACAAAGAAACAACGAAACAGCCAGAAAACAAGAGGGCAATAGTAAATCCTCACCTATCAATAATTACTTTAAAAGTAAATAGATTAAATTATCCAATCAAAAGGCAGAGAGTGGCCGAATAGGTTAAAAAGCAACAAAACCCAAAGGTATGGTTGCTCACATACAGTTTTACTCACTTCATCTTTAAGGACACACAGGCTGAAAGTGTAGGGATAGGTAAAGCTAGTCCATGCAAATGGAGCCCAAAAGATAGTTGGAATACCTATATTTCTATCAGACAAAACAGATTTTATGTCAAAACCTGTAACAACAAGAGAAAAACAAGGTAGTTATAGAGTGAACAAGGGATCAATTCCTCAAGAAGATATAATAATCATAAATATATATGTACCCAACATCAGAGCACCTAAATCTATTAAGCAAATATTAATAGATCTGAAGGGGGAAATAGACAACAATGCAAACTAGTAGGGAACTTTAATACTCCACTTTGAACAACAGATAGATAATCCAGACAGAAAATCAATAATGAAATTTTGGACTTGAGCTATGCTCTAGATTAAATGGAACTAACAGTCATATACAGAACATTTCATCCAACAGCAGCAGGACACATTCTTCTATACACATATGGATATTCTCCAGGATGGGTCGTGTGGGGGATCACAAAACAAGTCTTAACAAATTTACGAAGATTGAAATCATATTAAGCATCTTTTCTGACAATGGTACAAAACTAGAAATCATAACAAGATAAAAGCTGGAAATTTTACAATATGTGGAAATTAAATAATTTACTCCTGAACAATCAATTGGCCAGAGAAGAAATAAAAAATATCTTGAGACAAATGTAAATGGAAACACAGCATACCAAAACTTATGGGAGGCAGCAAGAGCAATTCTAAGAGGGGAGTTTATAGTGATAAATACGTATATTAAGGCAAAACATGATCTCAATCTAACTTTACATGTCAAAAAAATAGAAAAAGAAGAACTAAGACTAAAGTTAGTAGAAGGAAGGAAATAACAAACATTGAAGCAGAAATAAATAAAATAGAGACTAGAAAAACAATGGAAAAAATCAATGAAATTAAGAGCTAGTTTTTTGAAAAGGAAAACAAAATTGATAAACCTTTAGCTAGGCTAAGAAAAAGAGAGAGAAGATTCAAATAAATAACATCAGAAATAAGAGGGTACATTACAACTGGTTGACAGAAATACAAAAGATCATAACAAAATGAAGGATAAAAATCATATGGTCCTCTCAGTAAGATGTTGAAAAAGCATTTGACAAAATTCAACATTCTTTCATGATAAACACTCTCAAAAAATAGATATAAAAGGAATGTACCTGAACATAATAAAGGTCATATCTGACAAGCAGCTAACATCATACTCAGCAGTAACACCTGAAAGCTGTTTTAAGACCAGGAAGAAGACAATGGTATCCACTCTTGCCACCTGTAGTCACATAGTACTGGAAGTCCTAGCCAGAACAGTTAGGCAACAAGAGAAATAAGAGGCCTCCAGATTGCAAAGGCAAAAGTAAAATTGTTTCTGTTTGCAGATGACATATTATATATAGAAAATCCAAAATACTCCACCAAAAAACTGTTAGAACTAATAAGCAAATTTAGTAAAGTTGCAGGATACAAAATTAACATGCAAAGATTTGTTGCATTTCTATATACTAACAATGAATTATTTGAAAAAGAAATTAAGAAAGTAATCTCATTTACAGTGGCATCAAATAAATAAAATACTTTTAATCAAGGAGGTAAAAGGCCTGTAAAACTGTAAGGCATTGAGAAAAGGAATTGAAGAAGACACAAATAAATGGAAAGATATCACATGTTCTTGGATTGGAAGAATTAATATTGTTAAATTTTTCATATGACCCAAAGAGACCTACAGCTTCAATGCTATCTCTATCAAAATTTAAACTGTGTTTTTCACAGAGATAGAAAAAAAAATCCCAAAATTTGTATGGAACCATAAATGACCCCAAGTAGACAAAGCAATATTGAGAAAGGAGAACAAGTTGGAGGTACCACACTTTCTGATTTCAAGCTATATTACAAATCTATAGTAGTCAAAAGAGTATAAAAATGTGGCATGAAAATAGACACATAAAACAGTGGAGCAGAATAGAAAGCCCAGAAATAAACCCACAAACCTATGGTCAACTACTCTTTGACAAGGGTGCCAAAAACACACAATGGGGTTGGAAAAACTGGACATCAGCATGCAAAGCAATGAAACTGGACCCTTTATATCTTATATAACTCACAAAAAATTAACTCAAATTGATTAAAGACTTAAATGTAAGACTGGAAAACATACAACTCCTAGAAGAAATCATAAGGAAAAGCTCCTTGACCTGGGTCTTGGCAATGAGTTTTGGATATGACACCAAAAGCACGAGCAACAAAAGTAAAAGTAAACAAGTGGGACTATATCAAACTGAAAAGCTTCTGCACAACAAAGGAAACAACAATATTAAAAGGCAAACTATGGAACTGGAGAAAATATTTGCAAGCCATGTATCTCATAAAGCATCAATATCTGAAATGTGTAAGGAACTCATACAACTCCATAAAAACCACAAAAAATAATCAAATTAGAAATGGGTAAAGGACGTGAAAAAATACTTTTCTAAAGAAGATGTGAAATGACTAACATGTACAAGAAAAGGTGCTCAACATCACTATCAGGGAAATGCAAATCAAACCCACAGTGAGATATCGCCTCACATCTATTGGAATGTCTATTGTAAAAAGACATGAGTTAACAAATATTGAGGAGAATATGGAGAAAAAGTAGGCAAAACTGGATAGGGGACGTCACAGGTGGCATTTTGCAGCGTAATCTTCTGAGTGTTAATTGCAAGGAAAGTGAATCCAACGTCAGCTTAAGTATTCCAAAATATTTCCTCTAGCCAAATGATGACTGATTTCTAAATTTGGCAACAGTGAAGCAGTTGCAGATGTGAGAAGGGGCTGCCCAGAACAAAAGGACCTGTACCTGCCTGTGCTCTGAGGACTATGGAAACTGCTAAACCACCAAGATTGGTAGAGTGTGTGTATGTGAGTTGGGGTGGGGTGGAGGGGGTACATATGAAGGTGATTATCAGGATATTTAAGCTTAGGAAGTAGAGGATGTGGCTGGTGATTACCAACACGGTCCTCCACATCATTGAGACTTGCAGGATAATTTTTATATTTGAGTTTGAAGAAAATACACACACACACACATACACACACACACACACACACACAAACACATGAGTAAAGGTTTATGCTTCAGTGTCTCAAAATGGGGTATGGTATGCCTAAGGAATGTATGTGTGCTTATTTCTTTTTCTGTCTGTTAGCTTGGGATATTAACGTTGCTGTGGGAATTGTTACCATGGTTGTTTTAGGAGCATTCGCAAAAGTGTACAGATATTCCCCCTTGATATTTTTTTCATCTCCAAGATTAGCATCAGCATCAACAGAATAGTCAATATTATCCATTTGAGTGGAACAGTTGGGATGATATATGAGTGTCTGTTAAGTGGTTTTTTGGTAATGTATTAAATGTTCAGTCCTAGAGGATATTTTAAAGAGGTACAGAATATATGGAAAGATGTCTAAATGTGAGCAAGACCAAGTGTGGGTCACTTTGATTGGGATATGAATTCTGTTTGGGAGAAGGAGCATCCTTTAGAAAAGATTCTAAGCTGAATTCCATTTGACAACTTTGAGAAAAACTGTGTTGAAATCTATGCTTGGAACTTTGTCATCAGAGCTTGAAAGCAATTGCTTAAGAAAGTTATATTATCTCTCATGCTTCAGTTGGTCCTTGGAAAAAAATTAAGAATGAAAATATACATAATGAATAGATTAAGTGCCTAGCAATTGGGTTACATTGTCTCCCTCACTCAGTGGGGCTCAACTAATCTTTTAGGAAGCAAGTTCCTTAAATACATTGTTAGACCAGCTGGAAAATTAACTAAGGTGTTGACTGGAGAGATCTCATTCTATGCTAAAATTTGCCAAAAAGAAATGGAAGACGTGTCCAACTACTCGTTTTTCAAAACATGTCTCCTGTTGCTAGACCTTTTAATATAAATTATCTGTTCCAGGGAAAGGAGAGAATTTAAAGGGTTCCCTAGTCACTAATAAAAATCAAAATATTAAACAAGGTTGTGGTTAGCTCAAATGACAACTTTTCTAAATAGCTTAGCACAATCCTGCTGGCCAAACAAATTTACTCAACATTTACTTTCCATAATGGCTTTATGCCTCTCTAACCTAACTCAAACTAGTTTAGGGGAAAAAGGGAGAAATATTGATATATATACCTAAAAATCTCAGGAGTGACTGATTCAGGCACAGCGGGAAGCAGATCAAAATATAACAACTGATTCAGTGTTTTGTGCTCTACCTCTCACTGTTTTCCTTGAATTGACATCTTTCTCAAGGTTCTCTTCTCATTGTAGAAAGATGGCTACCAGAAGCTCTAGGTTTATGTTCTAGCATCTCAGCAACTTCCCTCAGAAAGAGACATCTCTTTCCCAATAACGCCAACAAGATTCCTAGAATTTAATCTCATTGGCCTGGCTTGGGTCACATGCCTATTTCTGAACCAATGACCATGGCCGCAGTGGATGGAACGCTGTCATTGTGCAGATCTGAGACTGATGCCACACTTGGGAGCTGGGAGGTAAAACCAACCACACAGGGACCAAAAGTGAAGGAAGAGTGTTTTTGTAAAACAGAGTTAAGGTGCCTTTTCCAGAAGTAGGAATGGATACAGAAGAGACAGTAAAAGAGATGTTTGCTGGGGTAGACTCCATCAGTAACCCCCTCCTGTATCCGTGAGCTTTCCCATGAGACTTGCTTTGAAAATAAGATTTAGCAGAAATGACGCAAACAGAGAGATGAAAAATACCTACTGATTGGACCTGACTCTTTCACCTGTGCTACAACTATGAGGAGACTCTCCCACTCATCCCAGAGGAAGAAGAGAGACATGCAGAGCAGAGCTTCCCCAACTGAAGCAACTTCAGCTAAGCCCAACCCATTATAGAGGCCCCAGTTGACTCAAAAACACATGAGAGGACCCAGCCAAGATGAATTGAACCATGTGTCAATTGTGAAGCATAATAATTAATGGCCATTATTTAAAGCCAGTGTCTTAGAGCGGTTTTCTAGGCAGCAGTAGCTACCTGATACATTTATTATCTCTGTTAATATTATTCACAGGGTTGATAATCAACTGGTGTATGCTAATTCTATGTACCAGTGGCTATAGTACTGAAATGCTTTTGAATCAGTGGGTAAATAGTTTCTTTCCAAACTCCCTGAGTGTTCCCTAACCCTGGTTCTCTCCAAGCACCCTTGGATCTCCCTATAATCCAACAACTAAAGAAGTAATGCCTGGCTTGTCTAGGATCCTCCAACACCCTGATGCAATTCTATAGCAGGAATCTATTCTGGTGGGTCAGGGTCTACGATCCTTTTTCTGTATAAATTTAAGGTATATAGCATCATGATCTGACTTATATACATCATAAAATGATTACCACCATAAGTTTAGTGAACATCCATCATCAGACTCTACTATTTGTTAAGTATTCTGAATATCATTTCTGTTCACTTATGGATCTGACTCATCTCCTCATTAGGCTGTTAGCTTCCAAAGGGTAGTCTCCATGACTGAATCATCCTGAGTACTTCCTTTGGGCCTTGCACAATAAATATTGGTTGAATGAATCCTGGATAGGAATATGTACTGGAGGAAACAGGTATGGTCCAGTGTGGTTCCCAAAAAGTTTGAAGTCATTTGCTGCACAAGTTTAAGTGCCCAATGGATTAGCAAAACCCCACTGAACCTGAGATGAGAGAGAACCGTTTCAGGGCATTTATATTTGTTCTCCTTTTGAATAACAAGTAATTTCTAAGCTAGTGCCGATTTGGGCTTTATTTTTCAGTATATCTAAAACTGAGTAATGTCTCAAGCAGAATCGCCATCTTTCCCCTCTCCCTCAGTTCTCATGATATCAATTGCTATAAATTTTCATTCAGTGTTACCAAAGATCTTTCAATCATTCATACTCAAAAACTAAAAATAAATCTTTATCGTGCTGTGTTAGGTACTGTGGAAACAGTGACTGAAGCAGACAGGAGTTCTGTCTTCATGGAGCTTGTAGCACAGCCTCTACCTACAAGGGCTACTTGGAGACCGTCTTGTCTCTGGTTTCTTCCCTGCTCTGTTGTCTGATCTGCCACCAGCCAGGAGACTCTTAATACTTTTTCCTCTTCAATGCCTCACATCTGTTCCTTCTTTTACATTCCTGATGACCTCAGCTTAGGAGGCCCTTGTCATGGTGTATACTGACCTGTGTTGGTCCCCTAGTTGGTCCCCCTAAACCTCTGCAGGATTCGCTTTGTTTCCTTTTCAGGCTTCCACAACTTTTAGATTCCCAAGATGGGGCATAGAATGGAGGTAGAGACTGATGTTGAAAAGAAAGTCTCTGCCTGGAAGCTATGGGTTTACTCCACACTTTGTACGCTCTAGGAAGGTGTGGCATTGATGCCCAGAGGGCTCTGTGGCTTGTTCCAAGTTGTCTAAAATGCTGAGATTTTTCTTACCTAGCATCACATTTCCAGTGTCCTCATCCTGTACTACCATCTCATATCTGACCTCTCCTCTCTTGCCCATAACACTGTTGCTTCATGGCAAGAATCCCAGTGTCTTAGTTGGAATTATATACCTGGGGCTTATTCCTTGAGAAAGTGTCTTAGCCTATTTGAGACTTCATTTATTTATATTTAAAATGGGGGTGGGTGGGTAATAGTGAGAATTAAACGAGGTCATTTATGTAACACATCTAGTATAGTGTTTGGCACATAATAGAAATTACTATCGTTTTCATTATCCATACCATCTCTCCCCTTCATTAATACTTTCTGTTTTAGAGGAAGTCTGCCTGTGTATTAGTCAGGACTTTCCAGAGAAACAGAACCAAGAGGAGATATGTATAGGAGAGGTTTATTTATTATGAAGAATTGTCTCATGCTATGATGGAGTCTGAGAAATCCCACAATCTGCCATCTGCAAGCTGGAGACACAGGAAGGCCAGTGATGTAATTCTAGTCCAAGACCAAACGCCTGAGAACTAGGGCAGCCGATGGTGTGAATCAGTCTAAGAGCAGGAGAATACACATGTCCCAGCTCAAGCAAGCAGACAGCAAGCAAAGAGGGGCAAATTCCTCCTTCCTTCCCTCTTTTGTTCTATTCAGGCCCTCAGTGGATTGGATGACAATAGGGCCATCTACTTTACAGAGTATACTGATCTAAATGCTAATGTCATCCAGGAACACTCTGAGAGACACACCCAGAAATAATGTTTAATCTGGGTACCCCATGACCTAGTCAAACTGAGAAAAAAAAAAATTAACCATCACAGCCTGTTCTCCTTTGACTCGTTGAATATGGATTTGAACATCCTACTATTAGTAACACCCAACTTTATCTACAGTTCTGTTAAAATATGCAGACCAAACCTGGCATTCTGTTAAACTGTTATTTTCAAGTTCAGTCTGCTAGAGTGGCGGGCATGTTTATGTGGGGCAGAGAACACCTGCATCACCCTCCAAATCAAACTGCAGCCATTTTCTGCTGGTTGTGCGTGCCTTGGCCTTACTTGATGCAAGCCAGCTCCTGGATCAAGACTCTTATCCAAGGATAAAACAGAAAACATTGGCATCAAAGAGATGGAAGGAACCTGGAAAGTCATCTGGATTCTAGTGTATCACTCTATTGGATGTTTGATTCTCTTTTACATCCCCAGGGCAAAAGTTTGTTCCACTCTACTTGAGCATAGCCTCTTAAAGCAAAAAGTGCATCTTCTGTCAGCTCTGATGACTGTGGATCATTCTTTCATACTTTGAGTCCAAATGAGCCTCCCATTTAGCTTCCCTTCTTCTGCAAAGAACTCTTTCTATATGGTTTGCAGAACTAGTGTGAGAACAGCTTTTGTGCTATAGTACAGTCCTCACATTAAAACCTTAGCTTGAGGTCAACTCTGCAGGAAAAGAATTGGCTCAATAACCATTAGTTATTCTAAAGTGAACAATCTTTAGGCATGGGAAAATTGTCAAATGAACTTACAGTCAGGAGAAATCTCTAATTAGGTACTCATACTGAAATGCATGACTTTGGGATGGGTTTTGAGCTTGAATCGTTCCCAACAGGAATATTTTCTCCTACTTTGAGTTTTCAGAATTTTCCTTTTGTCTTTTACAACAACACGGCACAGTGTATCCTTCGATCCCTCCTGAGAGTGTAGCAAGTAGTGTTCTTATGGATGTGTCTGTCCTTGGCACCAGACTTCAAGAAGGTGTGAATGCAGGAGTTGTTCTGAACAACCGAGATCTCCTTGGAGAGTCAGAGAGAGGCAGATAGAGAGTCACTGTAGAACTTACTTATGTGGAAATGTGGAAGAACTTGAGCAGGGAGAATTAAAACCAAGGCTAGACTGAAAAGCCCTTTCCAAGTCTTCCATTGGAACCCTGTTGATCTCAGTGGTGGCCAGATAGTCTCAAACTACTTCACACCTCGCCTCTGACAGTCTGAGTCCAAGAGGCTGGTATCTTGTGCCAAAAAACCTAGCTGGTCAGAAACTCTTGGTAAATATACGACCATCCTTATCCATCTTTAGCGGTTCATGCTGGGTCCATCTGTGCCTTTTAACAGCTCACTGTTTACAGTGTAAAAGACGGATGTCTTAGTCCTAGAGGGACTTAGCTCTTTTAGTTTGTGGATTTTTCTAAATCTTTTAGTTGTTTTGTTTTTGCTTTTGATTTTTTTCTACCAGGTCAGCCTTAGGCCAAATTGGAAAGTAGAAGATTAATGACGCTTTACTTGTGTGTTACACTTTATAGATATTGAAGTGTTTCCACATCTCATCTATTACTTGATTTTATCAGGTGCTGACAAACCAGGGAAGGCAAGGCTAGGTGCTCCCTTCCTGCAGTTTGTAGAAGAGCTGGCCGAACCCCTGGCTGCAGCTAAGCAAGCTGCCCAATAACACACAGTAGATTAAATGGAAGTGGGAAATGGAAGCCAGGGATTTGCTTCCCTAGTCCACTGCTCTTTCCGCTTGGCCTCTGCTTTAGGTTGCCATTTTCTTTCTTGTTCTGAACATTCCCTACCCACTCGTCCCCAGTTGTGTAGCACACTTCTTCACTGAGGCCAGTCTAAACCACCAGGCCAGCCAGGCTCTATTCCTGAGCTTTTTCCGCATCACAACTTCATGCCAATGTATCGCTTCTTTTAGGCCTATTCTCTGCTAACAAATGATTTGAAAATATATAGATATCTAAATGAATACTTCTAGAACTAGGCCATCAGGGGTGAGGGGCAGCATAGGCTACATACAGACTCAACTGCCTCCGGGACCAGTCAGGACATGCTAATGAGGGGAACCATCTTGTTGTCAATGCTAGGGAGTGGTAGGGACTGTGGCGAACCAGAGAGCTGGTACCCTGTCTCAAGGGGGTAGCTGCTGCTCAGCTCCAGCTGACTGTGGCATGGGGAAATGCGGGGCTGATGCTGCCAGATCTTCCCATGTAGTCCTTCCTCCATGAAAAACTGAAAGTCTGAACTTTAACGTGTGATTTTCCTATATTTTAAAACATTGGGCAAGTCTCAAAAAAGACACCCATGTGTGTAACTGGGCATGTAGTTAGCCACTTTGTGTCCTCTGGTCTGGAGGACCAGAGAGGAAGGCCTGCTCTACTTGGCCTCCATGGGATTTCAGTAGAATAACAGCCGGTCTGGGTACCATTGTTGCAGAGGGACATGGACCAACAGGAACATATTTAGAGACAAAGGATCATGGTGGCCAGGAGACTCAGACACATATGAGGAAAGGTGAAGGAACAAGACACATTAACTCTGGATGAGAGAATACTTTGGGTTGTCAAATAGAAGATGGTAGAAAATTATTCTGCGCAGTCCTAAGGGTTACTGCTTGTGTTACACCACGCACTACATTTTAGACACTAGGCTTGTTCCTTCCTTCCCTCCACCATCTCTCCCCTTTTCTTAACCATACTTTATGTATTCAGGATATATGGATTTAATTTTTAAAATTTTAATGTCCTGGGGTAGGGGCAGGCAAATGTTAGTTATAAAGGGCTAGATAGTAAATGTTTTAGGCCTCTGAGTCACATAGGTCTCCACTGCATATTCCTTGTGGTTTTGTTTTTGTTTTTACAACTGTTTATTAGTGTAAAAACCATTGTTAGCCCCTGGGCCATGTATAAACAGATGACTGGCCAACTTTTGTTGTTTGCTGACTCCTGGCCTAGATGGAGCGAATAGTTAAACAAACCAGCTGGGATATTCTTTTAATTCTCCTAAAATAGCAACTCCTAGACTCTTCTCCCACAAATATCCATAGGTATTGTAAATAAATTAATTCTTGTATCAAATAAATTTGGGAAACACTGAGTTAAGCAAAGTTAAAAAGTTTTTATCCCCCGGAACCTTTTATATGCTAATGTGAATGAATAATTTCTAAGAAAGACTATTTCCGAAATTGACCATGGAAACTTTTTCCTGAGGATCTTAACACCTTTCAGGATATTTGCTTGGGAAAGTGAAACTATTCTTCAAAACCAACCAAAGCAAACCAAAACAACAACAATAATAAACATTTTTTTTTAAGCCACTCTATCTGAGTTATAGACTATACATTTATTTAGAACCTTTCATATTCTAGAAGGCATGAGCGGTACAATTAATATTCTTTGCAGGGAAAGGGCACCAGCTGAGTTGGAGAGAACAGGGGGAATGTTTGGATTACTTTCCACCTAAGGGTGATTTCTGTGAAGTGAATTCCTACATGCTTTTAATTACTCTGTTGCTAACCATTTATCTGTGGAGCTTGCACAGCCACCGATAGTCAATTACTTGGCCATTTTGATTAAAAATGATTACCAGAAACTTTGTTTGCAGCCAACTGCTAATTTCCCTGAAGAAAAATATCTGCTTAAAATGTAAAGACTTGGCTGTAAGCTTTACGAGGCAAAACACCTTGCCTGTTTTGTATAAGGAGTTAGGCTGAGTGTGTGATACAAAGAGACACACATTCCTGCCCTGGTAAGTCCTCTTGCTTGCTGGGTACAGCACATGAACACTTCTGCAGTGACAGGGGCACACTTTGAGCCAGGCTCACCCACTTGAGCCCAGCCCGACCTCTTCACCGCTGCCTGTCCTCAGACACCTAATTTAAACTTATTTGATTCTCAGTGTATAGTGGAGATAGTAAAACTTATTTTACAGAACTTCTTATAGTGTTTGGAGGGGCACACAAAGTCGTTTGCCCACAGTAGACATGCAATTGCAAGTAGCTGCTACAAGTGTAGCAAGGCGATACAGGAAGTCAGAGGAAGGCAATCCCGCATTGCTGCAGCTGATCAAGGCAGCTTCTAACTTTCTGCTCCATCATGCTTAACGTAAATCTTGCTGCAAGAGGGCTGCTCCCCATCTAGGCATTTTGACTATGTTCCAAGCAGGATGAAGAGGGGTGGTTGAAAAGAGTCATGCCAGTTGAATTTGGCTACTTTCTATCAAGAAATCAATAGCTTTCTCTGAACCCCACATAGTTTATTCTGCTTATATTTCTTTGGCCAAAACTGGGTCAACAAAGCAACTCTTAGCTGCAGGGGAGTCTGGAGAGGAGATTAGTTTAAAAAGTCACCTTGGTACCTGAATAAAGCTGAGAATATAGAAAAGAAAATAAGATGAAACAATAAGGGGAGAGTAGATAGCATGACAGAGTAAAAAGTGGAGTCCGCCCCAGGGATTTCACTCACAGCTCCCAGTCATCATCTGAATTTTGACCAGTTGGCTCCAATTTGTACCCTAAGAAACAAAAACGCTGCCTGGTTTCTTGTCTTTGCCCCCAGAGGAGATGGTAATGACAGCTCTCAACTACTGAGCATTTACTACTCTGTTCCAGGTCCTCATGTAAGTACTTTACATGTATGATCTCATTTAATCCTCAGAACAGTCCCGGGAACCAGGTACTGTTATTATCCTCCTTTACAGAGAAGAACTGTGATGCACAGAGAGGTTCAGTAACTTGCCCAGGCCGTATACCTTCTAAAGGGCAGAATTAAGGTTCCTTCCCAGGTGGTTTGGATCCACAGTCTGAACTCTTTAAGCACTATTCCCTATTGACTCATTTAAAATGAGTGAGCTTATATATATCGTCAATTCATTTTCATCAAAGGGGCAAAGGAAATTTAGTTGGGGAAAATTATAGTCTTTTAAACAAATAATGTTGAGACAATTATGTATGTACGTGGAACGAGATGAATTTAGATCTTCAAGTCTCACCGTACACAAAAATAAAATCAAAATGAATCAGACTTAAATGTAAGAACTAAAACTGAAACTTTAGAAGAAAATATTGGTGACCTTGGGTTAGGAAATGACTACTTAGATGCATCATCAAAAGCATGATCCATAACAGAAATTGATAAATCAAACTCGATCAAAATTAAAAACTTTTGTCCCTCAAAGGACACAATTAAAAAAATGAAAAGATAAGCTACAGACTGGAAGAAAGTAGTTCCAAAGAATGTATCTGATTAAGGACTTGTATCTAGAATATATAAAGAACTCTTACAATTCACCAGTAAGACAAATGACCTAATTAAAATTGGACAAAAGATTTGAATAGACATTTTATTAAAGGAGAAACACAAATGAGTAATATGCATATGAAAAAATGCACCACATCATTAGTTATTAGGGAAAAGCAAATTATCATCAAATAATATTCTACTTCACATTCACTAAAATGGCTTTAATTAAAATGATAGACAGTAATGTGTACTGGTAAGGATGTGAAGAAACTGGATTCCTTACATCCATAGGATGTAAAATCCTATAGCCATTCTAGAAATCAGTTTGTCAGTTTCTTAAAAGGTTAGATATATTCTTACCATTTGACATAGCTATTCTGCACCTAGATAACTACCCTAAGGAAATGAAACCTATCTTGATATAAAGACTACAAAGATTTGCACACAAATGTTCATGGCACCATTATTCATAAGAGCCAAGAAGTAGAAACACACCAGATGTCTGTCAACAGGTGATCAGGAAAATGTGCTATATCCATACAGTAGAATACAACTCAGCAATTAAAAGAAACTACATACAGATATGCTACCACATGCATGGTCCTCAGAAATATTAAAGAAGCCAGAGCAAAAGGCTACATATTGTATGATTCTATTTAGGTGAAATATCCAGAAAAGGCAAATCTATAGAAAGAAAGCAGATTAACGGTTGCCCAGGCAGGGAGTGAGATTGACTGCACAATGGCCATGAGAGGTCTTTTCAGAGCGATGGAAAAGTTTTGAACCTGCATTATAATGATATTTATACAACTCTAAATTTGCCAAAAGTTTTAAATTGTGTACTTAAAACAGTTTTATGTTATGTAAACTGCACATCAATAAAGCTAGTTTTTTTTAAGTGGTCTCAAAAGAAGAGAGAGGTTGTATTCTAGATATCCCTCTCAACTTTGTTTTACTAATGAACTTAGAATGAAATGCATAAAACTGAGCAGTTCCTGACAGAATCCAGGCTGGATTTCAATGCCAAATGTTGAATTGTATTCTGTACCCATTCGCTACGAGTATTTCATTGACTAAGGCTTTACTTTACTCAAGCTTCCAGTCCCATAAGAAATGCATTCCAAATAAATAATAAGTAGCAGGTCTATAAAATATTATCATTGACTTTGCCCACTTTTGCATCTTATACAAATTCTTTTTCAGTGTGTGCTATGGAGTTAGGATTAACATGGAGTAGAGATTCTGGGGTGGGTCCTGTGCACGTCAAAGTCCTTTTATGGCTACAGCGTCTCTTCTTGAAGTGGTCATTTGTCCCTTTGTCATAAAACCTTATATTAAATTACTTTTAAATGACTTTTTTGGTACAGGATCTGGGACAGTATTAAAATGTACATTCTGGAAACTGATCTAATTTAGAAAGATTTTCACAATTGAAACAAATCATCAAACCATCAAAATATGGCATTTCTGTCAAACTGAAGTTTCACCATCTCCCTTGGATAAAAGCTGTATTGTGTACAACTTTGAAGTATTTGGAAAATATATTTTTGATGTTCCAATTGTGAAAAGCTTTATAGAGCTGGCTGACATTATTCCAAGGATGTAGCATTTCTATGTTCTTTAATTAAGAACAAGACACTCTGCCTTTTAAAAAAATTTAAACTGTGACATGTTTTCTGTAGACCCCTTAAGAAGAATCATATCGCTTACACAAGTCTCAAGTTCTGCCTTAATGCCACAAAAGAAGATGAGATTTTTGTTTTTAATTATAGAGGCCCTGCCTACATTGTTTTAAGCCTTGGAAGCAATTTATGTCGCACCAGGCAGTTTGTCCTCAGATCCCCGTCTCCACTTCAACTGTGTTACAGCAGCATATGGTGTCAGAGCTGAAGGGACCTCAGAAGATACACGGCTCGAACCCCTTACTTTACACATGGGGGAAGTAATGCCCAGAGAAGTTCTTTAACTTGCTTCATCCAAAACCACATAGCCAATTGGTGGGTCCCGGCCCAGTGCTTGTCCTGTCAAACTGCTCTCTCAGAATCTCAGAATTTTAGAGCCCAAAGAGGCCTTTGGACAATGCCAGTCAAAACTCATCCTCAGAGAGAGGCAGCTGACCACAGAGATGTGAAATAAGTTCTGCAAGGTGGTCTCAGAACTGTCTTCCTCTTTGATAGCATCCTTTTAGGATGTGGTGCTGGTGTTCTGGAACATTTTTAAGATTCATATAGGCAGGGCACAATTCTAATAGTTCAAGTTATTTTCAGTATCTTGCTACTGTAGCAGGCTACCGAGAGCAAAAGTTAGTGAAATTGTTTTACTCTGTATAAGTGACTATTTAGGCAAGACCTGATGGTGAGAAGTGGTTGGGAAGTAAATGCATTTTATTTTTATTAGGAATGTAATTTATAAATTAATTCATTTTGACATGTGTTTCGGGCTTATTTTAGAAAGTCCTTTTTAGTTTATAGAGTGCTTTCATATTTATTATTACCTTATTACATCATCCTAATAGCACCATGAGGTTGGTATTGCTATTCCAGTTCAACAGATAAAAGTATAGAGTATTAGAAACTGTTGGTGGATTGTCCAAGGTCACACTGCCGTTAACTAAACAGAGACGGTGTTTAAGGCTTGGTCTTCTCATTCTGGAACGTATATGCTCTTTCCAATCTCTCTTACTACATTTGGGAATTTAAGATATTGTTTTCCTATAGTTTTCAGTTTCCTGATAAAACAGTTTATTACAGACTGTATCTGTAAGCAAGCTAGTTTGAGAAAATTTAATACAACACAGGGGCTGCTGCTGTGACTATGTTGTTGTTTCCAAGTCCAATTTTTTTTTTTTTTTTTTTTTTTTTTTTTTTTTTTTTTTGCGTTACGCGGGCCTCTCACTGTTGCGGCCTCTCCCGTTGCGGAGCACAGGCTCCGGACGTGCAGGCTCAGCGGCCATGGCTCAAGGGCCCGGCCGCTCCGCGGGATGTGGGATCTTCCCGGACCCGAGCACGAACCCGTGCCCCTGCATCGGCAGGCGGACTCTCAACCACTGTGCCACCAGGGAAGCCCTCCAAGTCCTATTTTGTTGTTAGAAGAGTTTAACCTTAGATTATTTTCTTCTGAAATACAGAAACTCACTAGAAGTATTCCTTGCTTTTAGAAGGCAAGATATTCTCAAAGCTGAAATTGCAAAGCAAAGGAATTAGGAATGATTATGCTTTTCATATGCATTCACTTTATTAAAGATTTACCAAAAGAATCCTATAAATATGCAAAAGTGTTCTTTATGCATTTCAAATATGATTCAGTTGACCAAAAAATTTTAATCATTTTGTAATCAATTTTTCCAAGAAACTTATCTCTTGTTCTTTCTCAACTATATTTTCTCATTTCTCAAAAAATTTTCTTTTCATCTTTGAACAGTGAGATTGGCCTCATCCTGTGCCTTCAAAATTAGTGATGAGTAAAGAATTCCAAAGAGATCAGGGGAAATACTTAATACTGAACTTGGATATACAGCAACTGGAACTAACTTGGAATTCCTGAATGATAGAGTGTTATCTACTCTGCTGTTATTGAAGTTTCTCCTGTTCTCATATTTGTAGCCCAAGAGGCAGGTCCATGTGGCTTTCAGTTTAGGTGAAGAGTCAAGAGCTTCATTCCTGAGGGAAGGGAGAGCAGCAGAGAACTTCAAGGTTCATGGTGTGTGCACAAGCACTCTTTGATTTATTAATTTATTATTTTTAGTCTGACCACAAAAGCATTTCTCTTGTAACTATGTTTCTTGCCTGAGATGAAACATCACTGATTTTTAAAATCTTTGGATGAAGGCTCTTTTTTCTGGAACGTGGAGAAGGCATGGGGGTGGGGCTGGGTATTTGTGAGTTGTCAAAAGAAAAGAGGTTGGTGGAGAACAGATGGCCTCCTCCAGCCATGCATATTCATGAGTGCATTTATTTCATTATGTCGTCCCCTGGGAAACCTTGTACTTCAGCTTTTATAAGTTTGTATGGCCATCAAATTGAGCAGTCAGAGCCCTCTGTCAAACACTGTGTTGCTGCAAACTTTGAAGAAAAATATGTGAAAGCATTCACTTCTCACTTTTGTCTTGACTTTTCTTCGCTGAAACACCTGTGATTTTGAGAGCTAAGACAAGAATGTCGTTGAGCATAATAAATGTTCAGTGTTGATAGCTGAGCTGACACGTTGCCTTAATCAGATGGCGGCGTGTTATGTTTAGAGTATCACTAAGCACATTGTTTGCTAATTTCATAAGAAACATGAAATTAAAACATGTCTGTGTGTCTGTTACAGCATCTCCAGAGTTCATGCCAGGCCCTCCTCATTTGTGGATCTGAAATGGGTCACTTCACAGTTTGGAAACTGTTCATTATTGAATTCCCTGGGCATCTTTGGCAGAGAACTACCTGTTATGTGCTTCGTCAGATTCCTTTCCACTGGACCAAAACACAGAGAGGGCTGTGAGCATCACAGGTTTCCCCCCCTTGCATTATAAGCAAGTTTCTGGCTGGTGCTTAATGAAAGCATCTCGATTGCCTTTGCTTTAAATGCATTACTGTCTCCATGCATGGCCTTGAAGAACTGTTGATGTACGATAAATTGTTTTACAGATCTGTCAAGATTTTTACTTGTGAACTTCTCTATCAGGTGCTAAGATGTCCTCTTCTCTGAGAATCTATGTGGCAATGGAGGCATGCGTGAAGTCTGCCCACTTGGATGAGGCAGGTCATTCATTTTCTTAAAATCCTTAATAACCATGATGGATTTAATAATAACAATAACAGTAACAAGAACATAACCTAACATTTATTACGCATTACTGTATGGCAGGCACCACACTAAGAATTTTACAGAAAACTTATTACAGTTACACGATTAGGATTTACCTTTTGCAGTTGAAGATACTGATGTTTAAAGAAGTTGGGTATCTTCTGTATATTGTGTCAAGAAATATGAGAGCCTTTTAAACAAAATGTTGTCTCATTCAATTCATGTGATCTCTCAGGAATAAGAGATCACAAGAATTATAAGAAGCTGAAAGATCCCATGAAGTCTAGGCCTGAGTAGATTTCATAGCAAGAAAAGTAGCTTGCAAATAAGTTATTGGGCATCGAAACCATGGGAAAGGAAACTATTTTGCAGAGATGTAGAGAACAGGGAAGCATGTAGTTGAATGGGGGTGGCTGAGTCTCTGATAGTTTCATAGCTTCCACCTGCATCTCCCAGGAGCTCCAACTGCAATTCATTTCCATGTGTGATCTATAGTCTTACAATAACCTTCCCTCGACTTCAGGTAGCTTCAGTGGGTTTCTATTCCTTGCAACCAAAAGTTTGAACTTGCAAATAATGGAACTAAGATTCAAACTCTTGCTTTTAGACTTTAAACGGAAGCCCACGCTTGCTCTAAGTCATCCTCTGTTTTTCTTCCACACTGGAAGAAAAGGGCCCAGTGAGTATGGCCATGGAGCAACACATCTTTCTAGAGCTATCAAGTGAGGAGACAAAAACAAATATGTAAAGGAGGAGGCTGTGTACACAATAACTTCTGGTAGAATAGCAATAAATTTAAGCAATAGATAATGCTAGTCTAAGACTACCTTTATTAAAACAATTTTTTGTTTTTAAAAGGTTATAAAAATGAAAACGCTTATTAAAAGTTCTTATTATAGTCAAATTTTATGACAGGAATACATAAAGTAAAAGCTAAAAGCTCTCCTCTTGTTCTCCTCACTCCAGTCATCAGGGACCCCCTATGCACAGTTTGGTATGTGGCTTTTCTATGTGGCTTTTCTATGGGCAGACAAGATACATGCATATAATGGGGTTGTGTTCAGACACTTCATACTTGCTTCTTATTGATTGTACATTATACCATGGATGCCCTGAGGTATGAATACACTCAAATTTGGCTCATTTATATTCAGAGCTACATGGCATATACCATGGTGCACCAGCTCTCTACTGATGAGTATTGGATTGTCTCCACATTTCTGCTATTACATACCAGACTTCAGTGAGCAGAAACAATTCTCTTTAAAGTACCTCATTTACTCATTTTAGACCATATTTCAGAAACACTGCTAGAAGGCCTAAAAATGTAATCATCTACCCTTATAAATCCTAAAAGGCAGGTAAGTATAATAGGCATTCATCTTCAAGTATCACCTAAAAAGCAGTTTCGATGACATTTATTAAGGTCCCATGGTGCTAGCCATTAATCAGAATTCCTCTGGGTTTTAGTGTGATTCAGGGGAGGAAAGGGTATCATTGCTATGCCTTCTGTCTATCTAAAAAAGGTTTTAAAACATTAAAAAAATAACAGTGATTAACCACTGACTCTCAGGGGGAATATGGGATTGCTCTCTGACTAATTTACCCCTGACTGCTAGAAAACCACCTAGTAAGCAAGTATTTATTGATCAGGTATGAAGTGCCCAGTACAGATACAGGAAAAGATCTAGGATTTTTTTTTTTTATCCTTCATACAAGAACCTATACTCTCTGAGCAAGTAGAGCTGGAAAAGATGAATGGGCTGAAGTAATCACACATTGTCACTGATGTTTTAGGACTTTGTATGTATGATTTCAGAAACAAGGTAGATATATGCAGCACAGAGAATATAACAATATTGAGAATATTTAGAAAACTTCTGGTAACGTTTTATGAAATATGAGGATTTTCCTTACCAAGAATGCAAAAACACATCAGTTAAAAGCTGTGTTTTCTGAATATTTACTTCCTTCCAAAGTCATAGTAGATAAGGAAATCTTCAAAATTAGTGAAGCGATATATATGATAGCTGTCTCCATACTTCTATATCGAGAGCCAGTTAGGTGAAAATACCATGTTTAACACTTTAGAAGATGTCAAGACTGAAAAAAACACTATCGCTATGCAAAAGGAACGTAAGGTTAATGCTGTATAATAAATAGCTAGAGTATACATATTTTTAGCTTAAAAAATGTAAGAGTTATTATTAAGGACCAATTTGTTTGATGTTTTCATCAACTTTTTCTTAAAAAAAATTAAACAGCTATGTATGATTTTCCTAATAATACTCTTCTGTGCCTATAACCACCCAGTGCAAGTGGTTTGCTTTGCTTTGTTGCTAGGTGAGTCCTTGGGATGAGACTTTTATTGTGATGAGTAGTTACAACTGACATTTATTGAGGGTTTACTAGGTGACCAGCAGCATGCTACAAGATTTAGGTGGATTTTAAAAATTCTTCCAGCAGGCTCTTGTGGGAAGGTGTTTACAAATTACAGAATCTGACAGCTATTAAATGGCTGAGCCGGGGTCCCGGGCCAGGTTCTGTAGCACTCTGTACTGCTGTGCCCATGTTTACCAGTCATTCTCAGTACACTTTGTAATGTTCGCCTTATCTCAATACCGCCCAAATAGTACTTTCTTAATGTTTATCCTAAATCAACTCACTTTTTTATACCTGTTACTTATTCTAAGCATTTCGGGCCAGAAAATTTGGGGGTTTATTGTACTAGTTATATGTTTTCTCTAAAGGGTAATCAAATAAATAGATAACCATATAAACAAAAATGTCTGTCCATGTGCCACCTGCAATGATTTTGTTTTATTATGCCTGTTACTTGTACCACACTTGGGGAAACTCTTCACCCTGAATTTTATTTTTAGCTTTTTCTTTTTTATATCACCATATGCTCTCTGGGTACATGTTCATTAGAGTCATCCACTTCCTTACAAAGAAAAGTGACTGTGTAAAATTAGGTTTGCATTTCAAGCCACCATGAAAATAGATGTTTGTGTATGGAGGAAATAATTAATCCAAAGGGCTCATCTCACATAAACTGAATACAACAGGAAATACGCTTTCAGAGGTAATCCTAACAGATATAACTTTACAATTAAAATTGCCAGCTGTCTAAAGTTACCAGAATATACCCTCACCAGCAAAGTCTTGCCATGTAAGACATATAATTACTCAATTATTCTGGCTTTCTTTAAAAGGTATCTTAAAAATGAAAAAGAAAAACAACAGAAGAAAAGGGTTATGTACCACCATTTGGATTAATTGATAAAGTGTGTCATTTAATTAAACTAGTTAATTCTTATTAATATTGCTGTTAGTTATTATTATTGTTATTATTATTAACTTTATGAAAAAATCAAGAGAATATATTGTTCCAAAGGGTATTTAAGGTCTTTATTCATTTTGAGTAATCAGAGGGTCAAGTATAACTTACAGAACAATATATGTAATCAGAAGAAGCAATTGCCAAAAGAAAAAATATTATTTCCCTGCTTGTAATCAACCAATTTTTGACTTTATAATCCCACATAGAAAGATTAGTTGAGAAATTCATAGTGATATATAAAGCTACCCTTTCAGAAAATTAACTTTCAGGACCATGCAACAGACAAAAATTAAAATAAATTGAGAAGGGATCAGCAAAATTTTTTTACCACATTTTGGACTCCTCCCAGTTAGGACAAAGTCCTCATTGCTTATTCTGAACAGGGAAACCCATTAATTTCTGCAATGTGGGCAGAATATAAAACATCAGCTTTCATTGGTTTTTAGAATTTTAGAAAAAGGCAAAAATCTTCATTAATTGTCTCATCCTGAGAGGTAGATAGGTATTACTCAGTTTTCTCGCTCAGTAATTTGGAAGTTGAAGCAAAATGTTAAATTGCTTGGTTCTGTTTTCAAATTTTCCACTCTGCCTTTGACTCAAGCAGGTGGTCAGTGTTTGCATTCAAGACCCGGGATCCTGCAGCTCAGGACCTCAATCAGGCGTTCAAAAGTAATAGCATCTTATCTCCAGGAGGTATCAGGAGCACCCCCGAAAAGACTGCGTAGCTCTGTGCTCAGTGTACCAGTTTTGTACTTCGGAAAAAGGAGAGGGTCTCTTTCCCCAAAGCCCATATTCAGAGGGAGTGCAGCAATATGGTACAGATGCAAACCCTGCTGTGCCCCTGCAGTGCAGGCATTTGACTTGGAGAGAGGAGTAGTGTTGGAAAACTCAAGACACTAGATCTGAGGGTGGGGCTAGCTCTCGATGTGGTTTTATGTCAAAGCAAGTGTAGGTTTCACCCTGACTTCATTTTAGGTCCTACATTCGAGAACACACTTTTAGGTGGGAACGGGGCACCCAGAGAGCCCTCTGGGTGTTATGAGTATGAAGTAACAGACCTGCAAACAGTCTGTGTTCTTTCTCTTGAATTCTGAATTTGCTATTGGATATTTACCCCTAAGGCATTTCCTATTTCCTGATAAGGAGGTATTTTATAGTAAAAAGAGCCATGAACTTAGAAATGAGGAAGGCTTCAAGAAACTGAAGGTTATTTTTGTTGTTTGTTTGCTTGATGGGGGAAATCATGGCCATATGGTGAAAACTTTGCTTTACGTTCCAGCAGTCTGCTTCTAGGATATAATGGAAAAGTAGCCACATAGTTGACCAACAATAAATAACAAATACACAGAACTTAGCATAGTGCCTGGCAAGGAGAAAGCACTAAAGAAATGTTCCTTTTATTTCCTTGCTCTCATTTCTCTTTCGAACCTTGAGAATGGAATATTCCATGTTCCTTCTGTTCCTGTCTGGGAATTATTTACTCACAGTTACATCCCTGCTGGATTGTGAGTCCCTTTGAGGGCATCAAATGATGTCTTATTAATTATACTACGTCTCATTCCCAACCTTATGGGGTAGCACTTACACACAATAGGTGCTCAATAAATGTTAAAAATATAGTTGAGAGTAAGTACGGTGTTACAACTGGAGGTTCACTTCCTGTGTTCAGTATTATATTTCATTAAAAGGATCTAAATCGCTTGTTTGAGAAAGACTACCTATAGGAGATTTGTCAGCGTGGACTCATTTGGTAACTTGAAAAACCTGGTAGATGAGCTTTATGTGTTAGGCTCTTGGATAGTTGTCATGGCACCCTTATTGTGTTGCTTCCCACTTTGGGTTGAACTTCTGTCCCTCAGACAGAAGTTTCTTGCTTCTTGCTTCACTAGAACAGCTCTTGACTTGATTGCAAATTAAAACTCTTGAAGGGGTGGCTCACGCCAGTGATTTTTCAACCACTACACTGTTAGTGGGGATTTGTGATTATCGCCACTGCTCCAAACTTCTATAAGCATTTGCATTTTGAAATGATTAGGATGACCATTCACTGAGAATGTGATATATATATTTTTTCTTTTGGTGTTTCTGAAAGAACAGTGAGGAGAGAGCAAATTGCTATTGTATCCATTTGGATAGAAGCCCATCTCAGGGAGATTTTGGGGACATGGCTCAAACTTTGGCTCTTACTTTAGCCTTTTAGAAGCATTTCCTCTTGAGTCATTGAAGGGCTCTTAGAGCCTCACAGCTTTCCAGAAGCTATGAATTCTTAATGAAATTTGACTTTTAGTTGGAGGTGTTATTATTAGTGCTGCAATATGAGAAGACTTGGGGAGACAGAAAGCAGAACACACCTTTTTTTTTTTTTTTAAGATTAAAGTTGCAGTTCTTTCCCTCCCTTCCTGTTTTCCTCTGTCTCAGCCTTTTTTGTTTGTTTGTTTTCTTTCTCCCTCCCCCGTAATTTGAACTAGCAGCTGGGAGAAGTAGTGCTTGAATAGTATTACCCAAAGCATGGTCCATTTATGATGATCAACAGAATTCGATGGACTGTTTATTAAACATTCATATTCCTGACCATTCCTCCAAACCTACCAAATCAGAAAAATCTCCACGTTATGTGGATTTCTTTTTTTAACAAGGTTTTTGTTTTAAACAAGATTTTGTTTTAAACAAGTACCTTATTTTATGCTCTTAAAGTTTACAAACAATTTGGGCTGTGTGCTTGAATTCAGGGAAGTAAAATCAAGCCCAATTAAAAATAATCTTTTCTCAATGCTTGAATACCTTATTTTTATAAGCAACTTATAAAAACCTCATTTTGAAAGATGCTATTTCGCCTATTATAAAATATGGAGGTTCATGGCTGGCACTTCTGTGGCAGTCCAGAAGCAATGGAATCATGCTTCCTGGGTTGCCTTTCATAGCTACAGTGGATAAATTGATGCAGTAAAACAAAACCCCACAGAGAAAACCTCAGCATCTTCTTAAGTCTTCATTATGTACAACAGCATCTCCATGGCTCCTGCTTAACTGAGATCATATGTGACTTCATCAAGAAGATGACCCATGTCTCTATCCATAGTGGAGAAAATGGGTTTTATATAGCATGTAAATCATACTCCCTCCTCTAAAATGATATTGATGTAACCAAATTTAGTACTGATCTCCTGCTTAATATGTTTTTAAAAGCAGCAAGGAAATTCAAATTTCAATGCCCAAATCAAGTCCTGTCATTCCACAGAACTGTTAAAAGGTTTCATTCTAAAATCATATTTCTGTCTACCAAACCCTGACATTTGAGTCGATGAAATTGTTTACCCTTGATGTTTTTTTTTAAATCAGTTTACTGAAATGTTTTGACGGATGCTGTATAATCATATCCTCTATTACCAGGTATCGTTCATGCTTCTTAAATTTGATTTTAATCCATTTTGCATATATAAACTATCAAATAAAAGCCAGTAATGCTGTGATTGAAATTCAGCCCCCATATGCATCTGGGGGATAACTTTTTATTTCTTCCCACAGGTTCCCTGCTGACAAGTGCAAAACAAAGCACGCCCGTGAAAAGTGGATTGGAGGTGAAAATACTTGATGGTAAGAAAGAAAGTCACCAGAGTGGTCACAAATGTATCTCAGGGTGAGGTCAGGGGTAAAACAGGAAGAGAATGTTGAAGAGAAGGACACCACACATTTACTTAAATGACTATACATTTACTGTGACTATAAGAAGAACAGAAAATATTAATGATATGACAAGGAAAGAAAGGAATGATATAATTGAGCAGTGTGAGGTTCAAGGCATGGTAGACAGAAAGGTCCCTAAAGATGTCCATGGTCTAAAACCCCAAAACTCGTAGTATGTTACACAACATAGCAAAGGGGACTTTGCAGATTGAATTAATGTTAAGGGCCTTATAATAAGGAAACTTCTGTGGACTGTCCACATGGGTCCAATCTAATCACAATAGTTCTTAAAAGCAAAGAAGTTTCTGCAGCTGGAAGTAGGAGAGATGAGGCAGGAAGGGAAGTTAGAGCAGTTCAAAGTGTGAGAAGGACTCAACCCACTACTGCTGACTTTGAACATGAAGGGCCACAAACCAGGGAATGTGCAGGCCTCTCGAACAACCCCTGACCAACAGCTGGTGAGAAAACAGGGACCTCCATCCTACAACCACTTGAAATTGAATTCTGCCAGTATCCGAAGTGAACCCGTAAGCAGATTCTCCTCCAGAGCCTCTGGTCTGTCTGAGACCTGGATTTTGTTCTCGTGAGACCAAAGCAGAGAAGTAAGTCCAAGCACCTTGGCACTTCTGACCCACAGAACTGTGAGGTAATAAATGTGTGTCACTGGAAGCTGCTAAATTTGTGGTACTCTCATATGGCAGCAATAGAAACACATAAGAAAAAGGCAATGGGTTTTTGCAGGAGAGATGACAAACTCAAATCTAGAATGGACATGGGGAGAGAGGCAGTAGTGGTAATGACTCTGGACTTGGATGAAATGGTGTTCAAATTCAGCTGTCACTTACTAGCTGAGTGGTTTTGTTACTTAGGAGACCACACCTTTTTAACAGTTGATTTCCTCCTCTACAAACTGGAAATAACAACAGCATCTCCTGCACTGGCTCATAGTGAGGCTTAAATGAGATAATGGATGTATGAGCACTTAACAGTGCCTGGCAGAGAAATGGCACTGAGGAGAGTGGCTTTCCTAAAACATACAAAGCAATCTTTTGCCCCTCAAATTCAAGGACAGGTGACAATGGACAGGCTTTACTTGAGAGGATTTGCAAAGTAGAATCCTCAAGGGAAAAGCCAGGTTCCAGCCAAGGCCTGGAGATGGAGACATTGTGCTCAGAAAAGGGTCTGGAGCAAGTGGTGAACCAAAAGTGACTCAGAGCAGCCATCTCACATTAAAATATGCATAAAGATCACCCAGGGACAGAGGATTCTGGACAGATGGCAGAGTAGGAAGCAGTGGGAATTTATCTCCCCACCCAGACAACAGTTGCACTGGCAGAATCTTTCTGGTATAACTATTTTGGAACTCTAGAGTCTATCGAAGGCTTCAACTTTCAGGGGAAGGCTTGGGTGATAAATTGTGTTTAATTTTGGTCAATTTCAGCTCTTAGCATGGTACCAGCTACCCATCTCCCACTCATTCCAGGAACCATGGGCAGTCTTAGTTGTTGTACCTCCCCCCTGTTTTTGTAAGACCCTCCCTCTCTGGCTGAAGTGACCTCCAGGTGATTTAAAGGAAGGGCCCCCTTCACCGTTTCTTTCATTTTACTCTCTTTTCCCCTCTTGGGAGACAAACATTAAAGACTGGGACATTTTAAAACAACTGCACAAATGGAAATATTAGGAAGTGACATGTGCTGTGCATGTCCAGGGAAAGGTTCAGAAAAGACCTATGAAGACCTTAAGTTTACACCACAGGCTGTTCCTCAGCACAGAGACACCCTACAACAATGCAAAAAAGACAATAAATAAGAACAAAAAGCCCAGCAAACCCTGAGGGAGGGGTAGAATCTGATCTCCAGAGTTACCACATTATAATATATTATATATTATTATATTCAAACACCCAGTATTCATCCAAAAAATCAGAAAGCATATAAAGAAGCAGGAAAGAATGGTCCATTCAAAGGCAACAAATAAATCAAAAGCTGTCCCTGAAAAAGGCCTAATGGCAGATATACTACACAAAGACTTTAAGACAACTGCCTTAAAGATGTTTAAGGAACAAAAGGAAGATGTGGAGAAAGTCAAGAAAACAAAATAAGAGCAAAATGGAAATTTCAATAAAGATATAGAAAACCTAAAAAAGAAACCAACAAGAAACTGTGAAAAGAAAAAAAAAAAGAAACTGTGGGGTTGAAAAGTACAATAACTGAAATAAAAATTTCACTACAGGGATTCAAAGACAGATTTGAATAGGCAGAGAAAGAATCAGCAAACTTGAAGATAGGGCAATGGAAATTATTGTTTCTGAGGAACAGAGAAAAAAAGATTGAAAAGAAGTGAACAGAGTCAAAGGGACCTATGGGACACCAAGTGGACCAACATACTCACTGAGGAGTCCCACAAGGAGAAGAGAGAGAAAAGGTAGATAGGATATTTGAAGAAATAATGGCTGAAAACTTCCAAAATTTGAGGAAAGATGTAAATATAAATATCCAAGAAGCTTAATGTGCTCCAAGTAAGATGAATTCAAAGAGACCCACACTGAGACATATTGTATGCAATTTTCAAAAGTCAAAGAGAGAATCTTGAAAGCAAGAGAGAAACAACTCATCACATACAAATGGTCATCAATAAGATTATCATCAGATTTCTCATCAGAAACTTTGGAGGCCATTGGTAGTGAGCTGATATATTCAAAGTGTTAAAAGAAAAAAATGGTCAACCAAGAATCTATCTAGCAAAACAGTACTTCAAAAGTGAGGGCAAAATTAACACATCTTTGACGGGAGATGTATTACGGTCACAGGAGTTAGTTTCTGCAAAAATCCCCCAGTCAATAATGTGTTAAGACATTCCTAGCTAAATAAAAGCTGAAGGAATTTGTTACCACTAAACCTATCCTGCAAGAAATGATGAAGGTAGTTCTGCAGGGTGAAATGAAAGGCCACTAGAAAGTAAAACAAAGCTATATGAAGAAATAAAAATCCCAATTATGGTAAATACATGAACAATTATGAAAGCTAGTATAATTGGAACATGGTTTGTAGCTCAACTTTTTGTTTTCTGCATGATTTAAAATACTAATATATTTTTTAAAAAGCAATTGTTAGCCTTAAATCTAATATTATTGTAATTTTGGTTTTGTAATTGTAAATTTTGTTTTCTACATAATTTAGGAGACTAATGCATTTTTTAAAATTATTAGTTTGTGTTTCTGGGCATATAATGTATCAAGATAAGAAAATCATCAATATAATGCACCATATAAACAGAATGAAGGAAAAAACCCCACATGATTATCTCAATTGATACAGAAAAAGCATTTGACAAAATTCAACATTCTTTCATGATAAAAACACCCAACAAAACAGGAATAGAAGGAGGCTACCTCAAGATAATAAAAACTATCTGTGAAAAATCCACAGCAAACATCTGACTGAATGGTGAAAGACTGAAAGAAAAAGATGTCCACTTTCACCACTTCAACTCAACTAGTACTGGAATGCTAGTGAGTTTAATTAGTCAAGGAAAAGAAATAAAAGGCACCAAATTGCAAAGGAAGAAGTAAAATTACCTCTATTCACAGATTATATGATTTATATGTAGAAAACTCTAAAGATTCCACAAAAAACTATTAAAGCTAATAAATGAATTCAGCAAAGTAGCAGGATACAAAGTTAGCACATAAAAATCAGTTGCATATCGATACACTAACAATGAACAATCTGAAAAACAAATGACAAAAACAACTCCATTTATAATAGCATCAAAAATAATAAAATACTTAGGAATTAACTTAACCACTGAGGTGAAAGTCTTGTACGATGAAAACCATAAAGCATTGTTGAAAGAACTTTTAAAAGATACAAAAAATTGGAAACACATCCAATGTTAATGGATTGGAAAACCTTATATTGTTACATTGTCAAAACTACTCAGAGATCTACAGATTCAATGCAATCCATATCAAAATCCCATTGACATTTTTTGCAGAAATATAAACTCATCCTAAAATTCACACGGAATCTCAAGGGACCCTAAATAGCCAAAACAATCTTGAAAAAGTACAAAACTGCAGGGCTCATACTTCCTTATCTCACAACCTACTGCAAAGCTGCAGTAATCAAAAGAGTGTGGTACTGCCATAATGGCAACCACAGAGATCAGTGGAATGGAATGGAATGGAATAGAACAGAATAGAGAGCCCAGAAATAAACCCTTGCATATACGGCCAAATGATCTCTGACAGAGCTGCCAAGATCAGGCAATGGGAAAGGACAGTCTTTTCAACAAATGATTCTGGGAAAAGTGGATATCCACATGCAAAAGAATGAAGTTGGATACTTACCTAATACCATATAAAAAATTAATTTTAAATGGATCAAAGACTTGAATGTAAGACCTAAAACTATAAAACCGAAGAAAACATAGGGCAAAATCTTCATGACTTTGGATTTGGAAAAGTTTTCTTGGATATGACACTAAGAGCACAGGCAACCAAAGAAAAAATAGACAAATTGGACTTCATGAAAAATTTAAAAATTTGTGTAACAGAAGCTGATATCAATAGAGTAAAAAGGGAACTCAAAGAATGAGGTAAAATATTTGCAAATCAATTATCTGATAAGGGATTAATATCCAGAATATATAGAGAACTCCTAAAATTCAACAACAAAAATACTTTATTCAAAACTGGGCAGGACTTCCCTGGTGGCTCAGTGGTTTAGAATCTGCCTGCCAATGCAGGGGACATGGGTTCGAGCCCTGGTCTGGGAAAATCCCACATGCCGCGCGCGGAGCAGTTAAGCCCCTGCGGCACAACTACTGAAGCCTGTGCGCCTAGAGCCCGTGCTCCGCAACAAGAGAAGCCACCGCAATGAGAACCCCGTGTACCGCAACGAAGAGTAGCCCCCGCTCACCACAACTAGAGAAAGCCCGCGTGCAGCAATGAAGACCCAACGCAGCCAAAAGTAAATAAATTAGAAAAGAAAAAAAAAGCTGGGCAAAGGATCTGAAAAGATATTTCTTCAAAGAAGGTATACAAATGGCCAATAAGTACATGAAAAAATGGTCAAAATTACTGATCTTTAGGAAAATGCAAATCAAAACTGAGATACCATTATACCCATTAGTATGACTACTATCAAAAACATAAAAATAAGTGTTGGTAAGAATGCAGTGAAATTGGAACCCTTGTGTGCTGTAGGTAGGAACATACAATGGGTACAGCTGCTATGGAAAATGGTATGGCAGTTCCTCAAAAAATTATAAATAGAATTACTATATGATCCAGCAAGTGTAATTCTGGGTATATACCCAAAAGAACTAAAAGCAAGATCTTAAAGAGGTATTTGTACATTCATGTTTATAGCAGCATGACTCACAATAGGTAAAATGTGGAACGAATGGACAAGCAAAATATGGTCTATGCACACATTGTAATATTATTCAGCATTAAAACGGAAGGAAATTCTAACATACGATACAACATGGATGAACATTGAGGACATTATGCTAATAAATAGGCCAGTCACAAAAAGACAAATGCTATACAATTCCCCTTATATGAGTGAGATAGAGTTGTCAAAAGCATAGAGACAGAAAGTAGAATGGTGAGTGCCAGTTGCTAGGGGAGGGAGAAAAGAGGAATTATTATTTAATGGATATAGTGTGTCAGTTTTGGAAGACGAAAAGAGCTATGGAGATGTATGGTGGTGATGGTTGCACAGCATTATAAAAGTATTTGATACACTTGAATTGTACACTTAAAATGGCTAAGGTAGTAAATTTTATGGTATATGTATCACAATAAAAAAAGTAGAAACAAAAAGATCACGTGGAGATCTGGGTACAAAGCAGATTCCGGTTCAGCAGGTGGGGTGGGGCCCAAGATTCTGCATTTCCAACAAGTTCTCAGGTGATGCAGGTGCTGCTGGTCCATGGACCACACTATGAGTAGCAAGGAATTAGAGCCCATGAGAGAAGAACGCTCACCATCTCCCGTAACACTGCTGGATGGTCATGAGAGATGAAGCGAATGAAAAGCAATGAGAAGGGTTTGCTGGGCTGGTGAAAGCGGGACTGAATGAGCAGGCTCAGCTCGGCTGTGCGGGGAAGGCCTCCCCGCTTTGTCCGTGCTGTTCCCGGTGCTGGGCGTGGCCCACTTAGACACAGCTGTGTGTGTCTGTGTATTGTCAGCACCTGCAGGCAGACAACTCCTCAGTCTTCGCTGTTTCCTCACGGTCTCTTTTAGGAAGCCCACACTAGTGAGAAAACTCAGGAAGCGGGTCCTGCGGAAGGATTAAACCCAGTCTTCCTTCTCCGTGCTCCGGAGTTGAGGTGGAGAGGAGAATCGAGACAGGTAGGACATTTTTCAACAATATTCTTTTAAAAAAGTAAGGTCTTGGCTGTGTATGACTTATGCTTCCCTTCCGTTTCAGTCATTTCATTTTTCAAGGTACTTTCACATCTCTTGTTCTCACGGTTTTTTTGTTATTAAACTCTAAAGGTGTTCACATGCAGTACCTAGGTATGGTGTTTTGCATTCTCATCTGAAATGAAATGTTGGTGTCCCTGCAGTCTTAGAACACAAGGTAGTGAATGTTTTCTCCTCTATCTTTCTGTTGTTTTTCACATAAGGACACGCTGTGCTCATTACAGCCTCAGAGTAATCAAGTTCTGCAGGCCTCTCATGGCCTCCAGACTGACTAAGTAGTCAGGAGAGTGGACTGACTTCCTGTGAAGGTTCCTGGTTAGTGCCTATGCTTAAAAGATTGGCTGTGAGGGATTAAGCTTTTTTTTTGGATTAATTTTGGTTTTTTTTCTTTTTCTTTTTTTTTTTTTTGCTGGGTGTAAAATGTATTGAACTGTTATTATAGTAAATATTTTATGTAAACTATTCTCACGTTCCTGTAAAGCAGGGCAAAGTGATAGTAAAAGTACAAGTAGGCAAGGTATATATTAACATTTTAATATATTCATCACTGTCGATGTTTTTGTTATTAGTTTCAAGACGGACTGATAGAGTTACTGACTGAACTTTATGATCTAATCCTCAGGGATGCAATGCCTGAGTGAATTTGGGTTTAAGTGATTTAATGAAAAATGAATTTTTAAGGAAAATGATGGCAGGTAATAAATGAGCTACTTCCCACCTGCTTCTGATATACAACCCAATGGTAGTTCTATTCAGTTAAGCAAAAGATAGATCACTTTAGCCACACCAGAAATAACCTTCCCTGAACTTTGTGAATGGCAATTGGAGAAAGTAGCCCAAGGTCCCTTGAAGTTCCTCACAAAGATTTTGTCTAAAGTGAGATTTTAAAAGTGGAAGGGACTTGGATATTTAAAAACAGAGATGCTTATTAATATGAAGGAGTTAGACTGCAAGAAATTTCCAGATTAACTCGTGCTTAGTCAAAGTGAAAATTAAGAATTTTGACTCTTGGTGATGCTACTGCTTAAAAGGAAGGTTTGGTATGTTTCTTTTTTATGTCCAGGGGTTCATTGCCTTGGACACTTCACTTGTGTGATTGGGGGCAGCCAAGTCTTTGAAACACAATGGCTGAGGAAAGGGTTCAGCTGTCTTTACCTGATACGAGTTATGTCAAGATGTATTCAGTCAGCTACCAAATGTTTCAGTGCTTATTGTATCTCAGGCACTCAACTAATCACTACTGAAGCAACGGTGAACAAATCGCCCATGCCCTCTATGGTTATAGTTCTGTTTGGGGAGCTGGATGATAAACATATACGGGTGTGAATATTGATGGGGTAAATGCCATGAAAGAAATAGAGAGACGGGCGTGACAGGGAATAATGGAGGAGAGAAGCTCTTCTCGCTAAGAGCTAGGAGGGCACTGAGATGGTGGACGCACTGCGGAGCTAGAGTTCTCAGAGACCCCTCTCCAGCCCTGCCTCCATCTCTTACTCTGGGCACCCACTTTGAAGAGATTGCCAGCAGAATAAAAAACCAGAGTTTTGGGATCTCCCCAAGGTGTCAGTTATTGAGCCAGTGACACCTTCACACAGTGGGTCTCAAACTTGGTTGAACTTGGCAATCACATAGGGAGTTTGAAAAATAACTGATAACTGACTCCCACCCCCAAAGCGTCTGCTATAATTGGCATGGCGGGGTGCCTGGAGAGTTTGAAAAGCTCCCCAGGTGTTGCTCCTGTAAAGCATGGTTGGGGAACTCTTCGGGCAGAGATTCTCAAGCACTCAAGTGCATCAGCATCACCTGGAGGGCTTATTAAACCACGGATTGCTGGACCCACCTGCAGATTTCTGATTTAGTGGGTGTGGGATGGAGCTCAAGAATTTAGCGTTCTCACAAGCTCCCAGGTGATGCTGCTGCTCGTCCAAGTACTGCATTTTGAGAGCTCTTCCTATAATGCATAAAATCAGGTTACTTGCTGGAAGAGTGGCATCTAGTTGAGTAAAATTAAAATCCTGACACTCAACACAGTGTGCTTCCTCCTCACCCCTCTCCCCTTGGAGAGAAACACAGTACTAGTTAAAAGTCCCCACTTCTATTTTCAAAATATTAATTTTACTTCCTGTTCTTCCACCATTCTTTGCGACATAAGAAAGTAGAGAACAAAGACTGTTCCCCCGGTGTGAGACCATTTTGCCTTTTGTGTCTTAGTACCCAGCAGTTAGTTTAATCAGAATTTAATTGCCCAGGTAGAAATCAGGTAGTTTTGTAGCAGAGTTTATTAAATTCCTCTCCTGGTGTTCCCTACCACTTTCCTTTGCAACTTTTCCGTCTCAGGTGATGTTATAAAATATCTAGGCTTCATGCTACCCTTGGAAATCTCAGCCAGGTAATCCTCCCTAAGTGGTGTTTTCTGTGAACTTGTTAACGTATGACTTAAATAGTGATGAATGGTAGAGACTTACATGAAGAGGAAGAAACCAGCTATGAGGACTGAAGAGCCTATGGGGGAAGAAATTAGGCTTTCTTCACCTTTTGAAGATGGAAAAATGATTTAAAAGTTCTGTTTGAGAACTCTGTTCCGGGTGATATACCAGCTCAAGGAAAATAATCAACTTCTGGGCTCCTTACCTGAAATCTGGGGATGCATCACGTACCTGGATCCAGGGGCTCACACAGTCTCTCACCACCCTCAGGCTTGGCTTTTTCTGTGTTGTCTTCAGTCGCCCATTAGACTCTTCCACAGGGGTGGCAAAGATGGTGCCCACCAGCCTCTGCTTTTATTCTACCAGTTACATCCCAGGGGAAAGCAGGTGCCTTTGTCTCAGTGACTCCAGCAAAATTCTCAAGGCTGAGTCAGGTGGCACACTCTGTTCCTTAACTAGTCACTGTATGCTGTTGACATGGAGGGCATCCTGACTGAGATGAGGACTAAGGTTGCCGCTAAAGTAGAGATGAAGGGAGAGCAAAAGGCATTCAAGGCTGGCATAGGGGGAGAGGAAAAGAAAGAGTGTAACACATGGGGAATATTCACGATACTTAACCTCGATAGCATGGGAACTGTCCAATGGGAACAAAGGTCTGTGGGGCTCTGGGGAACCCAGCAGAGAGAGTTGCTGGATCAGGGGATATCCTGGGGCTCTCAGGGGTAGGGATAGGAGAAGCTAGGAGTGACAGCAATTTACCAGCCACTATGCAAGTATTTCAATCTTTTACCAACCAGTGTTGCTGTTATTGTGTATAACACCAAATACCAACTCTGGTACATAGTCAAAATAAGAGTCCATGCTGTAGGGCAGAAAGAACCCAAGAAGACTCTCAGAAATCCTTTTGAATAACTGTGCAGTAAAAGTACCTTGAACTTGGAGACCATTTATTTTTTACTTTTAAAGTTCATTTGCATATTAAGTGTGTTTTTAAAAGTGAGTGAGTGAACAAACATCACCTGAGTGCAAGTAGCCAGCAGTGGACTACTGAATGTGTAGAAGAAATTCAAGTCACACATTCACCCAAATTTTGTATTCTATTTTTTACTATGTATTTACACTCCTTACTGAAATAATATTTTAAGTGTTACACTAGGAATAATGTAGTTTTATACTTGTAGGTTATTGGCAAAATGTTGTTTTATTGAATCTACCCATTTGTGACAATTGAGTCAAATTAGAGCAAATTAAACATCACACAACACAACAGGTTCAGTGTTCAGACAATTTCCTTCTGTGTCTTGGTGCCACGTCTTTCAAGAGTCCAGAATCGTGTAATTATATAAGTATAGATGACGACTGTATTTTTTATTGTATTATAAACTTCAGTAAGTTTGAGTTTCAAAAACTCATCACCGAAGAGCAGTGCTCCCAAGTAGTGCCCACAGGTGATCAAGCACAATTTTCAGCCTCCAGTGGCCATTCTAAACACATTTTCAAGGGGTACTTGTATTATTGGTAGATTGAAAGGTCTCTGTTGTGGTCAACCTCTTTGATCACCTCTGGGAAATACTCATCAAAGGAATTTTTGGGTGAAGAAAAATGGTGAATGGTAGAGGCCTTATTTTACCACGAATACTATAATTTTATATAACTAATTTACATAAAGGAACTGGATTTTGTGGTAAGAACACACATCAAACTAGTTTGTGGGCATCAAAAAAGTCCCAAGTGGCCGCTCTGCTGGATACTTTTAGTTCTGTCACTGCCACTGATTCGAGTTTAATCTGTTCTCATGGAAGTGGTTTGTCTAATATGGGTTGACGCTATGACCACTGACTTTCTTGAATTCCAAAGTACATTTTCCAATCAGTCACTGCAAATTAATATTTTGAGTCTTTGAGCTTGTTCTTCCTTATACATACGCATACACTCGAAAGAAAAACAAAACAAAAAATAGACCGGCACAGAAAAGCAGTATTTTGCCTGTTGTGTAAGGATTGAGTAAGGTTTGTGAGGCTTTGTAAAGCAATGTACTGGAGTGATTTTTATTCTCTAACTTTGTAAGAAATGACACATTTATTTCACTAAACCAATATTCAACTCCTCTGAGTGCCTAGTTTCCCGGGCTAGTGGGAAATTTAGTTTTAATCATTATTGGGGTTCCTTGTCCCTTAGAGCTATCTAAAGGTCCCAGAATCTTATATTTTCCACTTTGAGACCCTGTGGGCACCAAAGTTTTTCTGTATGAATATCTGTCCTTTTATCTTCTTCACCCGACTGCAAAGAATCTCTTCCATTTCGTGGGCGAATCTTTCGTCCTCTCCTTATCTCTATCCTCTCTTTTCTGCTGGCTCAGTTAACATAATCACCCTCAACATTTCCTTTTTTTTGCGGGGTGGGGGACAAAAGTGAGCTGCTGTTGTCACTCGCCAACACATCTACTCCTGAGGTAAAGGAATAAAAATGTCAGACTTCTTAAATGGGCAGGGCTTCATGCAGAAAGAGCAAAATCAAATTAATAACTTTCAGAAATTATTCTGAGTATAAAAATTCAAAATTCTTTTTCCCCTGAATATTCTTGCAAAATCAAAACTCTGAGTAGCTGTGCTGTGTATTTTGGTTCGCTTTATGTAGCCTTAGGATTCCAAATTCCTCCCCAGGGCACATGTATTATACCTGGAGAAATAGGGGCATAAATTCTCATTTGATTCTTCAAAACCATATGGGTTGGTAGCCATTATCTCCCTTTCACAGGTGAGAAAACTGAGGCTGAAATAATTTGGGACCTATGCTAGGTTAGTGATTGATTCATTTGGCAAATTCTTTGAGTATTATGTGCCAGACACTGTTCTAGCTACTAGGGTTACGTTTGTGAAGTAGAATGACCAGCTCTCTTCTCGTGGGGAGCTTCTACTGCAGTTGGGAGGGTAGAAAACAGGGGAAAAGCAAGCAGTGAATACATAATTTCATATTATGGTAATATGAATAGTTACGAATTATTGAGCTGTCAGTTTTTGCCAGTCCCAGGTATAAATGCTTAACATGTATTATCATCTAATCCTTAAAAAAAAAAAAATCCTTTGCAGTAGGGAATGTTTTACTGTTTTAGATGAGGAAACTAAGGGAGGCCCAGAGAGGTTAAGTGACTTGTACATAGTAAGCAATGGATTCAATCCCATGACTATATCATGCTGAAAGTAAAAGAGGTCGTGGGGTGGCGGAGGGATGGAAGGGGGTCCTTTCATAAGGTTGTGACTGGCCTCTCTGGAGTTACATGTGAGCTGAGAGCTGAAATGAACGGTGAAGATAGCACTGAAAACATTTGAGAGGAGGAGTGTTCCTGTGCAAAGCCCCTGGGGTAGGGTGGGACCGGTTGAGAGGTCCATGTCTATTGGAGCCCTAAATTCAGTGATCTCTCTGCCTTATAAAGGGAAATCACTAACTGTGGGGCCTCTAGCAAATCAAAAACAAAGCCTTTGTTACAAAAGGACAGCAATGGCTAACAGAGGCTTCTAACCTGCTTTCTGAGCACCCAGTAGGTGTTAAGATTTCCTCAACAGCCTCGTTCAATTCTCAGTTTAGGTGGCTAGCTGAGGACACCAGGGGTATCCAGAAGTTCACATTTTCTCTCAGTAATCGCCTTCATAAACATGGGCCAATTTTTCTGATCCTTTCTAGCTCTTAGTTTTGAATCAGAATGATATTTTAGAAATAGCTGTTCCTAGTCTGTTGCTGAAGAACTTTCCTTTCTGTTTTTTGAAGTTTGGAGAACAGATTTCTATTTTGTCTCCTAGATTTATCCTGGTTAGCTAAAGTTGTCAGCAGCCACCTGACCTCTTCACCTTTGTGAGAAGTCTTTCAAGTATAGTAACAGTGTGATGGATGGTCTTCTCCCTAGATGGAGGATTGGTGTTTGTCAAAGTGCTATGTTTCTGAAAGCACAGGAGCGAGATTTCCCAACCTGGGAGGTTAGGCATCCCCAAAAGATATTTTGGTTCCAAGGTTGAGCGGTGATATCCATGGACTGGGTCATTTCACTTCCTAAATTGTTTATCCCGGAGGTAACCAGAATTACCTATTTCCCAGCTGTGCCAAGTAATTGAAGAGTATTCAATTATTTCTTCAGTCACCAGTGTATGGAGAGAATATTGTATAATGTCTGCTGAGCCCTATTCCTAGTTCTGCCTTGAACCAGCAAGGTAACCATCACTAAGTGAACTTGCATCTCTGAAACCATTTCTACATCTATGAAATGAAGGGTTATGGAATGGGAGAAACTGAAGTAGTTAAGGTCCAGTTTACTGACTCCTTGAATATTTCAATACCTGGCTGCTTAATGTACTTTGCATTCCAGAGAATGGGAATGACACCAGGCAAAGCAATGCTTTTGTTACTAGTTATGCCCTTGGCCCCCAAACCGCGTGGAATTGTAGTTGTAGCTCCTCGGTTGCCTCCTGCCCTGTTGACCTGACAGGTGCTGCTTTCACGCATGCTCATGCCTAGCTGGGTCTACAAGCAATGCAAGTCTAAGAAGTCAGCTGGTGACTTTCCCCCAAGTTCACATTGATGCTTAATCCTCTGACCTTACCACTCTAGTGCCAAGAACAGCCCTGCTAGGAAGAGCACATCTTCCTATGAGACAAATCACGCCCAAGAAAAGAAGTCCTGGAGCATGAGGGGATATATCTCAACGCCCAGAATCTCTCAGCCCCTGAGGGATATTTTTTGTTTCTTTGTTTTTGTTTTTTTGGGTGGCGGGCAGGTTCTGATAGCTCAAAAGCAGAGGCACAGGCTTCTTATCTTGCCACAGGAAAACAAAATACCAGGAGTGGACCTTCTCAACTAACTTGTTACTCCAGTAAATACCTAAAGGGAATTTCCCCCAGGTAGGCCTATTTATGTATTTCTGCAAAAGTTCTAATACCCTAGAAAATACAGCCTCATGAATGCCTCTGAACTTGATCAATCAATGCCCATTGTCCTGTCATTGTGTTGGTGGAAAACATAAATGACTGAGGGTAGGAATAGAGAAGGGCTGTGTCCTACCAGAGACAAGAAGTGGGTCAAACTATTTGCTGTCTAAGGCATCTTCCACTGGCAATTTGTGACTTAAGCTAAAGGTCACAAACCAAGACATGCAGGTGGCCTCTAGAGCCTGGGAATGGCCCTTAGTCAGCAAGGAAACGGGGACTTCAGTTCTACATCGCAAGGAGCTTAATTCTGCAGCAACCTGAATGAGCAGGAACACAGATTCTTCCCTCAAACGTCCAGAAAGAAATATAGCTCTGCCAATAGCCTGATCTTTAGCATGGTGAGATCCATACCAACTTCTGACCTGTGGAACTCTAAGATTATAAATTTGTGTTGTTTTAAGCCACTAAGTTTGTGGTAGTATATTACAGCAGCAAAGGAAAACTACTACCTTCAGAGAAGAGGACATCAAAACACTTATTTAATTATTAAGAAGGGAAATAATAGCAACAAAAATGTGGTAAGCCATCATGGTGTCTGAGTTAATTTCCTTTTCTGTCAGGGAAGGCAGGTCGAGGAGTTGATGCACGAATGAGATTTCAGCACTCAGCGTGAATGTCTGCTCTGAATCCCATTGACAAAGGTGCATTGAGGCATCATCACCAGACATATTCTCTCCTTCTTTCCCTCTGGAGCTGGGTAAACATCTCCTTACTTGTGTGTCTCTAACCCTGCTGAGCCAAACCTAAGTAGGATTTCTTTAAACAGTGTCAGCAACAATTTTGCCTTTGGGAAGTAATTCTTTGAAGTTATGGTTTGCTTCTGAAAGCATTAATGCATAATAGAGGACATCGACATTTGAATTTTACCACTTTTGAGTAGAGTTGAAGAGGTTATTAGCCCTAGCCCCCAAAATATCGATTTGAAGTAAAATTACAGTGGGGGCATGAGTTACAAAGAAATGAAATGTCCAGTTCATCATGCTGATTCAGAAGAAAAGTGTACAGGATTTCTACAGTTTGCTTTGGACCTAGTGGAAAGACCTCATTTGTTACTTCCTAAAACAGCCTGCTATCTGATAAGTGGTGCCGTTGATGTCACTTTGTAAGCATTTTGTTTATTTCTGGAAGTAGAAGCAGTAGGAAAAACAGCTAAGCCCTTTAGAGAATGAAGACTTGAAATGGAAAGTTCAGTTCAGTCCTTAGTGGCAGGCTTCCTCTAAAAGTTGTTTGAAGATGTCTCTCACTTATAAATAAACAACTTGGAATCTGATCCTACTGTTGACTGACTTTCCAGGAGGAACTTCAACTGCTCACATTCTGTAGGGGATTAATAAAACCAACTGCTGGGATCCAAGTTGTCAGTTTCCTCTTTGGAAGTCTGACTGCTGATTTTCTACTCTTCCCCCTGTGAGTGATGTACAGGATGAGTGACAAAGGATGGGAGCGCTGTGGTGACTGCTTCCCTGCAATGACAGACATGGCATGGCTGGGCTCCAGGGCTCCTTATCACACTTGCTGAGGCCCAGCAGCCAGGTCTCAGGATGCGATAGAGACAAGCCATTTTTTCTGTGCTACGATAGGACAACAAGGCAAAGGAGAATAATTATTTAATAACCATAGTGCTTAATAAAAAGTAGAGCATCATAGAATTAGCAGGGAGCTTGGAAGTTTTCAAGTCCAGCCCATAGTACAAGGAAGAAAACTCTTCAGAGTATTCCCGAAAGGTAAGATTGAACTTCACAGGGACAGAGACTTGTCACCCTTCAGAAAGCTGTATTTGTTAGAAATCAAATGAGGATGTTTCATCTGAGTTATATGTTGGATTTTAGTTGATTAAAAGCTGTGACTTCCAGTGTCCTGAATAGTTGTGACAATTTGTATAAGTGAGATATCAACCTTGTGTTTTAGCCAGTCTGCATTCTTGTAAGCATTATTTTAGCTCACCATAAAGACTACAAGGTTTCAGCAGTTACAGTTTATCAAAAGTATTGTGGGTGCTCACTGGGGACAATTTTGCTCCTCATGTGACATTTGGCAGTGTTTGGAGACAGTTTTTACAACTAGTGTGGGGATGCTACTAGCATCTAGTAGATAAGAGATTAAAGATGGCCCGAAATGTGAATAGTGACAAGCTTGAGAAATTGTGCTTTAAGGTCATATTCCCCTAATTTGGGAGAAAGGAAAATTCAATTCTATACAGCTATTCTGCTGTATAATATTAAGCAAAAAGTTTGACCTTTCTAAACTCAGGGGGTTTCTCATTTGAAAATAAGCTGTTGAATCGGGTTCAATTCAGTGCATCAAAATATAGGTGCCTATTATGTACCTATCACCATGCTAACCTGAAACATAGAAAAGTTCCTTCCCCTTCAGAAAGGTGTGATGATCTGAGTCAGCTGTAGTCACCATAATGCTGTGTAATAAACCACATGAAATTTGACTGGCTCAGAACGCCATCATACATTCTCAATTGTGAATTTTCAGATTGGCTGGACTTCGTCAGATGTGGGTTTGGCTTGTCTCCTCGCTAGGGTCCTGTTCTGATGCTCCATGTGACTTTCATCCTTCTAGAGCAGGGTCCTCTCATAGAGATGGCAGAAAGCATAGAGCGGCAAATAGAAACATCCAATACCTATTAAGACCTGAGCTCAAAACTGTGTAACTATCCTTCTCAAATACATTATTTTGGCCAAAGCGTGTCGTATGGCTAAAACCAGAATCAAAGAGGTAATGAAATATGCTCTACTTCTAGTGGGAAAAAATTGAAAAATCACATGTCAAAGGGCATGAACGTAAGAAAATGTGAGAATTAGGAACAATAATGCTATCTATACAGAGAGAACTTCTAACTTAAATGTGCAGTAGTTTTAAGGCTATTTTTTTGTCTGTCATCTCTTGAGATTTTTGATTTATTAAGTTGAATTCAATAATTTCTCTTCATTTAAAGTTAAACTTAAGCAAAATATCCAATTTGCCTTCCAAGATCCACCTAATCTTCCTCTGCAACCATTTCTTTTCATACAAAGACCGTCCAGCCAATTTTCTGTCCCCAACTTTATTTGGCCTGATTATTACTTCCACCATGGAGGCTTGCTACAGAAAGGGGTAGAACTTGACTGCTGCAGAAGATAATTTATGATTCCCTGGCTGTGGAAGGAAAAAGAACAGATGGTGAGCATCATCAGTACCATACAGTGTGTCAGCTGAGTGATATGTCAGATGTTCTTCCTCCCAGTTAGTCTTCCTTGAATTTGAGCACCCTTCTATTTCATAAATGGTTCTGTAAAATGTTTTGAAGAATTCTCTAATACTCTGACCATGGGCTAGATGCTGTACAATCTTTACCTCTTTGCCTAATGCCGATGCTAAATCTAAGTACACAGATCTGATTTTAAAATATGTATCGTTTTATCATAAATGGGTGTTCGATTTTGTCACAAGCATTTTCTGCATCTATTGAGATGATCATATGGTTTTTTTTAAATTATTTATTTATTTATTTATTTATTTATTTATTTATGGCTGTGTTGGGTCTTCGTTTCTGTGCGAGGGCTTTCTCTAGTTGTGGCAAGCGGGGGCCACTCTTCATCGCAGTGCGTGTGCCTCTCACTATTGCGGGCTCTCTTGTTGCAGAGCACAGGCTCCAGACGCGCACGCTCAGTAATTATGGCTCACGGGACTTAGTTGCTCCGCGGCATGTGGGATCCTCCCAGACCAGGGCTCGAACCCGTGTCCCCTGCATTGGCAGGCAGACTCTCAACCACTGCGCCACCAGGGAAGCCCGATCATATGGTTTTTGGTCTTCAGTTAGTTAATGTGGTGTATCACATTGATTGATTTGCATATATTGAAGAATGCTTGCATCCTTGGGATAAATCCCACTTGATCATGGTGTATGATCCTTTTAATGTACTGTTGGATTTGGTTTGCTGGTATTTTGTTGAGGATTTTTGCATCTATGTTCATCAGTGATATTGGCCTGTAGTTTTCTTTCTTTGTGACATCTTTGTCTGGTTTGGGTATCAGGGTGATGGTGACATCATAGAATGAGTTTAGGAGTGTTCCTTAAATAAATTTTAAAAATACGTATCGTATAAAGGTTTGTTTTGTAAATGCATATAGTATCTCCGGAAGGGAACTCGTGAATTGGTTAATGGTTGTACCAGAAAGGAGGGTTGAGTGGCTATGAGATACAGGAAAGAAGAAGAATTTGTTGTATGAATCCTCTCTTTTACCTCATATATTTTGTATTATGAGCATATATTACCTCTTCAAAATATTCTAATAAAATGAAGGAGGACACTAATACCACATTTTACAATTAGGAAAGCTGAGTAAGTTATTTTCCTATTGGGAACTTCAAGCCTGTAATCCTAGAAAAGTTTCAGAGCTGACATTTGAATACAAGTCTCTGTAACTCTACAAAAGCTGAAGTTTTTATCCTGCTGTAAAGTGAGTTCTCAAAGTTTTTTTGAAGATGGATAGATGTGCACAGTTTTGACTTACTGTTTAGGAGACGTGCATTTTAGTCAATAATGTCTCCATTAACAACATCATCAAGTTTCTGCTTGCCAGGAGTTCTGTTTGACAGGCTCTACAAAGCCCATTAAGCAGGCTAGATTATGATGATCTCCCACCTCAGTGTGGAGTCATCAAGGCATAAAAGTCAGCACAGTATATGAAGTCATCCACTCAGCAAAGCTGAGAAGTCTAGTTTACCAACTCTTGAATTTTTATCCTCTTTGCCTATGAAAACAACTAGTAATGACATTTGCCTGTTAAAACAACTAGTAATGACAACTATTGATCACTTACGTCTTGTGGGGATGAAATTTCCTAAAGAATTCTTCTAAGCCCAGCTAACCCCTGAAGACTCTTTATTTTTCCTAACAGTAGGAAATGAGCGTTTGAGAACTCAAAAGAAAGATGTCACTAAAGGACAAAAGTTCCCCAGAGTTCATGAACTGATTTTGCACCAAATATCCATGCAATCTACTTTGCCCAGAAACACGTTATGAGGTAAAGATTATTAAGTAAACTAAGTTAGAGGAATGGGCAGTGATTTGTCCTCCTGAGAGCATTTGCCCTGCTGTGGAACAGGCATTTATAAAGCCAGTTATCTTTCATAACAGTTGTTGATTGGTTTTCAAGAGGAACTTCTATCAACACTTGCAGTTTTCCTTTAAACCCCTGGAGGTTTGGGGCGTTTTGTTCATGTTTGCTTTTTTGCTTTAATCCATCTTCATGGATAAGAGAGGACATGATATCATGGATAAATCATGGACTGCGAATTGGGCCCCTGGGACTTATATCCCTGTTCTTCATCCAGGTTGCCGTGTGACTCTAAGTCTTTTCTCCCTTCACCTCAGTTTCCCAGGTCAAAGAAGAACCAGACTATTCTCTGTAAGATCTCTTCTATCCAACGTGTGATAATGTCATGATTTCTTTTTCAGGATATGGTAACTAAAGACCATGTTTCTTGCCTGAACTAAAGTTGTCTGTTTGCATTTTCTTTGGGATTTTATTTCCCTGTGCGGTGTGTGTCCTCCTTTTCCCTGCTTCCTCCTAAGTATATACTCTACAGCAAAGGCTGTTGGTATCATCCAGCTACCAACTAGGGCAGGGGAGTGCAGTAGAAAAAACTGCAGATCTGGAGTCAGTCAGGAGCTGGTTTTATTTCCTCATGTTTCATGCGTTGCATGATCTTAAATAAATCACTCCACTGCATGAACAGGATGGCAGAATGACCTAGATAATCTAGGTAATTTCTCCTCAGCTTTAAAAGAGTTATTCTAAACCCTGCTCAAGTAGCAGTATACAATGTTGCTTCCCCTGAACCCCTTACACAAGCCTAGGTAATTTTATAGAGTGCATGTTTTTCTCTCTTGATTTCAATTTATATATCAAATAGCAAAAAAAGGAAACCCACCATGTAGTTCCTCCACCCTGAAATGTTAACTTTTTTCGCTATCCCATGGATTCTGGTTTGGGTTGGGCTAGGGATCTGATTCACTGTAATATTCAGTGGGAGAGGAAACTTTTGTTTAGAACTTTCTGCCTAGCCCTGTCAAATCACTGTATGAGCATCTCGTTTATTGTAAGGAGAATATATTTTTTGTCAATAAGGTGAACCCATCTCTAGCTTTGTCTCCTTTAAGAACACAGTAAGACAGAACAGCAAGTTTGCAAAACTTTTTTGAGATCCACAGTAATACATTGTGATTTATTCATGCACAAATATGTACACAACTGAAATATTTTACAAAACAATGAATATTGTTATACGTACAATTCCTATATATATAGAATATATATTCATATATATATATTTATACATATATATATGTATATATATTCTAATTTCTTTTAAAAATACCCACACAAGTCATAACCTACTAAACTGATTTCACAGCCCTCTAATGGATCTTGACCTGCTGTTTTGGAAAACAGTCACAGCCAATTTACCATTTAGTCGGGATGACCTAGGGACCCGAAACCATCCTGGCTAAGCTTTCAGCAAAGAAGTAAATAGTATCTTTTAAATAGTATATACTTGATTGAGTGTGGTACAGCGAAGAATTTCTCAAATGGTGGTACCCCATCATCCTCATGCATAGGGAAGTTGTGTCAAAGCCGTGCAGTATCTTATTAGGGTTCTCACTCTGCTCTATGATACATGTTTTCAAGGTGTTTCTTGTTGTAAGAATGACGTATCATGTAACAACAAGAAAATTCACCATCCTGAAAGAGCTTCATTGCTTAGGTGGCTTGAGGCCCTCCAGGCACACTGCCCCATATCCCTATGTTATGGCAACTCCACGTGGAGACACATACAGCACTGGTCCAGAGAGAAAATGACCGAAGTTCTGACAAACTAGCTGGGAGACAGTTAGGCAAATCATTTACTCCCACTGCAGATTAGTACCCAGTGGTAAAACAAAGCAGCTGGAATAAGGTCTTTCACTGAAGCCCTATGGCATACATGTTTATCAACTTGAAGCTTTCAGCTGGCTTCTAGAAACCAACCATATCTCCCTCCCTCCCTCCCTCCCTCCCTCTGTCTCTCTCTATTCAGATAAAATTGGTATATAACATTATAAAAGTTTCAGGTAGCATGGATATATATATACACTACCAAATGTAAAATAGATAGCTAGTGGGAAGCAGCCACATAGCACAGGGAGATCAGCTCGGTGTTTTGTGACCACCTAGAGGGGTGGGATAGGGAGGGTGGGAGGGAGGGAGATGCAAGAGGGAAGAGATATGGGAATATATGTATATGTATAACTGATTCACTTTGTTATAAAGCAGAAACTAACACACCATTGTAAAGCACTTATACTCCAATAAAGACGGTGAAAAAAGTTTCAGGTGTACATCATTATGATTTGACACCCATGTTCATTACAAAATGATCATCACCAAAAGTGTAGTTATCCGTCCTTCACCATACAGTTGACCCCCTTCACCCATTTTGCTCACCCCCTGACTCCCTTCCCCTCTGGTAACTATCAGTCTATTCTGTGTCTATGAGTTTGTTTTTGTTTTATTTGTTGATTTTAGATTTCACATATAAACAAAATCATATGATTTTTGTCTTTAAGCTTCTGACTTACTTCATTTAAGATAATACCCTTTAGGTCCATCCATGTAGTCCCAAATAGCATGACTTCATTCTTTTTACAGATGAGTAGCACTCCATTGTGTATATGTAACAAAAAGCTTTAGCCATTTATTGGTGAACATTTAGGTTCCTTACATATCTTGTCTACTGTAAATAATGATGGAATGAACACAGGGTTACAAATATCTTTTCAAATTAGTGTTTTTGTTTTTTTCAGATGTTTACCCAGGAGTGACATTGCTGGACCATATGGTAGTTGTATTTTTAATTTTTTGAGGAACCTCCATACTGTTTTCCATAGTGGCTGTACCAATTTACATTCCCACCAACAATACACCAATGTTCCCTTTTCTCCACATCTTCACCAACACTAGTTATTTGTTTTCTTTGAAAGGTGTGAAGTGATATCTCATTGTGGTTTTGATTTGCATTTCCCTGATGATTAGTGATGTTGAGCATCTTTTCATGTATCTGTTGACCTTCTCTAAGTCTTCTATGTAAAGATGTCTATACTGGTCCTCTGTTGTTTGTGTTTTTGATATTGAGTTGTATGAGTTCTTTGTATATTTTGGATAATAACCCCTTATCAGATACTTAGTTTGCAAGTATCTTCTCCCACTCAGTAGGCTGCCTTTTCATTTTGTCAGTAATTTCCTTTGCTGTGCAAAAGCCTTTTCGTTTGATGTAATCCCATTTGTTTACTTTTGCTTTTGGTTCCCTTACTTAGGAGACAGATCCAAAAAATATTGCTAAGACATATCAAAGAACATACTCCATATATTTTCTTCTATGAATTTTATGGTTTCAAGTCTTACATTCAAGTCTTTAATCCATTTTGAGTTTATCTTTGTGTACAGTGAGAGAAAGTAGTCCAGTTTGGTTCTTTCACATATAGCTGTCTAGTTTTCTTGACACCATTTATTGAAGAGGCTGCCTTTTCCCCATTGTATATTTTTGCCTCCTTTGTTGTAGATTAATTGCCCATGCAAATATAGATTTATTTCTGAGTTATCTATTCTGTTCCATTGACCTGTGTGTCTGTATTATGCCAGTACCACACTGTTTTGATTACTGTAGCTTTGAAGTATAGTTTGAAATCAGGGAGCATGATACCTTCAGCTTTGTTCTTCTTTCTCAAGATAGTTTTGGCTCTTTTGAGTCTTTTGTGGTTCCATACAGATTAAAATTATTTGTTCTACTTATGTGAAAAATGCCATTGGAATTTTTTTTTAACATCTTTATTGGAGTATAATTGCTTTAGGGATTGCATCTGTAGATTGCTTTGGATAGTGTGGACATTTTAACAGTATTAATTCTTCCCATCCATAAGTGCAGAATATCTTTCCATTTATTTGTGTCTTCATTAATTTACTTCATCAATCTTTTAGAGTTTTCAGTGTACAGGTCTGTCACTTCCTTGTTTAAATTTATTCCTAGGGATTTTATTCTTTTTGATGCATTTGTAAATGAGACTGTTAATTTATCTTCCTGATAATTCCATTATTAGTGTATAGAAATGTGAGCAATTTCTGTATATTGATTGTGTATTCTGAGACCATAGTGAATTCATTTATCAGTTCTAACAGTCTAACAGTTTATTAATTTTCAGTGATATCTTTAGACTTTTCTCTATAAAGTATCATGACATCTGCAAATAGTGACAATTTTCCTTCTTTATTTCCAGCGTGGATACCTTTTGTTTCTCTTTCTTGCCTAATTGCTCTGGCCAGGACTTCCAAAACTATGTTGAATAAAAGTTGAATAAAACTATGTTGAGTAAAACTATGTTGAATAAGAGTGGGCATTCCTATCTTGTTCCTGGCCTTAGAGGAGAATATTTCAGCTTTTCGCTGTTGAGTATGATGTTAACTGTGGGGTTGTCATATATAGCCTCTATTATGTTGAGGTATGTTCCCTCTGTACCCACTTTGTTGGGAGTTTTTATCATATTTGGATGTTGAATGTTGTCAAATGCTTTTTCTGCATCTTTTGAGATGATCTTATGATTTTTATCCCTCATCTATGTTCATTGAGCATACTGTCTGTAATTTTCTTTTTGTGTGGTGTCCTTGTATGGTTTTGGTATGAGGCCAGGTAATGCTGAGGTCATTAAATGGAGTAAGTTTGTGTGAGAGAGCTTCAAAAGCAGAGTCTCTGTTTCCTGGAGCCAACTGGCTCTCCCAGATCTAAGTCCAAGTGGCCTTCAAAGCCAGTTGTTTTGGGGTCTTGACTTTCTGGTGCAGGTCCCTTGAGGTGGGGTGCCCAATGTAGGACTTGAACCCCTTGCTCCTCAGGGAGGAGCTCCATTTTTGTGATGTCCTTTCCACTTGTCAGCACGCAGTGGGTGGGAGCCCTGGCAAGGCTGTGTCTCTGTCCCTCCCACCTGTCTCAACAAGGCTTTCTTTTTGTTGAAGAGCTCTTCTACTAGTCTTGAGGTCTTATTTTAGAGAGAATTGTTATGTAGGTAGTTTGTAGTTTTGGTGTGTCTGTGGGAGGAGGTGAGCTCAGGATATCCCACCCCTATCTTGAAATCTCTCACCAGCCATCTTTTGAGATCTCTCTTAAGCCAAAATTCTCATCATTTTTGTACATGGAAGTTATTTCCTTTGCCTCTGTTGTTAAGATTTCGGACAGAAGAAATCTTTTAAGATAGATTAGTATTTGCAAAAATGAAGTAGAGGATTGAGGATATGCATAGTGATTTTAAAACTGTAGAAGCACAATGATTCGTGGAAAGTAGTTTACATTTGGGAGTCAAAATAGGGTTTCGACTCCTAGAGTTTTCTCAGCATTTTTCAAATACTCTATGTCATTATCTATCTCCTACTGGAAGATATGACTTGGGTTGCCTTGGGTTTTGGACTTTATTAAAAATCTTAACTTTTTAAGAAAAATTGCCACTGCCATGGGAATATTTTCAAGGTATATCACTGACTGACAGGAGCAAGTCACAGAGTTGTAAGTATAGGCGACCCAGTGTATGAAAGAGGAAATTATATATGCATGCACTTGTGTATGTGTAGTATTCTAATTACATTGACTGAAACATAAAAATACTTTAGGAGACAGAAGTAGAACACATTTGGGGAGGGTGAGAAAAACCTTTTACCTGTCTTTTGTGGCATTATTTGAAATTTTTACAATGAGTATATTCTACTTTTGTAACTTAAAATTTGAATCTTAAAATCAGTGGGGAAAGTGTATGATTCATTAATGGATGATGGGATAAACTGGCTTGCATTTAGAAAAGCAGGTTTAATTACTACCTCACACCATACAGAATGATAAATTCCCCTAGAATAATAATTATTCAGTACTTATGCTGTGCCCGTCACTATGCTCAGATTTTTCTATGTACTGGTTAATTTTCACAACGAAGAGAATGTGCAGGGCAGACCGTTCCATTTCATAAGAGTAAATCTAAGAAAGGATACATATGGTAGAGCTGGATCTACAGTGCACATGATCCTTTCTCTTTGTGCTTGCCTACATCTGTGCTGGCTTGCATTTCTCTTAAGTATGTAAGAAAAATATAAAGCAGTTTTGAATGAAATACAATACATCCTACTGAGTTTTTTTTTTTTTTTTTTTGCGGTACGCGGGCCTCTCACTGTTGTGGCCTCTCCCGTTGCGGAGCACAGGCTCTGGACGCACAGGCTCAGCGGCCATGGCTCATGGGCCTAGCCACTCCACGGCATGTGGGATCTTCCTGGACTGGGGCACGAACCCATGTCCCCTGCATCGGCAGGCGGACTCTCAACCGCTGCGCCACCAGGGAAGCCCCTACTGAGTTTTTTTTAATGACCTGGGAAGAATTCTTAAACTTCCTTAGAAAAGATAAGAACGAGAAAAATAAAGCTCATACTGTTTTCCTCATACTCTGACCTTGCTGGTGGAGTGTAATGTATTTGAAATCGTCTGGGACTCAGTGACAGAAGATTCTGATTACCAGAGTCTCCAAGTGGGAGATCTAAATTTGATTCTGATTTTGAAGCCTTCAATCATGGAGTTATGACATGAAATCAGAATGCAAGCTCATGCAGTGTTCTGCAAATAATCCTGTAATTACATCTTCCAAGCTCTTTTAAACTATGATTGTTTTCCCTTGTGGTGACTTGTACTAGCCAGCATACCCAAATTATTTAGTTTTTTATTATAAAAGTAATGTGTGCTCAAAGTTAGGTGTTTTGATAAGTATAGTTACTATCAACTTTCAAAGCAGAGGGACTTACTTTTAAATGTCTGGCTGTACCATTAGTTAAAAATTGAGGGTGGCAGGGACCAGGCCTTTGGTAGTTGTTTATCACTACCTCCAGAGCCAGGATTATAGTAGTTGTTAAAAAAAATTAAAGTGAAAAATTAGATGACACTTTTTGCCTTGCTTTTTACCCTGGCAATATACCAGTCATAAGTCTATAAGAAATAGTTTAATTACATCTGTAATGTCTTTATTATCTCTAAGAAATTATTTACAACCCTCATGTTAGACAGTTAACACCAAAAACTAATGTCCTTTTTCTGCCTTGCCTGCTCATGGCGTAGTTAATACTTTCCCCTCAGTTTTGAGAATTGTATATCTAATTAAGAGAGATCAGAAGGTAATGAAAACAAAACTATAAATCTGAAAATGGGATCAATCTCTACAAATCTTACCCACTCACCCTGTGATCTCAGTGGTAACTTCTATGAGACCAGGATCTCTATTTTATGCACAGTGTACTTCAAACTTGCCTAGCACATAGGGGTAAATTGGACATTGTTGACCCTAAAAAGGAAATTAAAAACCAATTGTGCCTTACATTGCTTACCTAAAAGTAGGCGTAGTTCTTCATAATCATACCTAAATTTCTAATAAAGAGGTTGTCAAATGAGATAATGAATGGGTGAAGTCCTTTGAAAAGGAATGGAGCTTTGCAAAAAGTCATGTAAGCAGGCTTGGAGCCTTTTCTAATAACCTCAACTCCATAGCCAAAGACACAGGCTTGTCTGTCGGGTACTTAGAGCTGTGCCCCAGAAAGTGAGAGAATTTCTCTGGCTACCATATCTTGCTTCCATTTTGAGCCCCCTCAACTCAGGTTTTGTGACCCGGTTTCTTTCCTGAAGTCTGTGTCTCCCTCCCTCAGCCCTTTGTCTTGGTAAGACATTAGCTCTGGTACAGGTTGAATTCCAGTTCCTCCCCCCCTTCACCTATTAACAGTTTATCTCTGACAACACTCCCTTCCTCTTTAGCCTGTGCTTCATTACAGCTGCACCCAGGCCAGCAGCCCAGACGCCCACAAAGTATAATAAATTGTTATTAAACTGGGTCCTCCACCAAAACTCTAGGGGTAATGTTTAAAATCTATTTGTCAGTGCAGAGACATTGCACAGAAGACAATACAAAGAATAGTATCAATTCCACTGGGCCTTTCTTGCAGTGCTGGTCTAGCAGCTCTAGATATTGAATCAACACGCATGACAACTTGCGGGGCCTCCTGTTGTTTCTGTTAACCATAAAGGTCTGATTGACCTGGAACTTGAGCACCGACTTTAGGGGTAGGACACAAAAGATTCATTTACCTCTGAATACTTTCTGACACCACTTTTTCTGGCATTGTTACATTTTTGCCACTAAAAGATCACACAGGTCTTGAAATAAGGAGAAGTTAAGGATTCTGCCTTTCACCTTTTGTAGCCAAGTGCCTTCATTTGATTTTAAGGTTAAGACATGCAATGATGATTCTTCCTTGGCAGCAACGTTACAAAAATTTATTTTTGACCTGTTCTACTGATTATGTGTGTCATAACTTAAAAGTACAGGCCTTAAAATGGTTTTGCTTTTCTATGGATGCCTTGCCTGAGCCTTGGTTTTATCATCCATAAAATAAGGACACAGACTACCACCACAATTTACAGAGGGTTTGCTGTACTAGGTCCTTGCTCAGCACTTTACAACAAAGGTAACTCTAGCTAGAATTAGAAGGACTTGTCTCGTGAGGTCATTATTGCCCCTGCTGACTGAAGGGACAGGGATGACATGGGCTAGGAGGCAGGGTTTGGCTTACCTCTTTAACACTATTATCAAGTCTCCTGACTCTCAGAGCAAAGATGTATGATCTTCAAGTAGCAAAGGTGTACTTTTTAAAGAAACAAGGGCGATAGGGAGAGGTAGGGAAAGCAGTCGTTATTTTCCATTTATAATTGTGTTCGGGGGGCCGATTCTCATTCCTTCCCTCATCCCTGTCCAAATGCGCATTCCTACTTCTTCCATGCCCTCCAAACACAGTCCTGGTACAACAGTGAGCATCGTTTGAGAGGCCCATACAACACAGAGTTTTTTCCTGAAGCTCCAGTATTGATGGGTGAAAACACACAACCCTCATATTTTTTGGAATTATCTGGTTTTGATCTGAACCAGAAACTAAAACTGACCCGACCTATTTGTTGACCTTTTTCTTCTTGAACACATAGGAGCCTGTATTTATATTTTTATTAAAGATGGAAATCTCTCCTCAGAGTAAATCGAATGCAGCATTAACCTGATTATCCTGGACTTTGAAAGTTTTCTCAGAGCTTTGAAGTTTAAGTGCAAATCGACACACAGACTGTAGCCGGCTCCGCTCCAGGAAAGCTATTTCCTGGAGGAAGAAGCATCACATGTATTAAGAGGAAGATGATGCTCACAGTACTAATATAGCAAGGCGACTTAAGGGATCCAAAGCTCTCTTACTGCTGCTTGCTTTCTGCAATGAACAGTACAGTAGTTCACAATAAAATACATTGCTCTATGGAGAACCCTTTGATAATGATGTGGTCCACAGTATATGTAGGTATCTACAGAGGTGTGGTCACAACCTCAGGATGTAACCCTTATATGAAAATGGGGTCTTTGCAGATGTAATTAGTTAAGCTAAGTTGAGGTCAGACTGTATTAGGGTGGGCCCTAAATCCTAATGACTGATGGTATTTTAAGAGGAAGAAAGGCACACAGAGATACAAATCGGGAGGAAGGCCATGTGAAGATGATGGAAGAGTTTGCAGTGATGCCCCTGCAAGGCAAAGAATGCCGAGGATTGCCTGAAGCCACCAGAAGCTAGGAAGTGACAAGGATGGTTGCTTCCCTAGAGCCTTCAGAGGGAGTATGGCCTTCACAACATCTGGATTTTGGACTTTTAACCTCCAGAACTATTAGAGAATAAGTTTCCATTGTTGTAGTAGTAATTTGCTATAGCACCACTAGGAAAATAATATACATCAAATGCAGCCTTTAAACAAATTTCGTAAGTCCACACTGAGTCTGAACCTGACTCCCCTAATCATGAGCCAGAGTCCTTGGGCCATTCCTACTCTCTCCCACAGCCCACCACCTCACCTATAATGGGGACTGTGGTAGGGATCTCAAGGGTGCTCTGGAGAGCAAAGGAATGACATGTGAAAGGCTCTTAGTGAAATGCTGGGCGTGAAATCAGTACTCAACGCAGTACTTATAGTAGCAGCAGCAGTAGTAGTTGCTGTTACTGTTCATTGTGACAATAATGCAGATGCAAAAGGACCAGAGATTGTAATTACATCCTCTCCTAGGATTAAGGTGAGAATTACACCTCTCCTAGAGACCTTAAAACCTTCTCCCTGAGTGATAACGTCAACAACAACAAAAAGAAAACAGGCCTTTGTCATTCTAACATGTTAATCTGAATCATTTGTCACAATCCATCTCAAACTCTGAATTCACTCTTATTTTCTGATACCTGCTGTATGACATTGATATTTACTTTTGTTCTCAGGATTTTGATTTGTCCCTGACTTGTGACATAATTTCTGTGGTTATAACATCTAGCTGCCCACGTGTACTATACTGAGATGATCCCTTTGGTAGGTAGGTTTCATTTCTATGCATGTCATACCAATAGCAGGTGGTAGAGGACGTCAGAAAGGCAATTAGAACTTACTATCAGAAATCAGGCAGCAGCTCAAGGAAGCAGCTGTGGAAACAGACTGTAGGGAAGGTGACTGCAGTTTTTGAGGGGATAACCTGTAACCAGTAGGTAGGTGTTGTGAAATACTATTCCAGATCCCTTGGGCTTCAGGTAAACTGAAGACAAAGTAGATGGATTAAATAAATGGATTTCTATGGACATATTGAGATGTCATTTCATCATATAGTGTAATTTATAGAATCAGTTTGAATGGACTCAAGAAATCATTTAGCCCAGAAATTCTTAACTAATTAAATTTAGGTATCCTTTCTAATGTAATGTAATGCTCACAATATATGCACATAAAATTAAACATACAATTTTTCATAGACTTACTGAACTTGGAGATCTGACCTCACAAAAAGAGCCCCTGACTAGACCCAATTATGTTTAGTATGTTTAAATGAGGCAGTGGAAGTCTAGGCAGGATACATAACCTGCCCAAGATGGCATGGAGAATAATCAACAGTGCGAAGACTAAAACTTAAATCCCGCTAATTCTGACTATCCAGAATATTGATAGAGAAAGAAAAAAAGATGGTGTTGATGTCAGTTAAGAGATTAGACTGAATGAACCAGAAGAGCAGTTTTAGGTGGTAGAGGGAGGGAATTCAAGGCTTAGATTCTGAAGTAGATAGTGATGCGGTAAATAAATTGTCCTGACAGTTCTTGAAGGAATGGTCCTTGTAGTTCCTGCAGACCAGTAGGAATAGCCAAGCATGCATACTACTAGAAGTCCTCATTTAAATTCCTGCATAATCTAAGGCATGAGAACTTAGTGTTTGGGGAGAAAGGCATACTGTGAAAATAGAAATGGTTTCTCATCTTGTTTTTTTCATTAACTCCTTGACTATCTTTAAGCAAATTGCTTAACCAAGTCATCTGTGAAATAAGAGGCGTTTTACTGAGGAAACCTATGGTGCCTCCTAGTTTGAACACTAATGACATAATGATCTCTCTACTGTGATTTAAAGAGGTCGGAAGCTGTGCTTGTCTTTTCCTGTTGGTCCATGTGAGGACTGTTTTGTCTGGGAGATTGTGATTTTTGCAGCAAGTACAATGCCAGCTGGGCTGAATTTCTCCCCTTACTGGAGCTTGCTTTCCAGAGCTGTGAGTGTCATCACCTTGCTTGATTATGACTCTTCATATAGGTGCAACAAGATACAAGCAGTTTGATTTCTGGGGTGGGGTTCCTTCTGTATTTAGGATCCCAAGAGGACTTATAAAAGAAGGATTCTTGAAATATTAGTCCATATAGATGGGAAGAATTAATAGCTCAAACCTTGCAGAGTAAAACTGAAAAGAAAACATCAAGGTGATCTATAGTCATTTCTCTCCAAAGTACAAGTGTCTTATTGGAATAGAATCCACTACTGTGATATCATAAATTGCTGATGGAGGAACCTGTGTTTAGTGACTTTGGATCCAGAAAGAGGCTCTTAAGGGAAGCCAAAACAGAACTGTTGGCTGCTCATTTGATATTAATGAAGTGTCAAGTTCATAAGCTACATACAGAAATTCTCCCACCATGAACTTTTTCTATGATGACCTGGAAGCATAGATATAGTACAACCCTAAAAGCAAGGGCATAAGAGATGAGTTTATCATATTTGTCTTCATATAAACTAAAATCTGTTTCAGTTTCAGTTATATATATATATACACATACATGTATCCATTCTTACTCTTACCTCTTAGGAGAGGCCTTTCTGCTTCAGCTGTCACTGACTCAGAGATACCCTGAATGTTTAAAGCCTGGTGGGACTTTTGAAATCATCAGGCCCACCTGCCTATTTCCCAGTTGACGGAGTGGAGCCAGGGGAAGTTCAGTAACTTGCTCAAGGTCACCAAGAAGTGGCAAAGCTAGGACTCCAACTTGGGTGCCATTCCTGGGTTCTGTCACCCATGTCTGGCTCTCCCTTGCTTTATATCTGTTATGCCACCAGCTCTTTGTTGCCATCACTTTGGGGTTTTTTTTTCATGTTCACTTGTTTGCCTTAATGTGACGTTTTCTGGGCTCTGCGCCCAGCTTAGTTTAAATTTTATTATTTGTTTAACACCCCAGATTCTGTTTGAAAAAGGATTTCCATATTATTGTTACTGAGTTCATTCTTTATTTTAAGTGCATGGGGCAAATAAAAATCTGAATTTCAGCCCAAGGAAGCTTGCGTAATATGAGTTTATACAATGAGATAACAGTACCCTATTGGTGTGAAAAGGCAAAGAATATAATTAAGTGCTAGTCATCTTTGAGAACTCCCATCTGACCCTTCATTTGTCAGATCAAACGTTTTCTCTAAGACCTTCCTGACCCCCCTTGTAGAGATGTCACCTCTCCTCTGTGTCCTCACAATACTCTGCTCAATTATAGCACTGGCCACGTTGTTGTAATTATCTCTTTTCACGTAAAGAGGCCCATGCCATGCGCCGCAGTGGCTTCCCACCGTAGTGAGGATAAAATAGATCCTCTTAACCGTGCCATGCAAGGCTCTCTGCCGTCGGCTGTCTGTCCACCTCTCTAGCTTAATTTAGTGCCCCTGCCTTTCATACAGCGTTCTGTCCACACTGACCTGTAATTTCTATCACAACCCTTTTTCCTTTTATAGCACTTACGTTAATTTCTATACATTTATTTCAATGATTACTTACTGATGCTCAAGAAGAAGGTGATTCTTGACAGACCATACCCAACAAGATGGGTCAAGATGCTGTGCCCATGGCTAGGGCAGAGGTGGAAGGAGATTGTGCAGCGGTGCAGGTGGGAGCCTGGTGGAATCCTGTCTGATAGCTTCTCTTGACTCCATGAAGTACAAGACCAAACGTTAAAGAGAGAACATGAGGATGGGGGAGAATGATTGAATGTTTACTCAGATGTGACTCAGTTTCTTCATCCATAAAATAGATGTAATAATAGGACCTCACTCACGGGATTTTATAAAAATTAAGTAAAGAATAGGTAGATTTTATCCATCTGTTAATCATCTATGTGTATATAAGTTTTTAGAGCATTATGCATATATATATAAGGGGATGAGGGGCACAGTATTGCATAGTACTGTGTATGTTATGGGTTGAATTAGAATCCCCTAAAATTTATACGTTGGGGGCTTCCCTGGTGGCACAGTGGTTTAGAGTCCACCTGCCGATGCAGGGGACACGGGTTCGTGCCCCGGTCCGGGAAGGTCCCACATGCCGCGGAGCAGCTGGGCCCATGAGCCATGGTCACTGAGCCTGCACGTCTGGAGCCTGTGCTCCACAACGGGAGAGGCCACAACAGTGAGAGGGCCGCGTACCACACACACAAAAATAAAAAATCAGAGGGATGATATTCTGTGACACATGAAAATTATATGGAATTCTAATTTCAGTGTTGGTAAAGTTTTATTGGAACACAGCCATACTTGCTAGTTTACATATTATCTGTTCTTGCCATAAGGAGCTGACACTGTGACAGAGACCATATGTGCCTCTCTCATCGCTTCCCACTGCTGCTTGACTCACTATAAATTGCAGTGACGCAGTTAGAATTTAACAGTGTTTCAAGTGTCATACAGCTAATATGTAGAATTTCATGACCTAAATATAATAATAAACATATCTCCACATATGCAAATGAAATTTTATTTGGAGGTAATACTTACATATTCAGGACCAAAGACTCCTGGAAAAAAATAAGAGTGGCAGAAAAATAATTTTCTATCATTTGATCATTTTCTAGAACAACCAAAATCAAAGGATAAAATATCACTTTACCATAATGTTGATTTCTAGACTGTCATTTCAGAGATATGTAACTTACTTACTAGAGGATGAGGAACTCATTGGACATTTTCAGTTGATTGGAGGGAGACTTCTGGACACATTAATGAACGCATGCACTGACTCTTAAGATGCAAACACTTGAATGACATTTTTCACCATGCTGAGTCTCACTGAATACATTTATATCTGATGCAAAACAAAGATTTTTCCATTTCTGCCAAATTAAAAATAAGCTCCAGCAGTTGCTACCGTGGCATTTTTATTGGACGTTTCATCCTTCAGTCAGCATTTGTTATTTTATTTGTACTCTGTGGTTTTCATGGAAACCACTCCTAATCTCTCCTGAGTCACGTGGTGTCTGCCTTTCAGGTGTAACTCAATTAACACCCTGCTAATTCATCAGTGGATTGTATAATTGTTAAATAATTTTGATCGGAAATCTTCCCCTCCTCTCTCACTTAAGCAAGGCAGTCAGAACCATTTATTGGCTTTAACACATCAGTTTCTCTATGTGCTTACTCTTAAGAGGATTTAATACTCTGATGGGGAAAAAATAAAATTTCAACAGAATACTTAATCAAAACATGCTCAGATTGAATGATTAGAAATTCCCAGTTAATTACTAGGAAGGAAAATAATTAAATTACAATTCAACTTTTACGTAGGTTACTAGAGTGAATGCTAAGAAGGACCCTTTCAATCATTTTTCCATTGAAAGAAAACAGGGATATTGAGAGATGTAATTTTCCTTTTTTTACCCTTTCCGAATTATATCATTTAAATTGTTGAATGTCTCAGTTGCTTATACAAACAACTCTGTGTAATGTTAATTGGCTTCTGAGAGGAAGGCTCAACTTATATATATACTAGAAACTTAGGGAATTTCTAAGTAAATATTCAGGTTAAAATTTATAGACATCTTGATTTCCTGGTTATATTGTGTTATCTCAGAGTACTTTAGAACTTTTAGCAGAATTTGGTCACTCTGATGGGGACTTTAAGACACTACCTGCTCTGTAGCTACCAGGATAATCATAGCTCAGAACTACAGTTAAACTGTTTAAAATAGCAAAGAAGTTTTATTACTTTAAACCTAGGTATGAGGTAAGTCAGCAAAATCTCTTCATATATTTTTTAATCTTGCTGTGCAATTATTTCATAATAAATGATTAAAAGATGAAATGGGGAAATAAAGGTAGATGAAAGTAAATGCTTTCCTATTGAATTTAAGATAAATGTGGGAGAGAAATTCTCAGAACTCTAGACCAGGGCCAGCCTCAAACATGAATCTCAGGGTCAGTCTTCTGTCATGGGGTATAGAGATGTAAGACAGATGCCCCGAATCCCAGCATTAGAATGTTACCTTCTACTGAAGCTTACTCCCTGCCGACCAATCTCTTTGAAGTGTTAATGTTGCTAGGAGATATAATACTTTAGGTTTTCCTTGTCAAAATGGGTGAGTTGGGAACTCTGGCCATGCAGGTGGAGAGACTGGGAAAAAGGAGAAGAGGAGGATTGGGGAACATTGATAGGGAATTGCATTTTTGTAGTCTGATGACATAATTCAGCTATATTCTTAGATCCCCTTTGTTAAGGCCACCAGCAAGGTTAGTGGTATGAGTTAGTATGCAGTATATCCTAACAGTATGGTTCTCAAACTGGAGCATGCTGTAGAGCCACCAGGAGGGCCTCTTAGTTATAAAGCCCCTTTCCAGAATTTCTGATTCAGCAGGCTGGGGGGAGACTCAAGAATCTGAGAGTTTCCCAGGTGATTCTGCTGCTCCTTGTCCAGAGGCCACACCTGGAGAACTACTGTTAAGTAAGCAACTGACATGCATTTGGGGGAAAAGCAGGAGGGTGCACAGTCTGCTGAAAAAGGTAGGGATTGTTGCTGGTATCACATAGGCCCTCAGATTTTTTTCGTTGCATGAAGGTTAAATTGAAAGAAAATGGGAAGGTTGTGTTTGAGAGAATATTAGCAACCTACAGAAAATGTTTATGCTTTACAAGCAGGAGAATTATATTCTTCATGTTTTGTGCCCATTTAACCGACTAATAGCAAAATAATTTCTATATTCCTGCCAGTATGTACTATCAAAACATGGTCCTTATTAATTTCACTATCCCAATTTCAATCCGTGAGTGAAGAGACCAAGGTTCATAGTAAACTAACAACCATGATATATTCAAAAATTCTCCACCCAGTAATAGGCCTTAGCTTGCTTAGTTAACTCTGTCTACTGTACAGCCTTCAATGAATGGGACATCAGAAGGGCTTCAAGAAGAGGTGAAACTCAAATTTTGAAAATCACTTAGAGATTAATTTAGTGATTGATTCTCAGAGTTTGTGTGAATCAGAACTACCTGAAACAATAAGAAAAAATACAGAGCTCATTGAATTAGTATGGTTCCTGGAGCTCTTGCTTTTTACCAAGTTCCTTAGATGGGTATGTAGCAAGATTTGATACCCTCTGGTTGGGAACTGTGCTTCTCAAACTATCTATAATGAAGCACCAGATTTTTAAAAAATGTTCAAACATCATAAACTGATACTTTTGTAAAATACAATAAAATTAACTACTAAAAAATGAAACTTAAAGAGAAATACAAGATAGAGGCCCCAGGGAATGATAGATTAAGATTCTACCAGATGGTTCCTACCACAGAAATCAGTTATAAAATGCAGAAGCAGTGAAGAGTGAACAGAAGCAGACAGATTCTGGTGAGGAGTATGTGGTTGCAGGAGGGAAAATAGGGAGCTATCTGAAGTGAGTTCCCCATTTTTGTAGCTTTTCCCCTTGTGCAAAGGGTAATTGTGTTTTCATGATTCTTGTTTGTGAAAGTTACATGACTATATCCAACTTCCAAAATTCATCAAACTACACCTAAAATGAGTGTACATATTATTGTATGTAAACTATCCCTCAATAAAGTTATTACATTCCATACAGTAAAATGGACTTAACTTTAAAAATGAAACATTATACTCCAAGGAAGTTAGAAAATGATAAAGAAATTGAATAGTTTTTCAGAAACACAAATTGGTTTTTGTTATATTTATCTTCCAAAATGAAAATAGAATAAAATATCAACATAAGAAGATATCTCATCCGACATCCTGGTTTTCACAGTTTAGGTAACTGAACATTGGAATTTTTACAAACTGATCAGTGTTGTGACGAGAGCTAATGTAATACTTGGCTTAGTTTTAAGAACTTTTCAAAACTGATGAATGTAGGTAAGTAAAATATTCATAATTCATCATTAATGTCAACTAAATTAGTAATAAAAATACAAGCCTCAATATTTTATTTTTATATTCAGTAGGCATAAATTTACATTCAAATATTTATACACATTTCTGAACACCTATTTCTGTCTCTGTCTGGTCTAGAGAACTGAAGTCTACCATTTGTCCCAGACAGTAACCAATGGTGAATTAATAACCTCTGCTTTGGGGCATTGCACGTAATTCGGTATAATTGGCCAGTATCCAGTTTGTCGCTACAAAGCTAAGGCTACCAAATAATTTTTGTGATGCATTTTATGACTTATTTGAGTACATATTTGTCTCCATTAATAAACTGTAAATTGCTTGAAGCAGACCAATTACCTACTCAACTGTCCCTCTTGAAGAATTTAGCACAGTCTTAAAAATAGTAGCCACTCAGTATATTTGTAGAGCTTAACGTTTGTTGAAAGAACACCAGCTGTGTTTTAGATCTTCATGCCATCACTGATGAAACTGACTTAGACTTAAAGCAAAGTGATATTTTCAACATGACAGAAGATTTTGATGGAGACAGACCAAAACAGAGTCATAGTTTTGACATTAATTATCAAAGGGAATAGCAAAGAAAGCAAACCTTATTTGATAATACCTGTGAACTCTGATGTTATGAGACAGTGAAATATAAAATTGAACTCTATGGGCTATTGCCACAGTATATCTGATTCAGTATCATGGATAAGAAACCAAGACTATGTCAAACAATAGCCTATAAAAGTAACTTATGTAACTCTTTAACAGAATAGTAAATTCTTGTCAGCAAACCAGAATTTTGCTGTTTGGAACATGTCCATACATCAGCTTGCTCTTTATTCAGAAGATATATACTTCAGGAATATACACCAAGAAACTCAATAAAGAATATAATTCAGATAGAGCTAAATCAAATTTGAAAATTGAAGGAACATTCAAGGGAAGTCTGGAAATTCACACATTGGGAGCTATATTATAAACAGGATGTACTTTCAATAATATAATATGATAATGATTATGTTATTTAAAGCAAGATTAGTAATCCCTGACAAAATACAATTTTATTGATTCCATTTGGCATCAGAAGACAAATTGAGGTCTATGACCAAGATGGGATTGTTAACTGGGCAAGTACCCTGGAGCCAGCTGGAGTAGGTTTCTGGAGAATGGGAAAATCAGGGAAGAGGATGAGAGATAATCCCTTATAGGGAGGTATGGGGAGGCCAGAGAAGGAGGAAGGTCGTGTAAAGGCAAGCAAAGAAAACTAGAGATACAATGAGGCAGAAGACATCAGGACAGTAGCCCTGACTTATGTAAAGACCCAGGAGCAGGTAAATGCTTCACTCTTGGTTCATATCCCAGCTTTACTTATCAGTTTGTATAACCCTGGGCAAGTCGCTTAACGCCTCGGTGTCTTAGCTTTATTATGTATAAAATATACCTTTTTAAGGTGAGGATTAAATACGATAATACCTGTAAAATATTTTAGAAGAGTGTCTGTCTCATGATACACACCCGCTGAATGTTAGCTTCTCGTACTGGTGATGTTTATTTCTTTGCTTTAATTTCATTTTATTGTGATTGGGCACATGTTATGTAATAGGCATATTCACTAAACAAATAAAATGAACCATCATGCCCTTTAAATTTTTGGCAAATGGTATAAAGGAAATAAACTGGATGCTGGGAGAGGAGATGAGTGGCATGAAGTCATCTAGGAGCTCATCTAGAAAAGAACAACTTCCTCTCTCCAGGCATAAATGGGGGGAAACTATAGAGAAGAAATGGATGTTTAGACATTTAATTGAAAGATAATAGAGACTTTTGTGGGAGGGAAGAGGCATTGTTCCAGACACGTGTAACTTGGGATCAGAAAAAATAGGGCAACAGGCTACTTTACGAACCCTCTCATTTGGAAGTATTTGAGCAGTGTAGGGGCAGAATGGGTCAGATGTTTTATAGAAGGGATTCTGGCATTGAATCAAACATTGAATTCTCTCTCTTGCATCTTTGGTAATCTTGGAGTCTGTGTTCTCCTTGTACTTCATTTATCTGCTGTCTTCGTAACTATACCTCGTTGAATTATTTTTGGTAGGTTTTATAGTGGTTACTATATATATATATATATATATATATATATATATATAATATACATATCCTTCCACCATCAACTCAGATCTAATATTGTATCACTGCACATGAAATGAAAAGAACTTTGCTACTGTTTAGCCATATTTACCCATTTCTCCTCATTCCTTTTTCTCTATTTGTCATATGTATTTAGTTCCTCTAGATATATTTTAAACCCCAAAATACAGTTTCACAATTTTTGCTGTAAGTCGCATCATATTTTTTTAATTAGAAGGAAAAAAGATAATCTTTTATATTTACCTACACAGTTAACATTTTTAGTACTCTTAGTGCGTTTCTAAAGATCCAAGGAGCATTTGTCTTCAGCCTAAAGAAGTTCATTTAGCGTTTTTTGTGATGCACATTGACTAATGACAGAACTTAATTTTCATTTAACTGAAACTCTTTTGCTTTTATTCTCGAAGAATATTTTTGCTAGATACAGAATTCTGAGCATATAGTGTTTTTCTTTTCCTTCTAGCACTTTAAAGATGTCATTCTACTGTCTTCTGGACTTAATTTTTCTGATAAGAAGTCATTAGTAAGTAATATTGTTGTTCGTGTAAAAGTGTTGTGTTTCTCTGGCTGGTGTGAGGTTCTGAAATCTTTAGATTTCAGTAATTTGATTAAGATGTGCCTACATGTGGTTTTCTTTGCATGTATCCCTCTTAGGATTTGCAGTGCTTCTTGAAATCTGTAAATTTATGTCTTTCACCAAATTTTGGACAAATTTTGCCTTTATTTTTTAAAGTATCTATTTATTTACTTATTTATTTATGGCTGCGTTGGGTCTTCGTTGCTGCGCTCGGGCTTTCTCTGGTTGCAGTGAGCAGGGTCTACTCCTCGTTGTGGTACGCAGGTTTTTCATTGTAGTGGCTTCTTCTTGCTGCAGAGCACGGGCTCTAGGTGTGTAGGCTTCAGTAGTTGTGACACGTGGGCTCAGTAGTTGTGGCATGTGGGCTCAGTAGTTGTAGCACGTGGGCTCTAGAGCTTAGGCTCAGTAGTTGTGACACACAGGCTTAGTTGCTCCACGGCATGTGGGACCTTCCCGGACCAGGGCTCAAACTCGTGCCCCCTGCATTGGCAGGAGGATTCTTAACCACTGCACCACCAGGGAAAACTCCTGAAGTATTTTTTGTATCCCTTTCTTTATCTTCTGGAATCCAATTACCTTTATATTAGACCATTTTATTTTGTCCCATAGGTCTCTGAGGCTTTGTTTTTTTCAACCCTTTCTCCTTGCTCTTCTTGTGATTAGATGTTTTCTATATATTTATCTTCAAGGGTACTGATGCCTATTTCACCTCAATATGGTATTTAACCTCACTGAATTAACTCTTTATTTTCACGTATTGTATTTTTAGCGCTCAAATTTCCATTCAGTTCTTTTGTATACTTGCTGTTTCTCTGCTGAGATTCTTGTTTATTTACTAAGTGCATATTTTCCTTTATAACCTTTAGCATAGTTATATTACCTTTTAAGTAACTTGCTCATATTTTTGCTCACTTTGCACATATTTTTCAATTTTATTGATATGAAAGTATATAAAACAAGCATAAGTAGATTGTATTTACTATGTTGTTTGATTTACATCTTTTAAATATTTATATACATGGTATGTGGCCTTTTTTTCTCTTTTCTGAGGCCTCGAATAAAGGGGTTATAGAAAATAAGGTTGAAGGCATTAGCCAGATGGTAGATGAATAAAACTTTAGGTATTCTAGGTTTGAATATTATTTTAAGACTGTGTTGACTTATAATAAATTTGGAGCTGTATGGTACCATATTTTATAAAGAATGATTTAGTAGAAAGTATGAAGGAAAGATCTGAGGAAGATACGACTAGAGAAGGAGCACAGGCAAGGCTTGATGTGTAAAATAAGAAAGGCTCTAAGTGGTGACAATGTAAATGTAAATTTTAAAAAGAACAAGAAAATACATTGAAGGAAGACTTACATGTGTCCCTTGGAAATATGTTACGAACTTGGACAGTTAGGGCTGAAGATACTGACATTAAATGAGAAAGTGGATTTTTTCAAACCACCACCTTATGGTAAAGGCATGGCATTTGCAAAGAAAGTCCTTGAAGTAAGTGCTAGTCTCACTTTTCAGCTCTCTGTGAAATTGTAAGCACATCATTCAAATTCTTCAAGCATTAGTGTTTTTTTTCCCAGCCTTATTGAGATATAATTGACGTATAACATCATTTAAGATGTACAAAGTAATGATTTGATATATGTATATATTGCAAAATGATTACAAGTTTAGTTAACATCCATCATCTCTCAGAGTTATATATTTTTTCTTGCAATGAGAACTTTTGACATTTACTCTCTGAGAAACTTTCATATATATAGTACAGTACGGTTAACTATAGTCACCATTCTGTATAACGCATTCCCAGAACTTATTTATTTTTAGAATTTTGTAACTTTTGACCAGCTTCGCCCATTACCGCTCCCCCTATCCCCTACCTCTGGCAACCACCAATCTGTTCTCTGTTACTGTGAGTTCAGGATTTTTGTGGGAGGTTTTGTTTTTTGTTTGGTTGTTTGTTTTTTGCGGTACGAGGGCCTCTCACTGTTGTGGCCTCTGCCGTTGCGGAGCACAGGCTCCGGACACGCAGGCTCAGCGGCCATGGCTCACGGGCCCAGCCGCTCCGCGGCATGTGGGATCTTCCCGGACCGGGACACGAACCCATGTTCCCCTGCATTGGCAGGTGGACTCTCAACCACTGCGCCACCAGGGAAGCCCTTTTGTGGGGGGTTTTATGTTTTGCTTTTGTTGTTTTTTTTTTTTTTTTTTTTTTTTTTACAGATTCCACGTATAAATGAGATCATATGGTATTTGTCTTTCTTTGTCTGATTTACTTCAATTACCATAAAGCCTTCAAGGTCCATCCATGTTATCACAAATGGCAAGTTTTCCTTTTTCATAGCTCAGTAGTATACCATTGTATGTACACCATATTTTCTTTGTTTATTCATTCAACAATGGCCACTTAGGTTGCTTCCATGTCTTGGCTATTGTAAATAATGCTGCAGTGAACAGGGAGAGGATATATCATTTTAACTTAGTGTTTTTTATACTTTTTATTTTTAAGTATGGTGTTAGCTGAGTATGATGTTAGGTGTGGGTTTGCCATATATGGTCTTTATTATGTTGAGGTATGTTTCCTCTATGCCCACTTTATGAAGAGTGTTTATCATAAATGGATGTGGAACTTTTTTTCCAAAAAGAAAGAAACACCTTATTTATTTATTTATACTTTTTAACACCTTTATTGGAGTATAGTTGCTTTACAGTGTTGTGTTAGTTTCTGCTGTATAACAAATTGAATCAGCTATATGTATCCCCATACATGTATCCCCATATCCCCTCCCTCTTGCATCTCCCTCCCACCCCCCATCCCACTCCCCATCCCACCCCTCTAGGTGGTCAGAAAGCACCGAGCTGATCTCCCTGTGCTATGTGGCTGCTTCCCACTAGCTAACTGTTTTACATTTGGTAGTGTATATACATCAATGCTACTCTCTCACTTCGTCCCAGCTTACCCTTTTCCCTCCCCACCATATTTATTAGTTTAACATTTCTCCTCATTGGATGTGGAGTATTATCAAAAGCTTTTTCTGCATCTATTGAGATGATGTTTTTTTATTCTTCTTTATGTTAATGTAGTATATCATATTGATTGATTTGCAGATATTGGAAAACCCTTGCATCCTGGAATAAATCCCACCTCATCATAGAGTATGATCCTTTCAATGTATTTTTGGAGTCAGTTTGCTTACATTTTTTTCAGGATTTTTGTGTCTATGTTTATCAGTGATATTGGCCTGTAATTTTCTTTTTTTGTGATATCTTTGTCTGGTTTTGGTATCAGAGTGATGGTGGCGTCATGGAATGAGTTTTTATTTTCTTTGCATAAATACGCAGAAGTGGAATTTGTTGATCATATAGTAGTTTTAATTTTTTGAGAAACCTCCATTCTGTTTTCCATAATGGCTACACCAATTTGCATTTCCACCAAGAGTGCACAAAGGTTCCCTTTTCTCCACATCCTTACCAACGTTTGTTATTTCTTGTCTTCTTGATCATAACCATTCTAACAGGGGTGAGGTGATATCTATTGTTTCGATTTGCATTTCCCTGATGATTAGTGACATTGAGCACATTTTCATGTATCTGTTGGCCATTTGAATATCTTCCTTGGAAAAATGACTATTCAGGTCCTTTGCTCATTTTTTGATTGGATTGTGTGTGTGTGTGTGTGTGTGCGTGTGTGCGCGTGTGTGTGCGTGTGTGCGCGTGTGTGTGTGTGTGTGCACGCTATTGAGTTGTATGCATTCCCTGTATATTTTGGATATTAACCCCTTATTAGTTAGGTGGTTTGCAGATATTTTCTCCCATTCTGTAGGTTGCCTTTTCATCTTGTTGATCATTTATTTTACGGTGCAGAGGTTTTTTTTAGTCTGATATAGTTTCGCTTGTTTTTGTTGCTTGTGCTTTTGGTATTAGCTACTTTTAAATGGTTTTCTGCTAACTGAATATCTCAAGCTCAATCTAGATTAATTTCCTTTTCCTTGATTATATGCCATGTTTTCTTGTTTCTGTGTATATCTAAATTTTGGATTTTATCTTTGATTTTGTCAATATGTTGTAGAAACTCTGTATTCTTTTATGTTCTTCTGATGCATATTGAAACACAATTTAGCAGTCGACATGACTCAACTCAAATTCTAAATGCCTATCTCCTTTGTGATTTTAGTAGCTAGAATCTGTGCAGCTCTTTTTCTCTTAGTTGGGCTCCTTGGAGTCTGTTCCACTCATGGGGTCAGCCAGAGACTTGGGCAGAATTTTTGCCCAGAATAGGGGATTTTTCCCTCTCTGACTCTATTTCTTTAGTAGCATTCTCACTACCTTGTTGTGGGCACTTCGGACTTGATCCTCTGGTTCTTCATGCCAGTAAAACTGCAGGTTTATATCTGAATTGTAGTACCTCACACGGGCGCCTGTCCTCTGATAGGAAAGATGTAAAAACAGGATCCTCACTGTGTCATTACCTTCTTCCAAGTTTATATTCCCTCCCGCTCCCCCCAGCCTTCTCCAACACAGAGTTTGCCTTTTCTTTGTTGTTCTCCAGTGCCTTCAGGTAATTTTGTTCAGAATTTATAGTTTTTCTCTGGGGTCTGATAGAAACTACACCACTGTAACTGGAAGCAGTATTCTCTCAATATACTTGAAAGGATGAGGATAACATTGCTTTATAGTACTGGTTTTCATTAATCCACAAATCTGTGATTGTAACAAGATTTCCTTCATTATATTGTTACTGAATTTACTCAGAATAGAATAAATATGTATCCAGATTGATCAAGATCAAAATGAAAGAGCAAAGCATATGTAGTGATACTGCATTTGACACTAACTCTACTACTTTCCAAATTTGTGATTTGTTTTCATGTTATTGACCATATTTTCTCATAAGATAATTACAGCCAAAGTATTATAATGAAAGTGGTATATAATGTGGCACTAGCATAAACTTCAGCAGGCAAGAATAATGTGAAATAGTTTAGCATCAGTTACTCTGCTTCTATTAAGAAATGCATCTTCTTTTAGGATTTTTTTGAGCTTAAAATGGCATCCTAAGAAAGTAAATCAAGCTTGAAGATATTCATTGGTTTCCTCAGGAACATAGTATAGAAATTTACCTAAACAAGTGAAGGGACTCAGAAAATAATTTTTATATTTACCTGATTAAATCAGTAATTCTATATCACTAGAAAATAGCAGGACAGCTCCCAAGCTATATTTAATTTAGAGGTGGCCATTTTGTGGAAAATCCAATCAGTCTTTTTCTCTGCCCTACTTACAATGATGATAGCTAAGATTTGGAAATAGTGCAAGAATGGAAAATCTTACGTTACAAATGTTCTCTCCTGAAACTCCCCAGCTAACTCAGGGACTAGAGATTGGTTTAGAGGTCACCATATCTTTCCTTTTTTTTTTTTTTTTAAATACCTTAATGCATAAACCTAGAACAAAGTCCATGACAGACACTTTTCTTTTATATTCTATTTGACTCCATAAACCTATTGTGGAATGAGGTAGAATAGAAAATATGAAAAACACCACATACATTTCTCCTCTTAAGTAAATGGTGATATGTGGCCCCACTGAAATAGCAAAATAAACGAGACTGTGAAGGTAAGGAAATTAGAGCTATTCCTTTTATCTTAAACAAATGCTGTTTGAGGGAAAGCAAAGGGTTTGCTTTTTTTCCCCTTGTTTTTCAACTTCTCAGTATAATTTGGTGTGTCCTTAGGACTGATTATTTCAGAATTGCACAAATAGATTTGTAATAAGAATGTCATTACAAAAAAATTCATTGTAATCTGGATAATTTTTGGTCTCCAGGTCTCCATATTGACTAGCTTAATGACTTCATATTGATTTTTGCATGTGTGTTGCTGTATTTAAAACATGATAATCTGTTGTTTTATTGATCATCTTTTTTCATTAAAGATGTGAAATTACTTTCCAGACAAGTTATAGACATAGAGAGATGTTTTCAGTATGCTCATGTAAATGCTAAAATCTTAAAGACAGTACTAAGTAAGATTTAGAATTTCCCATGAGGACATGTTTGCTGTTGTTTTTCTTGTTTATTTGCAGAGCCACCAAACTAAATGATATTATCAAAAGTCTTTTGGGGGAATCCATCTTCATGACAACTGCCCCTTAGGAAAAGATACTGACAACCAAATGAACAGGTTTTTCTTGGGGAGCAGTCACCACATTACACAGTGAAAATATTTAATTACATGATATACTTACCATTTGATGTTTAGTTAAATGGTTGTGAAACATCAGGAAGCAAGCCAGACGCAGTGTATCATGTGGTTAGGGGTGCACACTCTGAGTTACTTTTGTTCAGTACTGGCTCCGTCACTAACTGAAGGGCAGTAGGCAAGTCCCCCAGCCTCCCTATACTTTTGCTTATTCATCTGTGAAATGGGGTTAATATGAACATTACCCACCTCACAATGCCATTGTGAGGATTAAATAAATTAATATATGTGGAGAGCATAAAACGTGGTGATAATCAATAAACGTTGGCTCTCATTATTAGAGGCAAGTCCAAAAGATAGCTATGGAAAAATAATACTGTTCTCTTAAGGGTCAGTTACCTTTACAAGGATTAAGCTTGGGACCTGCCACTCTGTCAGTTATTTCTAAATATGAGCCAGAATTAACTAGTAGTGAGAATGCATCAGTTTCACCTGGGCCACACAAAAAATCACACAGGTTTACCTATGTTATCTTGGTTGGATTTCTTTTGTTTACTTTCCATATCACTGTAGATTCTCCTTAGTTTTGACGTGAGATTCAGATATGGGTGCTTAGGGGGAAAAAATGAGCTTTTTTCTTTGTCTTTTTCTCTTTAATACATTCCATATGTCCTGGAAAATAAAGGACAGTGACCCTAGGTAACTCAGACAGCTCAGTGGTATGAAACACTGATTTTAAAATTGTCATATGGAATTCAAGGAACAATATTGTACTTTTAAAAATCTTTTCTTTTAAAGAACAAATTGATCACCAGGTAAAAGACAAAACTGATAAAAAGTAATTCTGAAGTTCTACCTGAAATGATCTGCAATTGTTTAATGTTTAACCACCCCCCCCGCCCCCCCCCCCCAAAAGAAGCTATGTGCCAGGTACAGTTAGGAATTGAGAAGAAGGAGACCAAGAAGCTGTACTGATGCAAAGACTCTTTCTGAATTGGCTGGATTTCTCTAGGGCCACTTCATTACTTGGCATCCCACATTGCTTATGTATTCAACGTGTACTGTGTGATTTCGCACTCATTGATGTGTTCATTTGTTCTCAAGACTATGAAGAGAGAGCTCATCACAGAGGAAAAACCATGAATGAGCTGTGGAGTCCAAAAGATTTTAGTTCTGCTTCTACTTCTAAAACGTTTTAGTGTAGTTGTTTAGTCCTAGTCTCTTATTTACAATTTGAGAAAATAATTCCTATCTCCCCCAGATGGGAGGTCTCAATGAAATAACAAATGGATAGACATGTGTCTCATGCAGAGTAGATACTCAACAATTGGGCATCATTGTTTTATCCCATTATCCTAGAGGCTGGCAAACTTTTCCCATAAAGTACAGATTGTAAATATTTTGGGCTTTCTGGGCCAAATGGTCTTTGTTGTAACTTACTGATCTCTACTGTTACAGCATAAAATCAGCCTTAGATACCGTATAAACAAATTGGTTGTGTTGCAATCAAACTTTATTTACAGATTTTGAATCTTGCATTTCATATCATTTTCACATGTCATAGAATAGTACTCTTCTTTTGATTTTTTTTTAACCATTTAAAATTTAAAAATGATTCTTCTTCAGGCAGTATAAAAACAAGCGGAAGGATGTAGTTTGCCGACCCTTGCATTACTCAGAAAATTATAAAGAGACTACAAAATGAGATTCAGGAGAATTGTAAGAGTGGTATATTTTTGTGACTGTGGAAATTAAAAGATGCATTTGGGGAAATAATGAGGAATAAGACTGGATTAGAGAGATCTATAGCTGAGATGAGTTTTTGATTAAACATGTAGAAAAGTAGAAAACTGTTGAAAGCTTTGAGTGAAGGCCTCTCCTTACGGTATCTGGGGGAAAGAGATCTGGCACATGGCAAAAGAGACCTCAGCAAAGCGAGCCAGCTACTATTGTTATTGGGGTGTGAGGAGGTGAGCAGTGGGAACAGACAAGGAGAGAGCTTTCTTCAAAGTACCTTTTTAAACTTAATTTTCCTCCAGAAGATGGTGTAAAGGAGGTATTCAATTATTGTTGCCTTTTCACTCGCTGTCTGACAGTCCATCTGGGTAGGTTGTAACCATGGTGTGGGCTGCAGCTAAAGCCCCCTTCTAATTCAAAGTATTTGTTCATTTCTTCATTGAGTCCCACTGACATGTCTGGTATCTTGCTAAGTTCCGAGATGCAAAAATATATAAAGTGTGTGTCCTGTAAAGACCTCACGCAGTGGTTAAGAGTATGGGCCCTAGAATTTGACCAGCCGGGATTGGAATTTCAGCTGGGTTACCCTCAAGTGGTGCAAACAAGGACTGGTGCACTTCTCTAGCTCATGTTGCTATTCTCTAATATAAAGCCAGTGATGATGTAGCTGCTGTCATCGAGGCTTGGGCAAGATGTTGGACAGGGAGATGGTGAAGTGGATCAGAAGGCCTTATGCTGCCTGGGAAGTGAGGGCAGCATTTCCAGCAGATACACAGGCACCTTCAAGGAGGATGAGTGGAAGATAACCCAGCGGACTGACCAGGGGGTAGGATGGAGCGAGCTCTTGATGAGGGCAGCAGATTTATTGTTTAAACAATTAAAGATATTTTCCCGTTTATATAATATACAAATAAAATGTGGTTAAGGTTTTGCATTTTATTAAATTATGCAGAACCGATCTCTTCAAAAGTTCGAAGTCTGAATTACTTCAAAGATAAAGTAGTGCCTCATAAATTTTTATTTCCACTAGGCTTCCGACAAGTCTATTATAATATTGGCTAAGTGTCCACAGGTAAGAGACTGCTTGCTAGAGAAATAATGTGTGATGAGATAGCCTCTTACTTATCTCTGATGTTTCTCCAAAGATATTGGTCATTCTCCCAAAACACGGATGAAACAGATTTTCATCTCAGATTTTTGTTTATCAATATTAGACAACACATTCAAATTCGCTAAATATTGGCATCTCTATTTCCATAAAAGGTCTATGAAGATATATGGAATCTAAAAAAAAAAAAAAAAAAAATGATCATGGGGCTTCCCTTGTGGCGCAGTGGTTGAGAGTCCGCCTGCCGATGCAGGGGACACGGGTTCATGCCGCAGTCCAGGAAGATCCCACGTGCCGCGGAGCGGCTGGGCTGGTGAGCCATGGCCACTGGGCCTGAGTGTCCGGAGCCTGTGCTCCGCAACGGGAGAGGCCACAACAGTGAGAGGCCCGCGTACCACAAAAAAATAAATAAATAAATAAAAAATTGATCATGAGGAACCTAGGAGCAGGACGGGAATAAAGATGCAGACCTACTAGAGAATGGACTTGAGGACATGCGGAGGGGGAAGGGTAAGCTGGGACAAAACTGAGAGAGTGGCATGGACATATATACACTACCAAATGTAAAACTGATAGCTAGTGGGAAGCAGCCACATAGCACAGGGAGATCAGATCAGTGCTTTGTGACCACCTAGAGGGGTGGGATAGGGAGGGTGGGAGGGAGGGAGATGCAAGAGGGAAGAGATATGGGGATATATGTATATGTACAGCTGATTCTCTTTGTTATAAAGCAGAAACTAACACACCATTTTAAGCAATTATACTCCAATAAAGATGTTAAAAAAAAAAAAAAGGTCTGTGACCTCAAACATGGAGGGCAGATTTCAGATATCTTAATCATACACTGTAGAACTAGAATCTGACCATAAACTATATTTTCCAAGCTTATGAGACACTGTGTCCTTTTTCTGTCATTCTCCCAATTAATGGAACAATGCAGTGGGAACATTGTACTATAGACACAAACACACCTATGTTCAAATCCAGACTATTTTTTATAAGCTGAGAGCTTAAGCAAGTCTTTTAAACTACTTAAAAGTCAGGTTCATCTTATACAGCCACTGTGTGTGAAATGCCTCCAGGGCGTGGTTTATAGTACATTTAGTTTTTTCCTAAAAGGTGAACATTGTCATCGTCATTATCATCATTTACTATTACAAATAGTAATGTCATTTCTCTTTGAGTCATTAGAAGTTCATCCTGGCCCCTGGGGACCTGGTTAGAGAATTCTAATTTACAGATTCCCTGGCACATATGCTTTTCAAACATTTTCTCAATCTCTCAGCATCTTGTCTGATGCTACATGGGAGTGGACGAAGGAATGAGCAAAGACAATCTCCTTTCTTGTGTCCAGCTGCCAAATAATAGTTTTCTATAAAAAATGTTTAGGTTATACCTAAGCTCCTATAAATATTCCCATATTCTGGAAGAAGGAATTCAAGGGAGAGGTGAGAACCAACATAATTATTTTATTTTTCTAGTCTTCCAAATTAGACTGTCCATTAGAGCATTTTATCATTTGAAAATAAGGACCACTGCCCTAGATGAAAACCTCACAGCTGTTCCTAAAATAGCTTCTCAGTGTGTCTCTGTCATCTCTCCTCCCTCTGCCAATCCATCCCGCACACACCTGCCAGAACAGTCTTCCATAAACATCCTTTTCTTTGTATCTCCTTCCTGTTCTGGAATCTACAGTGCCCCCCTGTTATTGTTCTGTATCTTAATTCAGATTTCCAGTGTCATCATCAGCTTCTCCTATTCCTTCCTTTCCTACTTTATGTCTAATTATTCCTTCATAAAACAAATCAGTTCTAAATAAGCCAGTCAGTTTGCCATGCCCAGTAAAATTCCTGAACCCACCCTTTCCTACAACTTTATAACTGCCATAACTTTCACTTCGCCTATTCCCAGAATCAAATTATTTATTAGTCTTCCACAGAATATGAACCAGAACTCAGGCCCAAGAGTATTTTTTAGTTCCTGCGTCTTTCTATCATTTTTTCACACCTGGATCCTCTGATATTTCCCTGAAAGGTCCTCATTAAAATGTAGATTAATTAATCCTTCCCCTGGAGGATTGGTATGGGATTTTTGAGGTGGTGAATCTTTGTATCTTAATCCATTTCAACTTTGTATGCAGAGTGTCTAGTACATCATCCATTTTCAGTAAATGTTTATTGGAAAGAAGCAGGGACAAATTGATGGCATTAAATGCCTTTTGCCAGCCGTACACCAGCTTCAGGACCAGAGTCACGGTAACAATGACTAAGCTTCTAAGTTACCTCCTTAGAGCCCTACTTCCATAAGGATCTGTCAGGCCCACAGAAGCTTCTGGGAGGCTATGAAAGTCACTTTACTTACCTTCACTGTGTACCATGCTGATTCTACTGTTAGAACTAAAGCATGCCTTGCTTCTCCTCCTTTCTCCTCCCGTACACACATCCCAAGAATGGAGTCCTGCCACGATTTCTAGCTCCGTGTTGGGATTCCAGAACACACAGCTAGTGCTTGCTCATGTCCATCCCCATTGCTAGATCAGACCCCCTGGCCCTAGCTTGCTGAATGCAGTAGCGCTAGATTTTCTGCCTTCTTGTCCAATACTCATTGACAGAAAATATCTTTTTGCACTGTTATAAACACTCTTTTCCCAAAGTAATTAATCTTTGAGAAGTCAAAATAATTCAGAGATGACATCATTGAAAATAAAAGTTTTGACTGTTGGTTTGGAGTGTAAATCCAAACTTGATTTTCTTATAATGATCTCGTAAATTACCTTCCTTTAAAATGTCCATCACATCAGCTAGATGTCTGGGAGATATAGAGCCCTGGGCACTGATTCATCAACAAGGATCCTCTACTTTATGAAACTCTGAAAGCACATCTGCCCTTGAACTCTTAGGTTTCTTCCCCAGAAGCAGACCTCCATCGTCCCTTTGTTGTGCTGAACTTGCTTTCTCATAAAAGATAAGGGGGAAATTATTCATTCATCCAACAAATACTTACTGAGTACCTACTATGTGTAGAACTGTATTGGCTCCGTTAGGAAAACTCCCACTGGGTCTAAACCAGAAGGCTGCCAGCTATTTAAACGGCTTTTATGTTTTTATATCCAAATTATGATGTTTTAACTAGCTGTGGCCTTGGACTCTGGTAGCCCCTACAGACGGATTAGTTTCTTTGACCATTGTCCTTCTTCCCCAAGTGGGTCAAGGAGTCCTGGTTTTCCATCCATCCACACTGGCTCCATGTTGCCTCAAGACCTGTAAGTAACAAAGATTCCTTTATTCACTTGCTGATCTGAAACTATACTTGATGTTTCCAAATCACAGAACCATAGACTTGCAAACCTGGAAGTTGCACTCTCATGGGACAGTCCCTGAAATTGATATCAGTGAAGGACAGTGATTTGGCCAAGGACAAGCAGCCTTCTAAAACCTTATCTATATGTTCCTTTGCCAAACATCAGATAATTATTTTCTGAATGTAACTTAATTTAGAAATACTTGTTTTCAGAAGGCATGGTAAAAATTGTCAAGATATTTCAAGTAGGATTTTTTAAATGTGGCTAGAAAGACAGTGAGTTTATTAAAGTGTTATATTTAATAATGCGTGACATCATAATGTCTTTTTTCAAGCATTGTACTGATTCAAAATATTTAAATCACAAAGGCATTTTTGGGAGGGGTGAGACAAATCTTTGTGGCTAGTGATAAATACCTCTCCAAGAAAATATTCTTTGATCACATATTTGTGCCAAACAATGTTACAGGTACTGAACCGTGTCACCTGGTAATTAAAACTCTTGGTTTTGAGTCAGGCAGAACTGGAGACAAATCCCAGTTTGCTGATTGTGTGATTCTCAGTAAGTTACTCGACCTCTCTAACTTCAAACTCCTCAAGTGAATGGTGAGAGTAATTATATATTTACCAACTAGTTTTGGAGACTCCTGCATGCAGAGTGCTCAGGTTCATTCCTGAGATTTAATGAACGTTCAAGTGGTAGCTTTAAAAAAAAGTCCATGCCAAAAGGAAGTACTCACGTTTCTGTAGAAAGTGTTTTGTCACTTTCACATTGGCTCAAGTTTGTAGCACGGCTGGCGCATTCTACTTTACAGCACTGCTTGCACATGTTGGTAGTCAAAAATTGTGATTTGTTCCTTTAAAAGTATTCTCAGGTTGGTATATGGCTGCCAGTGCAACCAGACAGCAAGCTTCCTAAGGGCCAGTATTACGTTTCTTGGTTGTTTCTTCCTTTGTGTCTCCTTCCCTCCCTCTCTTCTTTTTAGTAGTTGGTACTTAATAAATGCTTGTTGCTTGTCCAACTGGCTGTTTATAGTAAAATAATTCCTTAACACTTCCCAGCCTTTCCACAGAAATCTAGGTGACCGTCAAACGCAGATATAAGAGAACTCAAATAAGAAATGGTAGGAACCCCTTGAATTACTTCCACAGTTGGAGGAAAAGGCATTCCTGAAGGAAAATCCTTTTAAAATGACATGTTTAATCTTGCACAAGCCATTTTAAGTTCCCCCAAACCATGTTTATCTGGGTACGGACTGCTTTTCATGTGGGAATTTAACGTGCAGTCAAGCAGTGAACAGGATGTCAGCTCCTCTACACTGCTTTGGCATTATGAATGCTGTCGTGTTTGCCGGGAAAAATTTTGGTAAACTGTGAACTGGATTTTAATTGTGATAAGATACTCTCTCAAAAAAAAAAAAAAATCACTGCACAGGGAAGAATACAGAAGTTTCCCTCCTACACTTGGGTCTTTAATTAATCACAGTGACAAATTCTCAGCAGAAAGATGCCTGTATTTATCAGCCACTTAAAATGCATGCTCATCCTGGTGGCCACAAGGAGGTGAAATCACTTTGGGATCTGGGCAGAGTGAAGGGTGAGATGTGTACGAAGTCTTACAAGTCATCCAGAAGCTGGAAATGAAACATTTGCATTTGCATTTGTGCCTTAAATATGTCATTAACTGGTTGAAATTTTATACTTGGCACTGAGATTTGGGGAACAACTAACTATCAGTTTTTAGGAATTTGCTTATCAAGGGCCTCAACTAAAATTTGGAGACTAGTGGCCAGCATATGTGTTTAATTTGAAAAATTGGCCTGTATTGGGCTTCCTAACATTTTTAAATAGTTCTTCCCCACCAAAATCCCATATAAATCCAGAGTTTTTGTTTCTGCTTTAAAAATGGAGAACTTGCAAAATGGGGCCTGAGTTGCTCTATGGCATCAAGGGCCACGAGCTAAGTAGCATCTGCCCCCTTTAACTGGGGCTTCAGTGTTCCAGTTTTTCAGTCTTCACTGTATCCTATTGTATACCTGATGCCATGTTCACATGCCTTTTATCTGTGAACCTGTGCTGATTTTTTTTCTTGTAAAGTAAAATTCCACCAATGTCTGAAAATGTTTCAAAACAAAATATAGACCAAGAGAGTTGTTTGTGTCAAGAAAAATGGAGGAGAACATATTTTTTGGTTCAAGAAAATAACCTTCCCAGGTGTTTTAAAGAACAAAGTATACATGTGTTAAAAATTGCATTAGTCTGTTTTGTTTATTTCTTCCTTATCCCTGTATAGTCAACCCCTGGAATACTTCTTTTTATTGGTTTTAGTTATTTGACTAAAACAGATTATTTTGATATTACATAGAAAACTACTATGTAGAGATAATAAGTTAGCATTAGCAATGCTCAGCAGACTTTATTCTCTGCTGTATTCTTTTTCTTACTCTCGTTCTGTTTAGGTCCCTGGGAGATAACGTCTACTCCTATGGATTCAGCTAACTGACACTGATGCCTCCTAAGTCCTATCCACATTTCTCTACTGATTGTCTCCTTGACATCTCCATCCTAATGCCCCACTACCACTGGCTCAGCGTGGCCACAACAAACCTCTTCCTGTGTGTCCCATCAACGCACATCCCTAACCTGTCTTCTGCACTAGCTTCCTGCTTTAGTCAATAGGGTTATCTTCCACCAGTTTCCTAAGGCAGAAGACTAGCCTTCTTTCCTAACTTCTCCCTCTTCTACTTCATGCAGAAAGTTACTAAAATATGTAGACGTACCTCTTTAATATCTTTGGGATTCATCCCACTCTTTCCAAACCATTGTCTGAGTTAACACCATAATTATTTCCACCTAGATTATATAACATCTCCTAAATGACCTTTCTGCTCTAATATCACCCACTTCTGATGCCTTTCCTTCCCTGCAACTTGGATGATCTTGTTAAAATGTAAATCTGATCCTGTTAGTCTCCAAATCCTTCTTTGCTCTTCAAATTATAAGTAGAGTCTCAATGTCATGAAATGGCACCTGAGGGTCACTATTACATGTCCTCTGTCTGCCTCTCCTGACTCACCTTTCAATACCGTGTCCCAGTTACCTGCATTTGCACTGTACTCAATGACTTGCCCTAACCCAGGCAAGCTGTACTTTCTGTAGCTTCTTCTAGTGGAAAATGTTGGTCCCCTCCTTTTCACCTGGCTAAGTCTCACTTCCCCTGCAGAATTCGGCTGAAATATTAACCTCTCCAGGACGTTCTCCCGACTCTCAGCTCTACACACAAATTTTGGGCAGAGTTAGCTCTTTCTTTTGTGCTCTCACAGTTCTGTGTGCTGCATCGTAGTTGCATTTTCATTGAGTGTCCTCTCCTTTGTTCCTACCACTGTAACCGGGCTAGGTGCTCATTAAAGAGAAGATTGCCTGCCTTACTTGTCTTTGTAGCTTAACACACACCTGGTACGTAGTAAGTACTTAGTAACAGTTCATTGAATGAATGAGTGTTGGAGGAATGTTGACATTAAAGAATATAAAAGGTGAAATTAGGATCTACAATTTAACCACTCAACAAATAAGTGTTGAAGATTTTGAATGTTTTAAAAATCTCTTACAGACCCACTCTCATCAGCGTTTACCATTTTACTTTGAGCAGCCTCCCCTAAATATTTTGAACATTTTATTAAGAGAAATTGGGGGCATGTATCTTGCTAGTTAGGTACCATTGAGATCCACAGCCACAGAAAGAATCTCTGTCTCTAACCAGCTATGCCATGCTTGAATTAAGAAGGTGTCCTTGGTTAATGTGTGGATTAAAAAAACAAGAGATTGGGAATATTCTGGAGGGCAGAATAGAAATACCAAGGTGGCAACAAACCAAAGGTATAGACAGAATCTGACAGGATAAGCTCCAGCCTAGACTTTGGATCTTGAGCCTGTAATACCAACTATAAAATGAAGGGTGAAGAAGAAATAGTACATTAAAGTGCAGCAGTGCATCAAAGGGGTTTTGTGGCCTTGACAGTTAACTCAAAAGACAGCTGTGTGATGTGGCTGTACAAGATAGTAGTACACTCTTGGTGACTTGGATACAAGCATGGTTTTAGGAATGAGAGAGAGAAAGTATCATTCTTTGCTGTTCTAGAGTGTGAGGGAGTAATCCTCATACCAGAGCTGAGCTTCTGAAGTAGGTTTTATGCAAGAGAACTTAAAAATGAGGTATAAAGCAGCAAGAACACTTGAGAAGCATATGAGCATTAAATCTTACCTTAGGAGGGGTGACTGAAGAAAAGAGAGATGCTTAAGTTAAGAAAGGGAAGACTTAGGGGCACATGATGGTTGAAGGATATGTGGAAGTTAGAGAGGGGCAGAACGTTTTTTTTAATAGCAGGAACAAAAACCAATGTATGTGTGTGCCTCTGCATGTCTTTTAAACAAAAACATCTTGGTTTAGGCAATTTCACCAGTTTGAAATCAGAGGATGTAGGACATTTTACTCACAAAGTATCCCAGTGGCCTTATGCAAATTGATCCCTTACCCATCAGTGACCAATGCAGCCTACTCTGGGGGTCTTGTAGGGACCGACGTTTGTCATGATATGACAACTCTTAATTATTCTCACTTTTTAGTGAATCTTCCTTTAAAAAGGATGGGTCTGTCCAAGGTGACACTGCATGCCTCACAAGCAAGGAAATGCCGTGACAGCTTCTGAATGATCCAAAGGTGGAATGAATGACCTTGGAAGGCAATGAATCATTTCTAGGAGGATTCCTGAAAAGTTCAGCTGGAATATTTTAGGGTGGCTCAAGCATCAGCAGCTGCTTGGACTTGGACTTCTAAGATCCCATTGGTTACAAAAGCTCTGCCAAAGCCCAGCATGTGTAATGCCCCATGCCTGAAAAAACACTTGCACTTCAGACCATGTGCCCTGACTGACCACCTCATATGAGAAGAGATGTCTTTTCCAATTTCTAGAACAGAAAAGGCATGTTTTATCAGTTTGTTGTCCAGTTAATTTTTTTCCATTAAATGGAAACTGGGGTTTAACACTAGAGGCGATGTGGTGTAACAGCTAGGTATGAAAACAGGGAAGCTTGCTTTGAATTCTGGCGCCATCCATGCATATAAGTTTTGCATTAACTTGCCTGGCTTCAGATTCCTCATCCACAAAATGGGTAAGGTAATGGCCACCACATGGGTTACTGTTTAGGATTAAATGAAATAATGCATATGGCATACTTAGCAATACACCTATCATCCAGCAGGCACTTTGTCAATGATAGCTGCTACTATCAGACTGTAATAACACCTTTTAGCTCTACAAATGTTACTAATACTGTTGACTTACCTCTGTTTTTTCATTTACTACGTGTTTCTTTGCGGTCTCCAGCCCAATAGCGTTTTTACTCGATAGAGAGAGACTGCTCTTAGGTTGGATCTTTCGAAAGGAACATGGCTCATGCAAACACTCGGTGGTGCTCATGAATTAACAGGAAAACTGTTTAGTTGGTGAAATTTAAAATTTCTTTTATGAGCCTCCTGTAGAAAAATAAATTCCTTTTGTTCTATAAGGAAAAGGAGGTTAAGAAATTGGTTGTTAGTGGAGGTAAGCAGAATGAGAAACAAGACTTTCTACTTAATTTTTTAATCATTAAAGCATACAGTTAGATAGTAAATGTGACTTTGCACATGGGAAGTAGTACAAAAAACCGCATCCCACTAGTTCTTACCAGATTGCTATGACAGTGCATTATCAGCAGCTTCTGTCAACAGACACGAGTGAGAACTCTCAGCTGTCATTAAAAACGTAATGTTTAGAGTGTTGAAGTGGGCGTGCAGGAGGGCTCAGGTGGCTACCTAATTCATGAGCTTCCAGGAAGCTAAGCTGAGAATGGGGAACGCGGTCTCATTTGAAGTTGCTATTCCCTTCAAATAGTAAGCATGACTTCCAGTGATAGGGTATCTCCAAGAATCAGAAAATTACTTCTTTCAGAAAGAACCCATACATTACTTGATTAGCAAGCACAGTCGTTTCCTTTATCACAAGTGGCAATATTCATACATGTTTTGAAAGTACAAGCTTAGAAGTCTTCAATCCTGTAGATTGACTTCCTTGTTTTATTGGGGTTTGTTTTTATATATCTTTATTGGAATATAATTGCTTTACGATATTGTGTTAGTTTCTGCTGTACAACAAAGTGAATCAGCCATACGTATACATATATCCCTACATCCCCTCCCTCTTGCGTCTCCCTCCCGCCCTCCCTATCCAATCCCCCTAGGTGGTCGCATAGCACCCAGCTGATCTCCCTGTGCTATGCAGCCACTCCCCACTAGCCATCCATTTTATATTTGGTAGTGTATGTATGTCCATGCCACTCTCTCACTGCGTCCCAGCTTCCTCTCCCCACCCCCCCGACCCCCGTGTCCTCAAGTCCGTTCTCTATGTCTGCGTCTTTATTCCTGCCCTGCCACTAGGTTCATCAGCACCCTTTTTTTTAGATTCCATATATGTGTGTTACCATGTGGTATTTGTTTCTCTCTTTCTGCCTTAACTTCACTCTGTATGATGGATGCATCTGTCATATTCCTTGTCTTACCTCGTCTTCATAGCTTCCTTCTTCCCTCCCCATCCCTGAGACTGCCTTAAAAGGATACACTGTGCTGTGTTGCATCCCAAGAGCTTGTCAGAGAGAATAGTTTTGTCATTTGCAGAATATGTTCATGAGGCCGTGACAGATTTGCCCACATCCTTCCGGTACAGCGCCTGAGATGTGATATATTCAGAACACCCTTTCCTTTCCCAGATTCCCTCTTCCTCACCCCCTTATTTTAGAATTCTCATTAGCCTTAGGGATTACCAAATCTGAAAACTTCGGTTTAGGAAGTGACCTTATGGGGGGGAGCTTTGAATCCTTCAGTTCCCAGTCTTTTCCTTTTAACAGAAAACGTTATTTCCCATGGAAATCTATCATGTAAGCAGAGTAGTTAAGATGTTTTAAAAGAAACATGATACTAAAATCAGTCAAACTTTATAAGCCATCAGTTACTAAAGACATCTAATAATGTACAGTGTTCTCAATCATAAACATTTCACACTTTTCAGAGGATGTTTATTTGCATTCAAGTTATGAATAGGAGTAAAAAAGATGTCAACTACCGAACAAGGCTGACAGTTCACAAACATCATGTCTCAATTTGGAAACAGAGATCTGGTCCATGCTATGCTCTTCCCACACCTCTCACCCGCCATACTGTGACCCCCTGCCAGGTGTGCACAGACCCAGGCTGGCCTATTTTGATTTAATGCCACCCTCTGTTTCCTTGTTTATGCTGTCTCTGATAACCAGTTCTTCAGATTCTGGTTGACCATATCCACCAATGGAAGCCTCAGTACCTCAAGAGAAAGTTGATTTGATGGGGGTAGCTCCAACAAGTGGAATGCTTTATTTCTCTCTTTTATTTTTTGGACTATCTATGCTTTATTTTATTGTATTTCTTCCAGTTTTATTGAGATATAATTGACATACAGCACTATACACATTGAAGGTATAGAGCATAATGATTTGGCTTACGTACACCATGAAATGTTGACCACAATAAGCTTAATGAACATCCACCATCTCACATAGATATAAAATTAAAGAAATAGAAAAAAATGTTTTCTTCTTGTGATAATGACTCTTAGGATTGACTCTCTTAACAATCTTCATATATAACACTCAGCAGTAATAATTATATTTACTATGTGGTACATTACATTCCCAGTACTTAGTTACCTTTTAACTGAAATTTTGTACCTTTTGACCACCTTCATCCAATTCCCCCTCCCCTCGTCCTCTGCCTCTGGTAACCACAAATCTTATCTCTTTTTCTATGAGTTTGCTTGTTTGTTTTTGAAGTACAATTGACCTACAACACTATGTTAGCTCTTATTATATAAGAGTGATTTCATGCTTCTGTACGTTTCAGACCACGATAAGACTAGTTACAATCTATCACCTTACAAAGACATTAATAATTTTTGACTGTATTCCCTACACTGTATGCTTCATATCCATGACTCATTTATTTTGCTACTGAATTTATATCTCTTAATCTCTCTCACCTATTTCTTTCCTCCCCCCACCCATTTCCACTCTCGCAACTGCCTGTTGTGTCCTCTGTTATCTATAACTCTTTCTGTTTGTTATGTTTGTTCATTTGTTTTGTGTTTAGGTTCCACATATAAATGAAATCATACAGTATTGTCTTTCTCTGACTTATTTCACTTAGCATAATACCCTCCAGGTCCATCCATGTTGTTGCAAATGGCATTATTTTATTCTTCTCTATGGCTGAGTAATATTCCATTGTATATCTACACTATATCTTCTTTATCCATTCATCTATTTATGGATCCTTAGGCTACTTCCATGTGTTGGCTCTTGTAAATAATGCTGTAATGAATACAGGAGTGCATATATATTTTCTAATTAGGGTTTTTGTTTTCTTCAGATATAGGAGTGGAATTGCTAGATCATATAGTAGTTCCATTTTTAATTTTTTGAGGAATTTTATACTGTTTTGCATACCAGCTAAACCAATTTAAACTTCACTTTATTTTGAACAAAATTCTAGCCCTGCATAGCTGCCTTTGAGTCATACACGACACATGGGTCCCTCTTCCATGTTACCATCTTCTCCATGAAAATCAACCATTGAGGGAGTACTTACTGAGTGGGAGGTGAATCTGTATTAAATAATTATCTCATTTTAACCATAACACTACCCTGCAAGGTAAATATTTTTATTCCTGTGTTGCAGATGAGGATTCTAAGGCTGATCAAGTTTAAGTAATGTGACCGATGTCATCCTTTTAGTAGTGGTGGAGTTGGTATTCAAACCTATGGTTGTATGAACTCTAAGATAGTTCTTCTAATTCAGAGTCTTAATCTGAGATCTATGAATAGTTTGGGGATCTGTAAATGGGCTTCACGTCTCCCTCGGCCCTTGATATTGAATCCCAAATTTGGTTTGTTACAGGCATGTTATGGTAAAACAAGTGATAGACCTCCCTCATCAGATTTTCAATTAGGCATGTAACCTCAAACAGTATTAGTACCCATATTTTGCATTCCCTCCTTTTATTTTGCTCATTTACATAAAAACTCTGTACTTTTGTTCACATATTAGTTTTGCCTCCTTCATTCTGTATTTTTTTTCTTTTTCTCCTTCTTATGTCTAAGTGTAGAACTTAAACCCTATTTCTACTATATTTAGTCTTACTAAGTTCACCTTTTTCATATCAGCTCATTTCAAGCTCTTGGGTTCCTGATTCTGCTATCTAGTATTTTTATTACCCATCTCTATTTCATGCCATCTGTCAATTTATATCAAAAAACTAAAAACCAAAAAAAAAGACACTTTTCAACAAAAAAGTGGGCTATTGCTATGAGGCTTAGAGGCTATGGGCTATTGCTAACCTCTAAGGATCCAGGATGGAAATACTATCTCTTGCTGTCAGGCTTCTGACAAAATTATTCCTTGGAAATAGCCTCTTGATGGTATTAACCTCTCTAGCTCTCTTTTGTCAAGGGTGAAAGTGCGTGTACCCGGGACCAGGATGGATGGAGACAAGTGGGCACTTCAGACAGTCTAACCATATGGGGATACTCCTTCGAGTTGATGTTCTCCAAAGATGTACTTAACATTTATTTAAGAGACACCAAAAGAACTGGCTTTTCTATTGACAGGTTATATACATTTCTGGCCAACTTTTTAACTTGGTTGAAATTATTTGTCTTTCAGAGTTTTTTCTCAATCACCAATAACTGGAGATTAGCAGTCACCCATAATCACAAAGAAAAGAAGTAACTTACTTAGGTAAATGTGTTACATTTTGTTCAAATTATAACCCCAAATTCTAATTTTCTGGTCTTCTGGTTGACAAATCATTTTCTACCTTTCACAATTCTTGTTCTCTCTTCCAATTGATATTTAAGTTTTTGAAACAGAGTGTTTCTTAGGGCCATATTCCAAGGGTTGAAATTTAGATAATGAACTAAATCACTTTTTTTAGATTAAAAACCAAAAAAGAAAACACTTTACCATGTCTTAGTTTTAAAACGTCAACTGACTCTCAGCTGGCCTGTCTCAAGGCTACTGGAGCAGCCTGTAATTGCCACGTGCAATTTGCAATCATGCTTTGCAAGTAACTCAACAGAGCAAGTTCAGCACCGGGAGAAGTGTTTTCACAATTTCCAGTTGAGAATGTTGCCGACTTTTGCCAATTATTTTAGTGGTCTCATGTGGAAGCCTGAGTTAACTAGGATCGTATTTACAGTTTATCCTAGGGATGTTTTAATGTGCCTGATGTCCCAGGCAGCTGTCCAGCTGACTCCCTCCTTAATTTAGCTCTATAGACAAGAACGCAATAAAGACTAAGCAAATATAGCAATCAGACATCCCAGGCACATAGTAAACGCAGACAATCTCCAGAAAGGAGTTTTGACTAGGCTAGTTTGAGTAAATTCTTTGTTTCTTTGGAGAAAAAAAATGTGATTCATCACGTCCTCAACTTCTGGCTCTTTTCCTGAATTCATAGTGTTATTGTAGGAAATGATTTATCAACCTAATTAGGTCAGAAACAGAGTTTACATATTTCCTGAAATTTTTTCAGCTTACCCATGTAAGTTACCCCTTTGGAGACTGCTGGGTACACACTGCTTCCTTCCCTCTATGACTTTCACGTGACATGCTTCAGGAATTGAGAGGAGGCAAACATGAAGACCTTTCTCTGCCATGCTTTGGAGTTTAAATATTGCCCTGAGGAATTTTAAGCAGAAATATGATATATTTAGGAAAATGACAGTGGAGTAAATTGGTTGGAAAGAGAAGGTCCCCAGGGCCAGGAGACCAGCTCCTAGAGCAGTACTCCAGATGAGGAAGAATGTGAAAGTGAGCTAGGGCAATGGGGAGGAGAGAGTTGATTTCTGAAGGAAACTCCCACAGCTTCTCTCAATTAATGGTCAGTCCCCACACAGTGAGAATCATGGAAGAGGACATAGACAGCGAGGATAATAGGAGAAAGATTTTAATTATGCTTCACTGTTTTTCTGACTGTGCGATAGGGAGTAAAATGAGTTTCCCCAGTTTTACCCTGGGAAACTGACACACTCCTTGATTTGACTCCGTACCCTGGGTGATGACAGGAACAGCTCGCCACCATCAGACATCTGGGTCCAAACCGAATTACTAGCCAACATGAGTAATAACTTTATTCTCCTACACCTGAGCCCATGAGGAGACAACTCATTTTTATTCTGCCATGGTTTAATGATATTTAAATGAATGAAATGGTTTTTATAAATGAATATATTACAAGGTTCATGTTCAAGAATTGTCATTTAACCATAATGGACTTTACAGTTTATTAGTTTCCCAACTGTCACCTTGTTATTAAAAACACAGGTAAAGCAACTTTACAAAGGATTCTGTTATCATCCATTGAATGAAACACTGAATTTGTTGAGCTGGAGTTTTAGGCATTCGCCTGTCACCCTCGTAATTCAACTTTATATTGAGGCTCATATGCATAACCAATATGATGTTTTAGACTCTTCAGGATTACAGGTTCATGTAAGGATAAAATTCTAAATTAAACATCGAGAAATGCCCTTTAGAAAAGCAGCATGGCCAGAGAGAAGTATGGTGACTACATACAGAAGGCAGTTGTGTCCCCAGCATGCCCTATTTGTGAGTGTCTTTTGGGAACCACGGTTTGGTATTTCTCCTCCCAAGTATGTGGAACAGCCGTGTTCTACTGCATTTTAATCATTTCAATAAGGCTAAGGAAGGGACTATGCATTGGCTTGTCAATATTCTTCTCCTTTTTCAAAATTCCTAAGAACAGGTCATATTCAGATGAACACGAATCAGCGCGAAAATGTTATGTTTCTGTAAATCTTTAAATATTACATTAGAAAAAAAATTGTCAACTTTAGTTATTGAGAGGCTTTACTTTAAGACATTTAATAAACATTTGGCACATGAAGATGTCAAAATTTTAAGGACTGTAATTTCAAAAACACACTGGAATTGGCATTAAAGCAATGAAATTCTCTGCTAAATGTTCAACTGTCTGTATTTTTTTAAAGAAGGTAATTCTGGAAACAAATTTAGTGAAAATCGATGATTCACTTTTCTCATGACATTAACAGATTTTTACTTCGCGTTGCCCACACCTATGTGTTCAGCATCAGGGCCTTTGCCCTATTCATGGTCCCACTGCCTCTCATCTACTTACCCCATCAGTCATTCATTAAGAATGTCCATTCAATATAAATACGTTTACAAGTCCTAGATGCCAGGCACTGTATCAGGAACTGGAAGGAAGCTGTAAGTTAAAACTGTCATCCAACTGGGGGGGACGCATATTACACAATGACTGCAATTGTAATGAGACATGTGAAGGGAAAAATACTCCAGGCTCAGCAACTATAATGGGGTCCCCAGTTGTTCTGGAGAGAAAGGGAAGGCTTCCCAAGGAAGTTATTAACTGTTGCTCAAAGACCAAAAGAGTTGAGTTGAGCAAAAAAGGGGTAGTAAAAGCATGCAAGCAGCAGGAGCAGTGTGTGTGTGTGTGTTGGGGGGATGTGCCCGAGGCTCTGAGATGTAGAACTTGGCTAGTTGGAAGAACAGAAAAATGCAGCGGGACCAAGCACAGAGAATAATGGAGGAGATGGCATGGGAGGTCAAGATCTAGCCTTCTCCTAGCCTTCTTCAGTCTTGTTAAGGCTCTTAAGAATTTTTAGCCACATTGGTATTCATTGGTATTGGATAATTAGGTTAAAGGACTATCATTTGGCCTTCTATGGTACATGCCTTATTAGTCTACTGATTGTAGAGCTACAAGGAAGCTCACAATCAATTTCTCTTTAGAGATACTGAATGATTTCTATTCAGCCTGCTGTGATTTCTATTGGAAACCAGATTAGTAAACCATTGGCTACTTTTGTGTCTAATGAGGCAATGTTAAAATAACCCGGGCACTGTGGTCCAGGAAAGAGTTAGACTTTTTAAAAGTGGTGCCTAGGCTTTAAATATAAACATACGCACACAGCATCAAAAAGGGGTTGTTGGTTGTACTGCAGGCAGAGGTAGGGGAAAGGGTTGGAAAAGTCTCCGATGGAATGTGGGATGCAGTTTTGTTCATGAAAAATCTGGCCATTTTCTCATTTGCCCAGAGCTGTGAGAGTAGGGGCTCTTGGAAAGGAGCCTTGGCAGAAGCCTTAGAGAAAAGCGTCTGCGCTTCCCTCGGGGATGATTGCTTGTCTTTGGTCTTTCCCACGCAGAGAGCCCCACCCCTCCTCTACCTTCCTCTGCCTGGTGAATCTTTACTCAAACCATCTGTTTTTCAAATTTTTTAACCATCAGTGTAACTGAGATTTGAGTTCAATTACAATCCCCAATAATCAGCTGTACTTCCTTGAGGCCATATGTTTGGGCAAGATGCTTGAAGAAGAAGCATGTGCTGCATTGGCCCACCACACTCCAGAACCCCATCTGGGCATCGTTGGAATGCAAACCGTTGAACTCAGATGGACTCGTCTTACCATCTGGTTGCACTTTTGGTGCCTGAGCCCTGAGTGTATTATTCCTCCATATTTCAGTTAACTCAGAATAACCAATTTTTTTATTTTAAAGGGAGCCAGAAACTTTTCAATGCATATACTTAGTTTAATTATTTTGCCTGTTTAATTCAACTAACTTTTAAAAGGACATGACTGTATTCCTCTTTCTAGAGTATAAATATCAGATTGTGTGTTAAGCCTCTTGGCAAAAGATGCATGTTTTGCTCTTGGTTTATCAGAGATAATTTTAATCTGTGTGAAAAAGTCTCAATTTACCATGCCTTTCAAGTTCAATAATGTTTAGCTAAAGAATGAAAAATAATTTCCTTATTTACCAAGTTTTATTTTTATTATTAATATAGAATAGTTTGTCTTGGAATATTTTGAAAGGGAGATTTCTTTCTCAGTGCATGACCCATCTTTTAAAAATGTGATCCTGTCAGCACATATTCATGGGGATGCAGGTGTTTTCAGGAGTTGAAGTAGGGTAGGTTTGAAGGTTAAGTCTTAAACTGTTTTGCTCCCCAGTGCATGCTGGGAAACCTGGTAGGCGTAGAAATCCAAGCCCTCTTTCTACCCTCCTGCCATAGTCCTGTTCTTGGATAAGGCAGAGAATAGAGATGCTGAGCTCCTTCAGCCCCACTGTCTCCAGCTCCTCTGCATGTGTTTCTGGTCCACATTTAGGCTGAGTAGTGAGGTTGTGGTGGTATTAACTACTACTGACCAAGTATTACCATGTGCCAGGCACTGTCCAAAGCACTTTAGATACATTGAATTAACTTAATCTTTTAAAAAAATTTGTGAGTTAGGTATCTTTATTACCTCCCTTTTACAGATGAGAATAACGAAGAGTTTCAGTGACAGAGGCTGAGAACTCCCTCTCTCTTATTTCCTGTATTTCCACTGCATCCTCCCTTGAAACCGTTTCAGGAGCATTTTGTCCTGCTGGCCATGTGTCATGGGAATAGGCACAAGCTCAGTTTCCACTTCCTTGGTGGGAGACAAAGATTTGTTCCCTTCTCACCTGCCTCTCTTCAGGGAGCCCTTCACAAGCTGCTCTGGCTTCCTCTGTACTCTGCAAGTCAGATAATCTGGTTCACTTCGTGTTACGATTTGTGTTTAGTGTATTATGCTACTTAGTGTTTTTCTCTTCATCATAAAGTTGACTTCAGGTTTATTGTAAAATTATATAAAGATAAAAGATGTGTATAATGACCATCCTCAGACGCTATAAAAAGAAATCTCTATTTACTAATTTCATTCAACGGCCATTTATTAACCAACTTCTCTGGTTAGAATGTAAGTTTATGGAATGCAGGAATGAGGTATCAACTGCCCTGGGTTGTCCAGGGCTGAAGGGCTTCCTGGAATGTGAGACTTGTAGTGCTAAAACTGGGAAAGTTCTGGGCAAACGGGAGGGAGTTGGTCACCTTTTGCAAGAATCAGGTCTAATTAGGTTTACTTTTATATTACCTGCTTGGCCAAATTGCTTGATGCCTAACAAGTGGCTAATAAATATTAATTGAATAATGAATGGATGCTAGGCTTTGTTCTAGGGCTTAAGAGTAGAAAGACTTAAATCCAGCAGAAGGCATTGCAGACAGAGAGAATAGTATAAGTCAAGTTCTGGAGGTGGGAAACCTTAGTATATGGTTGTGTAAGCCCAGAAAACTCCATGCAGGAGGAAACAGAGCAACAGGGAGGCGTGTGCTATCAATGAGAAAGGTATGCGTGATCCAGATCATGGAGGGCCTTCTGTTTAACGTGAAGGAGTTTGGTTTTTATTTTTTGTAAGAAGGAGCAGCACTAGATTTTTAATCAGGAGGATGATACGGTTATATTCCCACAAAGGTAGCTTTGTAGGCAAGGTGGAAGGTAGATTAGAAGGATGGAGAGAAGAGAGTGAATGTGATGGGTGGAGGGAGCAAAAGCAGTTAGGAAGCTATTGCAAAAATGCTCGCAGAATATACTGAGAGTTTTAATGAGGTTGGTAAAGATGGTGATGGAGAAAGGGCAAACAGGAGGAGGGTATAGGTTTGAGACCCAGGCGGTGGTGAAATTAATTGAGCTTGCTCACCTACTGTCCAGATAGAGACAGAATGAGTAAGTTGCTTGAGGTGATGTCCAGGTTTCTTTCTTGTATGGCTGGCGGTGTGACGGCACCACTCAGCAAGAACAGGAATGGGGATGAGGAGAAGGTCTGGAGAGAAGGTGAACTTCCATCCGTTTGGAACTGATTGAGTTTGAGTTGACTGTGCAACAGTCAGATTAAGGTATTTGATGGGGTAACTGAATCATCAAAGAAGCATGAAGCTGTGTTCAGGCTATGAAATATTACCCCCAAAATGACAATACCATTGATGTTTATTTCCTAATGTAAAGATACACGTTTTTCAATGGGAAATATTTATGTTTTTCTGCATTTTTAACTAACAAGGTGAGCATAACAGAATCTTATTTCCATATTCAGAAGGAATCATCATTAATATCTCGGGAAGCATCATTGTAGATTGATCCACCCATCCGTCTCTCTCTTTCCATCTTACTGAGACCACAGGAAGTTTCCTTAACCTCTCCCTGTGCCTCTGTTTCCTCATGTATTAGATGGTTATTGGTATCCACCTATAGAATGAGGAGTCAATGAGTTAAATGTTAAGCCCTCAGAAGAGTGTCTGGCCTATAGGAAGCACCATCAAAGCACCATTGAATACAACATAGCCATCTTTTAAAAATAAATGGGTTGTATTTCATGCTGTTTTGTAATCTCCTTTGTTGTATATTATCATTCGTTAATGTTCACCAACTCTTAGTTAATGAAAAATATCTTTCTACCCCATTTCTTAGCACTTTAGTCCAAAATTAATTTTCATTGCTAAAAGTCAAAACAGAAATGAAAACCAAACAAAAATAGAAAACCACCATTATGACAACAAAGCATGTAACTAGGTCAGTAATTGAAAATGCTTTGACTTGGCCTTCAACCAGTAGTGACAGTTACAAGAGACAATTTGGTACATCTAGATCATTTTACTTTGTGGTGAGTAAAAGAAATCACCCCAAAGAGTTTTGCTTTTGGGGCCTTTTCTTCTGTCCTTTGCTCTTCTGCCTCCACATTAATCATTTTTCTAACCTTTACTGCCTCACTGATCACCTGTCAGGTGAGATTTCTACCTCTCATCCTGGCAGTATCCGTGTGGTGCTAGCTTTTCATTCATCTTCACTATGTGCTACTAAGATCTAAACTGGTGTCTGTGCCTAAATAGGGCAATTTATACCTTTAACCCCAAACACTTCTTTTTATTTTTCAATAAAGACCAAAAAAAAAGAATCCAAATGACTGAAATTCTTTATCAGGGGCACTTGAAAAATCAATTTTTCTCAGGACTGACAGCGAGAGCACAGAGAATTTTGTTACTGTATGGGAATTCTAACAAACTCTTCTGTCATCCTCTGGAAGTGGCTTGGTTTAAAAAAAAAAAAAAGGTCATGTTATGATAACCTTTGGAAAGTCAAGTGATTGAAGTGCAGAGATTCTGAGAGAAAATATAACCTCTAAAGTATAGGATGTGGGTAAAGCAATTTTTAAATTATGTGGTGAGGAGGAAAAGAAATTAACATTTCTTTTATAGCATTTGTTGTATCTTTGCAGGCATGCTGTTCCTTCTGTTAACTGGGGAATATCTCTCTTAGCACAATTTATATTGCTACTTTGCATTTATGTAGCATGTTTTGGGCCCTGGGCATTTTACAAGCATTAAGTGTAAACAGTGTGCCTGTGAGCTAGGTAACTGAATATTCTGATATCACAAATGGGGAAGCACCATATAGAGAGCCGTATAGAGAGCCGTATAGAGAGCCATATATAGGGCACCGTATAGAGAGCTGTATTACTCTGGGCTCTAAGTCACTGTGAGGAACTGACGTTACAACTCTGAGTAGTTTTCCATGTTGAGAAACAATTAACCTGGCCTAAAAGTTTAAGTTGTTTCTGCCTGCTTAGAATTTGGTCTTCTGTAAGCAGTAGCCTGGGTTTTCTGGAGACTTCTCCCACTTTCTCACCTCATATTTTGGGTGAGTTTGATCCCCTGACTCTAAGGGTGAGAATATGACCCAAGTGTGACTGCTTGGTGTAGTCCATTTTCTTGACTACTCTAATGAGAGCAATCCTGGAATAATGGATAACCATGGTTTGAGCAGTTAGACCTCTTGCCACTGGTGCTGTAGGCCTGGTGCTGCAGAGGGCAAGCAGTGAAAAACATTCTAAATGAAAGCAAAAGTGGTAAGCAGAATCAAATATGGTAGGTCTTGAGGCTATCTGTTGACTCCTGGATCAAACTGTGCCTGAAGACAGAGCCCTGGAATTTTTAGGTACATGAGTTCATGAATTTATCTATATTTCACCTAATAAAGGTAAATTTTCTTTATCAGTGAAGAATCGTTATACAAGGTTATTAGAGTCTTTAAAAATTGATCTTTTAGGTTAGAACATAAAATAATTCTTAAAGCTTTTGTACCCTGATGTGCATTTCAGCAAAGTATCAAGAGTTATCTGTAGGCAATTCCCTGGCAGTCCAGTGGTTAGGACTCTGAGCTCTCACTGCCAAGGGCCTGGGCTCGATCCCTGGTTGGGGAACTAAAATCCCATAACATAAATGTGGCCAAAAAAATAAAAATATAAAGGTAGTGACAGCAAGAGCTTGCCATTATATATACACATTAAAAAAATGTTATTCATAAGGAGAAATTCTGTTAATTAACAGAAGACAGCTTGGATATAGTAAAAAGTAGAATATTTTTTATTGATTTCTGAAAGATATAGAAAATACATCTCGAGTCTATTTTTATAAGTATATTAATATAAGTATATATTGTGTTAGATTTTTTTAAAGAATTCATTTTGAGACATTCATATTGATTTTAATCATGTTGCTCCCAGTGATGTAGCGTATCAATTGCTGCAATGTCAGAACTGGAGCTTTCACTGTCAGTGTGTTTTAGCCTAGACTTTGTTTTTCCATGAGTGTTTTTTAGATGGACTATTATTTTATAAGGAGGTGATGTAAATTCATGTGTTGCTTAGTTATAGGCAGGTATTTGGCAGAAGTACCCCAAATATTTGTGTTTTAAAGGTCAAGGCTGAACAGAGACAGGGACAAAGAATAAGCTCTGATTATTTCCACGAGGTAACTTCCCCCCTGGATGGGGGTGTTTCTGGGCTTTCCATCAATGTCTCCTCAAGAAACCTAAGAGGGATGGAGAGTTCATGTTTCTCATTAATCCTAATCAAGTATAAGACTTATTAGGCTAATGATTGACCCTGAATAGCAAGAAAGGTATGAGAATTGAGTTTTCCATTTTGGTCATTGACTGAATTTTGGTCTTGAGTAGGCTTATTCTCTTCTTTTTTTCTCTTCTGTGTGAAAATTACAAAAGTGTACTGTTAGCTACATGCAGGTCCCTCAGCATCCCCCAGTCAGCTGTGTACATCAGTCCTACTCTCTCCTGAAAGTCAAGGAAAGGGTGCTGGGATGGGGAGAAGGGGGCCAGCAGAGGACTAATATACCTTTGTAATGCCGGGACCAATATCAGAACAGACAGCTTGCAAAGGAGGTTTTATAACTGTAAAGGAAGCAAAGATGAAAGACCATACTTTTAGAGTAGTAGCTTAAAGTGATTTGAAATGCAATAAAGTGGAGTCAGAAAAAGTCTTCCTTATAGGTATAAGGATGGCAAGCCTTTGGATGCAGTAGTGGCAGCATTGGGCAGAGGTTGGGGGGAGTAATTAATGTAACTACCACTGACTGATTGCTGATTACATGTAAGACATTGATATTTTAAAGGTGCTATCTCATTCCATTCTCACCGCAGTGCCATGCGGCATATATAGATACTTCATCATAGCCATATTACAGGTGCAAAACTGAGGTGTAGCCAGATTTAATTCACGATAGCAAGATTGGCTCATAATCATAGTCTACGCTCCAGTTCATACCGTCGGCACGTGGCTGGGTGACAACAAACACTGGTCTGTCTGCCTGTTTTCTGAACCACTCTGCTTCACAGCCTCAGTCCACTTAAGGAAGTATAGGAATACCACTGCTTCTGAAAGAATGGCAGTCAGTGGAATTGTAGACTGAGTAGCTCACTGAGCAACCTGGATGAGAAAAAAGAAAATCAGAAATGTTCCACATATTGTCATTTCAATCACAGAAATTGATGTTTCGTTTTTGTAGCCTTTGTTTCGTATTCATACAGACTAGATTTCTTGTGCCCCCTTTTACTATGTGTGTTGTGGAAGAATCGGGGAGATAGATGGTCCTGTACGCAGGACTGTGGTGCAGGCTCTGTGCGTCACGCAGGGGAGCTTTGGCAAGTTATTGCAGCTCTCCATACCTCATTGTTCTCACCACAAAATGAGGGCCTTAAATATACACAGCTCTTTTGTTCAAACAAGCTGTGCTTTGATACTGTCACACCGTAATGAGGGCACTGAGTCTTTCTTCCTCTGTGTTTCTTCAGATATGAGCTTTATTAAGTTTTGGCTGGATTCATTGTAGTAATTAAAGTGAACTCACAGTACCTCTGGACCCATGTCTGTAGTTGGCATTCAAGCTGATTTGTTACTGCGTGGCTGGGCTTTACCAGTTGTAAATATTTACTGTTATTTTAAAAAACTTATCCCTTATTTCCAGTTTTTCAGCCATTGGTTTTGTTGTTATTGCTGTGTTAAAATTTGCCATTTTAACAGTTTCTTTTTTTTTTTTTTTTTTTTGTGGTACGCAGGCCTCTCACTGCTGCAGCCTCTCCCGCTGCGGAGCACAGGCTCCGGACGCGCAGGCTCAGCGGCCATGGCTCACGGGCCCAGCCGCTCCGCAGCATGTGGGATCCTCCCGGACCAGGGCACGAACCTGTGTCCCCTGCATTGGCAGGCGGACTCTCAACCACTGAGCCACCAGGGAAGCCCTTAACATTTTCGAAGTGTATTATATTAGTGGCATTAATTACATTCACAGTATTATGAAACCGTCATCACTATGTCCAAATCTTTTTCATCACTCTAAACAGAAACTCTGTACCCATTGAGCAGTAAAGTTCCCATCACCACAACCCTCAAGTCGGGTAATCTCTACTCTACTTCCTGTCTCTACAAACTTGCCTTTTGTGGACATTTCATATAAGTGGTTTCATACAAATGTGTCCTTTTGTGTCTGGCTTGTTTCACTTAGTGTAATTTTTAAGGTTCATCCATGGTGTAGCGTATATTAGAATTTCATTCCTTTTTTAGGCTGCATAATATTCCATTGTATGCATATATCGTGTTTTCTTTACTTCTTCATCTGTTGGTGGATGCTTGGGCTGCTTCTCCCTTTTGGCTGTCGTGTGCTGCTATGCACACGTCCGGAGATGTATGTTTGAGTCCATGTTTTCAGTTCTTTGTAGTGTATATCTAAGAGTGGAATTGCTGGATCATAAGGTAATTTTATTTTTAATTTTTTGAGGAACTGCTAAATTGTTTGCCACAGCAGCCACACCATTTTATATTTTCACCAACAATGTATGAATATTCTAATCTCTCCGAGGCTTTGCACACACTTGTTAATTTCCATATTTAAAAAATTACAGCCATTGCAGTAGGTATGAAGTGGTATTTCATTGTGGTTTTGATTTGCATTTCCCTAATGACTAATGACGTTGAGCATTTTTTTCAAGTGATTCTTGGTGATTTATATATGTTCTTTGGAGGAATGTCTACTCAAGACCTTTGCCCATTTTTGAATTGGATTGTTAGTCTTTTTGCTGTTGAGTTGTAGGAGTTCTTTACATACCCTGGATATTACAACCCTTATCAGCTGTATGATTTGCAAATATTTTCTCCCAATCTGTAGGTTATCCTTTTATGTTGTTGATTATGTTCTTTAATGCACAAAATTTTGTTAATTTTGATGAGGTCTCATTTATCTTTTTTGTTTCTTTTGCTTCTAATTCTTTTGGTGCCACTGCCAAATCCAAGGTTATAAATATTTAACATTTTTTTCTAACAGCTTTAAGGTTTTAACTCTTATATTTAGATCATTATCATATTTTGACTAAATTTTTATATATGGTACGGGTGAGGGGCCCAACTTAATTCTTCTGCATGTTGAAATCCATTTGTCCCAGCATCATTTGTTGAGTGGACTTGGCACCCTTGTCAAAAATCAGTTGGCCAAAGATGTATGCGTTTATTTCTGGACTCTGAGTTTTATTCTATTGGTCAATACGTCTATTCTTATGCCAGTACTACACCTTTCTGATTCCTGTAGCTTTGTGTCAGTGATTGCTTTTTGTTGCTTTGTATCAGTGATTGTACTTACTCTTGGACTTTTGCTACCCCATCTCACATTTGCTATTTCTAATCTATGTGACTTAAAAACACCAGTCAACCGAGTTTATAATACCTGCATATGACTAGAGTTATGGAGCCTCTCTTAAAGAATAAACTGGATTTGGTACACTGGCTCTGTGATGTACAGCCTAGGCCAGTGACCTGTTCGCTCTCTGACTCTCTCTCACCAGAACTTCAGATAATTCATTAGGTAAAAGCAGAAGTGTTCAGTTTGAAGGGCAAGGAGGTAAAATCCCATGGGCCCAGTCTCCCCTGAATCCATGCGTTCTAAAACGGTTAGGGCAGGGGCAACACCATTAAAAAACCTTTAGCATCAAGGAATTTCTAGTTTATTTTTCTATTAAGATTTGTAGGATTATAGTTTTCTAAAATTCACCCTCTGGATAATCTGCAAATTATGCTAACTGAAAAAAAAAAACGCTGCATTATTATTGATTTCTTCCCTTTATTACTAGCTTTAGGGAAAAAAAGATGTTTACATATATATTTACAAATAATTATAATCTAGGATTTGCATACACCACAGAGTTGCCTTCTACTGAAGCACCTTAAAATAGTTAGCAATTCCTGTTTCACTGTGAAGCCAGTCTCGCCCCATGGATCACCCTGAGCGTCACGTGTTAAATGAGAGTACAGACCACCTAACACATAGCCATGGCTCAAATTCATCCTTCCCGAGGACGTGCACTTTAAGTATCACTGGATATACAAAATGACAGACCAGTAGTTTGTGCTATCACACAACAGGACCAAAATTACCGTTGTTTCAAATCATGTTACGGGATGCTCCATATATTCACTAAGGTGACCCAGGAGTGTTGATTTGAATTTACTTTAGCCTCACTTACTGTCACTTAACAGAGTAAATGAGAACTGATGGCTCTTCAAACAGTAATAGTAAATTACAGTTCTAGTGAACACAAATGCCTCATTATGTCTAGTCAAGGTCTATTTCCCTTTTATAGAGCTAACTGGTGGAAAGCATTGTTTTTAATTTACGAATGAATATGCATAGGAATCTTAGTTCTCCTGTTTACATAAACCTGATAGACAGTTAATCTTCAGCAAAGTACCTAGAGAAGGCTTAGAAAATGTAAACCATAGCTAAAGTAAAAAATATAGTTCCAAAATATCAAATGCTTTAAACACCAAAATGCCACTTTTATTAGCCTTATATTATCTCACTTGTAAACACTCAAAACCAGTAACAGTTTAATGAGATTATAAAGCAAACATGCACTTGTATTAAATATATTAATAAAGCAATTCATACTGGTTAATTAAACACTGGAAACGTGTTTAAATGTTTGGACTTTAATAAGGCATTCTTTAGGGCATTCATAAACTTAGCTTAAACTTTTCTTGAAATTTGTGCTGTTAGGTTAACACAGTTTAGAAAGGATTTGTCTATAAGAATGGTGCATGAGAGAACTTTGGGGGCGATAGAAATTTCACTTACTTTGATTGCTATGTTGAGTAGGCAGTTGTGCACGTTTATTAAAACTCACTGAATTGTATATTTAAGATTGGAGTGTTTCACTTTAAGTGTGTATGTATATATATGTGTGTATCTGTCTTTACACACACACACACACACACACACACACACACACACACACACACACACAGAGAGGTAGAGTCCTGAAAATGTCTTTGGAGCCAGCCATCCCTGTAGCTAGATTCACTGTCCTACAATTTGGGTACACATATCTATAAACTCCCTTAGGTGTAAATCAGTTTGCATAGTGTCTTTGTCACTCACAGTCAAAAGAATCCTAATGCTTCTACCTGAAACTCTTTTGGTTTGGGGAGAGGAGTCACTGTCCTTGTCTCCATGAATGTGAATAAGACCCATTTACTCCCATGCCCCAGGTGGAGATGAACTTGGTCGCCTCACTCAGAAGCTGGATTGTGTGAGAATGGGGAAGAAAGGGTGTGGGGAAGAAGCCTGATATTTTGAAGCAGAGCTATGCTGACTAGCAGTGTTAGTAGCAACTTTGTATTTGATAAATCCTGTCTCTCAGAGAATTGAGGTGACACCCTTTACACCAATACATACTTCACTTTCAGAGGATATTTCTTTCACCCAAGATCACTGGACTACTCATACAATTCTAAGCTTTAGAATGATGGTATGGGACTTTCTTTGTGCCATTCCAACCAGAGACAGACCTTAAGACTACCATTAGCAGTGTCTTCCTCCATGTAGTTGGGAACATACTTTGATGCCATAGCTGTTGCCACTTTTCATTTTCTTTTAAAAGGCTTGCTCTTACTCCATGTGCAATAAGAAGAGAAAAGACCAACAATCTCTATACAGGAAAAGCACTCAGCAACAATTCAATCTTGTACTTTAGTCAGTTCACATATCCACAGACTCTTTAGTACTTAGGCTGGAGCTTATAAGGACAGGAAAGTGATCAGTAGTTGCCTTGGTTTCACAACTCAAATACTTGCAATACCAATATTAGAAGCAAGATTTAGCATAACTAAATTTGAATAGATAATATTTGATTTCTACCCAGAAGAAGCAAACCAAATTGTAACAAATGTCTGCTTATTATGAGCACAGGGTCCTTAATCATCACAACTCTACAAGAGTTTGATTATTACCCAGAGTTTCATAGACTGTAGGCCCCATAAGAGCAGAGAACATGTTCATTTTGTCCGAAGTAGCATCAAGTATCATTTGTTAACTGATAGTGTCAGAGAAGTTAATTAATTTATCTGAGGGTCATGGTATAGCGTCAACTTTAGGAGAGTCTTCTGTTTTAGTTAAGGTTAACTTTAAGGTTTTAAAGTAAGAGAAGATTGCCTTTGGCCTCATCAACCTCCCCATCTTTCACTTCTTCTGTCTTTACGTGCCTTCTCTTTCAGATCAAGGACTTGGAGGCTTAGTTGTTGCTGTGGGTCAAAGACAGGCAAGTTCACTGGAGACAGGTTGAAACAGCAAATTACCAGCACTCTCCCAGAACAAATAGAGTCCTTAGACAGAAAACACTGTGGTCAGAAAACAGAAAGGAATTTCTAGAACAAGGGAGGTATCCAGGTAGAAAAATAAGTAAGATGAACCAAAATTATAGCCACATAGAAGAAGGTCAGACTAAATAGGAACTAGGAATCCAGAGAAAACATAATACTTATTAAGGACTTTGTCCCTAAAGGCAGAATATCTGCATTCACATACTATTCCTGTCACTTCAGGTTAAGTGGTATTAGGTAAATTACTCAGTTTCTGTGTCTGTAAAGCATGGGTTATATACTTACCATTGTTTTAAGGATTAAATATGATAATCTCTGTAAAATAATTTTATGATGTCTGGCACATAGTAGGTACTCAATAAATTATTGATGACCCTTGGATGCAAAAAACCATAGGTAATGAACAATTAATAGAGAAGGAAGCAATGAATTTTAAAGAGACATATCAGCTTTGAGAGTCCCCATTTTGTGCCACCTAGCTTCTTAAGTGACAGATATACAGCACTGACCCTGGGAAATCCATCTGATCTCTCCCTCTCTAGTCTGTAGATCCTAAGAACTCTCAGTGTTCCCAAAGTGTCCCCTACTCTATTGACCCACTCAATCCTTTTCCACTTAGACGGCTCACATGTTCTTTATCCCCATCAAAACTTTCATTCCCTCAATGCAGATATGCTCTCAAGCAAGTGTTAGGGGTAAAGTTCTCATTAAATTAATTACCTTAACTATATGAATGTTTAATAATCATTTATTCCTTCTAGCTTTGGGTTTTTTATTTTAAAAGATGTGAATGTTTCTTAATATCCTTGTATTTTGAGAGTGCATTAGTGAGGCAAAGTGAAGTATAGTGAGTTTCAGATAGTATGGAGAGGTTTTTTCATGAGAGAGGTTGAAATCATATCCCATGTATTTATAGCCAACAGAGCCTTAGTAACTTTTATTTCTAAATGTTCTGGGCAAACAGCTGAACATATTTTTATTACAAGCTACTTTCCAAATTATTGTGAAGTCTGAGACGTGTGTGTCTTTATACACAGCCAGCCGAATCTCCTGATTAATTATAAGTTAATTTGTTACTGCAAAGTTATACAGCCCACTTGAAGGAGGCTTTAAAAAGTAAGTAATCCTCCTTTGGTGACAAGCTTACTATCTAACTTAATCTGGCACTCCTCTAGAACCAACAGTATCGGACATGTTAACCATCCAGCTTGATCATTGCATGAAGTTAGTTACACTGTCCATGAAAAGAATCATGGGTTTAAGCTGTGAGGGCTGTGTTGTTTCACCCACTGGCCTTCAGCACCATGGAGAGAGGCGAAAGCCCCTTCTTAAGTAATTGGCTTTTCCTTCTCCATCAGAATTGTTGCTTTACATGTGAGTGGGGCACTCACTCTGTACATTGCAAGCTATGTGATTGTTTTGAAAATTGACCTATTTGATCTGCTTATTTTCTTCTTTTGAAAATATTTTCCCTATTTTCTTGATAGTACATTTGTTCTTTGCACTTTCAGAGAATCCCTTAGAAGCCCAGTTACATGTGTCTTTGAAGACAAAGACAATTGAATGTGTTCCCATTTCCCTTTTCAAAAGTTGTTCTTTAGATCAAGAATTGCTTCCTTTTCTTAACTTAATGAGGATATTGCAGAGCCGTGGACTTTTTTTTAGCCATCCACATCAAATCATCACCGTAAAAGATGCAAAAGAAGTTTCTAAATCTGCCATGAATATTTGACAGTTTGCATTAATAGTTCCAGTGACTCTTTGCTGGGAAGGGATTTTCAAGTTTTCCTAATAATTGGTTCATATATCTTTCACAAAATTTATTAATACCTTACATTTGTATTGAAGACCCTTGACATTTATGGATTTAATATGTGATTATGACTATTTGCAGATGACCCGATAGTCCATGACATGCTTTGATTTGAAATTTTGCTGAGGTACATATTCAAATTGAGCACACAGACAGGCTGATGTGTGGGAACAAGTCTTGTAGCTAATGGGTAATTCTAGCTCTCTGCCTGACACCCACATCTCAACAGACATATTATTCTCTCTTCACTGAATATATGGTAATTTCTCTGCAGTAATTGAAACCTTTGCTTCTTTGTGAAAAATGGCCATAAATCAGAGAAAAATCTTCAATAAAGTTTAAAAGGTCAATGTACAGTCTGAGTACTTAAAAAAAGAAAATCAAAATGAACATGATTCCAGAGGAACTCAGGAATCTGTACAAACTAGCATTCACAAAGTGAGGATTTCTGAAGGTAATGATAATTCCATCCAGAATTTTAAGGGTTTATTTCAGGGATGGAAGGCATGATACCAACTCTGACTGACTTATGAGGAAGTCCACTTATTGCATTATGTCTTATATTGTAATTGTTCGTATGTAGCCTTACCTTCCTCCCTATACTTGTGCAAAAATAAATTGCAAAATCAATGTAGAAGATATTGTCAGTTGGTTACCCTACATCCATATCTTTTCTTCTCACTGCCTAACAGAATCACAATTTTATTTCTTTATCTAGTCCTCCACTAAACATCCACATTCTTTCATGTGGTGGTGGGGAAACTGATTATTCTAAGCCAATGCCTGGCATGCCTCCTAGTACCTAGTCTTAGCGCAGAGCAACTGTGTTAAATTGGCCCCGCCAAATGAAAGGTAAAGGCTTACATTCGAAAACTGGGGGAGTTTTTCTCTCTATATTTTTGTGCTCTTGTCTTTTCCCTGTTCAGTCTCTCTCACTCTCTAGCTCCCCTGAATCCTCCTTCCTCATTCATATATTTGCTCACAAATAGTAGATATCAGCAAGAGAGGTTATAGTCCTAATTGCCCTAACAGCCACCTTGTAAGCAAAAGAGGAACCTACTTTAAGGTACAGCTGATGTTGAAGATATCAGGATGAACAATCTGGAGAATTGTGTCTTTAGTGTCATAATTAAGTCATTTATTGAATCTTACCAAAAAACTGCCCTCTCTTTAAAACTCCAGTTATGTGAAATAATACATTCTTTTAAACCCATTTGAGCCCAAACAGTGTTTTCTGTTTCTAGCAGACAAAAGTTTCCTAACTGGTATACTCACTGAAGGTAGGAACCTTATTATTTTCATTTTGAAGGCACTTGTATCTAGACTGATGTTTTGCATTAAAAATATATTTGCATGTAAATGTAAAATGTCTATAAATCTTGATCTAGGTACATCAATTTCTTTATGAATAAACTTACCTCTTGTGCCAAGCCTGTGACCCATCTCTTTACTACTCCATTTCTACTACTTTACAGTAATCCTCTTCACCAGTTGTCCACAATACCCAGAACATTTTGCGAAATGTTAGTTTTAAATTTGTATAAACGAAGTTCACAAGGTTAAGAAATTTAGCCAAGACTTAATTGCAAATATGAAAAGAAATCAAACAAATCGTGTTGTCTATAAGGTGACACATAAAACTGTTGATTTTCATTGTGGGTTTGTCCATGGAATACCCAATAAACAAATCTCTTCAATTCAAATAAACAACTAATTGATTCACTAGACAAAAACAATATACCTCTTATCTGACTGGATTGATCAGCCGGTTCAATTGAAGAGTAAATCCACCATTCCCAAGGAGGTAAAATTGACTGGACATTTTTTCCCCAATGATAAAAGGAGAGGGTTTTAGAAAATCAACTGAATCACTTATTCTAATGTTTTGGAGATACAGCCTTATTCAACATTTGAACACCAGTGCCATGCTTTCAAGCATGGTAAAATTGAAAGTTTTTTTAAGTTTCTGAAGGAGAAGATAAAGAGAATGGACTTGAAGAGAAAATGGCTGACCCTTCCAGAGTTGATGAAAAGAAAGTTTCTTATGGCATTCAAGAAAGTCATGTAAGTAGATCTTGTTTATGTGAAGAAAAGAAACATTCCCAAGGTTCCTTTCCAGATGAGGCCAGGGAAGGTTTTACTCATAGAAGTCCAAGAAGGAGTAGTATACAGAGTAGTCAAGGAGGGTACTAAGAAGTCACAGAAATAATACTTCATGCCTATAGGAAGAAGTAAGATTTGAAGTGGAAACAATCCTGATGTCTGGAGGTAGAATGTAATATAAGAGATTGGGACAAACTGCCGATATAGATGCTTTTAACAATCTGGGCATACCAAAGACCTATGAGGTATTTTAATGTGTACCCAGGTGTTTTACCATTTTACATCCTCACTAATCTTTTTCTAATACTTTCTTCTCATTCAAAACCTCACCTTCCCAAATTTCCCTTTTCAAATGTTTTCCATCTCTTTTCCTCCTTTCTCCTTCTCTATTGTTTCTGATGAAGAGGTATTCCTCTTGAGTTTCAAAACTAGCCCTCTGTCTTCCTGTTCCTTTCATTCTTTTGCGAGGATTACGAGCTCAGAAATTTTCTTAACCAGATAAATAAACAAAATGGCCTGATGGGAGATACAAAGGATTCGTAAGGGATTTGAGGGGACTGTGGTGAAATAGAAAGTATATGCACCAGATAAAAATATTCAAATATTGAATAATTTTGTGCTAGCTGAATAGGCACAACTCTTGGCAATGATGGTCAGCATTTTGTGACTTCCCCTTTCTTAGATTTGAAAATTACTCTCTCCTTCTTTCTTCTTCTGCTGACAGGACTCTCTGAAAAATGTAGTCTTCCTTCAGTTGCTACTAACTGAAAACATCTTCCTTTTATAGCTATGTCTGTCCTCATCATTCTTTGTTGTTGTTTATTGTTTTGGGATTTTTTTGTGTGTTTATTGGAGTATAGTTTTGCTGTCCTAATCATTTTTACTTTCAAAGCATATTTTTTCTTTTTTATTTCCACAGTTATCATTAATTTCAAAAACAAAAGTAATTGAAAAAATATTTATAACATAAATACTAAAAGCAATATAACTGACTCTTGTATATCTATTGCACACACTTAATAGGTGACAATGTTTTTCCAAGTTTGATTTCTGTAAAGTTGTTCCTTAGGAAATAAACTTAAAACCTCAACCCTGTTCTTCTCTTTCCATTCTTAGAGGTAACTACTAACTTGAACTTTATGTGTATCATTCCTATGTGTTTTCAAAAATCTTTACCATGTGTGTATGTGTGTATATATGTGTATATATGTATACATATACGTATACGTATGCATGTGTTTATATATAGTCATAAACAACATATGGTGGTGTTTTGTGCTTTTATCATCTATATATACATTTTTTTCATGTTGAATGTATCCTTCTGAAACTTGCAAAATTGTAATTTTTCACATTTATAATTATTATAACCATTGTGCATTTATACATTAATTTTGTTCTTACAAGTGAGAGTATCTCCAAAGTATAGTTCTTTTTTTTCTTTTAATTGGGGTATAGTTGTTTTACAATGTTGTGTTAGTTTCTACCGTACAGCAAAGTGTATCGGTCATATGTATACATATATCCCCTCTTTTTTGGATTTCGTTCCCATTTAGGTCACCACAAAGCAGTAAGTAGAGTGCCCTGTGCTATACAGCAGGTTCTCATTGGTTATCTATTTTATACATATTATTGTATATATGTCACTCCCAATCTCCCACTTCATCCCACCCCTGCTTTCCCCCCTTGGTATCCATATGTTTGTTCTCTACGTCTGTCTCTATTTCTGCCTTGCAAACAGGTTCATCTGTACCATTTTTCTAGATTCCACATATATGTGTTAATATATTATATTTGTTTTTCTCTTTCTGACATTTCACTCTGTATGACAGACTCTAGGTCCATCCACCTCACTACAAATAACTCAGTTTCGTTTCTTTTTATGGCTGAGTAATGTTCCATTGTATATATGTGCCACATCGTCTTTATCCATTCATCTGTCGATGGCCATTTAGGTTGCTTCCATGTCCTGGCTATTTTAAATAGTGCTGCAGTGAACATTGGGTGCGTGTGTCTTTTTGAATTATGGTTTTCTCTGGGTATATGCCCAGTAGTGGGATTGTGGGGTCATATGGTAATTCTATTTTTAGTTTTTTAAGGAACTTCCATACTGTCCTCCATAGTGGCTGTATCAATTTACATTCCCACCAACAGTGCAAGAGAATTCCCTTTTCTCCACACCCTTTCCAGCATTTATTGTTCGTAGATTTTTTGGTGATGGCCATTCGGACTGGTGTGAGGTGATACCTCATCGTAGTTTTGGTTTGCGTTTCTCTAATAGTGATGTTAAGCAACTTTTCATGTGCCTCTTGGCCATCTGTATGTCTTCTTTGGGAAAATGTTTATTTAGGTCTTCCATCCATTTTTTGATTGGGTTTTTTGTTTTTTGATACTGAGCTGCATGAGCTGTTCATATATTTTGGAGTTTAATCCCTTGTCTGTTGATTGGTTTGCAAATATTTTCTCCCATTCTGAGGGTTGTCTTTTGGTCTTGTTTATGGTTTCCTTTGCTGTGCAAAAGCTTTGAAGTTTCATTAGGTCCCATTTGTTTATTTTTGTTTTTATTTTCATTACTCTAGGCGGTGGGTCAAAAAAGATCTTGCTGTGATTTATGTCAAAGAGTGTTCTTCGTATGTTTTCCTCTAAGAGTTTTATAGTGTCGGTCTTACATTTAGGTCTTTAATCCATTTTTGTTTATTTTTGTATATGGTGTTAGGGAGTGTTCTAATTTCACTCTTTTACATGTAGCTGTCCAGTTTTCCCAGCACCACTTGTTGAAGAGACAGTCTTTTCTCCATTGTATATCTTTGCCTCCTTCGTCATAGTTAGTTGACCTTAGGTGTGTGGGTTAAACATTTAGTTCTTAAGTTGGAGGGTTTATAATTTTTTGAACTCTCCTGGATGTCAGCTGAGTATAATAATTCCCATTTGTTAAATCTTTACCAACACTTGAGGTTTCCAGACCTTTAAAATGTTGCCAATTTGATTCGTGTGAATTTGTATCTTAGTGTTTTAATTTGCATTTTTAATTAAATTGAGCAGGTCTTCATGTATATATTAGCCATTCACTGTCCCCCTCTTATGAATTACAAGTCCACAGCCTTTCTTTTTTCTTATTGGTTTATTTATCTTTACTTGTTTTGGTTTGTAGGAGATCTTTATATGTCCTAATTCTGCCACTTGCTAGCATTGTGACCTTTGGTGACTCACATAATTTACGTATGATTCAGTTTCCTCCTCCGTAAAATGGGAAGAATACCTAAATAATTATACCTAAAATTTGTTGTGAGGATTGAATGGTTTTGTTAAAAGGTGCTTGGAAAAGCATCTGGCACATACTAAGTAAAAGTTTTTGCTGCCATGTTTTTATTCTAGGTAAATAATCCATTATTTATTTGTTCACTGCCATATTATTTCCCTTATTATTACTAAACCTTGGTTGCCTCACAGTGTTACAAGTAATGTTCCTAGTCTGCAACTTGTCACTTAACAGTGTTTTATAATTTTTTTCATATAAAAATTTTAATGAAGACAAATGATGTTCACCATTATGGTTTGCATTTTTTGTGCCTTGTTTAAGAAAGTATTCTCTAGTCCAATATACAAAATATATTATCTTGTGTTTTCTTCAGTTCTTTTCATTTGGCATTTCTAAATTTAATCCATCTGGAAATGCTGTGAAGTTGGGATCTAATTTTATCATTTTCTACCTGAAGAGCGAATTTCCCTGGTATCATTTATTGAATCAATCTTCCTCCTCCCTGATTTGCTATTCCTCCCTCTTCTGTCATATTCCATGTTCCCATTTATTTTCTGATTATTTTAAGTCTGTTTTGTGCAATTATCTTTTTGTCTATTCTTACAACTTTTCAGCCTTTGATGTTTGCAATTTTCTTCCTTATGAGCCTTCAAAAATCTCTTTCCTCTTGGCAGTTTTTGAAACTCTTTTGCTTTCCAAGTGACAGAGTTATCTTCCTTTATGAGTGTACATCCCATGAAGCTGGAAACCATTTATATCTCTTGGGTGTTTATAATCTTATCTTGCTTTTTTAAGGGCTCAAATATCTGGGGAAATAAATTTTAATAAAGAACACATTTAGTTAAAATTTATAGTATGTTTTAAGCCTTTAAAATCTTATGGGGCTATTTGTTGCCTAGAAAAATTCAAAAATATAACTTTTTTGGTATTAGTAATTAAATTTCTTAAAATGACCGTGTCACTTTTCCTGTTTAGGGCAAACAGTACCAATCTATTTCACAGGATCATTTATATTGTCACATTCTCATTCCTTTTTGGATATAAAAGAATGTATCACATTTCATGGATTTGAGTCTGCGTAGATTGATTTGTTGCCATGGACTTAAAAAGGAAGGAGTCAGAAATAGTGAATTAATTTGAAGTACTTTGTTGGTATGGATGAAGTGAGAAAAGTATTTATAAAACCATTAATCATACTTCAAAGTATGCTTGAAAATGATCAGAAGACAGACGTAATAACTGTATTTTCATTTTTCAGTCCCCTGGAAAGTCTCAGCACTTTGGAGAGCCTTATTTAAATGTTGCTGAATACGACTTGTTTTTCCATTTCCTCTGTTTTGATAAATATATCTTATCATGGAGCCATCTGTGCCACCATGAGAAGTAGATTGTCACCTAATATTAGGTCTGCATCTACTTTAAATGAATAAAAAAAATAGAAAACCAATAATGCTCAGAATCATAAATCAGGTCAAACATATTTCATAACATAAAAGGGCTCTATGAAATCACAGTCCACTATTAGTTGTTAAAGTTAATATTCCAAACTTTCTATAAGTGCCGTTCTTTGGTCCTTCAAACTACAGGTACAAAGCTGCTGTCAATATAAGAAAACGTTTCAAGATTTGTAAGGCAAACACACATGGTGGGCTTTAGCTTTATATGGCAAAAGAAATCTTTAATTTCTTCTAATGATGAGAATAGCAAATGCTCTAAATAACTAACTATAGATTAATTTTCTTTCATAAGGGAATAGCACATTGATAATGACTTGAATTAATCTATAGGTTTTTCCCCTGTATTTTGCTGTATATTTCTAATTAACGTTTCACTTCTCAAAGCTAGAATCATATCTCATAATTCCTTGGTGACAAATTCTTTGGTATCTTTACAGCATCTGGAATAGTGTGCCTACACAATAGATACTTAATAAATGTCCTTGGAATAAATGAATCTGGTGTAAAATAGTTGGTATTATGGATCAACTGTGGGTTTTTTTGTTCGTTTGTTTGTTTTGTGGTATGCGGGCCTCTCACTGTTGAGAGAATTAAAGAATTAAAAAATAATAATAATAAAATAAAGATGAAACAAAACAAACATCCATGTACTAACCAAGTTTATGACCATGTATGTCAGAAGCGTCCCGTATTTATCTCTTCTCTTGTTACAGGACATTTGGATTTTTTTCCATTTTTGGTTCTGTGTATGTGTTTGTAATCACATTTTTATATACGATTTCTTGTACACACAGGAAAGAGTTTTTCTATCCTTTATACCCAGTAGTGAATTTGCTGGGAAATAGAATGTGCATAAGTTTCATCTTTCCTTACCCCCCTGCATTTTGATAGTTCCTGTTGTTACACCCCCTCACCAATATTTAATATTTAATAGAAAACCCTTAGGAATAAGCATAGTTGGGGCTGGGCATGTGAATGAAGATAATAGATTTGAAACGCTTATTAGAAGGTAAGTAAAGATGCTGAGTAGGAACTGAATATGAGTGTGAAGTTTAGGGGGAAGTGGACACTGGATTTGAAACTTGGGATACATCTATATGTAGAGTACATTTTTTTTTCGGTACTCGGGCCTCTCACTGTCGCAGCCTCTCCCGTTGCGGAGCACAGGCTCCGGACGCACAGGCTCAGTGGCCATGGCTCACGGGCCCAGCCGCTCTGTGGCATGTGGGATCTTCCCGGACCGGGGCACGAACCTGTGTCCCCTGCATCGGCAGGTGGACTATCAACCACTGTGCCACCAGGGAAGCCCTGTAGAGTACATTTAAAGCATGGGACTCAATGAGATTGTCAAGGGGGTGAGTGTGAATTGAAACAAGGACTAATCTCTGGGGTCTTCCCACATTTAGAAATGGGTAAGAAAAGAGGACCTAGCAGAGGTGAATGAGAAGGAACAACCAGTGTGTTGGAGGAAAACAGGATAGGGTGGTCTACCAGGAGCTCAGGCAACAAAGCGTTTGGAGGAAGAAGTAACACCTGCATCAGCATCAAATGCTGCTGAGAGGTTGAGGAAAGTGAGGATCACAGCATGGTTTGTGAGTCTGGTGACTGATACACATCAAAGCATGACTGGGGTGGGTTCAGGAAAGAATGGTGGAGATTGAGGAGGTGACACAGTGAGAACTGCATATACACAACTATATACACAACTAAAAGCAGCAGAGAGACCATGCATGGCTGGGAAAGGACATAGATTCAAGAGGATGTGTGTTGTATATGGGAGTTATTCCAGCAAGTGGATGGAAAGATAGGGATGGGCATTAACGGTGTACAAAAAAAGAGTGGCTGGAGCGTTGTCCTTGATTGGAGGAGGCGGGGACAAGTGAGTCTCCTGCACGAGTCGAGGCAGGAGAGTGAATAGTGAATCCATGGCAGTAGGAGGGGAAGTAGACAGTTTGGTTAGAGATGCAGGTAGGTTGAGAGATTTCATAGTAAGAGGGTGAGAAATTTCTCTTCTGATAGCTTGTAGCCAAATCCAGCTTGGAAACCTCATTTACCAAAATTAATGAGAAGATGAAAAGTCCTGAATCAGTGCTGCCCTCACTCCTAAATCTGGGGTGATACCAGAACTCAGAGATGAAGGCAGATCCCAAAACTTAGAGGACAGACTTATATATCTGTCCACTGGCCCAGGGCGTCACGTGTTTCTTTTGCACATGGTGCCCCTGAGGAGGGCTGCTCCCCCACTGACAGTGAGGCTTTGCTGCTACCTCAGCTGCCTCTCACAGGGGGTCTTTTCACTGACCACGTTCCCAAGGCCAACAGGCTTACCATCCAGCCTCAACATGTATCCTAAGACCATACACCACCTGAAATCCATCCAAGTTTGGGTCAGTGTCCTGTGAACAGGACGCAGGTGTCTGCCTTTCCACAAACACAGAAATCGCTATCCCTTCTGTCATCTGATCCAAACCTCAGGGTTCAGGAAATTTCCCTCAAAGCACCATAACCTCTGTCCTCTGTCCCATCTGGAATGGGAAAAAGATAATGCCTGTTACTTTCCCTGACCCAAGGGACAGATCCATCTAACATATATCTTAACTATATTTTTAACTTTGCTTATTTTAATTCTTCTCTATAGAAGTGTAAAATTGTAATGTGAGAAAAACCTAAATTAGTTAACCTAGGTGGGTGGTCTGAATGATGGAGGCTGGGTGGAGCTGACCTTGACCTCTGGTTCTGGCAGTGCCCATGATCGCAGGCTGCTTCTCTCCAGGGCAGAAAATATTGGACTGGCCAAAAAGTTCCTACTGGTTTTTCCGTAAGATTATGGAAGTTACAGAGAAACTTTTATTGTACCGAAGGCACCTTTTGGCCAACACAATACTCCATGGTTCAGAGTTGCCAATGTGTTCATTTGCAATTTACATAGAACAGAGGAAGAGAAAGTCAGTCAGGGATGCTCTGTCCCAGTTAGAGTGTTAAACCTCTAGAATCTCTACCTCATTTACCCAGTAGATGGAGAGTGTGCTATCAGTTTCTTCCATGTGTCACACTGTTGTCCATTCATCAATTATGTACATCTGTATGCAGCCCAGTGCTGAGTCCTGGGAAGGCCACTGCTCTTAAGGCTCTCACAGTTTTAGAAAGTTTTGAAGACCATGCCTTCTTAGATTCTTGCCCTCTCCTAGAGACAAATGACAATGAAAACACAATGATCCAAAACCTGTGGGATGCAGCAAAAGCAGTTCTAAGAGGGAAGTTTATAGCAATACAATCCTACCTCAAGAAACAAGAAAAATCTCAAATAAACAACCTTACCTTACACCTAAAGCAATTAGGGAAAGAAGAACAAAATAACCCCCAAAGTTAGAAGAGGGAAATAAATGATAAAGATCAGATCAGAAATAAATGAAAAAGAAATGAAGGAAATGATAGCAAAGATCAGTAAAACTAAAAGCTGGTTCTTTGAGTAGATAAACGAAATAGATAAACCACTAGCCAGACTCATCAAGAAAAAATGGGAAAAGATACAAATCAACAGAATTAGAAATGAAAAAGAAGTAACAACTTACACTGCAGAAATACAAAGGATTATGAGAGATTACTACAAGCAACTATATGCCAATAAAATGAACAAACCTGGAAGAAATGGACAAATTCTTAGAAAAGCACAACCTTCTGAGACTGAACCAGGAAGAAATAGAAGATATAAACAGACCAATCACAAGCACTGAAATTGAGACTGTGCTTAAAAATCTTCCAACAAACAAAAGCCCAGGACCAGATCGCTTCACAGAGGAATTCTATCGAACATTTTGAGAAGAGCTAACACCTATCCTTCTCAAATTCTTCCAAAATATAGCAGAGGGAGGAACACTCCCAAACTCATTCTATGAGGCCACCACCACCCTGATACCAAAACCAGACAAAGATATCACAAAAAAAGAAAACTACAAGCCATTATCACTGATGAACATAGATGCAAAAATCCTCAAGGAAATACTAGCAAACAGAACCTAACAGCACAGATCATACACCATGATCAAGTGGGGTTTATTCTAGGAATGCAAGGATTCTTCAGTATACGCAAATCAATCAATGTGATACACCATATTAACAAATTGAAGAATAAGAACCATACGATCATCTCAATAGCTGCAGAAAAAGCTTTTGACAAAATTCAACACCCATTTATGATAAAAACACTCCAAAAAGTAGGCATAGAGGGAACTTTCCTCAATATAATAAAGGCCATATATGACAAACCCACAGCCAACATCATTCTCAATAGTGAAAAACTGAAATCATTTTCACTAAGATCAAGACAAGGTTGCCCACTCTCACCACAGTTATTCAACATAGTTTGGAAGTTTTAGTGACAGCAATCAGAGAAGGAAAAGAAATAAAAGGAATCCAGATTGGAAAAGAAGAAGTAAAGCTGTCACTGTTTGCAGAAGACATGATACTATACATAGAGAATCCTAAAGACGCTACCAGAAAACTACTAGAGCTAATCAAATCAAAAACTACTAGAGCAAATCAATGAGTTTGGAAAAGTAGCAGGATACAAAATTAATGCACAGAAATCTCTTGCATTCCTATACACTAATGATGAAAAATCTGAAAGAGAAATTTACCATTTACCATTACAAAAGAAAGAATAAAATAGCTAAGAGTAAACCTACCTAAGGAGACAAAAGACCTGTATGCAGAAAACTATAAGACACTGATGAAAGAAATGAAAGATGATACAAACAGATAGAGAGATATACCATGTTCTTGGATTGGAAGTATCAACATTGTGAAAATAACTCTACTACCCAAAGCAATCTACAGATTCAATGCAATCCCTATCAAACTACCAATGGCATTTTTCAGAGAACTAGAACAAAAAAATTCACAATTTGTATGGAAACACAAAAGACCCCGAATAGTCAAAGCAATCTTGAGAAAGAAAAAACAAGCTGGAGGAATCAGGCTCCCTGACTTCAGACTATACTACAAAGCTACAGTAATCAAGACAGTATGGTACTGGCACAAAAAGAGAAATATAGATCAATGGAACAGGATAGAAAGCCCAGAGATAAACCCACACACATATGGTCACCTTAAAAGAGGCAGGAGTGTACAGTGGAGAAAAGACAGACTCTTCAATAAGTAGTGCTGGGAAAACTGGACAGCTACATGTAAAAGAATGAAATTAGAACACTCCTTAACACCATACACAAAAATAAACTCAAAATGGATCAAAGACCTAAATGTAAGGCCAGACACTATCAAACTCTTAGAGGAAAACATAGGCATTAGATTCTATGACATAAATCACAGCAAGATCCTTTTTGATCCACCTCCTAGAGAAATGCAAATAAAAACAAGGATAAATAAATGGGACCTAATGAAAATTAAATGCTTTTGCACAGCAAAGGAAGCCATAAACAAGACACAAATACAGCCCTGAGAATGGGAGAAAGTATTTGCAAATGAAGCAACTGACAGAGGATTAATCTCCAAAATATATAAGGAGCTCATGCAGCTCAATATAAAAAAAAAAAAACCCTGGGCTTCCCTGGTGGCGCAGTGGTTGAGAGTCTGCCTGCCAATGCAGGGGACATGGGTTCGAGCCCTGGTCTGGGAAGATCCCACGTGCCACGGAGCAACTGGGCCCGTGAGCCACAAATAGTGAGCTCTGTGCATCTGGAGCCTGTGCTCCGCAGCAAGAGAGGCCGCGACAGTGAGAGGCCCGCGCACCGCGATGAAGAGTAGCCCCCGCTTGCCACAACTAGAGAAAGCCCTCGCACAGAAACGAAGACCCAACACAGCCAAAAATAAATAAATGAATAAATTTATTAAAAAAAAAAAAAACCAATCCAAAAATGGGCAGAAGACTTAAATAGAGATTTCTCCAAAGAAGATATACAGATTGCCAACAAACACATGAAAGGATGCTCAACATCACTAATCATTAGAGAAATGCAAATCAATACTACGATGAGGTATCACTTCACACCAGTCAGAATGGCCATCACCAAAAAATCTACAAACAAATGCTAGAGAGGGTGTGGAGAAAAGGGAACCCTCTTGCCCTGTTGGTGGGAATGTAAATTGATACAGCCACTATGGAGGACAGTATGGAGGTTCCTTAAAAAACTACAAATAGAACTACCATACAACTCAGTAATCCCACTACTGGGCATATACCCTGAGAAAATCATAATTCAAAAAGAATCATGTATCACAATGTTCATTGCAGCACTATTTATAATAGCCAGGACATGGAAGCAGCCTAAGTGTCCATCAACAGAAGAATGGATAAAGAAGATGTGGCACACATATACAATGGAGTATTACTCAGCCATCAAAAGAAATGAAATTGAGTTATTTGTAGTGAGGTGGATGGACCTAGAGACTGTCATACAGAATGAAGTAAGTCAGAAAGAGAAAAAACCAAATACCATATGCTAACACATATATATGGAATCTAAAAAAAAAAAAAAAATCTATATATGGAATCTAAAAAAAAAAGAAAAATGGTTCTGAGGAACCTAGTGCCAGGACAGGAATAAAGACACAGATGTAGAGAATAGACTTGAGGACATGGGGAGGGGGAAGGGGAAGCTGGGATGAAATGAGAGAGTGGCATGGACATATATACACTACCAAATGTAAAACAGATAGCTAGGGGGAAGCAGCAGAATAGCACTGGGAGATCACCTCAGTGCTTTGTGACCACCTAGAGGGGTGAGGTAGGGCAGGTGGGAAGGAGACACAAAAGGGAGGAGATATTGGGATATATGTTTATGTGTAGCTGATTCAGTTTGTTATATAGCAGAAACTAACACACCATTGTAAAGTAATTATACTCCAATGAAGATGTTTAAAAAAAAAAAAAGTCTTTGACCAAATAGATGACACCATCAGCACGAGGGACTGAAATTAAGGCATGGGCCTTTTGCTACTTGGATGTCACTCTAAGAATATGCTAGTTGGTAGCTTCTATCCATCCCAAGCAATATTAAGTGAGTCTGTTGTAAATGTAGGAGATTTAAATGAAGCCTTAAAAATAAGAGAAATGGAGAGCAATGCATTATATAGAGGGATAAAAGGATGATCAGTATAAACATGATCAAATTAAATATTGATAACCCTAGGAGGTTGTAAATTTCTGATTTGTGTATTGAAATCTAAAACCCTAAGGGCTGATGATAAGCATTAATTATGGTTTTCATTTGGGGTTTCTGGCGGTAACATTTGCCCTCTCAGCCTTGAATCATCTCTGTGTCCCCACATGACCTCATGTATTCACATGACTGAGCCATTGATTAGCTGTGCAACTTTGGACAAGTGGCATAACCTTTCTGGTCTAAACGTGAAATTCTTCATCTTTAAAGATGCAAGATTTGAATAACACACACTGTCAAGTGTTCTTTATTATTATTCAGCAAAGCTAAGATTTTCCTTTTGTTATTTTTATTATCTTTTATAACATATATCTTAATTTTACCTGCATCAACATTTCAGTTAATAGCTATTAATAAATGTACATAACCAGACAACAGGAAGAGGAGTGGCACTGGTGTTTCTAAGAAGTCCAGACATTTCTAGTCTTTTATTCTGTGTTGATGGAAAATTGCATCCAGAAGACCTTCAGCCTTATCCCCTGTCTAGACTTGGACTGATAATCTCACAAGGGCACCTGTGTTTCCAGGGCTAAGGTTGCAGCCAAGGCAGGAAGATGTGGGAATAGCCTTTCTCTAAACATCGATCCACATTACCTGCCAAATGCTTTGTGATTTCCAGTTTGAACTTCCTAGCCAGCCTTGCTGGATACATAAGCATCCCTCTCGTGCTATTAAATGTGTTGTCTGAAGCCAATAGAATAAAGAATATAGCAGATTGCGTCTTGGTTGTTTGCATCTTAATGTGCTGTGCTACATGAGAAGTTCTACTAAAGTATTCTTGCATGTTTTTGTTTTTTGAAGGGAAGTGTTTAGGAAATGGAAGTAGAAACACATACTTAGAAACATCCGTAAATCTTTCCTCTCTGTTATGTTTAAGGCACAAAGGTGTCCCCAATCTTCTAAAATAAGTCAGTTGGATCCTTTAAGTGAGAAAGTGCTGGCATTTGTTTCAATAGACTAACCAATGTTTAGTGCAACTCCCATCCTTTCTCTGGTGTGAAATACCAACTACATGTCATAAGTAATACATGTCATAGATCGTGGAGAATGTTTTTGATCATCAACAGTAGTCACAGAGTATGTTTGTTTTTTTCGGTCTTCTTCTAGCCCACATTGGAGGCAGGCTGCTTACACGCAAGCACTGCATTGCAGTATGCTGTGTTAGCAGAGGCAGCAGTGCCCTTTGTCCTATCAGATAACCCGGATTTACTTCCCAGCCCCTGGGTATACCCTGCCCTATGTCTGAACATTAGCTCAAGGGAAGATAGTGATAAAGATCATTACTTTTAATTCCTTGATTTGTTCCTGAACATTGGCCTTAATGCATAATTTAATAAACACAAATAATACAGGGAAAAGATGTGATTTTTTAAAACTGCAGGTCTACCTGGGCTTTCCTGCATTTGTTCTGTGAACTCATAATCGGTGCACACATTTTGTAACAGCAAAAAATATACCCCTACTTCCCAGTTTCAGTTGGGAGTTAATGATTTGAGGGGTGTGTATGTAGGGAGGCTGGGAGGCAGGAGAAGAGGAAAGTCGACAGACTACGACTGTATTTGATGTGTATAGGCTGTCAATCTTGAAAATTCTGAATAGATCTTTCTATTTCATCTCCATTTTATCCTCTTTAATCTACTCTCCTGTTTCTCCACACAGAACCGCTGCTCAGGAACTCTGCTCTTATCAACACCCCCCAGTCATACCTTTCATTCAGACTACCTGGCTCTCATCTTTTCTCCTCCTGTGTCCTTTCCTTTCCATTTCCTGTTTTCTGTCTGTCTCTCTGTCTCTCTCTCTCATCTTATGTTTCCCAATTTCAAAATCAAGGAAGCAGGCTAGTACAAGAGAGTGGGTGAAGGGGGAAAGAGTGAAGAAAGAAGAAATTCTTACTTAGCATGAAGACGGAAAAAAAGGAGTCTAAGTACCTTTACCAATAAATATTTTTGATTGGTGAAGGTACTCAGTTTGTTCACAGATGAAGGTAAAAGAGAGAGATCCCTTTTGGCTCAGAGCATAAGAAAAGAGAAAGAGTAAGGGGAACAGAGTAATAATCGTAGTAACAACAGTAGTAATTATGACCATAATTATCATCAGCATCATTACGGCAGTTGTATATTGAGCATTTCCTATATTCCAAGCACTGCCCTGAACACATTGTATATAGCTTCACTTAATTTGCACAACAAATATGGCATGGGGTCGGGGGGGAGGAAGCTACTGCCACTTCCATTTAGCAGGTAAAGAAACTGAGGCCTGATAAATTCTGTGCTCTTTCTGCTAAGCTGCATTGCTTCCCTGAAGTGAGACATTAGAACAGGGCTGGTGTGGTTGATGGTTGTGTTGGCTACGGTAGCTCAGTATTTACACCTTATTTCAGTGCGTTCCCTCCCCTTTCTTGATGGAAAGGACCCTTCCCACTCCATGTGGTACCTCTGACTGAAAGGGACCCCTGTGGCCCATGCCTGGCCTATCATAGTGATCTGTGCCGATGATGCACAGGTTACTATGCAAGTCAGGCCAACCAGAGTTCTTTTCTGACACTTTCTTATTTCTAGACTCTGGAAGCACGTCACTAGGCTAGGATGATAAAACTTGGATCTGCTTCGTTTCCATACTCCCCTTGAGTGCCTGCCACCCCTGAATTTGCAAGGAAGAATGGCCACTAAGGGACAGAATGAGGCCAATACACAGGAAAAAAGGAAACAAAACACAGAGCTGCGGGAGCCTGGGAGATAAACAGCGGACGAGTCTTCACGTGTCCTGAGCCCAGCTATCCCTGTATTTTACTTAAGCTCATTTGGGTTGGGTTTCTACCCCACATAACTGAGTTATAATTAACACATCCTTTAAGAATGAGAAGGCCTTTCAAGGGAAGGACAGTCGAGACAGAGGGAAGGGAGTGAAGGGAAGAGGTAGGGAAGCTCAGGGTGATTTCAGGGAACAAAATGCTTTAGTTTAGCATTCGTGTGAGTTGATGAAGTGCAGGGACGGGAGGGGAGTGCCATCTGGAGAAGTAAGTGGGGCGGGGGGGTCGCTGGGAGTTCCAAGCTGAGTCCTCAGGAAAATAGTGCTGTTAATACTGAGTATGTGAAAATCCAGGGTAAGGAGAACCACAGCCCAGAGGAAGTAGGAATGTTGTTGCAATTTAGCAATGAGCCCATAGCTACGTTGCTTATAAAATGGTTTTATGTTTTCATTTGAATGTCTGTAGGCCAGGCGTACACAGTTGCCAGCAGTCCCGACCATCTCTTTTTCTCTCAGACATAACCTGCTTCCCTCATTTATATTGTCTGCTTAGCCTCTGAAATCACATACGACACCTTCTCTGTGCTCTGTCTCTTCAGTGTCCGTCCTTCTAGTTTGAAGAAATGATGCGGTATTACTCCTGTAAGTCCTTTAAATCACATCCTACAGTGTTTCTTCGCCAGGAGGGACCTGTCGCTCTTGTGCATCAGTAGGTTTAGGTGAACCTCTACGGTTGTTGTGTTCCTTTTGGACTGAGGGATGCCTTGTGCTCTCCTCTCCGTCTTTCTAATACCCATCTAACATTCACAGTTTCCTCGAGACAGCAGGTCAACCAGGCACCTTCCCTGATTCCATCCCCTTGTCTTTCCTCACCAGCCCACCCTCCGCTCCCAGCTGGCAGCTCAAGTTCGTTCACAAATTTAGTGCTTAGTAATACTTATTATTTGTTCCCTACGTTTAATTTATGTCTATTCAAGGAGATTGTAAACATCTTAAAGTTACGAGATTGTTAGTCATCGTCTGCTGTATTTTTCCACGGTGTTGAGGATACCGTGGGAGCCCCCAGTATACTTCATGGTTTATGGCAATAAGCCAAATAATCCCATCTGTCAGTCCGTCTCCATTTTACGCATGAATCATTTGGAGAAAATTCGTCTCCTCCCAGCTTTTAGTGTTTTGTCATAATGTTCTGCTATAATTGTAGAATCGAATTCTGGTCAAAATTCCAACTTTCTTTTCGGTAGCCTGAGATAGAGTGAGCACGACTGACTTCTAACCTGGATGCAGCTCCTCCAACTCAGGGAAATGGAGCGTCCTAGGCTTCTGAGGCTGTGAAAAGCCTCACGTTGAGCCAAAGTGAGACATAACTTTGAACTTATCCTCTATAGTATACAAGAAGTCTTTATACAGCGTTATTTAAAGCGAAGAAAATGAGTTTTGAGCTAATAAAACCCATCTTCCAAGTACTTCTGTCTGTTCTTTTCTAGGAAAAACTTTAGAAATGATATTTCCAATTCTAATTATCTCTGAAATGAAAAGGGACCTTAAATATAATATGTTCCAAGTAAAAGGGGAGACTTAGTTCTAGGAAAAGAGCCACTCTCCAAAGCACTTGCTCTCTCATCTTTGTCCTGTTCATCCCTATTCTACTGATTTTGAAGGCCCATCTCAAACCACTCTCCACAGTGTATTTGCAGGCCTGACAAACCCTCTGTAAAGCAGGTTTATTGCTGTGACTGTGTCCCTCAAGTGTGAATGACCACACACTGGTGGATCAATTCATATTGTGTAGAAAATAGCGTAATGTCTGACTCCTTCAAGGGGTATATTTATATTCTAAGTGGCAAAGTGCCTCAAGAGGGATTGCATGTTGAAACTTAAGGCACAATTGCACTTGTACAGAGAAGACATTTTTTAAAAAAACAAGCCTTTGTGATACTTTTCGAAAAGCCCATGGTTGAGGAGTATCACTCGAGCAACTATTCAGAGTCCCACCGGGGTGCGCACAAGGCAGGCAGGAACAATCAGCATCTGTGGAACAAAGGCCCTCACCCTCACTGAATCCCTGCATGTGTGTTATGGCCACACATTCCTGACTGAAGAAATAAGACTGCGGATTCCAGACATCTGCAGGCTGTTGCCTGAGGGAAGCAAAGCTTACAGCTCATAGATCCGTAATAAGCTTTTTACCTTAAAGCGTTTGCTCATGCACTCCAGCTATTTTAACAAGGGCTATCATTTCACACACTGTTGCTCCCAAAAATGTGATAGTGTTTGCCCTGCATTTAGATGGAAAGAGCTCACAACTCACTCGTAAGTCGTGATAGGTTCCAGTATTAAAATATTTGCTTCACCAGTCTGGTGATTGCGGGCTTCACCATCATTTCACACACCGTTGTCTTGGAAACGTGCTGGTGTTTGTGGAGCGGTCACTGCATTTACTCTGAGACCCAGTCTTGCACTCCATCTGACAGGACAGGATGAGAAGGGTATGTACTTTCACTAAGAGTTGATTCGTAATGGATTTTTTTTACAACATTGCTTGACCGCCTGCAGAGAAAAGATCTCCAGTGCTCTTAGCAAGGCTCATGGGCCTTATTTTCCCGTGTATTCTAAGGATCAGTTTGAACAAGATCCTTTGGAGGCACTGTGGCTATTAATGTACTGGGATGAGGAATGTTTTGGTTCGCAGCAATCAGACATAATCTGATATCCCTCCATATATAGGTGACTTCTGAGACTCTCGTCATAATTATAGTTCATGAATTCCTACTATGTGCTAAGCACTTCAGTTAATCTCAGCAAACCCAGGAGGAAAGTGACAATATGCCAAGTCTATCCAGTAGGCAAGGTCATTCCTTTAGAACCAAGATTTAAACTGAGTGCCCAGTCAAAGGCTTTCTATTCTATTATATTGTCTGTATCTGTTTATGTGTTGTAAAGCACCAGTTCTTTCCAGAACATGATCTAAAAGATAATCACACTTAAAAAGGGAAGTATCATTCAAATTGTAGAGGACACAGCATTAAAAATGAGTCAGACAATCTGATTTTGCTCGCAACTGGCTGTGTCATCTTGGACATGTCATCTGACCTCTCAAAATCAGTTTCATCATTTTTCTCTTTTATAAAATGAATTCAGTTAGATAATCTTTAAGTGTGTTCCATCCCCTGTGAAGGTTTGTGATTCCATGAGGTGGTTTTAGTTTTCTCTTTAAGGCATATTTTTTAAACTTAGATTTCTAAGAGGAGATATTGTATTTATTTATGTATTTTTAAATTTTATTGATGTATAATTGATTTACAATGTTGTGTTTAATTTCTGCTCTACAGCAAAGTAACTCAGTTATACATATATATATTCTTGTTCATATTCTTATCCATTATGTTTTATCACAGGATATTGAATATAGTTCCCTATGCTATACAGTAAGACCTTGTTGTTTATCCATCCTATTTATAATAGTTTGCATCTGCTGATCCCAAACTCCCAATCCTTCCCTCCCCCACCCCACCTCCATCTTGGCAACCACAAGTTTGTTCTCTATACCTATGAGACTGTTTTTGTTTTGTAGATATGTTTGTTTATGTCGTATTTTAGATTCCACATATAAGTGATATCATATGGTATTTGTCTTTCTCTTTCCAACTTATTTTGCTTGGTATGATAATCTCTAGGTACCTCCATGTTGCTGCAAATGGCATTTCTATTCTTTTTAACGGCCGAGTAATATTCCATGGCGTATCTTCTTTGTCCATTCATCTGTTGATGGACATTTAGGTTGTTTCCGTATCTTGGCTACTGTAAATAGTGCTGCTATGAACATAGGGGTTCATGTATCTTTCTGAATTATAGTTTTGTCTGCGTATATGCCCAGGAATGGGATTGCTGGATCATACAGTAGTTCTATTTTTAGTTTTCTGAGGAACCTCCATACTGTTCTCCATAGTGGCTGCACCAATTTACATTCCCACCAACAGTGTATGAGGGTTCCCTTTTCTCCACACCCTCTCCAACATTTATTATTTGTAGACTTTTAATGATGGCCCTTCTGACCGATGTGAGGTGGTACCTCATTGTAGTTTTGATTTGCATTTCTCCGATAATTAGTGATTGAGCATCTTTTCATGTGCCTATTGGCCATCTGTATGTCTGCTTTGGACAAATGACTCTTTAGGTCTTCTGCCCATTTTTCGATTGTGTTGTTTGGTTTTTTGTTATTTAATTGTAGGAGCTGTTCGTATATTTTGGAAATTAAGCCCTTGTCAGTCACATCATTTGCGAATATTTTATAACAGTCCATAGGTTGTCTTTTCATGTTGTTTATGGTTTCCTCTGCTGAACAAAAGCTTGTAAGTTTGATTAGGTCCCTTATGTTTATTTTTGCTTTTATTTCTATTGTCTTGGGAGACTGACTAAGAGGAGACATTTTAAAAAGAGATCATAGAGTGTGGCCTCATTTGTCATTTTTCACACAGGAGGTTTCTCCTGAGGCTCATCCTGGCCAACCTATCTAAAATTCTAAAATGCCGTCTCTCTACCCTCACCCCCAACATTTCCTGTCCTTTCCTTCACTTTTCTTATAGTATGCTAGACATTATACACCTATATATACACACAATATATATATATAAAGAAAACACATACATATATATGTAAATGTAAATAAATTATATATATATAAATTCTCTTATATTGCATATTATATATTTATATATTTTAGGTAATTTTTCATCACCTGTCTCTCTCACAATATGTAAGTTCCATGAGGGCATGGTTTTTGTATGTTTTGTTCACCACTCTATCTCCAGTGCCTAGAACAATGCTTATCACATGGTTTGGGCTCAATAAATATTTCCAAAAAATAGCAGCTGTGCAGTCTTATCACCTCCCCCTTAAAATATGCAGCTTCCTCAAGCCATCCTAGAGAAAAATATATATTTATGAACAGTTGATATTTTCTCAGTACTGTGTTTAACACGCGAGTAAAAGCATCTTTAGTAAACTTTGCTGTTTTTTATATTCCCTTCAATTTGAAAACAGAAATAGCAACCTTGTAAATAAATAAGGTACAAGGATATACTATACATCCCAGGGAATATAGCCAATATTTTATAATAACTTTAAATGGAATATAGTCTATAAAAATATTGAATCACAATGTTGTACTCCTGAAACTAACATACACTAATATTGTAAATCAACTATACTTCAGTACAAAAAAAAAATAACATCTTTGTGTTGCAAACACTGTTGATAAGTTCCTAGCCCCCTCTCCAACCAGTCTGCAGCCGTCATGCCCTCTTCCGTAGAAATTCTGGAGCTGCTACTGTGAAATAATATTTGCTCCTGTTTTATACTTAACCTTGAAAGGAGAAAGGGGAATTGAGGGGGAAAATAAAAAGCCACCCTGCCACTCTAACACTAACTACAGAGTTAGTGTTATAAAGGAAACTCAGTTTCCTTTATGGAGGTAATTCACTGAAAACACTTAGTCCAAGCAAAAATTTACCCTTTAAACCCTTATTTGACTCTCCAAGTTGTGAGCAAGGTCATTCCTATCTAACTTTGAGAAACTGACTAGCCTTAGACCACTAAGTGTTCAGCATTCAATAAAAAAATGGTCTCAGTGAACTTCTCACAGTGTGAGCTCCAAAGCTTACTTGTTACAAGCGAAAAATAATCTTTTGAAAAATGAAAGCCAAGAGACCTATGCGTTTTATAAATTTTTCAAGAGCTTTAGATGGATAATGAAAAAGGGCAGAACGTATTTCTCCTTGGTAGTAGGTTCCCCTCCCTAATTAAAGTATAAAATAGGAATTACTACCCCAAATCGTAGACAAGTCTTAAGAATAAAATGGCTATTACATTTTCTTAGAAAATCATTAAAGTTCTCTTGATACTTAATCATTCATCTTTGCTAATTTTACTAGATAATATATAAAAGTCTTTGCCCCCACTGACTGATGTACTTCACCTATTTGATCTAATACAGAGTAGATATATCTCTTACCTTAGGATTCCTGCTTTATGAGTGAGAGTAAATCCGAAAATTGTACAGTGGTTTAAGACTGCCCAGTGCGGTTAGCTGGCTGAAGGGGGAGGGCTCCACACCACAGATTTACTCAGGGACCCCAGCTCTTCCTACATGTGACACGGCCCTGTTACACAGGTGGCTCTAAGGTGCCAGAGGAAGATGAAGAAGGAGAAAGGTCATGCAGAGAGAGATTGAGTGGTCCACCCCTAAAAGGGACAAGCATTGTACTGGTCAGAACCTGCTCACGTGCCGCTCCTCCAGCCCCAGCTGTAAAGGGCTGGAACGAAGCTGAGCTGTTGACTGAGGCAGATGGCGGAGAAATGGGCCCTCGTACTAACCGATGACTTGTGCAACAGCGTAGATTTGTGTCTGTATTTCTAAAGCTTTGCCAGTGTCCTTGACACGGAAGTCCACAAAGCAGTCTTCCGCGGTCTCTGTCAGCATTTCGCGTGGTCTAATGCTCAGATAAGAAGAAACACTGTATTTAGAATTGTGTTGCCTTAACACAGGTCATAGTGGTGGGAAGAAAAACATTGGACAAAGGAAAAGTGGTTGAATTTAGAGTCAAAGCCCTAGATTCTACTAACTTTTCTGGCCAAACCACTTAGCTTCCCTGTAAAGTTCTAAGATTGTAACGAGAAGATTATCCCCTACACAGCCTGTAAAAGTAGTCCCTTTTCTCCTGAATGCAGATTCAGGCCTGTTTGCATTTTCTGATGACATTTGTAAAATGGACCTGTGACATTTTGTGTTACAACCTGGCCTATATATCCAGCATAGCGAAGTATTCCTATGCTTAAACTTCCCCATTCTGTGGCACAAACATTTCACTGATACAGGAGTAACCATTGTGATGAATGGACACTTTCAGTCTCCCCAACTCCTTGTGAGCACTGAACATTTGTCCCTCTCATTCCTTTGCGTGGTTCTTTCCAAGAGTCTTGGGTACATAGTTCTCTCACACACATACCCTGATGACTGCTCTGCTGAATACTCAATAGGGACACTTGGCCATTTCCCAGATGTCTCTGTGTACAGCCCTCTGGTCTTCAGTATCTGTTCTGTGGTCTCCCCTGAATCTCAGCTCCATCTCCTTAACCCAGGATGTCCACTGGACTCTGCCTGTTTCCCCTTCCTGTATGGTGACCTGGAAACTCTTGGGCAGTAAGCAGGCATAGTCTTAGGGCTCACCTCATTTGTTTCCTGTCTTTCAGAGATCATTGTCCTTCATTGCCTGATGTCCAGGATCTTGAAAATTGCTTTTGTGTGTTTTGTCCACTTTTGATTGTTTCAGGCAGGAGGGTAAATCCAGTACCTCCTGTTCCATCTTGGGTGGAAGCAGAAGCCCCCCATTTGCTATTTAAATATGGTGAACAGGTTACCTACCCGTTTAGAATGTAGTGGGATTTGTTTTTATATATATCAGATATGATATTACTTTATAAGCCTGTGTACGTCGCCTTCTACCTGGCAGGCTCATTATTCCGAATGGCTTTCTTCATGTATAAAATTGTCAATTTGAAACTACAACATGTCAAAGAACTTACATTCTCTTTTGTTTGTTATACTTTTTAAGAAGCAATAGCAATCACTTCTCAACGTGTCCTTTAGATAGTAGCACATCTTTTGAATACACTTTTGAGAATAACCCAAATAATCATTTGGGCTCCCAAATGCACTGAGAAAAAGTAGAGATGATACCCAAAGTCTTCTCACTAAAGAACTCCCCTTGTGCAAGTGCACCCCCTAACGTAGTTAATTCTGTCTCCAGTCTGGATGGTGAGCAGAGGCCAGAAATAGCCCTAAAGGCTTTTCTGAGCCATGGAAAAGTAAGACCAACTGCGGAATGTCTTCTATTATGAGATGGCTGCATCAATGGGTGTTTGGTCTTACACCCAGAGAAATGTGTTCTTCATATACACAGCCTGGCAGACAGACAATCTTGGTCAAAGACCTAGTCACAGCATTTACTTCTTGATTGTAACAATCTGAGATATTACCAACAGAGAGAGTCCCAGCTTCCCGTGAGAGACAGAAACGCAGTCCTTGATGACTATGAAATAATCCTAGAAAACACCATCTTGGCAAAGTGTGTTTAAGACATTTGTTTTTCTAACTGATAAAATTTTAACTGTGGCCATTTGAACATCATCTGTAGATTCAAAGTGGTTTCATTTCTGCCAAAACAGAATTGCTATGGAACACATTTAGTTAATTTAGGAAACTGTTCTGTTAGGCTGATTCTCAGGTTGGTAACCTGGGAGGCATGCCAATTACAGACACTTATCTCCGTAAAGAATTTGGGTCACTGTTTCATAGTGGAAGAATTTGAATATCTATCAAGGAACCAGCTCTTTAGTGCAGATGTAAAATACTTTGATATATAATTTTTTGCAAACAGCTTTTCCAGAAATATTCCTGTGATCTACAGAGTAGTGTAGATTCAACACTTTCCACATCTGAACGCAAACCTACCCAAGAGCATGTTTCTGGACATGTCTAGTAGAATCAGATAAGTCTAAAAATCCCTTTTGCTGTGGAAAGTATAAAATCTGGCTCCGGCTGTGTTTGTCTGCCCAGCCCTCTTTCACAGTCTCTTCTGCTAAGAAAACAGTTTCCCTCGCTAGTCAACACCAGGGTTGACCAACTGTCGTACCCATGTCACAGAGAGTAGTGATTGGCTTAGAGATGGACACGTGACACACACTAGGCTAATCAGAGTCCCTCGTCACTTCTCTTGTGAAAGGAACTGTCAGGAAGAGTCTTTTTCTTCTCTGTCTGATTAAGATACACTTTCATGTGAGGGAGCCTGTCCATAGACTGAGAGAGTAAAGCTAGCAGGCTGAAAGAGATAAATAGATGATAAGAAAGGGTGCCAACTGCAGTTCAGTCCTTGTTTTCATCCCTTATCCTTCTAGAGCTTTGGAAGTAGAAACTGACAAATTACCATATCTTACGCTATTTAGCCTTGAGTTTTTGTCACTTGACTATACGTTAGAGTTCTGACTGATACAGCTAATACAGCAGATGAGATTAAAACTATGAATTTATGTTTTCATCTTGATTACACTCATCACTAACAGTTTTTAAATAATTTTTACACAGAAGAAAAACCATTCATTACTCAAATGTAAGAGATTTGATATTTTAAACAAGGGAGATGGTTAAACAGTTTTAGAATTTTATTGCAAAAAATAAATAAATGAAACACACAAAAAATGAATAAAAGCCAAATATAATATTTTGCTTATTTCTATTTGTATCTTATCTTTTATTAATATAAAAAACTTCTTATGGTATAATGTTGTCTCTGCCATTTTATCTTCTTCTGGTAAAGGGCCTAAAATGGCATAAAATTTTAGAAAACAAAAATTGCTAAGGGAAATTCTGTTTGCCTGAGGTAGAAATAAAAATAAAATGACGAGCCATGCAATGTCAAAGCTCAAAGGAGAAGAAACACACCCTCTGGGCAGTTGAAGGTCATGCCTGAGATGTCTTAGTGATTTTCAAGGCTGCATTTCCAATTTTTCTCCCTCTTTCATTGCAAAGCCCCTTCACTCCTGCCGTCTATTCTAGCTACCAGGATCAATCAGACATAGGCTTCGCAGACCACCAAGGCAGTTGTTTCTTTAACTCAGAGGAATTATTGATGCTAACTCGGTGATCATTCTTAGCTTTAAAGTAAGAATATGTATTGAGTTTTCCCATTATAAAAGAATACCAAAAGCATACAAAAGCACTCCGAAAAGAAGCAAGAAAAAATAATCATCCACAGTCTCCTATCCTAGGGAAAACTGTTAAGAGTTTGGTGTATTTCCTTGTATGGATTTTGTTACTATTTAATGTAGTGGTAATCTTATGACTTACAAGTCTGCATCCCCCTTTTCCTCTGAACATTGAAGCAAAAGTATTTCCTTATGTTATCCTTAGCTCTTCATGCCCATATTTTATTTCCTGGCTGAAGAAAAACATTGAATCATATTTCCCCTTTTGTATGAGTATAGATAATGTCATAGCAGGGATAGTCATCTATGTGCAAAAATTTCTGTTAATATTAACGCCTGAAAGTATTTATGCAGACTTTTAGAAAGAGAACTGACATGGAAGAAAGCCTCATAACATCAAATTTCTTCTATATGATAGAAAGTATAAAGAGGACAGAGTATATGAAAGAACTATTTTTTTAAAAAGTAATAAATAATATATCTGGTTTACAAAAAGTACAAGAAGCTTTATTTTTTAAATGTTGATCAAGCTTTCCAAGCACTAAATAAACGAATGTATCCTAATTCTAGTAGAATTCCTGAATTCTAAGATTTTTTTTTTTTAATGTTTATTCAGGCAAAGGAAACAATTGAGTGGCATCAGAATTCTAGCATTTAGTGTTTCAGGTAAGGCAGTATTAGGAGATTGTTCAGTAAATAATGTTTAGAAAAGTAGTTTTTTATTTTAAAAATACAGTTGACCCTTGAACAAAGTGGGTTTCACCTGCATGGGTCCACGAAATATGCAAATATTTTTCAATAGTACATAGTACACTACTACAGTGTACGTGGATTGTTGAATCTGCCGATGAGCAGATCAAGGATACAGGGTGCTGACTATAAATTATACCTGAATTGTCCCCCTTGCTGTTCAAGGGTCAGCTGCATGTACCAAAAAAGAGCTTAGGTTGGTTAAGAAATTTAAGTAGCAAAAGATAATCTAAAGAAATATTTTTAATAGTGGGTGGGCAGGGGGGCTGACAGAATCAAGAAGGCTGAATGATTTGACTACATAAAAACTATAAACTTGTGCATGGTGAAAATCCCACCACATAAGCACCTAAAGTAAAAGTCTGTACTTGTAAGATATAGTACTAAGAGAAAGTTAATATCCTTAATACATAATAGGTTATATGTCAGTCAATAAAAATGAAACTCCATCCCAGACGAAAAATGATCAAAATAGAGACGCTGACAGTTGAGACAGAGGGAGAAATAACCAATAAATATATGAAAAGATATACAGATAAACGTCTTTTAGAAGATGAGAAAATATCTTTAACCATTCTGTTTAATAAATACCTTTATAATTATATGGCCAGGATAATGTTTCTCAAACACAAAAATAGAGATTCTTAGACTCAACTCGTTTCAGTTACTATCTAGTTGGCTGGCTGTACCTGTATCACTGTCTAAGGCAGGTGGTTCCTAAACTGTATTTTGAGAAACACTGGCCTAGGGGTTTTAATAGTAAGAGAACAGGTCATCTTCTGTGATCTTGGTGAGTGTGTAATTTTTATGACCTTCTTGGAGGTCCTATCTGTTAATATGTGTTAAAATTTTAAATGTGCATACCCTTTAAGAAGTTGCTTCTTATAATTTCACAATGGTATTTGTTTAATATTTAAGGAAATTTTCTAATAATTGTGTTAAGGTATATATATAATGTGGTGATTGTCAATGCATTGTTTATAATAGCACAAACCTAGAAACAATGCAGATGCCCTTTAGAAGAGGATTGTTTATTTTAAGTTACATTGGTCCAAAAGGATACTAAGCTACCATATAAGGAATGAGGTAAATCTGCATGAAATAATATTGCAGAAATAACCATGATGTGTTATATGTGTATGTTGGTGAGGGGAAGGCAATACAAAACGGTATGTATGGTTTGATTCAAATTATGTTTATATGTTTAAATATACATAAAAGTCTGGAAAGCTATACACAAAAATTGCTAATGGTTCTTTCTTGGGATTTTTTTATATCTATTTTACACACTTGAATATTATATGATTTTTAGAAGTTTGTGTGTATGTGTGAATAAGCAATAAAATATTTAATTTGTTTCGAGTAGTTCCATTCCAAGAAAAAGTAACCCCAGACTTGATTCAGAGTTGAAAAGAAGCATTTGGGCAATTGACAAGTTTGGATAAACTTGTCTCATGTGGACCAAGTCAAATGGAATTTATGAGGAATGACTCAAGCTTGCATCAGTGGGTAGAGTGGACCAACTATATTACAAAGTGGGTACCTCGCAAATTAATATGATTTTTCTAGAGATAGGCTTCAATCATAGTTTTTTACTGAATTTAGAGTTTCTCAGAGGAGGAAAATATTCAGTTACCTAGAATTGTAAAGCTTAAATCAAAGTTTGTCAGAGATGAAATTAGAACATGGGTTACCAGGAAATACCTAAGCAGAAGAGAAGTTTCTCTATGACTCTCATAAAAAGAACATCATAATAAAGCAAAATTAAACATTGATCATCTTTTTCAAAAAAAAGATAGGCTGCATGGTGAGATGCAGAAAATTTATTAAAATTTTTAAAGTACAGCAGATGCTACATCTCTAAGTTCAAGAGCAGAAAATGTCTTCAGCTTTTAAAATATAATTTGGTTTATTATTATGAAAAGAAATAATTAAAATGTAATTTGAAATTACTGTTTCATTTTCTTAAAGTCAAATAGGAGCGAGATGGCTTGAGGGAAATATAAGGGCCAAGAGGCAAACACTAGTATAAAATGATTCCTAAGGGCTTACAGACTCATAAAAATTAACCTTTTTTGGGAATTAGGACATAACTCCCATTCCAAAAATGAAGTGTTGAATTTAAAGTGGCAACTAAATAGATAGGATGATGTGCTTATTTCAATGTATATTACTATCCGTTTCAATAGAGTTGTGGTAGTGAGGAATCATTTAGTTACAAGTGACAGATACTCAAGTCAAACTAACTTAAAATAAAAAGGAGGAGAGGAGAACTTACTGTGTCATATAAGAGGAGCAGAGCTTGTGCCTTGTAATAGTTAGATTCAGATACTCAAATGACGTCTTCTGTATTCTTTCTCCCTCCCTTGGCTCTGCTTTCCACCCCGTTGGTTTTATTCTCACTTGGGCTTTGTCCACGGGGTAGAAACCCGACCGTCAGCAGCTCTAAGCTACATTGTGCCCCCGGCTAGTATTCTAACAGAAAGCTTTTGCTCAATAGCATCAACCAGAAATCCCAGGAAGAGCTCCTACTGGCCTTTCTGGGTATCATGTTGTGATATGATTTATAATAAGAAATGTATATTTGATCTTTATTTCCGCTTCTCAAACCTTTGGAATCTCTTAAGTGATGAGAGTGATAAAACGTGACTTTTGTTACGTTAATGAGGTGTCATTCAGAAAGCACCTAAGGATGGGGGTTGGTTGCCAAGGGAACCAACTCTATGATTAGCAGGTTGGAACTTTCAGTCTCCCAGTCCCCCACCTTTGGGGAGGGGGGAGGGGCTGTAGACTAAGTTCGGTCACCAATGACCAGTGGTTTATCAATCATGCCTGTCTACTGAAGCCTCCATACCCCAAAAGGACAGGGTTTGGAGAACTGCCAGGTTGATGGACACATGGAGAGGTAGGTCAGTGGTACACGTGGAGAGCATTTATGCTCCCTGCCCTCCCCCCATACCTTGCCCTATGCATTTCTTGGCTGTTACTGAGTTGTATCCTTTTATAATAAACAACTAATCTAGTGAGTAAAATGTTTCTCTAAGTTCTGTGAGCTCCTCTAGGAAATTAATCAAACCAAAGGAGGGGAGTCATTGGAACCTCCAATCTGTAGCCAGTCAGAAGCATCGGAAACAACCTGGGATTTTGACTGGTGTCTGACAAAGTGGGGTGGGGAGAAGTTTTGTGTGACTGAGCCATTAACCTGTGGTATCTGACACCATCCCCAGGAAGATAGTGTCAGCACTGGGTTGAATTGTAAGACACGGAGCTGAGGTTGGAGAATTGCTTGATGTGGGGAAAACCACACACAGTAGAATCAGAATTGGAGTTGATACATGTCCAGCCCTAAGTTAAGAAAGCTGGGGCCATATGAATGACTGCTCCCAGCTGGCAGAGAAGGGACAGTTCCTCAAATGAGAACTTGCTAGATATTCCAAAAGTAACAGGAGTCCAACACATCTGTCCATCAACCTTTATGTCTTAAAGAGTTTTACTGCATACTGGGCAGTCTGCTAAGCACCAGAAGAAAATGTACAACTGTGTTACACAAGGTTCAAGCATTTTCTCCTGAACATTAAAGTTAACAAAGATACCTAAAAATGATGCTCAGTGCAAAGTGAGTCGAGAGTTGCATTGAGGAAACAAGATTTGAACCAGAGCTTAAAGCATGAATAATGCTTGAACAAGTAGAGAAGAGTAAGGACGTGTCAAGAGCAAAGGTTGAGAGGTTGCAAAAATATTTTTAATAGGTTTGTTCAACAATTTTGACCCTTGAGTTGCTCTTGGGTGACAGTGGCCCTGTGACTGCTGATGTCAAGGTCAGTTTTACTGTTGAGGACAATTCAGGGATAAGCACTTTAACATAAAGAAAAGCATCCTGCTGCAAAAATAAACTTTCCTTCTGGAAATCATTAGCCACATGTTTCAAGGCAGAGTTTTGTTTGTTTTTCAATGTTTTTTCCCCCTTTAATCCAGTTATTCCACTTCTAGGAATCCATCCAAAAAAGAATCCAAAATGAGGACAGCTGTTTGCACATTTACTGTAATGTTGTTTGTATTTCGAAAAATTAGAATGCTGTAAGCAGCCAATAAAAGGGAATTATATAGGTTACATTACATTTATATATTAGAGTATGCAATTATTTTAAAATGCCTTTCACCAGAAAAAAAACAAAACACCCTTTGTAATGGTAAATTGCTCATACTATGGTTACCTATAAAAAAAAAGCAGTATGCAAATTTTCATAGGCCTTAGTAAAGTTTTATCAAATGAATTATCATAATTAAGTGGACGTGTGTGAGTGTGTGTATGTGTGGAGAGAGAGGGAGGAGTGGGGAGAGAGGGGGACAGACAGGAAAGAAAATAAGAGTGCCACAGTACTTATTCATCCTTTCCACAACCATTTATCCAGCATCTGTTTGGCAGCCATCGTGGGCACAGTGGTTGACACTAGAGGTCAAAAGCACAGCAGCATCATAAGGGACACAGAAAGGAAAGAAGTAATTAGAAAGCTGACCTGTACAGTCAAGGAGAAATACATGGTGCAAGGAAGTTGCATAAGGTGAAGCCAGCCTAGCCTGGAGATCAGGAATGCCTTCTCCAAGGAAGAGATGATTGAGCTGAGAATTAAAGGTCAAGGAGCAGGAGGTGAGAAAATGTAGGATGGCAGGTGGTAGGACAAAGATTAAGGTACCTAAGGTAGAAACTTGAGGTGGGTAAGAGCAGGGCCCTTGGAAAGAACTCAGACCAGGTCCTTATGCCTGAGACTTGAGCAGCGAGCAGTGTGAGATGAAGCAGGAAACAAGGGCAGGGGCAAAGCCTGCAGAGCACCAGGTAGACAGGGTTATTATCACTACATAGTGGTGTTATTGGTGTATTGGTGTATTTCTCTCCTTTTTCCACCTACTTTCTAGTATATTTCACAATTTTTTTAACATCTTTATTGGAGTATAATTGCTTTACAATGGTGTGTTATTTTCTGCTTTATAACAAAGTGAATCAGTTATATATATCCCCATATCTCCTCCCTCTTGCATCTCCCTCCCTCCCACCCTCCCTATCCCACCCCTCTAGGAGGACACAAAGCACTGAGCTGATCTCCCTGTGCTATGTGGCTGCTTCCCACTAGCTATGTATTTTACATTTGGTAGTGTATATATGCCCATGCCACTCTGTCACTGTGTCCCAGCTTACCCTTCCCCCTCCCCGTGTCCTCAAGTCCATTCTCTAGTAGGTCTGCGTCTTTATTCCCTTCTTGCCCCTAGGTTCTTCATGACGTTGAGTACGCATGCTTCTATAATTAGGGGGAAAAAAAGTAATTAGGAGAATAGGGCTCTGAGACACAGGAAAGAACACTGAGCTGGGAGACAGCACTGCGCCACCTGACCTCACTGAGCCCTGGACTCTTTGTCTGTAAAATGTGGGGACTGGATGTTGGTTTCCATAAGTTCCTTTGCCTCTGCAATCTCTGGTCTTGTGGATGCCAGTAAGCACACAGGGGAACCGACTCCCCAGCTCACCTCTGCCTCTGATGTCATTGTCCCTGGGGATCCTGCTAGAATGGCTGGGTGTTTCCTTCTCACTGTGTGCACTTTACTCCTTCTGTTTGAGACAGGAGCCCCTTAATCCGTTTAAAAATTAATCAGTGAGGAAAACCTGAAGTAGATGAAAAGGGAACAAAGGGGGAGAAAGACTCTCAACCAAGCAAACGTTATTGAGTAGTTTCTATTTAAAAGGCACTCTAGGGGCTCTGAATGATAAATGTTTGGAAAGATGGGGTCCTTGCTCCAAAGAGGTTGATAATCAGAATAGAAAGAAAAGTCAGAGACTTAACAAACATTAAGTAAAAATACCTACCACCTAGGGGTAAGAAGTTGCAAATGAGAGAAACAGACAAGGATAGATGTGAAAGGTCACGGGCTTTAGAATCGGAAGGAAGTGGCTAAACCACTCCCAGCTATATTAGAACAAGGACACTAGGGCTTTCTGAGAGCTCTTTTATCTTCATTTTAAAGAGAATAGTGCCTTCTTCACCTCATGACAAGGATTAAATTAGATAATACCTGCTAAATACTTGACCCTTAATGGATATTTAGTAGATGTCAGCTCCCTCCCATGGGACTTCAGAGGGGCCTGGGAGCCAGCTGGAAGGTAAGAAAATTCCACGGAGCTGTTGGGATTTGAACGGGCCCTTAAGGTCAGGGTAATTAGGTGGATCTAGAAGAGGATGGAAGATACTGTCATCAAGGCTGGGGAAGGAGGTGGGAAAGAAAAAGGCAGAGATAGGAGAGGCAGCAAGTATTCAGAGAACATTTATGAGGACAAAGCTTCCAGAGGGAATTTTTAGTTTCTTTGGAGAGTGGTGGCGAATGAGGTGAAAGCTGTGCTTGGACAAGAGGTTTGGAGCCTGTGGTTCTATGCGAGATGGCCCAGTGGTGGGAAATCTGTTCCCTCCCTCTATGCTTAAGTCCTTCCTTTCATGGGCCAAGGGGTGAATCTATTGATATTCAGGAGAGTCTCCTTTCCTTTTTGTAAGTAGCATGATACCTGGCATGTGGAAGGAGGCATTCCCCACAGGTTTGTTAAGCTGAATCGAAACAAAGTTTAACATATTTGTTGACTGAAAAAGTTGCATTAAAATGCAGTTACATTTTAAAAATTACTTCTTGGTCCTTCCATATTCTTCACTTTCTAGAAGCATGTCTGTATTTATGTAAAAGAACAGGACTAAAGATTTGTGTTTAGCCTGTTCCCTTCATAGACAGCCTTACAGAACACTGTAATAATAGAGGGAAATGAATTAGGTCTGCATACTTTGGGCAGCATTCCTGAGTGTTAGTTTCTTTTCAGGCAGCTTCTCCATGTTGAGAAGAGTTGTGATATGACATAGCATTTTGTGAAATTGTTTCTTCATCATCTTGCTTTAGATGACATCTGGTAACTACGGAACATTATGAGTGTTCCCACAGGGTTTCCATGGAATGACAGTCAGTAACTCCCATTGAACATACTAGAAGTGTCACAGTCATAGCTTTGTTTTGTTTTTTTCAATCCACATTTTCAAAAATGACTTTTTAATGAGTCATATATCACATCAACACAGGGATAGTATGGCAACCAGGCTATGTGTGCAGTGTCCTAAAATGTCGTCAGTGGTCTTAAATTTCAGGATCTTTGGAAAATCCACAAAGCCTGAAATGAATCTCTATTCGTTCTGCTGTGACCGGAGAGGACGTGAAGCAGAACTCTCTAGATTGCTTTTCTTCTTTTTCTTTTCCCCCATACTAGCATGAACATGCTGGCTTCTGGGGCCTGATAGAAACATATATTAATCTTTTCCCTCTTACTGTGCTGGGGCCAGTGATAGGTTGGGGACAGGAAAGTAACAAAGAAATCTGAAATCCATGAGATAGCTTAGCTCAGGGGTGAGATTCTCTTCAGAGTTTTTTAAGTGGAAAATGTGAAAGGGGGAACAGCAGAAAAGGAGGAGACGGTTTGTATGGTAGGAAATAGGATTAATCATAAGCCCCCCTCAAAAAAACACCAAAATATAATTAAGCTTGTCGTTAAGTCACTGAATTTATAATTAAAAAAATCCATTATTAAAGGATCAAAATTACAGTGATGAAGCAGATGCTGGGGTTAAGATTGGGAGGGACCTGTGACTATTAAGGGATAATCTGAAAGAAATTCTTTGTGGTGATGGAACCATTCTGTATCCTGATTTGGGTTATGGTGACTAGAATTGACGTATGTGATAAAAATTTCCTAGAGCTATACATCACGAGTGAAAAAGTGTATGCAAACCTGGTGAAATCTGAATAAGGTGTATATTTAAGTTAATAGTAGTGGACCAGTGTCACTTTCCTGGTTTTGACCACTTACTATGGTGCGCTGCAAGATGGTATCTTTGGGGAAGCTGAGTGAAGGTATGCAGGAACTCCTTGTGATTCATACTGTCTCAAAATGAAAAGTATTTTCTAAAAGCCCACTCTTTTCCCATGATAAACTGTAAGGCTCAGCTGTTAGCTCATATTTCTCACGAGGAAACTGAGCTCAGCTATAGATGTAAGCTGATCAAACTCCCTTAAACAGAGTGTAAGTCTGTGGCCCCATCATTATGCTTAGCTTCGTATCTTGAAAGACTGACCTTAACGTCAGTAGAACAGATTCTGATTATGAGATTTCCTCCCCCACCAAGCACTGGGGATGGGATACTAGACAGGAGGTAGTTGCTCTCCTTTAATAAAGAATAAGAATACTTTTTCAGGTATCTTTGCTAGGAGACCTAGAATTGACACATTTAGCTGTTATTTTAGGAACTGTAGGTAATTTAGCCACCGGTCAATAAATTATGCTCATTTTAGTTTGCTCTAGGTTTTCACAAAGCAATGGGAAGTGCTGTTAAGCAAGATTACCAAAGCCCATTTTGAGTTTCTTCTGTTCTGTTCCAGTGTGTGGCATAGTGCCAGGCAAGCAGAAGATGTTCGATAAATATTTGCGAGGGGTATGGAATGGAAGCCCACTGAGGTCAGAGAATTGGTCTTACGTACTCCAGAATCACCAGCACCTAGACATGGGTCTAGCAGACACCTAGACACCTAGACAGAAGGAACTCATAAACGCATTTCATGTGAAGAGTTGCATTCTGTTCTTTAGACTCTATCATCCAGACAGCTTTCATTCTGCCTTTGGAATGGTCCTGAGAGTAACTAGTAATAAGTGCAGGGCACTCAGAAAGAAAAGAACCAGCCAACAATCAATAAGTCATGCCTGTGACTTTTACTCAAGTTTGGGTATAACTATTAACTATGGTAACTACAGTGTAGGGGGGAAAAAAGGACTTGAAGCTGAATGTACAATCTGTTTCTGAAATCTGAGGGACAGCACAAAAGTCTGAGCTTTCCCAGGGGGTCCGCCCATAGTCAGACCTCAGTTCATTTTTATCCTTTTTTTTTTTTGAAGTATAGTTGATTTACAATGTTGTGTTAATCACTGTTGTATAGCAAATGACTCAGTAATACATATATATACATTCTTCTTCATATTCTTTTCCATTATGGTTTATCACAGGATGTTGAATATACTTCCCTGTGCTATACAGTAGGACCTTGTTGTTTATCCATTCTGTAAAAACCAGTTTGCACCTGCTAGTCCCAAACTCCCAATCCATCCCTCTTCCACCCCCCTCCCACTTGGCAACCCTTTTCAACCCCCCTCCCACTTGGCAACCATCAGACTATTCTCTATGTCCGTGATTCTGTTTCATAGGTAGGTTCATTTGTGTCATATTTTAGATTCCACATATAAGTGATATCATATGGTATTTCTCTTTCTCTTTCTGACTTACTTCATTTAGTATGATAATGCCTTGTTGGGTCCCTGTTGCTGCAAATGGCATTATTCTGTTCTTTTTTGTGGCTGAGTAATATTCCATTGTATATATGTACCATATCTTCTTTATCCATTCATCTGTTGATGGACATTTAGGTTTGTTTCTATGTCTTGGCTCTTGTGAATAGTGCTGCTATGAACATAGGGGTGCATGTATTTTTTGAATATAGTTTTGACTGAGTGTATGCCCAGGAGTGGGACTGCTGGATCATATGGTAGCTCTATTTTTAGTTTTTTAAGGAAGCTCCATACTGTTTTCTACAGTGGTTTCACCAACTTACATTCCCACCAACAGTGTAATAGGGTTCCCTTTTCTCCACACCCTCTCCATTATTTGTCATTTGTAGACTTTTTGATGATGGCCATTTTGACTGGCGTGAGGTGGTACCTCATTGTAGTTTTTTTTTTTTTTTAATTAATTTATTTAGGCTGTGTTGGGTCTTCATTTCTGTGTGAGGGCTTCCTCTAGTTGCGACGAGCGGGGGCCACTCTTCATTGCGGTGCGTGGACCTCTCATTGTCGCGGCCTCTCGTGTTGCGGAACACAAGCTCCAGACGCGCAGGCTCAGTAGCTGTGGCTCACGGGCCCAGTTGGTCCGCGGCATGTGGGATCTTCCCAGACCAGGGCTCGAACCAGTGTCCCCTGCATTGGCAGGCAGATTCTCAAGCACTGCGCCACCAGGGAAGCCCTGTAGTTTTTTTTTTAATTGTTGTTTTATATTGGAGTAGAGTTGATTAACAATGTTGTGTTAGTTTCAGGTGTACAGCAAAGTGATTCTTTTATACATATGCATGTATCCTTTTTCAAATTCTTTTCTCATTTAGGTTAGCACAGAGGTCCCTGTGCTATATAGTAGGTCCTTGTTGGTCATCAACTTTAAATATAGCAGTGTGTATATGTCAATCCCACACTTCCAATCTATTCCCCCCTTCCCCCCAGTAACCATAAGTTCATTCTCTAAGTCTGTGAGTCTGTTTCTCTCTTGTAAATAAGTTCATTTGTATCTTTTGTTGTTGTTGTTTAGATTCCACATGTAAGCAATATCATATGATATTTGTCTTTCTCTGTCTGACTTACTTCACTTAGTATGATAATCTCCAGGTCCATCTGTGTTGCTGCAAATGGCATTATTTCATTCTTTTTAATGCCTGCGTAATATTCCATTGTATATATGTACCACATCTTCTTTATCCAATCATCTGTTTATAGACATTTCAGTTGCTTCCATGTCTTGGCTATTGTAAACAGTTCTACAGTGAATATTGGGGTGCATGTATCCTTTTGAACCATGTTTTTCTCCAGATGTATGCCTACGAGTGGGATTGCTGGGTCATATGGTAGCTCTATTTTTAGTTATTTAAGGAACCTCCATACTGTTCTCCATAGTGGATGCACCAACTTACATTCCCACCAACTGTGTAATAGGGCTTCCTTTTCTCCACACCCTCTCCAGCATTTATTGTTTCTAGATACTTTGATGATGGCTCTTTTGACCGGTGTGAGGTGGTATCTCATTGTAGTTTTGATTTGCATTTCTCTAATAGTTAGTGATGATGAGCGTCTTTTCATGTGCCTATTGGCCATCTGTATGTCTTCTTTGGAGAAATGTCTCTTTAGGTCTTCTGCCCATTTTTTAATTGCGTTGTTTGTTTTTTGTTGCTGTTGAGTTATATGAGCTGTGTTTATATTTTGAAGATTAATCTCTTGTCATTCGCATCATTTGCAAATATTTTCTCTCATTCTGTAGGTTGTCTTTTTGTTTTGTTTATGGTATTCTTCGCTGTGCAAAAGCTTGTAAGTTTGATTAGGTCCCATTTATTTATTTTTGTTTTTATTTCTATTGCCTTGCAGACCCCTTTCTTTGTCTTATTTCCGGTCTCAAGATCTATCTTGTCTTGATAGTCTTTTCCATTCCCTCCTTTCCCAGAACCCTCAAAATAAAACCTTCAAAAGTCACATCTCTGTGACTTTATTTTTCAGAAAAAGTCAGCTCCTTTTTTTCCCTAACAAATCAACACTGTGTTTAAGAACCTCATCTCACTTGTCTGAAATGGTCACCCAGGTGTTGTGCCGAGCAGGAGAGCTGCCCGCTTCTGGGGTATGTGCCGCTTCTTCCCTCAAATGCAGAACAAGGTATTTCAGGTGTGGAAGAATGTGGAAAAGACATAGCGACACAAAGAACATGGTTTGTTTTAGAGACCAGCAGGTAGAATTGATGAAGGGAGAGTGCTTTCTGGGGCAAAAATGGCCAGAGAGGTTGGTCAAGTTGATTTGGGTTAGAATACATGTCAAAAGGTGCCAAGATCAACCCAGTAATGGAGACCAGCAGTGAACAACAGGAAAGCATACATACCTTATGGGGCACTGTCTGGTCTGAATCCTCCCTTATTTCCAGCTTCATCGCCCACAGCCCCTTGGCTCTCCGCTCAAACAACACCAGGCTTCCTTCATTTCCTCCTACTTGTCAGGCTGTTCCCACTACATTTTTGTTTTGTCCAGTTAGTTCTTTTATTATTGTGATATAATCCACATACCATAAAATTCATCCTCTTAAAGTGCACAATTGAGTGATGTTTAGTATATTTACAAAGTTACACACCATAACCACTAATTTCAGAGCATTTATCACCCCCCAAAGAAACACTGTACCCCTTAGCAGTCACTCTTCACCCTCCTCTCCCCCAGCCCCTGGCGACCACTCATCTACTTCCTATCTCTGTGGATTTACCTATTACGGATTTTTCATAGAATGCAGTCATACGATAAGTGGCCTTGTGTGTCTGGCTCCTTTCACTTAACATAATGTTTTCAAGATTCATCCATATTGTAATATGAATCAGTACTTCGTTTCCTTTAATGGCTGCATAATACTCCATTGTATGGATAAACCACACTTGGTTTATTTATTCCTCTGTTGATGGACATTTAGGTTTTCCTCCTTGGGCTAATAATGCTGCTATGAACATGTGTGTGCAAGTTTTTGTGCAAACATGTATTTTAAATTCTCTTGGGTTTTGTCTAGTTGACTCTTATTCATTCATCAGACCTGGGCCCAAGCCTCGCTTTCCTCAGGGAAGTCTTCTCTGGTCGAACATATTAAATCACCCCTTCTGATTCTGTGCTCCTGAGGTACCATCTGCCTTTGGTATTAATCGTAGCTGTGCTTTACATTATTTAGTGGGTAGATGATCAAAACCAATCAATATTTATTCTGTTAATTTAAATGGTCCAAGACTGAAAATGCAAACACTAGCTTGCCCCATTTTATAGCCTCCAGTAACATAAATTCATGTGTTTGATGACCTCCCAAAGACATCAGCAGTCCATAAAAATAGCACCAGTGTACAGGACATGCTTGCCTGAGTCCGTCTGTAATCTAGAGCTGCTTTAAAGAGTTTACCCCACTTTACCGTGGTGTTAAAATTTTTTTATATAACTAAGAAGGAAAAAGCTTGTAAGTGGGAAAAAATTAACCACCTACATAATGCTTCCCACACTTTTTAATTTATCTGAAAAAAAAGAATTAAATGCTATTAAAATGTGTTCTTGACAAAGGCATTTGTAATAGCAACACATTGTAACTTTCAACATTTGCATTTCTCTCGGGATTGAAACAAAACCATCAGTGAAAGTTAACCCTAGACAAAAATATAATAATTTTTTCTATACATTTTATATCTTAAGTTCTGTATCATATAACTAAGTACTCAAAACTTCTTCCTAAATGCTCAGAACATTAAATTAGCTGTAGATGTAACTTACTTTCTAATTTGGATCTATCATAGCCCAACTTACTGATCATGTGAAGAACTAGTTAAAATTTTTTAAATATTAAAATGTAAGCTGGGGGCTTCCCTGGTGGCACGGTGGTTGAGGGTCCGCCTGCTGATGCAGGGGGCAGGGGTTCGTGCCCTGGTCTGGGCGGATCCCACATGCCGCGGAGCGGCTGGGCCCGTGGGCCATGGCTGTTGAGCCTGCGCGTCCGGAGCCTGTGCTCTGCAACAGGAGAGGCCACAACAGTGAGAGGCCCGCGTACCGCAAAAAAAAAAAAAAAAAGTAATCTGGTGTACCAACTATAATTGTGTCTGGCAACTTGAGGAATCTGAAGCCACAAAACCTTCTTGGAAATTTTCTTTTCCTATAAATTATTTCATTGTGCATGTGTATGAGTGTGTGTATACTGAGTTTTGTTTTTGTCTTTCTTTCTTCTCCTTCAGACCCTTTGCCTCTGTCCATCTGTTGTCTTTAGCCAGCCAACCTTGTCCGAAACCACAGATCCTCATGTTTTTCCAGGCTTACTACACATGACAGCTAACACTCTCTTTAGAGACATGGGAAAACCTCAGTTTTGCTGAGACGCTGCTTTGTTATTGTTATCTTGAACATCTATTTTCAAATGATTGCAAATTCACCGGAAGTTTCAAAAATAGAAATACAATTTTAAGTCCCAAAATTCGGTTTTGAAATTGAACATTTCATTGAGATCATTTAAAACTATACTTTTCTAAGGATATATTCATGGCTTTGCATCCAGTTAACCAATATTTATAAAGCACCTACTCTGTACCAGGCACTTTTCTAATCAGTGGGGTTATAAGCAGTGAGCAATTTAACCTCTAACACAAACTCTATGAAATTGCAGTTTCTTCAGGGTATAGTTAACTGGTTCTCCTTAACAATTTGGTGAGCTACCCTGGTAATACTGTGTTCTTTTTAAAGATAAACAAAATAAGGCTCTGGGAGGTTAAGGAGGTTGTCTGTGTTGAATACCTGATTTGTGACAGATCCAGAAACAGGACCCAGAGGTTCTAACTTCTAGACCAAAGTTCCTACTGTTGCTGAGTCTAAGCTCGTACTGCTTGCTGCACAACAGGTCAGTAAATCTAGAGATGAGGTGTTGGGGCAAGGAACAGTGACTTTATTCAGAAAGCTAGCAGACCAAGGAGATGGTGGACTACTGTCCCAAATGAACCATCTTACCCAAGTTAGAATTCAGGCTTTATTTAGTATATACTAAAAGGGGAGGGGGTGTGGTTGATAGCTGCAAACTTCTTGGTGTCAGAATCCTTTGTTCTTGCATCTGTCCGCATAGGTCGGTTCATGCTGATCCTGTAAACTGCCAATGAGACTAATGTTATTCTCTGTTCTGCAACTTTTTATCTCTATATGAATGGAAAAGTGTTACACCCTTAAAGGTCAGAGCCTTGAGAATGGGCTGTCCTGTATATTTCAGGCTGTAGGCAACATCCTTAACTTGTAGCAAAAGCAATAAAATACAAAGGTTAAAGTAAAGTGGAGTCAGCTATGAAGGCAGATTTGTTCTTCCCTATTACACCACCACAGCTGAGGCCTGCCTTCATCTGTGCAAACACTGGCTACACAGCAAATGAAGCATCCGAGAAGATTTAAAGGTAAACATTTCCCTGATTCTGAGAAAGAAACAACAACAAATTCCTTAGAAACATTATTTAAATAAAACAACTAGAAGACCATTTAAAAACTATGTCGCTCCATTTGTTAAAGAAGCACCCATTTCAGAAAATATTTTCTTTGACCCACTCCCAGGTGGATATATACTTAGCGTATGAGTATACCCACAGGGATTGAATCCAGTTCAAACTTTCTGTACGTTTATTTTTCCAAAATTTTTTCTCCCACTGACTGGCCTACCTCCCAGTGACTTGGGAAATACTAATGCTTTGTACCTTTCAGAAAAATTGAACACCTCACTTGGCTTGCCCTTTTATTTGACATTAAGAAATCAGTGGGTATAAGAATAAGATAAGCCAAATGAATTCATCTGGTCATAGGGCAAGGTAGTGGACTGCAAAATAAGAAAGTCTTAGCAAAAAGGATGAATTACAGCCTGGTCACTGGAGTGAGACACTTTCTGTTCAACTTGGGAGATTTAATAATAGCTTTATGATAGTCACTACCTGAGTCATGGCCGAAATACTCTGGCCTGGGAGCTTTCAGGGAGTTCACAGAATCATGCCCTTCATGGTTAAGATTTTTAATAGAAATTGAAAATGGATTCTGTTAGAGTTGAATTGTGCCCCTCCCCTCAGAAAGTTACATTGGAGTCCTAATCCCCGGTACCTCAGAATGTGACATCATTGACAGGTAGTCAAGTTAAATGACATCATTCAGGTGGGTCCTAGCTCAATAGGACTGGTGTCCTTATAAAAAGGGGAAATTTAGACATAGAGACACATATACATATATAGGGAAAATGCCATGTGAGCATGAAGAGGACTGTCTACAAGCCCAGGAGAGAGGCCTAGAACAGATGCTTCCCTCACAGCCCTCAAAAGAAAGCAACCCTACCAACACCTTGATTTCAGACTTAGAGCCTCCAAAATTACGAGACAATAAATTTCTGTTATTTAAGCCACCCAGTTTGTTACAGCAGCCCTGGAAAACCAACACAGACTCCACGGTCCTTGTTGCCTTCCATAAAGTGACCCATCAGTCAGCATAATTTAAAGAGACCCTATTGTGTGCATACCCCTGGGATAGTAGAAATACTAAAGGAATGAAAAGCACGATCCCTACTGCCCCGAGCTTGATGGTCTAGTTTGGGTCAAAAGAGGTAGGAAATACAAAGTAACAGCACAGTGCAATCAATATGCAAACAATATTTGATTAATTAAATGAAGTTGAACTGTACACTTGTGTCCCTTAAACCCAAGTGATATAGAGACTTTTTTGGCTGAATTTTTTAAATAGCCTTATTGAGATATGATTCATATACCATAAAATTCACCCATTTAAAGGGTACAGTGGTTTTTAGTTGTGCAGAGTTGTGAAACCATCACCATTACCTAATTTTAGAATTTTTTTTTTTTTTTTGTGGTACGTGGGCCTCTCACTGTTTTGGCCTCTCCCGTTGCGGAGCACAGGCTCTGGACGCGCAGGCTCAGTGGCCATGGCTCACGGGCCCAGCCACTCCGCGGCATGTGGGATCTTCCCGGACCGGGGCACGAACCCGTGTCCCCTGCATCGGCAGGCGGACCCTCAACCACTGCGCCACCAGGGAAGCCCTAGAATATTTTTAACACCCCAGAAGACACCCCCTGTGTACCCATAAGCAGTAACTCCCTACGCCCCACTTCTCCAGCCCCAGGCACCCATTAACCACCTTTCTATCTCTGTGGAATTGCTTATTCTGAACATTTCACATAAATGGGATCATGCAACATACGACATTTTGTGACTGGCTTCTTTCACTTAGAGTAATGTTTTCAAGGTTCCTGTTACCACATTTAGACTTCATTCCTTTTTACAGTCAAGTAATATTCCATTGTTCGGCTATACTTATCCATTCATCAGTTTGTGGCATTTGGCTTGTTTCTACTTTGTGGCTATTATGAATTGTGCAGCTATGAACGTTCATGTACATGTTTTTGTGTGGACACACGTTTTCATGTCTTTTGGGTATATACCTAAGAGTGGCATTGCTGGGTCATAGGGTAACTCCGTTTAGCATGTTGGAGACAACTTATAAAGGAAAAGTATTACTTGTTTCTAGTGTCGTCATTTTTGTTGTGCTCTCTACTTAAATATGTTCAGGTATATGTTCAGACGGGCCCACCCTGTCTGAAACAGCTCCCTCTAACCAAAATCACTGTAACACAACATCCTGGTTCCCTCCTCACAGCATTTGTCACTTTCTGAAATTTGCTTACTTATTTATTTCCATCTCTAGATTTTTATCTGTTGCTCATTACTCAACCCTCAGTAGAACCAGAACTACATCAAAAACCTTGAATATTTTGTTCATTTCTCTATTCTCAGGATGTATCCTTGAGTCTGGCTCAAAGTAAGTGCTCACTAAAGTGGTTAATACCGAATAACAAATTAGAATATAAACCTTCCCAGATAATTTGGGGATCCTAAGGATTCTTAAATTCCAGTTTGAGAAATTCTTTTATGTATAATGTGTCCTATGTAAGAGGTTCCCCAAAATGGAGGAAACACGCTCATGGAAGAAACAGAACTTGGGTTGAACCATAAGAATTCAATGGACAGAAAAGGATTTCAAACAGGGAGAGCAGCATGACCACATGTGTAGATGCGAGAGTCCACCTGAAGCATTCAGAGCCTCACTGTTGCATAGTTTTCATGAAACAGGTAAACTACGGATCATTGATTAAACCTCTTTGTGTTGCATGTCACAGGATCCAAAGTCAAATTCACTAAAAAAAAAAAAAAAAAAGCTCAATTTGTTTGTTCACTTGCCTATGAAGTTCAGATTAACTAAATCTCAAGCCCCACTGGACACAGAGACCTATATGACAGCTTCAGAACCTCGACTCTTCCTCTGTCTCTCGACTCTGCCCACCTCTACGCGTTGACTTCATTCTCTGGCAGGTTATTTCCATCTGTAGGGTGATACGGCACCTGATAACCCCAAGTCTATATCACTAGGGCTGATGACTAAAAGGCAGAGATAGTCTCTTTCTCCAAGTGCCCATGTTGCAAATCTCTGGGAAGCTTATTATTAACACTGTAAGTCAGGTGCCCATCCTAGCAACCCATGGGATGGAGTGTTGCGGGCTGAGCCTGGGTCAGGTTGGAGACTGAGCATATCTTGCCTGTCACTTGGCGGAAAGAGTTTAGCCTCACTCAGACCAGATGGAATAGATTCCTATTCAAAAGATGCATATTGTTCTCAGAAGAAGGGTGGATGGTTATGGAAAGACTAGTAATAACAACAAAAATAACAATGACAATTAGGATAACAGAACAGTTATGTGGTGAGGTAGGCAAATAAAACTTTTCTGGGCTGGAGAAACTGTGCTTTTAAGAGTGTATGACTACGCTAGGAAACCATTCCTTAAGATTTTTCTTTAAAAACAGATATTCCTAAAATCCAGCAGCAAGGTTTGTTTTTAAAGATGAAAAGACCTGCACGTGTGCTGCAAATTTCTGATTAACGGAGCACAGGATTTGGTAAAGAGTTCTGTATTCATTTTGTCTACACATTTTAAAAATTGCGAGTCTCGGGCTTCCCTGGTGGCGCAATGGTTGGAAGTCCGCCTGCCAATGCAGGGGACACGGGTTCGTGCCCCAGTCTGGGAAGATCCCGCATGCCGCGGAGCAGCTAGGCCCATGAGCCATGGCCGCTGAGCCTGCGCGTCCGGAGCCTGTGCTCCGCAACGGGAGAGACCACAACAGTGAGAGGCCCACGTACCGGGGGGAAAAAAAAAAAAAAAAGCGAGTCTCCCTAAAAGAACTCATTTTTAGTCTCTCTGGGCCTTGAACATAGGAACATCCATTTCTCACGGGAAAAGTTCACAATTGCTTTTCCATCTGAGCATCGCTCCCTGGAGGAAGCTGGTGTTTGAGAATCTAAACAGTTTTCCACCGTGTTGCTTTTAGGTTGTTTGCTTTTCTTTGAGAACCCAAACGAAACACCATTAGTGGGAGCACCGATTAGGAAGCTCCAGTGAACAAAAAGCGATTAAAAAAATAATACCCATTCTCAATATTAACTTCACTCTCCAAACTCTGTTCTCAGCTGGAGGTTAAATAAAAGGCGTGTTCTTTTAGTTAGCCCAATGAGCAGATATTTTCTTAAAAAACTAAAAAATAAACAAACAAAACCTAACTACTTTTTCTAAACCTTGCGTGACTGGTCCTAAGAATTCAATCCCTTTAGTAGTAGGCAGGTAAGAATGCTTTGGTTTGGACCTGTCACCTTCTTTATCGTAAGCAATGCATTTATCCTATCATCTTTAAAAACAGGTACACTACTTCCTTTTCCATGTTAAAGGATGAACACATAATCATTTTCTTTGATTACTCAGACTTCATCTCAAGGAATAACTGATCACAGAGGAAACCAACAAGAAAATAATTAACACAAGTGCAAAATAGAATTTATAAAGTGCTTTAGTAGAGGTATACGTACCATGATGTAGGAGCACACGAGCAAATAAAAATGAAGCAAATATAATTTTGAAATAGGATGATGGGTTAAAGCTTGGCTAAGTGGGTGGCATTTAAGCTGGAATTTGAAAGATAAACTGGTTTGAAATAGAGGAGTCAATGTTTTCTCTTCTGCAGTGTTCTACTCATTCATTCTTGGTTTTCCTTAAACTATTAGGTATGATCATTGAAGAGATGTTTGTCTTGATCTCTGCAACTCATTTTATTGATTAGATGTGCCTCCCCCATCACATTTGGTGGCTCTTGTTGTAGCTGAAAAAGTTCATGGGCAACATCTGCAACATCTGCGGAGTCTGAGCTTCTCACCATCTGATAACGCTTCATGGCAGCTGCCCCTGCAGTCCAGGCACTAGCGCCAGAAGTGAGTCAAGGAGCCTTTCATCTTTGTGTACATAAGGGTGCTGATATGTCATTATTCTGCAGGGCAGTGTGTGACTTGCAGGCCACAGGGTGATGCCTCCAACTGTCTGGACTCAAAAGTCCACAGCCCAACCTGCAGGTCCTTAAGTAATTGATTGAGCCCAGGAAACCTGTGTCCCCCACTCCTGCAGCCCCTCCAAACCTGGGCCGGCGTGAGCTGGGCTGGGCCATCTGTGCCCAGGCCAATTGTCAGCACATCATGTTAGAAATCACCCCTTAGGTGCCCTTTCCTGTGTTATCAGTAAAGCAGTGTCGAGACTTCTGGTGAGGGGAGATTCAGGCCCAGGTCCCCCAACTTCCCCTGAGTGGTTTATTCAGAGACGCAGCCTTGTGGTGGAGAGTGATGTGCATCAGAGAACTTTTTGGCCCAACAGTATAGTCAGCCTGGGACACATTTTAGTGTCATTAATGATGTTTTTCCAAAAGTTAGGTACAGTAGCCTACAAAGTAACAAAATTTAAAATCTTCCATCTCTGCCATTCATGGGCTTGTTACTGCTCCTCTGCGGAGGTCTGTCTACACTTACATTTTTTCTCCTGGTTGTTTGAAGTGACCTAAGATGCTTAGACACAGCGGGTCTTCTGTTCGTGCAAATGTATTCTTGCTTTCCTCGCGATTAAGTTGCTTGCATATGCCCGACAGAAGGTCGAAGGGCACCGTAATTGGCAGATGGAAGAAGTTCCATCCTATCAACTTTGAGGAAGTCTCTGGCTGCCTTCACTGCTTGACAAAGCAGTGAGTGATGAATTCTGCTTAAAATGACAGGGGGCTGCATAACAAACAGCACAAGCCCTCAAGCGTACTTTTAACCAACATGCACTATTCCCTTTGAAAAGCCAAATTTCCTCTCGATGTTTTCCCTCCTTCAAAGAGCGCACTTTGCTCTCCCTGGAAGTGGCTTCTCTTCCTCTCCTAGCTGCTCATCCTGGACAGTTATTGCCCTAGATGATGGATGAACTCACTCCCCAGCAGGTGTTCTCAGCCCCTTGTCAGCAGCCCTGGACAGTCTGGCAAATCTCTTCTGGTGTGTGGGGTTGTTGGAGACCTGCCGCTGGCTCCTCTCAGCTGAGCTGGAGTTAGAACCCTTGCATCTACTGGCCTGGCTTCAGCCCTGCTCCCTCCCTGTCCGTCATTTCTCCTTAGCCTCCCTGATTTCCCTGCAGAATCAATTTCTTCAGAAAGCACTGGGTACTGCTTTGGGGCAGCTGCTCTCTCTACATGGCTGCTCGCCAGCACAGCACGTTTCTATAGCTGGCGCTACCAAGATGCACAGTCTATTCCTCAGTCGAGCTTCATTCTAGAAAGGGATTGTGTTCTCAGTCCTGTAAAGAACAGGTACCATTTAGACTCAAACTGAACTATGAAAATCTCAAGTTGGAGACCACATACCACTCTCAATAGGTCCAACGCAACCAGATTTTCCTGTAGGCTTGCAACACATTGCTTTTTGCTCATTTGGACATGAGAGGAATTAATTTGTTTTTTTCTTTTAGTAGCCATCACGTAAAAGCGTACCTAGCGTGCCAAGAAGCTCACACTGTATAAGAAGTAAGAGGCAATGAAACTCAGCTGCGGTACCAGCCTGTGGACGCTTCACCCTCATGCTCACCTAGGACTCATGCTCACACCGTCGGATGGCCACTGGATTATGTACACTGCCTGACCTCTCTCTTCCCCCTCTCTCATTCTTCCTCCTCTCCTTCCCTTCTTACTGGCTCCACGTCACCATCTTTTCTTTCTTTCCTCTCTTTCTCTCTGTCTTCTCCATTTTATCCTCCACCTCCCCCTCCTCCCTCCCTCTGTTCTCTGACACACACACAGAAATCATTGAATTTAATGTAGGCTGTCTTTTTCTTTTAATTAATTAATTAATTAATTAATTTATTTATTTCTGGCTGCGTTGCGTCTTCGTTGCTATGCGCAGGCTTGCTCTAGTTGCGGCGAGCGGGGGCTACTCTTCGTTGTGTTGCACAGGCTTCTCCTTGCGGTGGCTTCTCTTGTTGTGGAGCACGGGCTCTAGGTGCGCAGGCTTCAGTAGTTGTGGCTCACGTGCTCAGTAGTTGTGGCTTGTGGGCTCCAGAGCACAGGTTCAGTAGTTGTGGCGCACGGGCCTAGTTGCTCCGCCGTGTGTGGGCTCTTCCCGGACCGGGGCTCAAACCTGTGTCCCCTGCATTGGCAGGCGGATTCTTAACCACTGCTCCACCAGGTAACCCCTAATGTAGGATGTCTTCACGTACATGCATTAACAAGTCAAATCATCCTGTTCTGTCCTTCCTCGACACTGAAAGCTCCATCTTAACTTGCTCCACTGTTTCCCTGCTTTCATTGCCACAATCCCTCCCTCCTCCGTCTTCCATGTAGCCCATCCACATCATTCTTACTTTCCATCTTTACACTCTCAGAGCTCTGTCTGGATCTCCTTTCCCATTGTTTTAGCTACTACAACACTTGACTGACACACCTGAAGTAGATTAGTAAGTGATTCCGGGGGACAGTTTGTCTTCTATGCCCCACTACCCTGGGGTTAAATTCTATGTGACAGATATTGACCGAGCATCTGGAGTGGAGGAGGCCTTCCCTTCCAGCAGAGCCTACTTCCTGCTCCCCTGCTCTGGCAGAACAACTCCTTTCTCCATTCGGCACCTCCGTCAGCTTTGGAGGTACCTCACCCTCCATCCCTTAGAACTTAGCCCCCGTGAGGTGCTTCACAGACTGTCAGTCCCAAAGATGATCATCTAGGGGCTACAGTGACACTGTCCTCCTTAATTTTCCCCAACTTGATCCATCTGCTCGTATTTCCTTCATCACTAGGAAGATGTCTTGCTCGTTTCTGCTAGTCAAGAGCTTCATCTCACACATCTTTCCTCTCGCCTCGAAGGCCTCCTTCCCCTCTGCCTGTCATTCCTTGATCATGAGTGATGTTGAGCAACTTCTCATATACTTGTTGTCATTATGTATGTCTTCTTTGGAAAAATGTCTGTTTATCCGTGGCTTTTGAACTAGCGTGTGGCCCATATATTTTGCCCACCATGTTCTCTTTCTTTCCTGGGAGGAAACAAAATGTGATGGTAAAAGTACCAGGTTTTAGAGAGAAACAGACCTGGATTGAAAATCTAACTGTTCTATTTATTAGTAATAGTTGAGATGATACCTGAAAGTGAAGGAGGAATTGGCTGAATGGGGATGGGGAGAGGCATCAATAATGAAAGGGTCGGGATGTGCAAAGGCACAGAGGTGAGTGGAAGCAAAGCTCCTTCAGGAAACCTAGCGCAGGTCACAGTGGTTGGAGCACAGAGAGTAAGTATGAAAGTGGCACAGGGTAAAGCCAGAAGCGTAGGTGAGGGCCAGAACATGCTGGGCCTGATGTGGTGTCATGTGGATATTTGTGATCCTAAGAGCAATGGCAGAAGATTTTACATTGTCAGGCTTTGAAAAGATGCGGGGGGTGCGAGGGGAAGGGGTCAGTAAAGAGAGGCCAAAAGATCTGATTTACCACTTAAACGTATCACTTCTGCTTCAGTGAGGAGAACAGGTAGAGAGGGCAAGAGTGAATGTGGAGACACCATTTAGGAGACAAAGGCAGAGGAAGATGGTGGCTTGATATTGGGTGATGGTGATGATGGCAGAAAGAAGTGGGTTGATAGGAAAGATGTTTGGGAACTTAAACCAATAGGACTCGTTCATTGATTAGGCAAAGTCGGCTGCTAAGTTCATGGTGGTGTAACTCTATCGCCTGTTGTGTTCGGTCCTGTGTTGCACACATGGTAAGTGCTTACTGAATATTTGCTGTTTGATGGAGAATAGAGAGTGATGAATAAGGAGCTGGAACCTTTCATCCCACCAGCTCCAGAAAGAAGAGCATTTCTAATTCACCTCACCTCTCAGAGCTGGCAGACAAAGAAGAAGCAGGTGTGTGCTCCAGGGCAGAAGCAATCTTTTTGGCAAGGGAAGACATTATGCTGGGGCTCCAGATCCATCTTACTGACCTTATACAATATGTTCTCCTGAGCAGAGGGGAAGAAATAAGGTCATGGGATAAGGGCCAGAAATGATGTAATGACAAAACCTCTTCAGACACCAGTTCTACTCTGGCTAAATGGCGATGATCAGAAAGTAAATTTAAAAGTCAAAGAACAGTCTCTCTTTTATCCCATTCTTATGTCTAAAACCTGGCTTAACCACAGCCAAGCTCTCTTATTCAGCTGTATTTATTGGGTGACTCCTCTATGTGCCAGGTACTATGGATTTATGGAGCTGAGCTCTTCTTGGAAGAGAGAGGCATTAATCAAATCTTCCCACAAATAATATATAATTGCAAATTTTGAACTGCTAGAAGGAAAGGTATACAGTACTGTAAGAACATCTAGGGGGAGTTCTTGATCTGGACTGGAGGGTCAGGCGTCTGAGCTCCACAGAATAAGATTCTATGTTTCACTTGATTAGGTGTGGGTGAGAACACAGAATGCTGTGTGTAGCATTGTAGGATCAAGGCTGTGAATGAATAACAGCTTTACGTTCTGCACATGTTTCTGTGACTGCTGAGAACGACCTCATGCTTCATTCCATTGGGTAGTAACTCAGCAAGGACTGAAATTATGGCTTATTTTCTTAGGAGGGCACAACATGGGTGACATGAATGTTAATAATGAATAGAGGCAAAGGTCAGCAGCCTTCATTCTGTTGCCCTCAGTAACACACACCTATTCTCCCCAATCCCCAATATGTAAGCTTCCTGAGGAAGGACACAAATGTTTGTGTCCTTGATTTCTGATTCTTCATTACCTAGCAAAATGTTAGACCCATAGTTTCTATTTAATAAAAATCTATTAGTAAATATTGATAGTTTGAATTTTTATTACTATTTTAGTGCATATGAAATCAAACGAAAATAGGATAACTAGAAGTCACTTTACAAGTTCATTCTCTTTGTGAGAATGAACACAGTTTCAGTTTGCACTGTCATTTTTACATTCCTGCACATAGCACAAAGCAAGGAATACCTGTATTTTATTTGTTTTACAATAAACTTTTTATTTACCTACAGATTATGAATGTAAGCCTAACCCCACCCAAATCAAGAAGTAGCACGTCATCTGTGTCCCAGAAGTCTGCCTTGTGACCCCTCCCTAGCGGTCAGCCCTGTCCTGATTTCTACCATCACAGGTGAGTTTAGTCTGGTTTTTTGTTGTTGTTGTTGTTGTTGTTTTATTGGGAAACAGTTCTCCACGAGTCTCTCTCTTTCTGGAAGGCTTGCAAACAAGGGCACTGACAGCTTTTGTTCTGGATTATCTTTTCCAGAATGTATGAACAGCCCTGGATGGTAGAGATGGTGTTTCCCTCTGGAGCAGAAGGCAGATTTAGTTGCTGTTTATTATACTGTATAGTATAATAAATATTTGTCCTTCCCGTGCAAAGGTCAGACAGGTTTGCTTGCAGCCCGTTATAAAAGATTAGGGTTTCCTAAACTTGAGGATCTTCCGCTGGGATGCAAATCCACTCCGTGCACAGCATCCACCTAGGCTGCCTTGCATTGCCCTTGTGCATCTTGGGCAAGGGGAACTGATGTGAAAACGAGCTGAGCTGGTGGCTGTGTCAGCTGTATTAAAGCTGCTTTGTCTCTGACCCAGAATTCTCAGATCTGCCCGTATCTGTGAACCACAGTAAGCTAATTTACCACCTAGCAAGGAGGGATCCTGCGTTTCTGAATTTAGTCTGTTTTTGAACTTTGTATAAATGGAATCACTCAGCAGGTACTACTGTTCTGTCTTTCTGTCATTCAGCATCATATTTGTGAGACTCATCCATGTTGTTTTGTTTGGCAGTAACTTATTGATTTTACCTGGTGGTTAGAATCCCATTGCACAGATATGCCAAATCCATTCTGCCGTTGATGACCACTTGTGATGTTTCCAGTTTGGGCTGCTTTAAATAATGGTGCAATGGATATTTCAGTACACTTGTCTTGGTGCACATATAGACACATTTCTTGTGTGTGTATACCTAGATGTGAAATATATAGATCAGAGGTTTTGCACACGTTCAGCGTTTAGCAAATTTTGCCAATTCGTTTTCCAAAGTGGTTGTACCAATTTTCACCCCCATTTAAAATATACAATTGCTCCAAATCCTCTTCAACATTTGATATGGTCAGATGGCACTCTTGGTCACTTTGTTTTGTTTTTGAAAGTTATGCTGGTGGATCTAGAGTGATACGTCATGGTGATTTTATTTGCATTTTTCATTGACTATTGAAATCAAATACTCTTATTTGTTTATTGGCCATTTGAATATATTCCTCTGTGAAATATTTTTCACATATTTTGTGTAGTTTTTTATTGGGTTATCTATCTTTTTCTTAAATATTTATTAGATTTTCTTATATCTTATGGATATAAGTCCTTTGTTGGCTATTTGATCTTCATCAGTTTACTAAGACTGTCAATTTTATTAAGGCTTTTCAAAGAACCATCTTTTGGGTTTGTTGATTCCAACAAATTAATTAACTAATTAATTAATTATATTAATAACTTTTTGTACTCATATTTATAATTTGCCTCCTTTCCTCATTTTTGCAGAGTATTTATTTGCTGTTCCTTGGACAGTTGCTTAAGATGTATATTTATATAATAGATTTTCCTTCTTCACTTCTGTTATAAATAGTCCAGGCTATATATTTCCCTCTACTCATGATTTTATTTGCATCTCACAATTTTTATATTTTGTTATTTATTCAAATCAACATAGTTCCTAATTTATATGATTCCTTGTTTTACTCACTGGTGTAGTTTAAGACTTAATTTCCAAACATTTAGGGAGTTCCTCATTATCTTTATTATTCACTCCTAGTTTAATTCTACTGCAGTCAGGGAAAATATGCTGTAGGTTTCTGTCCTTTGAAATGTGTTGATTCTTGCTGTACAGCCCAGCATATGCTCAGTTTTGGTGTGTTTTGCGCATGCTTTAAAATAGTGCATATTCTGCAGTTTTTGGAGAAACATTCTCTGTATGACAATTAGATCAGTTTGTCAATTGTGTTACTTATATATTTTATATCAATACTTTACTCATTTGGGGATTGTCTTGTTATATACTGATAGAGGTGTGTTAGTCTCTCACCGTGACTGGGTTTTTTTTTTTTTTTTCTCCTTTTGTTCTGTCAATTTTGGATAGTTTAAGACTGTTTTATTAGGTACCTAAAAATCTAGAATTCCTATACTTTCCTAGTGAATGGACTCTCTTATGATTGTGAAATACCTCTCTTTATTTCCACTAGTGCTTCTTCCCTTAAAGACTGTTTTGTAAGCAGTAACACTGTAATGCTTATTGTTAGATATAGCTCTTTCTAAATTGCATGGTATTTTTGTTGCCATTCTTTTACTTTCAGCCTTTTAAAATCTTTGTATTTAAGGCATGCTCTTGTAAGCAACATAGAACTGGACTTGTAAAAATTCAATTTGACAATCTTGTCTCTAAAATAGTTGTTATTTTATCTACCTTTAATGTAACTCCTGATATACTTGAGTTTAAATGTACCTTCTTACTATTTGTTTTCTATTTGTCACATTAGTTGTGCTGCTTTTTCTCTTCTTTCTTGTCTCTTATGTTAATTACTATCTCATATTCCCCTCTGTTGGCTTTTTAGTCATACATCTTACTATTCTCCTTTTAGAGACAGCAACAAATATTACTATACTTATATTGACTTACTAGAATCAAATATAGATTGGAAATTTTGCCATATACCGGACAACACAATTGCCTTTTTACCCTCTGAAACATTTGTTTTCATGGACTTATTTCTAGAAATATTCTAAATCCGTAAAACATTGTGCTTATGTTTTATTATACAGTCCACATACCTACATATTTATCCTTCCTGTTTCTCCTCATTCCCTCCTGTTTCTTTGTAGTTGCATCTGAGATAATTTTCCTTCTGTTTTGAAGATCTCCCTTTAGTGTTTCCTTCAGTGAAAGCCTGATAGTGAGAAATTCTTCCAAGTGTTGTTTGTCTAAAAATGTCTCTTTCTTTCACTTTGACTTTTGGGTATAGATTTTTATGTTGAGAGTTCTTTTATTTCAGCATCTTGAAAATGTCAGTCCATTGTCTTCTAGCTTCTATTGTTTCTGTTGAGAAGTCAAATATCAGTCTTACTCCTTCTTTGCAGGTTATGTTTTGTTTTTCTTTGCTCTCAAGATATTGTCCTGCTCTTTGGTTTTTAGCAGTTTTATTATGCTATGACTAGGTATTTCTTCTACTTTAGGTCCCCAGTACCTCTTCACCCTATAGGGTTCCTGGCAATTCTTTGTGTATTTTTTCTATTTCAAAAAGTTATCAGTAATTATTCTTTTAAAATATTGTTTCTATCCTCATGTCCTCTCCTTTCTATTAGAATTCTAAAAACACATATTAGATCTTCTCATTGTGTTCCATATATGTTTTATGCTTTTTTGCTACATTTTCTATCCTTTATTCTCACTGCGTTTCATCCTAGACATTTTCTCCTTACTTACCTTCTAGTTCACTAATCCTGATTCTTCTGTGTCTAATGCGCTGTTAAACCCATACTTTGAGTTCTAAATTTCTGTAGTTGTGGAATTTTTGTTTGACTGTCTTTTATAGTTTTTAGTTCTCACTGTTCATAAACAGGTCTTTTCCTCTGTTTCTGAATAAATGTTGAACAGTGCATATGAAAAGTGATAAAGATAATTTGAGGCTTTGGGTGATTGTTAAAATCTTCCAGAAAGGGAATAAGAAAGGGCCATGGGACAAATATCAAAGCCAGAGAACTTTCAGTACAATGTCTCAGTAAAATTAAGTGTGTGATTAAAACAATTTCTTAAGAATATGGAAAGGTTTAAGGTGTTACCTCATAGACCCTTTTAAATGAAACTTCCTAAGGGTCTTAAGAAAAAACCTCACAAACCCTTTCTGCAAACAATAGGTCTCCTAAAAATATTAATTGTGTTTTTCCATGGCAGTCCCAAAGGGAACCAAAGGTAGAGAGAAATATTTACTTCAAAGAGATGTGTGTGTGTGGCTTTTGTTAAATGGAATGGTTTATAAATGCACAGGCAGGAAGGCCATGATACTTTTAAAGTCATTATAATGGCTTGTGTAAACACAGACCATTTATAATAGAAGGAGAAGGATTACTAGAAAGGTGAATCAAAATCCAGGAGAGTAAAGATCCCTGGAAAATAGTTGAGTCTAATTCAAGGAACTGGAAATACATACCTGGTTGGACTTCAGAATTGCTGTGGACCAGAGACTGCTTCTATCTACTATTTTTCCCCTTTTTAAAATGGGAATACATACAGTAGATATCCTATGCCTATATACAATTGTATGTTATATTAGTGGGAGGCAAATAACTTATTTCTTTTGCTGGTAGGTTTTTTGATCAAGAGGACCCATACTCAAGGAATCATACCTAAGGACCCTTATCCACAGTAGCCCTGACTTAGACGACAGGGTCCTAGACTTGAAGTTGATGTCATAATAAGAGGAAACTTTGGGGGTCTAAGTGAAGAGACAAGTATATTTTGCAAGTGAGAGGAATGTGTACAATTTGTAATCTCAGAGGGAAGATTATTTTTAAAAACTAGTAACATTCTTTGATAATTCTATTGAGTGGTAGGCTCTATGTATCCTCCTCTTAAGTCTGAGCAGAGCTGTGAGTATGTCAGCTAACAGATTGTAGCAGAAGTGACACTGTGTGACCACTGTGGCTAGGCCAAAAAAGGCTTTGCTGCTCCCACTTGGTTCCACTGGGACACTCGCTGCGGAAGAAACTAGTTGTCATGTAAGAAGTCTGACTACTCTGACACCATTATGCTGGTAAGGCCCATAAACGGGCTCTTTTTAACAGCCCCAGCTAAGCTCCTGCCAACACTCAGCATTACCTGCTATCTATATGTGTGAGCCATATTTAATGTCTAGACCAGTTGATCCTTCAGCTGAGTGTAGTTTCAGCCAACACTCGATTCCAACCATGCCAGATACTCCAATTGAGAGCATCCTATCTGAGCCCTTGCTAAATTCCTGATGCACAAAACAGTAAGCAAAAAAAAAAATGGTTGTTTTCAGGCCACTAAGTTTTGTGAGAGTTTATGTAGCCATAGTAACCATTACACTAGGTGTAGGTCCTGGGAATCTACATTTTAATCAGCATATGTAAGTGATGCTTTTGCACACCGCAGTCTATAATTTGTACCACAGATTATTATGTGCCCTGCCTTGCGTTTCTTTCTCTTCTCCTTAACACCTAGCCGAAGAGGCCAGAGAGCAAAGACATCACCCCAACCTTAGCCTCTGGAGGTGAAGCACAAACCGTCCAGTACCTGGCTACAGCATAATCTCATGACTAATGGAGAAGGCAACTCTCCATAGTGTTCTGGGAATAGATGGTTTTCTCTCACAGCCTGCATCCCCTGATGTTACCTTGAAATATCTAGAGCGGAAAAAATCTTACTCCTTTCCTTTTCACCCCTGCTGCTTCCTGGGCCAATGAGAGAGCAGGAAACAGGCTTTGAGTCATTCATTATGCAAAGCGGTGCTGTGTCTCTTTCTGAGGAAAAGGCATTCATGAATGGGGTTATAACATTAAAATAGTCTTCCAGGTGCATGAGAAGTTGAGTTATATATTAGCATTTGCGTGCAGAAAACTCAGTATTTTTCTAATGTTTTATAATCATATGTTGCTTCTTTACAATCATGTGGATTGTGTGTTACATTCATTCATTAGTTCTTTTTAATGAACTAGCACACCTGGTACCTTTCAGCCCCAAACCTCATTGCTTTATTTGCTTTTTGCCAGTCATTGGAGGTGATAGGGAAACTCAGGAGAAAGAACATGTATGTCAGATAAAGAGAGACCAAATGCAGGTGGTGATGAGATATGAATTACACACCTGGGCTCGTTCATCTCCCTCTCTTCTGACTTTAAGGGGAAAATAAAATTTTAAATTTCAAAGGTAGTGCTCCTTTTCAAAATCTCTAGTTCTCCGACCTGGTGCTTATTTTCCTGAATGACAGTAGAGGAAAAAGATGGGGAATTGAGTGTGTTAACGATATCCACTGTCTTCAGTGTTATGCCCTTATTAGTGAGTAATTTGCTATATTTAACTTTCCACCTCTGGAGACTTCAGTATGTATAAATCTACCAAACTACTTACGTGCACAGCAAACAATTTAGGTTCTTTTAATAGCATTGAACATTTAGTTTAACAGCTCATGTGTAGTTGCATTTGTTTCCTTCTTTTTTCTTTTCCTCCCAAGATATTTAGGCTTGTCATAATCATACAGAAATAAAGAATATGGAATTGGACATAGAAAGAAGAATTCTGCATTGGTAGAACAGTAAACCTTTTAATCAGTCCAATTTTTAGGAATAAGCCTCCACTATCTACTTTATTCGCCCTGAAAATACTTGAACATAATTCTAGGAGTAAAATGATTTCTTTAAAACTGCTTCTCATATTTACATTCAAAACTTAAAGTATGACAGATCAGAAGCAAAGCTTGGAAAAGAATGCCAACTTTAGAATGTCTTTGAAAAATTATTGTTTTTCATTATTTTAAATATATATTATTAAATATATAAAATAAAGTGATATCAATATTATGAAGTATGTTCTACAGAGTTAAAACATCAAGTCAAGAAATAGATGGGTTTGCTAATTATTTATTCAGCAATAAGAAGAGGAGCATTTCAACTTTGGGGATCTTTTTCCACTTTTCCATAACTTGGCATTTTCCTATTTATAAAGATACTTGTCTAGGATTTTCCAGATCACAGAACTACTTAGTTTACTTAGTGAACTCCAAGCAACATTACAAATCTGCCCACAAGTGTGAAGGTATAGGAAAAAATGATTTGCTCTCTTCTCAGTGAGCTTTCTGGTTTGCACCTATAAATATCCATTCAGACCCTGCAAGTATATAAAAAGAGAAAATGAGAGTAATTATATTTTGCATAGATTAATTTAAAAAATTACAAGAGAATTCCACATCCACAGAAAGGGTGTAATATGTAAGAAATGCCGCTATGAAGATTATAGAGAAAAGGGAATTGAATCATGATAAGTAGAAACACCACCTGATTCTACACCAATGGCACAGGGTTGCATATTACAGGAGGAACACCACTGGACTGGGGGTCAGGACACCTAACTCTTCCAGGTCTAGCTGAGTCAGTGACCTTGGACATACCACTTCAACCTCCTGCAGTCTTTATTATGAAACTACCAAGTTGAATGACATAATCTAATCTTTTCAGTAGATTTGTGTACATTGATCCTAAAAAAACACAAAAGATTAACTGTATAATTATTTAGTTTGCAGGACATTTTGTAAATAATTCTAGAAAGCCAAGTAACAGGTCCAATTTGGATATATAGATTGAGGCCAGCTTCAAATGAGACCCTGAGGGTGCGACTAAACAGTGGATTGTAATGGGCAGTCATTTTCTATTCATCTCTTGATTAGTCTTGGATGGAGGTAGAAGCCAAGCTCACTGCCAAGATTAGGATAGGGACAGTTGGCAAGCAGGTTGTAGAGAATGCTGTAGTTTTGGAGTGTGTGTTAAGTTGAGTTTTCTAGAACACTTTATTTCAAAAGGGATAAGTGAGATGGTATCAATACTTTTGTACTTTCCCTTCATTGGAATAACCGAGGTATGACCAGTACTGTCTCCAGAGGTCCTCTGCCATGTGCCCATGTTTCCCATTTATGAGACTCTACTGGATTTCACCCCATGTTTTACCTCCCCTTGCCCATCCTGTTTCTCCACCACCCTATGGGGTTTTACCTCATTAAATGTCCTGATCCCTCACAAATTCTCACCTTAAGTTCTGCTTCTAGAAAACTCCATTTATCCACATAGTAAAACTGCATATACAGGCTCCCCAAAGTTTAGAACTTTAGATAATAGATATATAGAATGTGATTTATACTTGACATCTGATGAAAAAAATCCTACCGTAGGAGTAAATAGTACAAGAAAATACATTTATAGAAGGGAATATTTACATAAAGGAAACAAATTTTTTATATACTTTAAAACCATATATTTGTTTAGCCATAATAGTAAATCATTCTTAACCATAATTTTATTCAATTTGTTCAAATACAGTGAAAGGTCTTCTGGGACAGGCACCATGATTGTTTCATTTGTTGGTATATTTTCAGCAGCAATAATTTGCTAGCAAAATGCTTGACATGAACAGATTTTCACCAGCTAAGCAACATATCCTGAGTTAAAACTCATGCATGTCAGCTGTTCCTCTACAGAATCTCAGTTTTACTTTTCAATGATAATAGTTTACAGTTCTAAGTTGTTTGAAGGCAAAAAAACCCACATATCATTGGCCACAGGGCAGGTCTGGAGATTGTATTTAGCAGAGCTTTGGACAGTTGTTTCAGAGAGGCCTACTTGACATCAGCTTCATCCTTCCAGAGCTGTCAAGAGAATAGAAAATTAATGTGACACCCTGAATCCTACTAATCTCTAATTTCTAGACCTACTACCAATTCTTCTCACTTAATCCTCAGACTGTTAACTCCTGCACTAGTATGTTGAGACATGGAAAATTGGAAGAAAGGAAAATAACTTCCCATTTTTTAAAAAAATATTTATTTATTTGGCCCTGTCGGCTCTTAGTTGCAGCACACGGGATGTTTGTTGCGGCATGCAGGATCTTTCATTGTGGCACACGAACTCTCTGTTGCAGTGCACGGGCTTCTCTCTAGTTGTGGCATGCAGGCTCTAGAGCACACAGGCTCCGTAGTTGTGGTGCGCAGGCTCTCTAGTTGTGGCATGCATGCTCCAGAGCACGCGGGGTCAGTAGTTGTGGCATGCAGGCTTAGTTGCCCCACGGCCTGTGAGATCTCACTTCCCCAGTCAGGGATCGGACCTGGGTCCCCTGCATTGGAAGGCGGATTTTTAACTACTGGACCACCAGGGAAGTCCCTAAATTCTACCCACAGATAAAAATTTTAACATTTTAAAGATTTAATTAATATAGTATGCATAATATTCCTAATGAAGAGGAAAATTCTCTTAAAAAGTCATTGTCTCTCTATATTTTCACATCCAGTTGTCTTTTTCCTCTGGATCCTTACAGTGACCATCTTTTCAGTTAGAAAAATAAATTACTATCAATATTTTCTCTTTCCTGGGACTTTAAAATAAGATTAAATTAATGCCTTCATATTCTGTAGGCAAATGGTAAAAAGCAGATCTTTCCTTTTTGATCAGTAGCTCCATGCCCTGTGCCGACTTCATGGGGCATTTGGAAGGGAGAAGTCAGAGGACACAGAAGCAGATCAGGAAACATTAAAGGACTGAAATATTTTCACTGAGTTTCTTTCACTTGAAATAATGGTCATTTTGATATTTTTATCCAAGCTCTGCAATCTCTTCTGACACTACTAAAATAGATTACAAAATGAGAAGCAAGTTTTAGTAACTAAGGCTATTGAGCAATGTTTCTGCACAGCCAGAAGGGTACATTTGGAAATATTCCACAGTGACCAAATGTTCCAGAAGCAGTGTGTGATTTCTCAGAAGTCAGGGTCAAATCACAGGAAAACTGTTCTGTACCAAGGTAAGTCCTAACAAGACTTCATCTTCTGTATCCAGACTGCTGGTATCTGCTTAATATAGCCATAAATTTTGATCAGCTTAGGTTGGCAAAAAGGGGGGGAAAAATTGGCTTGGTTGGCCTTGTATTTGATCAACTGTAGAATGAAACAATAAGGCTGTTTGCAGAAAAGGAACAGATTACTTAACATTGGTTGGTATTTAGTAAAGTTGTGTCCATCACCAGAAACAATCATAGACTATTTTCTGGACGCTGGATGATTTAAATAGGTAAAGCCCACTTTGTATACTTAACTCCACTCTTCGAAGGAGAGTAGAACCTCTTGGAGAGGAGAAGAGTAACAGTGATCATGGTAATCCTTGTGATAGCTCACCTTTACTGTGCTTTTATTATATGATGGGTATTATGCTAAGATTTTCATGTTAAATATCTCATTTAACTGCACAGTACTACGTATGTTCTCCCTGGGGTGCAAAAGGGATGCTCTATATTTCAATATCACACAGCAGAAATGTGTAAAATATTGAATAGATACAACAGATCGTTATTCTCAGAAATATAAACTCGAACAAAGGCACTATGCCTTCAGCATTGCGTCTTCTGTATGGTGTTAGCACATTTGGACCCACCAAGCACACAGTCTTTGTCAAACTGTGTTAATCTCGGTCCTATGAGAAACATACATCATGATCTAGGTCTGGCCCTTGTGAAGGACAGAGGGAAGGAAGGTGGTATGGTAGAATTTGGCAAGAACCTTGGGGAGTCCTCCAGTCACTGCCTCCTATCAGAAGATCCTTGCATCTCCCAGGAATGAGACTGCCTTAGTACCCCTGTCATGATCATCCATTGGCTGAGAACCACCCAGGAGAGGCATGACCTGGATGCAAACACAGTGAAGGGTTTCAGAGCCCAGCAGCTGGGACTTTCCATCAATTATGCCACCTACTACTCATAGTCAAGGGGTTCATTTTCATGGCAACTACAGAGACCAAACACAGATATCAGTTTCAGCTTGGTATTTACCACAGAATTAAAGATAGCACAATTCATGTATTCTCATTTATTCAACAAATATTCATTGTGTATGTATGTGGAAGAGACCATGCCAATTTAATAGTAAAGTCAAACATAAATCAAATAATGGCCCAAGTAAATGTAAAATTAGAGCTGTGATAAGTGCTATGAAGAAGTTTCACAGAGATATCACCATATAGGATAGTATAAATACTATGTATTTATACTATATGAATAATATAAATCTAACCTAGTCATGGATTGGGAAGGGCTTCTCTGAGGAAATAACATTTGAGCTGAGGTCTGAAACATAAGTAGGCAGTAACTAATAAGTGAAGAAGGAACATGCCGAGGGCAACATGTGCAAAGGTCCTGTGGTAGGAAAAAGAAAGACAAATATGATAGGTGAGGGAGACTTTGAGTTCACTCTTAAACAAGTCGAGTTGGAGGCATCTTTGGACACTCAAGAGGAGATGCAGGGTGGAATCTTGTTGTTAGAAGAGCACAGAGACTGTACATTTAAATTCACAAGTCACCTGAATATTGGTAGTAACTAAAACTGATGGCATAAAACAAAGTGATTACAGTTCACTGCATATATACATATTTTCAACTGTATGTTGTAAAACCTCTTATCCTGTCTTTGGGTGGTAGCAACGCCAAACTTTCCTACTGTTTTCAACTTAGATATGAAAATAATATGGAATTATTTTTTAAGCTACTACTTTCTGGAGCTCAAGGCATCAGATACTTCTTTGCAGACATTTTATGAATATGTTTCCTGGTGAAAAAATATTCTTAATTCTTAAAAAAATAGTTCTTTGTCAGTTTGTAATAGGGAAGAACAAATCTGACTCCATATTGGATCTGTTTGTTTGTCTTTGTATTCTCTTGCTTTGGCTATAATTTAATCACTGAAAGAATATTGCCTGTAGCTTGAAATGTATAGGATAGCCAATTCTCAAGGCTCTGACCTTTAAAGGTATAACATTCTTCCATTTATGTAGAGAAAAAAGTTGCAGAACAGAGAATAACATTTGCCTTATTGGAGGTTTACAGGAACAGCAAACCACACCTGCTCCCCTTTCAGTATAAAAGAAGCCTGAATTCTAACTCGGGTAAGATGGTTCTTTGGGACACTAGTCCACCATCTCTTCTGTCTGCTGGCTTTCTGAATAAAGTCACTATTCCTTGTCCCAACACCTCATCTCTCAATTTATTTTCCTTTTGTGCGGTGAGCAGTATGAGCTAGGACTCAGTAACAAGCTTTACTATTCTACTTATAACATATAATTTGTAATAACCTTTCAGAAATTTCCTCTATGGAGTCAGCACAATGTGAATAAATAAACAATAGCCAAATGAGAAATATTATACTAAAAATGTTAGTAGCAAACTTCTCATTTTAGAGCCTGTGTTCTCCCAAATTTAGGTTTTGTTTTGAAATTTCCTGTACTGAGTTCAAATGTGGAGTCTCATTCTGGTAGCTGAATCAAATGTGAATGATGACCGCTTGCACTTTCATACATTGTTTATATCTTGGGCTTTCATAATGAAAGCTACTGTCACCATTTCAAAGTATTAAGGGACAGTTATGTGCAGATGGTATGCATAGTCATTCCTTGAGTGTACAGGAGCCTGGGGTAAGTTATTCGTGAGTTAATGATTTTTATCAGAATGAAATAAGCATTTGAACTTTGGATTTGATCAGCTGCTATCTGCAGCTGTGCCCCAACTAGCAATTACTTCCTCCCTGGGCTCTTTACCCAGACAAATGGGGTTCATCCTTGTTTCATGTGTCAGTGACTTCCCTGAAAACAGACATAGTGACTGCTTGAGCTATTGCTGCCTCTGAACAGCAAAACTCCAAAAACTCAGATGGGTTTTCTCCTATCAGGATATTTTTTTCCCCCAGCACAATAAAATGCTTCCTTTAATCATACACTTTGAGGGCCAGTTAATTTTCTACCCATCAGAACTTAAAAGCAGAGTTTTGAGAAGTGTCCTTTATCATGAGATACAACCTAGTATAACCATTTTATTTTTAAAAAAAGATTCAAAATCACGATGGTGGGAGTTATATTCAAATCTGCTTATTTGCCTCCGTTTTCCTGAGATTACTTCAGTAGTCATGGTTGGCATCCAACGTCTTCTACAGCTGCCAAGCATGTTTGGCTTAAGGCAGACACCGAAATAATTTTCCTACTCTTTTCCTATTCCTTCCATGATTCCTTCTTGTTATTTACTGCTCAGTGATGAAGAGCACCATTTCTGTTTTAGTGTACCATTTTGCCCTTCTGTGATTGTTTTAATGTAAATGTGAATGAAACAGGGCCTATGACTCAGCATTTTTCATGTGCATGTGGTGGTTTCTGATTTCAAATGGGACAAATTAAATAGATTTAACTTTACTGATGGAAAAGTTAATAAGGTACATGCAGTATTTTCTTTTTCCATCTTCGCTAAAACCCATCTATATTCTGAATGACATAATTTCATAACCTTCCTCATTAAAAAAAAACCCAGCATAAATAAAACGGTAACTACCCAGTCACAACAGATAAATTTGTTGCCAGCTGAGATCTTGTATGTAGTTAGTTGATAAAATGATTCTACTCACCAAATCTTATTAGTTATCTGGTAAAATGACTGTAACTGCTCTCCTTGTTTCCATGTAGTTAGCAGATGAAGGCCTGGAATCTTTAATCTCAGAAAATTAAATCTGCCCCTGATTGTCACATTGATGGAGCATCTGTTGTTCCAGGTGTTGGCCTAGTTTTTAAGAGCTGTGAAGTGAGCTATCTCACAACTCGCCTGCATAGGTGAGAGTCTTCCCAAAGATGCCATGCTTCAGGCTCCAATTTGATGTATTTGCAAGACTTGCAGAGAGATAGTGAGCCATGTAGGTATGCCACATGTATAGACTACGGGTGTTTTAAATGCATGCACGGGGGGATAGAGTTGTCGCCAACCCAAGCAAAATAGTCATTTTAATATCCCAGCAGGCTGACGGAGAAGCACAGTAGGAGAACCAAAGAAGAGTTTCATAAGTCTAGAAAGTTAGATCTCTGGTCAATAAATATTTGATTATCACTGATAATATTTTAGCATAGCAAAAGGCTAACTGGGGAATATGTTATTATATAATAAAGTTAAAAAAATAAATTAAGGTCTGATAGGTTGCATTTTTTGTAGGGTACTATTCAAGAATAAAGTTTGAAATTTCAGAATTAAGTATTTCATTATTTTAGTGTAAAATTTGTTGAATTATATATGTGCACACGTATCATAGGTATATATGCACACATATCATAATTGCACAGGTCAATGACTGTTCACAAAGGAAACACAGCCACAAAAACTCACGAGCCCCTTCAGGCCACCTTCTAGTTACTACCCCCAGCCATAGGATTAACCCCTACTTGAACTTCTAATAGTTAATCTACTTTGGCAGGAGTAGGAAAGCATTTTTGAACATTTTATTGAATTATTATATATTTATATAAAGTATGCAAATGAGAAATGTATAGCTCACATTTTCAGAAAGTGAACATACCCACAAGTCCAAGTCAAGAAACGAAATGTTACCTCCCAGAAACCCTTTCATACCCCTAGTAACCCCGCTCCCCCCGAAGGTCACCCCTTTCCTGATGTCCACGAGTATCCTTAGTTTTTCCAGTTTTTGCACTTTACATAAACTGAACCACGTGGTATGCACACTTGTGTCTGACATCCTTCACTTAACATTGCACTCGTGAGATTCATCTGTAGTGTTGCACATAGTTGTATGATCGGTGGTGTATTCTGATTCCATAGTGTGTCTGTGCCACAATTTGTAGACGCATTTACTGTGGGTGGATATTTGGGTGATTACAAACAGTGAAAACTCCACTTTTAGCCTTCCTCTAAAGTCAGTATGAATTTTATTTCTGTGCATTTTCTGATAACAGAGGAAAAAAGATCTTTTACTTGCCCGTAAAATTCTCCTATCGTACTGGGAGCTGCTGTTTGTCCTCTATAAAGTGTATTGAGCCTTTGCTCCCCAGTTAAAAGAAGGTCTAGTCCTCTGATACTGGGATCTGAGAGGTATTAAGTATTTCTCTGGACATTTAATTGATGAATCATCAAAGAATTGTAACATTTTATAGCAATTAACTATCACCCATTTGCTGAGTCAGTTCCATTTATTAGGATAAAATCAGGGAGCATCTTTAACTTCTCCATTATTGCCTTCAATAATTGGATCTTTCTTTCCCACTCTTAGACCCCATAGTTTTCTCACATATAGATATTAAAAAGCCTGGGCCAATCTAAATCACAACTTCAATCTCTTGGTCAATTAAAGCTTCTCTCCTCCCCCAGCACAGGCTTAACTCCCTTGCTCAGAGATGAAATTGGAGGAAGAAGGGCAGTGTCTGCCACTGCTCCCTCTCTCTCCCTCTCTTTCTCCCTCTCTCTCTCCCTCCCTCCCTCCCTCCCTACTGGCCCCCCCTCTCTCGGCGGGGGCGGGGGGTGGTCTCTGAATCTTCAAATGTTGGTTTAGTGGAGTATTTGGGAAAGGCAAAGGAGACAAAGAGTGAAAGAATGATGGAAGGAAAAGAAGTAAAAGCTTTCTTACTCATCCTGTTGTGTTTATAGTTCTCTCTTACTTGTCAAATTCTGCCTTGGCAGTCACCCAAATTCTGGATTTTCTTGTGGGGTGCATAAATGTGTTCTTTGGAGATTCCCATGACTTCTGATCCAAGTGATGTATTCTCCAGCTGACCTTTTGAAACACCCCCTGCTGTGGTATACTCACAGTTTCAATTCTGTGAGGTCCCCTCACTTTGGTGGGCAGATCTTGGTTAACATTTTTTTAGCATGGTGGAGTTCACGTCGTTCTCAAAAATTTATACTTTTTGTCCCTCCAAATCATGGAAATATGCCTGCTGGCCCATTTCCTCTGCCTGATACAATGGGCAGCACCAGCCGATGAATAAGGTACCTTTCTCACAGGTACTCCAAATGCTACAGAAGGGAAAAGACAGCAAGTACCTCCAGCCCCTGTTTTCCCACACACATGAACTTCAAAGAACCTCTTCCATCAATCTCTTGCCTTCTTCTTACCAGCTTGGATGGAGTGGTGGTCACTAGACTGGTTTTGCTCTCCTTTGTTAATATCTCACAGGGGAGCACCAAGCACCTCTCTTTAGAATGTGTGCTTATTACCAGTTGAGCTTGGGTTTTAGACCTTGGCCAAAAGTTGTAATAGGAAAAGATCTAGGTAACATCTTGTTATCTAAGAACAGAGACAGGTTTAAGTTGGTCTTATTCATGGAATGTCTACACTGCCTGGAGCCACCTCAGATACGTTTGGAAAATAAGATGGGTCTAGCTAGCTGGAAAGAGAGGTAAAATTTCTTTATACCCAACACTGTTCTAGGCCATATGGAGAATGTAAGACATTTGGACTCTCAAGGAGCTCCTCATCAAGTTTGAAAGGCAAGATTTGCATTCTCCGAACATTAAGCTCACCATCATTGTGCTCTGTAAAAGGCAGCATGCAATGGCAACAGATAAACCATTATCCAGAAGTTAAGCTGAACACAGGGGAGCATTAGCCATCTTGCTAACTCATTACTGAGAAGCTGCTGCTTTGTACCCTTGGGTGTTGTTTCAGACGGCCAGAACAGCTGACTGGGAGCAATCCCCCATAAGGGCAACACTATTTCCTGTATTGAAACATCAGGAAGCAAACAATCAACACAACAGGAGAGCCACAATATTGATTTGATGGAGGAGAACCTTCCTGGGTTTCTGATTTAATCTTTACCACGTAGAATTGTGCCTTTTGATCACTTATCTGATCTACCTCAAACTTTTTCACCCAATAATCTGTAAGCGCAAAATAGTACAATCAATTGATTACCCCCCCCACACAGTTCTGGGGACCTAGCTTATAGCAGGCTATGACCAGTTTGAAACATCTTTGACAGTTTTTATTTTATTTTTAAAAGGTCATTTGAACTTTATATTCGACCTGTAATGTGTTTTTGATTGTTTTAATTTTAAAGCAGTGACACATTTCCATGAAATAAGGCTGTATCTCTGTATACCCTCAGGCACATTCCCATACACAGAAACACCTCGTTTTATGGCACTTCCCTTTATTCTGCTTTGCAGATATTGTGTTTTTTATAAGTTGAAAGTTTGTGGCAACCCTGCGTTGTCAGATAATGGTTAGCATTTTTTAACAGTAAAGGATTTTTTAATTAAGGTGTGTACGTTGTTTTTTTTTAGACATAACACTATTGCGCACTTAATAGACCACAGTATAGAATAAACATTTATATGCGTTGAGAAACCAAAGCATTGCTGACTCATCTTATTGAGACATTTGTTTTATTGTGGTGTTCTGGAACCGAACCTGTAGTATCTCTGAGGTATGCGTGTATCCTAAGGACTGTGCTTAGTCCAGTTCAAGAAGATAAATACTGTTCTCTTGGGTTAAGGATAAGTTTCTCAGCTTCTTTTACATCTAAATCATTCACTTCATGATAGTTATGAAACTTTATTGCTTTTAAAAGTGAGCAAAGAAGCCTCAATCCCTATAATCTGGAAGCACATTTTAATTATAAGGAATGTAAATATGAGTATCTCATGAATAATAGTATAATATTACCTGACATTTTTAAATGTTGTTTACCTTTATTGAGGTCTGAGTGACTAGTAGAATTGTAAGGTATTTGAAGTGTACATCATGATGATTTGATATAGGTATACATCGTGAAAGGAGTCCTCTTATCTACTTAATTAGTACATATGTGACCTCACGTATTTATCTTATTTATTTATCATTTTGGTGAGAACATATAAGTTCTCATCTTTTAGCAAATTTCAGTTATGTGATACTGTTATCAACTGCAGTCACCATGTTATACATTAGATCCTCAGACCTTATTCACCTTATAGGTAAAAGTTCGTAACCTTTTACCAACCTCTATTTCCCCCACCTACCAGCCCCTAGCAACCATCTTCTACTCTCTCTCTGAGTTTCACTTTTGTTTTGGATTCCACATGTAACTCATAGCATGCCATATTTGTCCTTTTCTGTCTGGTTTATTACACTTAGCATAATACCTTCAAGGTCCATCTGTGTTGTCACAAATGGCAGGATTTCCTACTTTCTTATGCCTGAATATTATTCCATTGTGTGTGTATATAGACAGAGATATCACATGCATATCTATAAATATCACACATACGTACATATATATGTATACATACATACATATCACATCTTCCTTATTCATTCATCCACTGACAGACACTCAGGTTGCTTCCATATCTTGGCTAATGAGAATAATAATGCAATGAACATGGGAATGCAGCTTTCTCTTCAAGATCCTGTTTTCATTTTCTTTGGATATATTATACCCAGAAGTGAAATTGTTGGATCACATGGTAGTTCTAGTTTGAATTTTTTGAGGAACCTCTCTGTACTGTTTTCCATATGGAGTATACAAATTTACATTCCCACATGTGTACAAGGATTCCCTTTTCTCCACACGCTTGCCAACACTTGTCATTTCTTGTCTTTTTGATGATAGTCATTGTAACAGGTGTAAGGTGATAGCTCGTTGTGGTTTTGATTTACATTTCTCTGATGATTAGTGATGTTGAGCAACTTTTCATGTACCTGTTGGCCATCTGTATCTCCACTTTGGAGGAATGTCTCTTCAGATCTTCTGCCCATTTTTTAATTGCATATTTCTGTTTCAGGGTTGTTGTTGCTTTTGTTTTTTGTCTTTTGTTTTTGCTGTTGAGTTCTTTATGCATTTTGGATATTAACTCCTTATCAGATATATAATTTGCAAGTGTTTTCTCCCATTCTGTAGATTGCCTTTTCATTTTGTTGATGGTTTCCTTTGCTGTGCAGAAAATTTTGAGGTAGTCCCACCTATTTATTTTTTCTTTTGTTACCTTTGCTTTTGGTGTCAAATTCAAAAGGTCATTATCAAGACCATCGTCAAGGAGCTTACCCCCTATGTTTTCTTATAGGAGTTTTGTGATTTTACATGTCAAATTTATGTCTCTAATCCATCTTGAGTTGATGTTTCAATATGGTATAAGATAGGGTTACAGTTTTATCTTACGCATCTGCTGTCCAGTAATGCCAGCACTATCCATTGAAGAGACTATCCTTTTCCTATTGTATATTCTTGGCTGCATTGTTGTAAATTAATTGACCATGTATGCATGGATTTATTTCTGGGCTGTCTATTCTTTTCCAATGATTCATGTATCTGTTTTTGTACAAGTATCATATTGTTTTGACTACTGTAGCTTTGTGATATAGTTTAAAATCAGGATGCTTGATGCCTCTAGCTTTGTTCTTCTTTCTCAAAATTGCTTTGGCTATTTGAGGTCTTTGTGGTTCCAAACAAATTTTAAGATTCTTTGTCCACTTCTTTGAAAAATTCCCATGGAATTTTGATAGGTATTGCATTGAATCTGCAGATTGCTTTCAGTTGTATGGACATTTTAACAGTTTGGGTTGTTCAAATCCATGAGCATGATAAATTTTTCCATTTATTTGTGCCTTCTTCACTTTCTTTCACTGATATCTTACAGTTTTCACTGCATAAAACTTTGGAGGCTGATGTAAGGAGATTGTTTTCTTAATTTCTCTGATAGTTCATTGTTAGTGTATAGGAAAGCAACTAATTTTTGTATATTGGTTTTGTATCCTACAACTTTAGAGAATTTGTTCTTAAGGTTTTAACAATTTTTTGGTATTCTTTGGGGTTTTCTACATATAATACCATGTCATCTATAAATAGTAACAGTTCACTTCTTTTCCAATTAGGATGCCTTTTATTGCTTTTTCTTGCCTAATTGCTCAGGCTAGGACTCCCAATAGGAGTTGAATAAAAGTGGTGACAGTGGGCAACCTTGCCTTGCTCCTGATCTTAGAGAAAAATCTTTCAGATTTTTGTCCTGAATGTGATGTTAGCTTTGGGCTTGTCATATATGACCTTTATTATGTTGAGGTATGTTCCATCTAAACCCACTTTGTTGACAGTTTTTATGATTGGATGTTGAATTTTGTCAAAAATTGTTCTCCATCTATTGAAATGATCATGTAACTTTTATCCTTCATTTTGTTAATGTGGTGTATCACACTGAGCGATTTGTGTGCATTGACCCATCCTTGCATCCCTGGAATAAACCCCATTTGATCATGGTGTGTAATCCTTTTAATGTACAGTTGAATTTGGTTTGCTAATATTTTGTTGAGGATTTGGGATCTATGTTTATCAGGGATATTGGCCTGTAATTTCTTTTCTTGTGGTGTCCTTGCTTGGTTTTGATACCAGGGCAATGCTGGCCTTGTAAAAGGAATTTGGAAGTGTTTCCTCTACTTTTATTTTTTAGAAGCAGTCATTAATCGTAGTGTCTTATGATCCTTGCATATCTTTGATATTAGTTGTAATTTCTCCTCTTTTCTTTCTAATTTTACTTGAGCCCTCTCTCTTTTTTTCTTGGTAAGGCAAGGTAAAGATTTGTTTTTTATGCTTATTTTTCAAAAAAATCAACTCTTAGTTTCATTGATTTTTTTCTGCTGTCTTCTTAATTTCTGTTTTATTTATTTCCAGTAAGATATTTGTATTTCCTTCCTTCTGTTAACTCCCAGCAGGAAAGAGAGAGAAAAGGGCAGAAATATCACTTGAAGAAATAATGGCTGAAAACTTCTGTAACCTGGGTAAGGACATCCAGATCCAGAAAATTCAGAGTTCCAAATAAGATGGTCCTTAAGAGACCACCCCCCACCAAGACACATTTTAATTAAAATGTCAAACCTTAAAGACAAGGAGAGAATATTAAAAGGAGCAAGGGAAAAACAATTTGTTACGTACAAGGGAACCCCCATCAGACTAACAGCAGATTTTCCAGTTAGTGTCTAGATGTAGGCTGATTTAGAAGCTGGATCCAGAGGCAGCAGCTGGGTAAGTATGTAGTTAGGGCACTTCCAAGGAGAAACTGGGAGATGGGCTTTTATGCTTGCCCCTCTGCACTGCACCTGGGTGTATAGCTGCAAGGGGTGCTCCTGTACCCATTAATAACTTCTTTGTTTGCTACAATCCTGTGAGACTCGTGGATTCAGGCCTCTGTGGCTATCAAGCTAGGTGACCTAGGGGCCCATCCCTTGGGCAGTAGCTGAAGAGCTGAGGTGCCAGGCATGCATACAGTCTCTTACCAGGGAGATATTGGCAATTGGTAACAGGCTCAAATGAGAAGGTGGAGGTAGTGTCTGCTGGCTTTCTAAGTCTTTGGGGAGGATTGCAGTGAGCCCCTAGATGCCTGCTAAAGTACCTTTTAAAGTGTGCAAATAGACACCTCTCAGGGAAAGATTGGAAGATGTGCATTTTTTGCCTGTTCCCTTTCAGAGCTAAGTGTTTAGGGAGCCCATCCCTCAGATGGGTGTCTTAAAAGTAGGGATGCTAGATGTGGGGTCTGAACCCTTTACTTCTCAGAGAGAAACTTGGAATTGGGAGTTGCATCCTGACTCTGTGGTGCTGTGTCAAGGATGGGGTTTATGGCCTTTCCTCCCTGTTTCAATGTGGGTGATACGGGTGTTTTCTCATTGGCCTGATGTGTAGGAGTTGATCAGCTAGTTTGTGGATTTCTTTCAGAGGGAATTGCTCCATGTATTACTATAGATTCATTGTGTCCATGGGAGGAGGTGGATTCAGGAAACTTTTATGGTGCCATCTTGGACCCCAGAACTCACCTGACACTTTTTTTTTTTTTTTTTTTGCGGTACGCGGGCCTCTCACTGCTGTGGCCCCTCCCGTTGAGGAGCACAGGCTCCGGACGCACAGGCTCAGCGGCCATGGCTCATGGGCCCAGCCGGTCCACGGCATTTGGGATCTTCCCGGACCGGGGCACGAACCCGTGTCCCCTGCATCGGCAGGCGGACTCTCAACCACTGCGCCACCAGGGAAGCCCAACCTGACATTTTTAATGGACTTAGATTTTCACAACACAGCCACATCCTGGTCCTCATGAATATATCTCACATTTATCATCATAGTACTGTTAAATAGAGCAGGAATTATCATCCCCATTTGAGAGGTAAGCAAAACGATGCTTAGAATGATTAAGTGACTTGCCTGTGATTACAGTTAAGAACTCACTAGGCTGTAAGCTCTGTGAGGGCCAGGACTTCATTTATTTTGTTTACCACTTTGTCTTCAGTCTCTAGCACAATGTCTGGAAAACAGTGGGCACCCAATAAAAGTTTCATAAATTAATTAACATCTAGACTTCTAGTTCTAGCTTTCTTTCCCTGTACAGAGTAGTGAGTAATTCTCACCAGAGTAAAGAATGGCAGAAAGAAGCCAATTGAGAAACCAACGAACCAAAATCAGTCCTGTTTTCCAATTTTCTAAAGACTTGTCCTGAAATCTCTTATAAGAAAAGGAAACAAAAGTATAACATTGATTTTCTCTTCTAGAACTAAGATTTTTCAGCTGAGTTTGTCTCAAGTCTTTTTTTTTTTTTTTTAGTGGTTTCCCATATCAATGACACAATAGGACTAAAGGTACATGTGCCAATGTGGGCATGAAAAAGAATGACTATGTAGGATTTTGAGTGTTTCTTAACACTTGGATTTCAAGGAGGGCATTCTATGTAATGAACTCAAATACATCTGTATGATGGTCAGCCTTGAGAGTAAACATTCCAAGGTCTGAATTGCCTATGAAAACTGAACTGATATTGTATAGCACAGGGAACTATATTCAACATTTTGTTATAACCTGTAATGGAAAAGAATCTGAAAAATTATATATATATATATATATATATATATGTGTATATATATATATATATGAATCACTTTGCTGTATACCTGAAACTATTACAAGATTGTAAATCAACTACAATTAAAGAGGGAAGTGAGGGGCTTCCCTGGGGGCGCAGTGGTTGAGAGTCCCCCTGCCGATGCAGGGGACACAGGTTCGTGCCCCGGTCCGGGAAGATCCCACATGCTGCGGAGCGGCTCGGCCCATGAGCCATGGCCGCTGAGCTTGCACGTCCGGAGCCTGTGCTCCGCAACGAGAGACGCCACAACAGTGAGAGGCCTGAATACCGCAAAAAAAAAGGAAATTAAAAAAAAAAACTGAACTGAGCAACAAACTCTTAGAGACTTTGACAGAAAATCAGCATAGATTACGCTTCCATGTCCCAGATTTGTCACTGCCATCCAGTGCCATAACTGTAGCATAATGGCAAATGTTGAGGTGGAGTTTTAAGGAAGAGAACAAAAGAGCATATGAAAAAAAGAATGATTTTAAAAAGATCAGAAAGCAGGAGGGAATGAATTTATTGGGTTGTCTATCATTTTATGATTGGGAGTCTTTATATATTCTGTAAATGAGTCCTTTTTTGTTGTATATTTAACAAAGATCTTCTACCACTCTGTGGTAGTTTCCTTCTCCAAAGTCATGAGGATAGTTGCCTAAATTATCTTCTAATTATTCTGCAGAGTAATGAGGAAAGGTGTTCTTTTCAATAGTAGGACAACTGCATACAGTGTGGGGTAAAAAAACCTTGACCTCCATCTCATATCATACACAAAAAATAATTATAGTGGATTGCTGATATAAACATGAAAGTTAAAACAGTAAAGATTTTAGAAGAGGATGTAGATGACATCTTCATGACTTCAGAAAAGGGAACTAATTTTTAATAAGGAGACAAAAAGTCCTAACCAACAAGAAAAATGTTGACAAATTATGCTATTCAATACATTAAAATTAAGAAATTCCATTCCTCAAAAGACACGAATTCTCTCTCTAACTGGGTCTAATCTGCTGTTAAGTGTTTCCCCAAAATTCTTAATTTTAGTGGTTTATTTTTTTCATTCTAGAATTTCTATTTGATACTTTTGAGATCATCTCTGTAATTTATATAGTATTACATCATCTGTTTATATAGTCCATCTTTTAGGTCCTTGAAATAGTAAGCATGTTTGTTTTAAAGTCTAGCACCTGTGTCTGAAGACTCTATGGATTGCTTTCTGTTTTCTTTCTTGCTTTTTCCCCTGGTGATCGTCTTTCATGTTATCTCAATAACTTGTGAGTCTTATTTGATTGTATGCCAGCCATTGTTTCTAAGAATTACAGAAATAATGTGTGGTCCATGGTGATGTTATCTTCCTCCATAAAAGATTTTTGTTTGTTTCTGCCACATGTATGGAGGCTCTAGTGATCTGAGATTACTTTAATTCAATTCTAGGGGTGGTTAATTTTCTAGATTATCCATATATCTCCTAGCTCAGATCAGTTTATGTGAGAAACGTTTTACTTGCAATTTATTCTTCCTCCTAAGATACACACATTCAGGGCCCCATCATAAATTGCATTTATCATGACCCCCTCCATAGAAAGCCCTGGGATTTTATCCCTCCCCATAAGCTTTCAGATACATGGCTCAGACTCTTAGCTTTCTCCTCCAGAATAGCAAATCCTGAACACTACATCTCTCGAGTACTGTCTTCTCCTATCTATCTTAGCCCAATAATTCTTCCTTATTTTATTAGCATAGCAATACCTTTATTTTGCTTTTCAATTTTTTTCCAGCCTTAAGAGTTATCCTTATCAAAGGTTTGGTCCATATTACCCTGTCAAAAATTACCGGAAGTGGAGGGGCTTCCCTGGTGGCGCAGTGGTTGAGAGTCCGCCTGCCGATGCAGGGGACACGAGTTCGTGCCCCGGTTCGGGAAGATCCCACATGCCGCGGAGCGGCTGGGCCCGTGAGCCATGGCCGCTGAGCCTGTGCGTCCGGAGCCTGTGCTCCATGGCGGGAGAGGCCCCAGCAGTGAGAGGCCCGCGTACCGCAAAAAAAAAAAAATTACCAGAAGTGTAAAGTCCTGTTCTTCACTTCTCATAGCACAGGGTAGAACTCATTTTATAGAGGAATTCTAGCTATTTTAGCTCTTTAGCTAAACCATGGTATTTTCATGTTTTCTGATTTCCAAGTTAAAAAGCTATTTGAGTCTGTCCGAAACTCTTGGAATCCTTTCAAAGTTTTAGAATTCAGGGCGCTAAAGTCAATAAACCCAATTAATAGATTTTTGCCTGTATTAAGTAAGATCCTTTTTACTGTAACAGAAACCCAGTTCACACTGGCCATTTTTTCAAGTGGGAAGATTCTATTAGTTTCTTTAATTCAAAGGGGTATAAACTTCAAGAAAGTTTCTTCCAGCAGCTCAAATAATACCATCAGGACTGATTTCAGACTCTCTCTCATTTCACTTTTCTACCATGTTGGCAGAAGTTCTCAGCTTCTCTGTCCCATGGTGACTCTACATTTATATTCTTACCCTCCTGAGGCCAGCAAAATATGTCTAAGTATCCTGGAAATCTAATTATATCTCACCGGCTCTGTTGTGTCATGGGTCCACTCATGAAGCAATGGCTGTGACCTGGGGAATGGGATGTTATGATGGGCCTCACCTCAGTCACATGCTCTGACTATGAAAACAGGTGTGGAGCCCAACCGGAAGCACAAGAACTGAAAGTGGTGGAGGATATGATTTGCTGAAAAAAACAAAACAAAACAAAACAGAAAGCTGTCTTTGGTAGAAGGGGATTGGAGTCTAAAAAAAGTAGTACTGATGAACCTAGTGGCACGGCAGGAATAAAGACACAGACATAGAGAATGGACTTGAGGACATGGCGGTGGCAGGGGAAGCTGGGATGAAGTAAGAGAGTGGCATGGACATATATACGCTACCAAATGTAAAATGCATGGCTAGTGGGAAGCTGCTGCTTAGCACAGGGAGATCAGCTCGGTGCTTTGTGACCACCTAGAGGGGTGGGATAGGGAGGGTGGGAGGGAGACTCAAGAGGGAGGGGATATGAGGGTATATGTATACATATAGCTGATTCAACTTGTTGTACAGCAGAAACTAACACACCATCGTAAAGCAGTTATACTCCAATAAAGTTGTGGGGAAAAAAAAGAATTATGGATAAAAGAGAACAACAAAACGTCCACTATACCAGCCCACTGGAAATCAATGTTGTAGTTTTCCTCTGCGGACTGCAGGTCTCGCATTATCTTAGAAAGCGTTTTATTGTTTAATTTATTATGCTGTCACAGTGCACAAAGGTCTGACTTTGCATCTCAGATGTGCTTGATGCTAATCTCTTTTGCCTATTGGTTTCTGAAGGCTGTTGTGCACTTGGGCAATGGAAAGGAGCAGTGGTCTGCCATGAGTTGATTTCCAGAGAAGGAGCTTAATCTAAACACAATATGCCACCTTGATGAGTGTCCTATGGGATTAAAAGGGTGGAATGGAAAGCAAGCATAGGCGGGCAGTTTAGGATCATGCCTCAGAAAAAGGCCTGGTGTTATCTGTTCTGAAACTCAATGAAAATGAATTGATGAGCAGACAATAGCCCGGGTGTCCAGCTGATTGATTTGTGCAGCCCCGAGCGTCCCCAAGCTGTTTGGCAGCAAGCCGTCTTTCTTCTGTTCTTTCCTTATTAATTCCGGCTATGATAAATGGCTATGCTGACAGCCCACTACAATGAAAATAAAATCCTTGTCAGGGAGTCTTCCATCTTCCAAGAAGCAAAGAAAATCTTGTCCATAGCCCTCTTGCGGAGGAGTTTTCTCACATAATCTTATTGGTGATGTGTGAGTGTGACAGTGTATGTGTTCGTGTATATGCATATCCTGCTGAATGCTGTGAGTTCACTTCTAGGTAAAAAACACTAAGGTTTATTAAAAATAGACCCCTGCAAACAGAAGCCAGCAAGCTATACCTTAGGGATGTCATAAGCAAACCTGAGGAAAGGTAGCGCTCTCAGAAATACCTTGAGCTCAACAACACAGGGGAGAAGAAAATTAATACTTTTTTTTCCCCTTGCAGTCTTATAAAAGTAGGTAGCAGTTGCATAGTGTAGCAAGAAGGGATGTTAAAACACTGATCGACCATTGCTGGGGACATTTTACACTATTCAGTTTACCTCCCCTAACCTCTTAAACCCCTCTTTTTCCTGATCAGCGTTGTGTGTACATCGTAACACGCTGCAGAAGTTGGCATGCATTAACTGAGATTTTTTCTTAATTAACAAAGGTTTACATATTCTAATGTTGCTGGAACAGGATGCTCTATGAAGAGAGCTAAGATTCATAGAGTTATAATGGTCCCCGGAAATCATCAGATGAGGGAACCAAGACAAACCTAGGTGTAGGCGTTGTTTTCAGGGATCTGTCCTACAGATATATTTGCACACGTATCCGAAGATAAGCATATTTTTTTACAGCACTGCTTGTAATAGCAAAAACTCAGGAGCAATCTATATGGCCAGCAGTAGGTAAAGTAAAATAAACTAGATAAACTCAAAGGAATAACCATTAGAGAGAACAAGGAACCTCTGTATGTGTCAATAGCAACAGTTTTCAGGGGAAAAAAGTGTCACAGAAGAGTAATATGATATAATTTATTTTCTGTTAAAGCAGGAGAGAGTAAAAAACATGTATATATGTTTGCATATGCAAAGAAAATTTCTGGAGCAAATAACTGAGAAATATAAAATGTTGGTTTCCTCTAGGGAAAGGCAATGGGAACTTTGGAATAAGTGGAAAATTCTTATAGTTTTTGCAGTTTGAATCTCATTTTTACCAATGTGTGTACTGTGTTTTCATAAAAATGTAATACCATTTCTAAAAATTTTTTTTCGGGTTCCCAGCCCAGTGTTTCAGTTTGTTAATCTACCTTCTGAAGGTGTATACAAACATTGCCTGGTTACAGGCTAAGATCCCTTGGGACAGTCACTTCCAGATACTTCTCTCCATGCTGTAAATTGTTCCAGGGCCACTGGGGCAGGAAGCTTACACTTCTCAACAGGGATACTCTGAGAATAGGCTGCAGTGTAGCCCCCTAGTTCTCCAGTTCTGACATGAATGAGCAGCACCTAGAGATCGCAACTAAACAAATTCCCAGGCGCTTCCTTCAGAATCCAGAAGTTCCAATTCAGTAGAGCTGGGTGCAGCCTGTGAATCTGCATTTCTAACAAGCTCCCAGGCTGTGCTCATGCTGCTGGTCTACAGACCACATACTGAAGTTCACATGTATGGAGCATAGGTATAATTTGATTTCAAAAGACTGTCCCTCCCTCAAAAAAATGTTTATTATTTAATGAATCATCCTCATCAATGCTTTAACTACCACTGGGCTTGGGCTGGGGGAGAAGCAGTGGAGATGGGCTTGAGATCCATTTTGGAGGCCGTGCTTCTTAGACTTGCATAGGTTTCTGTTATCAGCAGTTGCGTGGATAATGATGGTGATGCCGTTTATCAAAATGCTTGAAACAAGTGAGGAAAGAGAGTAAAGAGAACAGGTTAGGTTGCAAGTCAAGGGTTCCGTTTGAGACTTACTTACTTTGAGATGCCAGAAATTGCCAAGAGAAGATATTATCTAAGCAATTGGAGATGAGTATCTGAAGCTCAGGAAGGAGGTCTGGGATTAGGGATATAAATGTGGGAATGGCCATAATGTAGACACATTTAAAGCTATGGGGAAGAATTGAATCACATTAAAAATGTAGAGACAAGGCAGAGGAATCTGAGCAGAACCGTGAGGCAGTCCAACATTTAGGGGTCTCAGAGAGGAGAAGCAGACCTAAGGAGAATAAAAAGGAGCATCCAGTGGGGCAAGGTGAAAACCGAAAGAGTGCAGGATCACAAAAGCCATGAGAGGAGATGTGTGAAGACAAACAGAGGGTCCACCTGGTTCAGTTGTGCTGAGGGACTGAGTAAGAGGAAGATAGTTACACTTAGCAACGTGGTTCCCATGCCCTTCGTTCCCATGCCCTTGGCAAGGGTATTTTCTTTAGAGAAGTTAAGGGAGAGCCCAGATTGGAGTAGGTTGAAGAAACAATGGAGATGTGGCAGTGGAGCTCTGTGAATAGAGAACTATTGATAAGTTTGATGCTGAAGGGATGTAAAGCAGTGGGACACGAGCTGGAGGAAGACATGGATTCAAGGAAGGTGTTTCAAAGATGGGAGACAGCAGCACCTGTTGATGTACTCACAGGAAGGATGCAGTAGAAAGGGAGCCATAGATGGGATCATAGAGTAAGGATAAATGAAGGAATGAAATACTAAGAAAGCAAAGGGGTGGGATCCAGGGCCAGTATAAGGGCATTGGATTTTGATGAGAAGAGCCACACTCCCTTTATCAGGAGCATCCAGACATAGGCAGGTGTGGGAGTGTGGTGTGGGGGGCGGTGATGAATGCTTCCATCAGTGAGTGTGGTGTGACGTACCAGTGGAGAACAAATGGAAAAATGGGAGTTTTGCAGAGCAAGAAGAAAAAATGGGGAGAGTTAGAGTAGTTGTTTTGGTGAAGAGGCAGCTGATATCATGAAAAAGCAAAGGATTTAAGTCCCGGCTCTGCCCCAGTTTGGTATAGTGGCCAGGGATGAATCTCTTAACTTGCTCTGGGCCTTGGTTTCTTCATCTGTAGACTGAGAAGAATACCCATCTTATTTTCATGAGAGTCAAATAAAATAAACGTGTAGAGATAAATTTTAAAGCCCTATACAAACATTTGTGACTTCATTTTTATATTTTCAGAATGGAGATAGCACTCATACATACCCAACAGGGTTGTTCTATGATCAAATGAAATAATACTGTATAAAGAAAGCCTTCTCCCTGGTTCATATTAAGTTCCCATAAAGGGTAGCTATCTATTTTGTATACGCTTTTACTTAACTTGTGTATTTGGTGTCGATATCTGTTATCCCCATATCGATTCTATCATCTGTGAAAGGGGAACAGTTTGCCCTTTGTTGTAAGAGTTGTCAATAGAACCTGAAAATGGGTGAGAAAGTCACATTTGCCATGTTCAATCATTCACTTGCTCTCAATCAACTTGACATTGTGCCCAAAAGATCACAGAACTTCAGAGCTGGAAGAGCACTTAATCATTGCAGCCAAATTCTACCCTTTTAAACAAAATTAATAGGGAGCCCAAAGCTCAGAGAAGCTCTCAGGGTTGCAGAAAGTCACTCAAAGCAGGACTAGACTCAGTCTGGTGCTCTTTCCACTTTCCCCATGATCCCTCCCACTTTGCTTTGTCATGCGTCCACAGTGCAGTGCTCATTCAAAATTTGACTTAGACTTCTTGGGAAGAGTTGACACATTTTGTCTTCAAAAAGAGCAAAACTATTCAAGGTAAACAGCCTAATAGCAACCCAATATGAACAGTATAGAAGATTCTAATTGTGCAAATGGCATGTTAGAAAAGCTTTGATCAGCTAACTCCTGGGGAACTAACTCTGGCATTTACTGTAATCTAGCTAGATGGGCAGTATTCATCATGACCAGCCTTATTTGATACTGAGCAGATCAAGTGCTAATCACAGAACTAAGGCCACCCTTGCTGTTGGGGATCTGTGCATCCTGCCCTCAGTTCCTGTCCTGTCTCTTCCCGTCAGTGTGAACTTAGACAGCATTCACTCACCACTACTGTTTACTGAGCAATTACTCTATGCCAGGTGCTATGCTGTGTTTGAAATATGTTCTCTTTGATTCTCACAAATACCCTAGAGGTAGCTATTATGGTGTTCCCAGTTTAGAGAAAAAGGACACTAAGGCTCAGAGAGGTTAAGTAACTTTCCCATGGGTCACGCAGCCAGGAAATGGCAGCAGCAGAGTTTAGGTGGAGGTCTCTCGGATTCCAAGTCTAGCTCTTGGTCACTGTGCTGTTCTACCTCTCCAAGTCGCTTAATATTTTCTTGCCCTGTCTTCGTCAAATGCAAAATGAGGATGTTGGTATAATTTCTGAATAGGCTTCCAACTCTCCCTTCTCCGAGTCTATGAGGTGAGATTTAACCAAGTTTGAAAGAGGGCCACAGGTTTGCTCACACTACCGGTGGAATGTGCAGAGAAAATATTTCCTCATTTTTGTCTGCAACGGATTTATCTTCCTCATGTGCTCCACTTAAACTTGTAGTCCAATCTATGACCTAGTCCAATGTAATATCAGGAAGTCCTTTATAATCTCTGAGTCCTCTCTTCTCCCTTTGCTTTTCTCTAAAATGATATCTGGGGGAGTCAGATAGCAAAGCTTACTTGACCTTGAGGATTTATGGAAAAAGGGTTCTCTGTCCTTACGGGTTTCTGCGGTCGTGTCCGCTCAGCTGCCCAAGCTGTTGGCATTGGAAGACTGGTACACTCTGTCAGCTTGGTCAGGGTCCAGTAGTCCCTTGACAATGAGACATCTCCCCCATTCCCACTGCCATCATCTGGCCATGACTCTAGTTTGGCACAGGCTGGGGCAGCCGCTCTGCAATGACTATTGATTGCAGGGTCTCCCTGATCCCATTACAGTGAATTCCCAACCAGTGTCCCAGCCAGATTCCTGTTTATTTCTGGGTCCCCTTGATATGAGCTTAGTGTAGCCAGGAGAGCTGAATGTCATGACCCTTCTCCTAACAAGGAGTCCGGTGGGGTTTACTCTGATGTGGCTTCTTCCAGACCCCTGTGGGAGGATCCCTTGAGGTTCCTCAATCATCTGTTTCTTATGCACCTAAACTATCCTTATGCATCTAACAAATTAAATGTACAAGTGTGGTGAACTTTGTCACCTTAAGTGTTCCCAGTGCCATGTAAAAATGTATAAGATTTGAATCTGAAATCCCAATTCTATATCAACTGCTGAACTGCACATTTTACAGTGGAATTTTAAGGCTAAGTTAATAGGACAAACTCTCTTAAACATTACAATTACATAAATTCCCCAATTATATAAAATGCCAAATGCACAGACTTCTTAACTCAAAAATATTAATACTTTGGGTCTTATAAACATTTCTACATTTAATTTGAAATCTTCTAAGGGTTAAAATAAGTCTGCCCTCTAAGGAAACTATAATTTTATCCCATGCCTTTGGGAAATTATTTGAGGTAGAGAAATGATTGGTAATTTCACCTTAGCCTCCTGACTGAGATCTGTGGGCAACCCTGATGGGAAACACCAAACACTATTGGTAATTGTGCATCAGTGACTCTGTAAGTCACAAGGGAGTATGGATATATAGTCTGTGGTCTGGATTCAGGTAATACCCTACCTGATACTTCTTTGACAAAGAAGTGCGCAGCCCACCCAAGCTCATCACTTTATTCATTGGTTTGAGCATATCTCTAGTCTTCTTTTGACTGATATTTCCATCCAAGTCGACAGTCTGTGTGCCAGATAGAACAGTGCATTTTCTCATATTCTTAGAACCTTAAACTTCTTTGGGATATCATCATGTAATGATGCCTAGATGGCTTGGGCTGTCTTGTGGGGCTCCACCTGACCATTTGGTCACAATATCCAAGGACCCTACACAGGTGCCCTCTGCTCCAAGCCACACGTCTCCGGCACTTCCTCCAAATGCCATTACACCTTCTTACATCTGTACCCTCCTCACACTGTCCTTCCTCACCTAGAAGGCTCCTGTCACTCTTTCTGATTGACAGTTAATGGAGGGGTTGCATGAGAATCACTTGGGAAACTTTTAAAAAACATAAATTGTGATCTGATGGGTCTAAACTCAAACCCAAATTTTTTTTTAAATTTTATTTATTTATTTATGGCTGTGCTGGGTCTTCGTTTCTGTGCGAAGGCTTTCTCTAGTTACGGCAAGTGGGAGCCACTCTTCATCGCGGTGCGCGGGCCTGTCACTATCGCGGCCTGTCTTGTTGTGGAGCACAGGCTCCAGATGCGCAGGCTCAGTAGTTGTGGCTCATGGGCCTAGTTGCTCCGTGGCATGTGGGATCTTCCCAGACCAGGGCTCGAACCCGTGTCCCCTGCATTGGCAGGCAGATTCTCAACCACTGCGCCACCAGGGAAGCCCTCAAACCCAAATTTTATGTATCTATCTGTACACACACACACACACACACACACACACACACACACACACATATATACATATATAATTTTTTAAAGGTTCATAGTTGTGTTTTGGGAGCCAGTGGTCTAGAAGGGCCCAATTCATGTCCAACCTCCATCTTTCAGAATAACAGAAAATGGTCGTACTCTAGGAATTAAGAGATCTGATTTCTAGTACAAATTCTCCCAACTAATTAGCTCTGTAACCTTGGATAGGTTACTTCACCTTTGCAGGCATATATTTCTGCAAGAAATTTATTATTTTGTTTACTGCAACAGTTCTTACTTGCATTTATTGAGCATTTACTATGTGCCAGGAACTATACTAAGATAAATACATTGTCTCTGTAGTCATCATAGTCATACTATCAGCACTCTGGTTTTTAAACCCATTTTACAGGTAAGGAAATTGAAGCTTAGAGAAGTTAACTAAATTGTACTAGGTTAGCTCTCTAGCTGGTAAATGGTCTAGACTAAATTCAAACCCAGATCTGCTGACTCTGCAGCCCTTGACCTAGACTAGTTATCAACTGCCTCCCTTGAGTCTATGAAATAAAATTTACTGGTCCATTTCAGGAGAAATACCTTAATATCTGTTGAAATATTAGGGCCCATTGCAACTGAACTACATTTTTTTAAAATACAGTCCTGCTCAGGATTTGGAATTGCTATGAAACTATAGGTAGAAGACTGTAGGATTTTTGTTGCCTTTTGTTTAAAGGGGATTGGATCATCTTTCATTTATGGCTCCAAAAGGCGCAGAAGGTAAAGGAGGCAGTCACTTTAAGCTTTTGAGTTCAGTAATGTATATGAAGGCCCATAGGGAATCATGTTAACAAGCAAATCACAATTGCCACCCCCCCAGCCCCACCCCAGAACATCACAGTACATGGTATTGCACACTGTGCTCTCAAGAGCATAGAGCATGCAGAGAGAGAGAGTTGAGGATAACAAGAGACTCATTTAGTAAGATGCCCCAACAATTTTCCAGCTGAGCTGCAGTGACATTTTTCCTTTTGCCCTCCTTTGGGTGCACTACAAACTGACGGGCATGGGATAGCTTAATTCCTGCCTGCCCTCAGATGAATTTTAATCACACTTCTCTGTTTACTTACTGTTCATTTTGCAATAAAATAAGGTGTTCCTCTTCATACTTCAGCACCTGAAAGGGAAGAAATTGTTTGGTGAGGATAGAGCTGTACTTTAGTTTGCAGAAAATGTTTGCAGTCTTAGGAATGGTTCAGCCTCCTTTACAGACAAGGGTGAGAAATTCCACAGGGTTTATATTGTGGCTTCAGGGGCTGTGTTTGCAGGGGTAAAACAAGACCGTACATTGCCCCAGAACTCAGCACTTAGCGCAGCCGCCCACCTGCACCCCTAGGATTTCCAAGTGCAAAGCAAGACAATCTATTAGAAGCAAGATGAAGGGGGCTTTGGTTGTTCTTCCCACTTAGAAAGTAGTTCAAGTCATGGGCAGTCCAATGCTTAGACTGCCCACATAAAAATAAAAGCAAAAACTCGAGTCAGAGGAGTATAAGAGCCCGGTGTTTTCTCTTGCCACAAGATTAATGCACATGGATAATGCCCGTCTCCTGCTCATGTTAGAAAGGTGGGGGAAATTTCAACTCAGACTGTGTCTTGCGTCCACTGATGCTAATTCCTACGCAGGCAGAAGAAACCAGGACAGTGGTTGGGGGTCTATAAAAGAGAGAGAATTAGTGCAAAACTGTACCTGTGAAAACACCCCAGTAGAAGAAAAGTCATACCGTTAAAATGTTTTAGAGGAACTGCCCTCTCTAACCACCAAGAATTACGTCTTATGCAGGGAAATCTTCAAAGCATTCATTGTTACTTGGGTTACAGAATCAGCTTCCAAGCCCCTGTGTTCCCCGTTTGTCATAGGAGGAAGTGCTGAGGACTAAGGAGAAGCTGGCCTTACAGAGCGAGCCCAAGGACAAAGGTGTGGGCAACTGTGTATCTCACAAGTAGCAGCATGAGGACATGTCATCAACCACAGTGACTATGGGGTAGGGGCACCAGTCACTGAGTAAAACCTTCTTTTGAGAGTCAGGCCTAGAAGGGGGCGACAGACCCAAGTCCTCTACTTGGGCTACTCTTGTGGTGGTGGCACGAGGCCCTTTCATGAAGCTCTGTCACCTCCATCAGCTCCATCTACCCAGTCAACGTGGACATAGACAGCTGTGCAAAACTACGAGTCAGCCCCAGAGCTCTGGGTTGAGATGATTTCAGGCATCTGATTCTGTAGAACCTATGGCTCTTGTCCTCATTCTGGCCCTGATTTCCTTTTCTTCTCCCAGGAATTAGGTAGCTCTTCTTTTAAGCCTTCAAAGTTCAAAGGGTCGCCAACTGTTTTCTTTTCGTGTAAAACAGGACTAGCCCTTCTGACTCTATCCTTCAGAGGGAGGCTACTTCTAAGTAGCTTTCTGCTTTTCTAAGGGTTATCATAGTCGGTAACACCAGGAGGAGGTTGATGCTACTGACTTCCACATGGTTTTCTGGTTCCTTCTTTACTGAAGTACTTAAGAAAAAATGAAAAAGAAAGTCCGGTCTCTAGCAGGGCACCCCCCATTAAACCAGGCTCTAGTTAGGTTCTAGGTAACAGTTAAGAAAGGGGAAAACACAGTGAGAGTTGTGTGCGAAAGACCTGGGTTCATTTGCAGCTCTCCCTCTGATTTGCTGGGGTAACTTGGACAAGCCACCTCGTTTCCCTGAGTCTGAGTTTCCTTCTCTATGAAACAAGATAAAAATAATACTCTCTATCTGCCTCAGAGCAATAATAGAAGAGTAGGATGGAATTAATTATTGCTTTCTGTCTTTTTCTGTCTCATGTTAAGACTCAGAATACATTGGCCAGGAGAAAGGGAAATATATTACATTTTTGATTCAATTAAGGAAGGGCTTTGATGTGTGGGCAGGATTTAGAGAGGGGTCTTTTTTAGTATTTATGTTTGGAGGTAGGGGTTAATCTCCTACAAGGATGTATTGTCTGCTAATAGTCACAATTACTACAGCACTAAAGTCTTTGGTAAATTGATGAGAATAATAATAATAATATTGGCAGTAATAATAATAATAAGTAGGCACTTAAGCTGTCATAATGAATAAAGCATGAAGATATCCCTTAGGCTTAGCCACTAACTAACTGAGCCCTTTCCTGTATCAGGGTCTAGGTTAAGTGGTTTGTGTACAGTATCTCGTTTAATTCTTATTATAACAGCAAGATAAACTGTTACTTTAGCTAGCCTCCAAGAGTCCAGAATGATCTTTACCTCCAGGTATGTATGTCCTTGTATATTCCCCTCTCATAGTGTATCAGGATTGGTTGTGTGACCAATAGAAAGTGAAAGAAATGATGGTATGTGACTTCCAAGGCTAGACCATAAAAGACATTCTGGCTTTCATCTTGTTCTTTCTGGGATCACTTACTCTGGGGAAAGCCAGCTGCCATGTCATGAGGATACTCAAGCAGCCCACTGGAGAGGTTCTCGTGGTGAGGAACTGAAGCCTCTAACCAACAGCCATGTGAGACATCCATTGTGGAAGTGGATCCTCCAGCCCCTGTCAAACATTCAAATCACTGCATCCCCAGTCTACACCTTGACTACAGCCTCATTAGAGACCATGAGCCAATAGCACCCAGCTAAGCTGCTCCAGAATTCCTGAGTCTCTGAACCTGCCTAAGATAATACATATCTGTTGTTTTAAGCCACCAGGGTTTGATCATGTTTACGTAGCACTAAATAACTAAGACACAGAATTTTACAGAAATGGAAACAGAAGCTCAGAGAGGTAAATTAAGTTGTCTGAAACCATAATCATAGTAAATAGCAAGCCAAATACAAACCTGGGCCATTGGGCCCCAGGGCCCATGGTCTCAGTCACTGTACTTTGTTCACTTTTCACAGGGGAGAAAACGATCATAAGAGCCTCTTGCTTATACTTTACACACGTACCAGGAACTTACAAAAAAAAATCATAAATAATACTAAGTCATTGCCATTTTAAAATAACTCTTCTAAATATTTTTACTGACAATAAATATACTTAGGCTTTTAAAGTATTTATAAACTGGAACTATTTTCAAAATTTGGAGAGGGCTCACTCAACACATACTTCTATCACTTATTTCTCATCTTGAGACTGCATCATTTTTCCAAATTCATTGACAGCTGCACTTTCAGTCTCCTCTGTAATCCTTTCTCCTAAGGGCTCACTCTGTTCTAAATATCCAATGTAAATCTTTAATAAATTCAGAAATAAGTCTTGAACAAGTTTGAAGAAGTTCAGAAGTAATAGGTAATTCATATTCTTGCTCACTCTCAGCTGCTTCTCGCCTCTCCTTTTTGTGCCCATTTCTTATCATTTTATATTAGCAATTTACTCAAACATGTCTAAGCTCTAGTGAAGTCATCGATGCTAACCAGAAAATCAGAGATTGGTCTATGAGCTGTAATGCTTGTGTTTTAACTTAATAGAGACCCAATAAGTAAAATACTGTATTCCAGTGTCTATGGCACACCCTTATCTTTATGAACTTAACTAGTAAACCAAGTTAGTTTCCAGAAACCTTCAAAGAAAAAAGCAAAAGATTTTGTTTGTTTGTTAATGATCTGAAGGAATATTTCACTGGGCCATGTAAAACCTCTGCAGTTATTGTAATCCTCTTATCTTTTACCTTTGGACAGATCTTCTTAATATCTTACACATTTTAACTCTGTTAGTCAAGTCGCAACAACTGAGTATAGCACCGCTTTCTGTGAGGCACTTGGAAACCAGTCAACACAACGTGATAATCTGCCTTTGTTATCTTGATTAGATTTCAGAGACACTGAAGGCTCCTCAGGACCCAATTTACAAATGATCTGCGTACTTCTACAGTCAGCTAATCTCATTCCTTTTGTGTTGATTCTAATTAGTTGCAATTGCAAAAGGAGCCCATTTTATGGTCTGTTTCCCAAAATCAGGACTTAGAAGGGATCTTTAGGGCACCCCATTTTCTTTTTTTATTAGGGTATAGTTGCTTTACAATGTTGTGTTAGTTTCTGCTGTACAATGAAGTGAATCAGCTATATGTATACACATATCCCCTCCCTTTTGGACCTCCCTCCCACCCCACCCCATCCCACCCATTTAAATCACCACAGAGCGCCTAGAGCTGAGCTCCCTGTGCTATACAGCAGGTTCCTACTAGCTATCTGTTTTACACATGGGAGTCCCTTTGGATTATTGTTGAGATGAGTGAGTAGAAGACAGGATGGTCCTTCATGTAATTAGTTGAAAATGGGGTGCTTTCAACTGATTACATGAAGGACCATCTTGTCTTCTACCCACTCATCTCAACAGTAGTCCAAAGGCACTCAACTCTATACCAGCTTCCATGAGAACCCCAACATTTAAGAAAAAGCTGAACTTCCATGTGGATGGGGAAAGCAGCAGGAACCTATATTAGCAGAATTACTCTAAGACCCTACTGCCCAACCTACACCTTGTCTGAAATCCATTTCCTTGTAATGGCGGTTTTTATTGACTAAATTTGTACCAGATACTCTGCTAGTTGTGTTACATACATATAACATTCGATCTTCACAAAATCTGTAAGATGAGTGGGAAAGCCTTTTTTTAAGTGAGAAAATTGAAGATCAGAAAGATAAAGAAATATGTCCACAGTCACAGTGATGGAAAGTGATGGAATTAGAAGGTTCTACATCAGTCTGACTTCAAGAACTGGGTTTTTTCTACCACATCACAAACCTACCTTATTTTCACTGGGATTTCTTGAGCGTTGTTACCAGGCCAAGACACTGTTCCACCTCAACGGTAATTAACTGCTAGTTGACAGTACTTTCCCACAATATGTTATACAGTGTTTTCCTACATGGAATGATGTATCATCTAAACAGAAGCCCTATGAGAGAGGTAAACTTATTATCATTTTGCAAATGAGACTCCAGCTGAGCATGAGGCATCAAGTGGCTTGTCCAAAATAGATGGGCTGTGGAGCGCTGGCGGACAAGGTAACTAGCTCTTCTGTTCCTGGCCGCATACCACCCTGCATCTTTTTGAGTGTCTTAACTTCCCATTTTCAGTGTTTTTTGTTTGTTTGTTTTCTGCCTTGTCCAGTACTGCTTATTGGAGTCCATCATCAGAGGCAAGAACAGACTTGCCGTGTACCAGAGGGTTGAGCTGAGCTCTTCCATGATGGAGGGAGGTTGTGGGCTGGGGTTGGGGAGGAGGGAATCGTGAAGAGGACAGGCCAGCCCTTCATCCTGGACACACTCGATCCCACTTGCATTTAAAATGAAATACATCATAAGTAAATTTTGATTGAGAAAAAGAGGGACATTTAATGTATAGTGCAAGCTATTTCCTTTAGCATTGTGAAAGGGCATATTAAGAAGTAACCACGTGAGGGCTTCCCCAGTGGCACAGTGGTTAAGAATCCGCCTGCCAATGCAGGGGACACGGGTTCGAGCCCTGCTCCGGGAAGATTCCACATGCCGCGGAGCAACTAAGCCCGTGTGCCACAGGTACTGAGCCTGCGCTCTAGAGCCCGTGCTCTGCAACAAGAGAAGCCACCGCCATGAGAAGCCCGCGCACCGCAACGAAGTGTAGCCCCTGCTCGCTGCAACTGGGGAAAGCCCACGCACAGCAACAAACACCCAATGCAGCCAAAAATAAAATAAATAAGTAACCACGTGAGAATACAGGGCTCTTTGCTTACACTTTTTTCTATAATTCTCTTACAGTTGTTTGAAGTAGATTAAATGATTCTCTTTTTGTAAATATGGAAATGGAGGTTCAGAGAGTTTAAGCAGTGTGTCCTTGCCCAAGTTCGTAGACATTTAAGACCAAAACCAGGATTTCAACCCAGGTCTCTGTGTCTAGAACCCATGCTCCCTCCACCACCCTCTGGGCATGAGAGGACGGCTGCACAGACCACAAGGTTCTCAGTTTCAGCATAAATTATCTCTAGGTAGAAACACTTTTTCCCTTCTTGAAAGGACATAGTCAAAGTAAGAGTTTTTCCCCTTAAACTGTGAGCTACGTTCAGAAGGTCTGTTTTAAAAGGTGAGGAATAAAGAAGAAAAGTTGTGAAACTTTGTTGTGACAGAACAGTTGCAACAGAAGTACTATTTCCTGTTCTTTCAAGGGAAAATCAATTATTTTGTTCAGTACATTTGAAGCTACTTTTGTACATCAAGAGCCCCTTCCTGCTCTGCTTCAAACAGAGGATACCTTTTTTTTCACATTACTAGAAACAGGTGCCGATCACAGATCTTTAGTTTCTACTTCCTGAACCATGCACAAGCCGAGTTGAAATTCTCATGGTATTCCAAGTAGAATAGGTCTCCCTGGCACATAAAATACGAGGGGAGCAGATTTGGGTTCTCATTCAATTAATCTATCGAGACTAGATGATGAGGGCCTCTTGCTGTAAAACAAGGCCTGCCTATGCATCAGTAACTGTTGTTTTGTTGTTCTCTCACCTACCAAATTTTGTTACATGCCAGTGTAAGTTAGCATTAATTGTGATATACACCACATTTCATAAGTAATACTTAAATATATTAATATTCTGTGTTATTATGTACAACATAAACTCTTTCTCTTGCATACAGCTGGAGGAGTAGAAATATTTTGCTAAGTTATTTTGTCATTAGAAGTGTAAAAAGAAATGTGTTGGAGTGATTTTTATTTGTATTGGCACATTTTTGGCCTGAATTCATGATGGGTGGGTATATGGATGGATGGATGAGAGGGGAGGGAATGAGCATATTTGAGCATGTTTTATGTCTCAAACACAGTTATTGGCATTTTACATTTTTTCTTATTGAATTACTGTTCTTATTAATAACCAGAACCCTAGGTTTTAGCCCATAAGTAGGCTCTGTTTAAGCCTTTCACATCCACTCAGGTTGTGAAATAAGGCATTCTTGTGGTAATTTGCCACTGCAATTTTCAAGCATGTTAATTGCATTCCCAAAGGAATGATTGTTAAGAAGTGGCATTTTGAAAGTTTATTTAAGTTATATTTTTGCATTGCTTGAGGAAATATACTTTTAGATCATAGCAAGCATGATGAATTCCCCTGTTACTATTAGGAAAGAAGATGCCAGTGCTTGTGTGTGTGTGTATGTATATTCATGTTAAGTGAACCACTCTATGTGGTTTCCAGCAAATCAGGATATCTATTTTCTTGTACAATTGGTGAAAATAACCCTATCTTTGGGCTTTTGGGGAGGCAACTGATAGTATCAAAGTCATGTTGTCAAAATTAGGATACTCTTGTCAAGGTTGCCAGTAGTTTGGGGAAGAGAAGGTACCTTACTATTATGACTGCTGTTGCTGCAACTATTGTTATAAATGACAACAATAATAATAGTAGCTAGCATTTATTGAACACAATATGTGCTAAAATTAGTGCTAAGTATTTTGCATCATTATTTCTTGTTCTACAAAAACAAAAGCTAAGGCTAAGAGATTAAGTGATTCATCTAAAGTTGTACATCTAAGAAAAAGGGAGAAAAAGCAAAGAATAATCCCAACATATTCTGTGTCCTAGTCTTGGGCTTTGAAGTCAGGAATTTTTTAAGTGAAAGCAGTACAACTCAAACTGATTTATGCCAAAAGGAGGATTTATTGACTCATGTAATTGAAAAATCACAGATAACTATATCTTCAGGTAAGGTTGTATCCAGGAGCTCAAATTCTGTCTCATTCCCCTCTCTTCTCTCTCTCCCTCTCTATTGTTCCCCCCAATTTCTCCACCTTTTGTCTCTGCTTCTTTATTGTCTTTCTTCTCCAACAGAAGTCTAGCCACCAACAACTCTTAAGCTTTTATTTTAGTAGCTAAGTCAACCAGTAGAAACAGCGTTTTACCCCAGTGGTTCCAGGAAAAATTCCCAGAACTGAATTTTATTGGCCTGCCTTAGTTCACATGCCCATCCCTCAACCACCAACTGTACCGGAGGTGGAGTGCTGTGATTGGTCAGGCTTCGGTCATGAACCCATGCCATGGGGTGGGGCCAGCACTACCCAAGCTCTCCAAAGGAGAACAGTGTTTTTCTCTTTTAATTAGAAGGGTAAATGGATGTTGCCAAACGAAGACCACAGATGCCTACTACAGCCACTTAGACACAGAAACTGAGGTTAAAGTATTGATAGTTCCCACCAGTGAACAAACCTAAGATTATAATTACAATGGGTATTTGGCCAGTTCTGAAACGTTTAACGGTAAAGATTCAAGTCACATTCAAATCTAAACCAGAATAAGGACAGGACTTATTTAAAGGGTCAGATTAGGAGCTGGTGATGAAAAGATAATGTAAACAATGATTTTAAACAAAAGTTAATCTACTTTCCTACCATTTGTTTTTCTGTATATTTTTTCTCCCTGAACTGGCTCACTCCTGAAACAGCTGCTTCTGGAGTTTATAACAGCACATGGTTGAGGAGGGAGAGGACTGGCAGCTATACAAATGGCAGAATAATGACTAAATGGAAAAACAGGCGAGTGCTATAATTTACAGATGATATGATCACATCAAAACCAGGGAAATGAGGTCTCTCCACTTAGTCGTCTCTGGCGGTGCATTCTTCTGGCTTTACAAGCCAGCTCTGCTGCATTCAAATCCAGCCAGAAAGAAATGAAGGGAGAAGAGACCTCGCTGTCCTTTTTCATAAATGGCATTGAGGTGTCTCTGGCCTCCCCATTTGGGAGCAAAGGCAATGCCAGTACATCCATAGAGAGACTGGCTTTGCGGCTAAAACCCTTAGCCAGAAAAAATTTGATAGATGGTTAATGGACAAGAATCTAACTTCTGGAGTAGTGAACATTAATAACGAGAGACTCTGACATCGTGCGAAAAATCAGACATGAGGCATCTTTTTGTTTGTTTGTTTTTTGCGGTACGCGGGCCTCTCACTGTTGTGGCCTCTCCCGTTGCGGAGCACAGGCTCCGGACGCTCAGGCTCAGCGGCCATGGCTCACGGGCCCAGTCGCTCCGCGGCATGTGGGATCTTCCCGGACCGGGGCACGAACCCGTGTCCCCTGCATCGGCAGGCGGACTCTCAACCACAGCGCCACCTGGGAAGGCCAGGCATCTTTTTTTTAAAACATCCGTGTGTCATTGTGGTTTTCAGATTGAAAGCCCTTGCTTTGTCACTATTTCTTCATCTACTCCAGGGACACTTATGGCCATAGCATAATTTTTTGGTATTTAAAATGCAGGAATTACTTGCTACTCAATGCTACTAGAGCAAATGTAGCTGCCTCAAATTCCATTTTTATTCATCAGGATGCTTTCTTTTTTGTGTCCCTCCTAGCAGTTTCCAATCATACACAATTTTAATATTTGGCTGTGTCATTATGAAACTAGCAGACCCAGCTGCCATTTCTTGGTGAGATAACTAGTGGTATGTGTGCTTGAGTTGTATTTTATGCTTGTCATAAAAGACACTCTTATTTCTTGCAAATTTCCAAGAACTTTGTTAAGGCACAATTGTATACTTGCCACTCATAATTTATTTTAATTTAATCCCCATAGAATCCTTAAGAGGCAGGCACTATTTCCTATCTCTCAATTCCACAGATACAGAAGGAAAAAAGTGAGACTCCCAGAGGTTAAGTAACATGGCCGAGGTTATGCAGCAGTAACAGAGACAGAATTCGACTCACTCCCTTCTCAAGACAAAGCCTATATACTTTTCCCAGTCAGATTCCCAGCAACCTCCCCTCTTTTCACTGACATTCAGAATGCCTTCAAATTATCTTCATCCATCCCTGGATTGAAACCTGCTCTCTGGGCCCTTGCACATTGAGATGCCAATTACTACTAGCACAGTCTTTATGTGGGACTCATCTTGTTTATTCCAGGCATAGTCGCATTTTAGTATTGCTCAGATGTCCCAACATTGCCTTTCAAGGAAGAGGGAGTGCCCTGCCATCACAGTGCACCATAGATCAAGTAAATGAGGGCTGAGAATGGACCCCTGGGTTTGGTGAGTGTAAGGCATTGGCGACTTGGACAGAAGGTGTTTGAGTGGTGAGTTGTATGTGGGTCTGTTTACTGCCTTGCTCACTAACACTATTCATGTGATCAGTTTCACAAGCACCTGAATGCAGTAAAGTTGTTTATTCCTTGTAAGCAGTATCTTCCATGCTTACAGAGCCTTATTTCCACCATCCTATTTTTCTTTTCCTCTCCTAGCAACATTTCTTTATAACACTATCTTTGCTTCCTGGCTTCTTACTCTCTCTGGCACCCATTTCACTAAAGCTTTTGTCCCCACCTCTCCACCAAAACAAGTTTCTAAGAGTGGAAGATTGGCTAAGGGCTGCTAGGGGTTTGTTGAGAAGCACCCTGTGGCAAATAAAAACCAGGCTGCGCCTAAGATGGAAAAACCAAGTTGTAAAGCAAAGAGTGATTCGTCCTCTTGTAACAGCACAAGGTGGAAAGTTTTATCCTGATTGCGAAAAAGGAAACAACAGAAATGTAGTTCTGAGGCCTTGGCATTTCTACATCTTCCTGCTTTGTAGTTGTTATCCCCATTGTCTTGCTTGTTAAAGCTGTGCTGAAGGAGGGAAGCAGATATTCTGATTCCTTGTGACTTGTGTCACAACAGCTTCTCTGTGATTAACTTGGAAGGAGTAAGGAAGGGCACTCTTGCTGGAGTAGCTTAAATTATTGAGTGCTGAGATGTAGGCAAGCTGGGAAGGGCTTTGATGCCAGGGGCCTAGGTCCTGGACCGTGTGCCAGACTCCCAGCATCTGAATTCCAGTGTGTGTTGTGATCTGTTTGGCAGAGTTCTATCATATTCACAATACATTTAAAACGCTCAGAAGCAAAGTTCAGGGCAAAGCTCTTGCAGTAACATTGCTACCTCAAATAATATTTACATTAACTGCTTTACAGGGTACCAAGAAATTTTGCAAGGAGTAGAAAAATCACTATATGTCAATAAAAAAATTTTTATTGACGTATAGTTGACTTACATTATTATATTAGTTTCTAGCGTATAACATAGTGATTTGATATTTTTGTAGATTATACTCCATATAAAGTTATTATAACATATTGGCTATATTCCCTGTGCTTCACATTACTTCCTTGTAACTTATTTGTTTTATACCTACTAGTTTGTATCTCTTAATCCCACTCAGCTATTTTGCCCCTCCTCCACCTTTCTGTCTATAATCAGTATTTTAATGCCTATTTAGAAATGAGGAGACAGAGTTTTTACCCAAGATTTCACAGCTATCAAGTGACTCTCTTGGACAGGTACGCAAAGCTTCTCCGAAGCTTGAAACTAAAATTGAAAAGGGAAATAGTAATTGTTCAGCGATCTAATTCAGTAGCATAAAGCTTAGGAGTCGAGATGACATTAAACGTACTATTAGAGAAAAATAATTAACAATAACTTAACTGGGAGAATATGGCAGCCATAGGTTGGTATGGAACTGAAAAACAACTTTCTCAGATTTGGAGAAAATCATCATATAGGGTAATATTTGATATATGGCTGGCTACCATATTTGCATTCTGGGTCTTTTAATACCAAAACTCAGAAGACCTTGACCCTTACCTCATACTATGTTAAAAAAAAAAATACTTCAGATTGGATCACAGACCCAAATGTAAGGTAAAGCCATAGCATATCTAGAAAAACAAAATAGGAGAAAAAATCTTTGTAACTTTGGGTTAGGCAAAAAATTTTTTATTAAGACTGCAAATATAAATCCTAAAGAAAAATATTTAAAACTTATGCTCTTAAAACATTGAACAGATACGTCACAGACTGATAGAAAACACTGGCAAAATACCTATTTGGTAAAGAAATTGTATGTGGAACAAATAAAGAATTCCTAATCTCAATAAAAAAGACAGAGAACCCAGTAAAAATGTCAGAAGATTTAAATGAATACCTGTCGAAAAGAGATATGAGTTGCAAATGAGCCGATGAAAAGAACCTGAATATCATTAATTATTAGAGAGATGCAGATTAAAACTACAACGAGGTACCACTGTACGACATGGAGTAACTGGAACTCCATATGTTGCTGGTGGGAATGCAAGATGGTACAGTCACTTTCGAAAAGAGTTAAAAGTGAAACGTATACAACATATGACCCAACAACTTTCCTCCTAGATATTTGCCCAAGAGAAATGAAAGCATATGTCCACAAGATAACCTGTACACTAGTGTTTACAACTGCTTTGTTCATAAGAGCCAAAAATTAGAAAAAGTAACAAATGCCCATCAGCAAGTAAACGGCTTAATAAATTGTGGTACATCTGTACAACAGAATATTACTCAGCAATAAAAAAGAAAAAGTTAATAATACATTCAACAACATTCTGGAAAAGGCAAAACTATGGTGATCAAAAGTAGATCAAGGTTGCCAGAGGCTAAGGGTCTGCAGAAGGGCACCAGGAAACTTTTGGGGGCGAAGGAAATGTTCTGTGTTTTAATTGTGGTAGTGGTTACATGACTGTACATTTTTGCCAAAACTCATCAAACTGTACACTTGAAAAGGGTGATTTTTGACTTGTGTAAATTGTACTTCAGTAGACCTAACTTAAACGAGTCAGAGGGAAGACTGAATGTCAAGTAAAAGAAACTTAACTCAGGGAGACAAAAATGGGTAGGTTGTATTCTAGCTAAGATAAATGAAGAACAAGAAGTCGTTTTTCTTTTTTTTTTTTTTTGAAGGAATTTTCCAAATAGCCACCCATGGATTGTAATTGATCCCATTGTCATCTTTTTGGTGAGCACTGTATTGGCTCACACTGTGTATAAGTGAATGTTTTTAATGACTTAGCAACACCTAAAACACAGAGATTTCACATAAAAACCTACTTTTTTTTACTCTTTTTGTAAAAATGAACTGAAGACCTGGTCACATTGAAATGAGATTCCAATTCGGAGAAACCTGGCTGAGCCAGCGGAGAGATGGAGGAGGTGGGGACAGCTTCTCTCCTTTGCCTGTCTGGCTCCCACAGGCATTTCTGTTTGCAAATGTGGCTTTACATCCCTAACAGTGCAACTAATGCCGGTCTCTAAAGGCCACCCTGTTGAGTAAGTGTAGGTAGTAGATTTGGCATGTGCAGGCCAAATGCCAATACTTTACACCACCAGCAATCTTGAATATATTGTAGATTTTCATTTTTAAAAATCTACCTTAGTTATAAAGTACTCAGTTGTATTTAAATAGCTGTTCTTATTTAAAACACGTTTTGAATGGTATTTTAATGTCAGGCTTTAATCAGTGTCATTGCTGATATCTTAAGAATTGTTATGGGGGAAGGGGAAAGCCTTTCCAGGATATCAATGCTTAGAGCAATTCTAGCTATAGAAAAAAGCCCTTATTGGCAATTCCACCTCCTAGAAGTACCTAAAGAAATCCCAGACCTAGGGCCTAAGAATATTTTAGCAGAATTTAGCGTATACCTTGCAAAGTCAATATTTTTCAACGATATTCCAAGTCACAACTAGGAGTCGCAATTAGAAAGGAACATTTAATTAAAAACTGTTAACTGTAAATAACTAATACCAGTTCAAAGATGTGTAAGAAAGGAAATTTTTATCTAACTTTTTTCCCTTCATATCTTCCACAGTAAAAATTATCTTCTTACTGGTTACATGTGGTTAGAGTTCAGATGTTTTAATACAGATGTGTAGATGAGATTAGTATAACAGGTTACACAGAAAGGATCAATCTGTTACCTTATAGTGACTAATCATAGGCAAAGTTTCTAACAGATGGAAAAAAAATAGCACTTTGAGGAAGGAAACCTCCTTTCCCCTCATCCCATGTCACAATAGAGAATATTTTCCTGCAGGGCTAGAATGTTCTTTTGCGGGTGGCAAGTTTGAGGGTTACTCCTACTTTTCTTAACCATGACCCCAAGCATGATTAGGCCTATTGTCACTCTATAATGAGGGGGCCGTACATAAAAAGGAAGAACGTTGTGGAGGAAGGGATAGAGGCTTCTGACATGCTTGATTCGGAAATCCAGAGTTTAATGTTTTGACTCTTCTTATAGGAAAAAAAAATGGTTTGTGGTCTGTGGACCCACCCTCATATGACACAGCTTTAAAGCAAGTGATCAAATAAACTCTGGAAAGATTTAATGTAAAGAAATGTCAGGCTACTAATGCAAATTCCGCTTTCTGGTTTAAATCCTGCTCTTTGCCCCAAGGAAAAGACACGCCTGTGAGTATCATGAGCAGTGTTATTTTCAATAGCTGAGTAATTTTCAGTAGCTAAACATACATGCTCATAATTCAGGCTGTCTGCTTTTTTGTTATCTCTGACATAGTACAGAGTTACTAGGCTTCATACAAAGATAAATGCATATATGAGGCTTGCAATTATTCCTCCATCTACTGGCCTTTTATTTATGCTTGTGTACCAGAGCACAGTATAATTCATATCTGTCACACGTGGTCGAGAGTCATTTTAAACCCATGAGGTAGATGAAAACAGGAGGATACCAAGATTTGTTACCGAGACCCCGTCTGGTTCACAGAAGTCATTGCCCTTGCTAGTGGATAGAGAGCTGCAAACGTTAAGAATAATGACTCATAAAAAAGGTCAGAGTCCAAAGCTGCTCCCTTTGGAATCTGTTTGAGCAGTTTAATAAACTGCTCAAAATGAAAAAGTACACAGGACTTTCTCTTAGAGTGTGAAAGATTTAGGAAATGGAAAATATCACTTAAAAGAGCAAATCCTAGCAAATTAGCACTCTCCTCGGGGAATGCTTGGGTTTTGTGCGGATCTGCTTCCTGACCTGCTCACCAAGAGTGCTCGTATAATTAGGTTTCCAGACAAGTGAATGCAGGCAAAATTGGCCGTTCCTTATGACCGATATTAACAGGTTAACTTTAACAGTGATTCCAAATAACCAGATTTACCAGCGTAAACTGTCAAGAAGGACTATTGATTTCTTTTTAAACTCCACTTCATTGTATGAGCTGAATTGTTTTCCCTTCCTTCTTTCTGTCACCCTCGCTTGCCTCTGTGAGCTTGGCTTTGCTTGAAATGCGTTTCTCATTCCATAATCTAGAAACTTCCAGGAAGCCTTCCCTGACCCCTGAGTCTGAATTATGCTCCATGTCTGGGCTCCTGTAGCAGCCTGCAGTCATTGATTACCTTAGCTGTCTCCACCAAAATACTCCTACTTTAGAACGGTAACCACGGCATTTGATGTGTGGTTTGTACTTGATACAATGTACAGAGCACGCAGTCTGGAGAATGGAAGAATACAGCAGAAGCCACTTCAGGAAGACACCACATAGGTTTTAAGTTTGTTTGTTATCCTTTATGCAAGGATCTCTCAAACTGCAGTAAATGTCTGTACTTTTAACAGAGTGGTTATGTCTACACCACATACACACTGACAACTCTTGCAGAAGTTATGTTGATATCAGAATAGCCTGCCTACATTAATGTTCTCGTCTGTAAAAAAAAATCATTCAGACACAAATGAAAGTAGTTCACAGGAGCTAGGTATTTGCAACACGTTTTGGTGTTTGAGAAGACGTGGCATGTAACCGTTGGGAATCTCTCATTTTCCATTAAGTTGAAAAAGTAATCATATTCCTGAATAGCAGATCAGTAGTTCTGGGATAAAAGAAAAGGAGATGAAAACATTCGTTTGTTTTTATGTTCTCCCCATCCAGTCTGGTAATCCAAAGTACTATTGAGACACAGAGAGAGAAAAAGGGATTTCTGTGGTTTTTATGCTTATTGTTGCCCAATTATTTAGGAAAAGAAGAAATGAGAGGTGATCTCTCAATAATCTGTTTCTATCCTCTACTCCTGAGATGAAAGAGCAATGCACAGTAGCACAAAACTTTGCATTTAAAAACTAAATATGACCATCAGCTAATTGTCCTCATAAATGAGTTTCAGACAGTTTTAGAATATTCCACCAATGCTCAGAGCCTAAAGTAGAGATTGACAGGAAAGGTAGGAAGGAGGCTGGTGGTGTAGGTCCCATGAATGATGGGGGTGGGGCATCTGAATTAATGAGTTGTGCAGTTTCTTCAGCTCTAAAATGAGGTTGAACAAAATTATCTTTAAAGGATTCTTTTAGCTATAAAATTATATAGTGTTATGATCCTAAATCAGCCATGCTCTTCAGTAAGAAATGAAAAGCATCATGCCTAACCTTTGCGCAGTGACTTACAAAGTGTTTTCAGATTCTTTACCAAATGCAATCAATACTTAGGTTGAAAAGACCTACAGTTATTTTCTTGAATGATTATTTACTTATTTTATAAACTTATTTATTTATTTTTGGCTGCATTGGGTCTTCGTTGCTGCATGCACGCTTTCTCTAGTTGAGGCGAGCGGGCGCTACTCTTTACTGCGGTACGCAGGCTTCTCATTGCGGTGGCTTCTCTTGTTGTGGAGCACAGGCTCTAGGCATGCGGGCTTCAGCAGTTGCAGCACGTGAGTTCCGTAGTTGTAGCTCGCGGGCTCTAGAGCGCAGGCTCAGTAGTTGTGGCCCACAGGATTAGTTGCTCCGCAGCATGTGGGCTCTTCCCGGACCAGGGATCGAACCCATGTCCCCTGCATTGGGAGGCAGATTCCTAACCACTGCACCACCAGGGAAGCCCTTGAATGATATTTAGATGCAACCCATTCATTCACTTATTTATTCCACAAATGGGTCATTGGTTTCTACTCTGTCCTATCCAGTGTGCTAAGAGCCTGGGAAACAAAAGTGAACATAATTTACGCCTTGTTTTTAGGAAGTGTACAGTCTACACTTCATAGGACAAACAGATATTAAATATACATATAAAAGTATATACATATTGATATAGATCTAGAAATATATTTTATATAATTGTATATAATTATATGTATAATTATTTATACAATTTTATTTATACATATATAATTATAAGTTGGGAAAATCACATAAGAGGAAGAGTTAAATGAGTGAAAACACCAAGTTGAAATATTTTAGATAGGGCTGTCCAGGACGGTCTGAGGGGCTCACATGTAAACTGAGACCAGAATCTTGTAAAGGAGGCAGCCTTTCAAAGAACAGGGAAGGAATGCTCCAGGCAGGAGGAATGGCACGACGAAGGCCCTAAGGAAGAAAGAGGGGAGCATGTTGATGTCACTAAGCACAGGGCAGTGTGGCTGCAGCAGGATGAGCAAGGGACGGGGTGGGGGGCAGAAGGTGGGGTAAAAGGGGTTTACAGGAGTCATGTCTCCTAGGCCACAGGAAGGAGTTTAGATTTTCTTTAGCGTGCAAGGGGAAAACAGGAACGCATTTTCCATAGGGAATGTTACGGTCTTATTTATTTAACAGACTTCTCTGGTGTCTGGGTGGAGAGCGGTTTACAGAGAGCAAGGGAGGACCTTAGCACTTGTCCAGCTGAGGGAAGATGGCGGCACGGGCTGGGCAGAGGGGTGGGGGAGGGGCATATTTGGGGGGCAGGTTAGAGGATGTACCAACAGGGCCTGCTATTGGGACACAGGAGAGGAGGTGACACCCCAGTTTCTCTCTTAAGCGTCTGAGTTGCTTATAGTGTCATTTGCTCCGACAGGAGTGATTGAGGGAGAAATAGGTGGAGGAGGGAGAGTAGAAAGGTATGCTTTGGGTCCTGTTAACTGGGCGGTACCTGTGAGACCTCCATATGGACACCTCCAGCAGGTGATGGGACACATGTGTCCAGGAGTTCCTAACAGAAGTCAGTCCCAGAGATAGAGCTAGCAGGTCATCTGCATGTAAAGAGGGTTTAAAGTCCTGAGGTGAAGGGATATAGAAAGCTCTCATGAGGCAAATGGTTCTGTTCTTTGTTGGGAAACTAGATAAATCAAGATTGTCATCCCATCTTTTTTTTTTTTTTCAATTTTTTAAATTGTAAAATTTTATAACAAAATGCATCATCTTAACCAACTTTTATAGGAATATCTGAGAAAATTCTTTAATAAACTATATCACTTCACATTATAGCCATGAGTACATTATTTCCCATTTTTAAAAATTGTAGTATAATGCACATAAGATACAGTTTACTATCTTAACCATTTTTAAGTTTACAGTTCAGTGACTCTTTTTTCCCCACATCTTTATTGGAGTATAAGTGCTTTACAATGGTGTGTTAGTTTCTGCTTTATAACAAAGTGAATCAGCTATATGTATACATATATCCCCATATCCCTTCCCTCTTGTGTCTCCCTCCCTCCCACTCTCCCTATCCCACCCCTCTAGGTGGTCACAAAGCACTGAGCTGATCTCCCTGTGCTATGTGGCTGCTTCCCACTAGCTATCTATTTTACGTTTGGTAGTGTACATATGTCGATGCCACTCTCTCACTTTGTCCCAGCTTCCACTTCTCGCCTGTGCCCTCAAGTCCGTTCTCTACGTCTGCGTCTTTATTCCTGCCCTGCCACTAGGTTCATCACTACCGCTTTTTTAAATTCCATATGTATGCGTTAGCATACGGTATTTTTTTTATCTCTTTCTGACTCACTTTACTCTGTATGACAGATTCTAGGTCCATCCATCTCACCACAGATAACTCAATTTTGTTCCTTTTCATGGCTGAGTAATATTCCACTGTGGCATTAAAACATTTATATTGCTGGGTAACCACCACTTCCGTTCATCTACAGAACTCTTCTCATCTTGCAAAACTGAAACTATGTGTACATTAAAGACTAACCACCCCCCACCCCCATCCCAGGCCCTGGCAGCCACCATTCTACTGTTTGTCTCTATGATTTTGACCACTCTAAATACCTCATGTGAATGGAATCATATAGTATTTGTTTTTTGTAACTGGCTTCTTTCATTTAGCATCATTTCTTCAAGGTTCATCTCTGTTGTAGCATATGTCAGAATGCCCTTTCTTTTTAAGGCTGGACAATATTCCATTATATGCATATACCACATTATGCTAATCCATTTATCTGCTGAAGGATACCTGGGTGGCTTCCATGTTTTAGCTGTTGTGAATAATACAGCCCACCTCATTTTTAAACTCCTGAACCCCACATATCCATCAGTCTGCTGAAAGATGTTTATTAAACACCTGTTATGTTCACAGCACTGTGACAAGCAAACCATAAACTGCTGATCTTAAAATTGGTAGTGATTAATATTCTGATATGCTATTCTATAGCAAGTTAAAACTCCTGTATTTGGTATTGTCTGTGCTGATTTTGCTTTGTGTTTTATATGAATTCATCAGAATCCCTATAACATTTGTGGAACTGAATTAGAGAATACTACTTATAAAGTAAGTTTTCGGGGTTAAAGTCAAATTCTGGTTCCTTTGGTGTGCTTTTATGAAATAGCTAGAGTAATGCAAACATAATTTTAAAAAGGAAAGTGTATATATATAGTGCCTATTACATTTAAGGTGACTCATTTACATTTATTCTCCCCTTTTTTTTTTTTGTGCGGTACACGGGCCTCTCACTGCTGTGGCCTCTCCCGTTGCGGAGCACAGGCTCCAGACGCGCAGGCTCAGTGGCCATGGCTCACGGGCCCAGCCGCTCCACGGCATGTGGGATCTTCCTGAACCGGGGCACGAACCCATGTCCCCTGCATCGGCAGGCGGACTCTCAACCACTGCGCCACCAGGGAAGCCCTCTTCTCCCTTTTCATAGGAAGACAAAGAGGAAAGAATGTGTACAATCAGCAAATTTTCTCTGAAAGAAATAGGTCTATTACCCACAAATAAGATTTACTGCAGAATTATACATGAGAAATTGTAAAGAAATTGTTCACAATTGAAACTTCACTGTAGGCATCTATTAGGGAGAAATGTTAGCTAGAAACCCAATTTCCTTATAAAATAACAGCAAAAACAACTGGCATTTCTAGTAAGCAAAGTCTTAAAGTTACCACAAGCCAAATTTTGGTTCATGAATGCAAATTTAGTACATGTTTTTGCCTTCAAGGAATGTTTACAGAACAGAAGGGACAATTCTTTAAGCAGTTCAGTGTATAGGGAGAGATTGTGTTTGTGAAAAGGAATATATAAACCTTGATATACGAAGGCTTTAAAATATATTAAATGATTGTGGTGACTCTGGAGAATTGTATTTATTATGCAATTTTTCCTCTTTCTTTCTTGAAAATTGATATTCGCAGTGTCTTTTGCTGAGACACTGTTTTATACTAGAAAATCCGTACTTACTCCATACTAGAATGAGTGAGCACTTTATGGCAGTATTTGTATAAAAATGAGTGTTTTCTGTCAAAACGTTGTTCCTCAGCATCTTCCACTTGGCCACAAGTCATGAACCCTTTAATCCCAGAACTGGAATCTCTGTAATGAAAAAAAGTTCCATGGCTTCATTTATTGATGACATCATCTCAGTGTTTTCTCCACAAGGTCATAAACATGTAAATGCACTGCTGATGGGCTGTCGAATCAAAATATGATAATGTTGTGCTCTCCCCTCCTTGGGATTTCAAGACACTTCCAATCAAAGCATCAGCTAAGTCAGCTGTATTGGACTGGTCTTTGGTTTTCCTTCCTCTCACAGATTTAGTGGAACAGATTCTCACCTTTCCAAGCAGTCACACCAAAAATCACTTCAGAGGGGGCACCAGAGTAGGGAAAGAAACACCTTCCATGATGAATAATATTGTTGATACCAGTGTTAATCATTTGAACAAGATCATTAATTTTTTAACACTGAACAGGCCATCAATGTGTACTTCAGTTTTAAGTTTATAACTAATGGAACCCAGAAAAATCTGGAGAAGGTCTGATAGGAGCTTTGCAGGATAGGGAGTTGCATTGGGCCTACAGGTCAAGTCAGCTCCATGAATCACCTTCTCAGTCCACAAGCTTTAGGTAAGCCAGTCTCACACCTGCTCAACTCCTTGATTAGTATGTCATCTCATTGCCCAGAGAGAGCATCTCCGAGAAGCTGGAGCTGGGATAAAGTTTACTGGATTTTTAAGAGAATAAGTATAACACAGCTATAGGGAACCCCTTTCCTTTCTAACTTGTTTCCTCTCTGTCCTAGTTTATGTAATTCCAGGCAATAAAAAAATCATACATCTTGGTAATCACAGACTAGGTCTCTATTTTCCCAGGTAGGTGTGATTTCCACCAAATCCCCTAAGGATTTGTTTTCTCCGTTTTGGCAGTCTCTATCCACCCCCGCTTCTCCCAATCCTGTTGACAATTCCTCTAACATTTACTGCAACTCTGATCCATTTACTCAATGTTACATCAACATGTAAAGTTTCGCATATCTATTGCGCAGAGAGATTTCACTAAATGGAGAAAAATTCACACCCTGAATAGGATGGAAGGGTAAGGTTACTATGGTTACTTCAGATACCAGGCTTCTACTTATGTAAATTGTCTTCTGTGGAAAAGTACGAAAGAAACTGGCCTCTGAGAACACTTAAACCAAAGGCCTCACAAGACTTCATTCAGAGCCTCATTTGCAGCTGAATAAAACCTTGCCTCTTTTCTCTGCTTCCCCAGTTATCTTTTTAAGTCACTTTGTTTGTATTTGAATATTCTCCTTCTCTTATTCCTTTTCCCTTTGTCCCCTTTGTGAACTTGTGAGATGGACGGGATTGAATCCTAACTAGAAATCTTTTTGTATCTAACAGAATGTTACCAAAGTCGACTGACAGTTGACCATTTTGAAGAGATTGTAATGGGCAGACTACATGTATGAAATGACTACCCAGAAGCCCAAGCATATAAATTAGTGAAGAATAATGTGGCCATGATTTCTGATCAGTGAATTAGGGGTATTAATTAATTTCATGACTCAGACTGTCACAAGTCATACCATTCAAGTTGTTAATTTCTATTAAGTCTGTGTTTCCGTGTTGGCCAGAATTGTAGAAGGAAAACTATATGGGGGTTAGAAGCCAAAACACCCTTTAGAAATATATAGACTATTCATGGAAAAAAACCATTGAAAGAGAGAGGAAGCTAGCCACAGTCCAGAAGAAGATACTAAATAGATAGATAACCTGACAAAGAGTTCATATTCAATATAAACAATTCCTAAAAATAAATAAGTGAGGCAACACATTTGAAAAATGGGGAAAAGACTTGAACTAGATATATAAAAGAGAGATTGCCAAATGGCAATAAATAGACTACAACATCATTAGTCAGCAGAGAAATGCAATGTAAAACCACAGCAATATACCATTACACACACACCAGCATGGTTTAAGTGAAAGACAACACCAGGTATTAGCCTGAATGTGAAACAACTACAATACTTAGGCACTGTTACTGGTAGTAAAGCTTGATATATTGTTGGAAAACCATCTGGCAGTATCCATTAAAGCTAAACATAAGTATGTCCCATAACCCAGAAATTCCTAGGTATATACTGAACAGAACTGTCTGCGATGGTCATCAAAGTACTTGCACAAGAATAACTGTGTTATTTCTAATAGCCCTGAACTAGGAATTACCCAACTATCAGCAGTTGATTAGATAAATAAATTGAGTTATACATTGGAATACTATAGAACATAGAAAACAAACTCCTGATGCTTTTATGAATTAATTTCACAAACATAATATTGAGTGAAAGAAGCCAGGTACAAATGAATATACATTGCATGATTCCAGTAATATAAAGAAAGTTCAAACATAGACAAAACTAATCTGCAGTGTAAGAAGTTAGGTTATGGTTACCTGTGGATAGGCTTAATCCCTAGAAGAAGATAGAATGTAGGCTTCTAGGGTTTGAGTAATAATATGTTTTTTTTTTAATCTGGGTGCTGGTGAGTTGGGAATTAAACACTTATATTAACTCAGTCCACTAATAAAGAGCCAGTCTTTTAACTCTCAGACTGACCAGAAAATTATACCCAGGGAAAGCTGGTCAGAAACGAGGGTGGAGCCTTTAAATTAAGGGAAACAATTATTTAGGGGAGTGGGGTGAGACGGATGTGTAGACCAGACAGAATCAGTTAACACAAACATCAGATGCTCTCATCACCCCTCAGATTTTCCTGGTTTTGTATGACGCACTGGAAGAATGCTCTTCTATAGTAGCCCTTGAATCCAATCATGATGGTTTTTTGAAGACTTCCTCCGTAGCACCTCAGATCAGAGTTGGCTTTTCCTCCTCGTCACCCCGTTACTTAGTTTCTTGGTCATAAACACAAATCACTTTGGCCATAACATAGTGGGTTTGAGATTCTGCCCAGCCCCAAGTGTGAGAACTTTGCCAAGTGACTATGGGAAAGTAAAGGATCTGATTGATTTTGGCTACTTTTTGACTTCTCTAGGATACCAAAATAAACTTGCCTAAGTGACAAATCAGACAAGATCTTTCAGTTCAGCGACAGATTGACTTAACTTCTGAAAAGCAGGAGTTAGAAATGACAGTAAATGGGGATCAGATGAGAAGAGAGCCGTCAATGATACCTTTTGATGCAGAAATTCCACCACTAGGTGTAAACCTTCCTTTGAATATGTTACACTGATAAGGATGACAAAAAATAAGTGTATTCTTTTTCACCATGTTCCCTTTAAACCCTACTTGAAAGTGGTTCTCAAATTGTGGTCCTCAGACCAGCAGCATCATTATCACCTGGACACTTGTTAGAAATGCAAATTCTCAGGCCCCAGCCACACCTGAAGCTCTGGGGGTGGGGCCCAGCAAATTGTCTTTTAAGAAGCCCTCCAGGTAAGCCTGGCACATGCTAGAATTTGAGAAAGTTATATGTCACCTTCATACTTCAGTGTCTTTGTTGGAAGGGGAAGGACATATGGCTTACATAGTCTTCACTTTGGGTTTTAGGGGAGCAATATATATTAAACAAAACAATTAAGGGTTTTCAAAGAGTGCTCAAGGCACCCCGGGGTTGAAAGGGGCCTCTACTGGGAAGATCAGCAGTTCTTAATTCAGGCTGCACACTGGACACACCAGAAGAGGTTTAAAAAAATACTGTTCAGGGCTTATTCCCAGAGACTGTGATTTAACTGATCTTGAGTGAAGTTCCATACATCAGTATTTTTTTTTAAAAGTGCCTCTAAAATAGCAAAAAAACAGAGTTGAAAACCAGTGATTTGGTTCACCAAACTCCTGTGTCTGAAGATGCACTTACTCTTGTTTTTGAAGAGTTGCTTCCCGCAGGCTACTGGTCTCACTGTTCAGTTTTCTGTTCGTCTTCATGTCTCATTAAAGTCTCTCTTTCTGTGGTTTGACCCATTTGACTCAATTGGTTTTAAAATACTTGTTGATTACCTGCAGTGCAGCAAGTAGGACTGTGAAATACAAGTAGCCTTCACCTCCCATCTGGCCCATGTGGTTCTCACCTCTTCTTCAAAAATGTCAAAATGTTTTTGTGTGTAGTTCAGTAGGTGGGGCTCTGGGGTCCAGCAGCTCTGAATGTGAGTGCTAGCCTCAACCCTGATTTTGAAAGAAGCTCTCTTGAGCAATTAACTTTGCCTTTAAGGGTCTTGGTTTTCTCATCGATAAAGGAGGCTAGTCTAGTGCCAAATCACAGTATATTATTGGGAGGATTAAATGAGGCAGTGCAAAGGAACTCTTAACATGGCACCTGGGGTACTGGTAAGCCCTCAGCGTACAGTCTTTGTTACTGAGGGCCCATTTCTGGCCATCTGTCACATCCTCACCAACTGTTCCAGAATTGAATGTCAGAGTTCAATCCCAGCTCACTCCCCAGAAGCTAATTGTCTGACCTTAGGTGTGTCATTTAACCCCTCTAAGCTTCAGACTCCTCATCCATAAATTGGGGATAATTTTAATACCTCATGTAAAACCTGCATAAAATAAGCAGCAGAGATTATCTAGCCCAAGGCAAATCATTGTTTGGTTATTACAATAGCGTAATCTCATAGACTGAAACTGATTGTAAAATCTTTTCAGGACAGTTATTTAAGAGGTTTCAGCATTAGACTACCAGATAATTGGGCTTCCATTGAGCTAATATTTGGGTTGGGACTGGATTTGGGTTAGTGTTGCAGTTAGTATAAGTATTAACTTAAACACAATTAATTATGTGGCCAGGGGGTTATGGTGCAGAAGGAAACCAGCTGGCTTTCCCTCTTCCCAGTTTCCAGTCCTCCCTGAAGCCTCCTTCTCTTCCCTCCAGGGCTTCTCACCTCACTTCTCTAAGAGCCCTCCTTCCTTTTATCACCTATGTAGCTCTCACCAGCAGGACTGAGACTCACAGCCTCTCTTCAGCAACAGACCTGATCCACAGTCGAGCTTCAGCCTCTCTTTCTCTTCCCCCCACTGAGGACTAAATCCTCCTGATGCACAGGAAACATACCATGCTCAAACGTGGTTAAATTCTTTCAAACCCGCTAAAAACTTCCCCTTTCTAATGGCTTCTAATTTGAGAACAGTACCAGTCATTCTTTTGTCTCCCGTGCTTGGAAACTGAAATATCCTTTAAGCCCATCTGTGAAGCAACCAATTCAATTAAATTTTGAGATAAGTGCCCATAAAGCATAATTGAGAAAAGACAAGAGAAGCTTGCCGTAAGAAATGATGAGCTCCCCGTGACTGTAGGACTACTTACGTTGTGATTCTCCGCCTTCCAAATGTGCCTGCTATTCATGAGTCATGTAGTCTGGTGCCAGCTTGTGCAAACCATTGTCGGGGCTGCCAGGCTGATTTCCCTGTCTCTGTGCATGAATGGCAGTTCCATGTGTTCGCTGATTAGAGAAGCGCTGAGGGAGGAATTAAAGGGATGATCCTAAATGCATCCATTGAGAAGATTTGAAAGAAGTCAAAAGTCTGGTGTGATTCAAACAGGAACCAACTTTTTTTTATTCCCAAAGGATCCTAGTGCTGTATTAGGAAACATTTCATTGCTAATCAACTACTAACTAATCCAGGTATGTGTGGTCAACTTCTTGGGTTTCCATCAAAAACTGTTGTGCCTTAAAGCAGCCTCTCCCAGTGGTCCAGACCTTACTAGCCTCCCTAAATTAGCTGGATTATCTGAGTTTGTAGCAGCTGCGTAGGTCATGAAGCCCAGCACTTGGCTAAGCATGAATTCACGCTCTAAGAGCTCTGGAATAAACATTCAGGCCATTCTGGAAACCTCGTTTGCCAACTCTATTTGAGGTCTTATTAAGGGATAAATGCCTCTGGTCTGAGAAGATTCATGTTGATTAAAGCATAGTGGCTCTTCCCATTCAACAATCACATCTATTGATCCTGACGTCAGTGTTCCCACTGATGTGCTCCATCTTGCCAAACTCTGAGTTCACTCCTGCCCCAACCCCACCATGAGCCTTTAACACTTTTGTGGAATAAGTCCTGGATGCTCTCCATTCATGCTTTGGTTCCTCTGGACCCTGCTCTAGCTGTGTCCTGCCCTCCAGCCCCACCTAGGTGGAGGAAATAGTAGAGCTATGATACAGTGTTGGCTCTGTCTCACCTTAGGAGGACCAGCCTCATCACACCTAGCAAGTCACCTGGTAAATCTCCACTATCAGGGCATTCATCACCATGAGGGCAGCCTTCAAAACCTCTGACTGTTAAATATTTTCCCTAAAACTGAGCTGACGTCTGTACCTTTGCAGTGGCAAGATAACAGGGTGATTAAGTACCGGGGTTCTGATCTTAGCGCCACCACTTACTTAAACTAAAGGTTAAGTTGCCTAGAGAAGTTTCATGTAAATAAAGTAGCAAACTGAGCAGACAATAATTCCTACTTTATGTGCTACACATCCTCTAGGTTTTACCTAATCCCTTTCTTAAAGCTTCAGCAGCAGAAACAAAGATACCATGGTGCATACAAGGCTAAGTGCATTGAAAGACATTTAAACACATAAAAATCCCCTATGACATTTTATATTTATAGACATTTCCAATTAATTTATATTGAGGTATTCAAATAAGTGTTCTCATTTATTAATGCTCAAATTTGCCATTTTTAATAAAAAACTAAAAGGCCTGAAATATTGGAGATCCCATTTGTTGGGACTATATTGTCAGTTCTACAATGGAATCAATGATAAAGAAATAATTTTATTCACTTCATCTCATAAACATATATAACTATTTTATGTCACTATCTTTCCCCTCTTAGCTTAACTCAGTTTGAATTAAAATATTGAGAGAAACATCTTCTTCAACAAACATTGTTTAAAAGCCAAAGGCAAAAACATAATACTGATGTCACAAAATGAGATTCATTCTTGCTATCATCTTTTCCTTGAAAGAAAATCAGATTCCTTTCCAGGAATGAGGATATGTCCAGGGTGAGGAAGGTAATGAAGTGAAGAAATAAGAAAGCATTTTCTTACATTCCTCTTGCATAAGTTCAATGTAAGTTGTCATGGAGTCCTTCCCGATCAATTTCCATTATGTGTCAACCTATTTTGAAGTTCTAGAAGAGTCGGTCCGTATCAACCTGATTGGCTCTGAATGGTACCTAGCCATCCACAAAATGCATTAATAAATCTTCTGAAGACCACAATCAATGTAGAGACTCTTTGTCATTTTATTTTAGATCTATAAACATCTGTTCTGTTTGCTTACATTTGACCGATCTCTTTTATGTGCATTATCTCATTTGATCTTCACAATTATCTGGTGGTGTAGGCAGGGAAAATACAATCCTTATTTTACAGTTGGTTAATCAGAGGTTAGAAGAGATTGTTGTGTTCATTGCAGTGCGGGGCGGGGGTGGAGGGTGGACTCCTTATTTAGATGGGAATATTTGGGGTATTATAAATATGGGAAATTTCAGCAAAGATGTATAAGTACATTCTGGGATTTAAAATTGAAATTATTTAATTTTGTATTTGTTGCCTTAAATACAGTAGAAAATAGAACTAAGATACTTATTTTCAGTGTGTAATAGCTGTGAACACAGAGTGAACCATATAAGTGGGTTGTGTATGTATTGTCCAAAAAAAAGCTTTGGTTAATAGAATATGGCCAAGAAAATAGCATTAAATGAAAGATGTTTCTGACACTTGAGGTAGGTTTGTAAGATGTCTTGTGAGGGAAAAGTCCTAAAGAAATAATCCCATTTGTAAACCTGACCTCTTCCCTCAACTCTTATACCTAATGGGGTGCTAGTGAATATTTAACAACCAGCTGCCTGGGAAAAAAACCAAAAGGCGTGACATGGGCATTTACGCATTTATGTGGCATAAATACTCCTACCACAGCTGATTTCAAGCTACCAATAGTTTAATAACTTGTTTATAAATCTCTTGGAATTTCTATAGTTGGTTTTCATAGCTTGTGCAAGCTAACTCCAGCCCACCCTTGTGTAGAGTTGTGTAACTTACTACTCAGCATCTCTACTTGCATGTCTGATAATTATCTCAAACCTCGCATGGCCAGAGCTGACCTCCTGATCTCCTTTTGCCTTGCAGTCTCTTCACCTATAGACCTCTTCTTCCTGTGGTCCTCTTTGTCTCAATTAACAACAGCTCTATCCTTCTAATTGTTCATCACAAAATCCTGGGTGTTATCCCTGACTCTTTCTCACATGCCTTTTCAGATCTGTCAGAAAATCTGGTAGCCACTACATTCAAAATATATCCAGGTTCCAACCACTCTTGACAACTGCCACTGCTCAGTCCCAGATCCAAGTCATGATCTCTTGCCTGACTTACTGTGTTACCCTCCTGTATTTGTCAGGGTGAAGCTCTGTAGGTGCTGTAACAAACATCCCCAACCCTCAGTGGCCTAGTGTAATAAAAGTTTATTTTTCACTCACCTCATTGTTTGGATAGCTCCCCTTAAAGTGATGCCTTGGGGATCCATGCTGCTTCCATCACGTCTTTACTACTCAATGGTTAACTTCCAGCCCCACAGAAAGTAGAAAGAGAGAACATCTAAAGGCATGAGATCTTTCAGGAGCCAGGCCTGGAAGGAATATACATATATCTCTTCTACTCACATTCTGTTGTCTTGAACTGGGCATATGGCTCAGATACCCAGATACAAAGGAGCTATTTGGCAGTCAGATACCTTCCTTTAGTACAAAAGACATTAGTTTTATTATTGGCTCTATCGCTTGCGAACTCTGTAGCTTTATGTAAACCATGCAACAGCTCTGAACCTCAGTTTCCTCATCCTAAATAGGCCTAACATTCCTCTTGCTGAAAGCGAAGGCTGTAAAGGTGAATAACCAATTTCTGAAAATTTTGTGAAATTCACAAGGTAATACAAATATGAAATTCATATTAACAGTTCATTCATTCTGCATATATTCAGCAACATTTTTACAGGTTGCTGGAAAAACAGAAACAGGATTTTGTTGGATAGAAACTGTTCTTGCTGTTACAAACAAATTACTTTCTATTTGTACATTATGACTGATTGTTTTTGAATGGTCCATGATAGGTAAAAGTACCGGCCTTCTGGAGGCAATGAATGGTTATAAAATCAGCTATTAATTAATGGTCTTACAATTGCAAAGTGGGAATAAATGTAATACCCCTATTAGTTTGCACTCTCTCATGAAGTTTCACAACATGAGAGTCTGAACGCTAGCCAGAATGCTAGGCCACAGTCAAGTTTTTCTGATATATATTGAAATCTCAAGTCATCAAGAGGAACAAATTTTGGTAGAATCAATGGCATCGTTTTTGTTTATTCTCTTCAGAAAATAAAAGTGAGATTCTTTTTCAAAAAAAAAAAAAGAAGGAGCTGGAAAATGTAGTCTTCCTGTGCATTAGGAGGAAAATGAAGCTGTTTGGGTCAACACGTAGCACTGTCTGTGTCATGTCTCCTCAATGGTGTCTCTGCTCCCACCCTTGAATCCTCTAGTCTATTCTCAACACAGAAGCAGTTAGATAATCAATTAAACTATAAGCCAGATTATACACTCCTCTGCTTCAAACCATCCAATGGCTTATAACTCATGAAAGGTGAAAAACCAAGGTCCCTGTGATAACTTACAGGCCTTTCATGGCCTGGCTCCAGTTTCCTCTCTTGTCTCACTGCCTACTTCTGTCCTGCACGCTCATTCTGTTCCAACCGCATCGGGCTCCTTGCTATTGCAGCGACATGTGAGGCACACTACTGCCTCGAGGGCTTTTCATTTGCTCTTCTTTTTGTTTGGATATACTTCACCCAGATATCTACCTGCCTATCTCCCTCCCCTTCCTTACATATTCCTTAAATGTCACCTTCCTTGGCTACCATATTTAAAATGTCAACTCTCTTGCTCAGTTCCCTTCATCCCTACTGTCTTCCTGTCTCCTTTCTGTTTTTTCTCTATAGCACCTTCTAATACACATGTAATTTACTTATTTATTATTTTATTATTGTCCCTGTCACTGTACTCTTAGGGAGCTAAGTGTATTTTTTGCTATATCCCAGTACCCAAAACAGTGCCTAGAAGATAATAGGTATTCAGTAAATATTTGATTAATACATAAATTAATGAGTGAAATTAAGGTTTGTTTTTTAAATTTATTTATTTATTTTGGCTGTGTTGAGTCTTTGTTGCTGCACACGGGCTTTCTCTAGTTGCGGCGAGCAGGGGCTACTCTTCGTTGCGGTGCACGGGCTTCTCATTGCCGTGACTTCTCTTGTTGTGGAGCACGGGCCCTAGGCGCGTGGGCGCAGTAGTTGTGTCTCACCAGCTCTAGAGCTCAGGCTCAGTAGTTGTGGTGCACGGGCTTAGTTGCTCCACAGCATGCGGGATCTTCCCGAACCAGGGCTCGAACCCGTGTCCCCGGCATTGGCAGGGAGATTCTTAAACACTGCGCCACCAGGGAAGTCCCAAGATCTTTTATTCAGTAATCTGTTTTGAAAATATGAAGGATTCAAAGTTCTTGCGTTTATCAAAACTCTTACAATTGAAGACAAATGATATAATTTAAACCTACAGTAATAATAATAATAGAGTGCCAGATAGTGTGCTAAGTATTGTCTCTAGGTTATATTATTGAATCTTTTCCAAAATCACTATGAGATCATTAATTTTTTCCCCATTTTATAGGTCAAGACTAGAGCACATAAAGGATATGTCATTTGCCCTGGCTTACATGCATAGTGAGAAGTTGGGTGGAGCTTTGAATCCAGGCAATTTGACCCCAGAGTAGAGGAATTTAGATGCCAGGAGTGAAACATTTCTAGTCTGTGTTGAGGGAAGAAAGACTTAGTTTAAAGTGAATGAGTTCTGCCACTAATTAGCTGTGTGAACTTGAACACGTCTGAGCCCCTTTGTTTTTTTGTTTGTTTTTTTCTTTTTTGTTTTTTTATCATCCACTGTGTGAAATCTTTATTTTAAAATAAATTTGATTATTATAACATTACTAAAACAACAGAATGAGAAAGATAATAACATAACAAAAACTCATCATCTAGATTTAACAAATATAAGATTTGGTCAAATTTGCTCCAAAATTTTTTTTTTTTTTGGTAGTATAGTTGATTTACAGTGTTGTGTTAGTTTCAGGTGTACAGCAAAGTGATTCAGTTTGCTCCAAATTTTTTAAAGAAATAAATATTACTAAGTATGTGAACAAATACATAAACATTTGTAACTAATCAAGCTTTATTTGTACAAGATAGTTAACTTGCTTATTTTGTTGTGAAAAATAAGCAAACCTTTGTTCTGTATCCAGTGCTTACCTTTAGTCAATTTTTTTTCTTTCACCCTCCAAAACTTGTCATTCACACAATCCCCATTTCTCTTAGTGGCACAGTCATTTGTTAAAATCTAATGGTAAGGAATGAGCCCCTTTGTATCTTAGTGTTTTCGTCTGTAGAGAAGACACTGCTACCAGATCACTGCACAAGTTCCTTCTGGCTTAATGCACCAATAACTTGCCACAAGCAGTAAACAGAAGATCCACCACTCAAAGCCCTGTCTTTTGAGCTCTCTCAGTGACTTTCCTACCCTTATGGTATCTGCCACGAAGAATATGTCAGACAGGTAGAGGCACTGAATGGCCGAGTAACACACTCCACGTGTAAATAAAGACCGAGTCATGGTACAAAATATATTCAGACAGTGGATGCCATAGCTGGTTTGTATCTTAAATGAGCTCCTTTTGTTGTGACTAACCATTATAAGATTAACATATATTAGAGCAGGAGGTATTTTTAATAACTTTACCATGATTTAAATGCTCACGTATATCAACTTAGTTAATATTTACAACCGTGGACCTAGTATTTTCATCAATTCTTCTTTACAGTTAAAGAAACTGAGGCACAGAATCATTAAATATTTTACCTGTGGTCAGCAGGTGAAGCAGAACTGGAATCCAAATTAGCCTGACTCGTAGAAGCCAAGCTGTTAGCCCCTCTCCCGTGCTGACATTCAATACAAAAATATCCCTGCACAGTTGGGAGGAAGTGGGAAGAGAACAATAAAAGACAACTGCATCACTGAATGTGGTCATATGATGAAGTTCCTCTGTAACAACACTTCTCTCAGACTTTTTTCATTGTATAACATGAAACAGACCCCATTTAAAAGTGCATACATGTAGAAATGCATGACAACTTAGTGGGCTAAAAAAAAACCCAAAAATACCACACGCTAATTCCATGATGACATCTTGCACACAGAGCCCATGATGTTTGTTCTTTTCTTGGTCATTTTGCAGTAACTGTATCTTCCTGAAACTGGTCACCTGATTTCAAAAAATTAGGAAAGGGGAAATATGGGTACTGTAGGTCAGATATAGAAGGTGCTGGAATTGGAACTGTTTTGGACAGCCAACGCACTCTCAGATTAACCTCTGTGTCTACTTTCCTAACCCTCTGTTTCGGGAAAGTCTTAAATGGTGAAACAAATGTTCGAATATCATGTGTTATGGAGCTCTTGGGAGCAGGGATAGTGTACCTTTAGTCTTGTATCTCCAGTAGCTATCCTTAGCAGATGCTTTATAATTACTTGATGGGTGCGTGATGGATAAATGGATGGATGGATGATGGATGGTTGGACATATCAACAAAAGAGTAGATGGGTGGATGGAAGGGTGAATATCATGAACATTGGACTAGTGGTCAGGAAACCTGTGTTCCAACCCCAAATGTTTAGTTAGCTCGCCTCTAATATTGGATAAGACCCTTCTCATTTCTAGTTCTCAGTTTCCTCATTTGTGAAATATCTATGATTCCATTAGATTCAAAATATGACTGAATATATGACCCAGCTCCCTCAAGGTAGCTCTTAAACGTGCTCCCACCTGTAAAAAAAAAAAAAATAATTTTTCCCATGTGCCATCTGTCTCTCTTCTCTCAGTAATAAGACCATTTAATCAGAGCAACTGCATCTTGGACAACAAGATGGCATTGAATACAGTTTTAATCAATGTAATCAATTAGGCCAGTTGATTACAACCAATCAGTTAGGCCCCATTTTATCATGAGGCCTAATGGTTGATTGCAGGAATTTCCTGCTGCAAAAATTTTTATTTGCTTTCTGCTGATGAAGTTGTTGAGTACTTGGTCATTTGCCTGATAGTTCTAGATTCACAGTCAAGGAGTAGTTAAGTGATAGTGAAGCAGAGAGAGGGCACAGTTGACTCTAAGAGCAGTGAATTTGGGAGACATCATCAACATCAGTCATCATCAAAAAAAAAAGAAAAAAAAATCAGTCATCATCACTGGGAGGCAGTTGAATGTGGTCGTGAGGGGCAAGAGCCCTGTTCGGAATTACAAATCTTCAAATCCTGGCTCAGCCACTTGCTCTGGTTCCTTGGGCAAGTGAGTGCAAATGAAGATAATAATGAAACCTACCTGAGCATCATGACCATCATTTTTCACGATAAATTGGGATGAAAGTTACTAGTTTCCTAGGGCTGCCATAACAGAGTACCACAAACTGGATGGCTTAAAACAATAGGAATTTATTATCTCACCAAATTTATTCTGGAGGCCAGAAGTCTGAAATCAAGGTGTTGGCAGGGTGGTGCTTCTTCTGAATACTGAAGGGGAGAAGCCTGCCTTGGCTCTTCCTAGCTCCTGGTGGTTGCTGGAAATCCTTGGATTCTTTGGCTTGTAGCTCCATTTTTCTAATTTTTGCCTCCATCTTCACATGGTGTTCTCCTCTCTGTGTGGGTCTGTGTCTCCACATGGCTTTCTTATAAGGGCAGGACTTACTGGATTTAGGGTTGACCCTAATCCAGTATGATCTTGTCTTAACTAATTGCATCTGGAAGTCCTATTTCCAAATAAGGAAATAAGTCACATTCTGAGGTTGTAGGTAGACATGAAATTTGGAGGGACACTCTTCAATATAGGCAATTCAGATTCTTGCTCTAACTTCTTCATCTCCTCCCCTCATGAAGTTTCTACTCACATCTCATGTCCCTGCTAGAATGTCCATATCATTCTAGAAACTTCCAATACTATTGAGAGTTGAAAGTGGAAGCACTGGCATCAGTATTCTAACTTTAGAGGGTTTTGTTTTTTATTTGTAGAGTGAAAGATTTAGAACTGTAACCCTGAGGTCCTCCCCAACTAGCCAAGTGTAAAATGATCTTTTCTTCACTCCAAATATTTCTGAGTATTCGGAGGGACACTAATTTGAGTAGTGTTGATTGCATGTGAAAGGAACAGGATTGCAAATACCAAGTAAGCGTTTTCAATTTGTTGATAAATGTGTGCAACTCCTATGGCAGGTGCAAGAGAAAGTGCCAATTAAAAATTAGCTCCCATCCACATTTATAGATTGTGTTGTTGACTCCAGAAGTTTGCCGTTGCCTATTAAAGCAGGAGTTGACATGTAAATTTCTTCTGCTGGGTTTTTCTATAGGTCAGAAAACAGTCCTGCACAGCTTTTGGAATCCATCCAAACTGTTTAATTAGAGTCCTTCCTTGGCTGTAGATACCGTAATTCAGCAATTTTGCTTTGTTAAAAACTGTTGTTAAAAGTGTACCTATGACTTTCAGTGGTGTTCAGGAATCATAGAAATACACGCTTTCCACTGAAAGGGATGGCAAAGGTCACCTGGTCACTCCTGTCGCATTTAAAGCTTGTGTCCTTGCTACATGCCTGTCAGTGTGTCACCTGCGGTGCTATGAGTACCTCATTTCTCTAGGGGTAGCTCTGACTTTCAGAAATTTCTTTCTGTTAATTGTTAGAATAACAAAAAATGTGTGATTTGGTCCTGTCAATATCAGAATCATTTTTAGGTATTTGAGCACCATCTTAAAGAATCTTGAAGTTCTCCTGATCCAGCTCCAAGATAGTTGCCATTTACACATTCCTCCTCACTAACATGTGTTCCGATTCCAGTGTGAGAGGGATTTTACCTACGGTGTAACCCCACTCTCAGGCGTTCATAGGACTCTCACCAGCCTGTCAATGCAACACTTGCCCTCCACCAAATGGTGACCTCACACCTGCCGACAAGTGAGAAGCCAGCTTCTCACCAAAAGACTGCAGACTCTAATTTAGAGCAGTGATTCTCTAACTTGAAAGTGTATACAAATTACCTTCAATCTTGATGAATTACAAATTCTGGTTCTGGAGATACAGAGCCTGAGATTCTTCACGTCTAACAAGCTCTCATGCAGTAGTAATAAATGGTAATAAGAAAGTGTAGATTGTATTAGGGTTTTGGTTCCAAACTAAATAGAAGCAAACTTCTGTGTTTGTACTTGTTTCCTGTGCTATTAACAATTATGACAAGGAAAAAAACACAGATTATGGCAAATTTGGCATTTGAAAACAATAGAAATTGATTGTTTTACAGCTCTGGAGGCCAGATTCTGAAACCAGTCTCACTGGGCTAAAATCTAGATGTCGGTAGGGCCATGTCCCCTCCAGAGGCTCTGGAGGAGGATTCATTCTTGCCTCTTCCAGCTTCTGGTGGCTGCCAGCATTCCTTGGCTCATGGATGCATCACTCCAATCTCTGCCTCTGTAGTCACATTGCTCTCCTCTTCTGTACGTCTGAAATCTCCTCATTTTTATAAGGATATTTATGATTGCATTGTGGACCTACCTAAATTATCTAGGATTATCTCCTCCCTCATATCAAGAGTCTTAACATAATTACATCTGCAAAGATCCCTTTTCCATTTAAGGTAATATTTACCGGTTGCAGGGATTAGGACTGGATACCTTTGGGGGCCGTTAAAGACATGCAGGTGGCCAAGAGGCCATGAAAAGGTGCTCAACATCACTAATGATCAGAGAAATGCAAACCAAAGCTACAATGAGGTATCACCTCACACTGGTGAGAATGGCCATCATCAAAACATCTACAAACAATAAATGCTGAAGAGGGTGTGGAGAAAAGGGAACCCTCTTGCACTGTTGGTGGGAATGTAAATTGGTACAGCCACTATGGAGAACAGTATGGAGGTTCCTTAAAAAACTAAAAATAGAACTACCATATGACCCAGCAGTCCCACTACTGGGCATATACCCTGAGAAAACCATAAAGTAGAAAGAGTCATGTAGCACAGTGTTCAATGCAGCACTCTTTACAATAGCCAGGACATGGAAGCAACCTAAGTGTCCATCGACAGATGAGTGGATAAAGAAGATGTGGCACATATGTACAATGGAATATTACTCAGCCATAAAAAGAAACAAAACTGAGTTATTTGTAGTGAGGTGGATGGGCCTAGAATCTGTCATACAGAGGGAAGTAAGTCAGAAAGAGAAAAAAACAAATACCGTATGCTAACACATATATATGGAATCTAAAGAAAAAAAAAAGGTTCTGAAGAACCTAGGGGCAGGACAGGAATAAAGATGTAGATGTAGAGAATGGACTTGAGGACACAGGGAGGGGGTAGGGTAAGCTGGACAAAGTGAGAGAGTGGCATAAACATATATACACTACCAAACATAAGGTAGATAGCTAGTGGGAAGCAGCCGCATAGCACAGGGAGATCAGCTCAGTGCTCTGTGACCACCTAGAGGGGTGGGAGGGAGACGCAAGAGGGAGGGGATATGGGGATATAGGTATACATATAGCTGATTTACTTTTGTATACAGCAGAAACTAACACAATATTGTAAAGCAATTATACTCCAATAAATTTGTTTAAAAAAAGTATAAATATATATCATAATCAACTGGAATATATCAGAAATATAAAGTATTGCTAAGCAGTAGAAAATTCATATGATTATGGGAAATGATGTAAAAAAAAAAGTTTTTAAAATGGTTTATGCATCTTCAGGCTGAATCTGGAAAGTCTCCACCTGGGACACATCCCAGGAAACTCTGACCCGCATTGACGGGATATTTGGGTTACTGAGGATTAGGATGGAACCTGGGTGTGCGTTTTCAGGATGCTGGTGGATTGATCATTGTGGACACACATCCAGGAGGATTTTGCAGGAGAGTAAGCAGTAGAACAACTTGGAGAGATCTTTAAAACATAGTAAAAATAGAAAGAAGAAACAATAAGATATCTAACAGTGCCATGTACAGAAGTTGAAAACACATGCACATAGAACAGCAGTACACATTTTGTAATAATATATCGAATAGAATGCACATTAACACATTGAAATGTTGAGGGAGGGAAGCATGGGTGTGGAGTATGGGTGGACTTAAGGAATTAATGATTCAAGCAAACAGCCCAGACAGTCAGCAGTCATTTACTCTGAACTGAACAGTATGACTAACTCAACCCCTGTACGGGGTCTTACAGAAATGTGATCTCTTTCAGAAATTCTCTCTGGGACTGAGGTAATTCTCTTCACAGACTTTAAGACTACTTGCTTTGTTAAATATTTGACAGGACTCATTTTACACATGGATTATGTTGTCCATTGTTCAAAATAATGACTTACGGATTTTTGGAATAAAATAACCAGAGGCATCCTTTAAATGCAGATATCAACAGTTATCTAATGTTCAATTTGCTAAGAAAGGCAATATCTTTTAAAAAAAAGGCTAGCTATTTCCCCAAAAGTCCTATTAGCAAAATTGCACGGATTATCTATCTGTCTTACCTATGCTATACAGATATATATACATACATGCATAATAATATACACAACCCACTTTCCTTTGGGCTGGGAAAAGCATCCTTACAAACCAGTGTTTCTTAACCTTGTTTTCATTATCTTTCCCATTCCCCCACAGAGTCTTTTTAGACAATTTTTTCCTAATCATAAAACCCCATGAAATTTTAATATAACAGATATACTGTATATGTATGTATTATGGCCCTTGGGAGAGTCACCAACCATGGTAAAATATGGGAATTTTTTCAGCCCCCAAGAACCAATTTTCAGCCTCTTGGGAACAATATCACCCACGCTGAGAATGCATACCCTACACTAAAGCCAGTCTGTGAACCAGGATTCAAAACCACTCTCGTAGGAAGTAAGATTCCAAGAAATACTCTCCCACCTTTGTGTCTGAAATCCCTCCTTCAGCAATTCATTCTTTTGTGTTCATCATTTTCCATTTTCATCCTGTCTCTCTTTTAAGTATAAAACATTTCAGAGACACAAAATATTAGGAATACAAAACATCATTTTAAAAATTAAAACACAGGACACCTGCTAAGAACAATATGCTTTGCTAAACACTAGGAAGGATTGAGAGTTGACTCAGCTGCAGGCTCACCTCTCAGAGGAGTTCAGAACTGGTGGGACTAGAGAAGTGGGTACAAAAGAGTGAATGAAGGTGGGAGTGGAGGTAATTAGTGTGGGCTGGAGCCTCAAAGTGAAAAACTGGAACACTCTGTTATCATCGTGTCATTAAGTTTATTCAGTCTTTCTTCTGACAAGTGGAGAGAGGAGAGGAAGGAGCTGATAAGCTTGAGTAGGAGAGATGTTCATTCATTCATTCAACAAACATTTATTGAGAACACGCCATGTGCCAGGTACTGTGTGTTGGGGGCTGATTCGGAGACCCAGTGTAGGGCACTGAGTCTTTACCTTCAAGCCCATACTTCTCCCAGGGTGGATGGCTGGGGAGAGCTAACATTCCAGCAATAATAGCAAGAGCTCCTCTGCTTTGTCAGTCACTGCCACACTGGTCCCGGGAACTCCACTCCTGAAACTAGTGTTGTTTCCTTTCTCGGCCTGGGCTGTCAGCAACACAGTAATGAGATGGGCACATTGTATAGCAACCCAGTCTCCCCTGCGACTGCCTGACAGTGCTTAGAACCGTCTGTCACACAGCTGAACAATGAGCTCCAAGCCTCAGCAAGGTGGCAATTAAGAAAATTCAAGCATATCTTCATTTACCCTACGGGAGTTCTTCATTCTTGACAGTTTGTGAAATTACAATGTTAAGTAAAGACATTGCCAGAATGTTCTTAGCTTATTTGAAAACTCGTTAACTAGAAAATAATGCAGTAAATTTATACACCGAAATGATGTTTACAGTTCTGTGCCGTGTCTGGAGGTTTTTTTCCTTTCTTCTTCCTTTTTTTGTGTCACTGTGTCTTATTTTTTGTTTGATGCTCTCTGAATTTCAGGAGTTTTTGTTGTGTTTTGCTTTTTCCTTTGATTTTAAATAGCATGCTGTGTTTGGTACTGCGTAAAATGAGGTTTACCTTCTGCATATTCTGAAAGAGATGTTTATGGAAAGTCTAAACTTTGGGGCTAGGTGTTGCTGAGGAATTTTGCCCTTAATTATTCCCACAAATGCAGCCGATCCATGGTGTGGGTAATCTGCAAAGACTTTCCAATTAGTTTTGGGATACGGGCTAACTCAAAATATTCAAAACCGAGGCCTCTCTGCTCAAATGTTGGATGTTATTCTTTGTGTAGCTCATTATAGCTGAATTATATTTTGTTCATTGTGGTACAAAAAGCTGGTCTCTGAAATAAGGGCTAGGTCTTAAAGCAGCTCTGTTATTAACTAGCTGGGTGACTGTATCAGTCAGTATAGGCTGATGATGGTGCGTTAACAAAGGGCCTCACCTGTCAGCTGACAACAGCAAAGCTTTATTTCTTGTTTGCATTGTTTCAAGTTGGCTGTGGCTCTGCCTTGCTTCATCCTTGATCGGGAACCCACACTGAAGAAACAGTCCCTAATCAGGATGCTGCTGCTTATTTTGTAGAAAGCGGTACAGAACGTGATAGAACCACATGATGGTTCTTAACATTCCTGCGTGGAAGCGACACACGCCATTTCTACTCATATTTCATTGGCCAAAGTAAATAACGTGGTAAAATCCTATGGCGGAGAAGTGAAGACATAAAACCATTCCACAGAGAGGAGCAGCAAATATCTTGAAGAGTAACAATCTACAGAGTAACCTTGGGAAGGTATTAGGCTTCAGTTTCCTAAGGTGTAAAATGGGGGGATAGGATTGGGCGTTTCTGAAAATCCCATGCTTCTAATAAAATGAGTGTAGCATTTGAGAAGCTGGGAAAGGTGCATATTGGGAAATCCAGGCTGAGATTAAATATTGTCGCTGGGAAAATGGGTAACTCCTCTGGACAGTACAGTGCAGTGTCTGTATCACGTGAGATAAAGGAGTGGCGATAGTTGCTTGATTTTTGAAAGAGGGTTTCACACAGTAGCTAAGCAAGCCATCCAAATGGTATGATCTGAGGCATGCTAAATCCTCCCCTACCAAACCTGCCAGATGTCTAATGGACTAAGGTGGCAGGGGACACAATATTACTTCAATTTCTTGGGGACCTGATGGTGGCTTTGGTAGGTAATTTGCTCTGTTGTTTTGGTTACCAGCAAAGTGGTCATTGTCAGCTTTGCACAACATAAAGCGAAGTGTACGTAGGATTACTTGAGGCATAAACAGGCAGTATTTGGGCATGTGATGCGGTTGGTTTTAGCAAGTCTGTTCAATGATCTCATTCTTTCGTATGCACTTATACGTTTTACCCCCAGAAGCTGCCTCAGTAAGTGTCTTCAATAGAAAGGGTCAAAGCACCTCCAAACAACAAAGGGCTGAGGACTCAGAGAAAAGAGTCAGGTTAAATGTCCCCAGTGAGCATCCTGTTGGCCAGCTGTGTCTAGAGTGGCCCTTTCTCTGATGCATTGATCTGTCTGTTCCCACAGCAGTGTCTTGCAGCGGGCAGCCAGGTGGCAGTGCGCCTCTGCGCTGGAGAGCAGATAGAGCGAGAAAAAAAAAGAAGGGATTTGCCAAGCACTTTGTGCAGAATAGAGACCTCAGTCAAAGGAAGTGGGAGAAGGGCCATTTGTCTTGGACCTATCACCACTGCCTCTTTTCCTGTGTGCTCACGACCCACCTTGAGAGCTCTGAGGCAGGGCCCAGGGCCTGGGTTTCTCACCCTTGGCACTATTGCCACTGGGGACTGGGCAGTTCTGTGTTGCCGGGATTTGCCTATGCGTCGTAGACTGTGTAGTAGCATCTCTGGTTTCTACCTACTACATGCCAGTAGCATCCATGCCCCAAGTCGGGACAACCAAAAATGTCTCCTGCCATTGCCAGATGTCCCTTTGGGGACAAAGTCACCTCCAGTAGAGAACCACTGATCTGGAGGATGTGGGTTTTGAGCCACTTGAGCCGGGTGGTTGTTGACTGCAGCACACGGACCTGCGCCTTGCAGTGATGAGTTTCTGTGCACTTTGTGTTTAAAAGTGTTAAAGAATGATCAAGAGTCTGGCTCTCCCAGGTTAGTAGTTACCTCTGTTGTTATTAATTTCCCAAATCAACCCAGTCAAATGAGTCATTTTTATCTCAATCCCTCTGCCATGGTTGACTGATTTTGCTCCCCTGTTGTTTCTAGTTTCATGTAATGTCTGATTACCATAGAGAAGTATTCAACATGGTTCTCATGTAAGAGTCATTACAAATAGGCTTATTCCTCAGCTTTAAGTAGGAATGGACGAAGGGTTTTATAACACTGTATTGAAATAAATGTCTCACTAGAAATAAAATGCTTGAACACTCCACAGATTGATAGAATAATACAAAAAGCCCAAATCAGTCAGTACCGGGACCTAATCATATTTAAATATGCTAACAATGCATAGTTATGATTTGCTTTCATTTACGTTGTACAAATTAGAGCATCAGTTCGCTGGAAAGCACCCTTAAGTGATAGATATAATTCTTCTCACTGGAATTCTTGGAATATATCTGTTGGATTTGTATGGTATTTGCTCCTTTTTGAAAATATATCAGGAGCTCCCGGCTGATCTTGAGGACAAACCTTGACAGATATAAAATAGCGCGTAAGGAATGGGCTTTTAGCCTAGCGAGTGTTTGAATCCCTGGCAATAAATTAAGCCTGTGGATGGCATATCCCCTTGCTCAGCTCCTGCAGGGCCCTCCCACCTACTATGAGAGCAATGGTGTACTGTAATGCTGCCTTTTCATCATGTGATACAACCATAAAATGACTGTCATGAGCTAGTCGGGGAGAGACAGAGGGGGCCCTAGGGGGAGTCAGGAGGGGGTGGCTGGGAGGCATGGGAAGATGAGGAAACAGTTGAATGCACTACTAGATGGCGTTCAGACTCAAGGGAGCGGGGCCTGGGGTTCTCGTCAAGATCAGGAGTGCTCTTTCCCCAGGACTGTGCTTTTGGTTTTAAGGGCTGAGCCAACAGTTAAGCACTAGCACTCACTATGTTAAAAGAGCCATGATGGGGCTTCCCTGGTGGCGCAGCGGTTGAGAGTCCCCCTGCCAATGCAGGGGACACAGGTTCGTGCCCCGGTCCGGGAAGATCCCACATGCCGTGGGGCGGCTGGGCCCGTGAACCATGGCCGCTGAGCCTGTGCGTCCGGAGCCTGTGCTCTGCAACGGGAGAGGCCACACAGTGAGAGGCCCGCGTACCGAAAAAAAACAAAAAAAGAGCCATGATGAGGTGTTTTTCCCGATCACCATGTGGCCACATACCTCATCTGGCACAATTACATGGTAGTTTAGAGCACAGATTCTGCAACCAAACTGCTTTGGTTCAAATTCTGGCTCTGCCACTTACTAGCTGGTCATCTTGGGCAAATTACTTAATTCCTCTGTGCCTCAGTTTCTTCCTCTGGGAAAAAGGGTGCAGTGCTAAAACCTTCCTCGTAGGTTTTTGTAAGAATTAAATCAGTGAAAATGTGTCACGTGGCCAGAATCAAGCCTGGCACATAGTAAGTGCAATATGGTGTTGACAGGAATATCTGTAACACTTGGTAATCCCTCTTTTATAAAAACAGTAAGCGTCAACTGAGATCCTTCTAAATAGAGTTTCCAGATTTAGTCAATGTAAATACAGAATGCCCTGTTAAATTTTAATTTCAATACCCCAAATTATAATTTTTTAGTATAAGTATGCTCCATGCAATATTTGAGCATACTTTAACTAAAAAAAATTAACAACTGCTACCGCTGTTGATTCTGAGACACCAATCCTTAAGAGAGTGTCCTAGTCTCTTCACTGGTACTTTAGATGTTGTAAAATGAAATATTTTTCAGTTATGCCTCATAATACTGTTTTCTGGCCCGCATTTATAAACAGCCTCCTTCCACCCTTATAAAAAACATACAACCCTTCAAATACTCCCAAATATATACATAGTCCCTACCTTCTAGAAAATCCCATAGTAAAGCCCAATTCTTCCAATAAGCTTTTCCTCATTAATCCCATCTAGCTCCCTCTCTCTCTGCAATTTTTATTCTATTTGTTTTATCAATTAGCAGGTAGTTAAATGTTTCCTTAAAATGTTTTCTGATATCTCCCATGGACTTCCAATGGGTTGCTTTATAACCTGAAGCAATAACTATATCTTATAAATATAAAATATTTCCCAATTGTACACACACTGAGTGTTCAAAGGGCTGATGAATATTGTACACATGTATGATGACACAAATGCCCTGTTAGTCCAGTGGTTCCTTATTTGTTCATGTTTGAGTTGCACTAGCCCGAAGAGCTTTGAATAAAGTGGCAGAATGCAGATTATCAGTTGAATTACAGCCCTTTAAGAAGGGATTAGATGTATTTTTCCTAAGTGTGGGTCACATAAACTCATGTTTCACAGAGTCAGATTTGCTTTAGGAAACCAGGAGGACACCTGTAATTCATAGCTTAACTCGGGGGCACGTTATGCTGGCTTATGCCGCAAAGTTTATGGTAAAATTACAATATCATTTCCCTAGAGAAGTTGGTAGTAAAATAGAGTAAGTGGGTCTCTTAAAACTGTTTCAGTCCATCTTGTGCTCCTTTTAGATAAAGATCACTTGAGAAGCATGAGAGTGATTTTTCCATGCTTCTAGTTCACCTTGAAAGATTCTGATACGACCTAGAACCAATTTTCTTAGACCCTATTTGCAGACAGTAGTATTCAATACCAACATTTTATTTTGGAAAACCCTGAAGTCAAGATACTGATGATTTCACATTATGCCTCACAGTCCCATGAATGTCAGATAGAAAATTCCTGTCTCATGTCCCTCCCTCTGTTTTAACACTTAAGAAAATGGTTGCTCTGAGATGTGATATAACTTCCTAGGGTCACACAGCTTGGGAGTGTCTGTTTTCCTTCCTCCATTACAGGAACACGGTAAAGAGAAAAGAAACATATACTAGATTCTTTGGCATCTTTTGAAGAAAACTCCATAGAAATGGAGACCTTGTTATTAATAACATTTTCTGTACTGTCTTGGCAACGGTGTGTGGGCTCAAGATTCACAGTAGCTTCAGTGCTGTGTTTTGGGTGGTCCTAACTGCCTCCAAACTAGGTGTTGACAGAAAAATAACACAGCACAGCAGGGCAATGCAGGGAAGAGTCTCATAAGGACATGTGGGACTTGCTGGCTCCCTCAGCACCCTTTCCGAGGTAAGTGACAGTATGTATTTCAAATTTGCTTAAGTACAAATGGAAAAGAATGTGCTCACCTAAGTAAGAAATCCAAATGTTAGATTCAGGCACACCTGGATCTAGGGGCTACACTGATGACTCTGTGTCTCTATATCTAGATTCTGCTTTCTTCCCAGATAGGTTCTCTTCATGCAGTGACCATGAAAGCCCCCAAGCTCACATCCTTCTCATTATTGCAGAGGGAGTCTATTTCCTGGTAGCACCAGGAGAATTCATAGAGAGGTTTCTCATTGGCCCAGCATGATGCAGTTTCATATCTCTTGACCAATCACAAAGGAGAAGAATAGAGTAATCTGATTGGCTAGGCTTGGGTCCCATGTCCAGCCGTTGAGCTGTGGGTAAGGAAACCACCACCAAGAGCCACATATACAGAGAAGAAATGATTGGGGCTTTCCCTAAAAGAAAGGACATTAGACAAACCACAGATGTTGTGTCTATATATTTATTTTACACACTCACGTGCGTGCACACACACACACACACACACACACACACACACACACACTGCTATCTCTGCTGCACCTGTTCCTGATTGTAGCCTAATCCAATCCATGGAGTCAGCAGCAGAGTTTAGAGGTATTTATGGATGGTTTAATTTCCCATTTCTCTTAAGATTGCTTAGCTCTGTAAGGATCTCTTTTCCTCCTCTAGTCACATAGTGAGCAAAATCTGTTCTGTGGCTCTTTGTTGAGGTATTCATGGCCTACAATTTGTTTCCGACTGGGACAGCTGCAAGGTGCCGTTGGTCTCATGTAGTTGTTTCCATAGAGACAAAGAAGGTTATAGGGCTCATGGAATTAACCCTCAAGAGAGTCAGAAGGCGTGAGACCTAGAATCCCAGCTGGATTATTAAAACCTGAAAGATACTGTTGGTCTTCAGAGAGTCTTGGAGGCTCCTTCATTTATTTACCAAACATTTCTTGAGTATACTATGTTCCAGGCATGGTTTTGGGCATAGAGTTCAGGGGGATAAACAAGGCAGACAACAGCCCATTCTCATGGAGCTTACATTTTGGTGGCAGAGGGAGAAGATTATCAAGTAAAACAAAGAGGAAAATAGAAATGAGGAGATAGGAGAATCCCTGGGAGGGCAACTCTTAAGTGGAAAGTCAGGGAAGGACCCTCTGGGAAGACATCTTGAGCTGACACTTAAATGATGGAGGAGCCATACATTCAAAGATTTGGGGAAGGAACATTCCTAGTCAAGTACTCTGAGGTGGGAAGAAACGTAGTCATAGTATCAGTAATAATAACTAGCACTTATGGAGCGCTTACCATTTGTCAAACTCTCTGTTAAGCACTTAGGTGAGTGTTATTTTAATCTTCACAATCATGTTCATAAGGAGGAAACTGAGGCTCACAGTGGCTAAATAATCACCCAAGACGCTTCTGGTAAGTGGCAGAACCCTGAATGGGACCTGAGCAGTTGATTTCCAGAGCCTGCCAACTTAAACTTTTCAGAAAATGTAAAAGGATTCAGTAGCTGCTTCTTTACTTGAAGGGATACCATGGGAGGAAGACTGAGGTTATTTTATGAAACTGTGATTGTCAGGAAGTATGTAAAGTATGGGAGCAACAAAGTTCTGAATGCCTGAACTTTCCAGAGTGGAATAAGCTGCTCCCGACTGGAGAATGGCCTGAGTTTGGTAGGACTGCTTAGAGAAAACTCAAATATTGCATAATCGGCCTCGTCTTTAAACTCCCTCCTAACAATGAGATGCTACTTTTTCAATTTATTTTTCTAGCAAGGTCAGAATCAGGAAAGGACTCCTCCACACATACTCACAAAATCGACTTTAAAAACACATTAGAGAGGCCACTTATTTTACAACAAAACTTATGATTTATCATAAATCCCCAGGCTTTTTTAATAAATGCTGCTGTGCCATATGCCCCCTTCAGTTCAAGTTTGAGTGTAAATCATAAAAAGTCCATAATCCCACATGCTTTATGTTTTTATGATCACAGAAGGCTGCCTCGCCTTTCCATTCATGATTAATTTTTCTTGATAGCTCCCTCTAGATCTTAGCAAATAATTAAAACTAATGAACAATCCGCAATGGCAGTAGAGCAATGAGCATATTGTTTCCTGTCTGGGCTCCAAGCTTGATGAAAGGAAAGACTCACTGAGAAACAACCCGCTCATGTTTCCTACTTCACTTTCTGACCACCCAGTGGGAACAAATGACAGCTTCGGGGAAAATCATGAATTCAGATTTTTTAGCACTTTATAGAATATTTAGAGTTTGCAAGCATACAGTTAGTCGGTATAAGTGCTGATTCCCCAATAGAGAAGGATTCTAAGATATGCACTTCTTGTTTTCTCTTACTCCTTTCCTGTATCGGTGGGATCATGTTTCCATTAAACCAGATCTGCTAATCACAAATAGCACCTAAACCAGAGGGACTGATGTGCCCAAGTGTTGGTGGTATGGTGGTTAGCATAGCTGCCTTCCAGAGTGGCTGATATAAAAGAGAGAGAGAGAGAGAGGCACTCATAAATTACCATCGTATCACGTTTTTCCAAGGTGAATGATGTGTTTTCAACAGATATTAATAGAGACTATTTTATTCAGGGGGTTTATCTAATCAAAGAAAAGTAGAAAAGCAAAGCTTCAGGTTAAATCAATCCTCTCGGAGACAGGAGGTTTGAATTCTGAGGTTTTCTCCAGAAAGTAAGAGAGAAGTGAAATTTGGGGGGAGGATTGATTATTTCCATTCATTTTCTATTGTGTATTCTGTATCTACATCTATGGAAAAGTCCTTGACGTTTTTGGTTGACTTGATACTTAACTCAATTTAATTTGACCGGTCAAGCGATTAACAAATCATAGTCAGTAAAAATAGAAGTTCTGTCTTCTTTTGATTTTCTTCTGCAAATGACTTTTTAAAAATAAATCCCATGCACTAAAGATATAGCCAAAGTGAATTAGTTTTTAGCATCGACATCAAAGGGGATTTAGATGATAATAAAAATACAGTCAATTTTTAATTGCTCTGAAGCCGACATTTGGGGCCTTTTAGAGAGTTTCTTCTTTCCTTCATTTCCTGTCTTTCTATTTACTGGCTCCAAGTGGGAAGGAAGAAACCACAGGTGCTCCAAAAACTCTTTAAAAAGACTTTGATGTAGAAGAGTTGCTGGGAGTTGGTTAGATTTTGATCATCCACGCTTGCTCCACCGGCTCGTTGGTCCAGCAAATTGAAAGTTGACAGTACAATTCCAGAAACCCAAGTTAGGAAGCTTCTGTGGATTTGCTATCGGTATTGGCTCCAGTAAGGCAGCGGAGAGAGCCGAGTTCTGCCTTCGGAATGCCCTCAGCGGCCACACCTTCTTCTGTCTTTATTAGTATAGAATCTTAAAACCTCAAGAATGGAAAAGTTCAGCCGTGTCCTCCCTAACCCCTCAGGTCAAAACTTGCTCTCAGAAAAGGATCTCACACCTGCAGAATTTCAGATGGCTTTTTAAGTCTCTTTATTTACTGTGGAATAAAATTGGTTATGGGTTGAAAAGGGCAGAAAATATCTGTGAGTTGGTTGAGGAAGAATCTTAGGGGTTGGGAGACATTCAAAGTTTGAAACCATCTTGGGTGCTAAGTCATATTTTATACAGGAAACACCCACTTAACCTGTGTTCAAGATTGTCCCTGTCCCTTATACATAAGTGAGGGCAGAGTTCTTTTTTATTCCACTTGATATTTTATTTTATTATGTCTTTTTCTAATTGAAGTATAGTTGATTTACAATGTTGTGCCTGTCTCTACTGTGCAGCAAAGTGACTTAGTTATACACATATAGACATTCTTTTTTAATATCCTTTTCCATTATGGTTTATCGCAGGATATTGAGTATAGTTCCCCGTGGTATACATTAGGACCTTGTTGTTTATCCATTCTAAATGTAATAGTTTGCATCTACTAATCCAAACTCCCAGTCCATCCCTCTCCCTCCCACCCTCCCCCTTGGCAACCACTAGTCTGTTCTCTATGTCTGCGAGTCTGTATCTGTTTTGTAGATAAGTTCATTTGTGCCATATTTTAGATTCCACATATAAGTGATATCATATGGTATTTGTCTTTTTCTTTCTGACTTACTTCACTTAGTATGATGATCTCTAGTTGCATCCATGTTGTTGCAAATGGCATTATTTTGTTCTTTTTTATGGCTGAGTAGTATTGCATTGTATATATACATGCACCACATCTTCCTTATCCATTCATCTGTTGATGGACATTTAGGTTGTTTCCATGTTTTGGCTATTGTGAACAGTGCTGTTATGAACATAAGGGTGCGTGTATCTTTTTGAATTATAGTTTTGTCTGGGTATGTTCCCAAGACTGGGATTGCTGGATTATATGGTAATTCTGTTTTTAGTTTTCAGAGGGACCTCCATACTATTTTCCATAGTGTCTGTACCAACTTACATTCCCACCAACAGTGTTTGAGAGTTCCTTTTTCACCACACCCTGTCCAGAATTTGTTATTTGTAGACTTTTTAATGATGGCCATTCTGACTGGTGTGAGTTGGTACCTCATTATAGTTTTGATTTGCATTTCTCTAATAATTGGTGATGTTGAGCATCGTTTCATGTGCCTACTGGCCATCTGTATGTCCTCTTCAGAGAAATGTCTATTAAGGTCTTCTCCCCATTTTTCAATTGGGTTGTTTGGTTTTTTGTTGTTGAGTTGTATGAGCTGTTTGCATATTTTGGAGATTATGCACTTGTCGCATCATTTGCAAATATTTTCTCCCATTCCATAGGTTGTCTTTTTGTTTTTATGTTTTGTTTTGTCTTGTTTATGGTTTCCTTTGCTGTGCAAAAGCTTGTAAGTTTGATTAGGTCCCTTTTGTTTATTTTTGTTTTTATTTCTACTGAAGAGCAGAGTTCTTAACAAAGATCTAGTTCAGGGTACAGCAGTCTACAGTCCACGTACAAATCCAGCCCCCCACCTGTTTTTATACGGCCTGTGAGCTGAAGATGACTTTACATTTTAAAATGGGTTGAAAAAAGTATTGAAGATTTTGTGACACATGAAAATGATATGTTGAAATGAAATTCAAATTTTAGGGTCCATAAGTAAAGTTATATTGGAACACAGCCATGCACACTCATTTGCATATTGCTTAAGGATGCCTTTGTTCTACAAAGGCAGGGTTGAGTTGTCATGACAGTCCATGGAGCCTAAAATACCTGAAATAGTTATTATCTGTCCCTTTAAGAAAAAGGTTGCCAGTGCTTAGTCTGGGTCAGTGTTTTTAAAACAGTTTCCTAAAGATCCTCGTTGTTCAACAGAGCTTAACCTTAGAGCAGAGAATGGGAAGGTGAGGCCCCAGGGAGAGGCTCCGTGAAGATGTCCCATCTGCTCAGAACGGTTCTGCTTTTACTTCTCATACTTTAAAATCTACAAATGAATTTATAAAAGTTTAAAGCCACTGCAACAAGCAGTAAATTTTTAAATCATAAAGTGTTTTAAATCTTCTTAACACTTTTCCAAATTAAATGCCTAGTAACAAGCGATATACTTCCCAGGAAACAAGGATCTGCTGTCATTATTTCACCATAAAAGCAGAGATTTCCATGGAAGAAGGAGAGAACTGGAAACTTATCAGGACCCAAAGCAGTGCTAGGGATCTACCTTCTTTTCCTCACTCTTCTGGCCTTCATCTCTGTCTACATCTGTTCTCTTTTCCTCCTCTCTCTCTATACTAATTTCCTCAACCTCTTCACACTTTCTTATTACTTCCTAAATGAAGGTGACATGTGGCTTTTGCTTGCCATGGCATCCTGTAAGTTCTGCTGCATTATATTGAAAATTCTTTGTTTCTCTCCAAGAGAGAAAACCTAGCAGTTAAAGTCGTGAGCTTTGGAGCCAGATTGCCCTGGTTTGAATCCTGGCCCTTCTACTTACCAGCTGGGCAGGTTACTTCACTTCTCTCTGCTCCAATTTCCTTGTGAGTAAAATGGGATAATAATTTTATCTATTGCATAAGGTTGTTGTGGAGAATTAAATAATATTTGTAAAATAGAACTATGGCTGGCAGATAGTAAGCATGATGTAGGCGTTTGCTATTATTAGTATGTGATTGGCTCACTCAAGCTGTGGGTGTGCCCCAGTCAACGTCAGAGTTTTTGAGGGCTGATCTTTCGCCGTCAGCTATCACCCCTCAGTCTAATCAGCAAAGGTTGGGTGATAGGGTCTATAGACTGCATTAAAGGCTTCAATTCTTTATCCCTCCCTGTATCCATTCCCTGCGTTGTATAAGGTTGCAGTATCGTCCTGTATTGGTGGGACATCTTTTCCATGTCTTGACTCTATGCTTGATTTGTGACTTGCTTTGGCCAGTGGGAAGTTGGCTGACAGTACAAACAGAGGTTTGAAAAGTGCTTACACATCTGGGCTCATTCTCTCTGCCATCTCTGCCATTGTCATGAGAAGGTCATGCCCAAGTTGACCTGCTGATTTCAGGAGGAGACTAAAAAACATGGGCAGCAGAGCCATCCCTGGCCCAGCCAGCCTAGAAGGGCCAACCCCCGGTCAACCTGCAGACTGATGAGAAATCAGATGATTGGTGTCTTATGCCTTCGGGTTTTAGATGGTTTGTTACACAGCATAAGTCATTTTAGGGAGAAAAATAACTGATTAAATCCAGTTACTGATAAGTTGATAAACTTATTCAATAAAAAAACACACTCAAGTACATTTATAAGATATTTTTCACTGATTTCATGAAGATTTTTTTCTTCAAATAAGCTATTCAGAATTTCTGGCTTTAAATCTTCTTAAGTCATTTTCCCTGTAAACTCCACAAGTCTCTCCATCGGGTGGAGACAAGATGTTTTGCCTTGCCAGTGCAAATTCTCTTTGGAATTCTTTTAAAACTCATCTGCTTGTCAAAGGGCACTGCAGGTGGTTTGCATAGCCATGGAGGGTGAAATCAGTTTCCAGACGTCCAACTCAGCAGGCTTCCCATGGGGGTTGTGGAGAAAAGGAATCGAGGAGCAGTCTGAGTTCTACAATATTTGTGAACTGGGGATATTTTCCTTCAGGGGAGGAACAAAACTGACAGATACAGACACACACGTATAAACAAAGTTCACTTCAAAGGGAAAACTTTTCTTATAGAAATCCATCTACTAAAGCTGAGGGTAGAGATATAGGGCCAAAATAATGTATGTGATTGCAAGTCAAGATGTTTAGCCTTTGGTCCCAGATGCATTTATTTTCTACATGGGCCAAGCAGTCTGGGATCAGGATACAATTTACAGTCAGCTAAAGATCGCATGAAGAACTGTCTTCTGAGAAGGGGTACTGACCATCATCTCTTGTACCCTGCCTTCTAGGGTGGCCCTTTGGGTTGTATTGCCCCATGTCTCTGAAGCAGCAGTGTTGAGCAGTGGTTAGTGTTGAGCACTAACCCTGGAGCCAGATTACCTGGGCTCGGATCCTGGTTCTCTTACTTGTTAGCTGTATAACTTGGGGTGAGTTGCTCAACCTCTCTGTCTTCTCATGAGGTGGTATGGAGGATTAGATTAATTAAAACATTTAAAATGCTCAGAAGAGTGCTGGGCACGTACTAAGCACTCTGTAAACGTCTGTAGTTGTTATCATCCTTGTTGTTACACCTGTTACAACTATTTTGGTGAAAAACTGGGCATGTCTTCTGGGAACCCGCCCCTTGCTTTACTTGAGTTCATAGTCTACAAATGCTGGCTCCACCATCCTTAGTCCTGCCTCACCAGTTAGAGCCATCATCGCCTGGCACAGTGATGCATTGTGGTTTGAGTATGTGACTCAGTCTAACCAGTGAGCTGTAAGCTTTAGATTTGGTGGGGTTGTGAGAGAGAGGCATGCTTTCTCTTCCACTGGACATCAACTCATAAGGAAATAAATTAGAACGGAGCCCATTACGAAGAGCAAAGCCAACAGATGGAACAAGAGCAGGTCCCAGTGACATTTAAACCCCTCGATTTAGCCCCCTCCCTGCCATCCATGGATTCTTTTTTTCTTTTTAATGTGAGGCTATAAATATCCTTTTGGCTTACATGAGTTGAAGTTCGGTTTAACAGAAAGAGCTCTTATACCCCTTCTAAATATTTTTTCAGAAAGTTTTATTGAAACTTGGGTCCCTTTTTTGAAGTTTTTCCTGTAGATTCAGGCCATTTCAGAACAAACTTGAACGAGCAAACAAATGAATCAAAATATGACAATCTCATTCAGACTGAACTGCCAGGAATTGTCATTTTAGGGTGTTTTTACTTTTGTGAGATTTGGGGGTGTAGGAGGTTACAGTGGAAATCACCACCTTACACCTCTGTCCTGAGTTGTGTATTAAACCATGTCAAATCTAAGAATTCATGGAATATAAAACTGGCTAATAAAACAAAGCAGCTTTGATCTTCCCCCTTCATGAGATTTATTCTGACAGTTTGCAACTAGATGAAATAGATAATGGAAATCCGTTGTCAAAATAACTCAGTTTAAATGTATTGTCAGAGTAACAGACTTAGTTATCCACTTCACCAAAGGACTGTAAGAAGCAAGGCTTCACATCATCCCTTCTCATAAACATCAGAAAGCATTAAAAAGGATTTCCAAGTACATGAAATTATGAAGTGGGCAAGTTTTGCCTTCATTGAGTTATGCCCTATTTCCCCTTCCTAGGCATGGATTATTTGTCCTTCTTTCTTCTACATTCTCGCTTCTAAAACGCTTGTCTTCGTGCCTAGGAAGAACCTCCATTGTCTTTTCTGGTAATGGTCCCATTTATGGGGCCCCAAGGGTGTATACATAGTCCGGGCTGGGGCAATCGCAGTCCTTCCCCTCCTCAGTCAAAGTGATTGGTCCAGAGTATGGGCATGTGAAGCAAGGTTAGCCATTCACAGTCCTTTGGCAGATTTTTCTTTTTAATTTGAAGCTGAAAAGGAAGGTTCTTTGCTTGTGTGGTAAAAGAGCTGTTAGGGTATGAGTATAGAGCTGCCTGCAGCCATGGAGAAAACAGGTCAGCGATCAGCAATAGTAAAGAGTTAGGCTGTAATAGAGAGAGTCAAAATGTAAAGAAGCAGTCTTGGCAGCATTCAAGGCCTTAGTCCTATTCATTCCTGAGGGAAGCTTTATCTCTGCCCTGCCCATGAATTTGTTGTATAGGTAAATAAATATGTCCTCGTTTCTTGATAGAGACTTCTGGTATCAGCTCTGACATGTAAAGAGCTGGGAGATAGCTTCCCATCCTAACAACAAGAAAAAACTTGACAAACTGAAAATCAATTAATTTTCTTTGACTTTTATTGAAAGTCCCAAGGACCAACAGGCTTTGGAGAACCCATTGTTCCATGATCATCACCCCCAGGAACCCCACTAGATTCTCAGTCTGAAGTTCCCAGAATGAGCCACTCATGGCTCTGGAAGGGGCAGCGGGAAAGTAATCATAGTAAAATTCACCCAGAACCTTCTCTGTAACAAAGATCTACTCTCCAGGAAAAAGATTTTGCCAGAGTCTTAGGCCAGTAGGGGAAGGACGTTCCTCCATTTCCAGCACCTCAAGCCTTCCTGTCTGTCCTCTGAGGAAATGTGGAGGCTGGAGCAGGGGGGCTACACAACAGGGGTCAGGGCTTCAGGGAAATCAATAGCAAATGCTGTAGGCAAGGAAGGGAGTAAGAAGCATGTGGGTAAAGTTATACCACTCGAGGAACACTTGTGAAGGTGACAAGCCCAAGATTCAGGCCACTAAAACACTGAGATTTCATCAGATTATAATGCTCCCATTTCCCTCCATTAGTACTACACCAACAGGGCCTCAGTATAATAATAGTAGATTGTAGCTGAAAGAGCTACAAGATGCAGACTCTTTCTGAGGAAGTATACTTGGGGAAGCCCAAAATCTAGAGAGGACATAAGAACGATGACACTCGAGAAATTTGAAGCTTCTGTCACCTGTAACTACGACAAACATTAAACACAGTTCCATTCCTAGCCATATTACCATAAATCCTCATGCTAAAGTCCTGTTTATCTCAAATTTCATTACTTGATATAATGTCTTGCTTTCAACCACCATTTATAAGATAAGCCAAAAGCAAGGAAAAAAGGTAGTCTGAGGAAACAAAGTAATTGTTGGAAACAGACTCACGTATGACATATATGTAGGAGTTAGCAGATAGGATACTTAAGATGTATGATTAACATGATGTGGACACTAATGGAAAAAAATAGACTATGTGTAAGAACAGGTGGGTACAGTAGATGGTAATTCTGTGAGAAGATCAACGTGAAATGCTAGAAACCAAAAACACTGTAACAGGGATGAAGAATGCCTTCATGGACTTGACACATTCGAGGAAAGACTCCATGAGCTTACAGATAGATCAACAGAAACCAAACTGAAAGGCAGAAAAAAAAAATAGCAGAAAACAAATGAACAAAAAAATCCAAGAGGGCTTCCCTGGTGGCACAGTGGTTGAGAGTCTGCCTGCCGATGCAGGGGAAGAGGGTTCGTGCCCCGGTCCGGGAAGATCCCACATGCCGCGGAGCGGCTGGGCCCATGAACCATGGCCACTGAGCCTGCACATCCGGAGCCTGTGCTCTGCAGCCAGAGAGGCCACAACAGTGAGAGGCTCGCGTACGGCAAAAAAAAAAAAAAAAATCCAAGAACTTCGGGACAATTTCAAAATGTATAAGGTACATATAATTGGAATATCAGAAAAGAGAAGGGAGCAAAAGAGATATTTGAATAATGACTGAAAACTTTCCAAAATTAATGACAGACACCAAACCAGAGATCCAAGAAGCTGAGAAAACACCAAATAGGATACATACTTAAAAACTATGCTTACGTATAGCATATTCAAACTGCAGAAATCCAAAGGCAAAGAGAAATCTTGGAAGAAGTCAGAGTAACACAATACCTTAACTGTAGAGGAAAACGGATAGGAATTAAAGCATACTACTTGTTAGAAATCATGCAAGCTAGAGCATGAAGTGAAATATTAAAAGTGGTGGAAAAAAACTGACCTACCAACCTATAATTTTATATCCAGCAAAATTAATCGTTCAGAAATAAAGGTTATAGAGAGACTTTTGCAGACAAACAAAAACAGGGAATTTGTAAGCAGCAGACCTGCCCTGCAAAAAATAGTAAAAAAGTTCTTCAGAGAGAGAGAAGGAAAATAATGTCTTGAAAACTTGAGTATACATAAAGAAAGGAAGAGCTTCAGAAAAGGAATAAGTGAAGGTAAAATAAAACAAAATATTTTTCTTAATTGATCTAAAAGATAACTGTAAAGAAATAAGAGTAATAACATATTCGTAATTATAGCCTGTGGATCAGTGAAATGAATGCCAGCAACATCACATGAGACAGGAGGGATGAATTCGGAATACTCTGTTACAATGTACCTGAATTGCAAAAACGAATATAATGTTACTTAAGGTGAAGTCATATTAGTTTAAACTGTATATTGTATAATGAGTGCAAAGCTTCAGTTTGGGAAGATTGAAAAGTTCTGGAGATAGTGGTGATGCTTAGGTAACAGTGTAAATGTACACGTAAAAATGGTTAAAATTGTAAATGTGTATTATGTATGTTTCACCAAGATTTTTTTTAAGACTATAAAAATGTATATTGTAAATTCTATGGCCACCACTAAAAGTGCTTTTTAAAAAGTTTAATTAATATTCTAAACAAGAAATAAGATGGGGTCATATTAAATGCTCAATTAAATGCAGAGAAGGCAGAAAAAAACAGCAATAGGAGGTAGGGGTAGGTATCAAAGAATACATACAATAAATAAAGAGCTGTTGAAAACATGATAGAAATTATATCAATAACCACTTTAAATATGAATGGTTTAATTATGCCAATTAAAAACAGAGATTGTTACAGTGGATTAAAAACAAACAAAACAAGACCCAACTATATGTTATCTACAAGAAACCCACTTTAACTGTAAAGACTTAGATAAGTTAAAAGTAAAATGATATTCTATACTGATACTAATTTTTAAAAATCTAGAATAGCCATATTATTTCCAAACGAAGCAGATTTTTGAACAAGGAAATTATCAGGGACAAATGGCGCATTACGTAATGATAAAAGAGACAGTTCTCCAAGAAGACATAACAGTCCTTACTGTGTATGCACCTAACAAGAGTGTCAAAATACATGAGGCGAAAACTGATAAAACTGAAAGGAGAAATAGACAAATTTATTATTATAGTGGAGACTTCAACACTCTTCTGTCAGTAATTGATAGATCTAGCAGGCAGAAAATCAGTAAGGATATAGATGACGTGAACAGCAGTATCAATCAATCTAGTGACCTTAGAGAACTAGAGAAAGAAGAGTAATTATTCCTAAAGCAAGCAGAAGAAAAGCAATAATAAAAATTAAAGGTGATATCAATAAAATTGAAAATTGAAATAGAGAAAATCAACCAAAGCAAAAGCTAGTTCTTTGAAAAGACAGTATCTTAAAATTGATCAGGTTATCTCCTGTTACTTACACCCAAAAGTTCTGATTAATCTATATCACAATTATCTCCAACTTCTAAGTGTTCAGCAGTTTTTCTCTTTCCCACCTTTTCCTCTCTACCCTTTGTAGAGGAGTTTTTTCTGATAAGTGGGTTCACACTAAGCCATTAATGAGGTAATAAAAGTAATTGTAGGATTAGTGTGCACTTCCGTTTCAACAGTGCCTGGTATGATGAACGTGCTCAATAAATATCTCAATAGGAACCACTGGAAGTGATGAGATCATCTTTAATGCCAGATACTTTTAAACCGCTGAGTCTAGATTGGGGAAGCTTAATGTGACAGGTGTCCTTCAGTTGGGCCACCTCCTGAGACCAGGTCTCATCCAAAATTAGATTGACGGGCTCACCTTCATGGTTACTATTTGCCCTTTCTCCCTAAGTCCAAGCTGGTGATGACCCTAGTGGTGAGCAAATGGAGAATCTCCTTGCCAACTGGGTCTGTTCAAGTCCAGGGTTCTATGTATGGAAGCAAGAACGGCGTGTTTAGCCTTTAACCACCTTCCACACCCCACAAACAGAAAAGAGTCTGTTAACAGACAAGTCATGGCCTTTGTAGGATAGGACAATTTGTAGTATGAAATTTTAGGAACCAGCTTAGGGATTTTCAGTCTGCGCAAAACAGATGTGTTCCATCGCTAAATTGGAATAATTGCTGGGTTTTTGCAATTTTCAGAAAGTATAACTTAATGGATAAAATTTCCTCAATTTTAAGCTTTTCCTTGGCAAAATTTCCTAGGCTTTCTGCATCTGCTACTGCTCATCTGCTGGTGAGTGCTAGCTGATAACAAATCAAATGAATAAGTAGAAAGCAAAAGTTACGGCAAACAACCAATCACTCTTAATTCAACAGCACGCTTTTTTATGGATATGTGTTTGTGGTTATGATTTTATATTGTGACATACAATACAGTCTCATTTTCTGTGTGGTGTTGTTCCTGGAGTTAAATGTATCAATATTTCATGGTGTTCTGTGAAGAGCATAATAAGCTCCAAGTGTTCAGTCATTATGAACTCTTCTTAAAAGATCAAGAAAGTATTGTTTTTGTAGATCATATGCCAGATATGGAAATCACGTTCTCTAGCATATATAGCCTGGTAGCCCCCCAACCTCAGCTCAGTCAAATAGCCAGAAGAAGGAGGGGCACAGCTGGGCCCCTCATCTTACATTTCCGGGACTCTCCATATGGCAAAACCATGAGGGAATGCTAAGAGGAGGAAGCCCACAGAGGAGGAATGTTCATGTGCGGTGTTCATGAGGCCATATTTACTAGCGAGCAGGTGTCTTAGTCTGCTTGGGCTGCTCTAACAAAATACCGTAGACTTGCTGGCTTAATCAACAGACATTTATTTCTCCCAGTTCTGGAGACAGGAAGGTCTACAGTCAAGGTGCTAGCTGACTCACTTCCTGGTGAGAGCTCTCTTCCTGGCTTGTAGATATCTGTCCTCACATGGCAGAGAGAGCAAGAGAGAATAAGCCCTCTACTGTCTTCTTATAAGGATATTAATCCCATAATAAGGGCCCCACCCTCATCTAACCAAATTATTTCCCACAGGTCCATCTCCAAATACTATCACATTGGGGAGTTAGGGCTTCAACAGATGAATTTGAGAGAACACAATTCAGTCCATAGCAGCAGGATACCTGTGCCTTGCCAGAAATGCAACCATGCTCCACTTTTCTTTTGAATTCCTGTCCCAGTTCTGGGAGGATATTCTTACCACCACCTTTTTAAGTTCCCGCTTCCATATGATAGAGATGAGAAGCTCAAGTCCAAGGACGAGGCCAGATGTTCAGATTCATGTTCCGATTTGTATTCATCAAAAAGGCCTTCCCCAGGACTTCCCCGGCGGCACAGCGGTTAAGAATCCGCCTGCCAATGCAGGGGAACCGGGTTCGAACCCTGGTCCGGGAACATCCCACATGCCATGGAGCAGCTAAGCACATGCACCATAACTACTGAGCCTGTGCTGTAGAACCTGTGAGCCACAACTATCAAAGACCAAGTGCATAGGTCCTGTGCCCCACAACAAGAGAAGCCACCACAATGAGAAGCCCACACATCGCAAGGAAGAGCAGCCTCCACTCGCCGCAACTAGAGAAAGCCCACGTGAAGCGATGAAGACCCAACACAGCCAAAAATAAATAATAAATAAATAAATTTATTTTTTTAAAAAAGGACACCCCTTGGGATTCAGCATTTGCCAAGTAACTACTAAGCTCTTACCTTATTCCCCATTCTGTGAATTACTCTTCCTTGGATGTAAGCTTGTTGCCTGAACAGCCTTGGTGGAAAAGAGGTACCAAGGCAGGACTCAGCTCCCCAGATTCTTAGCAGCAACTGTTTACTTTCTTTCCTACCAGAAGATATTATATAATTATGTATCAAGTCATGGCCTCCAACTTTATTTCAGCCATTTCTATGTTCTGTGCTCTGGTAAATGTTACCAGTGACCTGCTAATTATTCAATCAGTAGACTCCTTAGTCGCCTATATTATTTGAACTTTCTAGGGCATTTAGTATTATGGACTGCTCCCTTTGTTAAACCTTTTCCTCCTCCCTTAAGTTCCAACACAGCCCCGTCCTTAGTATCTTCCCACTTTATGTCTACCTAGCATGGGGTTACTGGATCCTCTTCCTTTGTATTCCCTTTTAAGGCACTGCCCATATCTCCCTTTCTCTTCTCCCTCCACCTGCTCTACCTGTGTGCTCTTATCCAGTCCCATGCATCCATCTGTCACCTATGTACACATGGTTCCAAAACAACATCAGCAGGTCCTGGCCAGTTTCTCCATTTGTCCCTAACTAGATGCCCCACAGGCACCCCAAAGGAGCATATCCCAAGTGGAACCTGTCAACAGTTGACCTAACTTCCCCTGAATTCTTCCTCTTCCTTCATTCTCGAATATGATGATGGGGCTATGAACAAAGATGAAGGAGGAGGAGGAAAGAAGAAGAAAGCAAATAATTATAAACTCTCTCTTCCAGTGCAGTTCCAAGTGCTTTGTGTATGTTCAGTCATTTAATCCTTCCATTAATTCTATGAGGTGTGGGCTATTACTGTCCTGATTTTACAGATTAAGAAATGGAGGCAAAGACATAGTGAGCAACTTGCCCAAAGATACATAGTAGTAATGTCAGTGTCAGGATTCAAACCCAGAAGGACTGGCTTTCAGTGCCACCTTGCACATTACTTTGACTCTAAACATGGCACTGGTACTCATCCACTCACCTGAGAATGAACCTAGATACTCCCTCTTCCTCAGTATCCAGTCAGTCACCAGCAGGGAACTTGCATGCTCAGGAGGGAGGTTCGTGGAGAAGGAAGATAAAGGCCCTTCCATTTTCCTAGAGTTCTGCAACATGGTAAATAGATGAACAGGCATTAAAAAGCACTCATAATTTTGAAAATTCCTCATAGCCCAGTCTGGAATGTCATGTCCCATTTCTGACTATTTTTCAAATACTTATTCTACACAAGCATGACTAATATAAGAAATGACATGAAAATGATGCTTCAGTAGCAGAGTGAAATTCAGAACTTGTGCCTATGTAAGATGAGATGTGTTAGTCTCATTCCAAAGAAGATTTTTCCTTAATGTGGAATCAGAACAAAGGGTGGAGCCTTTGGAGGAATGGGGTGGTCTTTAAATTCCATCACAGGTGAGCCCCGTATGGTAGGATTATAACATAGATAATGTGGCCTTGTTAATAAAATCCTTTTGGTCCATGAATAATGGACCATGGGTAGGAGGAGCCTATCTCAGCTAAACTTTTCTTTGCATGAGGAATATGTGAAGACTGTGTAGTACACTTCACAGTTTTCAAGCGTGAACATTGGGAATACATTACAGTTGTTGATTCTACTACGTAAATGTTACACATGGGACAGGAGTGAGTTTGTCTGAAAGTTAGTCTTTTAGTAGAGACTATTTTGTAAAGTTTTACCCAATATTTGAGGAAGATATGCTAATGTAATGACTATATCTTATAACATGAGCTGTTTTCCTTTCAAGAAATATTTGAGCAAAGGCACTATGCCAGGCACCAAGGTAGCTGCTGAGAACACAGCAGTAATTAGACAGATGTGAACTTTGCCCTCAAAGACCTGGGAGACAGAGTTAAAAATAAACAAACAAAGAAATAAATGGAAGCAGACTAGTCAAATAATTATATCATAAGAATGTTAGGAAGGAAACAAAAAATCGGCCTAATATGAAACATAATTCATAGGATCTCTCTAAAAGCAATCAAGGTAGACCTCTCTGAGGAGGTGACATGCACACTGAATCCTGAAAGTTGAAATATTGGCCCTTGCCCCCCCCCCACCCCAGCCTCAGGCTGGGGATAAAATGCTTGTCTTCTCTTTGCTCTGTCCCCATCCACATTCATTTTCCTGGTTCCATTGATCATACAGAGTGCATTTCCCAGCACTCGGTCATTCCAAAACCTGAGGCCAAGTTCTGTTCACCAAAGTACCTTGCCACTGCTATTGAAGTGATACCACTCAGTTTAAAAACGGGCTAATGATCTGAATAGACATTTCTCCAAAGAAGAGAAAAAAATGGTCACCAAACAGATGAAAGGATGCTCAACCTAATTAGCCATCAGGGAAATGCAAATCAACATCACAGTGAGATACCACTTGACACCCGCTAGGATGGCTATAATCAGAGAGATGTAAATACTAGCAAGGATGTGGAGAAATTGGAAGCCTCACACCCCCCCACTGGTGGGAATGCAAAATGGTGCAGCCAGTTTGGAAACAGTATGGCAGCTTCTCAAGAAGTTAAAAATAGAATTTCCATATGACCCAGCATTTCCATTCCTAGGAACATACATAAGCGAAATGAAAACATATGTCCACACAAACATTGTACAGGAATGTTTGTAGCAGTTTATTCATTAATAGTCCCAAGGTGGTCACGACCCAAATGTCCATCAGCAAATGAGTAAATAAACAAATGTGGTATATCTATACAATAGAATATTATTCTGCCACAAAAAGGAATGAATGCCTGAGTGGATGCGCCTTGAAAATATGATGCTAAGTAAAAGAAGTCAGTCACAAAAGATCACATCTTGTGCAGTTCCATTTACATGAAATTGCAGGATAGGCAAATCCAAAGAGACAGAAAGCAGACGAGTGGGTACCTAGGGTTGAGGAGAGGGGAGAGCTGGAGGATACCTGCTAAAGGGTCTTTTGGGGGTGATTAAAACAGTCTAAAATTGATAGTGGTGAATTGTGCACAACTCTGTAAATAGGCTAAAAACCATTGGATTATACACTTCAACTGTGTGAATTACACAGTATGTGAAATCTATCTTAATAAAGCTATTATTTAAAAAAAAAATAAGTGATAGGAAATGGAGTCTTGAAATGGAGGGCGGGATACAAGTGTAGAAAAGGATTATTTTTCTCCACGACAACTCTTCACCTTTAAAGTCACCTCTTTCTGCCTTTGTCCAAGAGGAAATTGCTGTATACAACCGGGCTGTTATGGCAGTGATAGACGGTGACATCCTAGCTCTAACACTGAAAAACAATCTCCTTCCACACATGGAAAAAATGGGCTCTTGGCTGACTCCACCCTAACATGATTTTTATTCCTCTTGCAAAAAAAAAAAAAAAATGCTAGGAGCAATCATTTTGTATACTCTAGAATCAGAATCTATCATGAGTCGTGCCTAGACATGGGTCACAATACAGTGAGACATAGAAATGTTTCATTGATCCCTTCATTGAAATTGCATTTGTTTAACAACTGTATGAGAACTCTGTGTTGTGAGTGACAGAAACCCAACTCAAACCAGCTGCCTGAAGAAGTGGAGGGAATGAAATGTATTAGTATTTATACCTGGGGAGTCCAAGTGTGGATTTAGTTCTCAGCTGCAGGGATTCGGAGTGTGAATGCTCTCTGATGCTCTCTCTGTGTCGTGTCTCTCTTGTGTCTCTGAGAGCCCTGGCCTATGTGTTCCCAACTTGTGAGCCAAAACCGAGAGCAAGCTGTCTCTCTGACTGATTTAGTCAGGTTTGAACATGGAATCTGATTGGTCTGACTTTGGCCACAGGTCTGTTCTTGAGCGAGTCGCCATTTCCAGAGGGAAGTACACTGACTGGCCCAGGCTGGTCTACACACCCACTCCAGTCCCAGTGTTGGAAGAGGGGCACTGTGATTGACAGTCTCACAAAGACCACCTGTACTGATGAAGGAGCTTCTCAAAAGGAAAGGGGGTTCTGTTACCAGAAGGGAAATGGGAATATACACTGAGCAGGTAAAACCACAGCCCACTGCAGTGCCCATCACGTGCAGAAGGCTTTACTGCCAAGCTGTGGGGCAGAATGAGGCAGAACCACCCTCTGAGAGGGCTGCCCGGCCTGGACTCCAGTACCATCCACATGGGGCTGCCCCCTTGAAGGTGCAGGTGGCACATTCAAAGTGGCAGCCCCAGTCTCCACTATATTTCACGCTGTATCCTCCCTTTCCCTTTTGAAATCATGTATCATCACAGGAGAATGGCAGACGTTTGATGAACTGCAAACACCAATGAGGAACATCATCCATGCCGCCATCTGAGTATAAGTAAGTTAGGTGTCACAACACGCTCTATCACACATTTTATCACACAAGTTAGGTGTCACAACACGCTCTATCACACATTTATTACACAAGTTAGGTGTCACAACACACTCTATCACACATTTTATCACACAAGTTAGGTGTCACAATACACTCCATCACACATTTTATCACACAAGTTAGGTATCACAATACACTCCATCACACATCTTAGATGGCACCATCAAATGAGAGGTTTAGGATTCCAAAAGCACTGGTGATACATCTATACTCGTTGCAAATCGTTGTTTTATGCGGTTTGTCATACCAGCTGCCGTGTTGTATGAACTGCTCCTTTTTATCTTTGACCCAAAGATACTTCAATCAAAGATTCATTCTCCTATAAACAATGACTTGCCACCCTCCAAGACCGGCCAAGACTTGGAAAGTACATGTAAGAATAATTGCTTGAATCAGGTTTCTTTTGGTCCCCAAAATGCTTTGTCAATCTGGTTGAAGAGAGAAGTTCTTTGAAATACCTCTGAGATCCAGATGTGTAGGAAAATGGCAAGTGTTTCTACAAGTCAGACTTCAGTATCTAGATCTTATTAGTTAAATGTAGAGGTGTTCTGTTTTTTGTTTTTTTAATGAACTCAGTGTCTTGATCATTAAATTGTCAAATATAGTACAGTGAGCCCAGCTGGTATCAGGAATGAAGGAAAAGAACCACATTATCGACACATTGTGTGGTAGTAGGAGCCACAGAGGAAATATTTATTGAGATTCAAGTGTGTTTCCACCCTATGCTCACAAAGAGGCCTTATACAAATTAATTTGGGGAAGGAAAGGCCATTCTCTATTGTTCAACTATCTACAGGCCTCAGTGCCTTTGGTAGAAATGAGGAGACTTAGGAACACTAATCTCCATCATGGAGAACGTTTTACTACCATTAGTAACCAGAAGACTGAGACGGAAGTGTAGTTCAAGGAAGCTACAAATGCACGGTGTCAGGGGCTGTTCTGGAAGATATGATGACCTCAAAGACATCCAGGCATGTCATATCCCCAAATGTCATCTAGTTAAGGAAAAATGAGGCACCTAGAAACAACTCACTTCGAGGGAAATGGTGGGCTCGTTGGGGGAGACACCACAATACTTGTGAGGTTGATTCATCAGAGTAGAAAGTGATCCTTCTCCATGTGGACCCTCTAAAATTCCACTTGTAAACGGTCTTAACAAGACTCCAATCCTTAGATTCCTGAGGCAAAGAGAATTGGACTGTTGTTATGTGGAATCTATCTGTAGGTCAGAGCCTTTCCTTTATAAAGCACTGTGGAATTATAAGACACTACCACAGGCAGGGTCTCATTTAATCCTGACTAAAACCCTGCAAACTAGTTTTTATCATCAATTTTGCAGGTAAAACTAAACCTACAGAGATAAAAACCATATACCAACCTAATAGCAAAACCAAGGGTGGCAGCATTATCATGTATTCGAAGTCCTCTGCCCCTTCCACTCTCATATCGACATTTATCTCTGGCTCCAGATTCTTTTTCTTCCTTATCTAGTCACCATTCTTCCTGCCACTTCTCTCTCTTCCCATTGCCTCTTCATGAGTTTGGACCACCGTCCCTACGTATCAGGATTAGAATATTGCCTATGTAGTGACCACCCTGTTTTCATCTTGCTCCCTTCATCTTTCACACAGCAACCAGAATTATCTGTCAAAAACCCAAATCTGATTAAAACCATTATCTTGCCCTTTGGATCAAGTCAAATCTCCTTCAGGATCTAGACCTTGCAGATTTCTCTTACCTCCACCCGTATCCCATCCTCCACTCCAGTCACACTGAGCTACTTTCAGCCAATCCCTACTCACTGTCATCTCCAGGGCTTTGCATGTGTTGTTCCCTGTGCTTGAAATGCTCACCTTCCATCACCCACTTTTCTGCCAACCCCTTTGATCTTCCATGGGCCCTTCCCCTTGGTATCCACTCCTCATTAAGGTGTTGCTTATGTTTTGTCTCAGTTTGGATGTTTCTTTAATTTTCCTCACCACTCCTTTTCTAGTATCCCATTGCATTTAACACTTCTGTGTCACTTATCACATTCTGTTGAACTTGGCTTTTGTATCATAAGTAAATCTTAGTTTCTATAATATATAAACACAAAAATGTTAATGGACATTAGAATACATGCTTTTTTTTGGCTTAAACCACAGTCTCTTGAACCTGACCAGTGCAGATATTCAACAAAGCAGCCTTCCACTTGGGATTCAGGAACCCGGGCTCCTTCCATCTTGTGGCTTTGCCATCTTCCACAGTCATTGCAGAAGAGAAACAAGAGAGTGAAGAAATTAGACCCAGTTCTTTTTTAATTTTTGGACCTAGTTCTTGACTTAGCTTGAAAATGACACACATCACATCATTCCCATTCTATTGTCAAGAAGTCATCATGCGGCTACACCTGGAAGCAAGAAGGATTGTGAAATATCCCTGACAGGGCCACTGCTTCCTAGCAGCAATGCTACTTGTGGAAAAGGAACATATATCTTTGGTTAACTGACTGTCAGTGCCATTCCTTAGTTCTTTGTCTTCCCTGATAGCTTGAAAGTGGGAGTTGTGTCCCTCTGTCTATCCTCTAGACAATATTTGGGAAATTAATATATATGTATATATATTTACGTATATATTTATAATATAGATCAGTAACTTTAATATTTTGTGGGTCACAGACACCACTGAGTATATGCATATAAATAGAGATAAAGCCATGTACATTTTCTCCAGAAAAAAAAGCAAATTCATAAAACTTTACCTATAATTTCATATCTTACATGTCACAAGATAGGTAAACTCATCACCTGTTCTCAGATAGAATGAAGGCGGGCCCAGGAGAAAATCAAGCCTGCTCCTAAAATCTATAGGAGGGTCCTTGGACTCCACGTTAAGAACTATGGTATAGGACGTATAGTGTATGTGAACAGGTTCTTTGCATCCTTGGTTGGTTGGTTCAAACACAGATTTTTATTCCTGGGAAATACCATATAAAGTGGCTATCTTGCCCTCATGATTAG